>NW_026643271.1:2410000-3610000 GCF_028829835.1 Penicillium mononematosum
CAGACATTTGCTAGAGCTTGAGATCGTATGTGGCCGTATGCTCGTCTCTATCTCAATGACTCGATGACATCAACGAGGCCGAAGACATGAGCATTAGGCTTAGGGGGGATTTATGCGAGGTAGTGCCAAAACAGCTCGAAAATACTGATCACCTAGACCTGCAGACTGGACATTCTTGAGTCAGTAATAAATCAAAGCCGTAAGGTGTATATATCCTCGGTGTGCCCGGGTGAGATGTTGCTTAGCAAGAAAGAATCTCATTTCCGCATGCATTTCCGCACTCGCCCCCACATTCTTGCGGGCTGTCAACTTTACCCGATCTTGATACATTCATATCTTAATTCAGGTGCAATTGCTTGTAAATTAATTTTGGTTTTGATTTGGGGTTATAATTCATATGATACATATATTCCAAAATGAAGGCGCATCGATTGTTTGCAAAGCAGCAGACAGTCTTGAAAGCGGACATGAACGGATATCAGACGACAAGCCATTTTTCTGTAAGAGCCTTTGCGGTATCTGCATTGCCGCTGAGAACATGAATACACTGCAGTGCATAAGCGGCTTCGCGGGAGAAATCCTCAACGAAAGGCTGGCCAGTGGGTGAAGGAGTCTTTTCGGGTTGGCCATCATCGCTCATAACCACATCGGCACCATCTTTTGCAGATGTCAGTTCTTGAACAGACTTTTGCTTGGCCTGTTGTTGAATTTGCTCGCCGATTTCCAACACCCGGTCGTACCCTTCGACAGCAAGGTGGGCCAGACCAAGCGAGTGCCAAACACGAGCGAAATTGAATTCCATCTCCTGTTTCTCGGCTAGGAGCGTTCCCGGCTTCTCCCGAACCAGCCGGTATTCATGCATAAAGGACAGTCCTTGCATGATGAGGTAGTGGCGGTTCTCGGATTGTCGTTTAAGAGAGTGGTGGATGAATGAGAGTGCGATGGAAAGGAGAACCGCCGGGTTTTGGTCGTCTAGGGCGTATGCTCGGAAGAAATAGTTCAGCGCCGGGTAGAAACTGTTTCCGGAGTACAGCATGTGGCCATAGAGCACAAGAAGAGCAATGTCTAGCTCTTTCGCGGTGATGGGCTCACCGGTTTCGTCCCGTGTGGATAGAGTGGCGCGCTCTTTCCAGACAGAGTGCCGGATGGGTCGAGAGGGTGTCTTGTGGCATTGTGAAGTCTATCGCCTTGATTTGGCGAAGCATGAATTTCATGTTTCCGGAGGAATGGAAAAGCGATCGGTGAGGGTCGCCACATAGGTGGCCCAGCATAGAGAAAAGTCGATAAGTATCGGTGACAAACTGGTATTCTTTGATAAACCAGCGGGCTTCATTGGCCAATGTCTCTTCATCTCGTGCGCGGAGAGCGCATGCTATAAAGTTGTCAGTAGATAATCACTTGATAGTGAATTGAATGAACTCACTGAACCAGCAAACATGAATCAATCGCGACTTGGGCTTAGAGTGCAACCAGATGCTTGCGACCGCCGCAGAATCAAGGGTCTCATAAGCTTCTTCTGGCTCGCCTTGTTCTGCTACGAGTAGAGCGTACTGCAGGAATATGTCAAGCCACTCATCAAATGGAATTCCGTGGTAGTCGGTGGGAATGGCGCCCTGCAAGGGCTCCTCCGCGACACCTCCTAAATATAACATTAGCATGGGGTGTATGGATGGAGTGACCGGGTGACATACCCAGGGTTTCCTGAAGGCGGCCCGCCATTTGCTGCATTTCATCCATCATTGTACCATTTTTGGTTTGGTTCTTGTGTTTTACACCAGTCGAATATCCCCTGAAGGCAATGCTCCGATCCATCGGATAGAATGCCCGATTGTTCCGGAAATCTCGCAATAGAGCATCGGCAATGTCCAGCCAATCTTCAATGGCTACGGAGACACCGTCTTTGACTTGGGGATTCAACTCCAATAACTTTGCATACAAGAATTGAATATCATCAGTCCGAGTACCTTCGCCAGGTTGCGCCCGTCCTTTCCCAGGCGCCGAAGGAGCTGCCATAAGCGTTGTTGCCTGTGTCGGCTTGGGCGCAATTGACCGGAGCGGTTCTGACTCAGCCATCTTGAACTCTATGGCAAGCTGTTCAAGTCTGGTGTCCTTTCTTCTTCTCTTGCTGCGATTTTCCTGCCGACCGATCAGGACAGCCTCGCCGACATACTTCATAGCCTGTTCGCTCATCCCGAGGCTCTCATATAGCTTCGCTAGCAGTACTCGCGACTCCATATGACTAGCGTCGTGTTCGGCGACGAGTAGATAACAGCTTTCAGCATCTTCCATCTTGCCCAACTGCATGCAGCAATCTGCCATGGCCATGAAGAAGCTGATGTCGGCATGCTCAGCGGTTTGTTGTATGGGCGTATAGTATCGGAGTGCTTCTTCGAAGAGACCGACTTGTTTTAGAGCATCTGCCACTTCCCTGAACAGATCACCATAGTCGAAGATCCGGGCACCTTCGGAATCGTCTTCGGGGTTAAGCCATTCAAAGTGATGCTGGGTGCATTCTGTCAGTACGTACTTGTATTCAGTCATTA
The DNA here is from genome assembly GCF_028829835.1 of Penicillium mononematosum. Taxonomy (NCBI): domain Eukaryota; kingdom Fungi; phylum Ascomycota; class Eurotiomycetes; order Eurotiales; family Aspergillaceae; genus Penicillium; species Penicillium mononematosum. Next base: position 2,412,544 of record NW_026643271.1, read on the forward strand.
CCATCATCCGAGATAGAACTCACCAATGCCTCGTTGTGATGCTTGTCGCCCAATTTCAGGCGGAAAACACCCATCTTTATTCGAAGCTCCAACGGAAGACCAAGCCCGTACGACTCCCGAGGCCATTTATTGGGAATAAAACCATCGGTTTTGATGCGTCGAGGCGAATCATCAGCATCCCATTCTCTGTCGTCATCCTCGTGGCCGTCCCACACTGAGTCTTCTCCGCGACCTAGAAGCCAACGTGCAAGGATTTTCAACGAGATGAGTCCTTCTTCGGGTTCATTGAGATAGCCAAAAAGTTCAACATAGATATTAAGATCCGACCAAGTGAAATCAGAGGCCTCAGGGTCGAGAGATAGGTAGTGATCAATGCTGTTTGCGTAATGATCCACTGCTTTTTGCACGTCATTGAGATCAATGTACGTCTCTGCAAGATGGCGCAGTGCCCTGGCACTGTGCGGACAGCTCTTGAGTAGTCTCTCATACTCAGCTGCGGCTCGGCCATTGTGACCTAGCTCACGATAGATCGCTGCTCTCTGGAACCGAATGTTCGTGTTATCGGGACTGACCTCGAGGATGCGACTGTAACAATAAGCAACATCATGCAATGCGGACTGCCGATTCTCTCCAGCGCGATCCAAGATGAGCCGAGCAACTTTGACCCAGACACCGGGATCTTTCGGCCTCGTATGGGCTCCGTTGAATAGAGCTGCTAGGGCTTTATCTTTTTCTCCTTGCGCGAGGAAGATTTCCGAGAGCAAAGAATGAGCAGCAAACATCTCAGGATTAATCTGAATCGCCTGCATTACCAGATCAATGGCCCGTTCGTAGTCTCCATCGATGAAGGCAGAGGTAGCCCCCGAATGAAGATGTTTGAATTCCGGACTGGGCTCCAGCGGTTTGCGTGGTCCTCTTTTGATGCCCTTTCCACCGCGAGCGCCCCATCTTCCGGAGAAGCGTCCACCTCCACGGCGGCGGCGCCTGCTGGCGCCTGAATGATCATCGTCATCATCCTCCGCTGGTTCGTCTTCATCAGACTCGCTAGTATAGTGTTAACCAGGGTTATACATGTGGCGTCTCAGCAAGCATACCTCTCGCTTTCATCTTCAGATAAGGCAAAGTCCTCGTCTGACACGGCTCCCTCGCCAGGCACGGGAGGATACGACACTGGGGGGTACCCCTGCCCGTCATATTCATCCGGGTAAAAGTCATCGCCATCTTGCTCTTCTTCGACTTCGACTTCGCCTTGGCCTTCGTTGGAATCTTGAGGATATTGATTGATGCTTTGGGGCTGAGTTTGTGCGTTTTGGTCACCAAACAAACGAGGATCAATCACCGAGGCAAGCATGTCCCCGACATCAAAAGATTGATCATTTTGCCATGGATAATGAACAGTTTCATCGATATCCGGATATGCGGATTCTCCCTCCTGCATTTCCTCATCAAGAGGAACCCCGTCCGGGTAATGTTGGGAACTCATGGCCACTGACAATATAAAGTCCAATAGAAAGTGTTTTCCACTGTTGATAAAAGTTATAGCTTGAGACAATCATCAGAAATGTGGATCACCAAGGGAGTTCATTATCGATCCAGTGTATAGTTGGAGCGCGCTGAATTTCAGGTCTGGGCTTGGCAGATATTCATAGTAATTGTCCCCACCAGGCTGAAGAAAATACTCAGATTTGACCAAGAGAGATAGAATTCCTAGAAAAGAATAGAAAGCGAAAGTCCTTTCAAGACTGAAGAAGCAGAGATATGGAGAAGTCAAGAAAGAATGTAGACTCTGAGGTTCTCCTCGGTGAACCCGTGATCTCGCGGCCTGAAACAGGAAAGCCTCTTCACCAAACTTCTTCATCCCCAACTTTCCTCTTCCTCTCTTCTCTCTTCTCTCTCTCCACCTAACCTCTTCTCTTTTCCCCCTTTTTCTTTCCTTTCCCTCTTTCTTTGGGACTCGGTGGCTTGACTGTGTTTGACACACTATTGCTTCAAGTCTCAATTTCCTTTCGTTCCAGGCCTTAATTTTTCTATCTCAAATTTCCGAGGTGCAGCCCACTGGACTGGTCTGTGCCATCGTTATAAGAGATCCGGATCTTTTCAGCGTCGTCTGATATCTTAGGATCTTAGCCTGGATCCTAACTCGAGGACTTTTTTGATTTTATTTGTTACGCAAACTCAGCAGGTCCTGCAGGTGTTTTGCAGTAATCATTTCCCCACCCACTGTATTTACTAGTCATCCTCTCAACACGTCGCCCTAAACCATGGCCAGTCATATCATTGGCAATCGCAACAGCACTCCTGAAGCATCGAATTCAACCCTCCGCCCTCCATCCTCATCGCGAAACCTCGGATCGCACCAGCTGCGGGCGTCGGCAGACATGTCCGGGTTCCCTTCGCCGCTGTCCGCCCGAAGCATCCGTCCATCATCGGAGGTCTTCTTCAATCAACAAACCCAAGGTCAGAATACGACGGAAGATGCTTTGGACCGTGCCGCTCAACAATGGCTTGCGGACATTGATCAGTACGAAACTACATTGGAAGAAATGGCAGCTGCCACGCTTGACCAGGACTTTAAGGATGAACTCAGTGCCATCGAGCAATGGTTCCGTGTTCTGAGTGAAGCTGAGAGAACTGCGGCCCTGTATGCCTTGCTGCAGCAGACCACTCAGGTCCAAATTCGGTTTTTCATCCAAGTCCTGCAGCAAATGTCTCAGGGTCACCCGATGTCCGGCCTGCTCTCCCTGCCAACTTTGGCGAAAAGGGTATGATAAATTGTCCACATCACCTTTGGGATGTAACTAACCTGCTTTTCGTCGTGTAGATGCCATGTCCAGCCGTCTGAGTGACGCTATGTCGAAGCTTAATATGGACACCTCCCGGAACTCCCTCGGACGACCCCCGCCATCCCCTGGCGCGAAGCGCAACTCTGTCCTCGACCCTTCCACCATCAATGCGATGTTCCCGGATGCTGCTGCGGCCATTGCGAAGAAGAAGGCTGAATTCACCCAGCAAACTGGCAACGCACCTCCGTCGAATCGCAATAGCGCAGTCTTCGATCGTGCCTCTTTCGTGGCCCCTACCATCTCGGCACCTGACAACAATTCCGACGGCCTGGGCCAACAGCCTGGCTCCCCGTGGGCTCAGCGTGGTGTTTCAGACACACAACCCCCGATAGCTCGGCCCAAGTCATCCTCCGGACACCAGCCTATGGGCCAGTTCAGCCAGACCTCTGGCATGCGCTCGCCTCTTCCCCAGACTGCCAATATTCCCGCTCCCGATATCGAGCCCCCGCTGCTTTCGCCCTACAACGTCGGCAACCACAGTTGGGCGTCAATGACCAACACTCCGATGACTGCGACTTTCGGTCAGCAGTCGCACCAGAACCCCAACAATCACGCGGATATGGTGGCCAATGCCACGGCAATGAAGCTGGCTGCTTTGTCGACTGTAAACAACCGCATTGCGCTGGATGACGCGCGCAAGTACCGCCGTTCTCGCTCCAATGATGGCCAGGGCAAGAACTCCCAAGGAAACCCGATTCTCTCCCAGGGCTTGGCTAGCCCAGGCCTGGGTGGACAGCACTTGGTGGCCGGTCAGCTTCTGAATACTCAGCAGCTGGCAGCTCTGCAGGCCCAGCAACAGGCAGCTATGGCCGGTAGACGGTCTCGCCCAACATCGCCCGGCATTGCTATGCACGGTGGTGGCTTGACTCCGATGGGCTTTACCTCACCGCAGAACAATGGGTTCCTGGCTGCATATGATCCCAACAACCCTCTTATGGGCAATGGATTGGGCTCTTTGAACATTGGGCAGTTTGGTCTGGGCAATGAAGGCTACCTGTCAGACCACTCGGAGGTTACACGAGGCCGCTCTCCGCGGGGTCGCCGTGGCAGCTCGAAGCCGCCTGAGGATCCCACCGACCCGGCTCTTCTGAAGGATATCCCCAGCTGGCTGCGATCCCTGAGGCTGCACAAGTATACCGACAATCTGAAGGACCTGCAGTGGACAGAACTGGTCGAACTGGACGACAAGGCCCTGGAAGATCGCGGTGTGAACGCTTTGGGTGCACGCAACAAAATGCTAAAGGTAAGCGCTGCTTGATATTTGATTCTGATTGTCCACTAACATTTCCATCAGGTCTTCGAGCAGGTCAAGGAGGCCCGTGTCGATGGTAAATTCGAAAATCTGGTTTAATGTGATATTTGAATTTAAATTCAGCGACATCATGGAACTGGCATTTTCTTTCTGCTATGTTTACAACATAATCGAGGACATGGGGGATCTGAAATGTATCAAACGCTGTGATGTGAACGGATTCATGAGAAAGGCTCGGGATTATTGAACATTGGATTCGGGTTAATAGTAGATATGGACATGATTGATTTGATTTACGTTTAATACTCTTTTTAGTATTTTGCTGTTGGATGTAGTGTAAGTAATATCAGTCTGAAGCACTACAACATAGAATATCATTTTCGGAACTGCCCAAAAGACCATGTGGCCCGTGCACTTCTAGAAACTCGCTGCCACTTCCGACCTCCATCTGCTCAAGCTGAGAGCTGCTGTGACAACCTCTCCACGAGAATATCTCGCGGCGCAACAATTTCATCGCCATTGAAGAGCAACCGTCCCACAATATTGATCAAGCCCAGCAAACCTCTGATCGAGACGTGATCACCACCCGCAACGAACACCGAGAGCCATAGCTCGATCTCTCAACCGAAACATCAACTACAACGGATCAGGGAATAAAAAGACACAAAGCAGCCAAAATGGCACCAACAAAGCAGGAACTCTCCCTGCTAATCACCCCTCTCGTACCCGAGGCTGTCCAGCACAACAACCGCGTATGACTTTCCAACATCCCACATCCCATCCAAGCACCCCTATCCCGCACCACATGCACCTCCATATCCCCTACACTAATATCAGATCTACATCCGCATCCTCCTTTCCAAATAGTACACCCAATTTTTAACAATGGAACTAGGTCCTCTCCTCCCTCCACAGCCTAACCTCCTTCCTCCTCGGTCTGTCCGCCGGAATCCTAGCCCTCCAATCAGGCTACGGCTTCGCCTTCTACTTCCTCGGCACAATCCTGGTATCAGGGCTCTTCCATGCCGTGTTGATCCGCCGCTCTGGTGGGGCAGGTGCCGGCTCTTTCTTCCCTGGCAGTAACACTGGTGAGATCGAGGGTGCTATTGAGATGGATGAGAAGAGTAAGGCTGTGCGCATGCAGCTCGGTGGAAAGGCTGGTCCGAGGAAGATTCTTCGCAAGGGCGCTTGGAGGGATGTTTGGTTTGGCGGTGGTGTTATGAGTGAGGCGCTTAGTGGGTTTGTTCTTGGGTGGGCTGGTGTTGGGGGTGTTTTGAGGTAGAAAAAGTATCGGCTGGTGGGATTTACTTCAAAACCTGCGAACGGGTTTGTCTGGGGATTATTTAGGAGGTTGTATATGCTCTGTACGAATTGGATTGTTACATGCTTTTAATTGATACCTGGACACTCTTTTTCTCAAGCACGTCCGCAGGCTGGAAGATCACTTGGAATATATAACATTGCCATCGCCTCTGATGGGCAGATATCAAAGGTCGAGATGGCCCGAGGCCCTCAGCATATATACATATTGTTCTGACAAGAAGCTAAAGACACAAAAATACACCAGGCACTGGTTTCTTACTCCTCACCAGCAACGTCATCGACAACCTTCTCAAACTCCTCCAACACCTCCTTAGAAACAGGATAAGTATACTCCACCGCAGGAAAAGCCCTACTCTTAACCTCCTCCTTATAAGCCTCAATCCCCCTCCTCGCCTCTCCCCAAACATCCGCATAAGTCTTAACAAACTTAGGCAAAAACCTCCCCTCAGGGAAATTCCCCAACATATCAACCTGCACAAGCACCTGCCCAGAACACCCATTCCCAGACCCAATCCCAATAGTCGGCACGCTCAGCCGCCGCGTAACAATCTCCGCAATCTCAGGCGGCACAGCCTCAATAATAACCATAAAAGCGCCTGCCTTCTGCACAGCCAATGCATCCCGCAGCAGCTTCACAGCGCCCGCAGCCGACTTACCCTGCACACGGAACCCACCCAGCGAATGCTGCCGCTGCGGCGTTAGCCCGATATGCGCCATGACAGGGATTCCCGCTTGCGAGATCTTGCGGATTGTAGGCGCCATCTCCGCCCCGCCTTCGAGTTTAATTCCCTTCATCCCGCCTTCTTTTACCATCCGGATTGCGGACTCTAGTGCTTTTTCTGGGGTGGTTTCGTATGAGCCCATGGGTAGGTCTGCGATCTGTTTCTATGTGAGATGTTGATGCATTTGGTGGGGTGGAGTATTGATATGGATTGGTATGCATGAACATGCATGTATGGGTACATGTATATACTTACTGTGAAGGCGCTCTTGACGGCGCGGTTTACGCTCCGGCAGTGGAGGAGCATCTCGTCCATTGTTACTTCGTTTGTGTCTTCCATGCCCATAGCGACCATTGCGAGGCTGTCGCCTACGAGCACGATTTCCATTCCGGCTGTGTCGGCGACATGGCCGCTAGGGAAATCAGATGCTGTGAGGACTGTGATCGGTTCGTTCTTTTTGTAGAGGGTTTGGATGGTTTGGATTGTTACTTTTTTGCGGGTGTTGGTGGCAGGTGAGCCCATTGGTGAGTGGGAGCTATATTGCGCAATGCATATTTTGATAGGTGATTGGCGTGGAGGAATGGCTAGACCTCTGAGGTGCAATGCTGGGCGTCTCAGGCAATTGAGTGTTTTCATAGCCATTTTGAAATTGAATAACTTCTAACAGCCCTGGAGAGCTCGAAGGGAAAAGCTGAATAGTAAAAAGATCTGAAGTTGACGTTCTGGCGGATGCGGCGTAGTTCGCAGTACTTGCCAGTTGAACCTCGGCCATCGATATACCTCGCTTGTTGTGAACTGTGAACTCCTCTTTTCTTTGTTTTGTCTACTTCATATTTCCCTTACCTTGGTATCTATTTAAATTCTGTTATTCTGCACTGCGGCATATTCTGACGTCATACAATATTGATAGGACATACCCACCCTACAGCTTCTTAAGCAGTTGCTTATCCGTCTTCAGCCGAATAGAAAGCCCAATAATAGAAGCAACAAGAGCCATCGTACCGGCATAGACTATAGCCGGACGGTAACCCAGAATCCCCTTATTCTCCCCACCAGCAGCATCGAGGATGAATCCAGCGATGGGGGCGCCCTGGGAAATAGTTAGCACTACAAGCTCTTCTACAAAACCACGCAAACAACCACATAGACTTACAAGCAGATAACCCCCAGCCCAACCAGTCACAACCATCCCCATCACAACAGACACTCTCGCCGAGCCAAACGTATTCCCCACAACAGTGGGCATAGTTGAGAAGAAGCCCCCATTCGCCATACCATTCACAATAACAAAGACGATCAACGGCCCCAGCGAAGTCGAGATAGGCCAGATAATCAGCATGCTCAGTGCGCTTAGCAGAAGGGAAATAAACAGCGTATTCAGCGGTCCAACTATATCACTGCACAGCCCGCAAAGCAATCTCCCCAGCGCAGAGGAGAAATTGAATGCTGCGACAATACCCGCTCCCGTGCCGGATGACATTCCCAGCGAAGCTGTGAAGAGAGGTAGGAAGAAAGGCGGCACTAGGAGGGGGAATGTGGCGATTGCGCCCATTGCGAAGAGGAGGACGAAGCGGATGTCACGGAATAGACGCCTATAGAGGGATTAGCCCCGATAGTATAACAAAACGCAAAGCGTAGAACGTACCAATCCACAACAGCCGAAGGCGGAATCGGAACCCGCTGCTTGATCAAATACGCAGCAGGCAAGCCCGTGGCCCAAGTAGCGAACCCGATAATCCGGAACGTCCACTGCACGCCCACACGCTCGAGGAGCGCATTCATCACGAAGCTAATCACAGCACCGCCCAGTCCACCCGCCGCATAGACAATGCCATTCGCGATTCCACGCTTCGCTCGGAAATACTGCGCCGGCGTGACGGAGACGACCATAAAGCAGAGACTGGTAGTGCTGGTCAGTAACAGTGCAGTAAAATCTCCTCTCCCAGCATAAGACCGGATACATATATATAGCCAGCGTGCCACATATACACTCCACACATGGACGCAAGTTCCAGACCGGATCAATCTCACCTAATCCCAATCCCCATAACAATACCAGCCGTAGCAAACAAGCCCCCGATATTCATAGCCGAGAAGCCACTCAGAACCTCCCCAAGACCCAAAAAGAACACGCCTGCCAGGGCAGATCTGCGCGTCCCGAGCTTGCGGATAATGCGCGCGTTCAGAATACCCAGGAAGGAGATACATGCTGTTGCGAGGGATCCGACGAATGCTAGAGTTGACGATGTTGATACGCCTTCTTTTACGAGCGCGGCTTGCAGAATTCCCCAGCAGTAGGATGTTCCGATGAACCACCATGTTACCACTGCGCAACCTGATATCACGACCCAGGCTTCGCCGCCGTCCGGGACTTGTGAGTCTGCGAGCAGGGATTGCTGCATTATGTCTGTTTCGGAGGGGGTTGTTGAGAGGCCATTTTGGTTGCTTGTTCGTGCGGGCCTTTCTTCTAGGGTTGTGTTTAGGTCCGGGAGGGAGATGCTGGTGCTTGTTGATTGGGGATTGGCCATTTTGGTGGGCGATGTAGGAAGTAGGTATGGGGTTCGGATATATCAGTCTTACTAGTCTTGGAATACTACGGATCCATCTGGGCGAGCCTTTAGCTGAAGAAACTTCGATTGAAAAATGGTATACTCCATGAGGTACAATATGGCTGTTTTCGGAAGGCGCTAGTCTGAAATGGGAAACCATCTTGGTTCATCATGTAACCATCTTAGCCTTGAAAGCTTTAAAGCTTCCCCCTTAATGGCATATCTTGAAATTTAATAAACTATTAAAGCTTTCCTTAAACTCGAGTAGCCTTTGGAAAAATGTAGACAAAAGGCAATGTAGAGCTTAGACCTGTGCCGCATATGTGGGTGAGCTGACTCGGGATTGCGCGCTTAGCCTCGGAAGAAGTGGAGATGGTTGACATTAACAGGGCGTGTTTGATGATGATCGATTATCAATCAGGTACTGGCACCTGCGCAGATCTGACGGCTGGGTTGCTAATGATTGATTACGTGGAGGATTGAGGATTGAGGTAAGAACACGCCACGTTCGAACGATGAGGTGGAATATATTCACCGAGCAAAGTCTATAAAAAACAGTACAATCAAAATGGGTATGCATTTCCCTAGGAAGAAATCAAGTAGGAACCAAGTCCATTCTAAACAATCCGTTTCTTCCGAGATCCGAAACGGTCAACAAACAAGACCCGACCAAATAAACCGACACACGCGAACCAAGGGAATAACGCTGAAAGAATATCCACAACAATAACAGGATGTCCATGGTCAATGTCATGGGATACATCCAATATAGACAATGCTAAGTGACAAATGTAGAGGGGAGGCGAAAATGTGAAAATAAAACATGACCAGGATGAACATGATATTAACAGGTCATAATCGGGGTATTTCAGATCAGACTCCAAGCCAGGGAGGAACAACTGATCGATGCAGAGAGGTAGGAAGCAATAGATGCAGTGAAGAAATGAAGCGCCGAAAAACCAATCACTCAATGTGAGGAATCTCGTCCGAGGAATTGGCAACGGCACTTTGAAGAGCGCTGGTCAAGTCGATATGGAAGAAAGGCCGGTTCATGCCCTGCACGAGCGCAACCTTAGGACGACGCTGGTACGCCTTGCTGTCCGTGATCTCGCGATTGAACTTGTCCTCGCGGATGACTTCGGAGTCCTCGGACGCGGTCTCGATGCCGTCGGTCTCGCGTGCGGTGGCGTTGGAATCGGACTTAAAGCCGGATTCGATATCCGAGGGCTTGTGGGACTGCTCGCGTTGGTTGGCGATGATCTCGGCGTGGGCGGCGGCTGAGGCGCTGCCTTCGATCTCGGCCACGCTGAAAATGGGCTTCCACCGGTGGAAGCCATCGCTAGCGACGGGTGTCGGGTAACCGAAGCCTGCGGCAGCCAGGCCGCGCTTTGTCCAGCGGTTGTTGATGTGTGCGAAGTGCCATTGCACGGTGCGGGGGGAGGCGTACATATCCAGCTGGTTGCGTACGTCGATCAGGTTCTGGATGGAGGTCACGTCGACATTGTTCACGGAAGAGAAGTCCAGAATGACGGCTTGGAGAAGGGGCAAGTGGGAGTCGTCGTCGCTGCCTTCCTTGCCGCGGCGGGGACCAGCGTCGTTCCAGGGACGGTCACCGCGGTTTTTGTAGGCGTTCGGGTTCGTTCGGCGGGTGTTCTTGAAGATGTTTTCAACCAGGGAATCGGTGTAGTGGTTGGCGTTGGGGCAGTTGAAGCCTTCGGCAAAGCGGTAGATGAAGATACCAGGAAGGGGCTGCTCCACTTCGATATCGGGGTTGGAGCCATCAGTGTGGTTGAGGGGAAGGAAGATCGTTCGGTGGTGGTGTTCCTCGTCGTCGGAGGGAGTCTTGTTAGTTCCGAACGATCCGTACTTTCCATCACCATCCAACAGGTGGTCTCCGACAACGGAGTGGATAGTGACACGGCCCAGGAACTGACCGCGGGCCTTGGCCACGCGGAAAAGCAGGACTGCAACCGCCACGCAGACTGTGCAGTAGATACCATTTTCAATGGAAGAGAAAACAGTGACAATGACACCAAGGAAGAAAATAATCGCATCAAGCGGAGACACGCGCCAGAACTGGTAAACAGTGTTGGGGGGAGTGATCAGATCGCCGACAGCGTGGATAATGACACCAGCGAGAGAAGCCTTGGGGATGTAGAAGAAGAGAGCGGGCAGGGCATAAATAGCCAAGAGCACCACGACCGCGGTAATAACACCAGCAAGGGGTGTCCGCACTCCAGCTTTAGACTTGATAGCTGTGCGGGAGAAAGATCCAGTCGCGGGGTAGCCACCGAGGAAAGGCCCGAGAAGGTTACTCACACCAATAGCGACAAATTCCTGTGAGGGATCGATAGTGTAGTTGTTAACACGGCCAAAAGACTTGGAAATGGCGATGTGCTCAATCAGAAGAACGATGACCGCAGCTGGAAGTTCACCAACGAAGGCTTTAATGATCTTAGTATCCATAGTGGGCACGGCGGCCTGTTGGAATCCTCGAGGGACTACCCCCGAGGAGCTTGAACGCTGGGTTATCCTTGCGGTGCAAGTTCGTGGCGGCACTAATCATAGTGTAGAACAAAATGACGAACACGGTGCGAAGAGTCGAGACAAAGAACCAAATCTTGGCCCTAGCAGGCTGCTTTTTGGCAGCGTAACTGCATACTGAACGGATAATGTAGAGCATTGCACAGGCAGTGACACCCATAGCAGCATCCAACGTGGAAGTTGGGAGGTATTTGAGGGTATTGATAATGACCTCGTAGGTGGCACCGCGCGTACTGAAGTCGGCCGTCTCGCCCAACATGGTCGGAACCTGTCCCGAGCAAATGCTCAGAGCCGAGCCGGTCATGAATGCCGAAATAGCAGGGAGAGGAATGAAATCGACGATGAATCCGATGCGCAGCAGACCCATCACTAGAACAATACCACCGCAAATGACAGCAAGAGCGGATGCAATCAGATGTGGAGGATAGTCAGGGTATTCCTCGCGGACGTTGGCCACGATAGTTCCGGTAAGAGTCGACATGACGGCCACGGGCTATGAACTGAGGTCAATAATGTCATTTTGGTTTCAGCCGGTCGGAGTATCACTCACCCCAATGGTAATATCCTTCGACGTCGCAAAGAACCAATAGATCAAAACTCCCATGAACGAGGAGTACAGACCGAACTGTACCGGCAGTCCAGCCAGGTTAGCATAGGCCATACCTTGTGGCACAACGACCGCTCCGACGGTGATACCGGCAACCAAGTCGCCCCACAGCCATGTTAAGTTGTAGTTGCCAATCCATGTGAGGAAAGGGAAGAGGTTGAGCAAGTATCTGCCCAGTTGGGCTCCCGATGGGGTGATCTCGCGAATCCAGTCAATGCTCGTTGGTTCGGGCTCATTGTATGAGTATGTGTCGACGGTGCCCATGGAAAATGCGGATTCTCCTCTTGTAACGGTCTCACCAGTAGCACCCAGAGGGTCTCTGTATGCGAGCTTGATCCCGAGGACCTTGGCCAGGGATTGACCAATATTGGAATTGGTCTCGCCCCATTTTTGGAACATGATTATGCTTGTACAGACCGGAGTTGACAAGTATCAAAAGCCGGGTGTGGACGAAGCTTCACCAGAGTGTGTTGGGGGCTGGTGGGAGGATAGAGTCAACAAAGGTGGTGATGGTCAAGAATATAAACAGAATGTCAAATCAGATAATCAGACAATCAGACCATGGCGCGACAAGATAAAGAAAATAAGAAAATAAGAAAAAAGCAAAGAATGTTGGATGCGTGATTCGATCCCAAATGGCGCAATATCTAAGCTCTCCAGATTCAAATTAAGATTTGAAAATTCCGCTTGGCTTGAGTTGAATTCAAGCAAGGGTTATACGAGAGACTTGAACAAAGTAACTCGGAGGATAATAAAAAGCAAAAACCGGTTGAAAGTCCACGTTGTTAAAAGCCAGAGTGAATTTCTTGAATTTCTCACACGGCAGCCGAGTCCGATGATCCCAGTTGATCACAGAAGAGCGTAAACCCGCCAGGTCCCACTCGGTCTGGAAGAATGACGACGGGTCGTGGAGTATATCCGTTTTTTACACGGGGGCCCATGGTCGAGATGGAGACGGGATTACTTGGAATTTGCGTGCTGCTTGCTTAAAGCACTATCATATACAGCTATTAAACTATTCATTGTTCTCATGACATTTCTCTCGCCTGGTAGCTCATGTAAATCCCATCAATTCGGTAAATATGAACGTCCCCAATGATTAAACTGGGGAGAAGCTGTCGCAGTGCCAAGAACTGTGGATGACGAATGATAACGCGCTTTGATGAGATTTGCCCCAAAAAGATCAACAAGTGGATCCATCAAACCAATCACGGACCCTCTAGAACACGCAATCTGCAGGCGAGATGGTGAAAGGGAAGAGGTTCCACGTTTTTTTGGATGTTCTTCTCTGTTTCAGGAATCTTCTACCTGGCCAAGGTTCTTTAAAGCTGATTAACTTTATTCCTTTACCGCCCTTCACTTGAATATCAAATTACATAATTTTGCATTTTATGAAGGTTCCAAGGTTCCCCAAAAGTTTTATATAGAAGCTTGGAACCTTGGAATATCCTTATAACGTACAGGTCCACACCTGACGGGATCTACAATATTGTAAAGCATATTTATCATTTGCCGCGTGGTCCCTGTTGCCGAGTGGTCTATTCATTTTAAATTTTAATTAAAGTCTCGCGTGGGGTCCCTTTGGCCTCGGCGCTACTCTATCTGTTAGGTGCATACGGAGTATGAACGAGGAGACACGGAGTATCCCGTAGACCGTTGCCTTTCTACAACATAGCCACGCTATATCTGAGTGATCGGCCTCCAGAACCTTGGCTAATGATATCTCAATCTAGTAGAGCAAAAAAAGGCCGTAGTTGTCTCTTGTGCCATAATAGATGCTCCAACGACCAAGGTTTGAGGCGTATACAATCTGAATATGCCGCTTAGAACAGGCACGTTTCTCCCTTGTTCCCCTGCATATTTTGCCCACTTTGTAAAGGCGCAATCAAGATCTAAATCACGTCATCGAGCTTTATAGTTGGCCCGCGTCTAGCGAGATACGCTAGATACCAAAGTACTAAAGCAGTGCTACCTACTGTAGCTGCGCCCTTAACTTAATGGTGCCACGAGGCTACCCATGTCACTCTTGGCCTTTTTACAGACGTATCAGATCTCTCTGTTTACCTCGTCCATCTCGGTCGCTCGCTTGTCTTCCTAGTGCATTCCTCGGCACTTTCGACCATATCACGCAAGACATTCCTGCCACTACTCAGGTTACATGGATGCATATCCAAGACTTATGGATTCTCTTGGCTACCTTGCTAGATATTATTTACATACAAGAGGAGAAACAGCCGACGGGAAGAAGGAAAAAGGAAATAATGTGGCGTCGCGCCGCTCATCTCATCTCAGGCAGCTGACTCTTAGGACATGATCGGATCTGCAGCTGCCCAGGTGGTTATGGTTGCACAACCGTGCTCATGGGAACATGATCTCCGCTATACGAGGACATCGTGCATTTCGCTTCTCCTCGGAGACGCTCTTTGGTTTCAGCCTCTTCTTGACTAGACTTGATGGCGCCTGGCTTGTTTTGTACGAGAACCTTGGCATCTATATCGACTAATGATTCAGTTGGTTGAATTATTGGTTTGGTTTTGCTTTCTTTTTTGGACTCACTTCTCGCCCTTGCCGCTAATACAACATAGCCTCATTATTATCTCCCGAGATCCCATGTCCTTGGTCCCCGGGGTCCGCTTTGCGCCACTTCTGGATATCGATACGGGATCTTGTGAAAGATTTGGAGGTCTTACCCCCGAGCACGCCATGCAACAGAACAGCCTCGATCCCATTTCTCGTGTCTGTGTGAGGTGGCACGGGACATTCTAGGTGTCCTCGGGTGCATGCATTCATATGCAGGGGTGACCATGAAGTCGCTTTTGCGGGGGAACCCGAGGATGCAGCTCGATGCTACTGTATGTAAGGAGTAGCCCTCGACCTTTCTGGGCAGGCGCTCACCTAGCACTCCTAACCCTTGTTTCCTTAAGGAAAAGCTAGAATGACCACGAAGTAGGATTTTGAATCGCCAAGGGAAACAAGAAAGGGAAACAGTATCAGTTCCAGGATTTACCCAAAGCATTTCCGGCCCTTATGGCAAAGGTAGCACCTAACAGACATGTTAGTAATTACACCAAATTGGATTTGTTCTAGAACATACAGTCATGTCTCCTTTCGATGCAGGTGAGCTTATAGCTCTTGGCCATAATAGACAGATGCTCAAAGCGTAAGACCAAGGTAGGTACTTGGTCGTAGATGAACGGCACTTCTCTTTCGCAATTGGTATAATCCCTGTAGTATGTCCAGGTGGTCTGATCGGGCTCTTTTATTGATTAGCTTAAAGTCAATATGAGCTGGATATCTACTCCGTAGTGCTAGTCCAAACGTTATTGCGTGGTGACACAATCGCTTTTTTTCTTTCTTTTTTCATTTCGTCATCTAGCAGCGACTTTGGCAATCAGGTGAATGTCATCCGTCTGATCTAACTGGTCTATCGGTGTCAGGGGGAATGAGAGACCTGGCCATCCCAAGAATTTCCTCCCTAGCTATCCCCTGGCCATACCGTTTATCCAGTTTGGACTTCAGTTCATTAAATTCCTCGACGGACTCACCCTATCGATCTGATCCAGGCAGTCCAGCAGTCTAAGTTTCCACCCTAACAGTCTCCGGTTATTTCAGAATTTGCATCGGGACAGGAATCCCACTCCATGCAACTTGGTATCAGGCCAACGGTTACGACAAACACATAACTCTAGGCATGACAGCTGGTTCAGTGTTTTATTGCGGACTTATCTCTATTGACCACCATCGTCTATCGCCTCCCCGACGGAAGTCACCCATGTTCAATATTTCGCGGCTTGTTACCCTCACTGCCACTCGAAACATTATAGCTCTTCGGTCAAGTCATTAACAAGGATACATGGTTCCGCAGGTCAACCTTCCATGAACGATTCCACCAAATTCCCAGGGAATGGCTCTGGCATAGATAACGCATTTCTCATCCCGTACTCAATCGCAAGCAATCTCTTGTATCCAGGAAGATCTCCGACGACGCAGTAAAGGTCAAAATCGAGCACTTTCTCAGCCCACAAAAGTGCCATTTTTTGTTCCTTCAATCTCAGACAGTACATAGCTGCATCATAGTGGCCAAAAGATAATGTAAGAATACGGACTACACAATAAGGAAGCCAGCCACGAGATTCTGTTGTGGAGTTGGTGCCCCAGGCTCCAACCTCGTCTGACAGGTAGATAGTTTGCTTGCTCCACTACAATACAACTCTCCCACTTCTGCTCTTTAGTCCTTACAAACCATAGTGCCCGAGACATTGTAATGTGTCTATTGCCTTTGCGGTATTGGGTGGGCCTTCCCAATGTCGTTTCGCCTCTCTCCACCTGTACTTTCTCTCCAGCGGGTATTGCGGGAAAGTGCTGGTCACATCCGGTGGATAACCGCAATGGATTTTCGATGTCAACAAAAAAGTCCTCCCCTACTCCCCAAAGTCTTTGGTTACCTGTTCCTTGACTACAGCTGAAGCAAGAGAACTCCGAGGCACCTCTCGCTATGTCTGCTCAAGTCACCATCCCTGCACGAGTACTCGTTGGCTCTGCGCTTGCATATTTTATCTTCAATTCTATCAACGCTATTCGAAACCGACCAAATTTGAAGCATTCTTCACGGCCTGCTTCTCTCACGCCTGGACAGATCGAGATCATCAAAGCCACCATTCCAGTCCTCGAAGAGCATGGGTACACAATTTCGTCCGTTTTCTACCAGACCTTGCTTGCCGAGCATCCGGAATTGAACGAAGTCTTCAATACCGCCAACCAGGCTAGCGGACACCAAGCTCGCGCTTTGGCTGGTGCTCTCTATGCATACGCCTTGCATATTGATGACTTGGCCGCACTTGGCCCTGCTGTTGAATTGATTTGCAACAAGCATGCGTCTTTGTATATTTCACCCGGGGACTATGGAATCGTTGGGGAGTATTTGCTCCGTGCCATGAAAGAAGTCTTGGGCAGTGCATTGACAAAAGATATCCATGACGCCTGGGAAACTGCATATTGGGCCCTTGCGAATGTTCTGATCAGCCGGGAAGCCGCTCTCTACAAGGAAAACTCTGGTTGGACTACTTGGCGCAACTTTATGGTCATTAGGAAGAATATCGAGTCCAGTGAGATCACGTCCTTCTACTTGAAGCCGACCGATAAAGAACCACTCCCAATCTTCCGTCCCGGACAATACATTTCGGTGAAAGTCGACATTCCTAGGCTCAAATATCTACAGCCTCGTCAGTACTCTCTCAGCGACAAGCCCCAATCGGACTTTTATCGAATTAGCGTCAAGAAAGAGACAGGGGCGGGCCTTACGTCGGGCGTGGACAACCCCTCTGGCTATGTTTCGAACGTTCTTCATGATGAGACCGAAGAAGGAGATATCATTCAAGTATCCCATCCGCGCGGTGACTTCTTCTTGACTTCTGAGCACTCAACACATCCTCTTGTGCTGCTATCGGCTGGTGTAGGAATCACTCCTATGATGTCAATTTTGAACACTATTATTGCAAGCTCCATTGACCGCAAGGTTCACTTCATTCATGGATCGCGTACCACCAAAGCACGTGCATTCCAAGACCACGTCCAAGCTTTAGCCAAACAGCATCGCAACATCCAGGTGACACTCTTCACCGTCCAGCCCTCGAATGAGGACACCAAAGGGGTCACGTATCATCACACTGGCCGCGTTAATCTCGAGAAGCTGAGCCCAGATGCTGACCTGTATCTGGACAACAAGTACACGGAATACTACGCCTGCGGCCCCGAAGGCTTCATGAGCGATACGTCGGCGGCCTTGAAAGCGCGCTCGGTCACCTCAGATCGGATCAAATTAGAGTTGTTTGGAACTGGCGGAGCGCCACAGTGAACATGGTGTGCTTTGCATAATGCTTTGTTTTGATTATGTACAACTCGACCCTGCCATGTATCTACTAGCACCAAGCTATCCTGGGTCACGATGTCCTTCATATTGGCATCTTCTCGAGCATGTCAGGTATATACCGAGAGCGTTTTCTGGGCCCGAGGCTTCTTGGGAACTAGTACATATCTGGGAATTTGTGACCCACGGAGAGAAACGTATCTTGAAAGTAGTTTTGAAAAGAGTCATGTTTTCATTCCAAACATTCACTAAATCTAGATGCTACGAGACAGGTTCACCATTCGGCCACTGCCGACAAAGGATATCATGGGTATAAGCTATAAGTCCGAAAATGCTCCTTCACTTCTGTACGTTCGGTCGAAGAGAACCTACGAGCTGCTGTCTGCTGCCTATCATGTTGAGTTTATTGATTGGACAGCAATAGTAAAGATTGTGTGCAAGCAAGTTGACTCGTTAAAATATATAGAGAAATGGGATAAGAAAAAAGGGCCCTCGTCAATAATAAAAGTAAACTGGAGCAAATTCTCCCTACAGATGATATTGTTCAATAGAAGATAATCTTTAAAGATTGTTAAACCTCCAGGGAGAGATCCATACGGTCTAGTGCCCGACGGGCTACTGTCCGTAAGTGTTCTATCTCAAGGTAGACTGCTGTATTGCTCAGAGGTCGGGTGCGTGCTAGGTCTGGCGAGAGGAAAGGACCGAACGCATCTTAACGCGTCAATACAAGTGTCCAAGGTGTCGTGGTATAGTAGGTTCTGGAAGGATCTTTAGTAAATTAACTAATAAAACTCGAGAGCCTCAACATACCTCCCTCTACCGCTATACGAGCATGTCTTATTGACCCCGTACGTATAGCTCCACAAAACCACTCACAACTGTCGTTTGACGGTACCGTCGCTTGCTGAAGCCTCCTCTTCAAAGCTTTAACGAATTCCGAAATCGTGGACTAGTTCGCCCATGCTTGGCGACTGTCGTCAAACACGACCGGGTCTGGTAACAATGCTTGTCGCACTGTTGCAACTGAGTCTTCGCTCGTAATCCCCGACAGAGTGTAATTGGCTTGGCTCTAGTCTAATTAGCGACTATTCTCTCCGACGGGCAAACCAAATGTCGAAACAAGCCTTGCGAAGAGCACTATGACTGCCCCTCACATCTCGAATACTTACGTACCTGGGCCATATACTCATCCGCAAAGAAAGCAGGCTCGGCTCAACTAAATGAGTTATTCGAGATCAGAATTGATGCAGCTTACTAGACATGACTTAACCAGCTTGCTAAGGCCCGCCTGGAGTGGGATCGTTGCGAGGAGGACAAGAGATTTTCGAATGGACAAGACTTTGTAGATCATGACCTCTGAGAGTGCACACAACAAGAGCAGGCGACTGATCAAAATCGTCCGCATTTGAAAGCGTAGGCTTTAGTTTGGAAAGGGTAAACAACCGGTATTACAGAATGCAATTTGATTGCTTGTATATATCAGAACTTGTCCGCCATAGGAGTAGACACCAGTAATCGCCAGTATTAGAAGACTAAAAGACTTCTATTTGGAGCTAGCAGCGATCTTGTACAATGACTTCTTGAATAGCTGTATCATATTTCCCACTGGCTTGTCACCAGGCGGAAGCACCTGCGTTCCAAACACACCACACAAATCAGAGGTTTGATCAATAAACTACGAGATTCTTATGTAAGTAATCTTTCTCAATTCACCTCATGCTTCGTTGGCACTTACCCAGAACAAGTTTGGCTTTCCACTCCAGAACAAGGTATTCTTCTTCCATCCTGATGGCTCGTCGTTCATGGCCAACATTCCACCAAGCCCCCAATCGTAGACCCCGGTATTGTCCGGCATCCCAATGAAAGCCGGTTCCGCATCATGTGTACCGATATAGTCGTGTAGTGACTGTCTGCTGTCATCGCCAAGCTGCGGCTGGAACATAGTGGCAGATGTTCCCTTGGCAAGAAGCTTGCCATCGTCTACCAGGATGGAACGCAAGACCTTCATAAAATCATCCATCGTAGCGTGCACCCCCTGACCACCAAAGCACTCTGCCACTCCTTCAGTTAAAAAAGGCGTTCCCAACGGAACAACACGCCCCGAAGATTCGTCTCGTCGGGTCATCTGCACACACTCAGCAGCCATCTCGACGCGTCGAGACGGCCAGAATGTCATCTTTTGGATTGAAAGAGGGACCCAGATGTTCTCCTGCATGTAGCTTTCCAAATCTTGGCCCGTGAGATGCTCTATCAGCTGACCAACCCAATCAAGGCTGGTCCCATATTCCCAGCTGGAGCCAGGCTCAAACAGCAGAGGGTACCCAAATCTGTCGTTGACAGTAGCACCGACGTTGACCTTCCTCCCAAGAGACGATGTTATCTTTGCCAGGTCCGCATTGCTCATGTCATAACCCGCACCGCTGCTGTGGGTGAGAAGATGGCGAAGAGTTATGGCGTTCTTTCGGTCGTGCGCAATGTACTGCCCGGAGGTACTCCACCCTGTGAAAACCTGCTGGGCAGCCAAGCTGGGGATCATGTAGGAGACATCCTGGTCCAGATCCACGATTTGACGCTCGACCAACTGGAGGGCGGCAATGGACGTGAGAAGCTTTGTCATGGATGCAATCGCCATAACCGAATTCGCCGTGAGTGGACTTTGGGTTCCGTCGGCAGTCTTGTGCCCGAAGGCCCTGGCGTAATGAAGGCTTCCGTTCCCATTTGTGGCTGCAAGCACAGCACCGGGAAAGACACCGTCCTCCACAGCGTTGGAGAAGGCTTCTTCGAGTGAGGCAAAAATGTCGTTGGCTCCTGATATGCAGTCCATCTTGATACGTACATTCGAGGGCCGAGCAGGCTGCAAAGGAAAGATATATTGTCTGCGAAAAAAAAGAGGTGAACACTTGCTTTTTGACGCCACTTGCTAAGCCTTCGCATTGTCTCATTAGCTGATAACTCGTGTTTAAAAGCCTCTTGTATTCTGCAGTCACTGTTTCTGTAGCATGATTGGGTCTCTTTGGTGGGGATGACCCAGGTGAGATCGGGGAGGCGGATATTGCGGGCCGCGGCGGCGGCTGAATGGGCGCTTGCCATCGCATTTTCGCTTGCGTTCCCGGCACGGTTCACATGCAACTTTAGAGTGCTTCCGTTTGCTCTGACTGGGGGGATACATTCTTCGGCTATGTGTGATCAAATATATTAATACTTTTTTGGATACTCAATGAAGAATTGGATGTGATAAACCTATATCTATGCTCCTGAACGCTATATAGGAAATGCTGCAAACTATCTTGCTGCTGCGGCCCGACGAAGCCGCAATAGCCGCACCGCCCAGATAACGCAGCATTGGGAATTATGGCCTCTGATTATATATTTGGTATGTCAGGATGCCAGGGAGAAGTACACGCTCACTATTTAGCATGGGATTGTCAACCAACCACTAGTATCAGTAATACCACCGTGTTGAGCGATAACTACTTCCTAGATGAACGGGGATCTTGTCGAATCGTTGAATATCCGGATGCGCTAGTACTAACTAATGGAACGGATCGTCATGACAGTTTAAAGAACTATCTAGGAGATTGCTGATGGGATCGTCTTGTAACATCTGGAGCTAGCTAGGATTGACGTATTACGCCACGGATGTTTCGAAGTGACCCAGTTTACCATACACAAACAAGAAAGAGCATGTAGATGTTGAATCAGCCTGTCCTTAGCTCTACACAAACATATAGAAAAAGCGGTATTTTACCCAGAGTAGTACCGAGTCCACTTGCTGTGGCCCTTGATAACTTGAACAAAGCTTTTTGCAATCATGCGCCATGTTTGTTCGGAAGGGTGTAGCTCATCGTACCACATAAATGCATCTGGATTGTTGTCGGTCCGAGCACAATCTGTGCCATTTAGAGCACAGTGGTTGATGTATCCCGTTACGTCTAAGGGTGCTGTGCCATTGAGATACTCCTGGGGGTGGTGATATATATCGTTCATCTGGTAGAATAATGTCAGCACTAGAACATTCGAAGGTTCCCATGAGCCGTTGTTCGAACCCACCAGCGCTTCGAGGTCCACGAGGGCAAATTGGGCTTCGGGGTATCTCCGTCGGTACTCCACATCTAGTGGCGTTCTGACTTTGTATATCGCGTTGACAAGCGACACCTGCTCCAAAATTCGCTGGGAGGAAGCTGTAATGTTGCTGTATTTGTCTGGCCAATATTGAGTTGCTCTGAGGCCTCCCGCACCTGGCATGCCGTACTGTGGACTGAGGTACAATGGGCCAAGCGTGTTGAGAATGAAGTGGCGAGCGCCATGTTGGTACAAGCGATCGATCTGTTCAAAGACACAGTCCACGTAGTTTGGAATAGTGGTACCTGCGACCTGTGAATCGGTCAAATAGCCATAGGCGCCAACATCATTGCCACCAATCATTATAGCGAAGACAGTTGATTCGGTTGGGATTGTCATGAACTTAGTTCCATTGGAGAGCACATAATTGTCATCGGCCAGAAATGCGGGGATTTCATAAGTGGCAACATCCGGAAAAAGCTGCTGTGTTGGCTCACAGGTTCGCGGCGTGAGGCTGTTGGCGCACACAGCTCCAGCAACGGCATAATTGTGTACCGTCGCGCCGGTATACTGCCCCACATACGATGGCCAGGGACGTCCGCCATCTGCGGCAACAGAGCTCTGTGAGCCTTGTTAAAAATCCGATTTGTACTCGTTCATTGACCCAGTAGCTCACACCTCGTTGTTGGTCCATCCCACTGGGGGCAAACTTCCATTATGGGCGATGATGTAGTTAAGCCGACCAGCATCTGACCAGCTATCCCCAAAAACAACAAGATTTGTAAAGTTTGGAATGTTCCAAGCATAAGTCGATGTGACTATGAGTGAAAGAAGAATGGAACCTGCTGATACCATTTTCGCGACTTGGGTGCAAGATAATGAGAGCTTGGTCAGGAATATAAAGCTTGGGGGTAATATGATATGAATTTATACCATTACCGCAGGTAAGAGTCTTTGGTCCCAAGTTCTCTACAGAGATCTACGTTCTGTGTCCGTGTTCATCCACTACATACAAAGAGACCTACCTTGTAACCGGCTGAGGGAGTAGTAAATCGTTACTCAAAAGGGAAACTACGGGGTAAATCTGAAATTTCAGAAGATTTTCAGTTGTTCCTATTGGACCAATAGCCAGAATAATGTTCCGGGGCCCCCGCGGGGTTTTGCTTTTCAAGTTTCCGTACCCACGGAGGTGGAAGGGGAGCCGGGTCGTCCGGATGATGCGGGTGCTGCGGGTGCTCGACTAACGTCAGAGCTTCGGGCAGGTTAATGGTGGTGTATCGATCTCTAATGTGGTTTCAGTTATGTTATTTGTATTCCACCCGGAGCAAGCCCAGATACCCAATCTAGATGTTATGCGTAGCTCTGCAATAAAAAATCAGTTTCCTTTTATTATGGATGCTGGTTCTCGCGAAATGGAGGAGCAGTGACAGTATGTACTAGCTACGTAGACTGTAATGCCACTTTCTGTCAATGCAGGGAATTTACAGGGGAGTTGTAATCCAGTAGGCTGGTTTCGAATATAAATCTCCTCGTTCAAGATATCAAAGTTATGGAAGGTGTTGGCAGTGAAGCAGGTATAAGCTGACACGCATGTTTGAAAGATACTTAGCAAAAATTGAAACTCCCTTAAGCCTCATCTGCGGCACTCTTTCTTGCCCTTTGAGTTCGTCCTTGAATCACCTCACTCAAATCCCCAACAGGTAGAACCAGGGGGAAGTCAATCGCTCCAGCATTTGTGCTACAAATATATACCATATCGGAATGCAAAGCACGAAATTGCATGCCCCAGCAGCCTTGTAGAGAGAGAGATATTAGTAAACTGCAGGATATAATCTGATGCATATGTTAATGACGTACCATTTCGATCTTGGCTGCAAAAGCAGCTTTTCCCATCGCAAGGTAGAAGTGGACGGCTCCATAGAGGCAATATGCCACCACCAGGAAAAACAAAGCAAGAAAAAGGCAGAGATTGGTGCGAATTGAGCATACCAAATAGACCAAGGTGACCAAGGCCAAGGTAATGTAATATAGGCCTTTTATATATGTATCAGCAATAGAATCCTGGCTAATTGCCGTGATACGTTACATACCTGCTGTTGCATGGTACCCAGTTGTTTCCAATCCATCAAAGGCGTCACCCGTAGGAGAGTATTTAGCACCGACGGCAAAGAAAGGCATGAGGGACGCTCCTTGAGCAAGCCAGAAAGCCCCTATATGAGAGGTCAGTGTCTTCTCTATGTTCTAGAGAATAAGAAAGGCCTTACCGTAGGTGAAGAAAACTGCGCAGGAGAAAGTGTTTCCGAGTATCCACTCCCCGATTGCGCCAATGACCTGGATCATCCCTCCGAAAAATATAAAGGCTGGGCTGATTTTGAACTGTTATTAGATATCCGTGTTTTGCTTCCGAGGGCTAAGCTCACAGAATAGCCCCTCCATCTCCACCGGCTCCTCTCCAGCCCATATGGAGCATTGCATTGGGTGTCGCGGCTACTAGAAAGCCCATCAACGATATCGGGGTTGGGTTACCGAAGGTGCGCCGCAGGTTTCCCGCAATTGGCATCTTAGGAGTGAGGTAGAGCTTCTCAAAAGTATCTCGGGGGATTGGAAGCATAACACTTTCTGCGGTATGCACAGGAGAAAGTATGTCTGTGCCACCCTCCATCTTTTCAGACATATTGTCAAGCTGATGATTGAGTAGTAGTGTAAAAATGTAGAGAGAAAATAGCTAATTGGTGTTGAATGGTATGTATAATTCTATCTCCTTGTTGGGGTCCATTGATGCCTTAATATATGGAAAATACGGAGCGCAACGTCAATTGCTCTACTATCTCTAATCTGACCCCATACCCCGGACTCTACGAGCGCCTCGTCAAAATATCTCCGCGGAGCTCAGTTCGGTATCTGGTCTAGAAGCGCGTCGTGAAACTTAAACATTATACTCAAGATAGGCAACTGTTTCGCAGAGTTTTGATATTGGACTTGTCAGGCAGCTTGGTATGTTCTGACCTAATATGAATACTGCACCAAGTGGCCAAGCGAGCCAAATTTACAATGATAGGTAAGTGGTGTAGGCCAATATCTACACAGAGAACCCTTCATTCTTTAAAGCGGAAACAGTTCTTCGCAAAGTTCTCACTCCAAGGCCTTCCCGCAATATCCGCTACGCCAAGAAACCAAGCAGCACTGTTCTATCTCTTCGAGGCGCTATCAATGTCTCTTTCAGGTGGCGAATAGGCTGGCTCTATCGCTATCTATATACAGTAGATAGGCGGTAGATACCGTAGGAAACCCCTCAACGCCAATAGGCTTGCAAGTACAACAGATAGGACCCCGTCGGAATCTATCACTGGAGGCCCGTAGCAGCAGCCCGTCATCATATCCGTGTAAAATCTTTTCCAAGAGCGAGTTTCGAGAGTCCTTTCACCCCAATATGGTAGAACCATCTGACATCGCCACTGACCAATGGAACAAGAATTAGAGTATACAACGAGCCAACCCGGAAAGCAAGCATATATTTCAACCCCCAGTTCTAAGCATCCGCGAGCTTGATGTAATACAGCATATGGGATAATGGTCATAAAGTGACCTAGCATACTATTCTGAAGCGGCGAATCAGAAATTATACAGAAGGATTGAGAAACATGGTCATTTAACATTGAATTGATTGGTTACTCGATTATAGGGAAGAAAGATACTTCACAATTTGCTAAGGCACGATCTTATTGTCCTAGTGAAGAAAAGACGCGGTGTCGTATCACAGGTGGGATGGCATGACGACCTGTTTTCCAGAATCAACATTTTCCCGGCGCCAAAGACTGGTGACAGTTTTTTGCTGTGTGTAGAATGCCAGCCCAGGCTTTCCATAAAACGTGTTTGCGCCACCCCCGCAATGCTCTTCTTGTTTCCAGTGAAGGAGAACATAGGAAGCGGGACTGGAATTGCAACATTGATACCGACCTGTCCTGCCTCGATATTCTTTTGGAAGTACGAGGCCGACGAGCCCGACTTGGTAAAAATAGATGCACCGTTACCATACTCATTTGCGTTGAGAAGTTCAACAGCTTGTTCTAGGGTCTGTACGGAGATACAAACTAACACGGGACCAAAGATCTCTTCTTTGTAACATGCCATGTTGGCGTTGACATTGGTGATGACCGTGGGCGCCACCTAACGATAGTCAGCAAAGAAGAAATGTGAGGTACAAGCGTTCATCACTCACAAAGTTTCCTTGGGGGTACTTTTCTGGTTTGTATCCTCTGCCATCTAGAAGTATTGACGCTCCTTCACGCTCGGCACTCGCGATAAGAGACTCAATTCTCGCTCTGCTTTCGGAACTGATCACTGGACCCACGTCGGCATCTCTCTCGAAACCAGCAGACACGACTAGCTTTCGAGCCTTCTCCACCAGTTCTGGTATATAACTGGAGCTTTCGCCGACTGTCACAAGTACACTTAGCGCCATACAACGTTGTCCCGCCGCCCCAAATGCAGCACCTGCTATAGCATTGAGAGCCGTCTCTTTGTCTGCATCAGGAAGAAGAACAACGTGGTTCTTAGCGCCAAGGTTTGCTTGAACGCGTTTTCCATTAGCTGAGCCCCGTGAGTAGATGTATTCACCAGCACGGTTGCTACCAACAAAGCTGATTGCACGAATTGCAGGCTCATCAATGATAAAGTTGACGGTATCCACAGCACCATGAACAATATTCAAGACTCCTTTTGGGAGCCCGGCTTCACGAGCAAGTTCGGCCAGAATCAAAGCAGCACCGGGGTCTCTCTCTGACGGTTTCAAGATGAGAGTGTTTCCGGTCACGACTGCAATCGGGATACACCAAAGAGGAATCATGGCAGGAAAGTTGAACGGGCAAATGGCAGCGACGACCCCAAGAGGCTCTCGATAACTTCTTGTTTCCATGTCTCGAGCAACTTCGAGAACCTCACCTGGGAGTTGAGTAGTGATGCCGCATGCAGTTTCGGCCACCTGTAATCCACGTAAAACATCTCCCCGGGCATCCTTGAAAGTTTTGCCTTGCTCTAATGTAATGGATGCAGCCAAGCGGTCCCAGTTCTCCTTGATGAGGTGGGTAAAGCGGAACATAATTTGCTGGCGTGCAATGATACTGGTGGCCCTCCATGTCGGGAATGCGTTTTGGGCTGAAGAAACTGCTATAGAGAGTTCCTCTGCAGTAGACTGAGGGACGCGCGTGACCAGATTGTTGGTGGCGGGATCGTAGACTGGAATCCACTGAGTAGCCTTGGACGGTACAAATTCATTATCCAGAAAATTGGGTGTGTCGGCAGGGGACACAATCGGGTCATGTGTCATGCGCACTGCTGAGCCTGTCGAGGCGGTTCCGGCGGTATTCGCAGCCATTCTTATCATTAAAGCGCACAGGATAAGTGGTCTGAGAGCACAAAAGATAAGTCGTTGTTGAAGAAGAAGAGGATATGATGAATATTTCCAACGTGGCGGCCTATTACCTTTTAGTATTGAAAGGGTTATGGAGCTACGAGACATACCTGCTTCAGTGTGGTGCGTTATCTTGTGTGCTGTCCGCTCCACGGAGTATCAAAACGGATATTGCGGACTTGTTCGGTAGGTTCCTTTAGCACGGTCCTTTCGAGTGGATCCAAGGTAACCAGAGCCGACGTTTACTATACGCCGTAGTCTCGACCCCATGCTTCCCCACGTCCCCGTCCAACACAGCCGCAAGCCTCGGGGTCTGCCTGTCGGAGATAAGACACGCCAACCGAAACACATGATTGCGGCTGATGCGGCGGATCGGATATTGCGGTCATTGCGGTGAATCTCAACCATGCGAGAGGAAAAAAAAAGCATACCTTATCGCTCCAACGCACACGAGACCAGGCACTTGTGGAGCACGCTCGGACCCGAAAGGAATATGCGCAGATGCGGGGCGAGCGCATAAAGTGGGTCGCCAGATATGGATACTACGATGTAGTTTGGACCCTTGCTTTATACCTGTTCGCAGAGCCATACCATTCTGTTATTATGAGTCCCCTGTCGCTGCTGAACGACTTGTGATTTTGTTCCAAACTCTGACTGGCACAGTCTCTTTGCCTCTCGACACCTGCCTTTGAAATCATTCAGTGTCCACCTCTCCAGCCCTTTCGGAAAAACATGCATGCCGTACTCCTTGGGCAGCGGCCCCGCTCATAGTATCGGCGCCCATGGCCAAAGTTGCCATGCCCAAGCTTGCTGCAGCTATCTCAAAAGCAGGAGGTCTAGGATTTATTGCTGCGGGTTATCATAGCGATCATCTTGAAGATTTGCTGGAGGAGGCCGAAGATCTGCTCCAGGAAGGCACTGCGGAAACTCCGACCAAGGTTGAGGAAGGAACCCCGAGGTTCCTGCCGGTCGGGATTGGCTTCATAACGTGGAGTGCCTCCTTGGAGAAGGCCCTCCCCTCCTTCTCCAGATACTGCCCTGCTGCTGTTTGGCTATTTGCCCCGCCGCAGGGCTTCAGGGACTTAATTCCCTGGGCCACTCGTATTAGAGAGGCCACAGCATGTAGGACCAAGATCTGGGTCCAAGTCGGATCTGTCTCAGATGCGGTGGAGGTGGTCGAGGCTATCAACCCGGATGTCATCGTCGTCCAGGGACTGGATGCCGGTGGGCATTCACTAGCCCGAGGAGCCAGCATAATTTCTCTTGTGCCAGAAATCATGGACAAACTCCGAGAGCTTCGGCCTTTCCCTCATAAGCAAATTGATGTCCTTGCTGCTGGTGGAATCAGTGACAGCCGAGGTGTCGCCGCCGCTGTGGCACTTGGCGCCCACGGGTGTGTGTTGGGAACGCGGTTTCTCGCTAGTCCCGAATCCTTGGTCGCTCATGGCTATCAAAAGGCGTTACTCGATGCCTCAGATGGAGGAACCAGCACAGTTCGGACCACGATCTACGACAAAGTTCGCGACATTCATGGATGGCCGGAGGGCTACGATGGCCGCGGTCTTATCAACAAAACCTTTGTTGACCATCTTAGTGGTCTCAGTGAGGTGAAAAACCGAGAGCTGTATCGTGAGGAGCTAAACCGTGGAGACCAAGGATACGGGGTGAATGGGAGACTTACAACATATGCGGGAACTGGAGTTGGACTCATTAGGGAGGTTATTCCTGCTGGTGACATTGTCAAATCTTTGCGCGAAGGCGCTCGCGCCTTGCTCTATGGACAGAATTATGTATCTAAACTTTAGGTGGTACAGTGTATGTCAACTATACAGATTGTTCGTCTATAACGTACCTGATGTAATGTTCTTATCATAGAATATTACAGTTCTATGTGTTGTCGTAGGATGTGAGGACGTCACCAGAATACCGACGATGTATATATTTTCAAGTCGGTAATTCGGAGTGGTGCTTTGGATGTGTTTCTTTTAACCAGGTAGTAGATGAATTTGAAAGCATAAGGATGATTGAGAGTGACCGATATTAGCACTTATCACTGGAAGAGGTAGAATACCGTGGATTCTCCACAGCACTTAATTATTGCATGGTACCTCGAGCCATTCTTAGAAGCACTGTGATGTAACACGCAGTCTATGGCCCCTAGCTCATTCGACAGATTCACACACACTCGTTGATCCATTTGCGAATCCGCAGGACCCGAAGATTAACAAGGGATCGAGCGCGAGCGAGGGCGGCTATTGCGGAAACAGTCCCGGAATCGTGAATCCACCTCTTTGCACCCAGTCAATAAGAGTGAAGTGAGTTGTATTCGTGAACAGATTTAATGGACCGTTATTCCACAGAGCAATCTTGCGCCGACTTCCGTGGCATTTTTATTTTCATATCCAAGCTTTAACCCCCGTATATCCTGCCTGACTCCATCACCTATCTTTCGTTTCTTCCACCATTCTCTTCGCTCAATCATGACTCCAGAGCAGACTGAGCTGATTACCAAAACCGTTCCAGTTGTCGATCAGTATGGCCAGGAGATTACCAGGGTATTTTATAAAAATATGCTGGCTGCCCATCCAGAGTTGTACAGTGTGTTCAATAAGACAAACCAAGATACAGGACACCAGGCAAAAGTCCTTGCAAAAGCCCTTTACGCCTACGCCGCAAACATTCGCAATCTGGAAGCTTTAGGACCTATGGTGGAGTTGGTTTCCCACAAGCATGTGTCTCTGGAGATCACTCCGAACCAGTACAACATTGTTGGCAAGTACCTCATCGGGGCAATGCAAGAGGTTCTAGGAGTCAATTTCACGGAAAACATCCAAGAGGCCTGGACTGCCGCTTATGGTCAACTTGCCGGAATCATGATCCAGAAAGAGGCTTCCCTCTATGATCAGCATGACGAATGGAAAGGCTGGAAGGATTTCCGCGTCACGGACATCTCTCGTGAATCAGATGAAATTTCTTCATTCTATCTCTCCCTGTCGATGGGAAGCCCCTTCCGTCGTTTGTTTCTGGTCAATACGTTTCTGTCCGAGCTCATGTACCGCATCTTGGGTATATGCAGGCACGGCAATATTCAATGAGCGACCTTCCTTCCCCTACATATTACCGGATCAGCGTGAAGCGGGAACATGGACAGCAATTCGCTCCTGGTCTACTGTCAAATACTCTCCATGAGTTTGAGACCCCCGGTAAGACTGTGCAGGTTTCCCATCCTCGGGGCAACTTTCTCTTGAAAGGTGTCCACGACAGGTCACCTGTTGTTCTCATCGCTGGTGGCGTTGGCATAACGCCCTTGTTGTGTATGTTGAAATCCCTCACATCAACTGCACCCAACATGGAACGTCATGTCCATCTCGTCTACGCCACGAGAACTACGTCTGCACGGGCCTTTTTCACAGAGATTATGGAAATCGGTCGCCGAAACCCGACAGTTAAGCTGGCGTTCTTTGTCGAATGTCCCGGGGAAAGTGATCAGGCCGGTAAAGACTATCACCATATAGGTCGTATCGATCTACGGCGTCTTGGCATGCAGCAGGATCTTTTCATCGATGATTTTAATACGAGATACTACATCTGCGGACCGTCTCCGTTTCTCGAAACGGTGAAGAGATCTTTACTCTCTCAAGGGGTAACGTCGACCAGGATCAATATGGAAATTTTTGGTGCTGGTGGCTTCGATGCTACTAAACCTCAGGAGCATTTATAGAAGAAGAATCCGAGGACCGTACAGGTGCCCTCTGTAGCTATCTTTAAGATAGGGATAGGTCGAGAACATAAAATCTCCAGGTGGCGAAAAGTATCCATGGATCTATTCAAACATCATAAGGTCGCAGGCCCTTGATATATACTGCCTTAATGGCTACACCCATCACATCCATAAATCGCTCAACATCCAGGTAAACATCTTCAGAGCACCAGTCAAACTTGCACGCTAAGGTTGGGTCGGCTGCATGAGTGCTGAAATAGTCATGACCCTGTAGAGAAGCAACATTGCGAGCGCCCTTTTTATCTAGGCCTGATGGTGGGATTTTCACCGTCGCCGGTCCTAGAGCAAAATGGCTAAATATTTTAAAGTGATCATTGGAACAAAGGACATGAACTAACTGTGCCTCATACGGAGACGGATACTCTTAGAACCCAATTGATTCCAAGTATCCAGGGGAAAGGGGACCATTGTAAAACGAAATCCGGCCATCGTCCTCTATCTTGTATTCGAAGAATAGACATTTTCCTGTGGCACACTGGTAGGATATCGATCGTGGATATTTCCGACCTGGACCTGATATGATCCGTCTGCTATACTGCCTTTCGTCTTCACAGAAACATGTGGGGTTTCCAGGCAAAACACCTCGTGTGTCTCCAAAGCAAGCGAATTTTCTACACAAAGTGCAGGTGAAGTATGGACGGTCCGCATTGCCATTCTCGTTGGATGAAATACAGTGGCGTCTTTTAGTAGGACCGCGACAATAAAGACAGCGCGAAGTGAAGAGACTGGTCATGTTGCTGAGGGAGTGCTTGGGGTTGCAAGTGATATTGGGCGCGATTTTCAGGACTGGAAATGAAGGAAAACTTGAGTATCAGGGAGACGATTTTGTTTATCATGCAAAACGGTGAGGCTGAGCCTCTATGTACCCAGGAATATCGTGACTCATGTAGGCTGTGCGCCCAGGTGGCTGTGAGACAGCAGGACCGGTGTGAAAATAATCTCTTAAGACAGGGCTGTTTACTGGCTCGATGCATGGCGACTCTTTAGGAGAAAAAACCAACCCTGTTGTCTCGGGCAGCCATTTTCCATCTTACAAGTACTTAGGAAATGTCGCCTCATTTGATCAAAAATCTTTGCTATTGCGACCCCTTTATATTTTGTTGCTTTAAATGTAGAATGGACCTTTCAGAGTGATATTAAGTTCCTTTCAAGCATTCCATATTTTCGATGTAAATAGGAGCCAAGGCAGATTCGGGCAATGACAGCGCCAAAACGCCAGCCAATTATAGGCTTACACGAAACTGCGCAACAATAAGAAAGCCGCGTCGATTTGTAACTAACAGAGCACTAACAGAACCTCATTCGTGTTGATCAAATCAGTTTCAAGGCCAAGGGTTGGTCTATTTGAAGAACAATAACATGATACTGACAAAAGGCACGCAACGCTGAATTTTCCTTCTTAAAGCTGTGCGAACTAAAACACTTCACTAGTGGATCGTCTTGTCAATTTAAGAAATCGCGATAGAAATGTCCGGGTGTGTTCTTGAAGCGTGCTGTCGGCAAATCCTTGCCATATACGTTTCCACCTGGCTTCGCCATTCAGGTCCAAATAATAGTGTTGAAGCACTACCACCACCTCCCTATATACATGATTTCCTCTGCCGCTTTAAATATTTTTCTTGGCTTTCCATATGCCGTTACAATCGACTGGAAAGTTACTACATGTAGTATCCCCAACTTCCACCCTTCATTTCCGTCTGGAAATACCCTATGCCAGTCTCTTCATCCTTCTACATACACACTTTTCTCTCTCTTCTCATTAAATTCCTCTCCTACTCGAAACTCATCCTTTCCTTCTTCTTCTTCTTCTTCTTCTTCTTCTTCTTCTTCTTCTTCTTCTTCTTCTTCTTCTTCTCTCTGTCGCCGTCTCACAGACAGTCCGCACTTGAACCTCATTTCTACTGACAAGAAGATAAAAACAAATTAAAAAAACGATGGTCACTCGATTCAGTTTTGACTCTTCGACACCATGCGCTGAACGAATGGGCTGGCGGACCTTGGTATCTGAACGTTGTTACGAGAGAAACGAACTTTGCCATGGAGGATGCATCCTCATGGATACCGAAGCTATCATGGTGATGTTCCAAGGAGAATCGGAGCGTGCTACATCATACTAACGTTGTTTAGAAAAATGTCTGAGCCGCCTGATCCTGTCTCGTCTACCACCTCCCAGCACTCCACGCCGGCTTCACTTTTATCTACACCTGGTTCATTTCCACAGTCCAAAGCAAGTCGCATGTTCTACAGAAGGACTGGAAGGCACCCTGGTGTTCAAGAACAACAGAGTGCCCCTGCATACGCTAAATCCTACACCTGGATTGCCCCGCGCCCTATTCTACTTACGGAGCAATCCGGGTCTTCTCAGTCGCTTTCGTCCCCCAAACCCATATCCAATTGCCCCATACAAGACGCTCGCAAGGACAGGGGGTCTTTGGAATCAAGCTTTCGGGTGCAGATACTTGCAAACAAACGCAGGGGGGAGAATCCAGATCCCTACCAGAACCTTTTGTGTTTCATGTCGAAGACAATTGCGGCTGGACCAAATGGACCAATGGCTTGGTCATATGGAAATGCGACCGAGGCTGTCCCAAAAGGAGAAAGGAATACCGTCGCTGGCTTGTTGCGCTTTTGAGGGCCCTGCTGAGAGTTTTCGGTCGGAGTAAGAATTGAGATGTCATACATCATAGGACACTCTTTAGGGTTGCAGGACAAGGTTCCGGGACCCGTTTCAGCCTCCACAGGCCTAAAGGCTTGGCGGGCGCGTAAAAGATCGGAGAAATTCCCCTTCCAAGGTAAACACGATTCACCGATATCAGGGTCTCATCACATTTGACCTATATTCCCGGTCCTTATCGAGTTTTCATAATTTCAACTTCAAATGTGGCTCCTCAGATATCAATCTAGCTAATTATATCTAGCGTACGTGGCCACGGCCGACCGAGGGTCGACATCTGCATTTCAACATTCGCGCTGGCGCTAATGCAGGTGGACAAAAATCAATCAGGCCGTTCTATTGGCAGTCCAGATAAGCGATTGTCTCCTGTCTAGAGGTCCCATGTGATTGCTTTTCTAGGTTGAATCGGTCAAAGTCTGAATTTCAATCCCTCCAGGACACCCATTCCGACGCATAGTGTTCGAACCCATGGTCTCCAAGCAACTCTTGAACTCCTGCGCTCCACTCAGTCGGATTATCCGTAGCTGAATCTTCTAGATTCATTCCACGGCTTAATCGAAACTTAGTCCGAATCCATCCCCTTGGGAAATAGCCAGCGAGCTCCCAATCAATAATACCAACAGAACCGGTCTTCGGAGTATCTTCCACTATTATATTCCCAGGGCCAAGGTCGGCATGGTAAAATACAAATTTTGGGCAGTCCATACCCATCGCTTCGCATGCTTGTTGGAGGTTACTAGGAGAATAGTCCTCTACCGTACCTCGTTTGATAAGGAGCGGCTCAAGGGCATTCTTGCCATCCACGCCACGAAGCATATTGCATTCTCGACTCACGAGAAACTTGCAAACATCTATGATAGCTTTCATATAGTGGCGTCTCCATTTTTCATCCAGACTAGGCCAAGCCTCTCCAAGGGTTCGACCTTGAACCCTATTAAGAAACAGATAAGACCGGCCATTATGTTCTGCTTCGTGCAAGACCTTAGGGATCTCGAAGTCAGGCTGCTGTCTCGAGACAAATGACAATGTCGCAGCTTCTGGCGTTATGCCGGCCTCGCATATTTTGACTTTGCAAAAAGCGCTGTTTCCTACAGACCAGACTGCGGAGGCATTTCCAGCGTCATACACCAGTTTGAATTTTGGATCATCCAGTGGTAATGGTAAGGTCGGAATTGGGGGAATAGGCGCGTTGGTGATGGTGTAACTCAGATCGTCGTCTCGATCATACCAGGTAGAGGTATCAGAGTAGCCTTTTGAACGACGAAGACGTAGGGGGGCCGATGCGGAATGTGTTTGCATCCACCTGCTTGAGGGACTCCCTGACAGGTTCATCCATGTTCTTGGCTAAGGCAAGGTATTAACCGTTGTTGGTGTTGATTTCGACAAAGTAGGATTAAAGATGGCAGACAAAAGACAGAAGCTGTAGAGTCAAGAAAGTTGAGGTGTGATATGGAAGAAGGGCAAAGACGGGGAAGTGATGGGTATTATATACGCCCACTGGAGTGAAAAATAACTATTACAGTCATGTTCCATTGGTACTCGCACCTAGTACTTCGGAGGGCCTGAGACCACTTATTCCCTGCCGGTAGTACTTCGTAATCTTAACTCGTAACTAGTATACAACGGTATGCTCGTAGGAATAGGTACGTGGTATAAAAGAGCGGTCAAAGGTGCAAAACAATGAAGCGGCACTGATTGATGAAAAAATCCTTGGCGAATGCTTTGGCCGTGATTAGTCTAGCAAATCTAATTGTACATTTAACTACAGCGCTAGGTTCGACAGCTTGCCATGATCCCACCCTCCGGACGACATGAATCTGCAAATTCTTTAAAGATCCAAAGTACCCGCCAAGACGATCTGGTCCAAGATACTCTAGTTGACGTGCATCCTTGTCCCTGAGCCTGAGTCTTACGATGATGTCCTTCGCATTCACATCGGGATTCATTTGATCCAGGGGGACGTGGACCGTCACCAACAGTGAGTTACTGCGGTTGGCGCAACCTAGAACGTACCGCCGACTGAACACTGGCTCAGACCCGATCAACACTTCTTGCAATTGCGTTTCCCTTTTATCTGCCGCTAGTTGCAGCGTTGCCTCCGAAGCCAACACTTTTGCCCAAATCGATATGACGAAAGATCCCGCTATGGATGTCTGTTACTCGGTCATTACTATTAGCTCTTTCGTTGCTTAATACGGAATTATATGGGTTCTCCTGTCATTATGAGCGATAGAAATAAGTGACGCACATTTTATAGGAACTGGAATAGTAATGTCAAACTCGCTAGTGGTTAAAATTACCATGTTGTAGTTCCCTATCGAGCTGTTAGTAGCTACCGGAGCCGTTGCACTCTATCCTTCTTTCCCGCAGTTAACCTGATACATACGACCATAGGGTGTGGAAAACAGGGCTTCCCGTCCGCTCAGCCGTACTTAAGCCACACGCCGGTGAGTTAGTAGTTGGGTGGGTGACCACCAGCGAATCCTCACTGTTGTATGTTTTTGTGTTTTTGTTCCAGCATCACTCTGGTAGCATTAACTTTTCAGCCACTATTGGTTGATACTGGATACATGGAGGACCGCTTTGGTTGTTTCAACTGGACCTTCTCGATGAGGCTTCAGAATCGAATCATACGATTAACCAAGGCGATTGATATTAGTCATGTCCTAGTCTGTTTAGTCCTGCCCCGGCCTTCATGCAAATGAGTAGTCTTCTTTTACCTTAGCTTTATAGTACATCTGATAGTACTCTAGGTATAAAATGCACCAAGCATGCCCTCACGCCCCGAACCAGACGGTATGTATGTAGGTAAATTCGAAGCTGGGAGATTCTTCCATGTAGACATATCCATCCAATCACCAACTAGGTAAGGAATAATGGTCCTATCAGCCTTACGCAGTAAAGACTGCCTCGACACCATCTGATGTTCAGATTGTTGTAGTTGAATACCGGAGCTCTAGGTAATATTGTTGCCGGGGTAAGGAGGAACTGTCGCGTCACACCACAAACGTAGTATTTTCCGATTTTTGCCCGAATAGCCCACCAAGCGAACTCGTCACTCTACGTCGCCATGAGACACTCTTTCACGTTATCTACTATACTCTGGTCCAGATACCCACCACCGAAGTTCATGGGAGGACTACCTTGGAAGTCAGTCCCACAAGTGCGCAGAGGACCTTGAGGACTTCCCAGGAAGCTATCTTGTCGCACTCCAACCTCCAGCTCTTTACTCCTGCAACTACACGTACGACTACCAACAACGCGTCTCGTATCAACCATCCATAGGATGAGCAAATGCATTGGAACGGAAAACATGCAATGTCTATTCAAAGGTCATCAAGGCTAACAGAAAAAAAAAAGGCAGGAATCCATCATGATCACGCCGCGACCCCTCTCCCAGAGCTTGGTCGTCCTAGGACAACGCCAGCACGGGAATATAAATCTTTTTGATTCATTCGCAAGAGCCAGGGCCGCAATCATGGTCTCGTCTCATCCATCTTCGATTCATGACTCTTTCCCATCGTCAGCGCAACTCCCCACCACACAAACCCCAGTTCCCATGGAAAACATAAAATGGGCGACAAACGCGAAAAAGCAAGGATCAAGGACCCGAAACGTGTATGCAAGGAAAAAAAAAGTGTTGACAGCGAGGAGGATTCGAATCAGGATTACAGGAGAAATTGGGAAGTGGAACCCGAGAAGACAAAGAGAAAAAGAGAAAATGATATCTTCCAGGTCTTCAGAGGAAACGCCATTGCAAAGCATAAAACAAACAGGTTCCCCGCGTCAAATCGGGGTTAAGGAGAAGGGCCCCCTTCACATGGTATCATAAGTGAAGTCTTCATCATTAGCCTAGCATCAACCCCCATTTACGGCATGGAAATTGTCTCCGGAATCCTTTTACTGCGAAGCACACTGCACCCGCTCGGCACCACCGGGCACGTCGTCATCATCCTCGTCCATGCCGGCCGTGGCCGCGCCGTGGGCGCGGGCCTGGTCGTGCTCGTTCTCGGGGTCCTCCAGCTCGAAGTCCTCGACCATGGCGTCGGTGGGGGGGCACGACCTTCTCAGAGCGAGGAGGAAGGACCTTCTCCAAGAGTTCCAGGTTCTGGAGCTCGTCCTTGGTAGGGAACTTGACATCGAACTTGATGTACAGGTTACCGTGGTCGTGGTGGCGGAATGAGGGCATACCCTGGCCGTGGATGACCTTGATGGCATCTGGAAAGCATTGTTAGTAACGAGTTTTACAAGGCTTGTGCGGGAAAAGAAAAAGGAAACCAAGGCAAGTCACATACCAGGAACGATAACCTCGCCAGGGGCGATGTTCACGGTCAACCACCGATCGTCGAGGTGCTCAATGTGAATGGAACCGCCGGCAAGAGCGGTAAGAAGGTCGATCTCGGCCTGGTAGAACAGGTCGTCGCCCTTGCGCTGGAAGCGCGCGTGGGGCTTCTGCTCAATCTCGAACACGACATCACCGGGCATGACACCGGGCATCTGATCACCCTCGCCACGGAACTCAATCTTGTGGCCGTCGCGCACACCTTTGTCGACGTGAACGTGAAGCACCTTACGCTCAACGACAGTCTTCTTGCCGTTACACTTCTTGCAGCGGTCCTTATCACGGACAATCTCGCCCTCACCGTTACAGTCGGGGCAGACGGTCTGGAAGCGCTGGATCATGGGACCCATCTGGCGCATCATAGTCTTCATACCGCTACCGTTGCAGCCCGCGCACTCCTTGACAGCGCCCTCCTTACCACCGCGGCCATCACAGCCACCGCAGATGACGGACTTCTGGAGTGCCAACTTGGATACCTTGCCCTTGTAGATATCCTCGAGGTTAACCTTGTGCACGTGGTGGATTGTGCGGGCCTTCTTGGGGCCTTGTTCACGCATGCCGCCGCCGAACATTCCACCGAAGGGGCCGCCGCCGCCGCCGCCGAAGAATTGAGAGAACAAATCCTCGGCGTTCATGCCGCCGCCACCGCCGCCATGCTCCAGGCCTTCCTCACCGAGCTGATCATATAGCTGACGCTTCTCGGGGTCGGAAAGAGTCTCGTAGGCGTGCGACAGTTCCTTGAACTTCTCTGCGGCATCGGGGTTGTTGGTGTTCTTGTCTTCATGTGACGAAGGTATGTCAGCTGAGTGTTTCCAACATATGCTATTCGGAATCTCTGGGGGTTGTCACATACCAGGGTGGTACTTAAGAGCACCCTTCTTATAGGCGGTCTTGAGCTGAGCCTCGGTAGCAGTGGGAGGGACCTAAATGGAAGAAACACAAAAGTCAGATTTCAAGTACGAATCAAACCGGCTTGAGAACCGGCTAAGTATGGTTTAACATACCCCGAGGGTGTCGTAGAACTTCGTTTCCTTGACCATTGTGAAGTATGCGGGGAATCAGAGGCGTAAGAAAGGATTATCGATATTAGGTATTCGCGTGGAATCCCAGAAACGGAGCGGGAGAATGGAGGGGAGACAAAGGCGCCGAAAACTTTTAGACGGCTTTTATATGAGAAGTGCCAAACAGACAACAATTGCGGATATTTGAAGTCCTGGCTGGAGATGAGAAAGTGGAGGAGGGGGAGAGAAAGAGATGGTTATCTGAACAATAATAATCGAAGCCAAAAAAAGGCTGAGTAACTTTTTTACCCAGGCACCTGTATTAGCCTCGTAAAATTACCCCGATAAATTACCAGGGCAACTAAGAATTGACGATTTTTCACTAGTTTTCTTTGTCTCGCTTTGAAGCAAATTTGCTAATTTTCAATCCAGAATTGACAATTTGCTCTACAATACGGGCTATTCTATATCTTCAACTCTTCTGGTGGCTTCTATGTACACCCAAACTGGCCCGAGCGCTGATTCCACGGGATTCTGCGGCCTTCGATGGTCTTCGCAAGTTTTCTCCGCGCTTCCACTGCCCACGGGTTGTTTTTTACCGCTGACTAACGGGGAATATTTCGCCCATCAGGCGCCGAGGTGCATGTGTAGATGTCTGGAATGAGACGAATCTCTAATGCCTGTTGATTTCGATATTTATTGCTTTAATACATATGTAGGCATATTATATTAAGGGTCGTATACGGGTTTTTGCATATTGTATCCTGCATACAATCCCTGGAAATGTACCAGTAAACTTGACAATGCAGAAATTTTGAACGCTCGCCACTAACAGCCACTCCAGCCACATATCTCTTATCGATAAGCCAAGAGGCGAGGGGGAAAAAAAGCTCTTCACGGTCCACTCGGTTCAATAATCGTCATAGAGGGGTTCGGAACTCTCCGATTATAGCCTGAAGTAGAATTTCAATACTCCATATCTCGTAGTTTTCTTATCTTGCCCCTCTCTACTCTGTAGCCCGCACTCAGCTCAATCATTACACTCTTCAAAATGGAACAGGATCCCGGATTCATTGCCGCCGTGGAAGAGGCGAAGCAGGGCCTCTCTGAGGGAGGTGTGCCAATCGGTGCTGCCCTGGTCTCAAAGGATGGAAAGATCCTGGGCCGCGGTCACAACATGCGCGTCCAGAAGGGAAGCGCTGTCTTGCATGTCAGTACAGCGTGATATACTCCAATTGATATCAATTGTCGATCTATATCTATAT
Organism: Penicillium mononematosum; assembly: GCF_028829835.1. NCBI lineage: Eukaryota > Fungi > Ascomycota > Eurotiomycetes > Eurotiales > Aspergillaceae > Penicillium > Penicillium mononematosum. The sequence goes on from NW_026643271.1 coordinate 2,452,785, forward strand.
CCACTGTTATAGCGTTCATGAACTACCGCTAACACACACAAGGCCGAGATGTCCGCCCTCGAAAACTCTGGCCGTCTTCCTGCCTCTGCTTACGAGGGTGCTACTATGTACACTACCCTCTCACCCTGTGATATGTGTACCGGCGCTTGTATCCTCTACAAGGTGAAGCGGGTTGTCATTGGCGAAAACAAGAACTTCATGGGCGGTGAGGAGCTTCTGCTCAATAAGGGCAAGGAGGTGGTTGTCTTGGATAACGCCGAGTGCAAAGAATTCATGGCCAAGTTCATGAAGGAGAAGCCTGAGCTATGGTATGTCGTGTTTGGTGCTTGGTCTATCGCAATGCGTAAAACGGCTCTAGGTCTCCTTGCAGTTGCATCAAGAATTCTTGGCCGTTTCATGATCATCAATACTAACTGTAGTGTCTGCTATACAGGAACGAGGATATCGCTGTCTAATTTTCATAAGGCCTGCACATATCATAGCCCTAAATACCCCGAGAATAGAAAATATTCACGCCCAAAGATGCGTTTCTAGATCCAATGTAGTCTTCAGATCTGAGTCGGGGAAGAAGCCGACTGATTTTAAGTTTCAGGAAACAGACACTTATACGGTCAAGCGGTGGATTTCTTCAAAGAAGAACTTGAGGTTCTCGGGGTCGACAAATGGAGTGACACCTGCGTTGAGAGAGACAATTAGTTAAATGATATGCAGCCCCAAAATATAAGGTTCGACTAACCGTGGCCCAAGTTGCAGATCCATCCCTGCTTGCCCTTCTTGAAACCCTCGACCATGGGCTCAACAGTGGCGGTAATGGCAGGAGGGCCACCGTAGAGCATTCCAGGATCAGCATTGCCTTGGATAGTTACACGACCATTGGCAATGCGCATGGCCTCAGCTGCATCGTGCAGCCAGTCCAAGCCGACAACATTGTAGCCGGAATCGCAAAGGTCATCCAGAGCATACCAGGCACCCTTGGCGAAGACGGTCATGGGCACAGGCTCCAGACCCATCTCCTGCAGCCGCTTAGGCAGGTTGGCGGAGATGTGGCGCAGATAAGGAAGCGAGAACGACTTGAACGAGGCGGGAGACAGCTCGCCAGCCCATGAGTCGAAGACCTGCACCAGCTGCGCTCCAGCTGCGACCTGCAGCGCGAGGTATTCCACACAGATCTCGGCAATCTTCTGCAGAAGAGCCTGTGCCTCGGCAGGGTACTTGTAGACCCATTTCTTAGACTGCACGAAGAGCTTGCTGCCACCGCCTTCAACCATGTAACACAGCAGCGTCCATGGTGCACCACAGAAGCCGATTAGGGGCACCCGGCCTTTCAGCTTGAATCGTGTGAGGGTAATTGCCTTATAGACGTAGTCCAGCTCTGCTTTAACATCCACCTTCTTCGCCATCACCTTCTCGTACTGCCCGTCCGTTGGGGAGTCGAGGGGCTCGGGGAAATGAGGTCCCTTCTTGTCCACCATCTCCACGACCATACCCATGGCCTGGGGAATGACTAGGATATCAGAGAAGATAATTGCGGCGTCGATGAGGCCTTCATAACGCTCAATGGGCTGGAGAGTCAAGGTCGATGCGACTTCGGGTGAGCGGCAGCATTCGAAAAAGTCACGGCCGCCCTTCGCCTCGTGGTATTCAGGAAGGTATCGGCCAGCTGTATAATAAATAAGGAAAGGTCAATCAATTGTTCTTGAGGACATAGTGCACGAATAAGTCTGACTCACCCTGTCGCATAACCCATATCGGAGGACGCTCCACCTTCTCACCTGCGACTGTCAGCTCCGATTAGAACAAAAGCCACAGAGTAGGCATACCCCGTGCAGCCCTCAACAGCAAATCGTTTTTCAAAGGCTCAAATTGTTCCTGCATTGTGTTGGTGGAATATGCAAGTGGGATGGAGGGGGGAAGTGGGATTATAACAAGGTTCTCCGGGTACCGCGGCCCGCGATTATCGGAAAACACTTTTGAGTGGTAACGCTTTCTACTCATACAAGTTGTACATTTATACAGCTTCTGTTTTCTTCCAAAGGTCTCTTTAGTAATGCATTTGTCCCTTAGAATATACATTATTCGAGTTGTCAAATCAATTAGGATATTTGTGTGTTTCGCCAGTTGATCTTTGCAGATGGATCCATCCTTCCGGGATATGACAGCAGAGCCCTCACCAACACTCTGATCTCGACCACAGAACAGATATCACCACCACATTGTGCGGCTTGACATATAGCACGGAACAGAACGGAGAACCATTCGATGGTTACGTGTGTGAGGCGAAATTAACCGATATAATTCGCGATAATTGGAGAAGGATACCGTCATCCCAAAATAATCGTCGGGTGACACCTGAGGTTGGCATTCTTTTCAAGGTTCTCCAAATAATATTTCTTGTTTTATGCCACTCGGTTTGGTTCGGTTTGATATCCTTTTGATATCCCTTCTTGATAGCACCAAATAAGACGAAGAGGAAGTCAACACAAAGATGGTACGTGAAGATCTCGGGAAATATATATTTTGACATGGGTGACGCGAAATTTACGGCTATGCTTTCTTTTTCTTTAAAAAATTAATAATGAACGTCGGGGAACTGTTGCATTAAATATGTATTTGGAACTTTAATTGATCATTTGCTGTACATTCATCAAAAGCATGCTTTTATTCGTCGTAGTCACCTCTCTTCCGCAGATTGCCCAAGTTGTACATAGAATCATTGAGCTCTTTTTGCTCTTTCTGCTCTATTGTCGTAGGGAGACTTGAGGTACCTTCGGAGTTGATTTTGATGACCATGGAGTCCTCTGCAGGGATCCACTTTCCAGAACTGAGCCGGAAGGATTCGAGAGGAGGTTGGGAAGATGACTTCCAGGTACTTGTCGAATCGGACTGTCGCAAAGTATCCACGGCAACAAGAATAGAGCCCCTTGAATCAATGCCAACCAGTTCAAGAACGTTTCCAGATAGCTGGAGAGTATGTTGGTGAGTTATCGTGTTGTCGCTCTCGAGACTGTAGCAAAGAAGCTGTGAAGACCTGTTCTTAATGTTAGCAGAATCATAGATATTAACAATGGTTATTGGAACATACCCTTCAAGTGCGACAAAGATAGCCTTCACCGGTTCAGCATTGTCGGCGGTAGGCGCAAGGGAAACATCCCAAATGCCGCGCACTGTGGTCTCTCCTTCTGACCCAGGAAGCTGAACTTTCTGTAAGATCTGATTCTCGAGCCAGTCCCACACAAGCAGATAGTTGTCGCCACCACCCGAGATGAGAACCTTCGGTTCGAACGAAGGGACACAAAGACTGCTGACAAATGAAGTGTGGCCAAAGCAGAATTGCTCAATTACATGCGCTTGGGGAACACCACGAGAGACACGGATGTGCTCATCACGATCCGCAGTCAGGATGTAATTCCGCTTGCCAACCGTGTTATCCGCAGGGCGGGTAACGGATATCAACTCCGTCAACAACGAAACGTGACCGACAATAAGTTGATGCTCGAAGTTTAGCACCACTCGTTCTGCTTGGTTGGTCTTCGATAGAGCAGCCTGCCGCATTTGCTGCTCCAATGATTCAAGGTTGCGCTTCGTGTGCACCGTGAGGTTTGTGGCAGAGGGCTCATATGATTTCGCTGGAGCCTGGACTTTCACGTATTCTCCGCTAGGAATCAGTGGGAAAGTGTACACATCTCCGAATTTGTCGCCCGTCAAGATGTTGTTCTCATCGGGAGTCAGAGTAAGCGCAGAGAGCTTCTTTGGCATTGTACTATAAATGATGAGATTTGCGAGCTTGCAATTAGAAGAATAGTCACTCACCGAGCACTCAATTGCTGGAGTTTGCCTTCGTTATCCAAACTCAGGACTCGGACACATTTATCCTCAGAGGTCATGATCACTACATATTTGCCGTGGGCGACAGTCACGAGAGGAATGTTGGTCCAGGAGTTTTTGGAAGCTTCTTTGTTCGAATCCTTAGGTTTTGACTCGGATTTGGCATCCTTTTGTTCCTCAGAGGTTGAAGACAACTTTCTTCGCTTTTCTGGGGGCGCTTGGCTTTCAGATGCGGGAGCTGCGTCAGAGCTTTTATCCTCCGCATTGGCATCTACGGGTTGAGGCCACACATCCAGTCGCTGACCACTGGACGCATCGTAAGAGTAGAGATCGCGACCAGCAGTGGCGACAAGGATATCCGATTGGCCTGCTGACTGCCTGTTGACATATCGCAGACACTGGAACGGGTGTTGGAGACCGGCCATGATGAAGTGCTTTGATCCACAGAATGGAAATGGCCAATGAGCTCACAAAATGTGCCAATTGTATGCCAATTGTAGTCAATAAGACAACAAATAACAATAAGAGCTCCCGAGACCCCTGTGATCGAATTCCGGCCATGTCTGTCCATCAATGGGCGGGTCTACTTTTTACGTCACGTGACCCACTAGCGAGCGCACCACCAAAATTGATTTTCCCAAAATCGGCAAGCTCTTCTTTTCTTCTCTTCCATTAACCACCACAACAACAGACTTTCCCTTAAACAACCTATCTTCACCGAAATCAAGAAGAAATGGGGGGGCAAGTCCGCAACCAAGACCGCTTACTTTGAGAAGCTGCGCTCTCTGTTAGTTTCCTCTCAATGGCGCCTTGCAATTGACTTGATCCAAAAATTCTAACAATTCTGTGTTACAGTCTCAATGAGTACAGCACCATCTTCATCGTTGGAGTTGACAATGTCAGCTCTCAGCAGATGCACGAGATCCGTATCTCCCTCCGTGGAGAGGCCGTCGTCCTGATGGGTAAGAACACCATGGTTCGTCGTGCCCTTAAGGGTTTCGTCGCCGAGAACCCCGAGTGGGAGCGTCTCCTCCCCACGTCCGTGGCAACGTTGGTTTCATCTTCACCAACGGTGACCTCAAGGCCACCAAGGAGAAGATCCTTGCCAACCGTGTCGCTGCTCCCGCTCGTGCCGGTGCCGTCGCCCCCGATGATGTCTGGATCCCCGGTGGTAACACTGGTATGGAGCCCGGTAAGACCGCCTTCTTCCAGGCTCTCGGTGTCCCCACCAAGATTGCCCGTGGTACCATTGAGATTGTCTCCGACCTCAAGCTCGTTGAGGCTGGCAACAAGGTCGGTGCCTCCGAGGCTACCCTCCTTAACCTGCTGAACATCTCTCCGTTCACTTACGGTATGACCATCGCCCAGGTCTACGAGAACGGTCAGTGCTTCGGCGCCGATGTTCTTGACATCACCGATGAGCAGCTCCTGGGCGCCTTCTCCAAGGCCATCTCCACCATCACTGCTGTCTCCCTGGCCACCAACTACCCCACCCTTCCCTCCGTTATGCACTCCCTCATCAACGGATACAAGAAGGTCCTCGCTGCTGCCATCAGCACCGACTACAGCTGGGCCGAGATTGATGAGCTCAAGGACCGCATCGCTAACCCCGATGCGTACGCCTCTGCTGCCCCTGTCGCTGCCGCCGCCACCTCCGGCGGTGAGGCCGCCGCTGCCGCCGCTCCCGCTGAGGAGGAGGAGGAGTCCGACGAGGACATGGGCTTCGGTCTCTTCGACTAAGCGCCTCCTCGATGGGATGCGAATGCCATGTATTAGATTTACTTGAACCGGAGCTTGAAATAGCGACCGGGAATGAAACAACATGTCTTGGCAATGGATTTCCTTCGGAAACCTAGGATTCGTATAATGGACGTAGCTACGCCCATTGTTCGTTTCCGCTGAATTGGTGAGTTTTCAATTCTTTCTCTATTTCCCCTTGCACTACGCACCTCACCACACCCTGGCGGATGATTATACATTTTTAACCCCGAGCATTTACGCCCCCTCCGGGGCGCTCTGAAGATTAAAATAATGCAACAACAACACTCTAATTTTTTGCTGACGCCATGCCTTTACCCTCACATGCTTTGGACTTGGTACCTCGATTTGCAAACAATTGCTAACTTGTGACAAGACTACAGATGCTCTTCATACGACCTGCGATAGTAGTGCCGATATGTTGTCGCCGTAGACAATTTTGTAGCTGGAGGCTGTCAGAAATCCTGTTCGCTATCTCTATTTGGGCAACTGCCGTAATAGATGGTTGCTCAATGAAAAGTCGGTCTCAAAAACTCGAAATCTTGTTCATGTGCGTAATGGTCACGTGGTATGCGCCAAGACCACCAACACCCACTGTAGGATTAGGTATCTTTTGTACAGCAGCTCCATACAAAAGATACACAAACTCACAACGACCTACCCACTTTGCCCTTGTCACCCGTCACCCTCCTATCATAGCAAGCATGCTCCAATTGATGGCAGGCTGAATGGATCTCAGTGGGCCCGGGGTCCGAAGTCCGAGTACGGAGGCCGAAGGTGCAAGCCTATTGACGTGAGATGGTCGTTGGTATTGGTTGAGAATGTAACATCCCGTTGCTGAGGTTAGTCTCACTCCACCATCCCTAAGAAAATCCAGTACGTAAAAGGTATACACCTATCTCACTTTGTCACCTTTTTATAATGGCCAATAATACCTATTAGCGAGACGCCTACGGGTACGAGCTGACGATTCCTACCAGGCAGTATCCGTTACGAACCTATACTGCACGTTCAAAATGGGCTCACTCCTCGCAGACTATACATATTATTTCCTTTTATCCAGCCTCTCCGATAGTCATTTATTTGGACGGTGTGGCTTTCGCTCTGTTCCAGCATAGCCGGACGATTCACGGGTCGGACTGGAGAACAAAAGTCCGAAAGCGAGGAGCCCGAGTCTGTGGGTACTATAGCCAAGACATCTAGGTCCTAATGCTGGACATGTATACGGTGCATGATTCATGTCAAGCCAACGGAAACAAGTATTTAAAGCCATGGTGCGCCCTGTAAACACTATATATACTCAATAAAGCATATCTCCTATCTTTTAAGCACCTCTAAACATCATGGAGCCTCACCATGAACAGCAAGTCGATGTTTTCATCGTTGGCGCAGGTTTTGGCGGCATTGGTCAGGCCTATGCACTGCGCAACCTTGGGCTCTCCATCAAAGTCATCGACTCTCTCCCGGATCTCGGGGGCACATGGCTTACGAATACCTATCCCGGGGCCTTGAGTGATACAGAGAGTTTCGTATATCGCTTTTCATGGGACAAGGAAGATTTGCAGACCTATCCTTGGAACCGCCGATATCTTAGACAGCCTGAGATTCTTGCATACCTGAGACATTTCGCGGAGAAGCACGATCTCCGCAAGAACATGGAGTTCAACACCGAAATGCAGTCCGCTATCTGGGATGGGGAGTCTCATGTCTGGGAGATCAAGATCAGTACCGGACAGACTTTCAGAGCACGCTACCTCATTACTGCAATGGGGATTTTGTCGAAGGCAAATCTTCCCAGCATTCCGGGAATCTCGACATTCGAAGGAATAGTCGCACATACATCCCATTGGCCAAGTGACTTGGACGTGACGAACAAGCGCGTCGGCGTCGTGGGATGCGGTGCGAGCGGCGTTCAAGTCATCAGCAACATTGCACCGTCTGTTACATCCTTGACAGCGTTTATTCGACATCCGCAATACACACTGCCCAGCAACGACAGGTTCATCACACCAGAGTATAGGGCCTGGGCGAATGAGAATTACGACAGGATTTGGGAGCAGCTCAAAAGCTCACTGATTGGGTTTGGATATGTCGAGTCAAACCGTCCGTTCTTTTCGGTGGATCATTCGCGACGTCAACAGCTTCTGGAGGACCTGTGGAACAATGGCAATGGGATGCGTTTCATGGTTGAACATTTCTGCGACATCACCACCAATGAGAAAGCCAACGAAGTGGTGTGCGATTTCCTTCGAAAGAAGATTTATCAGATTGTGAAGGACCCGAAAAAGGCGCGCAAGCTCATCCCCAACGAGCTCTTTGCTCGAAGACCGATCTCCAATGATGGCTATTACGAAACGTATAACCGGGAAAATGTGTCAATCGTGGACTTAAAGGAGACCCCAATCGCAGAGATTACCTCTAACGGCCTGCGGACCGAGGACGGAACTGTGCACGAACTTGACGTACTCGTCCTCGCCACTGGTTTTGACGCCGTTGAAGGAAACCTCGTTCGGGTGAACATCGTTGGACGTGGTGGTAAGGAGCTTAAGGATGCCTGGGTGAATGGACCTAAGTCCTACCTTGGTAGCTTCGCCGCTGGGTTCCCTAACATGTTCATGGTGAATGGTCCGAAGGGTGCATTCGGAAATGTTGTGCCGGCCGTGGAAGCCAGTGTTGAGTTCATTACTAATGCTATCCAGCGAGCGGAGACAGCCAGGGGAAAGTATGGCTCCCAAGGGATCGTCGAAGCCACCCGTGAAGCAGAGGATGAATGGGGTCAGGCTTGCGAAGACGCCGCGAAAGAGAATCTCTTCAACAAGTTGAAAAACTCTTGGTTCACTGGAGGTAACATCCCCGGAAAAGTGGTTGGTGTGAGAGCATATTTTGGAGGGCTGGGTAGTTACCGAGCCATCGGGATCAGTGCCACGAAGGATACCTGGAAGGGGTTTAAACCACTCTCCTAGGCAGATAGCAGCTGGAACCGTTCACTTATCCTGTAATCCTAGAACTGTTCATTTTGTGGTGTTGTTTGCCATAATGTCATCAGTACTTGCGATAGATCTATATTGTGCGAAACTGTCATTAGTCAAGTTCTGAAGGCTATAAAGTTAGCAGTCCTAGTTCACTGTGGGGGGATATTCCTACCATGCCGATCCATGAAGGATTTTATTTGAAACAGCTGGTCAGTCATCTAGCTATGTAAAACAGCTATGAACGAAGTGTGGGAGAACCTCAAGTCTCCCTTGTCATCATGTTTCCCTGCCCAGGTGGTGCGATCTGATAAGAATTAGGCTGGATCAGATAAGGAGAGGACCCACCCGGGTCCGGACCCCGGTTACACCCTGCTCGGAGATAACCAAAGTTGGAATCCCCGGCGCCCTTAGGGTAAATTTCCGAAGAGTTGTCTACCAGTCGGCTCTTCATCCTGATGGCAAAACTGCAGTGAAGTCGCCCTTGTCTTGACGAATTTTGTTAGTTCTACCATGGCTTTCCCACCACCAATACCCTATCCGACCCAACAGGTGGCTCCAGTTCCACGATATAGTCCAATCTACACACACGACGGAATCAGTGACTCAACCTCGACACCCACAACAACCACGCTTGATCAAGCCACGCCACTGCAACGAGAGATTTACGACATGGTTGGACGCAGTGAAGAGCCAAGCCACTACAGCAACAGGTTACGCGCGATGCAAGACACCCTCGCGGTACCATCGGCTCGGTCGCCTGAGCTGCAGCAACTGAGCTGTGTAACATGTCGCCGCAGGAAGGTCAAGTGCAATAGGAGGGACCCATGCTCGAACTGTGTCAAAACAGGAATAGCTTGTGTTTTCCCAGCATCTGCAAGAAGATTCGAGAGGGCAAGCAAACCACCGAAGATAGATGTCATCGACCGTCTTAAGCGATTAGAAGATATGGTCAAAAATATCCAGCATCCTGTATTCCCGGAGACAACAAGCTCACCAATGGATACAGCTGGCAATGGCATAGTCACGGCATTCGAGAAGTGCCCTTTCTTTGACACAGACCCCCGAGTGACTCGGCAGAAGCATGGTTCCCCGGAAGAGTTCGGACGATTGATGGTTGACAATGGTTGCAGTCGGTACATAAGTAACCGGCTATGGGCAAGTCTAAGTGACCAGGTATGCTCCTATTTAGACTCTTTTCCTCTAGAATCCAATGCTAACGTTAGTTAAGATAGATGAATTGCACGACCTTTTGGTACCTTCATCTTCCCATATCGACGAATATCTCTCTCCGGATAATGTTCATCATGGCGATCAACATTATGACTGTTTTCTCTTCGGATTTAATTCCGTGGCACATACGCTGGCCAACTATCACCCACAACCAGAGCAGCTGTTGAGCTTGTGGGATAACTATCACCGCAATGTAGCCCCGCTACTTATGATTATCCACCCGGAAACTATAAAAGAGGTTTTCCTTAAATTCCACGTTGGGCCAATGTCCCTGGACAGCGATTCTGAATGTCTTCTCTTTGCTGTTTACTTCTCAGCTTCCGTGAGCATGGGTGCCGATCAATGTGTTTTGGAACTCGGAGATACAAAGGAAGCAATGACCAGCCACTTTAGATTTGCCACGGAACAGGCATTTGTTCGAGCAGATCTCACCAGTTCTAAAAGCTTGATGTTAGTACAGGCCGCTGTCCTCTATCTGAAAAGCTTGCGTGCGTTGGAGCAGATGCGGGCTGTATGGACAATGACGTCCATTGTGATCCGTCTGGCTACAGGCCTGGGCTTACACAGGGATGGTTCTGCATTCAACCTACAACCTTTCGATGTCGAGATGCGGCGCCGCCTATGGTGGAGTATCTGCATTCTGGATATTCAAACTGCAGAAGATCAAGGCACGGATCCGATGATTCATGATGTGTTGTATGACACTCAGCTTCCGATGAACATCAATGATGAGGAAATTCGCCCTGGTATGAAGGATATGCCTCGTGAGAATGCTGGCCACACTAGCTTGACTTATTTTCTTCTTCAATGCGAAGTGGCTTTGGCCACGCGCCGATTGACCTACTATCTCCCCGGGAATCCCTGTTCCGCCTTACAGACGATTGAAGAACGCCAGGCGCTTCTCCAGGACCTTGATAGGCGCCTCAATGAGCGCTATGTCCGCCATCTCGATACAGCAAACCCACTGCATTGGGCTTGCAGCAAACTTGTCGACACAGCTGTTGCCAAACTTTCGCTTATAATATACCAGCCGTTGGACAAAACGCAAAGCATTGCCTCATTACCCAAGACATACAAAGCAGGCTTCTGCTTAAAGCCGTCGAAGTGATCGAACTTTCACACCTTTTTCAAACCGACATAAGAGTCACCAGATGGAAATGGGAATTGCAAGCACACACTCCCTGGTATGCCGTTGCTTATGTTCTGGCTGAGCTATGCCACAGCCGGGAGAGCTTGGAAATGGAACGTGCGTGGTCGTCGGTGTCTAAAATCTTCAAAGATTGGCAAGTACATGCGTTTAGGCAAAACAGGCCTTTGTGGCGACCGTTATCGAGACTTATGATGAGAGCAGCATCTTGTCGGGACAACCAAAAGGAAGATGCAATGCAGCCAGGCATAATATTGGATGGTTCAGTCTTCCGGAAGCAATTGTCAGATCCGGACAATTCTATATTCGCCGCAGATGCTTGTTCTTATTTCAATCAGCCGAGTGATGAAACACAACCCAAGAATACCGTTACTCCCTGCTTCAGCATGATCCCCGCCATGGGGTTGGAACAACCATCAGAAATATTTGGCGGGTTCGATCCCTTGCAGCCTGAGCTCTGGAGTTGCGGCTTGCCAATGTAACGGTGGCACATTGACGGGCAAGATTGTATTACGTGGTGGAAATGTTAGCCACTGCCGTTAGTGAGACGGATGATTATGGATCTCACTTTGGACTGGAACAGTCGAGCGACGGCAGTATAGCAACCTGCGTGCCTGGCTGATCGCCAGGTAAACGGTCCTTGTCTTTATATGGGATAATTCAGCTCTCGTTTATGAAATCCACATCTTTGACCGACCACAAAAAGACTACAAAAGGCTTGGCCGCTGGTCTGTTTATTCTCAAGTCTATACGAATATTAACTGTACACTCTGGGCATGAAGCATCTTGGCCTCTAGTCTGAGGCAAAATCTTAGAAACCTCGGTACAAGAGGGAGAACGAGCCTACCCCCGAATATAAGTTCTTCAGGCCACCATATGGTATCATACAATCCGTATAATGATCTCATTGCTTTAGGATCTGTTATAGACCCTCACAGGCTGACCTATTTGGTTATGACTCCAGATCCAGCAACTTTGCAAATTCCCCATCCGTCTTCTTCAGTAACTCCCTTGGATGTCCCACTTCGATCAGTTGACCACTAGCCAAGACAGCAACTTGGTCAAAGTCAAGCAGACTGTGGATTCTATGTGCCACCATGATCACGGTGCAGTCATGGAATGACTCCCGTATGACCCTTTGCACTTTAGCATCTGTTTCCGGGTCCAGACTACACACAATATTTCGTCAGCTACCACAAAGCCGATGGAATAAATGAAAACCAGTAACTGATGAACATACCTGCTTGTTGGCTCATCCAAAATCAGGATTCTGCTCTTTTTCAGCAGTGCTCTGGCAAGACAGAATAGCTGTTTCTGACCCTGCGATAAAATGGTGTCATCTAGAATTGAATCCAGAATCTCTTCATCCATGATACCAGGGCTTGCCGCAAGAGAGTCCCAAACTCCAACAGATTGCAGTGCGGCAATTATTTGCGTGCTCGAAACGACGTTCAGTGGATCGGCATTCTGTCGAACGGTGCCGGGGAAAAGGAACGGCTCTTGGCTGAGACAGCTTATACGCTGTCGGATTGTTGATCGGGAAATAAGGGAAATATCTTGTTCATCGATGAAGATTTGGCCCGAATTAATCTCGTTGAGACGGAGGAGTGATAGTGCCAGTGTACTTTTGCCACTATTTTATAGGAATTGGTTAGCCCTGCCTCCTGGTAAAAGTGTGCCCTTAAATGAGGAGTCGATGAGAGTAAGATTCACCTTCCTGTTCTGCCACAAAGACCAAACATCTTCCCGGCAGAGATCCGCAGATTAATGCTGTTGAGCAAAGGCTTCGTCTCGGAGGAATTCCAAGAAATACTCGCATCCACAAATGCAATCTCGCCTTTGGTCGGCCATTCAGGGAGTTCGTTCTGAGCCTGAATGGCCGTGTTGCTCTCTTCGTCGGGGGTTTCTTCGGCAAAGTCCTTGATACGTGAAATGGCCCCTAGTGACGTTTCAAGCAACGTCCAATTCTGAATCAGTTCCGATAGAACGAGTCCCAGGTCCATCATCATGACAAGGCCAATACCCAAAAGGCCCGAGTCAACACGAGTGCGGAGAGCGAAAGAGATTCCAACAAGAAGCACTGTTATAGCGGCTACAATCAGATTTAGTACGAGACTCAGCCAGCGTTGAATGCATAAGAGAAGGTAGTAGGGCCTTTGGGCGGTGTCCAGCATGGAGATCATTCGAGACGTGGCGGCGCGGGTCCAGGAAAAGGCACGGATAGTGGCGATTCCTGCTAGTGACTCGATGAAGTGGGTGTAAAGAGGAGTCTTTAGTTCGATTCTGTAGGTAATGTAAATTAGTTTCACGAATTCGCAAATTACTTATACAACCCAGGTCGAGACAGAAAAGGTATAAAAAATGAATGACGCACTCCAACAGCCGCAGTTGACGAGATGTTTTGAGGTAAAACCGCTGGATCAAAATTAGGACTCCAAGGAGAAGCGGCAGAGCTGCTGCCAAGTAGGGCAGCGATGCAATAGCAGTGGCGCCTTGGGCAATGGCTCCGAAAAACACTGGAAGTTGTTGTAGTTAGATTATTGACCAAGCATCTATCCAGTATTCACTTACGGAATCCCGTGGATATAAAACCCCGAGGTAGAATCATGTCAACCAGCCTCATATCCTGGCTAAAGCGGGTTACTAGGACTCCAGTATCGACATTCGACAAGAAGGACAATGGGGCACTACAGTTGTTAGGCAATTACCGAGGCGGGTGTTTCATTGCAATAAACCCACCCCATGCAAGCGTGCAACACAATGGAATGAAGATTTTTAGACGCCGCGGGGACGATAATCACCCAGGTCCAGCTAGTAACAGACCGGAAAGGTCAGCCAAAGCACGAGATCCAGGACGATAGTTATAAGACTCACAATACGGCAAGTGCCAGGGAAAGCGCTTGAATAACAGAGAATGCTCCATACAGTCCAAGCCAATAGCCTAGGCGTGAAGCTGTAGCGTTGTCGCTACTGGAGGCCCAGAGGTCGACCCATACGTCTATGGCAAAGTGAGTCCTATGCAGTTTTGCCAATGGCATATTGAGGATATAGTTGCAACTTACAGCGGAATGCGCTTATACTGGCTTCGGTAATCATGAGGGGAAGCAAGGCAGCAATTCGGGACCAACCCAGCGCAGAGAAATAATACTTGTATACGGCGAGGTCGGCTGTCTGCCGATGGGCATCTGTGGAAGGAGGGCTAATAGAGTCTGTAGTGTGATTAGAAGGCTTCGCTAGCTCATCAGTTTTCTCTGCTTCATCTGTTTGCGTGTGTTTGATTCCATGCATATCAGTGAGGTCGTCCGCGTTTTCTCGAAGTTCGGCATAGCTGCCCTGCTTGACGACTTGGCCATTCGCCCCGAGAACCATGATCAGATCAGCTTGGGGCAAATGATGGACTAGGACATGATGAGTGTAAAGTCATAAATTTTGATCGGCTAAGCGAGCTGCCTCGCAACCGGAATGCACGTACTGGTGGGGGTTGATAAGAACACTGTACATCCCAGTCGACGTAACAGTCCGGCCGGACCAAAGACATTGTTGAAGACATGTCGGGCGGTTGAATTGTCAAGGCCACTAAGAACATCGTCGAAGCAAGCGATGCGTTTGCGAGCATAAACGGCTCGCGCGATAGCCTATACAGGCCGAGGTATTAGTGGATGACCAATAAGACATAGAGGTAGCCACGAACAATCCTTTGTCTCTGGCCTCCGCTCAGTTTAGACCCTTTACTACCCACGGATGTCTTGTCACCTGCCGCCATCTTCTTGAGATCCAGATCGAGCGCACATGCGCTCACAACGGTGCGATACCAGTCCGAATCAAACGTAGATTGGTCTTCACCCACAATATTATTCCGTACCGATGCATTGGATAGCCACGGCGTTTCATCACAGAATCCCACATCCGGGTACTTGATGAAAAGCTCACCCTCCAACAAGGGCGTTTCACCTGCGAGGCCCTTCAGGAAGGTGGATTTACCGCAACCTACTGGGCCAACAAGGATAATGACAGTACCAATGGGAGAGGATTCAAGCTTAAGTGTGATACCGGGTGTCTCTGACGGAGAGGGAGATTTCCAGCCAAATCGTACATTTTGTAGAGAAAGGACGACTTCTTTCTGCGTGGGTAGACTTTGTGGAAGCGGGCATAGCTCGATACCGGAAATGTTACCGGTTGCAAGAGAGTGAGTCGATACCGGCTGAAGGAGCTGTCTCTTATCTGTGTATAACATTGTTTTATTAGCTCACATCGAGAGACAAGGAGAGTGATTTGGGATCCAGGGATACTGAAACGTCATCAAGAAGGACATGGAGAGAGCCCTGGAGAAATAGAGTGCTTACCAAGACGGCTCGGATTCATAAGAAATTCTTGTATCCTATTCAGGCAACCTAATGATGCATACGTGTCGGGAATCGCCATCAATAGATAACTTAGCGGCATAATCATCAAGCTTATGAGCGACAATGATGTGACGGCTTTGTTGACAGCAAGACCTCCCGAGCCCTGTAGCAATGCTAGTATCGCATAGGCAGCGAGAGTCACGAGTTGTCCAACAATTATAGGAGAATTGACTACATGGGTCGATGTCAGTATTGATGGGAGCGGTAATCCAATATGCAAGGAAATTGGGACTGAAGCACGCACCCATGCATACGCGGATTGACTGGAGTTGGCGGAATTTCTTAGAAATCTCAAGCTCTTCCGTGCGTAATTTTTCGATCATAGAGCTCATTACTTCGGTCAATCCGAGAACTTTGACGTTACGAATAGAGCCCAGGATGGCAGTCGTGAAGTTGATACGCTTCTCCGTAGCCCGAAGCCAATTCTTTTGCCGAGCGGAAACAGCATTACCCATGGCAAACGAAGAAGCTGTGAAGACTAATGTCGCTCTGTTAGACAATAAAAACTGCAAGGCAATAATTGGGGAAATGGGCAGACTAACTGATCACCACCAAAATTGGAGCGATACAGACAGCACCGACTTGGGTTTGTAGCAACCATGTAGCTAGTGCCAATTGTAGCACGTTAGCCCAAGTTTCGCAAACCACTGAATAG
Source organism: Penicillium mononematosum (assembly GCF_028829835.1). Lineage (NCBI taxonomy): Eukaryota > Fungi > Ascomycota > Eurotiomycetes > Eurotiales > Aspergillaceae > Penicillium > Penicillium mononematosum. Next base: position 2,468,775 of record NW_026643271.1, read on the forward strand.
AAATATTCAGCAAGCATCTCTATATCAGAGCCTAGTAGGGCCATAGCACTAGATTCGTCGGTGCTTCCCAGTGGTAGATCCATCATATGCTGGAAGACAAGAGCCATCAGACCACCACGAAGCATAGTTGTGGCCCGGTATCCCAGATGCTCATAACAGGCTCTAGAGACCTAGAATAAAATGTAAGCTTTACTCTTCACGGTATAACTAAAGCATCATCTAGCTTACAGCAATCCCGGTAAAGACAATTGCAGTTGCTGCAATCAAGCCGTAGCCTATGTCCTGCGATAACGGCCCGGTCTGCTGCAAGATAGTGACAACTTTGCCAATCAGAAATGGCTGCGCAATACCAAATCCCACTACGCATAGCCGTGGGAAGGCGATCGTCGCAATTTCCCATCGCAGACACTTGATCACCGCCAAGAGCAACGCATTCTGTCCATCCTGTATACAGCGAGCCCACGAATCTGCGAATCGAATGGACAATTCTGAAGATAAAAGCTTTCTGTGAACAGTAGGCAGGGCGTCTCCAGTCAGTAACACGGAGTGCCCTTTCCACAGCAGGCCATTCAACCAAGTAAATAACCCTCGACTGAACGGTCCACTCACACTTTCAATAGAGTGGTCCTTTTCAGTGTGTACAAACCATTTCCGTTTTTCAGTATTGGTCACTACCAAGAGAAGTAGTTTGGTGGCTAGAGATGCAGAGAGGCAAGCTGAGTATGCCTGGTAGTCAGGTAGCAGCCAAGCCGTGCGCACGCGCGCAAGATCTAAAAGCAGCGTGACAAACAAGTAGGCGGAGGCAAGAAATGAGGGCCGGATGGACCGGAAATGCTCCAGGTCAACAAGGATTATAATAACCAGTGCCGATACAAGATCGAAAATGGCACTCGCAAGTAATATAGGTCCTCCAGCCAGGTGCTGGGTCGCAACAACTGCCAAGAGTCCAACCTGAATGGCTGCAAAAGTTACAGATATAGCCTGAACGATAGTAACGCTTAGAGGTTTGTGCTTCTCGTAGGAACGCCAGCGGGAAGGAGGAGTACTCACGAGTGTTACCACGCGGAATGCGGAAGAGAGCACTTTGGGTGACTGCCTAGACAACTGGAACAAACGAAAAGATGCGGGCAAGAGAAAGCAAGCCGCTGGTAAGACGTTCAAAATTGCGGACTCGAAAGCCACCGTGAAGTCGAAGCCCCCACGACAGTCCGCTGTGGAAACGATGGGACCAAACTGGCTGTCGCCACATGCACCCGTGGCCGGGGTTGATGCCATTTCTTGTACGAATGATGTGAGCCCTGGAAGAGGAATCCAGAAACTTGACGTGGGGATATGGATAAAGCCCAGTTGATGATAGGAAATGAGGTTGATCCTGCACAGACAGCGAATTTCGAAGGGTAACCAAAGGCCACTCACCCGAGGGATCTTGTAGTCTTAATTATCGCATAAGCAACTGCTGGCAGTTTCCAGACCTGTCGTGAATGTGAGCTCGAGGCGGACTATGCAAATGCGGACTGTTAAGTATCAAGAGCTCCTGTGAGATTAGGAGGTTGAAAAAGTGCAGCCTGATAAAGGGCCAAAATCAACCAAGTTTATCACCAAACGGTACTTTCTTTCTCTCCCCACCTTATTATCCCAGCTCCGACTAGCAGCAGTACCATCTGTTTGGATATTTTATTGAACCACACCACTATGTGCCAAGATAACAAGCCTCATCACTCTTGGGGAAAGGGATGAGCTTCGCCCACGGAGACCCGGCACTGCGCCGGAGTCCGATAGAGCGGATGCCTTGATAGCCAATCATTCCTCTCGCAACACACGTACGGAGTATACCCCTGTTGATTTAGTGAAATTACATGGCTCCAACGATTGGCCACCCGTCCCTATCAGCAGCCACAGGGCCCGCTTTGCGGCGAGAGGATCAAACCAGAGAGTCGGGTAAGGATAGCACATTGGACAGCCGCAGCCCGTGGCTGGCATTGAAAGCAACCGTGGAAGCAAATGGCACGGATTTCATTTTGAAAATGTTAGGCTGTGAAACTAGCAGAGACGATTTGGTATTTGAGGCTTAGGATGTATGTCTAATAAACATGTGTCTCTAGTTGACAGGATTCCATGAATATTCATCAACCACATCGTACCTGTCGGCCTGAACGTCTTGATCCCTTTCCACAAGATCATCATCATCATCCTCATCCTCATCCCCTGAGAATGAACCGTATTGCAGGCGTCGAAATTTTGCCCATGTCAGACCATCTGCCCATTGTCGAATATCGTTGAACAGATATGGAGGGCTAACTTGTTCCGCAATGTGAGCATGGCGACCACGTTTAGCGACAACTAGAACCTCTTTCCTTGCTTCGCTTCTGGACGACAAGTCTCTGTCTTCCGCCACGCGGAAATCTGCCTGATTTTGTGGGGCCACTTTCTGCTGGGATGGCGAGTACCCGGGTTGATGACAGCGCCTGGTGAGTCAGACTGGGTAGACCGATAAATGGTGACGGAAGCCCCAGAGTTCGCCCCATCACGCCTGACTAGGATGGTATTCCAACTGCTTGGTTGAGGTTTTCGCCAGTATGGAACTGCCAGGGAGGAAATCATCCTTGGCAAAGCAGAGCATCTGTGAATTTGGTGTGAGGAAGTGGAGCTCTCTCCATCTATTCCCATACTCGATCAATCTATCAAGTGTATCATAAGCAAGTCTGCCGTCAGACGGCCCAAGGACGGTAAGCTTATCCAGGCGCAAACCTGGAAGTAACTTGAGGGCCCATACTAGCCTGCAGTATACATCATCATCGTAGTCAATTGGCTGGAGCATCAATGGGCTTCCGCCGACACGCAAATGACGGATCTCTGAAAGAGTGCTCAAAGGCAGAGTAGAGAGCTTGTCGAGCATACCCTCCGCATCTTCGAAGTTGAACAAAACCAGACCAAGCCAAAGATCCTCAGCTTCTTTCTAATCTGGCGGCAGGTACGAAGAATGGCCAGAGAATTAGGCGCAGGCTTCATCGTTTTCCTCCCAATACGGGAGATGCGTCTTTCGCCGAAGGTAAGCCTAGTCGACGTAAAGAGACACGTTGTATATTTGATTGCGTATTTCGCCCGGAAGTTGCAAAAGCATGCTGTGTACTTCGGAGCGCATGTGTCGTGTTTCCATCCTTTGCTTCGGTGTTCTTTTTCGAGCGCGCTGTGAAGGCCGACTGTTCTTCATGTTCTGGTAGTTCAAGCACCAGTGCAATGGATCTGGAGCCCACCCTGAAGGCTTGTGCTCGAGGAGATAAAAAGCAAGTGGCACAGCCATGGTTTGGTCGGTTGCAATAGAAACAATTGTCGTCCTGGTCCCGCTGTAGATTGTGTCGACGCCATTCTCTAGCATATTCAGTATGGTTCTTTTCCTTTGGTGGAACTCGACGTATCTGCTTCTTAGCAATTTCCCCCTTAGGGTTCTGATCAGGTGAAGCTTTTGGATCTTTATTGATTTTGTTCTTCTTTTCCGTCCTGCTCGTGCTTGCCTTAGCTGAAATGTTACTGCCCGGGTGTGCTGGAAGAGCTTTGGCATTATTGAGAAGCGTGTCGCAGAGGTCGAGGAATTCTCGCTTATCCATGTTGACCGCGTCCCCTGCTTTCATACTAAGCCGACCATGTAAGAAGCCGACCGTTTTTGGAAGCTCTTCTTCGAGCTGGTGGAGCATAACGACAGTAGCCATATACGGCGTGATACCGACTTTAAGGCCTGCGCAGATACTATTCTGGTATTGCCAAGCCTCGATGTATTCCACGGCTGTGGTGAAACCTGACCGTCGTATGGTGAAAAGGTCACATGTGGCCTTTTTGGCGTGTTCTTCTGGATCGCCCACTGGCAGCTTGTGGATCTCTATCCAGAGATCGTCGGCATACGTTGACTCTGTAGGTAAATTATTGATCAAGTCGATTATTTGGTCATCGAGTTGATTGAAAAGCCATCCATGAACAGTGAAAGACCAAAATCTCCATCGTAACATGGGTTGAGGTGATGCCGGTCGTGGTCTGGATGGATCAATCAAGTTCTCCAACATACGGGGCTTGAGAGAGTTCTTGACTCTTGATCCCCATCTCGTGATGTTGGAATCGAGGAAAAACTTAGGAACATCCAGGATGGTAACCTTTATTGGTTCAGGGAGGTCATCAGCCTGTGTGGCTGGTAGCAAAGGGGTTGTTCCAGATGAAGCCATGGTGAATGAAGGTCGTTGAGGGACGTGAAGTATGAAAAAGGCCCCACAGCCAGCTTGTAGGTGTTTGATGGAGACTCTTCGTCGACTACCAAGGCCGTTTCGAGCCCACCTGTATTGATTTCTGGTCTGGAAGTGAGGAGAGTGTTCTTCTCCAAACAAACAGAAGTTAATCTGGAAATATAGGGAGGGTTAGGGGGGCCTGACAAACAAGACATCCGCAGGTGACCTGCCCAACAACATTTGTTTGTCACATGTGAGAGATACATACCTAGCTCTACCAGAAGCAAAAGTGAAGCGAAAGGTAACTAAGAAATATCTCTATCTTCCTTTAAAGGTAATCGGCAATAAAAGGTGAACTTCGATTTGGAAGTGCTAGTTATAATTTGTCGGGACAAATTTTCATTTGGGACCCCTTTCCAGTTTTAGTGAGTTAGAGATTTACCATTAATTTTGACCATACGTTCATCATGCAGTATTTCTGTCACAAGTTTATACCGACAAAATCATATACCACGTGATTCCGGTCTAGGCAGTGTATAGGCGCCAGTGCGCCATATGGTATTTTTCTATATTAAATTTTGACTATCATACCGCCGGTTTACTGTTATCTACAAGTTAGGGTCTAGTGATTAATCCCTACAATATCAACTTCTATAGGGTCAATTTCCATAATATCCCAATTCCTATAATAAGAATAATTGGCCGCTTATACGGCTCTAGTCTTATTGGTCTTCTTAGCTAGTCTTCTCCGATAGTCTTTTTATATGTCTTTTTAGTGGTCGTTTTTCTAGGCTTTTTTCTAGGCTTTTTTAGTGGTCTCCATAGAGAGTCTGTCTAGATATCTAGTTATATAGATATCTTCTCTCCCTCCTTGATTCATTTGGTAGATAGTAGAAAAGGGCTAACAAAAGGCTCAATTTATAAAAGGGAACTTTTCTATATATAACCTTTATCTCAATTTCTATAGTGTCAATTCCTATCAATGTCTATAGTTTATATACACATATACTAGTTTTATGAAATCTTCTGCTAGCAAAATACGATATGACGCACTGGCGGCTATACACTGCCGTACTCCGGTCCCACATCCATGGATAGTGTTAAGCCTGACACAACTTTATTTTAGAGGGCTTGACGTGGACATATATCTCTTGTGTACCTATTCGAAGGTGGTACCTGCATATTCCAACAACCTTGGAACGTTTAGTCAGGTTATATAACTCCCAATTCCAAAATAATATTTGACCATGGAGAAAAAAAAAGAGAAGACATTCGGATGCGAAGACATTCGGATAACACCACGTGATATATTTCCATTTTCAGAAGTATATGTCCTCTTCACTCATAAATGTACATTTAGTTCAATACATTTGATACATTTGCAACAAAGAAGCAGTAGCGCCTAATATAATACTCTGATAGGGGCCAGTTCACATGACCTCAAGTGCAACATGTGGGCTACATTGTAGAAACAATGGGATTATGTACAACCACCACTCCCTCACAAAACCAATTCCCAACACTCCCCATAATGACCCTCCCCAAAGACCCATGGTCCTCAGAATTAACAAGCTTATACCCCTGCTTCACATACAGCCTCCTAGCTGAAACAAGGACATTCTGCGTCCAAAGCCGAATCCGCGCATACCCCGCCTCACGCGCAAACCGCGTGCACTGCCCAATCAGAGCACGGCCAAGCCCAAGGCCCCGCGCGCTAGGCTCAACAAGAAGGAGACGTAGCTTGGCCGTGTTAGATGCATCTCTGGCTCGAACAAGGACTATGCAGCCCAGGAACTCGTCGTTGCGCTCGGCGATCCAGCACCGGTCTGTGGTTGCGTCGTAGTTGTCGAGGAATTCTGCACCCACTTTGCATACTAAAGCTTCCATTTTTGTGCCCCAGCCTTGCTCTTTTTCGTATAGTACTGCGTGGCGGTGGATTATCCAGCCTATATCCCCTGGCCGGTGGGTGCGGAATGTGTATACCGGGGATTGGGGTGATTCGGAGATTTGGGGATTCATTCTAGATTCATTCTAGATGTTTTGCAGGATTGAGTTTTTTTCGCAATAAGAAAAGGAGAGAATTGTGGATTAATATCGTGGAAGTCGGTATAGATATTTTGTTGTGTAGAGCCCTTCCTTATCGGGACATGTCATTGGAAGGGCGTGGACTAAAAGAGAATATTTCCAAAGAAAACTGACCCATACCAAGCGATAGTTTTGGATTTTGGTATGTGCAATAGAGAATTATAGACGAATTGGATCCAAGATAACACGGATATTGCATTCAATGCATTCAATCCAAGTGGTATACAACTGCGCAACATGAGGTCAAGACAGTGTGGCCTGAGCATGCATAAACTAACTTTGGAACCTCCGGGCATGCAATAGCCCGAACAAACCAGCCAAAACGACAAAGAACCTTTCTACAATGATGTATCCACGCCTGAGACAAAGTATAACCAGAAAGAAACAGGTCATAATGAGAATAATGCGGAGGAGCTACGCCCCATCCTCAGTACTCCGCCCGAACCGGCCTCCCAAACCGCCAAGATCGCGGCGGAAGAACTTGCCAATGTTCTTCAAGTTTTCATTGAGGTTTCCTGTGGTACTTTCCGTTGGGGTGTGCATAGGATTGGATTGTAGGGCGGAGCTGGCCAAGGAGGGGGACAAGGCGCCTGATGGGCTGGTCACGCCAGATGCAGATGCAGCTGTCCCGCTACCGCCAGCCACACCAGCACCCAGGGTGCTCAGACTGGGGTTTCCGAAGCGGTCGACGCCGTCCTTGGCAGCGGACATGATGGCAGAGCCAAGCATGGAGGCATCAAAACGGGAGGGCATGGCTGCGGCGGCACTGCCTGAGACCTAGGCCTTGGGATACGGATCCGGTGCCGGTGGCAGATGGCCCTTGGAGAGCGGCGAGTATTGGGTTGCTCTGTTGGAGGCTAGATGCATAGCGGTCTGATGCACGGTGAAGCTGGAATAGCTCCACAAGGTGATTTTGATCTTGGCGGCTGCGGATGCCTTTGAGATCGAGGATTTTGCGGAAGTTGTTGTTGTTGCGGTCAGCAATGTGGATGAGGTATGCTTGCACAAGCGCTTCCGGTGGTGACGGCCGGACCTGGAGGGTTTTGAGGAGAGTTTCGATTTTGAAGAAGCTGCTGTTCACACGCTTGACAAAGCCGGCGGGCGCCGGAGCCGGCAGCAGGGATGAGAGACCGCTCTTGAGAGTATAGGAATCGAGAAGCATCTATGAATGGAGTTAGTAAGATGTAGAATTACAGCGTAGAGGTGACATCGTACCTGTTCTGCGCCGGTCTCTGAAAGAGGCCTGCATTGGAAGACATTGCTAATGAACTGGCTTGACATGAGCTCCACCAGATGATCGGAGAAGGCACGCGCATATTGCTGCTTATGCAGCAACTGTAAAATTTCGGTTGCCTTCTCCTTCGTCCGGGAGAGCATCTCGCCCACATATGAGCTCTGATCACTGACTGCTTCGATTTTAGCCCAAGGGGTGTTGCGCATTTCGCGCCAGGAGGGCTCGAGGTCAACTTCGACTTGGCGCACAAGGCCTCGTACAGCAGCGGATGCAATGCCCATGAAAGAGTCTGCCTGACTTTGCAGATCCACGGACTGCTTCAGGTTCTCATCCAATCTACCCCTAATCTTCTCTTCCAATTGGGAGCAAGTCGTGTAGCAGTAATCAGCAGTGTTCAGAACTGTGACGTAATCTTCCACAGAGGGTACCCTAGACGGTGTGTGAACTGTTGGTCGTTCACTTATATAATTGAGAAGGACTTGCTGGGCGTATTGGTCCAAATATTTGGCAAACACCTTGGCCAGCTCCACCAGACTGCCACCAGTTGAGAGCTTGGCACATTGTTGCAAAGCATGCCGATAGAAAGTGAAAAGCTCAGTCGAGGATGAAATCACAATATGCGAGTTGAACTCCTCGTCCGGTACCTTGAGGGGTTGTTGGCGGTATTTCGGTAGCAGGGCTGCGAGTTGTTTGTCTTGAGCCTCGACCCATACACTGAGGTATGGTTCAAAGGCCTCAGAAATTGACTGGTTAAATACAGGCGGCTCGGCAGAGGCAAATGTATCAACAGACGCACGGGACGAAGGGGCGAAGCGACGTTCAAGAGAATGCTCGAAATCAAGCGTTTCTTGCAAGCACGAGAGGAGCAAATTGACATCGATCGTCTGTCCGCTTCGTACAGATCGGGATAGAATGCCCTTAAAATCTTCTCGTGTACCCTCGCAGAAAACATTGGCCAAGACCTCGTTTACCCTCCACGAAGCCGGGAAGATGGCCGCATTCTCTTCGTCATATATCTTCAATATGCGCCGGAACCATGAATATCGGCGAGAGATGTTGTCCAATGATCCAGCTTCCTCATTGTTCCGGAAAACCTGCCGGTACTCGCGGAGCTGTGTATTGCAATACCACGTCACAAGTCGAGACCGTGCGTGTTCACCTAGAGCATCTGCGACTAGACACGACTCCGCAAGCATCGCGCGCTTCGAGCCTACCTCACCCTTGGCGAAGGCTAGCTCGAAGTCCTCACAAACCTGCTCTTGGAGGTCCCTTTGTATATCCGCGACGTTTCGACTGAGCATTGCGATTTGATCGATTGATCGGTATGACTTGAAATGGGCCATGAGCTGAATGACAGCCTGCAGTAGCTGTGCACATTCGCCGTATTGCCGCGTCCGACTGAGAGCTTGAAGCTGGTCATATGCCGTAGTCAGCATCTGTAGGCGCTTAAGCGCCGTCATCGATAGCGTGAGGTTCTTCTTGGCGTTGTCTAATTGTTTGATGTCGGCTGTCATGTCGGTGATTGCCTGCTCGGTCTTCAATGCTCGCTCACGCACGTCATCGATCTTCTTGAACAGCTCCGAAAGGTCGGCCTTAGCTGCCTGGATTCGCTCCACGCTATCGGCATTGGAGGTGACCTGCTCCTCCACCAGCATGCCGATGTCATCGTCCAGCTCATCTTCGCATTCGTTCAAGGCATCGGCGATCTGAGAAACGGAGGAGAGGGTGGAGGGATGGGAGAAAACGGCATTCAAGTGTTCAATCGGATCATAGTCCACTAGATTTACCTACTGTGTTAGCATATATAGCAGTGAGCACGAGAGGTCAATTGTTCCGCACCCGCATCCAAGGCGTCGAGGCGTGGTCCCTCGTTTGGCGACATGTGGCCGGTGGTTGTGGCAGTGATCGTCATTCCATCAGCCCACCAGAATCATCCTGCCCTTGGTCTCAACTTGCCTTTTAGTGAGGCCAATGCGGAATGCGTGGGAGGAGAGAAGTTGAATGGGGGATGTTGATCCCGGCCCGCATGGCTCTAGCGCGCCAGCTTGGCATCTTCCGCAACTACCACAATCCTCACAGGGCTGCTTGTGCACTTACAGAGACAACCCCTGAGATGCTCAAATCTACACTTTACTACCAATATTCTGAATAAAAAGTTGAAACGGAGATTCATTTGATTCATTGTTTTTTATGTTTTTGATAAATCTTTTTCATAAAGTTCCTGGCCCAGTGGCCCATGTCCACATTTCGAAGCTATCAAACCATTGCCGTTCGCCCAAGCCATGCAAAATAAAGAAAAGTATGATCACATCAGATGCATTGCGCTTCCACAGAACCACTTCCAAGATAAAACCGACTAGCTAACAACAATAGAAGTGGAAGTAGACGTGGAAGGTTTCAATGAAACCAGAGAATAGTGATGGAACAAGTGCTCACGCCGGAGCAAGAAAAGCGGTGGGAGGAAGTGCATTGGTTGCCTGTTTTATTGTGTTGTTAGTTATCGTTCCGTGGCGAATAAAACGATGAGCTTACCTTGAGCTGTTCGAAGTTTTTCCAAGCCAGTTCGGGATTCCAGCCATTCCCCGCCAGGGCCATCTCTGAGTATTCGAAGGTCATGCCCGACTTGCCACTCATCTGAGTGACCATCTGCTCCTGCTGGAGCTGGGTGTCGGACTTTCCAGGTCGGGGCAAACCATATCCTTCAGCAACGTTGCCACTTGGGGCAGCTGCGGGGACTGCGAGGACTGCGGGGGGTGCAGGTGTCGCAGCGGGAACAGGAGCCGCAGCGGGAACAGGGCCGGGAGCTGCAACCTGGGGGACTTGGAAAAGTGCCTGGATCTCAGGAGACCATGCTTCGTGTCCACCGTAAGCGCGCAGACAGAAAATCTCACTGACAACTCGAATGCCACCGGGAGTGTTACCGGGGCCAATAATAAAGGTTCGGTCGAAACTCCGGATCTCAATCTTGCCACCAACACTCTCCTCAAGTTGTCCATGCACCATGAGGGAGAGGCCACCAACGCCAGTGGGGCTTTGTCCAGTAGGGTCGGGGAGATGAGGGACCGGGTGGCATTCAATAAGCCATTGCTCTGCCTTTGCGATAAGGTCGGGGTGACGAGTGGGCGGGAGCGCATTGAAAACTTCACGGATTTGCTCAACCCCTTTGAAGGATCGTGACATCCGTGCGGAAAGGTGACTGATCTTGTCGAGATTTCGGCTCTTTCGGATGTATTCACCCCAACCTGCCGTCTCAGTTTGACCGGCGCGGGGAGCCGTAGTGTTTACGTTCAGCGAGAAAGTAGACTGATCATCGTAAACACTGCTGACGAGGCCGTTGCGATCGTTGTCGTAGCCAGGGAAGAAAGCACGAACGAAATTTTCGCCGACTTGAGATTCGTCGATGAAGTGAGGGGGCAAGACGGGGATCGGTGTCCTCTTCTGAGCTGCGACCTCTTCCGGGGTTCGCACTTGCACGTTGTTCAAAGTCTGCAGCTTGGGATACCACTTGAGCATGGTGTCCTTGAAAGTCGGGTCAGAACTGATCTCGTTTTCAGTCAGGTCAAGGAAGATAAGGTCGCGGAATTTCCAGCGCCATCCAATCATTGCCTGTGGATTTTTGATGTTGTTCTTTGAGAGGTCCAGATACTGGATATCGGGGAAAGATTGTGCAAGGGTCGTGACAGAGCTGATGTTGCTGAGCTTGTTGTCGGCCAGGCTGACACTTTCAACCGCCTCACGTCGCTCAGCTACAGTCTTGAAGCCCAGTTCCCAGACCTTCATGAGAGCAGGGAAGAACTTGGACTTGGTAGAGACATTGGAAAAGATTCCCATGGCTTGGAGATCGGGATCGTCCGACAGCTTCGACAAGTCGAGTAGCTTTGTAGCAGGGAAGAAGCGCTTGCCGAGGATAGTCGTCATCTTAGTTTTAGTATCGGCGGTCGAGCCAGGAACGGGGTCCGCTGCGGCCAGCTCCTGATCGAGTGCGTTGGCAGCAGTGTATGCTTCAACAGTAACATGAGCTCCGGCGAAGACATTGTTGTTGATGCGTAGCATGTGACCCGCCAGATCAGGTCGAACGAATGCCACAAGAGTGTCACCTTCAGTGCGTGACTAATCGGAAAGTTAGAAAGGTGCGAAGGGACCTTGAAAACCACGGTCACCCAAAGGGAAAGAAACCAAAAAGCCCAGAATGTGTCGATCGTCGTTTTGTATGAGGACCGTCCTCGAAAACGAGAGGACACTGAAGCGGGGGACGTCGAGGATCGATGTTGGTGACCGCCATTGTGAACGAGGAACATACCTTTGTAATCTTTGCGCGGGGTCCGGATTTAATGAATGAGTTCATTCGTCGTTCGAGGAATGCAATGAGGCTCTCTAGGCCGCCATCACGGTTGCTTGCCGCCTTGCTTGATTTCCATCCTCGGACACTGAACGGCTCCAGATCGCCACCAGTTTTCTTCTTGTGATCTCGAACGTTTGCTTGGCTGTCGGCGCTGTAAATGGCTCTCTGGATCAGATCCGAATCGATGGGCTTGTTGCGAGCCTGGCCCCGGTTGCTTCCTGCAGGCCGGCCACCTGCGCCAGTGCCGGCGGCGCGGCCACCCAAGGCAGACTTGTCGGCACGGTTTCTCTTTGCACGAGCACCGCCCCCATCCATGTCCATGTCGCCATCCCGGTCGGTGCGAGTAGGGCCCCGCTTGCGGATTCCCCCGCGATCATTGCCGCCGCGGCGAGACTTCATGGTCTTCATGATGGTTGGAGGACGGATTTGAGATGTGGGCGGGGTATCGGAGGTTCTTGGGAAGGGAAATAAGTTGAAAGAAAGCCGAAACTGCTAAGTGGAAGCGAGCAGCGCGCTATGCGCCTCAGATCAGGCAGAAAGAAGTTGTTCGCATGTGAGGAAATCGCAGTGGAAATGTGACTCGGAAGTAAAGAAAGAGCAAACTGAAAAGACTGGAGGAAGGGGGAGCTGCAGATTATGTAGTGCAGCTGCAAGACAATAAGAAAGTGACAGTGAATGACAAAGAACAATAGGGCCTTTGAATAAGTAAAGTGAGTTCAAAGAAAAAGTGACGATTGGCACGTGATGAGGCGGCATTGTCTGCTACTAGTCCCGATCGGGTGATGACTCATCTCTTTGTTTCGGGTGGGCCAATCACATGCTGTCGTCTGTCCTCACGGGGCACTCCTCATACATCGGCCCTGCAGGTATGCCTGGCCACTTGGAGGCTTCAAATTGGCCTTGCTCTTGTCTCTATTGTCAGGTGCCTGGAAGATTGGAAGATCCAGTCGCATTGAGTTTGAATTGACTCACTCGGGCTCTATTGTCGGTATGGCTGCCTTGTCTATTTTCTTTGCTTTGTTTTGTTTGTTTGGTGGACACTTGAATGGGGTCTCATCCAACAGAGCTTGCGTGTCCAATGACCACCTAACTAACCTATTCATGTTCTCTCCGTCTTATAGGCATTTGATTTTCTGCCGCTGTCCACAAACCCTCGCCTGGCATTTTGGGCTTCACCCTATGGTCATCAATTGACCGGCGAGATGCCCGCAAAGTCGCGATTCACGAGGCTAGATGCCTTTGCCAAGACCGTTGAAGATGCTCGCATTCGCACGAACTCCGGAGGTGTCATTACAATTGCTTCGCTATTGATTGTTATGTGGCTGGTATGGGGTGAATGGGCCGACTACCGACGAATTGTGGTGCAGCCGGAGCTTGTCGTAGATAAATCACGAGGTATGGACAGAGTTTGGGCTCGATCAGACCCATGATGGACCTGCAAAAAATAAACTGCATAAGGCAAGGTCGCTAATGACTTCCTTTGTTGCGCAGGAGAGCGAATGGAGATCCACTTGAACATGACCTTCCCTCGGTTGCCATGTGAGCTCTTGACCTTGGATGTGATGGATGTCTCTGGTGAACAGCAGGTCGGCGTTGCCCATGGCGTGAACAAAGTCCGCCTGAGCCCACACAATGAAGGCGGCAAGGTGATCGATGTCCAGGCTTTGGACCTGTAAGTGCTACCCGAAATCACTCACGCTGTGATCGCAACCTCATTTTCTCTTTCCAGACACTCCCCATCAGAAGCTGCGAAGCACCTGGCTCCCGACTACTGTGGTGAATGTGGTGGAGCAACACCACCCGCCAATGTTATCAAACCGGGATGCTGTACTACTTGTGAGGAAGTGCGCGAAGCCTATGCCGAGAAGCAATGGGCCTTCGGCGACGGCAGCAACATCGAGCAATGCAAGCGCGAAGGGTACGCCGAGAAGCTCGCTGAGCAGCGCCGCGAGGGGTGCCGGATCGAGGGTGTTCTGAAGGTCAACAAGGTAGTGGGCAACTTCCACATTGCACCAGGCCGTAGCTTCACCACTGGCAACATGCACGTCCATGATCTGGACGCTTACATCGTGCCCAATGCCGGCCCGGCAGACCAGCACACGATGTCGCACTTGGTCCACGAGCTTCGTTTCGGTCCCCAGCTCCCCACCGAGCTCGCAGGCCGCTGGGGTTGGACCGACCACCACCACACCAACCCGCTCGACGATACCAAGCAGGAGACCGACGAACCTGCTTACAACTTCATGTACTTTGTCAAGGTTGTCTCGACATCCTACTTGCCTCTCGGCTGGGATCCTCAGTTCTCGAGCTCCATCCACAACGCCTACGACAAGGCGCCTCTTGGCTCCCACGGCCTCGCTTACGGTGCTCAGGGTAGTATCGAGGCTCACCAGTACTCAGTCACCTCGCACAAGCGTCCTCTTTCCGGCGGAAATGACGCGGCGGAGGGCCACAAGGAGCGCGTGCATGCCGGTGGTGGTATTCCGGGCGTCTTCTTCAACTACGATATCTCCCCTATGAAGGTTATCAACCGCGAGGCTCGTCCGAAGACTTTCACCAACTTCCTGACTGGTGTCTGTGCTATCATTGGTGGTACTTTGACTGTCGCTGCTGCTTTGGACCGCGGTCTGTATGAGGGCGCTATGCGCGTCAAGAAGCTGCACTCGAACTAGATGTTCATGTCTGGTCAGATATAAGATAGGATTCCTTATTAACACAACTTCTCTTTGCATGGGATAGTCTATTCTCGCATGAGGTACATGCTTTCAAGCTTGGGAGAGGTGAGTTGGAGCATCGTGGAAGCAAGGGAAGCTGGCACTTGTGGCGTTCTTGAGATACCTTTATAAATGTTTTGCCATTGCGCTGTTTTGGGCTAAGACGTAACTATTCATATATCGATAACATCGAATCTTTGTGATTGAAAAAAAATCCCAAAAAACCAACCCATTGATTGTACAGCTGCTTGAATTGTTTGTACATACATTGAGGGATTCAAGTTGATATTCAAACATTGACACATGATATGGACCCACCTTCCCCTTTCAGAAATATATACTTCCCCGGGATCCTATACATTCAAGATCACATTCCCCCTCTTGCGATAGGAATCTTTCATAAGAGTCACGTTGGCTTTGCTGTCCAAGCTATATTCCCCGAAGCAGAACTATTTAGTTGATGGCACATGCCAAATATATACGACCAAGATGTAAGAATTACTCTAGGACTCGAAATCCATAAGAAATAATGGTCGTAAACCATACATTTTACCCGAGAGGTATCTAACAATAACAGCGATATCAAACAAAAGCTAAATATCATACAACAACCCCAAGCACAACAGCTACCTCACGACAGAAGCCCTCGCCCGACTCGTCCTCCTATTCTCAGTATGCCTATCCCGGTCAGCAGCAAGCTGCTGCGCGAATTTACTCTTGGCCCTAATCTCCGGACCCTTCCAGTAGAACACATAAATCGGAATCATGACCAAGAACCCCACGCAGCCGAGCAGCGTACTCGCCCACTGGAGATGATACTTACTCCCTATATTCTCGTACATGGGCGTGGAGTACATGGTCGCAACTCCGGCGAGGAAGTCTCTCGCGAACCCATTACCCCCCGTTGCGGACGCAGAATACGGCCCGTACGCCGCAACCATGTAATCTATCGTTGCCATATAGATTGCGTAGTTCGCCATTGCAATTAAACAGGCGAAGATGCACGGCGCGACCCAGGGGATTGGCGGTCCCATTGAGGTCCAGGCAAAGCCGAGGAGTCCAATTGGTTCGAGGGGTGCGATAAAGAGCAGGAGCAGGAGACGGCGCTCGGCGAGACGGCTTGCGGTACCGCTTTGCCGCCGTATTTTGATTTGTCGGTGGATGTCGGGTAGGAAGATTATGTATGCTATTACGTAGCCGATTAGAATTGAGCCGAAGGTCAGACCGATGGCTAGCACGCTGAAGGACCATTGTTCGAAGACTAGGGTGAAGGACTCGGTGAAGACGAAGATCAGGGCGTCGGAGAAACCAGAGAGGAGGGAGAGGAAGAGGACGATCGGTTCACGGATGAACATCTCGAATGGCCGGATCCAGATACGTAGGACGTCGTGGAAGTCTAGACGTGGGGTTTTTAGTTCGTTGGGACCCCAGATGTCTTCTCCGTTCTTGCGGCGGCGTTTCGCTTCGCGGTCGATGAGGATAGTAGTGCGTGTTTCCGGTACAATAAAGAAGTGGAGGATCTGTGTTACGGCTCCAACGATCAATTGGATCCAGAATACCCACTGCCAGGTGAGCCATTCGCCGATCATACCACCAAAAAAGGGTCCGACTGTTGACCCGCCTACGGACGACAGAACAACAAAGGCCACTGCATAGCCTTGGTCGTCGGCTTCCCACATATCGGCTGTCATGCCGAGGGTGACGGAGCCTCCGGCGGAACTGAGACCGCCGAGAACACGACATACGACGATTGTGCCGTAGTTGGGTGCGAGGGCGCATGGGATTTGCCAGATGTTTACGAGGAATAGGGAGAGCTGCATAATAGGCCAGCGGCCAAATTCTTCGCTCCACGGTGCCCAGAGCTCACATCCGAATGCGTATGCAACTAGGAACACACACTGTCCGACTCGTGCGGCTTGTTCGCTGATGTGGAACTTTTCGGTCAGACCGGTGACGGCGTTGGCGTAGACGCCCGTGTTAAAGTTCATGGACATCTGAACCACGAAGATGACACTGAGAATCATCCATTTCTTCCATGTTGGGAAGCAGAAGCCGAGCTTTTCGTAGCAGTCGTCTTCTGTTAGCTCGGGTTTGCCGCCGGTACGCAGCTTGGGTTTATCTTCGTGACTGGTTGCGTCGGAGTTGGAAGCATGTTCGGCGTGGGCGTCGGCGCCCCGTTCTGTTTCGATCTTATTCTCTTCTGGGTAGGTTTCGTCTTTGAAGCCTGATGCCTCTGGCTTCTCGGGGTCTGGAAAGTCCATCGGGGCAGCCATATGACAAGCTGTGTTGATTAAGGTCTATTGTATAGATGTATTGGCTGAATAATGGTACATGTGGAAGTGTAGGATAAAAAACAGAAAATAAACAAATGGCTTGTTCTATGCATGCAGATTGCACAGTAGATGATATCGGGCTGGTTATTGACATATCGGGAAGCGGACCACTCTGCCCTTATACACCGGGATAGCGACCATAGTTCATTCGACACTACCACTCGGATCTGTATACTTCCGTACTTCCGTACAAGGAAGATCAAATATCCAATGATATCTACTAAAACCCGGGGAAAACCTGCTCGCCACTCCAACGTTGATCGGCAACTCGTCAATGACGTCATTCTAGCCCTAATCTACGTCAAGTGACAGGGATTCCATGCAACCTTCTACGTTCATATGCTTCATATCGAATTCACAATTGAGACCGGAGGTCGGTGGGGAAATGTTGTCATAGAGGTTTCTTTCTGTTGTTGGTCCTATTGGACGAGTAATTCACCGAGGTGGTTCGGAATCATCTCGTTGCATCAAATTCGCAACATCCAGCAGCCAGTCTGGTTGTGAGAAACCTCGCTAAAGAGTCCGCTATGTCTGCCCTCGTGTGACACTATGGAATCAATTCCTATTCGGAACTGTTGCGCATAAACATCCCGCCTAGCCAGTCGAGCAAGATCATATTCTAGACTTTATATATATCTCTATTCGATAATAACACTGCTAAAAAGCACTCCCTTTCTCATGGGGACCTGGATCAAGTGCTTGCGCGCCTCACACCTGCCGCTTCGTGCCCAAAACCAACTTTTCACAGCATACCAAGACGCGTCTATTTTCAGTTCCCCTCGATTTCCACAATAGCACGATCCTGGTCGGCAAGAACTTTTTGAACCGAGGGCCTGGCCTTCATCCTCTCCATCCACGCACCCACGTGAGGGAACTTGTCATAGATATCTTCGCCTCCATAGCGAGGGGCCCACCGCTGCCATGCAACGAAGGACAGATCAGCGTATGTACACTTGTCGCCGACCAGCCATTCTCGAGTTTCCAACACTGATTCGAGCACTCCGGTAACTCTGTGGATCTCGCTGACGTATCGATCAATGACGCTTTGGACTTTCTCCGGATGGGCTCGAATGAACCACGCAGCCTGGCCGTAGTATGGTGCCTGACCTGAGACTTGGAAGAAGAGCCATTGTTTCAACTGCCACTGCTCAGGGAAAGTGTTGTAGCTGAGACGATGGTCTTTGTCGTATGTCTCAATGAGATATTCAACAATTGCTCCTGACTCCCAGATTTGGAGGCCGGTGTTGGGGTCATCAATGGTGGGAAGACGGCCGTTTGGGTTGAGCTTGAGGTAGGGATCTTTCTTAACTTCGGAAAAGTCAATATGCCGTGTTTCGTACGGGATGTTCAGTTCCTCGAAGATGATAGCAACCTTCCAGGGGTTTGGGCCACGGTGATGAGAGTATAGGGTGATTGGCTGCATTTTGAAAGAGCGGAGTGGGTTAAGGCGAGACAGAAGATTCAGAAGATTGGGGTTGAGAGAAACCAAAGGCGTAGAAAAGGATTTCCTCTATATATAACCCGATCACAAACAGGACACACCTACGCTGACAGTGCCCACCAAAGGCCGAGTTGGATTTCGGGATCTACCTAGGTACCCACATGTGCAGGTACCTAAATAGTCATTTCAAAGCATTTGCCATGCTAGGGAGTCTCCCGGAGCTTCGGGGCTAGCTTAATTCACCATCTTCCTCAAAGCTACGTGGAAGGGGAGTGTGTTGGCTAGAACCAATTGATTAATCCTTAGCATAATGCCCACTTGCCCCAGTGAGGTAAATAAGATGGATGCAGGTAAAATTCTACCCTATCTGAAGCTTTTAGAGGGTGTTAAGCAGCCCGAGGGCATGCTTAAACCCTAGCTTTCCTACCTACGCACACACATCAAGGAGGCTACATTTTCAATTCATCTTATTATCTCGCCCCTGGAATTGACCTGGTATTTGAGACGTTCCAAGGTTCATGCCCAGCTTATATCGTCCCTTTCGTCAGCCAAAAAAGAGTTTGCTTTTGGGTGGGGCCGTACCACTACCCGCTGACACTTAAGAAACTTTAAATGGCATCAATCACCGAAACTACGACAGCTGGCACTCCAAGCTATATCAAATGCCGACGGAAAATTTCTAAGCTTCAGAGTAGCGCTGAAGCACTTTTTTGCCACAAGGCGTTCGGCTTTCGAACGCGTACAACAAACATTCCCCGATGTAGTTCACCATGGATATCGACATGTATCTGTGGCGTTTTAGGACGCATGAAGATGTATAAAAGAAGCAAGAACTCCTTCCCTTAACATTCACTCCAAACCCCATTGACAATACTTGAGCGGTACACGACAAGGAAACAGCAAACGACTTCAGCGATAATGGCCGCCTCCGAGATGATACAATGGTTTATTGATCATCCCGACAAGGACCTCAAGGGCATGAGTTACACTGAAGCCTCAATTCCCCAAGTCGGTGAGAATGAGGTCCTGGTGAAGTTCCAGCGTCTCTGAACTACCGTGACGTTGCCATAGCAAAGGTGAATATCAGTCATAAGAAAACTGATTCGAAGTTCACGAAATTGAGCGTTGGCTAATCTGATGGGTGCAGGGTACCTTTCCTTTTGCTCACAAGTACCCCATCGTCCCCGCCTCCGACGGTGCTGGCGTGGTGGTCGAAATTGGCGCTCGAGTCACGGAATTCAAGAAAGGCGATGCGGTTTTAACAATCTTCAACCAGGGACATCAGTTCGGTGACATCGATCCTTGTACAGCATCTACTAGTGTCGGTGGTACCATCGACAGTGCATTGCGTCAGTACGGTGTTTACAACGAGCTTGGTTTGGTGAAAGCTCTAAAGAATTTGTCTGCTGTAGAGAGTAGCACTTTACCCGGTGCGGCTCTTACTAGCTGGAATGCTCTTTACGGCCTCAAGTCTCTTAAACCCGGACAGATTGTCTTGGTCCAGGGAACTGGAGGTGTCAGTCTTTTTGGACTTCAGGTAAGGCCATTTTCATAATTCTATAACTGGGGGGTTACCTCGTCCTACAAAGGAGAGCTGATGTCTAGCACCATATTCTCCTTGATAGTTTGCCAAAGCAGCTGGAGCTGTGGTCATTGCTACAACATCTTCAGCAGAGAAGGTAGAGAAGCTGAAAGAACTAGGCGCAGACCACGTCATCAACTACAAGACCACCCCAAACTGGGGAGAGGTCGCTCGCGATCTTACCCCTGGCCAAACTGGGGTGGACTATATTTTGGAAGTTGGCAGACTCGGCACCATTGGACAGAGTCTGAAGTGCATCAAGATGGATGGCATTATCACCGTTATTGGGTTCTTGGGTTCCAGTGACAAGCCTCAGCCTGGTGTTATGGAGGCTTTGACCAATATCTGCACTATTAGAGGCGTCTTTGTTGGCAGTCGCGCCATGCTCAAGGAACTGATCCAAGCCGTTGAGGCGAACAACCTTCATCCTGTCCTTGATCAAGCCAGCTTCAGTCTTGATCAAACTAAGGAGGCGTTTGTGCACTTGGTGAGCTATTTCAAAATTACTGCTAGGCTGGCCACATTTGTTCTAACGTTACTTTATCACACGGAGGCCAAAACAATTTTGGAAAGGTTGTTGTCAAGATTGATTAAAGTGAATTTTACGCCCGCGGGCTTCTTGCATTCTAGCTACATTCACTTGAAATTCCTGGACTGTGGGTGATCAGGTGAATGCGAGTCAATCTGTTTAAACCTTCTACTTCTGTTTGCTACACTGTCACTTCTGTGTTTTATGAAAGGGACTATATAAATTCATTCCGTTGAGAGTTAGGTACCGCAGTGGCTTCGTCCCCTTAGTAGAAATATAGGCTTGTCGTTAGGCATAAATTACGTTAATCGGTGCCCTAGATTAGGCCTGGGCCTTCCTTGTGTTGGTTGAAGATTGTTCGTGGTATTAGCGGGATGTAGTAAAAAGTGTTGTACGCTTGGGAGCATCTACAAAAGCTAACTACACAGCGCCACAGCTAACATGTCATACATAAGTCCTCCTGCTGTGCCTCGCTAATTCATTTCCATGAGAGATTACGAATCGGGCGTTCTGGCACCGGTTTCCCACCGGTCTCCCACCGGCCTCCCGCCACTGGCACTTACTTCGCTTAGCAGTGAATATGCCGTTGATGAAAAATCACGGACATTAAACTTGGAATAGATTAGTGATACGACGAAGTAATGTAATTATTAGATTCAGTAAGCTGTTAGTTACTGGATTGTTAATCATTGTTAAGCGACCTTGAAGGAGCAGACGAAGTATAGTTATATAAATCACGAGGGGAGGTCTGGGGTGATGTGCCAACACCTGCTAATATACAGATAATTGATAGCTTTTCCTATTGCCTTGGCTGTGTTGTACTAGCGCTCTTGAAAATGCCCGCTTTCGATTTCTCGACCACTGGGTCTGAAGTAGTCGCTGCGTTCCCAGAACGAGTCTGTGGGAAGACATGTAAGTATATCTTCCTGTCAATTAATGGATTCCTTCTATAACGGCAGCGAAGCTTTGCTTGATTCAATTTGGCTGACAGGCCATAAGTTGTGATCACTGGAGCCAGCCATGGAGGGCTTGGAGGCCACACAGCAATTCTCCTAGCAGCCGCCAATCCTAAGGAGATGATTCTTCTCGGGCGCTCAGAAGACAAAGTCTCCTTGGTCATGAAGGAGGTTGGCAGAATCAGCCCCTCTACAATTGTACGATTTGTCAAAGTCGACCTCATGTCCTGCGCATCAGTGCGAGCTGCAGCGGCGGAGATCAATTCATCTACCTCTAGGGTCGACGTTCTCATTAATAACGCAGGCATCATGGGTGCCAAGTTCTCCTTGACTGCTGAAAACGTGGAAAGCCATCTAGGTGCTAATCACGTTGGCCATTTCCTACTCACCAACCTCCTTGTTCCGAAACTCGAAGCTTCCCGCGGCGGTGCTCGGATCGTGAATGTATCTAGTGCCATGTACCAGTTCAGCCCAGTTATGTTCGACAACTACAACTTCTCTGACGGCAAGACCTATAACGCTTGGATAGCTTACGGACAGTCCAAGACGGCAAACATTTTGTTTGCCGTTTCATTGGCCAGGAAGCTGGAAAAGAAGGGAATTAAGTCCTATTCACTGCACCCTGGAGTCATACAGGCAACGGGTCTATCATCCGGAGTAGACCCAGAAGCATGGCCAACTGTGGGACCTATGTTTGAAAGCAAGAAGCTGGAGATGCCGAAGGAAAAGAACATCGAGCAGGGCTGTGCAACTACTCTTGCTGCGGTCCTGGACCCTGCGCTTGACGGTAACTAATATTATCTGTGAAATGGGTGGTAAATGTGCTTACAAGTTCACGCAGATCGATCAGGGTCATTTCTAGATGACTGTAATCCACGAGAGGTTTTGGAATACGCCTCTGACGCCTCCAATGCGGATAAGTTGTGGACTCTGAGTGAGGAAATCGTTGGAGAAAGATTCTGCTACTGAGATCCCTGTTCCTGCTTTTTGGCTGAAGCTACTCAAACCTGAGATTGCGATATAAGTACCGTCTATAGGAAAATGAAATCAGATGTATGGTTGGTTAGAAATACCCACTTCAATCTCGTCTTCATAAACAACATACAACATATGTACGGAGTACTCCCATTGGAGATAGCAATTATCTGAGCCCTTCCACCGGCTTCCCACCGGCTCCCCACCAGTATCCGACAGTTAGCCCTTCACTTGATTATGAATTGACAAGTGATGGCATGGCGAAGATGAGGTGGCATCTATTTAACTCGAGAGCATGGCAGCGTGTCGATTTATAATCAAGGCATCATTTATATGCCGAATCGAACTTGATACATCAGTCTCCATTTCCATTCCATTTGTCCTCCTTCCTTAACTCCAGCTTTATGGTAACCAGAAACATGAAAGAGGTCATCAATTTAGCAGGGCCGACTGTGAACTTCGTGGATAGTCCAATCCCGGAGCCGAACGATGACCAAGTGCTCATCAAAGTGGTCGTGTCTGGGTCGAACCCAAAGGATTGGAAGGTCCCAGATATTGCAGCTTCTGGGGATAGCAATATGGAGATGATGCTCAAGGCCAAGAAAGGCCTGAACCAAGGAGACGATATTGCTGGAGTAGTCGAGAAAGTCGGATGCAACGTAGTCGAATTCAAAGTGAGTCGTCTACGTTTATATCTCATATCGCCCAAGCTCACAATTTCTAAAGCCGGGTGATCGCGTGGCAGCCTTTCACGAAATGTGTGCGCCTGGTGGCTCGTATGCTGAGTACGCAATTGCGTGGAGTCATACAACCTTCCATTTGCCAACACACACTTCATTCGAAGGTGCGTTGAAGACCAATATTCTTATATCCGAATCTAACCAGAATTCATTTTTTATAGAAGCCGCCACAATCCCACTCGCTGCCTTGACTGCTGCTGTTTCATTGTATGCGCACCATCGCCTCCCACCCCCGTGGGCACCTGCAACGAAACCGATCCCATTCATCGTCTATGGTGCAAGCACGGCTGTGGGCTCTTTCGCAATCAAGTTGGCATGCAACAGCAATATCCACCCTATCATCGCCATTGCAGGAAAAGGATCGCAGTATGTTAGGGCCTTGCTCGATTCAAGCAAAGGAGATGTCGTGATCGACTATCGCGAAGGTGTAGAGACAACGGTCAAGAAGATCAGAGACAATCTCGAACGAGCCGGTCACTCTAAGGTGGAGCATGCACTCGATGCTGTTATCATTCCGCAGAGCGCAGAAGTCTTAAAGAATTCGGTTACCCGGGTGGACAGATTGATTTCACGCTGCCTAACGATCTAGACGTCTCGCCTGCGAACAAATCGATCACTTCGGTGGGATCGGTGCACAAACAACCGGAGTTTGAGAATAACGAGGAACTGGGTTTCATTTTCTCCCGGTATTTCACAAGAGCATTGAACAAGCGCAGTTTCTCGGGTCATCCTTTCGAAGTTAGGCCGCGCGGCCTAGAAGGTGTTGAAGAGGCTTTAAGAGACTTGAAAGCCGGAAAAGCAAGCGCTATGAAATATATTATCCGCATTGCAGATACACCAGGGATTGTTTAATGTGCGCAAAGCTCATCAAGCGATTTGAAGCATTATTTGGCTACCAAGATATTGCTTGCTCCAGGCCTTTCTATAAGAGGCCTTCTCCTTATAAATTGAATGCAGCAGATTTCTCGTCTTGACTTTCCTTAGTCTACGATGTATATATATACCGCTTTACTACTACCAATCTTTTACCCAGAAGAAAAAGGAGAAAGAAAGAATATGGAGAAGACAAAAGTAATCGCCTGGTTGGATATCCAAAGTCAATCTATACCGTGTACATACAGGCCGCATATTTCCACGAGACTGATCTACATGCTGAAACAAAAATGTTTAATAAAAAGAATAAAAGAATAAAAGGCAAGGACCCGGATATACTGATAGGTAAGCAAGCGACTCGCATGAAAAAATCAGGGACGATCCCACCACGCCCGTCTGGAACTCCGGTTGGATGCGTGATGCAAAGAAGCAATGAGAGATAAAAGAAATGATAATGAGCGATGTTGCAAAATGCAAGAAGAACTGCGCTGCAAGAGGAAAGGATTGGAAGCCAGGCGCAAAGGTTGATAGGTACGCAGGAATGGCGGGTTGGACATAGTAAAAATTGGATGCTAATGATATGCAAGGAATGAGGAGTCGAAGGACTTAAAGGAAAGTTGAGGTAGTGGCAAAAGGATAGGTGGGAGATAGAGTGAGTCAGACATGAGGGAAGGAACCAGTCTATTTAGCATAGCTGTAGTACCTCGGTTCTTGGCCGTACTGGCTTTGTTGATAGCTGGGCGGAGTTTGGGAAGCCTGCGCAAGCTGTCCGTACCAGGACGACCGACGGGGCTGGTCGGGGCGGTTCGTCTGGTTTAGGGCATCCCATGTGTGGCTGGCACCTGGAATGTTGTACATGGACTCGTGTCGACCATGTTGAGATTGATACACAGACCCAGCCTGTTGGGGTTGCATCGGCAGAGGTGAGAACGGCGGCGAGAACTGCTGGGGCGCATACTGTTGCTGCTGCATCATGTGTTGCTGACGGTGTGCAATGGCCTGTTGAACCGCCTGGTTCGACATTCCCTCCTTCATTTCACGCTTCTCGCGCTCCCGAGCATCGATGTGCGAGACAAGGCCCATAGGGTTGACAGGAGTCTGCGGTTTCCGGTTGTCATTTGACATGTTGAAGAATGAAGAGCCGGTCATGCGGGCGACATGCTCCTGTTCACGAGCGGAAAGATTGGCTGAAGCATCGTTGTAGTTAAGCATACCCTGGGCACCGCGAGACGAAGGCCGATAGTTAGGATCTCGCTGAGGGCTCATGGGCGAATTGGTACGGGCATAATGTGTCCAGTCGCCAGACACCGGGCGTTGCACTGACATGGGATTGGAAGGGGTGCGATTGTGAAGCTGCATCGGAGGACTGGGAGCCGCCCGTTGCTGCACGTACTGTTCCGGGGTGAGACCTCCTGGAGTGACAGGGCGACCGGAAGCCATTCCAGGCTGCCACAGCATGCTGCGTCGATATTCCTCTCGGCTGGAAGGCCGGGCATTAGCCTGATCGATCGCTTGGGTAGGGACCGTAAATTTGGTTCCCGACGAATCATTGCGTTGGTGCGTCGATTTTCTCAGGGTGTCTGAGGTGGTTGGACGCCCGGTAGTAGGCAAATAGGTCATAGTTGGGCCGAAGTCAACAGCGGGAATGTCCGGATTCGAAGTTGGGGCCTTATCCATAGCATAATGAGCATCACCAATGACATAATCCTTGGCCGCCGGGACTCCCACGGTCTTCATGACACCCATTCTGGGTTTGGTGGACGCGGCGGATTTCTTGCTGTAGACAGAACCGTGAGTGCTAGCATAGTCAGGCGAAACCGTCGACGCATCATCATAAATGCTCTCGTCCTCATTTCCGTTTCTTTTTCCGGTAGATGAGACTGGGGATGGAAGATGAGGAGCAATTTTATTCAGCGCATCTTCATCAAGGGTATGGCGAAGATCGTCATAACTCGGTTCGCCTGGTGACTGTGGCTCTGTCCCGAAAAGCTTTTGCTGGGGAAGTGGCTTGCGTCGTACAGATTTGTCGGCATGAATTTGCATCCGTTGAGGGGAGGACTTCTGGGGAGAAAACTGACGCGGGCTGCCAGTACTAGGTGTGTTCGGGCGATGCTCCGGAACTGGAGGAGGTCGAACGGGGAGTGCAAGACCAATGTCCTCATCACTTGATGAGGTTGTAAGAGAGTTTGTGGACAAAACGGGGCCAGGAGCATAGGCTCGGTCGAAGCTCCTGTCATGGGGCTGTTGGTTGTCTGTGGGCTGTGTCTGGTGGCTTTTCCATGCAGCACCGGCGACTGCCGTGCTCAGTCCCATAGTTCCGACCGATGTTAGTTGGGCAAGTGTTGCGTGAGACATCCGGTTGTTTGCCAACCTCTGCTCCGAAGAAGCCTCTGGCCGGTTAGTGGGCATCTCTTTGGGTCCATGCGAAAATGTAGGCGGGTTCTCAACAGGAGCGGGTGGAGTGCGTGGAGGAAGCTGATCTTCAACTGACGGGCCTTGGAGCCGGTCGAGATTTGGTTCGCTTCCGGAGCTGGCGCTCTCGGCGATAGGAGCGACCGCTGGAATCCCACGGTGTGTCAGATCTTGAGAAGAAGAGTTAGGTGAGCTCTCAATTAAAGATCCACGGCCTGGCCGAGAGCCAGTGTTGAAGCCCGTGGTATCAGAAACCACGCGGTTGTGATACACCACGGGGGAGCCTTCGTTCTGGGGGACTTCATGAATAATAGCCTCGGTAGAATTGTTAATTTCAGGCTTGTTGTCGATACCAGAAAACTGGCGGCGAGTCGAGTCCATAGGGAAATCACTAAGCCGGCCGGACATGGAGCGATAGCGAGGTCTCACGCTGTTCACGCTATTGGTTCTGCTCCTGCCAGACGAAATCCGGCGCTGTGTTGCCTCTTTGAGCTGTTTCCTCCACTGAGCCTCGCTCCATTCTTGGCTTCCCGGGGTTTGAAGGAGACTGGCAATGTCCAGCACGTCAAGATAGCCGTAGCGTCGCTCCTTGGGGAAAGCAAACATGATGCTCTTAATGTGATTAGTGTCTGCCACCAGGCGAGTAGGACGGCCATAGAGATTGAAAGTGTCGAATGTCGGAAAAAGGAAGCGCAGCATCATCTCGAATCCCGAAACCGCAGCATGCGGCTCAGGCATGACAAAAACAAGTCCTTCCGAGGAAGAATCAGGCGAATGGGTGGTAATCCGTCCCTCCAACTTCACCAGGGTGGATGCATCAATTAGAGCCTTAGATTGTGGGTAAATCGCATATGCCGAGTAGACCTGGGTAACCGTCGCAATGGGAATCGCCTTTTTCGTCTTCTTCGTCTCGTAAAACTTGATGTTACCAGTGACCGGCATTGACAGGCGGTCATATGCCGATTTCTTCGTGACTTTTCGCGCTTTTTGGAGCTCCTTTTCGTCCGGCGGGCAGATCACAAACCAGCACCGTCTCCACGGGGTTCCAGCTCCAAATCGCACACGCGCCCAATCCTCGTACTTGAATTTGGTGGGTGCCAGGATAGAGTTGATTCCGTTGAGATCTTTCCCTTTCGCTGCAATCAAAGAACCGGTGTAAGCTTCGTACAAAGATGTGTGCTCGAACATCGAGAGACGAATCGCCGCAGTCCATTGGGTCAGTGAGTTGAAAGAATTGAAGTGCAACAGATATCGATTTTTGCCCGCGGAAGAAAGGCTGAGTACGTTCTTCAATGGCTGTATAGCTCCATTTTGGATCGGAAGAGTCTCAATCTGCGAGTAACTGATGAGTTCATGTCTGACGGTTCTGGTAGGTTAAGGCTTACCATCTTCAGAGACGCATCAGCCAAATTGATAAAGGTCGCCGGGACCTCTTCTCCACCTGCTGCGTCCAGCGCAGCGCCATCCCATAGTGAAAGAACTGTTCCGACCAGCTGTGCATAACATTCCACCCATTGCCGATCAGCACAAGGGCGTCCGTCTGCCACGTGTTAGCCATTCTTTCCCCGCAAGGGGGCGGGGAAATCGCTTACGAGTATCCAGATCATTCAATTTCAAAAAGTATCCTTCCTGATAGACCTTGTTCGTGTGGGTATTGAGGAATGAAAATATTGGCGACAGCTCCGGAGGGATATCGTCCGCCTGCTGCATGAGAGGCGGGTTGCGTGAGAAGATCATGGATGCCGGTCGCGAGCCATTTCCGCCTCTTGGTCCAGAGCTCACAGGGGATGATTCTGTCGGAGGAGATGGTGTATCGGGAGGGGTTTGCCACTGGGGTGGTGTATCGGACGGAGTCACCTTGGTCACTGGCGTAACGCTTGACGACCTTTTGCTTTCTCTGGCAGAACCATTGTTCCTTGACCCCCCAAAACTGGATATAAACGAGCGAACTAATAAAACGCAAGGGAGAGTCAATAACGGGCTCTAGTGCGCACTTCCCGGCATACCCGGAGAGGATCGACTTACCACGCGAACGACCCATGACGTCGGAACGTGATGCGACAGACAAGAACCTCAGTAGACTTTTGAGTAGTACCCCTCACTGAGTGAGACTGTGAAACGTCTTGAAAGTAAGGAGAGAGACTGGGGGACGTGGTGGGATTTAAAAGGAAACTGTCCGAGGCAGGTCGATTGCGCTGAACGAGAGACTGACAAATAGCGACTGCGCCTGGACCGAATTAGGTGAGGCAGATTCAATCCATAAAAGCCACACGAGGGTGAGCCTGGAAGAATAAGAATGAGGAGAGCGAGTGGTTTCGGAGTTTAGGGAAATCGAGCTTCTCTGCCAAGGAAGATGACGTTACAAGCTGCGTCTTTTCGCTAATCACCAGGATTAACGATCCTTGATTTTATTTTCAATTCAGAGACAAACGAGTGAGTTAGAGAGAGAGGGAATAAATTGGAATAATATTGAAAAGAAGAGATAGGCAGAGATGGAAAGACAGAAAGACAGAAAGAGAGAAAGAGACCAGAACTACGGTGGGTCATCTGGGCAAAGTCGGAGGCGACTAAACATTCCACGCTACAGCAACACTACACCCAATAGTACATCCTTATTATTCTCGGGTGACACTTGAAAAAACCAAAGCCAAGCCAATTTCTGCTATGTATTTATCTTTGAACTGAGACCTTCAAAGGGTTTTTATTGGCGTCATCCCGGGTCCCTCTTGTGGAGAGACAAGACTATAAGTAGACTAGTATGCATGGATAAATATAGCGGCATGTCTTATGTTAGTTAACTATGTACTCCGTATGTTGTACTCCATGCGGAATATAAGGGATCTTATATTCCCCTGATACTACAATATCCCCTTTCCCATGTCCCCCCTTAATAATACTATAACACTTTGGCCAAGACTTTAATTCCCATTCTAAAAATGGAGGAACTTGCCAAGCCAAGTTCTGCAGTTCCATTGCCACTTTAAATCCGACTCTCATACGTTGCCTTTGCCTTTGCCTTTCTACCGGGTCCACAGATAATCTGATCTGAACACGCGTAATGACCCTTCACCGCTGTACACTGTTTAGGCCCACATACATTGAACCACAGTTTATGTAAGTAACAATCTTCCAAGGTTGTTCCCTGTTTCTACATATTTACCCGGGAGGATGGAGTTCATGAGACTTCACACACGGGCCTTTTCACTCCTGCATTAGGGCAGTCTAGCCATCGTTGCTCAGATAAACCTTGGCACAACGGGGCCAATTGTATTACTTTGCCTATATGGTAGATAATATTATTATAATATCTCACGGAATACGGAGTACTTTGTACTCCGTACTCCGTACAATGCCAGGTATTATACGGTCGCAGTCTTGGCATAGATCAAATAGATCTGTGATTTTCTGGTCTGCAGCATAGGATCAGCGTGGCTCCATGAAGATCTGACCGAACGCGTCATAGGTACTTTAAAATAATGTAGATCGGCCATGTGGCATCTCGAGATGTGATTCCAAGCATTCCATCTTTTCCCGAGGTCCCCGCTCTATATACAACGTCCACGGTTAATATCTCCGTCTATCCCTGTTCGGGAAATAAGGTTATCTCAAGGTTCAAGGCATTTTTCCTTTTTTGTATAATCATATATAGCTAGGTACCTTGGTAGGTACTAGGTGTCCAGATTGTTACGAGGCGCTCTATGAAAATATGTGGAGCATTCATGCACTGCTGAGTTTGTTAGTTTGTCTGCACATTTTCCTAGGACAACCTTAGAAGACTCTAAAAAGGTGCACCATCCTCTATAACTGGGAGCGACTCTCTAACACTGGAAGAACCTCACTATATAATACCGAAACATATAGAGATCCAGGGTGGAATTTTCGTGCATGCTTCGATCAAAGCCTAAAACTTGGCACTGGCCATTACGAGGCCCGGTTCATTCCAATGGGACCTCGGGAGCTCTTGACAAGATTACTCTCTCTCCTGGGTCATTAACTATGACTAGCTACATCCATAGACGAGAATAGCCTTGGGACACCTTCTATATCTATACTTCTTGTGGCTCACAATGGCCTCGAGCGTACTGGAATCCGTGATCTATGTTGTATATAAAAGCTGAACTGTGTTTGTTGGAATGGCTCAGTCTAAATGACATAACCTTGGAACTTTGGGAGCCCTGGAGTACATTCGCGCTTTCCTGATCGCTTTCATCATCACTCTTTTCCTCGCACCATCACACGGACTTCTTGCTTTCCCAGACCATTTCAACCTGCATCACAATCAACCATCTCAATCGTTCTTTCCATTTTCTGTTGACTTGTCCACTTTCGTGTGAACAGTGGCAAGAGAATCTTACCTAGGTAAGATCACGCAGTATGTCTTCTCCCCTACACCTAAATGAGACTATAAAGGTCTGGGATCCTTCACTGGTCCCTCTCATCTTCTCGTTTCCCTCTGGCTTCCTGTTTGGTTAACTGTAGCCATTAGCCTGTGGTTCAACCAACGTTGACTCCTCACGAAATCTCTGCATCCCTTTAGACCCACGAACATCGATCGAGATGCGCAGAAACACAATCCCACGAAAGTCAGCCCAGGCTAGCGATTATGAAGACCTACCACATATTCTCGCTGGATTGGATCTCCATCAGAATTATGCACCGATCTCACCCCCTTCAACCACTTACAGGGCCCCTGGGCTTTTGCTCGAAGAGCAGATGTCACGACTCCTGCATCGGAGAACTGAGCAGGCTGGTAAACTCGACATTTTGCGGGAAGAAGTCTCATATTTCGTGGTCGGCTTCAAGCTAACCGATTTACCAGATATGATAGCCTCCTATATTCCTAGTTGGCAAACCAACACTCTCCCTGGGTCCTTCGCGCATCTCCTTTACTCACTGTTTGGTTCATTTGAAGCAGTGGTTGAACTTCAGCAATCCCTTGACAATATCCCAGAATATTTCGATGAACACCGACACAGGGCAATGTTTGCAAACCGAATTCGGAACTTCAATCGCGAGCCAGAGGACCTCAAGTGCGGTGCTACCGTCGCACCTCAGCTCCCACCGTCTCAGGACGGCGAATGGTGTAGGAAAAGTGACGAATTCTTATTCTCTCGCGAGTTGCAAATGCTCAGAAACTTACTAGAACCTCTACGCGATACATCCAAGCCAATTTACTGGATTACTGACCGAGCCGACAGTGCTCTGGAGATGGACAATGGCTTCCTGGCCTCAAAGGAATTGATTGCGGATTTTAAGAAGGATCTCTATGAAACCGCGTGGAATCGCCGCAAGAACTGTTTGCAAATACCCCATTCACTTCCTCCAAATGAACGGACTTTCTAAACATCTCTAGACACAATCTATGACCCCCGTCCAGCCTGGGATGAACAACAAATGGAAACAAAACAGGTCAGAGAATACCGCCTCCAAGCCTGCAAAGGAACATTATACTGGGACCGCTGGCCGCCCGTCGAAGAGCAGTATGACAAGAACGCCCAGGCCACAAAACAATTTATCATTGACAACAATCCGAAGGTCGCTGAAATCCTTGGATTCCTGCCACTAGAGAACTCCCGACCGCCAGCAGCCCTGATCTCAACCCAACCAGGTATCGAGCTCGCATGCATCACCGACCTCGAACACTACGACGACCAAATCACGATCTTACTCATACGGATCAGCCAATGGCTAGCTCTCGCCCGCGGCTTTCCAGCAGTCCACCTGTTCTGCGACATCGTCCGGCTCTTTACCATCTACGGCGTCGACGTGGCCAACGCCGTGCAAGTGGAGTTCTGCAAGCATTTGACTGGCTTGTCGTCATTATCCTGGGACCCTGTCGAATTGCCGCCGCTGTTTCCCTGTCTGGAAAGCGAGATCGAGGCACACGAGCTCTGTCCCGAAGAAATCCGAAGTCAGCATGCGCGGAACTGCTGGGCGGAGCAGCAGTTGATGACGTGTCGCTCGCTTTGGTGTAGGGATGATAACGCTATTGCCTGGGACTACCCCCTGCAGACTCTCGTCTGGGAAGAGAAGGAGGATGGCCGGATGCTTGCGCTTAGGTCTCCACCTTTCCAAGATCATGCCAGACATATCCCGTGGGGGTTGGTTGATATGTTGAAGGAGGGGTTGTGGGTTGGCGAGTATGAGGATGATTGGCTGGCACAGTTCGTGGGGTTCAACAGCGAGTACTCAGATGGCTACTCTACCAGTTTCTGCGGCGGGGAGTGAGAGATGCCAAAGGGAAAAAGAAGAGGAGATACTGAACAGAGAGGAAGACGGCCGAATACAAATGGATGGAAATGGAAGACGGCATCTATTCATACAGTTGTATCAAGAGCTAGAAAGAAGCCCGATTTATCAAGGAGACATGCAGACTTATTCAAGATATCCTACCTTGATACGTAACAAAGCTAAATCCACTATCTCATGCAGCCATTGGCAACCAGGTTGTTCTACAAGGGTGAGATCAAAGTAGGGAAACGCCAGTTATAATAAGACAATGGGCACCCTTGGTCTACAGCCCTGATCCTCTGGTGCATACGGGGCTACATAGATGATCAATATTAAATTTGAATTCATTTTGAAGCTGGTCCTTCGTGGATTAAAGTTGTCAAGTCAAAACATACATGAAGTCAACATGCTGTCGAAGAATAGAGACCTCCAAGAAAAGCCCCTGGGTACGCATCAAGAACGCTACATACATAATCATAACATCGTAGAAATGCGCTTCATCTTTGTTCCATCGCATGATAAGAATTGACAGGGTCAACCAGTGCCGTCTGATTACGGCCGGGGTATCATAGAATCAAAGAATCAATATTGCATCAAATAATCAGAATCCAACCCCGGCTGACTAGGGAGATAAGACGAATCGTTCGACTGTGAGCCGAAAGCAGCATCCGAGGAGTGGTCTCCTGCCGCGTAGTAAGACCGACCATCCTGATCATATCCAAGACCATAGATACCCAGCGAGTTGACGCCGGGGGCGGTTTCGTCGGTAAGCAACGCGCGCTGCATGAAGAGATTTTGCACCTCGTCTTCGGTGCAGCTGTGTTTGGTAGTCATGTGCACCCACAAATCGTAGTTGCGATGGAAACGATGCGGGCACGACTCCGGGTAAAAGCAAGCGATCTGCCGTCCTGTTTCCTCGGCGTAGCCTTGGCCCGTGAGAGCAGAAAGAGTGGAAACGG
Source organism: Penicillium mononematosum (assembly GCF_028829835.1). Lineage (NCBI taxonomy): Eukaryota > Fungi > Ascomycota > Eurotiomycetes > Eurotiales > Aspergillaceae > Penicillium > Penicillium mononematosum. Next base: position 2,502,392 of record NW_026643271.1, read on the forward strand.
AATTCTGCGGCTTTTTGGCCGCCTTTTTTGCGTTACGTCGTTGTCTGGCACTCGGGTATCCCAGGTGTGTGCAGCGGATGTGTTCAATAAGTGTCGAGTTGTTGCCGTAGCGTTTGCCGCAGCCGACGCCATCCCACCCCTCCACTTTTTCGTTGTTTGAGAGATCGGTTTCGCCGCAGACGAACTGTCTTTGGCCTTCGTGGACTGTGCGAGTGTGGACGTTTAGGTTGCCTTGCTTGGTGAAGCTGCGGTCGCAGCCGGGGTAAGTGCAGGGGAAGATCTTTCGTTCTTCCAGAGTGACGTCCCCATGGGCTATCTCGATGTGGCGCCGTAGCCCTCGTGCTGTGGAACAGACTAATGGACACTCGGGACATGCGGGTGGGTGAACAATTCGAATGTGGCTTTGTAAACTGGCATATGTGGGGAATGATATATCTTGTGTTGTATTGTCGTCGGCCATATCTGACGATTGAGCATCCATCTTTTCGGCACATTCTGCGCAAGTGAATCGCTTCTCGGAATGGACCCTGCTCTGGTGGGTTCGTAGATTACCAGGCTTGTCGAAGGCCATGTTGCATTTCTCCTTGGTCTTTGGGTCCACGAATTTACATGGAAATGGCTTCTGGTTCAAGTGGACAAGCATGACGTGCTGCTGTAGTGTCGAGTGCTTCCGGAATGTCTCCTCGCAAGGTGGGTACTCGGTACAGCGGTACTTGTCATCGCCATCATGCGTAGCGGCGTGACGGCGAAGCCGTGACCCGTTCACAAAGCTCTTCTCACAACCTGGGTAGTCGCACACGAAGTCTCGAACACCTGTATGGACACTCTTGACATGATGTTGAAGGTGGGAAGTGCGTAAAAATGCCTTGTCGCAGTCCTCACACTTGAAGATTCTTTCGTTGTTGTGTGATCGAATATGCTCCTGGAGTCGAGCCGGACGATTGTAGGACTTATCGCACCCCTCGAACGGGCAAGGTAGCATTTTCCGCTCGGATGGGAATATTTGTCGGGAAGAGGTGGCCGAGATTGGGGTCGCCGGAGATTCGTCCATGTCTTCGCTCATTGAGCTCGGAGTACCAGGAGCCGAGTACTCAGCATCAGAGTGAGTCTCCTCATAGATCATGTCTGTAAGATCGTCAGTGATTAGATCACTTTATCGTGATGTTATCTAAGGACGTAGACTTGCCGGAATTGTCTAGGACATTCTGCTTCTGGTGTCGTTTGGGGGTCGCGACACCCTCAGATGAGGCCTTTCGTTTCATGGCCATCATGAGAAGCCCTGAAAGGGACAATTGGGCAAGGAAAAGGACCTCAAGGCTCGAGGAAGTTCGGAGGTGAATGCTAAACTAATAAATTTATTTTTTGCCGGAAAGGCGGTGACGGTCAACAGAGAGGAAGTTTTTCCGCTCCCAGGATTTTTAGCATCAAATCCCACCTCGAACCCCCGAGTTGTCTCTCATACCTCTGGGTCTGTCATCGCTCGCTTCGGCCTACAAATACTTCGCTCCTTTACAGGTTTACTGTCATCATGTCTGACTACGGCCACGACGACGACGTCGAAGAGACGTAAGCTACCTCCCTTCACCAAATTGCCCAGGGACGAGGCGCAAAGGAGCTTTGCTCCCCATTTTGCCTCCAGGCAGCTTCACAATGTGTTCGCTCATACTTGTATAAACCCATTTTCTAACAATGTGGTATGCGCAGCTACGACTACGAGCCCGGCGAGGATGTGTTTGATGAGGAGCCGGAGGAACAAGAGGGCCTCGAGGGCGAAGACGGGGTTGAGGGAGAAGAATACCCCACCACCAATGGCGAAAATGTCGTGGTCTCTGGCGATCCCAATGCCGGATACGCAGGAAAAGTGATGGAGCAGTCGCGCGAGAAGAAAGTCCCCAATGACCAGCGCACTACCACCCCATACTTGACCAAGTACGAGCGCGCGCGTGTTCTCGGTACCCGTGCCCTGCAGATCAGGTACGTTGCTTTTGATACCGACAATTGCGCATATACTGCGTTAGCTTGGGCTTGCTGACATTTGGCATAGTATGAACGCCCCCGTTCTTGTCGACCTCGAGGGTGAAACCGATCCCCTGCAGATCGCCATGAAGGAATTGAACCAGAAGAAGATTCCCCTGATCATTCGCCGATACTTGCCCGATGGATGGTAAGCAATATCCTGTGATGAGTGGCGAGCCAGATCTAACGTTCGACTTTAGGTATGAGGATTGGACATGTGAGGAGCTGTTGTAGCGGTCAAAACGGTATCAACCGTTCTCTACTGAGGCTGTTTTCCGTCTTTTGCTTTTCTTTGGGTTTCAGCATAGCGTTTGGAGTTCTGGGATTCGAAGAAACCGTCGAAAAAAAGAGACTTGGGTGTCCTTGATGAAACATGGACACCAATTAGGCTTTGTACATGAATCTAGAACGGAAAAAAACATATACAAAAATAATTTGACCTGTTTTATCTTCTTCCATATACATACTTTGGCTTTGTAAAAGAAGCAATTATAGCGCGTATAAGCCACGCGAGAACTGTCGGGAATCCAATGACCTTCGAAATTTTGATATGCTTCATACATCAAGACACATTTGGATGCACTTGACTTGATAAGATACTTGGATTCATATGCACACTTCTATGTCCTCTGTAATGCATATCCTACTGATGTAGGATGGCGGATATCCACGGTAAAAAGCTGATTCGGTTATTCCCTCTCCAACTAAGCTTATGGATCTACGGAGTACTCCGTGATGACTAGGCCAGTCTCGGCATCTGGGCAACCAATTTGCCGTCCATAAACATTGATATTTCCGCAAAGATTGGCAAAACAAGGGTAAAATATGATATTTCAATAGATTTCAAGTAGTGGAAACATATTCAAGTCGAACTTCGCTAAACTATAAATCCCTATTCTAGAAAAAGTCTGGTTATTCTATTGTATCAATGCCTTATATTATCGAATGGCCGAATGCCCGAGGCCCCGCTTAGGGTTCTGTTGGAAAATATTTCATTATATTATATCCATTGCTTCCATCTTGACTCTATATCCACACTCCTATATTATACACGCTCTCGCCCGTGAGGGACATCTATTTGACCGACACATGAGGCAACATGGGGTCAACTAACTTGGATATAGAGCAAAAAGTCCTCGCTGATTCCCCGACCACTCAAGAAAATGCCAATATATCACAATCTCCGGACAAAGAGTCCGAGTTGACATTCGATACGGGCTTACATACATGGCTCCAGGCTTTGGGCTCATTCTTTCTCTTCTTCAATTCATGGTAAGAATACATATATTCTTCTCATATAAAGATCCTGTTGCTAATAAGTTGAAATAGGGGAATTATCAATACATGGGGTGCCTATCAAACCTATTATGAGCGAGAGTTACTCGTCGGTACTTCATCCTCAACCATTGCCTGGATTGGATCACTGCAGTCTTTCCTTCTGATGATGGTTGGAGTCATCACTGGTCCGCTGTTTGACGCTGGCTATTTCCGATCCCTCATCGTCTTCGCTGCATTCTTGCTGCCCTTTGGCTTGATGATGACCAGTCTTGCCACAAAATACTGGCATCTGATTCTTTCTCAGGGCATTTGCGTCGGACTCGCAGCAGGTTGCCTTTTCGTGCCCTCCGTTGCCATCCTGCCACAGTACTTCCGCCGCAAGAGAGGCCTAGCCAATGGCTTAGCAGCCAGTGGCAGCAGTATTGGTGGTGTGATCTACCCCATCATGTTCGATCAGTTGCAGAAGAAGGTCGGGTTTGCCTGGGCTACGCGAGCACTTGGGTTTGTCTGCTTTGGCACAATTTGCATTTCTATTAGCATTATGCGCTCGCGCTTCCAGCCAAAAGAGAAGCGCAAGCTCTACCAGTTGTCTGCTCTAAAGGAGCCGGCCTTTACTATCTTCGCCATTGCCATGTTCATTGGCTTCTTGGGCTTCTACAACTTCCTTTTCTATGTGCAGTCATACGCAATAGAGACAGGCATTGTAGACTCCAACCTTGGATTCTACCTACTCTCCATGCTAAATGCCGCCTCGACCTTTGGCCGTATTGCGCCCAACTTCCTCGCCGACCACGTCGGCCCTTTGAATATGCTCACACCCGCCGTGACCATCACTGCCATCCTGGCCTTTGTCTGGATTCGTGTTCATACCGTACCTGGCATCATCATCCTTGCCGTCTTCTACGGCTTCTTCTCAGGTGGATTTGTGTCTCTGCCGCCTGTGGTCATGGCGAGCATGACTCCGGACGTGCGCAACTTGGGCACACGCTTGGGTATGGTCTTTGCTATCACTTCCATAGGCCTGTTGATCGGTACCCCAATCGGTGGTGCAATCCTGGCCGATACACACCAATTCCTTGGAGTTCAGCTTTTCACTGCTTGCTGCCTCACTACCTCTGCGGTTCTTATGAGCTGCGTCAGATTCCTGCGCTCCGGTCTTAAGTTCCATGTCAAGGCTTGAGTCTTGGCCGCTGCCTGCTGAAATGTCTTACAAATATACCCGCTGCCCAAGAGGTTCAAGCCTTGTTTCAGCTAATTCTTGATCCCGTTAACTTCGTCCTCATATTGCATATTGCATTGCCTCCCGACAACTCATTTCGCTTACATCCAGTCAATGGGAGACACGGCGCACTTCATGTTATACTTAGAGGGAAAATGACAATAATCATATAACTGACTCTGTACAAGATAATATCCACCAAAGGCCCAGCCCCGCGTAAGCCCTCCATGCCATAAGAACCCTCGAAGAAAAAGGCGAGAGAGAAATAGAAAAGAAAGCCATCTATGGGCTGCTTCAATAAATACTGGCAAAAGAACGGTGGTTTACATCACATCCTCCGGTCCAACTGGGAAGTTCTCACCATTCTCCCTCACATGCTCAAGCTTCTTATCTCGACTGCACGGTTTGCGCATATCGAATGCATCTTCCCCAGTGTCCGACATCCCCGATGGATCGTCGCTATAATAATTAACCACCCTCCGGAAGACGGAGTATCTGTAAATATGCATGTCAGTCACCAATTCAGCATTCGCGCATCTATATTGATTCACTCACCCCATTCCTTTGTACATTTCATATGCAACTTTATTTCCGGCGCGGACGTAGAGATCCACAAACCAGGCATCGTTGCTGTCGGATCCCCGCTCTAGCTGCTCGGTCAACCGGCGTGCAAATCCGAGACGGCGCCAGGCTGGTGCGACGGTCAGGACTGTGATGTGTCCGTGCCATGGAGTGTAGTGCTCGGAGTGGCGCATTGCAGGGTGTTGCTCTTCGAGCTTGCCCATAACTAAAAGAATGTGTCAGGTATATCCAATATTTGGGGAGAATGTGCCAAGTTAGGGCTAGATTTGAACATACTATAACCTACAATGCCGGCCTCACGGTCCTTCACAGTGCTGAACAATGAGGGCCATTTGTTCAGGTAGTTTAGGTAGAAGCCAAGGTCATAATTCTCGGTGAGGGGGTCAAGGTTTGTGAGATTAAGATCTAGCAGGTCCAATGGGGACATGCGTTCAATAGAACTCATCTTGATATGACGATATCAATATGAGAATGATAATGTGGGGTTTGATGCTCTTGTTCTTTTTTTGCCGGGCGGTGATGAGCAGGAGTCGGCGGTGAAGGTTGAAGTTGAGTTGTTGGTGTTATACCCCTCCTGCATCCTGGTGATGCAGTCATTCCTTAGTTGAGGTTTTTCACATTGTTATATATCAATTGATATTAGCTTGGTCTTTGTTTCATCGCTACTGCGCTATACTACAACATTGACTCGGATCCGGAGCTATCGGAACATCCAAACTGGGCGTCCTAATCAAGAACTGTTCCTCGCCTGCAGCCGGACTACAACCGCTTGTTTCTTTTCTCTGGCTATATTGCCCTAATCCAGAGCTCTCAATTTCCTAATAAAGCTTCCAACAAGGCGAGGGTCCCGTGTGACACCTCCAAACGATCCAATGCCCCTCCCTCCGTCTCCCCTGAAACTCTCACACCGCTACCCATCGGCCTCGGAGGACTCACCCATCTCCCCCGGGACAACTGGAAATACCTTTACATTAGCAAGCCCCCTGTCACCGCGAACACCTCGATTATCTGCACCACCGTCTCCCATCGCGTCCCGCCATAACTCCAACGCCATGAGTGGGTCCCACCGAGAATCCGGAGATTTCTCTGGTGCCGTTGATGCGGGCGGCGGAGGATTGGGAAACCTTGCCGATGAACTGGCCGACGCATGGGAAGAGGAAGATGGATATGGATATGCGTCAGGTCAGGAAGCTAGCCGCGCGGGGTCACAACAGATGGGTCACAGCGATGGAGAAGATATGTATATGCAATCAATGCACAACGTGCGCTCCCGGTCACCTTCCATCTCACCAGAAAGAGATTCGCTCCATCCGTCAAGGAACAAACACCGTGCAAATCATTTGCGACAGCACCGCCGGCAGGAGTCGCAATATGATGGCTCGGATTACGGGCCCGACTCGGATCTGGAGGAAGCGGATATCTCCCCCGCGCTGGAGAGCCAAATGGCTGAGATTGAGAGTCTCGCTCGGCGAGGTATAGAGAATAATGGAAGTGAAAATGACCGTGTCATTCAGCGGACGGTCGAGTCATTGAAAGATCTTGGTGGGCAAAGCGGGATTGAGAACAGTGCCATGAGGTAACTTAACTTGACCCAAGTATAGACCCATTCCACTCCCGATAGCTAATATCTAATCGCAGACTTATCACTGCTCATTCCTCAATCACATCACATCTCACCCACCAAACTCGCGCCCTCCAATCCCTCGTCCACCCACTCCTCTTCTCTCCATTCCCCCTCCTTTCCGAAGACGCTATCGACTCTCTCATGCCCCTTATCGACGAAGGCTTATTGCCAAATCTTCCATACCCCTTCCCCGAACAGCAAGACTCCCGACCAACAACTCCTCAGTCCTCCGCACACAATCCCCTGGCCTCTCTCCAAGCCCTCATTTCGCAAACAGCAGATATCACACATACTCTTCGCGGCTTAAGCGATACCCTCTACGAGTCGAGACAATTGACTTCAACGGCTTCCCGTCGGTTACGCTCTGCGCGAGAACTCGTCACTGATATCCGGCGGGAAGAGGAGAGCCGCGAAGAGGGATCGCGGTGGATCGAGCGCGGTGAGTGGGACCGCCGACTCAAAGACCGAGAGGCGGGTAAGGTTTGCGGCGATGTAGTCAGTGGCTTTGAAGCTGTTTGTGGAGAATGGCGGGAGAAGCTGTTCGGGGCTAATGCTGAAGTGGCTGCTGCATAATTTTGATGTTGATGTTGATGACTTGATCATTTTCGCGATTCTGTTTCCCAAGGTCGGGTCAGGACACTCTAGACTGCTTTCTTTTATTTTCTTTTTATTTCTTTTATTTCCTTATTCTTGTCAGATATCCATATTGATCTTTACTAGGTCATCTTTCATTAAGTTGTTCATATTGAGAGAGTTCCCTAGGTTTACATACATACAAGCTTGAAATCGTGATACTATCCATTCCAATTCGATTAGTAGGCCCATTCTTCCTCTTATGTGATCGAGTTCGAAATTCATTAAACAGGTACCTGCATTCGCATGCATGCTCGTATGCAACCTGTACCTGTGCGGGGACCAGTGCGGTCTGTCGTCGAGAGTTAGCATCGGCTTAACTCCGCCATTGCCCATAAATAGGAATAAAGAGACCAAAACATCTACAAGACCACCAAATTATAGCAGAAATTCTAGGAAAAGATTATATCATATTCCGAGCGAGGTGAAAGACAAAACTGGGGCCCCCATTAACAAGTTACGGGGTGAACATGGGTGAATGATACACGAAATATGCAGAAGGGTCATGAGAATAGCGCCAAAAAGAAAAGAGCTTGGATACACTTTTTAACTGGAAAGTCGTAGCTCGGTCGTTTACTGCTGCTGCTGCTTCCATTTAGGGACCCACTTGCCACCGGCGGGCTTGGATTCCGAAGCGGGAGCAGGAGACGGAGAAGAAGATTCGCGGGGTTGACGGGGCGCCCAGCGCTCGGTGGGGGCCTCACGGGGCTCGCGGGGAGCAGGGGGAGGGGGTGCGGATCCAGCGCTGGCGGCGGCACCGGCGCGCAGGTGAGGAGGAACGTATCCACCCTTGCGGAGAGGAGCGGGCTCCTCACGGACGGGGGCACGGACGGGTTCACGAGTGGGCTCGGCGGGGACACCACCGGCTTCCTTGGCGGCTTGACGTTCTCTCCAGCTAGACGGGGCTGCGGTACGTGGGGCGATATTGAGACGGGGAGCGGTTCGTTCGAGTGGCTGTTCGAACCCACCCTTGCGAGCTGCACGGCGCGCTTCGGCTTCGGCCTCCCGCTGTTGCTGCCTTTGAGCCACCTCGTCCATTTTACTACGTGACAAGTTAGTATTAGGGATTGAAGTGAAATAAGCCAAAGGGAATACTAACGCTCGCTCTTCCTCACGCTTGGCCTTCTCCTCGGCCAAGACACGACGGCGCTCCTCCTCGCGGGCGATGCGTTCCTGCTCCTCACGCTCGGCACGCTCCTGCTCCTCTCGTCGACGAGCCTCCGCTTCCTCGCGCTCCTGCTTTTCGCGACGGCGGCGCTCCTGGACCTCCTTGACACGCTGCTTCTTCTTAGCCTCGAAGTCGCGCTCGGCGGCCTTGCGACGCTTCTCGAATTCCTCGTGGCGCTTCTCGGAAACCTCTTTGCGGAAGTTGCTGAAAACGGGAACCAGACGACCAAGACGGTGCTTGAGGGCAACGGCCTCGGCGTGCTTCTCCTTAGACTCGCGCACCTGCTCAGCGACTTGCTGCTCATAAAGCTCCCTGTCGTGCTTCTTTTGGGCATCATAATCGGCGGCGATGTGCTTCAGTTCCTCGCGACGGAAGGCACGCTCCAAGTGGTCGATACGCTTGGCAGTGGTACGGATACGGTCGTTCAGCTCGTTCTTCTCCTTCTCAAGCTGAGCCAGCTTCATAGCGCGCAGGCGGTTGGCATCAAGCTCGTCAAGGTCGATCTCGCTGACATCAATACCCTTAACACCAGTCTTGAGCTCCTCGAGCTGCTTCTTAAGCTCCTCCTGGCGGATGCGGTCCTGCTCATCCTTAATACGCTTGAGCTCACGGTCACGCTGCTCATCAGCCAGACGCTGCTTCTCAGCATCCTGGAGTTGCTGGGCACGGACACGCTTGCGAGTCTCCTCCTCACGCTGCTTGCGCTGCAGAGCATCGGTAGCGGCTTCCTTCTTCTTGTCGATAAGAACGCGACGGGCAAGGGTCTCCTCGTGCTCCTGGGCGGCACCAGCAATGGCGCGGGCCTGGGCAGTCTGCTTGGCCTGGAGACGAGCCTGGTTGTAGGAGGGATCGACGTACATGCAGGCAACGTGGAGGGTCTTGGCGAGACGGGCGACCTGGAAACGGGCGATCTCGGCGGGGGTGTGTTGCAGGCGCTGAACAGAGCCAACCTCACTCTCAGCGGAGCCAGCGCCGCTGCCGGCGTGGGTAGCCTTAGAGGAAGAGAAGACATCGGAGTCGAAAGTGAGGACGCCGGAGATGTGATCAACGCGAATAGCGAGGTCACCCTTCTTGCAACCGTTCATGATGAACTTCTCGATCATGGCGGGGGTGATCTGGAACGGAGCAGGGAACTGGGCAAGCTCGTAGACGAACTTGAGCTCAACTGACTCGTAAACCTGGGACAGCTGCTGGAACAGACGGGTGAGAATGACCTGCTGCAAAGGCACAACGTACTTCTCCATCTCGGGGTCGGCACCAATCTGCTTCAGGATGGGGGTGATCTTCTTGCAGATGGACAGGGGGTGGAAGTCAACCTCGAGGATGTTGTACAGCTTCGCGGATCTCGGGGCGCACACGGCGGAGCAGACCCTTGTTCAGAGCATCGCGGAAGAGCACAGTACGGGTGGGCGATGTGGCCATGCCGAGAAGGTTAGTGAGACGGGTGTTCTTGTTCTTGCGAGCCTCGTCCACATCGACCAGGGCGCCGCGGGAGCGGGAAGTGCTGATAACGGGGATGGACAGAGCGGAGAGTAGGACAAAGGAGGCGGCCTTGGTCATCTCGAGCTCGGTGACCGACGGGTTGTCCTTCTTGGAGCTCTGCCCGCTGGCGAGGGCCACGGAAGAAAGACGCAGGAGGTTGTAGTAGCGGTTGTAAGCGGCGGCGTGGAAGAGGTAGTTCTCGCTAACAAGGAAAATGCGGGCGAGCTTCTCGTAGTAGTTGGCCATCATGATGTTCTTGGCGGGGCGCTTGCTGAGGTTCAACAAAGTGTGGATATCCTCAATGCTGCGGAAAGCCTCCTGCCACAGCTCCAACTCAACGGCGACGTTCAACTGTTGGAAGCGGGTGTCAAGGTGACGCTGCAAGGTGTCGGCGTCGCTCAGGTTGATGGCGTGCATCTGCGAAGAGTACTTGGCGGCATTCTGGACGTGGTTGCGCAGGAGCTCACACAGGCGGCGGAACTCGGTCTTGCGGGCGTACTTCTGGCAGAACTTGAAGGCCTGCAAGGCAGTCGACTGGTACATGATCTCGAGACGGGCATTGTTCTTCAGGATCTCGAGGACGGTGCGGTAGGTCTCCCACAGGAACTTGAGCCAAGGAGTGACGACGGCGCGGTCGGTACGGTCGCGCGACTGCTCACCGGAGACAGTGGCAAGAAGGATGGTCTCGGGGGTCTCGATGGCCTCCAAATCCTCGATGTTGGAGGAAGGAGCGGCGGACTCGAGGGTCGACTGGATCTCATCAGCCTTAGCCTGGGCCTCGGTGACCTTCTGCTCGGCGAGTTCGATGAACTTCTTGAGAACAATCTGTAGAGACGGAGAAATCCTAGATTAGTGACAAGTCACAAATTTTTTTTTTCAACGCCGATCATCAACACGAACCTCGATAGTGCCGACATTGGTGTTCTGAGCAATGTTCTTGTACTGGTAAAGACCATCCTTGGCAGCCTTGCCCTTGCGAAGGTCGACGGACAGCTCAACAAATAGGAGCATCACCGGCTCGAGGGAGGCGATGGGGCTGCTACGGGTGCGCTTGGAGGTGACATGTTCGTGGAGGACAGTCAAGGCGGCGGGCGCCTGACCGACGGCGATAAGTTCCTGAGCCCTCTGTGGAAGATATAGTTATTAGCAACCGATCCATCTTGGATGTCGCGACGACAGCGACGGTGACACCTACCTTGAGGACATTCTCAGGCTTAATATGCGGAGGAGGCGGCATGATGGGTGGATGCCCCTTGGGAAAGGATCAAAGGTGGCTGATAAGAAATTAAAAAATAGAAAAAAAAAAGTTGGGCAAAGCCAGCGACACACACGGGCAGCTGGGAAGAATGCGATTAGAGATGCTGCCACGCGAATACCCGATAACGAGGGGAAGATTCACAATGTGCGTGTTGAGGCCAGAGCAAAAATTGGATCCCGCCAATGTTCCCACTTCGCGTTAAGCGATGACGATCACGTGTGGAAGCCTGAGGCAGAAATCAGAAAGTACTTGACAAGGTGATCACCTTGTCTACGAGGATGTGTCATATTGGATTACTACCTAGGTATGCATGGTATAGTTTTTTTTTATTGGTCGACTAAAATATCCCGAGTCATATACTAATATTATAATTCCAACTATCTCATTCCGACCCCGATGGTAGTTTATAGCTATATAGTTAATCCATCAAAGTTCAAACAATAAGTACCTGGTACAAGTTTTGTATTGGTCTCCACCGTACAAAATACTAGTAGTACCCCAACCCAATCTAAGTACCAGGTACTTCCTCTCCCCAATAATTTCCCCAGTATAACATATACCAACGTAACGTGTAAGGAAAAAGGGAAACCCACGGACCTGCCCAGGGATCTCAGGAAAATCCCCTCGAAACCAGCCCATTCATTTGTCCATTCTCTCTCTCATTCAAACCCGACTCCTTCACCTTCTTTTTTTCCTCTTTCCTCTTTCCTCTTCTTTGTCCGGCGTCTTGGCCCCTGATTACCCGCCCCTAACCTAATTCTTACGCCCTTGGGACACCTGCCGATCCAAAACCCCCCTCTCCCCCTTTCTCCATTCGCGCTTCCTTCACAGCTCAACACACGATGGCTCCCTACGAACTTCGATCCGGGGGTGATGTTAAGAATAAGAAGCAAAGTGTCGCCGACTTGAAATATCGTCGGTTGACCGAGCTTAATGGTCGTCTGAAGGAGGATCTGGACCGTCCACGGGTCAAGGTCTCCGAGGCAGCTCTCTCGTCCGTCAAACTCTTTTCTTTGTTGAGAAACACAAACAACTAACACCTTCCAACAGTCTCATCAGTTACTGCAACAATACTCGCGACTTTATGGTTCCATCCGTATGGGGACAGGTATGCGACCGGGTTTTTGCCTCATCGCGCGCGACCAAACTAACAAGTCCATTTCCTAGGTTGACAAGCGCGAGGATCCCTATGCTCCCCAGCAACAGGGAGGTTGCTGCACCGTCATGTAATGCACTCACGACGGGAATTTCTTTCGCCATGACATTTCGCTCTCATTTTTTCCTTTTCTACTTAATTCCGGACCCATTCACGACCCCCTTGGACCCGAACAAAGCACTGCGATTGCTTGCGCGGACAAAGATGTCGGCCTGAAAGAATCGTCTGCTGGTCTTGCACGAAAACTTCCACGCCTCCAAGGATCATACGAATCCCGTTGTGTTTTGTCGCCCTGTCCGTCCCCGGTCCCCGAACTCTGCAGACAGTGCACTTGACGATGCACTTGTTGCGCCTTACTTCTTCTCTGAATTTCACCATTCCCCCTTCTCGCTGTGTTTGTTTGGAATCGGCCTTTTCTTTTTCTTTTTCTCTTTTTCTCTTTTTCTTTTTCTTATCTTTTTCTTTCTCTTATGTATCCTTTTCTTACGGGTTCTCTTCAAATCTTCAAAAAGCCTCTATGTTTCAGGGTGTGAGAGCTGCCATTCATGTATCATAGATTCGCATGACCAATACCATATCGATCTAATCGAATTTGCGCCATTTTCATGTAATTCGGCCCCAAATTCCGGCAATCACGGCGTGCGATTTGCTTGGGGTGACCCGGTGCTCGGATTCCTTGTTTTGGCCTTGCACGGCCTAAATTGGCAATTGGCAGCTCATGCCGAGTACTTTTGTATATCCTAAATACACATAGATTCATTATTCCAATCCAGTACATTAGTATGTGTAGCAAAGTGCCTCGGTACTGATATAGACAAAAAGTCAGCCCATCCCCGCTGACATCATCCAAATTCCCATCCCACTAAGCAGCTCTGGACATCAACCCGAGGACTTGCATCCAACATACCACCTATCCAACCAGAAATAACGCCCGCAATACACCTACCTGCGTACAACACTACAAACCCCTGTCATCCCAAACACCCCATCCACACCACACCACACAATCACCTCACCATCCAATCGCACTATTCGCATCGACATCGAACCACAGTCATTCACCATGGCCGAATCTACATCGACCCCGTTAGACTCCAACCCAGATACTAGCGACAAGATCGCACCCGTGAACGTCCATCTCCCCCGCATCTCAATCCAGTTCTGCACACAGTGCCGGTGGATGCTCCGCGCCGCATACGTACGTTATTGTCTTCCCGTTTTTCTCTTTGGCCTGTCTTGTTAGAGGTCTTTGGGGTTTGGCATGTGATTGGTTGTTTTGTTATTTGGATTCTCGATACTTGATATACATATGTGTACATGTGCCTTGATATTACACATGGACATGCACCAAACTCGATATCAAGTGTCACTGTCAACACGGCCATGACTACAACCATAACCAACATCAATGCCAATACTAACACGAAAACCATAGTTCGCCCAAGAACTCCTCTCAACATTCAGCACAGACCTCGGCGAAGTCGCCCTCGTTCCTAAAACCGGCGGCGTGTTCACAGTGACGATATGGCATGGGACGATGAAGGATGGGGAGATCACGACGCAGGAGAGTATTTTGTGGGATCGGAAGAGGGATGGGGGGGTTCCCTGGTATGTTTTTATTTCCTTTCCTTTCCTTTTTTTTTTATTTTATTTTTGTCAATTATTCTATACAGTCTTCTATGCATTCGTTATACACTGCGTACGAGACTCGTCTAGTTGTGCTATTATCTGACCATTCCTTTCCCTATACAGAAGTCAAAGCGCTCAAGTCACTCGTACGGAATGTTATTGCTCCGAATAGGGATTTGGGACATACGGATCGGGCGTTGAAGAAGGAGCAGGGTGAGCAGGAGTCGAAGAAAGAGGAGGAGAGTAAGGGTAAGGCGGGTTGTGAGGATTGTCAATAGGTATTAGGTCTTGTTCTTGGGATCTGCACGTACATTCGTTTGCTTCATGTAGAAGATTTTTAGACCGTGTCAGCATAATGCTGGAATTAAATACTACTGAACATACTCACGTTAAGGTTGTTACAAGCATTGAGAACAAAATTCAGAGTCTCACTGTACACATCACATTCATTATCGCGCAGAGCGGAAGAGTCTAACAAGAGTCCATAAAAAAAAAAAGAGAGAGAGAGAAGAAAATAGACGAGACACAAGAGGATCAAGTACAGGGGAAAGAGAAAAGAATATCCAAGGCCATCAAGATCTCGAATGTCGAGTCAAAGAAACCCCACTCCTGTAAGAGATAGAACGCCGGCCTATCACCGAACTCTAAGGCAAGAGAGAACCACCATGAACATCACAAGGGCGGAGCAAAACGGAAGAAAAGAGATGAAAGAAGGTGTAGGGTAAGGATAGAAAAGGATATTCGTGGTCATCACACAGAAGTAGGTGGGCGAGCCCGATGCAAATAATCAGATGAGATGTAGGGGGACACCAATGCCAGTACCCATTGAGAGGAATACATGATATAGCGTGACTCTCAGCCTCAAAGTGGGGAGGGAGGATAGGATAAAAACATTCAACTCATCTTGTCTTGATTCTGTAATCGCTCAGACAAGCTTTGCATTTGCTTGTCCGAGGCAAACTCAAGACGTCCAGCAGAAGGTAAGAAGGTATCGTTATCGACTTCGTAGAGTCGTGACCAGGAGAGCCTATACGGTGGGAAAAGAAAATCCAAAGTCCGGCTTCTTCGACTGGTCGAGTCGTGAATTCATGGAATACCAGTGTGGTCTCCAGCCTCATCGCAAAATGAAATGTTCATAAGACCATGGCAGCATTATACACAGCTGGAGATGGTTCAAGCCTAAAAGCACCAACTATGACGGCAAGAATCATGTCTCACCGCGGACCTCGTGCGAATGGTTGCGACGCTTCCAGAAAGCAAGTCGAAGCCGACTCCTCCGCTTAGGAAGTTTGCGAGGACCATGGGAGTCATCCGCTTGCGGAGTTTCATTTTTGATGCTCTCGCCAGTAGTCGTCGACTGGGTCGTGCTGCGGGTTCCGTGGGCTCCTAGCCTGGAGAAGTCTTTGCTCGCACCATCTTCGGAGCGAGCTTGACCACGAGCGACAGAGCTACGACCGGGGCTGTAACCGCCTGCGGGCTCCGATACACCTGAAGGATACGCGTCCGCTGTGCTGGGACGTGTGCTATTGTCGTCAGGTCCTCCAAGCTCACTTGGCGGGGCACTTTCCCCGGAAAGTCGCTTTTCGTCTCCGCTATCCACCGCCAAGAAACTCGAGGCATTGGTTGCGGGAGAGATTGGTGTCATGGTGTTGCTGTAGGTGCTTTGTGTCCGTGTGCAACTATTGCGATTAGAGCCTGTGCGAGCAGACGAGCTGTGGTGCGCATGGTGTCGTTGAGAGCCGCGCTGAGAACCATGTGAAAGGCCTTGGCGGGAGCTGCTTGGTCTCTCGGCAGCCGCAGACGCCTGGTCACGCCCCACTGATCCTGATGAGGTACCACCACCGAAGGCCGAGTTGGCATACAAGACAGCAGCTAAAACAGCCGGGTCATCGGTAACAGGGCTTGTTTCTGAGAGAGGGCTATGTAGCTGTGTCGAAATAGACTCACGGGCAGACTCCGGAGCTCCTGGGATGGAGAAACAAGAAAATTCCGGCACGGCACTAGAAGATTTCCGGGATGGAAATTCAGGCGCCGGCGCCAGCGGACTTCCTGTGATCTCTATCTGGGGCCCTGTCGTATCTGGCGACACAACCGGTTCAATGTTGTTTTCGTTGTATCCACCAGAGTCTGAACTCATGGGAGATTTGACCATATCCGCTGCGCCATCTCCTGGACCGACGCGCTGCTTTTCAGGGGCTGCAGGGCTATGGGAGCGAGGCGAAACAGTGATCTCGGCCCGTTTCTCAATCGGAAGACCTTGCTTCTTCAGCTCCTCGTTAGAAAGTTCTTGCCACCGTGCCTGGTTGCGGAGGATATGGTCTGTAGTGAACTGCAACTGCGGTAGAAGGTCGGAAATGCCTTCAAAGAGTGGCAGTGCGAATATCGACATGAATCCAATTTGACCAGTAGCCAGCTTGTAGATGTTCCCTAGTTCGGGTGGCCCGCCAAACAGTGCAGTTTCCATTCCAACCTCCCTTTCCATCTCCCCTGGTTGGCGAATTCCTCTTGCAGTATTTGCGTCCACTTCTTTGCAACCTCCCACGGTCGAGCCACGTTGCTGATGTCGGCACATTTGATCAGTAATCCACAAACGAGGGTCTTGTACATGTCGACATCTTGCGGCTTCCAGCCCTCAATAGATCGGTTGTTTTCGTAGAACTTTTCTTGGAATGAGCCCATTCGCTGCATGAACTTCTGATGCACACCCATGTCGGTGGCCAGGATAGAGCTGATAAGGAGCTTCCGCAGCTGATTGTCCTTGAATGCCGCAGGCCAGTGGCGACGCAAAATCTGGGAGAAGGCGGCGCAGTGGAAGGCCTCCAAGACGGAATTGTCATTGTAAAGTTGAGCCAGAGGTGCGTTGAGTTTGACAAGGAAAAAATTGTTGACACCTGGGTGGCCAACGTCGTGACCAATGGCTGAGATAAGGAGGGTAAGGGCATCGAATGGCGTGAGAAGGGAGGTGATAGGAGTTTCGGGGACAGGAGATTGACCAATGGATTCATACGGGGGCAAGGCACCAATGTGTAGCAGGAAGCAAAAGACGGATTGCAGCACATCAATCGCATGGCGGAAATTGTGGTAAAGCACGAAAGAGTTATAGGCGGCGCGACAGGCGAGAAGGAAAGTTTGCAATTCATCAGGGGTCAACCTCCAATGGTCCAATCCCGGCATGTTCAGAGCATGTTGTATCATCTCACAAGCGCCAAAGACTAGTTCGTCCTCGGTAAATTCATGAGCGCAGAACTTCCAACTGCCCACCTGCTCTTTGATACAAGGGATACGCGCGGGATCGATGTTGAGATCCTGCTCCTGGAATTCATCATGGATGACTTCTTCTGGGTTGCAAATTCCTTTCATGAGTTTTGAAACCATGGCTTCTCTTAGATAAGAATATGGCTGCTCATCATGCACACCGACCCAAGAAAGCTTTCTTTGCTTCCTCCGTGCGAGGAATCGGGACATCTCTCTCTGGGCCGCTTTGCGAGTACGGTAGGCATGAACCACGAGCCCTTGAATGCGTGACCGATCTAGCGGAGTCGTCAAGACATCCATAGCACCGGCATCAAGACAGCGCGCAATCTGCTTGTGTTCCAACGTGAGAGGTCCTTGAGAATCTGGTTGACTGGTAGGGCCGGTGGCCGCGTTGTCGCCGGTTGTATCGGGAGTAGGAAGGCGCAAAATAGCAATAGGAATGACCAAATTTGGTCCCTCTTGGGCTTGAATGTCGTTCGAGACACCCGATAGAAGGGACAGGCCCCGTGCTTCGTCGGACTGTGTCGAAAATGTGAAAGTGCGGTGGATGGAGCCCGGTGACGGAGGAGCGTTATCTGCCCACGAGGCGCGACTGGCTTTTCGACGAGCCAGGTTCGACTCTTCGCCGCTAAAATCCACCTCGAAGAATGCGAAAATCGGGTTACACTCGCTGCCCGACCGGTCGCTGAGCTCGGCCAGCTTGGTGGCGAAGGATGAACCGTTGTGGCAGAGGTAGACTGCGAAACCGGGAGTAATTAGTAAAATTATCAAACGCAGCGCAGTCTGCAGAACCTACCTTGTTTGCACACTAACAACAGCTGTTCCACATCCGCCTGTAAGGCCTCCGGCTCCTCTGGGGTCGTGAAGGAACCTGAGGACGATATCGTTAATGCATCAATGGAATTTCTGCGCACCCATCTCTCCGACCGCACTCGGTCGTCAATCAAGAGGCCCGCGCAATCCACGCGGTCCACCATAGTGCTAGGAGGTTGGGAACGACCCCCCGAGCAGGCTGGGATCACAAGACCGACAAGAACTCAATCGGTTCGCAGAATAGGAAAGGAGTCGGTCGGTGCGCTCCTGACTCGCATATGGCCCGGATGATGAAGACCGAGGCGTTCGGCTGGGGGGATGATGGAAGGTACGAGGGCGGTTTTGGGAGGTGAAGAAAAAACGAGCGGCGAGGTTGGGGGTTTATGGGAGATCGGGAGAGATCCGACTAAATCGGCACAAAGAAAGTCGGAAAAAGGAATGACAGGAGTCGGCAAGCAAGCTCTCAGTTCACCGAATCGAACAATGGAGTTGTTTCCTGCAGCGAGGCAGTCCGAGTCGCGTTGTGGACTGGAAGTTCCGAGACAAGCCCCAGAGCCTAGACTTGTCCTGAGACTTGTCGCACTAAACAGATCGAGCGCGCAACCCACTTTTTCCACCCCGGAGTCAGATTCGGAAGAGCGATGGGATGAAAGCGACACGTGAGTCGAGGACGAAGGGGGTTCAATTGGTGAAAGAACAGAAAGGGAGAAGAAGCGGGAAAAGGACGTCAGTTCGACATGGTGTGTGTAATGGAGATAGCGTGTAGCGGTGAGATCAACAAAGAAAAGATGAAAAGGGAAAAGAGAAGAGAAAATAAAGAAGCAAAAGAGCAAAATACACCCAAAGCTGAGTGACAGTGGAGGGGCGAACACGGGGAAGGGGCTTCTTTCCTCCTTCCAGAAGGCCTTGGGGCGGGACGGGATGATCCTCAGGTAATCTTAGTGGTTACAGTCTTTACTAGTTGGGTATTAATTTTGTTACATATTAACATTGGATACGATGGATGGATTTGGTTAGTTGCAGTTTGTATATATATGCTATTATCTATCATAGAATAATCATCTATATATTATATCTTCTTTTCTTCTACTTATATACCCATCTCTTCTGGCAGAGCCTCCAATCGTAACCAGTGGACCCAATGACGCCTCTTTTTTTTTTCTAGAAGGTCAGCGGGTTAGTCAGCGCAGATTCTGTAACACAATACACCTGGGGCTATGCAGTCTTCAGGGCTAGATGCATAGATAACATAGGATATTTAGATATATCCATGGATATAGACGTATAAGTGTTAATACCTAGGTAGTTATAGTGATATCACATATATACATTTTATTTTACATACGTATCTTATATACCAAAATAATGTAAAGAATATGCCCAGGCGAATACTGCAGAATCGCAAAAAAGATGCGAAAAACGAGTGGATAGGACGTTTGGGCCCATTTGGGGCCAAATCTGAAATAATCCGAGGTGATCTCATCGACTGCTGATTAGTCGATGGAGGTTCTCCACTTCCAGAAATGGATCACCTGCAGGACAATTGCATGCACCTTTAATTGACACGTTATTATTCTCTACGGAGTATTAATTATATTCATTCTATAAATCTAAATCTACATACATTTCCAAGGTTACTATGTGTATAGATAATATGGCTCTAGTAATACCTCTAGTACCTACCTAGATAGGTAGGTATGGCCTTGCCTAATTTCCTTGCAATCCTCCCATGGTTCACTTGCTGATCGCTACCATGTGATTGGGGAAACCCTAGCCAATCAACATGAGGTAGCGATAGCTGCATGTCGCCTAGTTACTTTCGAAACTGGAGTTTATGGCATTAGTACTAAGTTGCAATAATAGCCCTGGAGGTACTTCTGCATATTAAATTCTGCAAATGGAAAGGTGGAGTTCTCGACTTTGTCGATCTCTTGGCTATGTATCAGATTATGTACATAACTGGCTTCCAAGGAACCGGAATATATCTACGGAGTACATATCTCAGTTATATATTTCCCCGTCTACTCGAAAACACAAATAATCTTCCCCTTAGTAGTGTTACTCTCAAGCAACTTATGCGCCTCCTCAATCTTCTCAAACGGAAACACCTTCTCCACAAAAACCTTAAACGTCCCATCACAGAACTGCGGCAAAGCATGCTCAACAAGCGTATCGCGCAATTTCCGCTGGTACTCCAGATCCCGACTGCGCAGCGTGCTCCCCTCAATCCGCACACGCTTATACAGCAACGGCGCAATGTTTACTCCCTCGGGTAACTTACCGCCACCCATAAGACCCAGCAAGACAATGCGACTGTCGCGCGCCGCCACGTCCAGATTACCCTGGAAATACGTCGCGCCGATGAAGTCGACGGTTACGTCGACGCCCGCGCCAGACGTCGCGGACTGGATCTCCGCGGCCCAGTCCTGGGTCTTGTAGTTGAAGGCTTTTGTCACGCCGAGTTCTTTTTCTAGGAAGTCGATTTTCTCTTGCGAGCCTGCTGTTGCGTAGATGGCTTTTGCGCCGGCGGCTTTGGCGAGCTGGATTCCGGAGATTGAGACTGATGATGCGCCCGCGTGCCAGAGGACGCTTTGGCCTGATTGGAATTCGCCGATTAGGAAGAGCGCTTGCGAGGCTGTGATCCAGGTCTGCGGGAATGATCAGTTAGTCTGGGTTCGTTTTAGTTGGCGATTGTATTGCGGTGCGCACCTCCGGCACTCCGGCTGCCTCTTCCCATGATAGCTCTTGCGGCTTGTGTACTAGCATGTGAGTTGAGACCGAGATGTACTCTGCGTAGGCGCCACCGTAGGCCAGTCCGAGCACTTCATCTCCGATCTTGAAGTCTTCGTGTCCGTCTGGTCCGAAGCTCTCGATCACACCCGAGAACTCTACGCCCATGGTTGGGGGTGCTTGGGGTGGGAGTGGGTATAGACCCTCGCGCTGAAGCAGATCCATGCGGTTCAGTCCGAAGGCCCGGATCTTGACGATGGCTTGGCCTTCTGCAGCTGTGGGCTTGGCGATCTGGTCGATGAAGAGGCTTGTTGCGGGGCCTTTGCCGCCTTTGATGCCTGGGGATTGTTAGTATTGGAGTTCACATTGTGTAAACTGTTTGAGGTGCGAATATGGAGGAAAGAGAGTGAGAAGGGCGAATGGGTTGATATCGGTTCATGATCCTCAATACTTCCAAAAGATGTAGATGATATCAGGTGGGAGATGTTCTTCAACCCCGCGTTCACTTACCGATAGCTCGCATGGTGTCGCTCATCTTGAATGATATGTACAGTGTACAATGGGTGTTTTCTAGGCAAATATTTGCAGAAGATACCTTTACTTATATGCTAACAGCGATCCAGTTACCTACCTATGACGAGCTGACCTCATCTGGGAATTTGATCGGCATTTGTCAGCATCGCCAGCTTCCGAGGTCCACTGTACCTTGAGAGGGTCAATAATCCATGCCGGACAGCCGAGTGGGTAATGTACGAGTGCTAAAGAATCAGAAAAAGTAGGTCGTAGCAATGCTAATCAATTCATCTAGCTGGAAATAATGGGTAATGGTAATATCAATCATAAAGTGGCCAGTCCTACTCCATGCAATCCATGATTTTCGACGATATCAAGCCCTCCAACCGTAACAGACTCCACGGACTTTTCCCAGGTGCCGTAATTCAAGACGCCAGAAAAATAGCAAGCACATAAGAAAAAGAAGAAACCATAAAGTGCGAAAGATGGTGGCCGACAGGTGGATCGACCGGCTAGAAAGGCTCGGGATCCCCGGTGGCTGGAAGGGAAAGGAGAAAAAAAGAAAAAAAAGAAAAGGAGAATAACAAAGAGAAAACACTGGAGGAAACGAAAACCCAACCGCGAACACACTTTTTGTTCATGGGATGCCGTGGCATGCATATGCAGTAGCAGTAAAAGCAAATGGGAAAGGACATAGGTCACTATCATACAACACGGTTATGAGCACTCGTGTGGGAATATCGTTATGAGAGAAGGTTCTTCAGCGATGGGCTTGCGCTCGCTCCGGTCCCAGCCGCTGTGCCATTGACCCCGGGGTTTCGACTGCCTGGTGGCCCGCCCATCAGAGAAGGTGGTGTATCTTCCGGTCGAGTGGGAGGAGTGGCGGTTGGCGCCCGCGGATCCATACGTGCCTGCGTCACCGGTGGTGAGTGAGAGGGGGCTGCTACCACACGCTCGACAGAGTACATGCGAGGAGGTGGGCCACCATTAAGAGCGCTCAGCGAGGTCTGGGGTGATCGGTTGACCATCGTTGCTTGCACGATTGGAGGGGACGCAGATGCTGCATATGATCGCGGCGGTGGCTGCGAAAGATGCGGCGAGCGGGCCGGCACAGGGCCATATGGGCTCTGGTGGGTGGAATACGGCGGCGGCGGCGGTCCCGAAGGGCCAGCGCTGGTATAGTGTTGAGGTGGTGGTCCTGCGGGATGGGGTGGCGGATAGTTATTCATATGATGGGCAGGTGGCTGTGTCGGGGGATAAGGAGACGGCGACATGCCGTTGCGAAGACCGATATCGGCCGTATGACGTTGCTCGTATGGTCCAGTGTATCCTGGTCCCGGGAGTCCGCTGGGTGGGTGAGCAGGAGGCATCGGGCGCCCAAGCACACCGCTAGGAGGAGGATGCGGGTGTGGGTGAGGATGTGGGTGCGGCAAAAATGCATGGCCTGCATGGCCCGCATGACCTGCATGAGCGGGCATTCGTGAAGTGGGTATCATGGGACGTTGAGCAGAGTAAGGCGAAGGCCGTTGGTCGGGCGTAGGCTCTGGCACAGGCGGAGGGGGAGGAGGCGCCGGATTCTTCAAGTGGCATTTATGACATTCGTATGCCAGTTCGCAAGGATCTCCATTATGTTGGGGGAAGGCACCTTGAGGCGGATGATGGGGGAGCCCCGAGCCATTGACCATAGGAGGTCGTCGCCCAATGGCCCACCACCTGGGACTAAAGCCGGTGGCACAACGGACGCATTGACGGTTGGTCTCCACGCCAGGAGCAGCCGGTCGCGGTGCAACATGGTTGTCAGTATCAATGTCCATAGGATCTTCAGCCACCTCCTCTAAAACTGGTTGAACTTTGTGAATGTCCTTCGAAGCTGGCGTGGTACTCGTCGAAACCCGGCGGTTCACATTGGTGGAAGGGTGTGGAGGGGCTCCAACAGATTGATGCAAGTACGCCGCTTTGCGAACGGTTCCAGTAAGGGTAAGATCGGCCTGCTTGTAGGTCTGGGCGAATAATTGGAGAGCGTTTAGATGGCCCTGGTTTGTCTGCTCACCGATTGCGTGCAGAACAGTCTGCACGTTGTGGTTTGGACAGTAAACAGCAGGTGTCGCTGCTCCAACATCTTCGCCTAGACGGATAGCTCGCATGCTGTCGCGGCGCGAGCTCTTGACGGGCGTGATATCAAAGCCGAACCGGTAGTGTGCTTGGAAAGCACAGCCCACGTGGAAGTGAGCATTGCAGCCAGCAAAGCTACATGGAACGCATGCGCCCTTACTTGACTTGCAGACCTTGCACGTCTCGCGCCACCGCTCCATGGGAATAGATCCGAATCCTTCCGCAGGCTCAAGCTCCTCTGCATCGCCGTATTTCAACTCCGGGGTCCACAAGGTGCAAAGCACGTGGGCCCAGTTGTTGCCTGCAGTACGCTTCAGGGGTTCCCGAGGACCAACAGGCTTGCCAACGGCCTCCTGCCGCTGGCGATAGAGCTTGATCGCCTCGGCCACCATCTCCTTCTCCATGCGCTCCTTTTCCTTGTCGCGCTCAGTCTTCTTCCGGGAGTTGCTCTTGGGCGTTTCCATAAGGTCGTGCTCGGTCCATGAGACTGGGCAAAGAACGCATGTGTAGTTTGTAGAAATCGAGGGAGTGCGGTCGTTGGAGCACATATCACACAGCCATTTGTTGCCGGGGCGCGAATCTCGTACACCATAGCAATTGCGATGGACCGTAAGACGGCAATCCCGACACGAAAGATGCTCTTCGCCCGAAGGTTCAACTTGGTTGCAGATTGAACAAGGGAGAGTCTTGGCCTTTGGCGGGTCGGGAACAATCGGTGGAGCTTCCACGACTTTCTCGGGGACTGTCTTCTTCTTCGGCATAGGTTCCACAGATGTCGCAGTTGAAGGTGCGGGGGTTTCCTTGACCTTCTTTTTCGTCGGGTCCACCTTGCCTTCCACTTTTGGTTCTGCCTTTCCTTCCATCAAAAGTCGAGGGTTTGTATCAAGCGGAATTCCCATCGCGGTAGCCGTAGTTGCCGTAGCCGGTGTGATCACGAACGGGGTTTCGGTAGCTACAATCAGTTGCGCGAGCATTTCCTCGTCGATGCGGCGTCGCCATGACTTGTTACCGCTGCTTGCGAGCCTCTTTGCAAGCTCGTCAACATCCTCGTATTGGATCCCGTATTTCCGCCATAGCAAAGCACAGCGAAGACAAAGCGCAACGGTCAGCATAGGGCCCTTGTCTTTCTTGTTTGACGGCTCAGACGGAATAACGGTGCCTGGTGGAACTAGAGGTGCACGGCGCCACTGTCGCGAATGGCGGGTGGAGCAGAACTTGCAATGGAATCCACGCTTCTGGACAACGGCTTTCTCGGAGTCAAAGGCGGAATCATCATGATCATCGGCCACATCATCAAGTAGTTTAGATGAAACTACACTGTGGCGGCGAACCTCCTTCTTGCCACGTCTGCCTTCATAACTGCCCCAAATCTTCCGACCACTGGGGGGTTTTCTTCCACATGTAGTAGAAACGGACGATCTGATAGATAGGGACAGTCTTGACGTGCTTCATGATATTGCGCCATTCGGATCCATATTTGGCGACACCTTGTTCGAATAGCTTGAGCTCCTCTGGCCGAATGTGGGGCTCTTTAAGATCCTTGTACTTGTTGGTTTTCTTCAGCTTAGCAAGGGCAGCCTGGACATCGAAGTTCTCAGAGTAAAGAAGTGCAAGGGCTCTGTCGAGGAAATTCGTGGAGTATTTCTCAACTCCAATAGCAGGGGCCAGTTCCTTGGCTTGGCGCATGTAGTCGTCGATGAACTTTTCTCGATCCGCATCGCTCAAATGAGAGCCAGGTGCATCATCTTCGCCGCGGGCGGGGATCTGATCAGCAGTGGGCATTTTGAATTGAAGTTCGGCTGTGCGCGCCTGTTTTCCATTGATTGCGACCGGTTCATCCAGACCACGATGCACATAGCCCGTTGGCTCATCTTGAACCCACTTCGGTCGGTTTGCCCTTTCGTGCTTTGCAGCTTCCATTGCTGCCTGCGCATCCTTGGAGAGTTTGCCGTCCTTTTTTGATTTCTTCTTCGCATCAAGTGGCTTCACGTATTCTACAGCGCGGCCTGGCCAGGGGGGGACCATCGCCTGGTGTCGAGTTCCTGAGACGTGAGCTAGCTCGGGGATAAATTCGATCATCGTAGTCAAGAGCATCCTCCACGCGGCAGTGAATACCCAGGTACCGGTAAGGCCACATTTTAGCGTGTGCGATCTGTTCCGCGGTTGCGGGCTGAGGCATGGAATTTTCCTCGGCTCCTGGGGTGCTGACAGAGGTACCATTTGCTGTACCATTCGCATGATTAGGATCCTCTTCCTCCTCTTCTTCCATTATCACATCCTCGCCATCGGTTCGGATGCTGCCAGTTAATGGTGTGTTGCGTGCTTCGAGCTTGCGCTCCTGGGCGCGACTGCAAGCGGCACAAGCCCAAGCAAAGCCTCGAGCCGGTTTCTTGGTCAAGGCGGGCCGTACACAATGCATGTGATATGTTGAATTGCAAACTGCACAGTCAACTGATTCGTTGTGTGCAGCGTACAAACAGCATCGTTTGCAAGTCTTGACGGCACCCGTCAATTCTTTTCCCTTGCCGATCTCAACAAGAATGAATCTCCAGCGTTCGTCGAGAACCTTCTTGACGTTCCCCGGAACATTAATGATATCTTTAGTCGGAATGACATCGTAAAGACGCTGGATATACCGGTCGAACATTTTGTCATACCAGAAACAGTTTCTCGTCTTCTTATAAGCACTAAGGTCCTCGATCTCTGACACATGCCGAATATCACACTTGCCCCGTAGTGAAGAAAGAGGGCAGGTGTCGGAGTGCATTGAAGCAAACAGAAACCGAGTGTCTGGAGAATGGCGCTGAATATCTCGTGGGCGATAATACCAGTTGACTCTCATAGCCTCAATGAAGCCACCCGGCTTGGTTTTGGATGGAAGAAATTCCATGATGCGGGCTAGATAATATGGCTCACCCGGAGGTTCGCAAATTAAATAAACATGGTCTATACAAAAAAGAAGTTTAGTGTCATAACAACCACTTTGAAGTGGGGGGGGGGGGCTAACCATTGAGGGCAAAAGTGGTGCCATCATCGGCTATTAATTGGCCATCTTTCAGATAGGGCCCCGAGTTTTCGAAGCTCACCATATTGGTGAAATCCCCCCCCTCGGAATCGCCTGGAGGGGAGGTAAATATCTTCTTCACCGCACCGCCCGAGTTGGGAGTTGAGCTTGGCGTGCTGGCGGGTTGTTTGCGTTTTCTCAAATTAGATCCATTCACATCATCCGGTCTGGCGGAAAATGAAGAGGTGCCAGGAATAGAATCTTTTGCTCCATTTGCGTTCTGGCCATTGCTCAGGCTCTTACGTGGCGCCGACGAGGTCTTCTCATCGAGATTAGCGCCGTTGGCGTTGTTGGGTGTGCCGCTATTTCTTTTGGCTGACTTTGAGTTTGGCGCGGAGAGATCAATGTCCGCGTCCAGGTCACGGTCCTCCGCGTAATTTGGCCGAGGGGCATTCCGACCTCTCGATCGCGTGCCATACGCGGTGGCGGAGCCGTTAGCCGAATCGGCCACTGCCTCCGGAGAGTTGGGAGTGGTCATTGAGTGAGTTCCTTAGTCATCCACCGGCAAATGAAGAGTGAACGTGATAGAAATATAAAGCCCAGGGAGAGCTGTGGCGGGTGATTAGTGGGAACCCGGTAGCCTTGGAACTTTAGAAAAAGGGAGAAAGCAAAAGGAAGAAAATGGCAAAAAATACAAGAGTGGGCAGATATTGGGATTTCAGCGGGTACACGCGAAGAACTTCAGGGAGTTGCGAAGGGGAAAACCGAAAGAAAAAGTGGGAAAGACAAAGAGTGGACCGTGTCAGATCTTATTTCTCTGCAGGGGTGAAGGGCGTTCCGATATCAAGAACCATCCGAGAGAACATTGATAGGGGAGTTGACAATAGAGCTGCAATATTGGAAGGGGAAGGGAATAATGAGATAGTAGAATAGAGGACTTACAATGAATAGAAATAGAAATAGGGATGAAATGAATAAGGGGAGAATGGAAAAATGGGAGAATGGGAGAGTAGAAGAATAGAAGAATAGAGAGGAGAGAGAAAGAGAACAGTAGATAGAGTGGAGGGATATGAGGGATATGAGGATATGGGTCGGGAGAAGCGGGTCAAAAGTTATTTAGCGGGAAAAAAAGACGATATAGCCCAACGGGGAATGGGGAAGGGGAAGAGAAGGAAAGGGAAAAAAGAGAAGAGAAGAGTCGAGGATCCCGACCTGGCCCCTAGTCCCAATATGTTAATATGACGGATCCCTAAGGACATGGGAACCAAAACCTCTTTTGGACCTCCCTTGCTCGATCTACTTAATATTTTCTATCAGACGGAGTTCATGTAGAGGAATGCTGGTATGCGGGAACGTGTATAATCATATCTTCAAAGGGAAGAGACAATACTAGATGTTATATGCACATATGTGGTTTATCCTTCTTCTGTTGATATTGGAAAAAATTACCAGATACATGAGTAGTACCTTTTGGGCTATTTGCTATTTTGTGATTTTTTCCCCGTTCGCCTGATCCTGTGCGACCAAACACACATTGGCTACGAATCTCGGGAGAGGCAAAAGGGGGAGAGTCTATAAGGATAGAATACTATAGGTCCTTAGGCGCGTCGGATATCGAGGGTCTATGAATTAGCAAGAGCAGAGTAGCAGAGTAGCAGAGTATCTTAATCATATACGGAGTAGGTAATTTAAACTTCTCTCCAATGACGATCGATGCCGCCGAGAACTGGCCGAAGACTGTGAAGGTCTGAACTGGGTATAACGTGCCGGTCTACTCCGTTGGGAAATCCACCCATGGGCCCAGGTAATTTCCAAGGTTTATGGAGTATGGAATCAGGATATAACCTGTCTATGTGTGGACGGAGTGTATATGGAGTATGAATTGATCTAGGGTTGAGGTGAGATCAGGTGTATATCTGGGAGATATATACGGCGATCAGACCTCCGAGGGACAACAGATCCAAACCATCCCGACAATTACATTCATAACCTTTACCATTGGCTTGAAACGTGTTCTCTCTTCGTATTAAACCTGACTTGAAACGTTTGCAATCCTTTTTTTTTTTCTTTTTCAGGGGAGATGGAGAAATAAGAATACAGATCGGGATATATATCACATTCCATGCATGGTGACTGAATTCCGTGTTATCACGATGCATACGGAAACCTCACAATCTTGCTAGTGCTAATACTGCTAATCCTCCTAATCTTAATGCATAAGGTGGGTGGTACGCGCGACTCATGATACAGTCGTCATGACGCCTCCACCCCGATTGGGGTCTCAGTCTGTACCTGGTCTCGGGATGGGCACCTAAATTTGGAAATTTTGGAAATTTCTTCTTTTTTGGCCTAGCCAATTTGCTTTCATTTTCCCCAAGTGCGAGTCAACATAAGTCCACATGTACGGAGTACGTGAATGCAGAGGTGTTCGATGTTGTAGGTTCCGAGTTTGCCACGATGTCTTCTAGCCGCGAGGCAAATCCATCACCGTTGGCCCCAGATCGTCAGCCGACCCTCTCGGCTCCGACGACACACGAGATTGGACGGAATTGCGCCAATCGTTTCTAGGCATTAACATGGGGCGAGGTACGAATCTCGGCTTTTATTTATTGTGCGTTTCTACACAATAATCAGGGCTACAGGGCTACAGGGCTACAGGGCTTGGAAGAACAGCCTCCACAGCCTCCACATAAGTACCTACAAAATAGGTACGATCCCGTACAAGGTTGGTTTAGTCCCCCAGCAAGGGACTCCAGGGTTGCCATATCGGGACTACAGTTCAATCATGCAGAGCATGGGGGGGATGCAAGCATGCAATAAGAGTAATAATCCCGCAAAACGCACACTATTGAAAACGCAGCGATCATGTCTCTAAGGAACATCAAATTAAAGACAGGCCCCGAGGCCCTGGGGATCTGAGTGGATGACATAATTGCTGATATAATCTATAATGCCTCAGGCAATAATATTGTAGTAAGCGTAGATAAAACAACAACATGGGGAAACATCAAACATCAAAATATTAAAAATCAAACATTCCAAATTCAAAAAGATGGCCAATTTTGATTAAATCCTCGGTTTTATTCCCCTCCCCAGACGAATGGGCCGAACTGTGTTTCAGGCATGTCGACATCGGGAGTCCAGTCTCACGGGTTCCAGACATCCATTGATATCGCCCGTCGACAAGCGTATCACGTAGCGCCCGTGGCAGGACAAAAGCGACCCCGACAGAGCCCACAGAGCAAGTTCCCAATATCTCACTCGGCCCAGTCGTAAAACAAGCTACTTTCCCTCGCCAAAATGTCAATCCAGACACCATATTGGAATCAGCACCGCTGGAGACTGCCCGAGATCTGCTAACCGCCCCTGTCCATCGTTTTACCGCCAGCAAGGTTCTTCTGGGCGCGGGCGCGGGCACGGAGCCAACCCCGGATGATCCTCAAAAGGCCGTGGCTGCATCGACTGCCCCACCTTCCAGTCAGAATCCCCTGCTCTCCCTGTCTAATCCAAAATATGGCCTGCCGCCTGCCCTCACGGCCAATTTTGCCGCACTCGGTGTTAGAAATATTTACCCGTGGCAAGCGTCGTGTTTGCTGGCTAGGGGCTTGCTGTCTGGTGAACGTCATTTGGTTTACACGGCCCCGACGGGCGGTGGCAAGTCCCTTGTTGCCGATGTTCTACTTTTGAAGCGCATCATCGAAAACCCAGGGCGTAAAGCGCTGTTGGTTTTGCCTTATGTTGCCTTGGTTCAGGAGAAGCTCAAGTGGATGCGTCGTATTGTGCAAGATGTGGAAAAGAATATCCCGGATTATGACGAAGATGATTCCAGATTCCCTCGCAGGCGATGGAAGAAATTGCAGAAGAACATCAGAGTGACGGGCTTCTTTGGAGGAAGTCGGACGACTGCCACTTGGGCTGATACTGATATTGCGGTTTGTACGATAGAGAAGGTGTGCACGCTTGACATTCAGTGGTGATTGCAGGGTTCTGATATTTCTCTTCTTAGGCAAACTCGTTGATAAACACCGCGATCGAAGAGTGTAACATTGGAGACTTGGGAGTCGTGGTTCTTGATGAGTTACATATGCTCGATGACGAACACCGGGGTTACCTCTTGGAATTGATGGTCACCAAGTTGCTGTTACTACAGCAGGATATCCAGATTGTTGGAATGAGTGCCACGCTTTCCGTGAGTCTATGGCCCAATCCTGTGGTGAGAGACTGCTCTAACGAATAACAGAACACCGAGATGCTAGCACAATGGATGAACGCAAAGTTCTACATCTCCACATACAGACCAATTCCCATTGATGAATACTTGGTTTACGAGAACGGAATCTATCCAGCTGCGACCTCGCGGCAATTGTTCCAAACGGCATCCAAGCTGACTGCAGCAGCATCTCTACAAGACACCATTTCTCCCCACAGAATCATTGAACCTTCTACCTTCAAGCAACTCAGCAACTCCGCCACAAATGCCATGGTAGCGTTAGCGGTCGAAACTGCAGCCGCTGGGTTTGGATCATTGGTGTTTTGTAGTAGCCGTAATGCATGCCAGATTCATGCTGCGACTATCGGTGAAGCGATGCCGCCAGCGGAGCCGGAAGAGTTGAGCAAGCGACTCGACCTTCTGGCAGAGCTGCGGAGCCTCGCTTGTGGGCTGGACCCGGCTTTGGAGGCAACAATAATCAAAGGGACAGGATTTCACAGTTAGTATTCCGACATTCATGATAGAGCGTCCACACTTACTAATAATCATTTAGATGCTGGCATGACCACCGAAGAGCGGGAGCTAATTGCACAGGCCTATGACCAGGGTGTGCTCAAAGTCCTCGTGGCCACATGCAGTCTTGCCGCTGGCGTAAACCTCCCGGCGAGACGGGTTATCATCAACGGTGCGCGCATGGGCCGTGAACTAGTTGGTCCGGCTATGCTGTAGGTGCTGCCTTCCTGGAGTGAGGAGTATATGCTGACAAAAACAGCCGTCAAATGTGCGGTCGTGCTGGCCGCAAAGGCAAGGATAATGCCGGCGAAACCTATCTCATCTGCGTGAAAGCCGATTTGCAGGCTGTCTGCGATCTGTTGGACGCTGATATGCCAGCTATTGAAAGCTGCCTGGCCCCGGAAAAAAGGGGTCTCAAGCGGTATGTATTTCTCATCCAACTGTTTATTGTTCCCGAATCATTAGCTCACATCCCAAAGGGCTTTACTCGAAGCCGTGGCAACGGGATTGGTATCCGGTTGCGAGGCGATCAAAGAATATGTTCGGTGCACGCTTCTTTACCGCACATTGGACAAGAAGATCGCATACACCATCATGAAATCCGGCCTCGAAGAACTGGTTGACGAAGAACTTCTCATTTTCCGAGACGACGAATCCTACGAAGCCACACCATTAGGACAGGCAGTCGTGGCCTCGGCTTTTTCACCCGAAGATGGCCTATTCGTTCACGAAGAGTTGAAGCGAGCATTACAGGCCTTCGTCATGGACGGTGACATGCACATATTCTACATGTTCACGCCGCTCCAAGCAGCCATGAACACACCCATCGACTGGCAAATCTTCCGCGATCAACTAGATCGGCTGGATGAGAGCGGTCTCCGGGCTCTACAATTCGTCGGAGTTCAACCAGGTTTCGTCAACACAATGTACGTCTTATCCCTCCCTACTCCATCCCCCCTATACATATGATATCCACACAATCCCACAGACATATT
This sequence comes from Penicillium mononematosum, assembly GCF_028829835.1. Taxonomy (NCBI): domain Eukaryota; kingdom Fungi; phylum Ascomycota; class Eurotiomycetes; order Eurotiales; family Aspergillaceae; genus Penicillium; species Penicillium mononematosum. The sequence continues at coordinate 2,534,582 of NW_026643271.1, forward strand.
CTAGTCCAACCCAGCCCCAAACCCAAACTAACACCCTATCCACTAGGGTCCAGTCAGGCGCCTCTCTAAAAGAAACGACCCCAGCCCAAATAAAACAAGCTCGCATTTACCGCCGCACCTACACAGCCTTCCAACTCCGCGATCTCAGCAACGAAGTCCCCCTATCAACAATAGCCCAACGCTACAAAATCCCCCGCGGTACAGTCCAAACCTTGGCACAGCAGTGCCACGGCTTCGCCGCCGGCATCGTCAAATTCTGCCAGCGCATGAACTGGGGCATGATGGCTGCCGTCTTGGATCATATGCGCGATAGACTTGAGGCTGGCGCGCGCGCAGATCTTCTGGAGATGGCCCAGGTTACATTTGTCAAGAGTTGGACGGCGCGTTTGCTGAGGGATAATGGGTTTAAGAATCTGAGAGCTTTGGCGGAGGCTGAGCCGAAGGATTTGGTTCCTGTTCTTATGATGGTGGGTCTTTTGGGTTTTTGGGTTCTTTTGCCATGAAACTATATGTGTGGTCATCTACTAACACGTCTCTAATGTGTTTAGGCCAATCCTCGCAAAGCGCAGAAAAGCCAGCTCTATCCGACAGAGGCAGAGAGGTACACCGCGAAATTGTTGGCTAAGGCTGAGACGATCATTGCGCATGCTATCAAAATCAGGGGTATGTTGTACTTTGTGAAGAATCTGCCGCAGAGACATACTGACTGGCATTATCTACTAGAGCGGGAGATGCAGATCGAGGTTGAGGAATGAATATCACGGATTTTGGCATTTTGCATAGGTAGGAGCGTTATTTCCGCATAGCTTCCATGGCTTTGGCAGCATTGGATTTCGTTATGATATACCCCGAATTCAATCTTCGCTTAGCGCCTATACCACATCCTCGTCACCTGCGTCCTCCGCATCTTCTTCTGGAGAAGGAAAATACCCTGCAAAAGGGCCTCCGCAGTTGGTGGACATCCAGGCACATAAATATCCACAGGCACGATGCGGTCCACACCACGTACAACATTGTAGCTGTAGTGGTAATATCCTCCTCGCCGTTGGCACAACTGCCCATGCTAATCACCCATTTAGGCTCGGGCATCTGGTCATAGAGTTGTCTCACTGCCGGTGCCATCTTGTTGACTACCGTACCGGCCACAATCATGACATCTGCCTGTCGTGGCGAGGCACGGAAAATAATGCCCAGTCGATCCTGATCGTAGCGCGGCATTGAGGTGTGCATCATCTCGATTCCACAGCAGGCTAGTCCAAAGGATAAGGGCCAAAGGGATCCTTGTCTTCCCCAGTTCACCAATTGATCTGCCTTTGCCCTAGTGGCAGGGAATTGTTAGAACTAAACCAATCGGTTCACGTATTCAGTATTGAACGTACAGAAGATACCCCGACGCTCCATCTTTTTCACTTTTGAATGGCAGGGGTGTAGATGTAGAGCTGCTAGGTTCTGAAGATGTGCGTAGGTATCGCGTCGTTGCGATGGTGGGCAAGAAACATGACCATTGCTTTGGATTTGAGCGACGGAGGATGCTTTGAGAGGTTGTATTCAAAAGCATCATCGCCAGCTAGTCTGGGTATTCTGCTAGCTCAAGAAATCAAGTGTAAAAGATAGAATCAGCAACTTCTCCAACTTCTCTTCCCCCTTAGTGAACTTATAGTAATTTGCCAACTGCTAGTGTTGAGCATCCAATGAAAACGCAGATACTCGGACTGCAGCCAATCAGAGCAGTCTAAATTCGGCGACTTGGTGGGTCCATGCTTAACTCAAGTCGCCGAAATCAAGACGCCGAACTTACTACAATCAAACCAACGCCTTTCACAATTATTAAATGCCGCGCAGCAATCCAGTGAAAGTCGCCTGTCGTCTGTGTCATGACCGGCGAGTCAAATGTGACCGCAGTGAAGGCGTCGCGTGTTCCAATTGCCGGAATGCCCGGCGCCAATGTGAGCTGATTGTATCTCGCCGTGGACGGTAGGATTCAAAAGGACATAAGCCATCGTGTTAAGACTAATTCGAATTTAGGAAACGAAAGCTTCCTCTCCTACCCACTGATGGAGACTCAAGTGGGGGACTTATAGAGACCTCTCGCAGTGTACGGCATGAAGGAATAACGAGTTCAACCCCATCTCTGGCCACTCATTCCCAAAACAATAGAGATAAGCCACAACAAGAGCCATGTTTCCCAGCACTTGGACCAAGCGGCAAAACTCCATATGTTGGAGATTCTTTTAATCTCAATTACCTGGTCCAACAATTTGGGAATCCCTTCGGGGGCACGACGGACGTCAGCCCACTCCAGGACCACCTCCACGCGGCAATGCTGGCCCGGTTGGGTAAGCCGACGACGCAGGAAATTGAAAGGCTTCACATATCTACCATTGAACGCCTTAAGAACCAAGGCGCCTTCGATCTCCCGTCACAAGAGACCAGTCAGGCCCTTCTTGACGCTTACTTCCATTTTTCACTTGCTGCACTGCCTATTCTTGATAGGTCCAGATTCCTTGTCAGTCTCGAGGAAGGCAAATTTTCACACTTGCTCTTGAATGCTATCTACCTCGCTGCCACTATATACTGTTCGGATTCCGTCATTGCTAATGCCGGATTTGTGTCCCGGTACGCTGCAAGCCTCACCTTTTACCAGAGAGCCAAATCTCTTTATGATGCTGGTTATGAAACAGATGCTATCGTGACGATCCAAGCCACGTTTCTTATGTGCTATTGGTGGAATGGCCTTCTAGAACACCAAGACCCTTGGTATTGGGTTGGTATCTCTGTGGGAATGGCACAGGCTTTAGGACTGCATCAGACGTGGGTATACTCATCCCTCTTAACATAAACTAAGGGCAACTAACCAGTGTTGTAGAAAGTCATATATCCGTCTCGAAGAGAAAGACCGAAAATTATGGCGAAGATTGTGGTGGATGGTATATGTCGGTTATTGCCCAAGCCCCAGGTCCTATTACTGGACTGACTTCCTACCCCAGGCCATGAACATAAATCTGTCTATGCTTCTCGATCGTCCTCCACATGTACAGGGAAGACTGTGCAATGTCCCCCCTCTGTCGGAAGCTGATTTTGAACAAGTCAGCGGGTCCCAAGAGACAGAAGTCAATGAGGCAAATACCTTCGCGATAAATGCTGTGCAACTAGCTCGAACAGGTTCAACATCCATCATTCCGTTCCTAAATGTACTTCCTTGCTAACGCATATTACAGTTGATCGCTTCTTCACTATTAAATTCGACGAAGACAGTGGTCATTCACAAGATATCTGTTTAGAGCAGATTTCCTTGTGCTCTGAATCCCTCCCACCGGAATTCAAGTCGTTGTCAACGAATAGCAGCAAGTGGGCTATATTAACTCATATATTATACCAGTAAGTTGACTTCCAAATGACTCTCCAGAAGCTCTCCATTCTGATCGAATATACAGGGAATACCGACTAATTCTGCACCGGAGCAACCCAAGGTTCTCTCTCAACATCGGACCAGACAGTCCAACATTCGAGATATGTACAGAGATCTCCCACATGCTCGAAATACTCATGGCAAACGATCTTCTATACGCAGCCGCAGCTAGCATGTACGTCCCCCAATAATAACCTGTCCCAAATATCCCCGGATGGTCCTGCTAAATCATTTCTAGACTTGCGCCCGTGCTGTCGGTGCTCTCGATCTACATCGTCAACATACTCAGAGGAGATACCGGCGTCCGAATGATCTCACAGCATCGCGCCCGCTTCTGCATGCTCATACTTGACAAGTTGCAAGATCGGTTCCCGGTTGTTGCGGCCTACTATCCGATTTATGAATCCATGCTTAGGCGACACTCTGCAGGTGGGCAGACACAGGATGCGGGGGTACCGGAGTGTACGGGAACAGGATCCTCGGTGCAGAATGGTCCTCGTCAACTTGATAACGAAGGCAATCTTGGTAGTATGGATTCCACTGGGGGGGTTATTTGATCAGGTTCCGCAGGACGGTATGGGGATGGCGTTTCCTTTCTCGTTCCCGTTTGGGAACCTTTTCGAAGATGTTTTTCTGAATTCATCCTCTCAGTCTGAGTCTTATTGTGAAGATGATGTATCTTATCCTTAGTGATGTTGAATGTAACAGATCTTCCTCACCAGAATACTCTTTAAAATTCGGTCGTAAGTATCTTCACTATCTACTATCTCTAGATCTACAACATATACAAGGCAGAAAAACAAATAGGTAGGCAGTAATCAAGTGCCATTCTCATACTATTTGCAATGACATGTATGCGGTTTGTACATGATTTACAATCCCCCAACGCCCCAGCCCAAACGCCACCAATAGATACAAACATAAGAGTCGCCATGAGCAGTGGAGAAGGTGGTCAACCCCCCAAAAATAAATAAAGAGAACGGCTCAGTTCTTCTTTTTCAAACAAAGATTTCTACAACTCACCGTGTCCGCCATGCCGAGGCTCACCCTCCGATCCCGGCGCAGCCATAAACCCGCCTTCGCGCACGCGCAGCCCAAAGTTAAGCAGGATGATAATGACAAGTCCGAGGCCGACTACCGTCGGACCCCAGCGCTCGTAGTAGACGCGCTTGACATCGCGGCGCTTGCGGATCTTGTCGACGCGCCAGATGTACAGGAAGAGACTGTACACGAGGGCGCCAGCGGCGAGGATGGTGAAGGCCCAGGAGGAGATGAGGGTGGCAGATTCAGTGCCGAAGTTAAGAAGAGCTGCGGCGATTCCGCCGAGGATGATGGAGAATTCTAACCAGGAGAGGAAGGTTCGCTCGGCGGCGAAGTAGACTTTCGGTTCCACGCGGACGGGAACGAAGATGCCTATTTTTTGAGAAATCGTTAGTTTGGGTGATTGGTGCACGGAATGCATGGAAGTGACTTACGTTTGCCAGGGGGAGCCTGGAATTGCTGTAGCGTGCGTCGTTGGTTACCCAAAACAGCGATGCCACGCTGTTCGGGGGGAGGCAGGGATGTTGGAACGGGACGGGGGATTATCGCCATGAGACCCTGTGCGACAGCGTGACCAGCTCGATAGAGGTAGTGTTTGGCCAATTTCTGCGCGTAGTACGCTCCCCCCTATGCGACGAGCTTCTTCAAGTTCGTCCGAATATACCGATTCGTCGTCCGAGTCGTACAATGGGTAGTCTTCGTCGCCAGGCAGGGGCTGGGCGGCGACGCGCTCTTCGATATCCAGTTCGTTGCCATTGGTCTCAAACAATCCGTTATGGTGCTCGGTGGCATGTTCATCCAGCGGGCTTTCTTCCGTAACCGGAGTTTCGTCATCATCCGAATCTTCATCATTGGCGGAGATCGAGGTACTCGCCAGCGGTCGGTGGATACCGAATTGGCGAGTGGCGGGTTTGCGGATGTCTACACCCATCTGGGGGAACCAGAATGGAAGCAGATCGATGCGAGTAGGGAACATGGTCGCTGTTCCGTGTATGAACTTGCTGAATTTCGGCACTGCCTCCACCAAGTGACTGGCAGTCAAATCCCGAATCCACTGGGGAGGTTCCTGGCCTGCCTGGGTCTGCAGCTTCACCTCCAGCACGGCATAGGGGAATCGGTCGATATCCTCGGGAGGCAGCTGGGAGAATGGGAAGTCGACTCCGATATCCATACGGCGCCAGTTCTTCCCAGACCGTTGGCGGCCATCCATGTTATCCTCTCGGATCATGGTCAGCTCCGTGTCAAGAGAGATTCGAACACGCGCATCACCTGGCAGCTGGAATGCAGTGCGGTGGTAGAATGTACGGGTGACAGGGACCAATCGGCGAGTAATGACGCGGTATTGAATCTCGCGGGCTAGTTGCTCCAAATCATCAATCTCCGCCGGGCTCTTTTTACCCTCCTTGCGCATCTTGTCAAAGATCTGCTCAACCGTCATCCGGCCCTCGAGATAGGCATTGACGTGCTTCTCCTTGAGCACGAAACGCGCCTTGACGGACTTCTCTCCCGTCCAGTCCTCGCGGTGGGTTTTGCGCTCCACGAAAATCTGGTCACTTTCCATCCCACCGTACCAACGCAGCCGAATTGCCTCGGCGCCTTCAGTTTTCTTCAGACGACCCTGGTACAGTTCCCAGGTGTCGGTGTTGTCAAAGTAGATAGAGGAGATGGCCGTGTCCTTCTCCTCGAACTCCTTGCTGGCATTGAAGACCAACACTGGCAGGTGCTTCAAGATCACCAGCTTCAACTCCGTAATATTATCCCGGTGCACCCAATACTTTGTTGTCTGACGCACAAAGTTTTGTTGAGTGCCACCGGCAGATGCATCACCTTTGACCGGGTGACCCTTGGTCCGGACCAGGTCATACAGCTTGGATAGTTTAACCACGAAAGCGTCGTAGTTATCCTTGAAGAAAGGCTTGGCCTTCAGACGTGTCGCGAAAACCGGCTTGAGGTACCATTGGGTTTCTTTCTGTGCGATTGTTAGCGGATTGAACCCGACTCGGAAATTGGAAAGGGAGACATACGTCATGCTTCTTGAGGATCTTCTGGAAACCCGTGTAGTTCAATTGAGTGAATTTGGCCAAGTCATGAACGTCGGCAATAATATCACTGAGCACCTGCTCCAGCATTAAGAAGTTCGCATCGGTGGGTGGGGGGCGAGAAGTTCGAATACTCTGGCGATGGGAATCGGTCGAGCTGTCCAGACGGGAGACGACATCGTTCACCTCGAGCTCGCTTTCTTGAATGCGGGCGACAATCTCCTCACTCTTGCGCTTCTGGAATAGGAAGACCTTCTCTAGCTCACTCTCAAGCAAGGAGACGAAGCGTGTCTCATCGTCCTCGGTCCATTCCTTACGGGCGGGCTTGGTGTTATCGGCGGTTGGCTCGTCGACGAAATCGGTCTTCAGAGCTTTCTTCAGTTCATCGTAGGCAATGTAGTAAGGGTAGAATTCCTTGATCATGGAAGACCGGAGATATTCGCCGAACCTGTGGAACGATTGGGTCAGTACGGTACGTCGGTGGCGCGGGGAATGGAATGGCTAAATCAGATAGTTACATACCTCATTGTGGGCAGGGAGAGATGTGAGGAAGTCTGATTTATCCCAGGCTCATGACGAGAAAAAGAAAAGAGAAAAGAAAAATATCCCGAGGGAAGGGATGCCAAATTCGGAGGGTTCTTAGCTCTCCGACAAGAAGGCAAAGAGGTTATCCCCGAACTCGGCTAGTGCGATGACTAGCGGGTGACGGCCCCATCCTCTCATCGAAGTGGGTGCGATGCTAATCCAGGTGGTAACGGAGTGCAGTAAGCTCTAAATCGGGTTGAATTAGGGGATTTTAACTTGTCAGATAGCTGAACAGGGGCATTAAAAGTATCTTATTTAGGTCTAGTGGGTTTGTTTATTCCTCGGATGGCTGTATATTGGCGATTATCAGGCAAATCCTCATGGCGATCACGATGTACAGTGGTAATTTTGGTATGGTAATTTTGTATCCATACATACACCCCCTTGGTGACGTTGACAATTTGACCAGTCGTGGGCGCACGTGGGCAGTTAGTCTCTGTGCTCTGTCTCTTGTGTCTCTCTTGTCTCCTCTCTACTCTACATGTTTATCTCCGTTTACCTTGATCTTCCAATCTTCATTATACTATGTTATTCTATCCTATTCTATTCTATATCAGTATTATGAGACAATCCAAGAATCAACTATCATTCCAATCCCAAACTCCCTTATCTCTCTTTGCCTCAATGCTTGTCGCAGGTGGGCTGGTATATAAGGCGCCATCTGGAAGATCCCCACCCGGGGCTTTCAACGTGTTGGGTCTAGCCAGATGCATGTCGTTTCTCACCTTCCCACATGTGTCTTAGCTTCAAGTCTTAGTTTCTAACAGACGCAGCAACTTCGGAGAATTGATGAGATTGAAAATATTATGATCAAATCTACTCCGGACAATATACAGTTCTCGGACCGAATCCCATAGCATTATCCATAAAAAGCACAAACGCCAGAACACCCTCAGTCAGAGATGACATGCAGCCTAATCTATCATCACATCATGGTATCATCCGCAGCCACCTAGGACATGCTCATGGCCGCCCGGCGGATACTACGACGAGCACCCTCACCGAAGACATTAACTGAGCCCTCCGTCTCCAGCGAGCGCACCACATCACTGAACTGGTTGTGGTCGATTTTGTTATCGCTCTGCTCGCTCACATCGCGATACAGGTCAGTCCAGCGGACCGCACCACCACTCACACCACCACGTTCGTCAAGCCGGGACAGCACCGCCTTCTTCAGGTCGTCGCGCAGACGACGGTCAGCGGCGCTGCTGCCTTCGGTCAGAAGGCCCATGTCAATGAGACCGGTCCGGGAATCGGTGGCGGCCTGCTTGATGGCGGAGCGGATGAGGCGCACGGCTTCCTCAACATCACCGGCGGTGACCTCGGGAGATAGACGCATGCGTGCGTGCGCCTCGGAAAGTCGGATCATAGACTCCAATTGTCGAGTGGTGGCAGTGATACGGCGTTCTTGGGCGCGGATGTCATCACCGAGCTGGCGCATAGCCACGTAGGCGTCGGTGAGGGCAGCACCCGCAGCTGGGGTGATCACAGGGTGACAGTTGGTCTTGGCGTATGTAATGTAGGCCGTAAGGAATTCGATAGGCTAGACAGGACTGTTAGAAACCTCTCTATTTGATCGCACGGGAAAGGTCACTTACCAGAATTTCCTGCGAACTGGCATTCTCAGGGTTATCCTCAAGGTACATACCGACCAAGTGCTTAGCGAGGCGACGATCCTCCGTCTCGTCGACACGGTCAAGGACCAGATATACCAGGTCGAAACGAGAGAGCAGAGTGGGCGGCAGATCAATGTTCTGCGGAACAGCGAGTTTAGGGTTGTACCTACTGCCGATGGGGTTGGCAGAGGCCAGGATGGATGTTCGGGCGTTCAGGGTAGTAATGATACCCGCCTTAGCGATAGAGACGGTCTGCTGTTCCATGACTTCGTGAAGGACGGAGCGTGTGGAATCGTTCATCTTGTCGAACTCATCAATACAGCAAACACCACCATCGGACAGAACCAAGGCACCGGATTCTAGAACCATTTGGCGAGTCTCCGGGTCACGGGTCACGTAGGCAGTCAAACCAACAGCCGATGAACCCTTACCACTGGTATAGACACCGCGCGGGGCGATCTTATGAACATACCGCAGTAGTTGGGACTTGGAGGTCGAGGGGTCACCGCACAGAAGAACGTTGATGTCGCCACGGTAGCGTGGGTTACCTCCCTTTTGGAAGGTCTTGTTAGTGCCTCCAAACATCTGCAGCAGGATACCCTTCTTCACGTCGTCCATCTCGTAGATGCTGGGAGCCAGGGAACGAGACAACAGGTCGTAGATGTCAGGACGAGCGGCAGTCTGCTTGATTTTTTCTTCTTCTTCGGCCGAGACTTTGCGCGCTTGATCTGCCTCCGCCGCCTGCTCAGACATTTCTTGCTCGACTGTGGACATGTCAATGCCCATCTTCTTACGGTCAAACTTCTGCACATGAAGGACATCGATGTACGTCTTGAACAGGGACTTCTGTGAGCGTTGACGAGCACTGACACGCATGGGGTTGCAGCGGAAGATACCAGTCACCTCCACACGGTCACCAGCCTTACAAACATCGACTAGCTCATCATAGACACACAGAGACACTGAGTGAGGAGTCTGACCATCAGGAATGTTGTCTGGGGTCTCCTGGAGCTTGATGACTTGCTTGTCAGAGAAGGAGCAACGGTTGTGGAGGAGCTGCATTGAGTTCTTCTCTTTACAAGAGTCTCGGGGGCAGACTGTTGGCTCAGCAATTCTGCCACGATCAATGTCAACTTGCACACCATAGCTGCAGACGCTGCACCGGAAGAAAGCTTCTTTCATATCGGGAATGATGGGAGTAGCACGAATGACCAAACCCTTGATGCTGACCAGCTTGTCCATATCGGCTGGGTCGAGATCACGCATGTTCACGGTCTTGTCCAGGCCGAAGGGAAGCACCTTGAAGGTCATCGCCTCCACTTCACCGACCAGATCCGGCACATCGACAGTCGGAAGCACATTGTCCGAGGTGAGGATGGGCTGACCACGTCGGTCACGAGGCTGAGCAGCGCGTTGACTCTCTGACCGAAGAACGTCCATTTCCTTAAGAGCGAGATCCACCATCACATCCTTCAAAGCTTGATCCATCAGAGGGATGATTTCTTGCGGATATGCAGAAAGTTGGTGCCACAGCTTGCGAGTCAATGGGTATGACTTCAGGTTAGCAGCATCGAGATTGAATGTGGTCACACCGAGTCGTCGCATGTCGTTACACATGGCGATGCACTCATGTCTCTCTGCTAATTCTCCCATAAGTCTGGTTTCATCCTCGGAGGCACCGTCAGCCCAGAGACGGTATTTTGTCGCGAAATTATACAGGAAGTTCTTGAACGCCGACATGGAATCTTGGATCGAGATGTTGGTACCCCAAATCACACGAGTGGAGTTTCCGGCCATTGCGTCAGCTTCGGAGGTGCCAGGGTTGATATTCGAGAAAGTGGCATCGGAGCGAGGCATTGTATCACCTGTGGGCATTCCATTGGCATCAACAAACACCCGGTTACGGCGACTGGGAGTAGACCCAAAGCCACCGGAGTGCAAATCGCTGCGACGAGGTCCCCGTCGGCCCTGGCCTCCCGGCGACACAAATAATCCGCTGCTGGCGCTCAATGCATCGGAGCGGATGTCGGAACGGATATCAGATCGACCAAGGCCTCGAGTAGGGCTAGAACTTGGAATATAATGAATAGGAGAAGAATCTGCTGGGTGGTCAGCGATCTATATCGCATCAGAAAAAGGTGCTGCTCTGCTAAAATAAAAATTCATACCTCTCACACCGGGATTGCCTCGCGGGGTTCTGTCGCCATCGTCTACCGTTGAGCTGGCATCGGCCATGCGTTCATCCGGAGTCTCGGCATTGTTATCTCCCTTGGTCGGGGATGACTGGAAAAAAATGGGGGACGAAGAGGGTGCGGCTCCCTCGGCCATTAGACGTCTCGAGGCACGAGGGGTGGCTTGAAAAGTCGGGCTGCTAGGGGGGCTCCTGTCGGGACGAAGAACTGGGGGATGCAGTTGAATTTTTGGAGGAGCGACCCCTCCGTCTTTGTGCTGGTGACGACATGGTGGATATGAATTAATGTGCTGATACCGGACGATGGTCAGGTGGGTTGGTGTGTGTATGGGATATGAGTGAAGAAAGGGAGAGCAAAAAGCTGTGGGCGGAACGCGGTTTCTGCCACCATGGACGCGACTGGCGCGTTAAGTGGTTACCCTTTTGGGACGACGTGTTTTAACCTCAGCCACATGCAGTTCCCCAAATCCACCTTGCCCGCTCGTTCGCCCACCAAAGTCTACCACTGAATTTCCTCTCATGCCACCAGCAAGAAATATTCGAAATCCTACTAGCTTAAGCCGAGTCACTTACTTTTGGGAAGTTTATCGTTCCCCCAGGCTGGATGGCACGTCCCGGGAGCCCCGATTTTGAACACGAGTGGGATGGTGTCGATTCAGCGGGTCAAAAGATTGCTCGAAGCTATGGTCTTGCCCCAGGTCGACCAATATTAGAGGATAATGATGCCTCTAGAATGATTTTCCAATCTGGCGATAAACTCTATATCTGGGATGTGCTTTATTACGATGTGTATGAAATAGCATCTCAGGATATTAAGGAAGTCGCTCGTGTTCTATCTCAGGAAGGAGGTTATAAGATGCTACATAGACGGGCTCCTCGATCCAGTTGAAGATATTTGTTGAGCCTGATAGTTGTGCCGGCTTAATTGGGAAGAGGTCACGTGGCCACTGAGCGGAGTTGTGTTTTTCTTTTTGTTCTTGTTCCTTCTTTATCTTTATAGATTTCGGAATGTAATCAGCTGTTTTTTTTTTTTTCGCAAAGCCTGGACCGTCTATTGTTCCTCCAAAGTTGATGAGCTCTTTGCCACATGCAGGTCCTGAACCTGTGGCTGGTGGATTGTCATTACATAATGCACTGCCACATCTTTAATCCCGTGGGCCAATCATCGCTCCTTCCCTTTTCCCCTTTTCCCTCCCCCACCAAAACCTTTGGAAGCTTCAATCCTACCGTAGTAGGCATTTGCATTCAGATGTCCATTAGGTGTCAATGTGTCATGGAAAAAAGAAAGAGTACGCATGGAGTGTCCTTGTTATAAATATAGATGAAACTCTGAGTTACACAAGGGAATATCTGTTCTCCTTTCAGAATCTATCGACGGAGTACTCCTTAAAGCCGCCGTAACTTATTTAGCTGTTTCACCTGGCGCCTGATGTCATTGTATCCCCGATCGGCGCTCCCACGATCCCTCCAATCCCTGTTCGTCAACCGTTTCTTGATCATCCCTGCCAGCTCAATCCTCGCGCCACTCACCTCATTAACCAAGAGATTATTCAAAGACCCAAGTTCGACATTATTGGCTCTCCTCCCCACAGCGCTGATCAGTTTGGCGCCCTACGAAGTCTGTTCAAGTGAAATTCTCTTTGTGATTTTTTTTTCTTCTCTTATCGTCGAGCTCCTTCTTATTCGACCCCTCCGTATACAGGCGATCACTTCCAATATCCATCGGTACCTACAACAAAATCTCGTGATGCTTCTTGCTGTGACAGCTTCTTCGATACCCCTTTTGGCATCCTAGCTTCCCCATTTCCCTCGGCAATACCCGACCTGATCGTCATGGCTTCGGGCTTGGAGGAGGCACTGGAACATACCGGTGGCCACGGCCGAACCGCTGAAGGTGTCTCGATTTCGACCTTCCTGGCGTCGCTGGCGACGGCTATCATCGTCTTCGTCGTTGAATTTCTCCTCTTTCTGTTACTAAAGGGGAAACTAACTCGTATATAGTAAGTCACCTGAAACCCCACCAGGAAGAGGAACGAGAACATTGAACTGACCGAACTTGGTATCTAGTCAACCGCGAACCTATTTGGTACCGGATAGAGAACGTACAACCCCATCACCGCCAGGCCTCTTCCGCTGGATTGGTCCGGTCTTTCGTACATCCAGCTCGGAATTCATCCAGAAATGTGGGCTAGATGCATACTTCTTCTTGCGCTATCTGCGCATGCTTCTGAAGATCTTCCTTCCTCTGGGCCTCGTCATCTTACCGGTTCTACTTCCAATCAACCGTATTGGCGGCAAGGGTCAGACATACCAACATGGTAACTCGGGCACTAAGTATTCCGTCACTGGTCTGGATCAGTTAGCATGGGGTAACGTAACCCCCGAGCACACCAATCGGTATTGGGCTCATTTGGTAATGGCCGTGATCGCCATTATCTACGTCTGTTTTGTGTTTTTTGATGAACTTCGGAATTACATTCGCCTGCGACAGGCCTACTTGACGTCACCCCAGCATCGACTCCGTGCTTCTGCTACCACCGTGCTCGTTACTTCTATCCCACCTGATTGGCTTAATATGGATGCCCTTGATAGGCTTTTCGATGTTTTCCCTGGAGGCGTGCGAAACATCTGGCTCAACCGCAACTTCGACGACTTGAACGAGAAAGTGAAAGCACGAAACGATATTGCTCTCAGGCTTGAAAGTGCCGAGACAGATCTGATTGCAAAATGCAAGAAGGCACAGCTCAAGAGGGCCAGGGCGGAGGCAAAGAAGGCCGGCAAGAGTCAATCAAGTGCAGAGAAACAAGAGCAAAAGGCGGCCGAGAAACGTGCGTCCCAAATGGCTATGGGTCCTGGTGTCAGTTCTGGTAATCCTCATCAGGCCCACACGGTACAAGAAGTGCTCCATGGACAACCGCAAGAGAAACGGTCGGAGGACGGACCTCGACGAGTGTTTGACCCTGCTTTTGCCGCCGCTGGGGCGGTTGGCCAAGGCGTGGGAAAACTGGGCAAGACAGTGCTTGGAGGCTTCAAGAAAGTTGAGCATGGCTTGGAGAAGCCCTTGACTCGGACCGGGGGCTTCGTTGCAACTACAGACAACGTCCTCCCGCCTCGTTCAAATACGCCTCCAAGCCCTGGTCAATCTGCAACTGCAGACAATCCTCCACCTCGTGCAAACGCTTCTCCAGCTCCCGAACCTCTTGCCTCTGATGACACCATGTGTCATAACCCAACGACTTCGCCGAAGCCACCATTCTGGAGACGAAAGTCGTCTCATACGAAATCCCAGGGTGTCCGTGAGGCTGACGAGTATCCACTGACTGCACCTGAAACCCCTGCAACTGATGCACCCCATCACGACTTCAAAAAACCCGACAAAAACGAAAAAGATGGTCATGGTCGGAAGGAAGGGGAGAAAACGGAAGGGGAAGAATATCCCATCGCTTACAATGAAAATTTCGAAAATGAAGACTATGGAGAGCCACTGTGGAAAGAATACATCCGGCCAAAGGACCGAGATACCATGCGTCTACCCATATTTGGTTGGAGTTGGATGCCTTCGATTTGGCTTTTAGGGAAAAAGGTTGACACTATCGATTACTGTCGAAAGGAGCTCGCTCGTCTGAATCTGGAGATCGAAGTTGATCAGCAGCATCCTGAGCGGTTTCCTTTGATGAACTCGGCCTTCATCCAGTTCAATCACCAAGTCGCTGCCCACATGGCCTGTCAATCTGTCAGTCACCACCTCCCAAAGCAGATGGCACCCCGAGTCGTGGAAATCTCTCCCGACGATGTCATTTGGGATAACATGTCCATCAAATGGTGGGAACGATACCTGCGTTCCTTCGGCATCATCACACTAGTCAGTGCAATGGTCGTTGGGTGGGCGTTCCTGTGGCATTCACTGGGCTACTGTCGCAATTGGCATATCTGGAGGGTGCATTCCCTTGGCTTGCCTGGCTTGGCAAGTTACCAGATTGGTTAATCTCAGCCGTTCAGGGTATTCTTCCTGCGCTGTGTTTAGCTATTCTGATGGCACTGCTCCCTCTCATCCTTCGCTTCCTGAGCCGCACACAAGGCCTCTTCACCGGAATGTCCATCGAGCTCACTGTCCAAAACTACTATTTCGCCTTCCTCTTTGTGCAGCTGTTCCTGGTCGTCACCATCGCTTCCAGTTTCTCGACAATCATCGAGAACGTCACCGATGTGACCAGCTGGCCGCAACTCCTAGCAGTGAACATCCCGAAGTCTAGTAACTACTTCTTCTCTTACATGATTCTACAAGCCATGTCTGTGAGCGCTGGCGCTCTTGTACAAATATTTGGCCTGGTGAGCTGGTTCATTTTAGCTCCAATTCTGGACTCTACCGCTCGGAAGAAGTGGGCACGAACAACAAATCTCAATCAGATGCAATGGGGCACATTCTTCCCTGTATATACCACCCTAGCCTCTATTGGTAAGCTATCTCGTCTTTTTTGTTTGAATCTGTTGGCTAACGTTACCCAAGGTTTGATCTACTGCGTGGTCGCACCTCTGATTTTGGTTTTCAACGTCATCACATTCGGCCTGTTCTGGTTCGTCTATCGCTATAACACACTCTATGTCACCAAGTTTCGCTTTGACACAGGTGGTCTTCTATTCCCTCGAGCTATTAATCAGCTATTCACTGGAATCTACGTTATGGAGGTCTGCCTGATTGGCTTGTTCTTCTTGGTTCGGGATGCGAATGATGATGTCGCTTGCGAGGGACAGGCTATTTGCATGATTGTGGTTCTAATCCTGACGGCCGGTTACCAAATTCTTCTCAACGAAGCGTTTAGTCCACTGATCCGGTATCTTCCCATTACCTTGGAAGATGAAGCTATCCGACGTGATGATGAGTTCCGTCGTGCTCAGCACGCTCGCCTCGGTCTCCCTCTTGACGATGAGGATGACGAGGATGGTGATGTTGAGCACAACCTCGCCAAGCGTGAACACCAAGAGCGCCAACACGGAAAGGAGATACGAGAAGACATCGAGCTGAAACCTCTGGAAACCAATTTCTCAGGTCAGAAACGACAAAATTCCGATCTCTTGTCGACACCCAAGCTTGGACACAAACGTCCATCATGGGCCTCCAACTCATCAAATCGGAAATCTAAGTATTACGGTCAGAACTCGTCCAACTCCACGCCAACACTACGGGACATGCGGGAGAAGATGGCCCAAGACACCGAGGCCCAGGGGCCAGCTCCCCACACAGTTGGCCAAGCCCTGTTTGCCGGTATCCATGATGAACTAGAGGACCTTACGCCCGATGAGCGTGATCAGCTGGTGCAACGTGCCTTCCAGCACGAAGCCCTTCGCGCCAAGAGGCCTGTCATCTGGATTCCGCGTGATGATCTGGGCGTAAGCGATGACGAAGTGTACCGAACACAGCGATTCAGCAAACATATCTGGATCAGTAACGAGTACCAGGCGCTAGACGGCAAGTGTCGGACGATCTTCAGTCGGAGTCCTCCAGATTTCTCAGAGGTGGATTTGATTCAGCTGTGATATCATTTGTACATTGTTCCTTTTAACCATTCTATAGCATTTTCAAGCGTCGCATTCAGTCATAGACATCCAATGTCCTCTTCTTAAATATCCCATTTCCATGAAATCATCCAATATCTCCCTTAATCCATGAACTTGCACAGGGGCAATCTATAATCATCCACAACCCAGTAAGCCCGGCGCACACCCTCCCATTCACCGTCCAACTTGGGCACAGAAATCTCTTCCCACTGGACATCGAACCCAGCCTCGAAGAGATCCATCTCCGCCACCTTCTGGTAGACGTCATATGAGATCTGGCGATCAGCACCCATGCCATTAAAGAATCCCCACCGACCCTCCTGCTCCAACAACCCAATAACCTGCTCAGAAAAGAAATCCCGGAAATCACCATATGACTCCGCAAAGGTATCGTAGTAGATAGCATCGAACGTCTCCCCAGCCGCCACAAGGCCAGGAAGAATATCCTGCCAGCGACCCTGGTGGATAACAACACCGGGCTTAGTATCCCACCCGCGCCGTTTCATCTCCGCAACGACCTCCTCATGCGCTTCGACGATGTGGTGCACCGCTGGCCCTTGCTCCTGGAAGAATCCGTCCACAATGCCCATCCCGTGACCGATGTTCAGAACTTTCAGCCCGGGTGTCGGGAGCAGTGCTGTCGCGGACTTACGCATGATGTCGCTTTCCCAGCGCATCATCACGCCGTTCTGGTCGGAGTCCAGGATCCGGTCGTTCTGGATGTTCAGGCGCGACTCCAGATACTGCGAGTTGGACACTTCCGGGTTGGCAGGAGTGGTTGTGGTTGTGGTTGTGGTTTCTGTTGTGGGTTCGGCGAATGCGTCGACGAGCTCCGGTGCTGTTTCGGCCTCGGCCTCGGCTTCGGCTTCCTCTTCTCCTTCCTCTTCGTCGTCATCATCGGCGAGCTCTTCGTAGGCGTCGAGGCGGTTCAGCAGCAACTCTGCGCGCACACCTGCGTCGACGATCAGCTCGTATAGCTCGAGAGCGCCAATTCGGCGCGCGATACAGCCGGGTGTCTCGTTGTTCGCGTCCAGATCGTTCCAGATAGCGCCCTCCTGCAGGAGGAACTGAACTGTCTCCACTGCTGATTTCACGGTATCGGCGTCCAGACCCTTGGGGTTCGAGTCTGACGTGGTTGCGCCATTAGCGCCGGCGGTCTCTGTATCGGGCTCGCAGGCAGCGATTGCGGCGTGCAGAGGTGAAAAGCCGGTCTCGGTATCTTTGACGTTTGCTGCGTCTGGCAGCATAGACTGGGTGCGAAGGAGGCGGCGGAGCTTAGAGCTGGTCGTGCTGCGATGCAGCGAGGAGAATCTCTTGCACGTCGAGGTCGACGTCGACCTCGGTGAGGTGCACTGGGGTATCGTCGGTGACTTCGGGCATGATCTGGGTGCTGTTAGTGGGGGTTCGCGAAGAGGTATTTTCCCAAAGAAAACACCCCAAAAATTTTTGGTTTGTTTCGCAAGTCATACTCACGAATTAAATGTGATACTTGCTAGTTAATGCTAGTCAAATATGTTGAACTGTAGCTGACTGGATGTGGTGCCCCTCCGAATTAGAAAAATCGTCTCGCCGCCTTCGTCCCCGCATGGAGAAAATATATATAAGCCCTAGAGATCTACACCACCACTTACAAAGAACTACTATGTTTGAAGAAGCTCTGAAAAAGAATAGAGAAGAGACCACATTCAGATGCTTGGCAATCCAGCTATTTGTACAATAATTCACATTCCTCCACGCAGCGCCATTAAGTATCAAGCGGAATGAAATTAATTGCCCTCTCCGCTGCGGGCGTTGACATTCAGGCCCAATCCTTCGCTGTCCAGATAGAGCTTGTTCTTGCCACCGCTCTCGTGCAGGATCTGAGCAATGTGACGGGCATTTTCAATCTTCCGGAGCTCAATGTAACTCTTGCTCTTCTTGATGGCATCACCAATAAGCTCCGCGGAGCGGGCCTCACCCTGTGCGCGGACAATGAAGGCTTGCTTCTCTTGGCGGGCCTTGTCCACCATGAATGCAGCACGCTGAGCATCTTGCTGTGCGACCTGCTTGGCCTCAACTGCGGCTGTGAATTCGGGGGAGAAGGTCAAGTGCTGTGTGAAGATACCGTTGTTAGAAGCTGTTTGAGCTAGAGGGTGGTGGAGGTACATACTGTCAAGGAGACATCGTCCAGAGCAATGTTGAAACGGGCAGCTCGGCGAGCCAGGTTGTCCCGCACCAAACGGGCAACGTTCTCACGCTGTGTGATCAACTGGCTGGCGTTGAACTGAGCAACAACGCTCTTCAGCACTTCGTTGACAATGGAAGGCAGAACGCGCTCATCGAAATCTTGGCCCAGAGTTCGGTAAATCTGGGGCAGAGCATCCACACGGGGTCTGGATAGGACACGGCAGGTGATGTTCACCATTTGCAAGTCCTTCGTACCAGTGAGAGAAGGGATGTTGCGAGGTTTAGCACGGACATCGTAGATGATCGGCGTTTCGAACCAAGGAATCTGGAAATGGGTTCCTAAAGTCATGCAAATGTGAGAGAGAGCTCCTTTGTCTGGCTAGTGAGTTTCCATACCTTCGTTGTAGATTTCCTTCTGGACACCACCTAAGCGCGAGTACTTGATAGCACGGTGACCACCGTCCACTAAAAACTAGTTAGAAGCTTGATTCCTTAAGTAGTTGAGTATAACATACCGTTGAACAGAGCATTTGACGCGACGTAGGTGCCAATACCGGCGAGAACGAGAGTTCCGACAAGTCCCATGCCTCCTCGGCCACCACCGGATGGGAAGCCGCCGCCGAAGCCGGCCTTACGCTTCGACAGCATAACTTGCAGGCGCTCCCAAGCCTCTCGTTGATTTTGAGACATGATGTGAGGAAGTGCGCGGAAAGATTTAGAGATGGATGAAGACTAACTTGGTATGATGCTCGAACGGATGAGGTGAGGTTGCGGGCGGTGGGAGAAAGTCGGGCAGAATCAGCATTACTTTGCTTGGCCTCAACTTCTTTGCCTTTCTCACTCGCATCTCATTTCTTATCGCAACCATGGCGCCCGATCGGACTGGGAAGAGTGTATTCCTGGGGAATATCCCTTACAGTACGTAACTGCAGCTGCATGTCTAGCCTGCGTGATACTGATCTTTTCTACAGACCTCACCGAGGAACAAGTCAAAGACATCCTCAGCACGGCCGGTACCGTTACCAAGTTCCGATTGATGATGAACCCTGAGACCGGCAAGCCCAAAGGTTATGGATTCGCAGATTTTGCGGACGCCGACGCCGCCGCCTCGGCGGTGCGCAACCTCAACGATCACGAAGTCATGGGCCGCAAGATCCGTGTTGATTGGCCTCACAACAACGAGAAGGATTCCGTACCCCCAGATTACCCGCAGCAGTCACAACCCATGATGAACCAAGATCCCATACAGCAGCAACAGATTGCAGGCTCAGCGCCGCTGCCTCCTCTCCCTCCGGGCGTGGAACTCCCCCCCTCAAATCGACTGCCCCAACGCTATCTCCCATACTCTCGCATCTCTCCCACCAAATCAATTGCTCGATGTCCTGACACAAATGAAATCTCTCGCTGTTGCCGACCCGGCGCGTGCTACTGAGCTGCTGCGCCAAGCGCCTCAGCTCGCCTATGCCGTCTTCCAGGCTCTACTCCTCATGAATCTGGTCGAATACCAGCTGCTTGGTTCCATCGTCGAACAGGCCGCCCAGCCTCCCCAGGTTGCTCCACAGCCAACTCCTCAGCAATTCCAACCATACGGTGTTCCCGGTCAGATCGCTACGCCGCCTGTCACCGCCACTCCTTTCGCCCCTCCCCCGGTTCAACCTGCCGCCCCGATGCACGGCCAGGAGGAGCTCCTTCAGCAAGTTCTCAGCATGCCCCAGGCCACTATCGATGCTTTGCCTCCCATGGAAAGAAGCCAGATCATGTTGTTACGCCAGCAATTGATGCAGGGTGGCATGCGGTAGGGTACTTTCTTCTCTTGATACTACATATGGATTCGGATATTTTGTGGCTCTGCTCGCCGAGAGCAAGCCTGGCATACCCAATATTTTGCTTTTCTCCTTTTCTTATGCCACTGTACTAGGCGAATGGGTGGCGCAAAGGGGTTGTCAATTTTTTTTTCCCATTGATTTGCATACCGGGTAAACCTCAGGCTCTACCTTCAGAATAGTAACAGAATGATATCTTGATTCCCTTAGTCCTTTTATTTCGACAATCAACGTCTATCTTGCCTTTCCTTCGTAGTACTTGTTTAAAAGGCAACATGCTTCAACCCGTGGGCATATTTGGCGCGTTTGTCAGTGGCGGAGAAGCCTTCCAAGGTCATTTCACCGTCTGTAACCTTGACAAGCTGCGTTGGCAAGATATAGAATTGGCACTAGTACCTGAGACACTCTCCTCCCATGACTGGCAGTGTCTTGAAATGGTGTTACGGCAAATTCTACACATGATATTCAGTGTTCAGTGGAAAACTGCCAGACCATCAATACCCGGCACCAATCACATCCAAGACCGGCATAATTCGTACCTATGCAGTCTCAATTGCAACTCCAATTGCAACTCGTAAGATCGTATAGAAGGCATTGATGTCAATATTTGGTTGTCATAGAGGCGCTTTAGCTCTCTGACACATTGGTGTCAATATCATTTGCCATAATAACTGCATTACGATACTCTATACTATAGGCGTAGTCTGTGTCTTCTGTGTCTCAAGGTAGATCAAGCAAAGGAAAGTAATAGGAAACCAGCATATCCCGTCCTAAGAAAAACAAAAGAGTTGGCCGACAAGTGATAGTACTCATCAAGTGTTATTTGAAGCTCTTGTCCGTCAATCTACATCGTTCATATCTGTCACTGAGATATACGCTGACCTCTGTTTAAAACTTCATAATGTCGTTAATAACCTATCTAGACCGTTCCGGTTATTATGCCAGAAGAAGCATGTAGTTATCGGCATGGTACATCAATTTAGCAAAGGCAGAAATATCCCCTATCTTTGGCTTTAGTGGCCTTGACGTCCATATCAATTACCAAACTGTTTGGATTTTGTGGCAGGGTGTCTTGGTCAGTTCAATGTCCCTTGATGCCCAGCCAATACGGAATGGAACAATGATAAACAGCGTACAAAGATGACCTCGTGCAACTATTAATACCGGAGTGCTACCTAGCAGTGGAATGGGTGCATTCGTCGGCGCTGGCGTCTCTCTCAGCACAGGTGGAAGTAGCGTCGCATGCCGGGACCTAGTAGTCGAGGGTTGCTGGGGCATATATAGCTTGGTCGTTATTATATCGTAGTGTACGTATCAGCGCAGGTGTACGTCTCAGCGCAGGTGGAAGCCCTAGTCAGCGTCACATGTAATCGCGACAAAACGGCCTAGTGCTACCGGAGTGCTGGGTTAGTCGTAGGTATAGCTCGCTGTCGCATGAAAGCACCTACCTATTCAGCCACGAGACACCAGATCGTTGCCTGGGCGCCGCGCATAAGTGAGCTTTTCCGTCTCATTTCTTCTCTTCTTCTTTTTCTCTCCCACCTTTCCACACAATCACGGCTCTCCACTGTTTCGCATGTTTGCTGCTTTGCTTCGTGCCCTGAGTCTGTGACCAAGGTCATCACACTGTGAGTACCTCGCTTTCGAGGTTTTTCCAGCGTGTTTCTTCTTGTCTGGCTTGCCAGTATTCATCCAAAGATCCGAATACCCAAGCTCCTCACCCCCTCCTCCAACGCAGGTCATGGCGTCAAAGGGGGTTCCTCAGCAGCAGTCGGCGGATGGTTTGGCAATGGATGATCAGGAGCCTAGGGCCCGGGCCGATGAGATTCCTGAGCTGCGGCGGGGATGCATGATCCCTCGGGG
The DNA here is from genome assembly GCF_028829835.1 of Penicillium mononematosum. Taxonomy (NCBI): domain Eukaryota; kingdom Fungi; phylum Ascomycota; class Eurotiomycetes; order Eurotiales; family Aspergillaceae; genus Penicillium; species Penicillium mononematosum. The sequence continues at coordinate 2,556,871 of NW_026643271.1, forward strand.
TCGGTATCTAGCCAGTGACCTCCCGCCTCTGCATACGCTGACAGAAATTTTCGCTGACATGGCATCGAACGCCCTGAAAATGGGATTCGAGCATGTCCTCAGTCGGCTCGGCAGTCGACCACTTCGAGTGGCGACAATGTGCTCAGGAACGGAAGCCCCGCTTCTGGCCCTGGAATTGATCCAGACGGGTAAGTGCAGTGTCTTGTTTTCGGTTTTCTTTTCTATTTCCTCGGTCGTTTGTTTGTTGTATTCGATGTTCATGTTGGGTTCATGTTGCTTGTGGTTGGTTCCATGGTCGACGTTCTTCAGCTTCCAGGGCTGCCCCAACTTCCCAAGTCACATGTTTCCTTCCTTGCCCTAACTTTGCCCGACTTCCATGTTACGATGGCTTTACTCTGCTATTGATATATTATTTATTTTGCTTTCATCCCATTCTCATTTTCTGCTTGGTTCTTCCTGGAAGATGGCAATGGCGCAATTGCTAATATACCTTGGCAGGTTTGGCAGAGGCCCAGCACTTTCGGATCTCGCACGCTTTCAGCTGCGAGATTGTTCCGTTCAAGCAATCATACATTGAACGGAACTTCCGCCCCCTCTCCTCTTTCGGGACATCACCGAACTTGGAGGGGACGAGGCGTAAGTACTCATCCATCTTCCCCTGACTTGACTTTCATGCTGACTTTGATTTTGAAGGCGGACCGCCTACGGGTCATCGGAAGTGATTCCCGGTGACCTCGACATCTTAGTTGCTGGAACTGCCTGTGTCGATTTCTCTCCGTTGAACAACCGCAAGAAGACGCTGCAGCAAGGCGGCGAGTCGGGAGCTACGTTCGACGGTCTCTTGCGGTACGCGGAGAGATATCGACCCCGTATGGTCGTCCAGGAGAACGTCCGGAATGCGCCCTGGGATCAGATGAAGGGAAAGTGGGAGGAGCTCGGATACATGTCGGTTTGTGTCAATGTCGACACAAAGCATTATTACATCCCGCAGACACGCGAGCGCGGGTACATGGTGGTCATTGACAAGCGCCGCTTGGAAGCAGCGGGCCTGCTTGGAGACTCCATGGACCAGAGTGGCATTGACACTGTCACTCAACGCGTTCGTGAGCTTGCTGGTCGTTTCAAGCGGCCAGCGAGTGCGCCTGTGGGGTTGTTCTTGCTGAGTGATGACGACCGCCGACTCGAGCTCATCGAGTTGAGAGCCCGCCTTGAGTCCCGAAGCGAAACCAGCTGGGACCAGTACCAGATTCGTCACCAACGGCACCGTGACGAACTGGAACTAGGCACCGAGAGGCCAATCACTCGATCCCTGCCCGGAGTCAATGATCTGAAGGCACCGGACTTCTATTGGCATCGTTTCTGGAAGACACAGCCGGAGAGAGTGTGGGAGACCGTGGATATGAATTTCTTGAAGAAGATGCTTCAAGATTATGACATGAACTTCAAGGAGTAAGTTTCTCAACCTTCACTTCACTTTCACTTCACTTTCACTTCACTTTCACTTCACTTTCACTTCACTTTCACTTCACTTTCACTTCAGAAATAACTTACTAACAATTCACTTCACAGGCGTTGGATCGACTTGTCTCAGGGAGTCGATCGAGGGAATGACAGCCTTGCCGGGTCCGGGATCGCGGGGTGCCTGACGCCGAAGGGCATCCCATTTGTGACCACCCGCGGGGGCCCCGTTTCTGGCACGGAGGCTCTTTCGTTGCAAGGTCTGCCTCTCGATCGAATGCTACTCACGAGAGAAACCCAAGCCGATTTGATGGACATGGCAGGAAATGCAATGACGAGTACGGTCGTGTGTGCAATCATGCTGGCTGGTCTGATAGCCGTGCATGAGATTCTTGACGACGGCGAGGAGGGTCCAACCAACCCCGGCGACGCGGAGGCCAAGTCCCTTCTCGTACCCAGCGAGGTCCACAGCCTCGTGAGAAGCAACCTCCAAGTCGCCGAAGCCCCCCCTCGTCGACCATGCTGTTCTCAAAGCCAAGGCGGCGAGCAGCGTTCTGTGCTGCTCTTGCGAGAGACAGACTGGGGTTCAAGATTCAATTTATAGTTGCACACTGTGCGGACATACCGCTTGCAGATCCTGTCGTGGAAATCCCACGCATTCATATCTACATGTTTCCCCACTTTCTCGACAAAAGCCGTCTGAGTTCATAGCGGACCTGAAGGGACTTGTTCCCATGAAGCTCATGCTGTCTGGTTTGTCCGACTTGGACTTCGAGATGTTTAGATCCCTTTACCTTATCGACAACCTCCCCCAGTTTTGGCCCGACTTTATTCTGTGCGTCAAGGCAGCTGTGCACGACGTCTTTCGGTTTTTCGAAATCAAGCGCGGAAGAAAATGGCGAGTTGTTTATGACGGCACGCACTCCAGCTTGTTCTTTGATATCGGTCCGGACTCCATCCAGTGGCTCTTGTACGCAAAGCCCCCCCAAGTCCGCGAGCACGAGAAGCGTCATCCGAGAAGTGCTAACCAAGCCAATTGCCAGAATGAGTCCCACCTCTGGGTCGTTCGTCGAGGGTACATGGGAAGTTTGTTCACCCGTTAGCACCGCATTCTCACTTCAGATTTCTGGCCGAGGATACCAAGTCCGATCATTCCAATCGGAGTGTGGTCTCAAAGCCGCTAAATTTGTTGACGGAAAAGTCTGGGACAGTCTTTTCGTTGAAGGATCCGATCAAGATGTCGCAGTTCTCGATTTCGACATCCGAGGAATCTACCAATTCCTCCCTGACTGTGGAACAGCGCTTGGTGCATTGTACAGAAAAGAAGCCACCGCCCATGCGCCTCCAATGTTCTTATTCCTTGACCCAACAAAGACTGGACCACCTGATGAAGATGCCTGTGTGTTCGCTATTGACCACAGCCGCCTTCCTGGATATGATGTGAGAATGACGATCGCCGAGTTATCCTCAGCTTGGAGATCATTGAATGTTACCCCGGATTCGCAAGATGTGAAAGCTTTCTGTCGTCGATGGGCCAAGGTCCCCGAAGCGCAGTTGAAAATTTGTCCTGCCGAACAGATTACCCTCCACACATTGCAGCAAGGAATCCAAGTCTCGATTGAAAACCAGCACTGTCATGATGCTTGTATCACCCTCACCTCGCTGTCAGCAACAACACCAATTCTCAACCTGCCCGACGCAAATTCCGATTGGCAAGCATGGAATCCCGAGGTCTCTATGAGAGAATTGAAATGTCTCGCCTGGTTGTTCCCGAAGATTGCCGCGTGGTCCGACTTTGAAGACTGGAACGAAATCATCTGTCCAGACAGTTCAGACCCTAACCATCATACAAATGGCAATTGCAACACCTGCAACCCTCCCACCCCCAGTATCCTTTGGGGCCGCGACAACAAAGACCGAATCATCCCATACGAGAATCCCCAGGACGCTGCCGTCTATGAGCGTGCCATCAAAAACCGACCTTCGCCATTTTTGGTCTTCAGACGAATCAACGAACATGGAGACGCTGAATTGCGTTTCACCCTCAATGTTCAAGCTCTGACGCACCAGGCACATGGAAAATTGGTTGGCACATCAAGCCGTGAGAAAATAACATCTCGCTGGCGACTTCTCCCTCATGCGTACGACATGGCTCAAAGAACTCCTGGCCAAGAAACCCCTGGCCAAGAAACCGAAATGTTTAATTTGAAGAGCAACGACAACGACAGTCCTTCGCCACAACCTCCTAACTTCAAATTCGAGTTGCGTGTTGAACAGCTTCGATCATTGAGCTGGATGATTTCACAAGAAGCAAAAGACATGGAACCATTCATGGAAGAGGAAGTTGAAGAATCCATCCTCCCCTTGATGCCATGGCGCGCCGAAGTCAAAGCAACAATGCCAAAAATTGTTCGCGGTGGTGTGCTAGCTGACGAGGTTGGATATGGCAAGACGGCTGTTATTCTTGGTCTCATCGACGCGCAGTATGAAAGCGACTGCAAACCCCCTGAAGACAACGGGCTTATTCCAACAAAAGCAACCTTGATCATCGTTCCCAGCAACGTCTTCAAACAGTGGGTTTCGGAAACCGAGAAGTTCCTCAAAGGCAAATACAAAGCTTTGGCGATTTCGTCAATCAGCAAGATCACCATCCGGGAAGTCCAAGATGCAGATATCGTGATTTTGTCATGGAGTATCCTGGCGAACGATGCATACTACAGCCGACTTCAACAATTTACCGGAACACCCCAGGCTCCCGCAAAATCGAGCGGAGGAATAGGTCGAAATTTCGATAGCTGGTTCCACGACGCTCGTGCTTCCTTGCGGGAGTCTGTTGAAATATTGAAAACAGAAGGGCCTGAGGCGATGCTCCAGCAATTGGAGGCCAGACGTCGCCGAGTTCAAGAGACACAGGCCGACTTCACCTACGTGCCCTCTCGACGCCTCCGTGGCCAGGCATTTGCTGACGCTAATAATGGTCGTGACAAGTCCAATGCAGGAGCGGAAGAGGATCTGGATTCTGATTCTGACTCGGGTTTCGAGGACTTTGATGCATCTGATGCGGGATACTCGACCGGAGCAGCGAGTTCTGCGGGCCAGCGGAAGCGGAGGCACAGTAGGAAGTCATTGGAAGGTTCAGAAGGAAAGCGACAAAAACGCCCATCGACGGACCTGGCAGAAGTGGCCGATGACAAAAAGAAACGTGAAGCCAAGTCAAAAGCTGTGAAAGATGACCGTAAGGACTTTGATATCAAAAAGAACCCCAGGCAAGACTGGCGCGATGTCAAAGCCGCATTCCTTCACGCTTTCAACTTCAACCGTTTGGTTATCGACGAATACACATATGCCGGGGAAGAAAGACAGGCTTCCCTGCTGTCATTGCAGGCACGCTCCAAATGGATCCTTTCTGGAACGCCAGCTCTTCGTGAATTTGCCGACATCAAGAGTATTGCGCGTTACCTTGGTCTACACCTTGGTGTGGACGACGATGGCGATTGCGACAGACCAACGCAGAACAGCAGAGTACGGAACATCCGGAAGAACCACACAGCTGTTGAGGCATTCCAGTATTACCAGGCACCCCACAGCAACGCCTGGTATCAAAACCGCCGAGAACATGCTCAAAGGTTCCTGGATCAATTTGTGCGTAGGAACATTGCACGCATCATACAAATTCCCTTGACAACCAACCTTGTCATCACCGAACAGTCACCCGCTGAAAAGACAGCGTACGATACGTTGTTCCGAGCCGTCAAAGAAAACAAGAGACGAATTCCTGGTCCCCTGAACTCCATTTTGTCCAAGAGCCAGTTTCCTCAAGAGGCTCTCATCATGTCCTGCGTCACAAGTCAAATAGGACAGCCTCCATGGAACCTCGAGAAGTGCCGCAAAGGCTCGCGGAACGACAAAAAGAAATCCGCTGAGATCTGGACTAAAGTGGACTCAATCACTCGACAGGCAGTGACTGTTTGGTATCGCGAAATGAACAATACTGATCCTAACAACTGGCAAAACGCCCTGAATGGCATCGCCAAGGTTGATTTCGGGGACGCGGAACTCAACGAAAGATTCAACGACCTCTTAGAGGGCACCATCCGCTCGTACAGCGAGTGGAAACTCACCGAACAACACCGACCAATTGAAGATTTGCTCCAGCAGCGATTCCAAAAGATTCAGAACGCGAAGACCGGCAACACAGCCACTGGGAGACGTCCTCCCAGAGCCACAGAACATGGAGGGGCCAATGATACGTCTTCAAGTTCGGTTTGGACGGCTGTGGAAAAAGCCTTGTCCGCTGATGTCACATCTCTCTTAAAGCAAGTCCTCGAGATTGACCGGGAATACCGATTCTACGAACACCTAGTGGAGATCCAAACCACTGGAATCCCACCATGTCAAGGGTGTGAGACTGATTTGCAAGAAAAAGAAGATGTCACCGTTCTCAAAACCTGCGGCCACGCCCTCTGCAAAACTTGTATTGCAGCCGCGATCACACAAACACACAAGCCTTGTCCCATTATTGGATGCAGTGGTCACATTGTCCAATCCAAGATCGTTCCTGGTGAAATCCTCGTCAGTGAAGACCAAGCAATCCAGAGCACCAAGCTCGACAAGCTTGTTGAGATCATCCGCAATGTCCCAGAGGACGAGCTTGTCATCATCTTCGTGCAAATAAACCACCTATTGCCCGTGGCATCGAATGCCCTTAAAGCAGCGAACATCGACCACCGCATGGTCACACAGACCAACTTGAAGGGAATCGATGAGTTCAAAGACTCGCCCAAACCAAAGAAGGGCACCACCCAACCACCTTCCAGACCGAAGGCTTTGATCTTGAATCTCGGAACCTCCATGGCAGCTGGATTGTAAGTTATTTCTCTCTGCTGTTATCTGTTATTCTTTGTTTGAAACATTACTAATCTGGTCTGATATAAAGGAACCTCCAATGCGCAAATCACGTCATCTTCTTGTCACCGTATTTCACCGCCTCTCACCATGACTATAACTCAGGCATGACCCAGGCAATCGGACGTGCCCGGCGATTCGGACAGGAACGCGAAGTCCATGCCTACCATTTGCTGGTAAAGAATACATACGATGTCAACATCTTCCAGAAGGCTCAGTCAAGCAAACTCGTTGAGCGTCAAGGTGTCCCAGGTTTGGTTCCAGAGGAATCGGTATTACCAGACGACGTCGCATACGAAGGAGAAGAGCTGCCAGAGTAGCCCTAATCGGTCTAAGGCTGCCTCAGGTGCCATTTGTGCGGTTCGATTTTTGACTCGCCGGTTGCCGTCACTGTCACGGTGACGTTTTTTTTCTTCATATTAAAATTCGCCGGTCGACAAGGTGGACACGGGTGAATGTTGTACATAGTGTGTGCAATACATACTTTTCCGTTCTACAAAATTGAAGTGTTCTAGCTCTACTCCTCTTCCTCCTCGTTCTCTTTGTTGAATATAGACAAATATTTTTGATGTTTTCTCCTATGAGCTTCAACATCAAAAGATCGACATATCTAGATACACTGATGATCTTAAGGTCCTTGTCCACACCTCAGCGGTCTTTGCCCACATCCTAGGATCTTTGCTCACCACGTCTCAGGGTCCTTTATCATCCCCATTTTCCGACGTTTCGGTGCTTTCCCAAGTGGTCGAGACCGCATACAATGCTAGTTGTAAATCGGGGAACGAAGGTCACATACAAACCTATCATGGCATCGACCATGACCCAGTGATCCCGCTTCGGCACCTAGTTTCCTTCAGTGGATTGACAATCGTTTTGATGGCGGCATGTCCAACGGGCAGATGTAGTAACAAGACGATCCAGCCATTTGACTCGATCAATATGTATGCTCCGAGCGATGCTAGCTAGAGCAATGCCCCTTTGCCTGCTATTTGTTGCCGACTTTGGCATCTGAAGAGTGTTGAGATGGTGCCCATTTGTCGGGAATTTTGGAGGGTCCGGTCTTTATACCAAAAGCGGCCTCTAAGCTATCGTTTCTTACCCTGACAATGACAATGCACTACTCGAGAAAGCTAATAAATTGTATACTGTTAGCTCCTGTATAGTGGTAGTTACATTATCTCAATGTTTCAATCTCAACAAGAAAGAGACTCTCCTACTATATCCAGGGCTCAATAGTAGAGGCGGGAGTTGCTCATTGCTAAGCGTACAGTCCACGAGAGTGTGAGAGAAGAGAAGAAGGGTTCCAACTTCCCGAGAAAAGTCATGCAAGCTAACGGTTGGTCAACTAGTTATGGCTAACTATGGCTACGTGCCGCCTAACAGCCAAAGGCATGAGGATATAACCCGTTGTCCAACACTTGTCGCCTGTCTACCGAGGAAGAACTTTATGGACTGGAGCACCTGTTGTGACATGAGTGCATAGACTAGCTAGACGGGTCGATGAACACGAACACCGCAAAGACTAGGCAGTTGGGCATTTCGAAAAGACACGCTATACAAGTCAGGATGTACATAGCCCAACTCAGCCAGCGGATAGATGTCGAAGTGGATATCTCAAGTGATATTGCAATGCACTCCGTTACCCTCATATAACTAGGAGGAATGTACAATGTCTTTTACAGTACACTCACCTGTCTACAAACTCAATAGCCATAAGAAAAAGGAGGAAATGGAAAAAAAAATCTGCGATTGGTCCTGCCGATATCCCACAGCGACTGGGCCAGATCTGTATCCGGGCTCCGATCACACAAATAAGAACCAGGAACAAACGTACTGTACATGGTATGTTGTAGACAGAAAAAAAAAAATAGGACGCCTCAAAAGTGGTTATGATTCATAGCGCCTCGGGGTGAAGGGCGCAGTGGCCTCTAATCATTCCCTGGGTTGACCGCAGTGCCCCCAGGCGGCTTTTGCTCGTCCATTCGAAATAGAAACACAACCATTATAATATCCTCTCCATCCGGAATTGACCCTCGGCAATGAAGGGCTCTTTTTAATCATTTTCCTTTGTGCCTTTCTATTGCTGGGGCGCGGCGTCCAATGCATTGTCCTTGCGCATCATCGTCTCCGGGTTCCACTCTGGCACGTCAGTCAGGTTGGTCAGACCGGCGCTGTTCTCGCAGGTATCGCGCCCGCTCAGCGGGCCAGGGGCGGGAATCTTGGAGCCGGCACCGGTAGCGGTGGCGGAGTCCTTAAGGGCTGTCAGGATGGTCTTGACCGACTCCGGGGTCAAATCCTCGTAGTAGTCATCGTTAATCTGGACCATGGGGGCGTTAACACAAGCACCCAGGCATTCGACCTCGATGAATGTGAAGAGGCCATCTTCGGTGGTGTGGCCGGGGGTGATTCCGAGGTGTTCGGTAATGGCCTTGACGATGGCGGTACTACCGCAGCCGCCGAGCTGGCAGGGGGTCTGTAGGATGCGAATTAGGAAGAGCAGGGAATAATGCTGTTTTCAGGTGCTTACAGTGGTGCAGATCTGCACGAAGTACTTGCCAACCGGCTCGCGGTTGTACATGGTGTAGAAGGTCGCGACCTCGTAGACACGCATTGGGGGCATCTCGAGCATGCGAGCGACTTCGTTCATGACGCTGATGCTGGTGAAGCCGTGCTGACGCTGACCGAGGTCAAGCAGGGGCATGACAGCAGCCTTCTTGTACTGGGGAGGGTAGCGCTTAAGGATCTCATCGGCGAGTTTGAGGTTCTGCTCGGAAAACTTGAACGGGAGGGTCGGGTTGTTGTTGGGCTTGTTGCGGTGCTATCGGAGGCAATCGCAGTCAGTATATGAGTCTTTGATGTGCCAATCCCAGGACGCAATCGGCGCCTGAAGCACGGGAGGGGTCGAAAGGAATACGCACCACCGCAAGGGAGTCGCTGAACCGTTGCGAACCGGCGGAGAAGGCTCTGTATTGGGGTTTGGGGAGCTGGTGCAGCAACTGGCGGCCGACCCGCGGGACTGAGAAGAGTTTAGAGGCCATCGCGGGCGATGATTGAGGGTCAATTGGGGGGAGATGAGGTTGGAGGTTGGAGGAGAAGTCAAGTTGACGAGGCGTTTTACTCGGGGCGGGCCCTGGGCAAATCAGCATCCAGGGATTACTACCGCCTTACCAATCCCCTGCCATACAGTTGCCCTTCAATGCAATCAACATAACGCTCAGCTTACGAGACAGTGATACTCTCGAATGGATTGTTTTAACGAACTTGATATTACTTGATATTGATGGATGTATACCGGGTGACTAACAAATGCAGAACTAGATGGATGAATACCGACCCGATTGCATCACATTATTGTGCCGTACTCATCAACCACATCTGCAGTCAACCAACTAAACATTCTCCATCTTATAAACCTCATAAGCAACCTCCTCATATGGATGCGCCGAGACCAAAGCATCGACTGCATTCAGCATAATGCCCCTGCCAAGACACATAATCTCAACCCTGACCTCCTCGCACCGTTCCAAAGCACCGACAGCTCCGACCGCCGGGTTCGCCCCCTCGTTGGGTAGAAACTGGCCTGTGCCAATAGTCTGGAAACAGCATTTGGTATACTTTCCACCTGGGAATGACCCTGCGCCCGTGGCGAAGATAGCTTCTTTACAGGCCTCCACGTTGGCGGTCGGGACGAAGAAGACGAGCTTGTAACGGTCTGGAGTGGAGGTGGACATTTGGTGCTTTGAATGGGTATAGCTCTGTCTGCGGCTTCGTTGAGAAAGGCTAAGTAGTCCTGCGCTTTGCTGCGGATTTATTCTTGGGTTGGTTGCGAAGCACGATGCACGACGTAGGGTATAAAGTGTCTGGGAGGGTAGTTGCGGCCGGAAAGTAGACCTCGTGAGGCTCCAGGTACCACAAAGGATGTTTCGGGGCATGAAATACTGTGTCGTGCAGCAGTGTTGACTGTCAGACAACAAGTGCCCAAGTGAGGAGGTAGTAGTGAGGAGTCATGGTAACTAACTAACAAATGCGGCCTTGTTTACAAGGCATCAACTATTCCCGAAGCAACTCCAAATAACTATCTTCCAAGGTACTTCGATCGAGAAGTGAACGCGAATGAATATGTAACTTGCCATTCTCCTGGTATATACTTCAGTTGAAAAAATAGTATACAAGAGTGTTGAAACACAGGGTATCAAATGCATCGCTCACGCCCACCACAGCCCCAACTTCGAACAGGAACCAATACACATACACCAACAAACCAGAATTTACACAGTAATAGTGTGCATGCGTGTATACTTGCTGACATGCTCCTCAATACTTGCCAGCATCTCCGCCTTGCGAGAATCCTCGATCCAGCTCTCCTGGACACTATTCTCCGCAATGATCCTCCACTCCAGCACATTCAGGTTGAAAGCCTCCTGCACAGCGCAGTAGTTATCAAGAATATAACCACCAAAATAAGCAGGATCATCACTGTTGATCGAGAACTTGACTCCAGCCTCCAAGAACCGCCGAATAGGCAGCTCCTTCACAGAAGTGACACAGCGCAACCGCACATTCGACAACGGACAGACGGTAAGCAGGATACTCTCACGCGCCACACGCCGCATCAGCTCCTCGTCTTCAACTAGCCGAATACCGTGATCAATACGCTGGGCACCAAGCTCAAGCGCAGTGCTGATATAAGTCGGATCACCTTCTTCGCCGGCATGCGCCGTGAGCGGGATATTCTTCTGCGCGGCTGACGCATAGATCTCGCGGAACATATCTTTCGGCGGGCCGACTTCTGAAGAAGACCAGCCGAGTCCGTGTACAAGACCAGACTCGAAGTGATTGTGAGCCACAATCTCGTCGTAGACTTCCTTGGCCGATGAGACGGGGAGATGTCGCACGAAGCACAGGATCAGTCGTGTGCTTAGCCGAGCTCGGTCTCGGCACGCTTGCACCCATTCGAGAAACCTGTCACAATGGTGTCATATGGTACACCGCGGCTTTCATGTACTTGCGGGTCGAAGAAGACCTCGGCGTGGTGGACGCCGTCTGCGTGCGCCTTTTGGAAATATGCCCAGGCTAGGTCGGCAAAATCCTGTTCCTTGCGAAGGACGGCCATGCCTTCGAAGTAAAAGTGTAGGAAGTCGTCCAGATTACTGAAGTGCTCGTAGCGTTGCTTGAGTGTCTCGACCGAGGTATATACTGGGTCGGTCGGCAAGGTGATACCATTGCGCGTCGCGAGATCGAAGATGAGTTCTGGCTCAAGGGTGCCCTCGAGATGGACGTGGTGTTCACATTTAGGGAGGCCCTCTAGGAACTCGTGCAAAGGAGATTGACACATTGTTGTGGGTTGCAGTGAGTAAGTTTATTCGGGGGTGAGGATTTTCTACATCAATGCGGAGATATAAGTGCCGGACGAGTTTCCTTTTTCCCCCGCTGGTATCTCAGGCTATCACGGCCCTTCATTTTCGTGACACAGCTGTCTTTTATCACCCGCAGACTTTTAATCCCAACATTAGGCCGATCGATAAGCTTTTCCCCGGAGGTCTCCGAAGTCCACGTCGAATAAAGAGATCAACAGGATTCACCAAACGAGTAAGTCCAAGAGGCTCCAATCACAGCTCCTCTTGACACTCCGTGCATATAAGACATTGATTATACGTAATATTGTATGTTCAAATATATTTGAATCTAATATTCACACTTTTCAAAGCCTCTATCTAAACCCCGAAAAACACCCAAGTCTTGGAATAAAAGAAAATATACGTAATCGTAGCCCATCTTCAGGACTAAACTCGCAGTTCGGCACCAGCAGCCTTTCGTAGCCGGTTCATGACAGCTGCAGCCAGGTCACCCTCGCGATCTGACACACCTTCCACGTAGATAACATCCACATCAAGCTCATCCAGCCCGCGTAGGGCGGCAAAGAGACCATGCGCGATGGAAACTGCATCCGAGCCAAGATGGTAATCATATGCGACCTTCGTGCAGCTACTTGAGTTTCCATCCTGTAGCACGGGAACCGGGAAACTGACAACGTTCCCAATGGGAGAAGGCACGGGGTTCATGGTCGTGGCGATGTCATCTTCCGAAGCGAGCCCCAAGCCGAGCTCCCAGTTCCGCGTGCGAATAATACCAATTTTGTGTGCGCCAATGGCTGTATCTTTCAAGTCCTTTAGGACATGTTTCATCACTCCGGCCGGGTTTGATGTCGGCTCGAAGAGAACAACCCGTGCTTTTGGCGAGTAATGGCGGTACTTCATGCCCGGTGCGCGTGGAACCTCCTTCACGTCTAGCGTGCCGTCTTTGTAGCCGACTGCTACACTTTCCCACCCTTCGCATTTCCGTATTTCGTCGATGCCGATGCCGCCGGGGCGAAGAACCACTGGTGGGTCACATAACCCGTCGACCACGGTGCTTTCGACGCCAACGCCAGATGCGCCGCCGTCAAGAATCAGGTCGATGCGGTCTTTGAGATCGTGGTATACGTGCTGCGCGGTTGTTGGGGATGGTTTGGTGGATGCATTTGCAGATGGCGCGGCGAGGGGACGGTCGGCTGCGTGGATGAGTAGGCGTGCCAGTGGTGAAGAGGGCATGCGGACGCCGAAGGTGGTCAGGCTAGAGGTGACCTCTGACGCCAGTATGGATCCGGATGGGTTAGGTAGAATAATTGTCAGTGCGCCGGGCCAGAATCTATCGATCAGAGGCTTGTAGATCGGGGGGGAGGGCGATTGGCGGCGTCTTGGTTGAGCTAGGGCTGCCTTGAGAGGTGGGATTTAGGAGACGCTCAAGCATGTCGAGTGAGTCGACATGAACGATTAACGGGTTGTCTGAGGGCCGCTGTTTGGCGCGGTAGATTCCCTGGACCGAAGAACTGCGCGTGGCATCGGCTCCTAAACCATATACTGTCTCGGTAGGAAAGGCAACTGGAATGTCACTAGACCGGAGGAGTTTGGCAGCTTCTTCGATGGCTTGCGACTCGGGCGTTTTTTGCTTGCGCTCCTTCTCCCACCATTCCGCCAGAGATAAATCGCCGGGCCCTTCGCTGAGCCGTTGGACGGGGACAACTCGCGTTTTTGTAGACATTGTGTTCAAGAGTCTGGCACAACTGCGCTGACAGTGGCCGGCAAAAGCGCGAGTGAAAAACAACGTGATGTTTGAGAAGACTCAATGACGCACCATTCGGGCGCACACGCTATCAGATGAGGGGCGAAATGATGCCCGAGAGGCCGGGTTCTGGTTGCGCGGGGCAAAGTCTTCTTTTTGCTCGTCGGCGTAGAATCAGAAGTCGTCTCTAGCGTACATTGACTATCATTCTGCACAATACCGTCAGAAGCGATAAGAGGCCCTATATTGAAGATCGCGAGAAAATCGGTTCGGGTCATGACGTCGGATGACTCAGCTCATCAACACCGACAACGGTATTATGATTGGCAATAGATTTGGAAGAATAGGGGTTATTCATGATTGCATGAGGTTGAAATAAGTGTAGATAAACTAGTCGAAGCGGGGTTGTGGTCGATCAGCTGGCATAAAGAGACCAGGTTTGGTATACATCGGCTTGACACCAAAGGTACCACCTAGGCATCTTGTATAACCTCGTTGAATTGAATCCAAAGCTCTAATCTATGTGCTCTCTAATGTATACACAAGACTCAATCATTTCTTCTTGCCCTTACTACCTCCTTTGCCACCTCCACCTCCACCTTTTCCACCTTTGCCCTTACCCTTCTCACCACCTCCTCCGCTTCCAACTCCTGCAGTCATGATGCGCACCTTGCCCACAACCATAGTGTTGATAATCTCTGTGTCCTTCCAACCCTTGATGAGCTCTCCCTCCCGTTCCCGGAGGCGTTCAGCATCAGCACGAGAGATCCCGACATCTTCGGCGTGCTCCTTCTTGACCTTCCCGGTCGTGGTCTCGGACACCCACCGACCAATGATCTCCTTGACGGCCTTGCCCTTCTTCACTGAGCCAGGCTGCAGCTTAACTTTGTATTTGTAGCGTCCAAGGGCAGCCCATGGGGCGCATACTGGAATAGCAGCAATAATTTCGTCATCCGGAGTCGGTGTGCCCACAAGGGCTGGAATCCAAGTGAGATCTGCAGCTTCTGCGGCAGCTGTCTCCTCGTTGTAGTCGTCCGTTCCATTTTCCGTGAATTGAGCCTGGCGTTTCCGCTCGGCCTCGGCGGCACGCTCATGCTGGGCCCGGCGTCGCTGCCTTTGCGCCTCGGCCTCTCGCTCACGCTGTTCCTTGGCTTCAGCTGCCTTGGCCGCCTTAGCTGCTTTGCCTTTGTTGGCACCCACTAAACGAAGAGCAAGTTCCCGCTCATCTTCGTCTTGATGAGCATACTTGGCAGCAGCGCGCTTGTCTTTCGCCCGCTTGCCGCGAGTGGGAGCGATACGTGGTGCAGCTGGTTTTTCCTCAGCGGGACGGTCAAGAGGCTTGCCCTGTCGCAAGGTACGTCGCTCTCGAGCGTTCAAATTCGGTTCTTCATTTTGTTCGAGCACAGAATTTTGACCTGCTGTTCCTGCTGTCGTTGTGGTTTCTTCGCCCTCCGGCTGATCTTCTGCAACTTCTTGCTCCGGCTCATCCTTCGATTCTTCTTCCGGCTCAGACTCAGGGTCCGATTCTTGACTTGGCTGAGAGGTCAGGGGCTCCGAGTTGCCTCGCTGGAGAGGGTTTCTGGTGGCGACTTTCTCATCTTCATCCTCATCTTCAGATCCCGCATCTTCCTTCTCTGCCTCTTCGGTGGCCTCTTCGGTAATCTCTCCAGGGCCCTGTTCGGCGGTCTCTGTCTGCTCTGGGGTTTCTGGCTCTACGGCATCCTTCGCCTCAGAAGCCTCTGTCTCATCTGTAGTAGTTATAGCGGCTTGCGGAACGTCAGATGTGTCAAATCGCTGCTTGTGGTTCCGAACGCTTTCCTGGCTGATTTGGAACATAATACAAAATCCAAGAACCAGTTGCGATGGGGCCAAGAAGTTCTTCTCTCCCTTGATTTGGAAAACACCTGTGGGCATGATTCCGCTACCATTCTCTGCGATTTTCGATACCTGATGAGCATGCGCCCACCAAGCAGACATGACAGCCTTAGAATCCCAAGCACTTGACGTCGCGACGCAAAGGTTGCCGGCTTGGGATAGCGTGCTTGGGGAGATCGGTGCATCTGCACTACCGGCTCGGTTCTTCACCACGATCGGCGTCGCACCTTCAAGGTCAGCGTGCACAAAGATATCGCCCTTAGACAGATAACGTCGGTAGAGCAATTCGCTTTGCATAGCATCCCGTGCACTATTAATGTTAGTAGATATCACAACCCAGTGCTGAATGGGGCCACGTACCCTATGACCAAATATCCCTCTGAAGAAATGAAAAAGATAAATTTCTCGAACCAGAATGGCGTCCGAGCCTGTCGAAGCACTTGCTTCTCTTTCTTCAAGCCTCGCTTGAGGTCGGTTGTCACCTTCTTCTCGTGACTCTTCAATGCCTTCGCAGACGACTGGGTTGTCCTTTGTTCCTTCTCCGAGGCTTGCTTCTTCTGGTCGTAGTATTGCGATGCGTTCGCCCATGGGCTCAGGCCAAGGTCAATGTCTATTGTCAATAGCTTAGACTCTCGTTCCGCACGGGCTGTCTCTTGCTCTGCCTCGTTCTCCGAGTCCGAGTCTGATTCATCGCTGCTAGAAAACTCCTCGTCTTCATCCTCGTCGTCGCCGGCTTCCCCAAGAACTAGGGTGACTGTGTTTTCGTACAGTTTGAGGGGCAGCTTGATGGTCTGCGCCACTGGATTGCCGCGACCCTGTTCCATCTCAATCAGGCGCGCAATTTCACCCCAGTCCATTCCTGGGCCACTAATCCGTTGACAGCATCCATTGCCTCCTGGACTCGGTAAACGTTGTCCTGGATAGCATCCGCTTTGCGGATGTGAAGTTCCTGCACGTTTTTGAGCTCATCGATCCGCTTTTTGTGCTCCGACCGCACGGATTCGAGCTTCTTCTTGGCCGCTTCCTCACGCTCCGTCAATCGCGACTCGAGGCGTTGAGATTCAAGGGATGAGAAATACTCGTCGACCGTGGCATTGAAGCGTTCGAACTCCAGGATCTTTGTTCCTGGTTTGTTTTCAAACTGTCGAGGTTTGAAAGGGTGGAAGTCTTCGTACAGCAGAGCCGGGGCCTTTGACGCAGTCTCTCCTTCTGGGATGGGTCGCGTGTCTTCTTTCGCAACAATGTAGCCCGGATGGCTTTCCCCAGAATCAAAGGTGTTGGAAATTCGCCTCGATTCTTCTAGCACTTCTTTCACGGCCTGCAACTTATCTTGGCTCCCCAAGACTTGCTCCAGTGGAGTTGTAGTATCAAATTCCTTGATCGCAAAGACGTGGTCTAGAAGCAAGGGAGGGTATTCAGGAAAGCCTTGCGACAGTGCCTTGCGCAGAACATCCGTTCCCTTTTTCTTGGACTTTTTGGGTGCATTTCCCTCTAGGGCGAAAAGCGCCTGTGCGTTTTCCAGTGTCTGCAGAACTCGATCCGCTGTGATGTCCGGAACCCCATCATAGTTCTGTTTATTAGATACAGTGTACTTAAGTCCGACCTTGATCTCTTCCTGGCCCACACTGGCGGCAACTTGGCGGAAGACGGCAAGAATGTTGTATTCGCGGTCCGTCAAGATAATGTTGCCACCGGCAAAAAATTCGAGGAAGATATGGTATGCGCCATCGCTGAAAGAGAAGTCGATGATGCGATCGGTTCCAATTTGGGAGATACCTGTAATCCGACGAGACTTGAGGTACTTTCGAAGACGGGTCACAAAGGGTGAAGGTGTTGTTGCCGCGGTTCGCGAATATTGGGTAACATGAGTGCGAAAGCCGGAGTCAATAATGAGTTGGCGTCGGTGGTCTGGCTTGGCGAGCTTGAAAAGGAATATACGCTAATAACATACTAAATCAGCTCGGTAACCTTGATGGCATAGAAAAGAATTGAGCGTACCGAGGACAGATCGTAGATGTTGGACACTCGGAGGTTGACACACTCCGATGCCAATTCCTGCGTGATGACCTGGGGATGTTAGCGTGACATCTTCTTTGCAGTTAATTTGAAGATACCTTGACATCCAAAGAAGAGAATCTTTGCTTCATAGCTGTGTTTGTGAAGAGAGGGGAATTTTTTTGAGGGTGACGTATGCGGGGCTGGAACTAGCTGTACGAGGAAATCTACCATGCGAGTTAATACTGCCTGGCAGAAAACCAATCATTTACCCCACTCACCTGCGTAGTATGTAGATCCTGAACACCGCGTAAATATGGAACTTGTGCCTAGATCTGTTGAACTGGAATATCTCAGTGTATAGGATTAAAGGAAAGTGGTGTGTAATAGGAAAAGAGATATAAAGTTGGTCATCTTTTCAGATTTGATCAAGGCGGAACAAAAGGGCGGTGCATACCGCAACCAATAAAAGGTATTTCTACTCGGGGTCCTAATCCGGAATAGTAAGAATAGCGGCCATCGCGTGTTATTTTGTATACTTCAGCCCTCTATCACCTTGAAACTACTGCCTATACAGATTTCTTTGGTTTGCAAGGAGATATACTTGTAAATGATCCTAGAGAGTTACATGTATGTATAGGCCGGCACAGTTATACCAAAAACTCTCATATCCTCGCCTCATAACCTGAGCGACTTTTCCTCCCCGTATATATCTACGTATACATATCGGTGGACATGTTCTCTATTAGGTGTCACCTGCCTTGACGGTGTCCACTTCACGATCTCTAAATTGAAGGTTTTCCATTTTACAAGAAAGTTCCTTTTGGGAGCTCTCTGGAATGCATGGAGCAATCTGCAACTATCGAATTGAGGGGTGTCATCTCGACACCCCAACGATGGGCATCTAGATTTCCACTCTATGTCGCGCTGGAAGGCCTGTGTTACGGACAGATGTATCTGACTAAATTGCGGTTTCTTGATATGGATGGATGCCCCAGGTTGTTCTTCAAGGTGCACAGCACCACTAGGTGTCTCCTCTCATTTTAGTATTACGCCATGGGAATCTTCAACTGAGAAAAAAGAGACCCATTGAGAAATGACTAGGCAAATACCTTCGAAGTACGATGTAGGCTCCAGGCTAGTAGTGGTGCCGGTTATAAGCGGCTCCGAGCAATAAAGTAACATGCGTGCACATGCAGTATCGGAGCTCTGCACTCAATCGAATTGTTGTACGTTGGCTGGCAATTTGACGGATCAACAGTATTGTGTTATTGAGGTATGTGGTGGGTGGAAAGCTCTCTCTCCCTCGGTGGCCACCTGGGCAACAACGAGTGCTCAAGTCATATCACAAAGTCAATTTTTGCTTGGGACTCCCAATTGAGCCAAATTATTATTATATTATGTACTGTGCAATAGATAGATGTAGTATTCAATCCATTATCTGGCGCTGTAACCTTGACATTTCCAAAAGCTTGGATGATCTCACATTCCAACGAAATACCATTCCACAGATCACCCAGACAGCGGGTTTGTTGATGTTGAGATATCCATATTATAAAGAATGCATTGTCTCTCCTAGCACTCGGCAAATAGATTGACTGTTGATAAATCAAGGGCGTCCTGTGTTTCTCAACTCTTCCACTTTCATACTCCTAGTCTTCTATCGCTATACCACTATTAAGCCCACGTTCAACACCAATCCAAAATGAAGCTTACTATCTTCTTCCCTCTGGCTGCTTTCCTGTCTTTGACTATCGCTGATCCTCTGGATGACGCCAGTCCTGGCCTTGTATGCTGTCCCTATCTGGGTGTATAATTCGATTCGGAGGACTAACCACCTTGTCTTATCTCGAACAGATTCGGTGTATCAATGAAGCCACTGCAGTATCAGGCTGTATTTCCTCTGTTGATTACGAGTGCACTTGCCCAAGCCCAGCGTTCAAGGATGCGCTCGGTGTCTGTTTGGACGCTACTGGTAGCCCGGAAGACTTCGAAGGTATATTCCCCTCGCCCATTCCAGTCTTCTTGCTATACCTTTCAATTGGCCTCGCACCATATTGGAACTATTTGGAGACTTGGGCTAATTGACTTACTTTTAGTCGCCGGTGAATTGCATAAGGAACGTTGTGGTGGGTCGCCGCCTCAATAAGGAGCCCTGGAGGTTATATATACTTTGATGTCCATCTGATCTTTTATTTTTTTCGAGTGAACGGACATAGCAATGGGCTAAAGAATGAATGGGCCTTAGTTTACTTCCTAATAGCAAGTGTAAATCTGATTAGTCTCGAATGTTGTTGGTAGATGTAGTGTAGAATATGTGATATCCTACGGATATCACCTATATACCCAATAATGTAAGTCTAACGTCGGTCCGTTTTTATTTTGCACTCGAATTAGCGCCAGTTTCTTTAATAATACGCGTGCATGTAACTACTGAAAACTCGAGGGAAAAAGCAATGCAGCCTGCAGGACAATGTTATGCGATGGATGGTGCTGCAGCCTTCCGATGTGACCCATATTTTAGCCCTTTTTGTCTGCTCTGATCATCGAGGAAAAACCCCCATTATGGAGTTGGGTCTAGACTCCTGACAGTTTCGCTACCTCGTAGATATAATGTCTGCACCTCGCATTGATCTGTGCATGGTCGGAAAAGCTCGTGTTGCCCACTCCAGGGCTGCAACGAAAAATTATGTATTTACGGTACTGCCAGATAGATGGACAGCTCTACAGTGCAATATAGGCGAGCAAATGAAAAGACCCCTGGAAGAACTCCATCATTGCGATTGCACGATATTGATATCAATGAATGGGACAAGTTAAAGACAATAAGAACATTCAAGTATTTTCGTTCTGAACTTCATATTCTGATCAACCCATCACATTTAAGCAACGTTCTCGAAGGCAGTAGGGAAGCGCTTCATGTTCTGCTCAACGGGACCGTGGCCACGGAGGGAACTGAACGTAGGCACCGTCCTGGAGGAGCTTGCCCTCCTGGCGGAGCTGGACGTACTCCTCGCGGCGGACGGGGGTGAAGCCCCAGTTCTTGGAGACAATGATCTTTTGGCGACCGGGGAACTTGTACTGAGAGCGGCGGAGGGCCTCGAGAGCGGTAGCACGGTGGGCGTCACGGGTGCGGACGGACAGAATGATCTGGCCAATGTTCACACGGGCGACGAGACCCTGGGGCTTACCGAAGGCACCACGCATACCGGTCTGCAGACGATCGGCACCAGCGCAAGACAACATCTTGTTGATACGGACGACGTGGAAGGGGTGCACACGGACGCGCAGGTGGAAACCTTCCTTACCGGCGATCTTCACAAGGTACCTATTGAAATCTATGAGATTGTGTCCATGGATATCACGCGACAGATGTGGGAGCGGATCGAGTAACGTACTTGTTGGCGCAAATACGGGCGGCTTCGAGAGCCTCGGAGGACAGCTGCTCGTACTCGTTGGAAACCAAGTGGATGCAGGTAGGGAAGTCATCCACGTTAGCCTTCTTACGACCAAGATCGAAGATACGAATCTTAGGGTCGGGAACACCACGGTTGAACCGGGACTTGGGTAAGGCTGGATGTCGAGGTCTGATGTCAGCGAAACCGGCCCGTCTTAAAAAAAAAAGATCCAAAAAAATGCAGAAGCACAGTGCCACAAGCGTCACTCCTCATAGCAAAGGTAACATTCCGGTCATGGCGAGGTGGTCCGTTGGCGATGTATTGATGCACTCCCCACCACTAAGATAACCCGCACAAATCTTCAAAAGCTCGCGAAAATCGAAATCGGCACGCACCTTGTTCTTGCAGTAGCGGTAACATCTCGCGGGACGACGGGCCATTTTGAGTGTTCGAAGGGTGGTGATGGCACTTCCTGCGAACTGGGTATTTGTCGGTGGTTGTCGAGGGTTCGGAAGGAGAAAGAGAAAAGAGGGTTTCGCTGTGGTCACGGGTCTTGATTTCCAAGCAACTCTGTGGCAAAAGGGTTTAACCCTATTAATGCCTGAGCGCTCAGGCCTCAACCCAAGTTACAGTTACAGACTTTGATTGGTCCAAAGCTTTCTCCACTAATCCCGTTTTGGTCCACTTTTATCGTGCTGATAAATGGAGCACCCGGCTTTCCCGAGGGATTCATGGATGTCTACTCCCTAGGTTATTACCATTCGATTTTCACGTATACTTCGAGTCGTATCCTAGCTTGCGTAAGGAGCTAAAAACAAGTGAGCTCAACACAAAGCAATAAACGGCAAGTCCTTTGCTAGGCATAACTAAGAAACTAAAACAACCTATGGGTTGGGATCTGCATGCCGACCTAGTTACCGGTGGGCATAAGGAACTTGCTCTTCCCGATTATCAATCAAGGTTCGAAAGTCCTTAGGGTCATTACAGGTCACAAATACATACTCAATCCCCAATTGTGGAGCGATGACTTTGAACTGATGGTATGTGGATCTATGGACCGTTGACGTCGCGATGCTATCTCCGACGCCAATATCACCCACGCGGCCTTGCCCCCCTCGAGGGCCAACATGTGCTTATGGCATACGATTACTGTGGGCTACCTAGGTAGAAGTGACAAAATTGGTCAGCTGGACGTCACCATTGGGCGGTGCTTATTCAAGATTAATAATGCGGCTGTAAATGTTGCCGAACTCCCTTACACCCAGGAGACCCCCTCCATGCCGGGGTTGTTGAAGGGAAATGTGACAGTGTTCTATACGGGAACTACCCAGCTGTTCAGCGCATCAGGAAATGCCTATGACTTATATCAGGATTTGGATTCTACCATCCAAGCGTTGTATGCGAGGGACCCAGCATGAGGTTGAAGAGCTTCAAACCGTTGCGAAGGCAAGCTTGTCCAACATGACGAAGAAGTATTCAAACGTAGCTTTAGTTGTAATTCTATGTTCTGATATTCTAAGATACATGATTTCAATTCCAATAGCCCTGACAAAAGCCATCCCACGAGCGCCATGATAAATGGCTTTCCTTGGGGTCTTCCACAGGGGACGAGAGGCATGACTCCGTAGATATAGTACTTCAAAGGTTATCTAGGTACCTGTAATGACATTCATGTCGATGTCATCGCCGTTGAGGCTCTTTTGAGGTTGAACTCTGGATACCTACCCCGAACTCCGGGGTCTATTCCGAAGGCTGGAATGCGGATGATCCTTTAATTTCCATTGATAATTTTCTGTCCACCTTGCCATTTTCATGATGAATGACACCTGGACAGAAAGCATCTCTCAAATCCTGGGCTGGGGCTATTTCGTCCTGTGGTCACTGTCATTCTATCCGCAAGTCCTGCAGAACCACGGCCGCCGCTCAACAGACGGCTTCTCTATTGACTTTGCTCTGCTCAACGTGCTCGGACTATCTGCGTACACCGTTTTCAACGCGTGCTTCCTCTTTTCCCCGGTTGTGCGCGCTCAGTATGCCCAGCGACATCCGCAGAGCCCTGAACCAACCGTCCAATGGAACGATTTCGTCTACGCCCTTCACGGGGCACTGATCTGTTGCTGGACCAGCAGCCACTTCCTATGTGCACGGTTTTGGAACTTTAATTCCAAGCAGCAGCGGGCGAGTACGCTAGCTCTCGTGCTCTTTTGGGGCTGCCTGGGGGTGGTCCCTCTGACCGTTCTGTGGGTTATGGTGTCGATGTCTTGGGAATGGATTGATGTGGTAAGAGGAAACCTGCTCCATGAAATTACTAACTATCCTGGAGTTAACATACGCTGACGGAACTATTCCTTAAGGTGTACGTGGTCGGCATGATCAAGGTGTTCCTCACGGCCGTCAAATACACACCCCAGGCAGCGATGAATTATCGGCGGCAGTCAACAACTGGGTTTTCCATCGGGGCAATCTTGCTAGATCTGTCCGGTGCGGTTCTGTCGCTGATGCAGCTGGTGCTGGATTCCTCGTTGCAGGCGGACTGGTCGGGCGCCGTTGGCAACATTGCCAAACTCCTGCTGGGCAACATCAGCGTTCTATTTGATCTAATCTTCATCTTTCAGCACTTTGGCCTGTATCGCGAACGATTGGCAGAGAATAAGCCAGGACTATCAGTGCGCGATCCTCTTCTAGATAGCAGGAA
The DNA here is from genome assembly GCF_028829835.1 of Penicillium mononematosum. Classification (NCBI taxonomy): domain Eukaryota; kingdom Fungi; phylum Ascomycota; class Eurotiomycetes; order Eurotiales; family Aspergillaceae; genus Penicillium; species Penicillium mononematosum. The sequence continues at coordinate 2,580,298 of NW_026643271.1, forward strand.
TGAGGCATAGACATGTACATTCATATGACCAGGAACTTTTACATAGATTTGCAACCTAGATGAACTTGGAATGATACACGGAGGACCTTTTGGGTCCGATTCCTTCCCCCGAATGTATCATATGTAGTGAGCAAAAAAACTAGAAGACACTATAATGAGGTCTACTTCTAAATACAGATGTAGCCGATATCAGCTGGGAATAGTGCACTACTCAACAATTACATAATTAAACAATTATATTAAGTGGAATTTGAACTTAAGAGTTGCCCTTTGCTGGCCTGGGTGATGGAGTCAGTCTAATAGCCAAATATGTTGCCAGTAGCGAAGAAAACATCATGCCCATCAAGGGAGCATCCGAGGATGATCTGTAACAGCAAAAGCTAGACCCCGAAGGAAGGTTCATTCAACCTGGGACTAAAGCTAAAGGACGATGTGACAGGCCACATGGACTGGAGAGTGAGCCCCCCTTTGAGCAGATAAACGTTGTCCTCGATGTGGCATAGAGAAGAATGAGCAATGTGCAAGCCGGAAGTGTCCGTGAAATATATGAACCATCATAAATAAGGTCGTTGGAGCTGCACAGGATGTCTTCCAGGGCTAGGCGTTTCCCTCCTCAATTGCAGCCCAGATGAGCTCTGCAAATTCGTGGAGCAACATATCTTGGGTAATAACAAAATCCCAATCTCCTTCTCGTGGTTCATTCAATAACAAATGCTGAAATGGAATAATCAAATCTCCGCCCTGGATAGTGGGTTCCTGGCCATTTCCCCCTCGTTCTATCAAGATCCTCTGCGCAACTTGCGGTGCTGTACTGGCGTGCTGTGGAAATGACATTGCAGGAACCCAAGATTTGATTTCGATGTTTCCTGAACCTCGTTTGATGTCGATGGTGATGCCCATTATCATCCGTCCTTTTGATTCACGCAACCACCAAGCAATGTCTCTTTGCAGTTTTTCAGCGGTCTCTGAATATTCGACTTCAAGAACTAATGTTGGAAATTGATGTCCTTGCCGTATTGGACTCCATGCCCGGTCCGCTTGTTTTTTTCGATCCTCGCCATCGATACGGGTGGCTCCTAGACAGGAGATTCGACGAGAGACCTTCATTTGATGGGCGAGACGCATAAATCAAGTATTCGAACCGGGAAGCAGCTTCTTCGTGGGGGTGGCTGGGCAATTTGAGGATGAGGGTTTGAAGTGATAAGGAGTAATCAAGACGGCCGGGCAGCTGTTCGTCAAGTTCATCGAGTGCTTTTGATGGAAACGCTTTAATAACAACAAAGCAGTCGTGTGGTGATACGGAAGGCATGGGACTTTCTAGATCGCATTGGGGATTGTAGTGAAAGACTGGCGTGTCAGGAGGAAGGTGTGGCAGAAATCCATCCTCTACATCCGTGTCCGACACGATATTCCTACGTTCACACATAGCGGACGTTTCCCATACATTGCTCTTGTTTCTGATGTTCATGAATTGATGGAGTTGAGCAAAAGAACAAGTATACGGGGCTACATCTTAATGACATCACCTCCTCGCCTATACAACATACACCAGTGCTTCCATTAGTCCTCCATAATCGCTGCCACCTGGGCAGTCCCCTCCCGTTACTAAAAAAGACTACAAAAAAAGACTACAAAAAAGACTACAAAAAAGACTACAAAAAAGACTACAAAAAAGACTACAAAAAAGACTACAAAAAAGACTACAAAAAAAGACTACAAAAAAGACTACAAAAAAGACTACAAAAAAGACTACAAAAAAGACTACAAAAAAGACTACAAAAAAGACTACAAAAAAGACTACAAAAAAGACTACAAAAAAGACTACAAAAAAGACTACAAAAAAGACTACAAAAAAGACTACAAAAAAGACTACAAAAAAGACTACAAAAAAGACTACAAAAAAGACTACAAAAAAGACTACCTAAGAAGACCACTAAGGAGACCACAGCCGTATAAGCGGCCAATTATTCTTATTATAGGAATTAGGATATTGTAGAAATGGCACTGTAGAAGTTGATATTGTAGGAATTAATCATATAGACCCCAGTTTGTAGGTAATAGTAAACTGGCGGTATGACAGTCAAAATTTAATATGGAAACATACCATATGGCCCACTAGCGGCTATACGCTGCCGTCGTACGAAGGTTGAGTTGGTTGATATTATCTCGACAGATCGATACAGTTGAGCTGCGACAACTTTTGCCGGCTCTCCACACCTTTATTGGTGCTTGCTGCAGACCATTATACGAACTTAGCGTCGAGGTCTGTTGAAATAATGATAAGAGCGGGGGGAATATCTTCGCCTTTTCGGATCTAAATTGCTAACCAAGATGCAACTAAGTGGGTGTCCATCAAACAGCCATACGATAAAGTATTCTCTTTTTGGTTGAAGACTATGAGTCCAAGCACCTCAGCTTGTCAAACGGCACAAGCCCCGCCCGGTCATCAAGAGGAGATCCAGAATGTTCTCTGTAGAAGGAATTACCAAATAGAAATGTCTCTGGTCATAACAGCATGTAGGTATCTTCGCCAGGCCGGGTGAAAGGGGAGAGCCAATTTAGGGCCTAGCAAACCTTTGCGAACCAATCCTTTATAGGTCTTTATCTCCTTTATAGAGTCGATAAAGATGTTCTTTATATCCCGGGTCATATCCTTGGTTTTGCGCTTGAACTCGTACGCTACTAAGGCTATTATAGGATAGACATTGTGCTAACAAGTAGAGATAAGACTTTCAAAAACTTTATTACAGTTAAGTTCTAGAAATTCTATTTCTCTAAATCAGCGATCCTATGCCGTGGCGCTAAGGATAACGTCGTTATAGAGTTTATAGCTATATACTATAAAGTATAGAAGCGTTCCAACTATACACTGTTTAGTTCTAGCAGAATAGAGTCTGTACGTGCCTTTTAATAGTCTAGTAAGTATTAGTTAGGCCCGAGGAGGTAAGGTACCTTCGAGTGGCTGTCTGATAGTGGTAGCACGACTAAAATCAGTCAGTTTTAAGGTGAAGTTCCTATTAAGAAGATAGTTACTTATATAGTGTAGTGGAAACTCCTGGTGAACCACGACACGTGTAATTGTACATAGTCGTAGCCTGCAATATTTTGACAAAAATGTACCGAAGTAATACCTAGGTAATTGTTTGGGCATAGTGGTAAAATAGTTACAAGTGTCAGCACCATGTCGTCGACTGAGAATTTCTTCGACTCTCTTATTGACAAAAAAAGCATACTTGATAGTAGCCCATTTCTAGATGCGAACAGCCAGAGAGGACTAGAATCGTCTTATCGCCTTCTGCGCAACATAGTCAAACCCCCAGGATCGCGGCAGTCGCAAAACAGACATGATAAAGCACGACAACACCTTAAGAATATATACTCCATAGCGAAGCCCCTGTTTGTCCTTGTTACTGTTACAATCTCTATCACTGGTCTGGCATTATTAGCATTATTAGACTATCGGAAAGTATTTCCTCGTCCTGGAAACTGGCAGAAGAACAATGCACCCTCCCAAAAGTTCGAATCACACGCGATTGAGCTCATTCACGAGCTGGCCGACGAAAGAGAAAGAGGAGGTCTTGTGCATGTACAACGTAAATATTCCTTCCACTTGCTGAACGCGCTATAACTAAATTTTGCTTCTTTCCGCCCAAAAGAGCGTACAAAAAGTCGGACTTTTAGGATGCCGCGAGGTGTCAAATAGAAGGTGCGCGCCTCTCCTTCAGAGCCAACAACACTACAAAGGAGCCCAGTTGACCAACCCTCCCAATTCCAAGATGCCCTCTTAAAGTTTGGTAATATGTCTCCATTCTTTGCTTTATTAGGATTGTGCTGACAGAATTGCAGATAATGATAGGACCGAGAACGGCCTCGGTGCGCAGTTACCAGTTTCCGGGGGTTCAGGTTTGTCTATATATAAGCGTAGTTTCATAAACATGCTAATATGTCAAAGGTTCGCTCGGAGCCTTTACTGCAAATATTACTGATAAAGAGCCGATATCCTTCCTTCCTTCACAGCTCATTGGCTTCCTCTATGCGTATTAAGCCCATTTCCCTCATTTACAAGCCGGTAGCGGGCTACTTCGAATTAGTGGGCCTAACCTACATCTTTCATACTCTCTCGACAATTCGGCACCTCCATATATCCATACCAATCTTCAACTACCTCCCGGTCTAAATATCAACATCGAGATACGAGGGAATTGTGTTATTCCTTCATTCAGTATCTTTGGCTCTAGACGTCAGGCATCTCGGAAAAGGAAACGTCGCATTACTACATTTCTAAAAACGAGGCCAGTACGTCTATCACTGAGAACGATAATTCTTCGACCAGTCCCTGGTGTAAGGCCTGTTGCAAGTATGTCAATACTGCCCTCAGCAAGGCGCGAGTGGATGAAGCCCTTTCCCTCGTCTCCGTGTATTAGAACCGCAGGGGCAATACTTGAATCTAGAATTCTCCCGTTGAAATACTCTGTTTCAAGGACCACGGCCTTCCCATTCTATAAGGAGAAAGGTAAGCAGTTAAAGCACGCAAAACACACAGGATTCTAACCAATAAGGATTTCGCTTCCTCTTCCAGGTCTTTATCATCTTGTGCCCTTGTCTTTTGAAATACAGAGCCGTTGATTTCGTTTATGACGGTCACCTAATCTCAGCGAGCGCGTCAGCGATGTTCAGGTTGCTCAACTCGAGGATCGGCAGTGTTATGGTATACTTGCCTTCGAATGTTGCCTTTCTAGGTAGAAATTGCTGAAGACAGTTTCAATAATTTGTGATGGAACTGACTGCAAGATAGGAGGGGCTACCCAACTTCCCATCCGAGGTTTAGGTAGCAAACAGAGGTCATGTGATTCTGCGTCAGTATATAATCCCTACATACCCGACATATATGTACCTATATAGGTAGGTACATGTACCTAGTAGGCACTATTCTCACAGTCCTTCATGTTTATAATGGGACAAGAAAGACATAAATTTTAGTCCATCTCTTCGTTTCCTTTCCACCTACCCCTTTATGATGTAGTCAAACACTGTTGACAATGTTAAGATGGATGCCATATACTGCAATAATTTGATGAGGAAGATTCTGCTTTCTCCTACATGTATTTTGCACCATTGCGGCCCGTATTGTCACATTAACTATCACTGAGTATTCTGCCAGAAGATAGGTGGTGAATCGGGAAGGCGTTCCGCCTAACCAGGTTATTCATAGTAGTTCATACTCAGTACATACCTACCGTGTATAGAGAATCATATCCATCCTACTCCCTTCTTATAGAGAATTTCATCTCAAGGCCCATCAACATAATTCCGAAGATCAGAGGCGGCCGAGTGGGTCGGATTTCCGTAGATCTTAATTACATAATTGTGGAGAGATGGAAATACATTATTCCAGGTGTGCCGCCTGAGGCATCAGTATCCTTTTCCGAAACGGGCCAAATGCGCTTGTATTGGTCCTCCCATGGTGCCATGTCAACAGTCCCCAGTTGTAGAACTGATAATAAACCCAAGGGAGCTATACGGTCTCCTTATTTCACTCCGTGATTTATCTTTTCCTCTTCCAGAAAGTCCCCTCGTATTGCTCCAGCCCCCAAAGCCGTTGCGTATTTTTAGATACAGTAAGGGGATCCGCATTCTCAAGAACAACTTTGATTTTAAGGTCTGCAACCATCACTCTTCTCAATGCCTTTCTCATTCCGACTCTCATACCATTGTTTCCGATGAATTTCCAATTTCGATCAACCATGTGGCACGCAATCAATCTGTGACAGCTTTCATCCGCATTCCTCGCCTTCAATTTTCCCATACAAGCGCTCTCCACAAGGTGTCCACTAAGTTTTGACCGCTCTTAATTACACTTGCAACCCTGAAATCTTCTTTTCTTCCCCCCATTGAGGTATAATACGGGGGTTTATATACATTTTACTTTTCTTATACATTCACCAGCGTCGGACTTGGGCCCTTTCACCATGTCAGCAACGCCTCGAAAGCCTGGAACTCCCGGCAGTTCCAGCAAATCATCAACCGCAGATCCGCACTCCAACAACGGGTCCACACGAGGGCATGCACGCTCGCCCAGCGCAACCAACGGTCTCAACCGTTCCCCCTCCTTAAGAGGTTCGACTCCTGTTTCCGCGCGCGCAGCTGCAAGAAAACCTGGCCGTTCCAATCTCAGCATGTCAAACGTACCACGAGTTTCCAACGACCCTTCTGAAGAAGAGGCGCGGGCTCAGAATGCCGCCCTCATCGAGGAACTGCGGGAACAGCTGCAAAAGGCCGAAAGTGCCTCCGAACAATATCAAAAACAGCTCGGCGTTCTGCAAATGCGCCTCGACGAGGCGATCAGTGAGCAAACCAAGTTGGAGGACCAGGCTCATGAGCGAGACAGTCGGATCGAGGCCCTCAACAGTGAAATTCGGGACCAGGGTCGTCAGATCCGGGATCTGGAACAAAACCACGAGGCCGAGCGGAATGCTATGCTCCAAGAGAAAGAACAACAGACTAGTCGGGAGGAAGAGATGCAGGCGACCATTCAACGCTTGAAGGACTCGATAGCACAGAAGGACATGCGCATGAACGCAGAAGGGGATCGCCACCAAGTCTCCCGATCTTGTAAGACACTCATGCTCCTACAACCCCTGATGATTACATTCAGAGACTGACCACCGGTATAGCGAGCTTCCGCAATCGATCTTCCCCGGACGTGGATGGTCAATTCGCGCCCTCCCCCCACATCGAGCGGAGTCCATCCCGCAACAACTCTACACTTCTCCTCCAGAAAGACAAACTCATCGAGTCATTACGCCTCGAACTGGCCGAGTCACAGATCAAACTCGTCGAGATGGAGAACGCCGGTGGCGGCCGTCAGCAAGAACTAGAGAAAGACTTGCTCGAGGCCCGCGTCGCCAACGCCCGCTTGATGGAAGACAATGAAAGCTATCAACTTCTTCTCAGCGAGAAGACTCTTACTGGCGACTTTGCCAAGGGCGAGTTCATGCGGGATGCCAACCCCACAAAGGAGTCGGCAGCTGGACTGGGGTCCTTGGCAGATGAGCTTGAATCTGTGGACGAGTCGCCCGAAACCGATGCCGCACAACAACCGGACGGAGAGGTGAAGGCTCTCAAAGATCAGAACAAAGCTCTGACACTCTACATAGAGCGCATTATCAGTAGACTGCTTATGCATGATGGATTTGAGCATATTCTGGACCGGAACGAGGATGAGGAAACCTCTACCACAAAGACCGGGGGGAGTGAAAAGGAGCTTCCCCCAACTCCCCCGGAGAAAGATGATGGTTCGTCGCAAAGTTTCATACAACGAGCGAAGTCAGTTGTCGGTGTTCCAAATTCCCGCCCTTCAACCCAACCCCGGTCGCGTCCAACCAGCATGCTGCCTCCACCGCACCCCTCTCAAAACAACCCCAACGAGAACCCCAACACTGCACCAAGCATTCCCTTCCGTACGCAGTCTGTGAGAGCCAGCCACCGGCGCAGCCGCTCGGAACAAGTCGACCCAAGTGCCGCGAGTGTGGTTGGTCACATGTACCGCGGGGGACGTAACTCGGGCGGACCCATCAGCCCGACTGCAATGGGCCCCGGATCCCGCCAGAGCATGTTCTCCGGAGCAGCAAGTTATATATCTAGCATGAGTCGCGCACCCTCCATGTCCAGCCAGCCCGATCGGACCGGTCGCAGCAGCTCCCCTAGTGTCACAAGCGATCCTCACGGAGATACAGCTTCCACCGGGGCTACCTCCAGCCCTCCTCGATCCAGTGGTGGCATGAACAACTACACTGGAGCGGTGATGCAACAGGACAAGTTGCGCCCTCTACGTCTTGTCAGCGAAACCGCTAGAATCAAGGAGGAGGAGGAAGCGGCTCGCAAGAAGGCGAACCGCGCGAGCTGGATCCCGTGGTTGAATCGCGCCAGCACCGATGAACCAGCGCCGCAGTAGGCGTTGTTCTCCGGGCAGTATGATTTGATGTGATCTTGAACTGATCTTTGACCATATTTTTAACATACCCATACCCCTATGATGCACATAACGCAACTCATGTCTTGAAATGTCTGCCTATATTTCAAGGGCCCCGATTTCTCATGTTTCCTTTGACGCGATCTGATCATGATGTTCATGCGATGTGACTTCGAAAGGAGTCTCATACATCATATCATGGTTTTTGTTTATCTTGATATATATTATTCCCCATGTATCGTTCACGATGATGTCTTTCCACTCATTTTATGTCATATCCCAATCTTAGGTTGTATACCTTATTCCACCTTGTGGTATTTCAATTGAGGACAAGGGCCAACGAATGGCTGGTTATATCTCTACACCTTCCCACTGTCACACCGAGAACACAGAAAATGACCAGAAATAAGTGATTGGAAGCCAACTGAGTACTAGTTTCAAGCCAGAGTGGAATAAGTTTGGATTTATTCCCAATCACGTACGCTGTGGTCTACAGTTCACCTGTATAGTGTATGGAGCTTTACCACGGAATAATATTAGTGCGTCTCCGCCTCCGGCCAGATTGGCGGTTGAGCATCAACAATCACAAGGACAGTATTTCCCCAATTGCTCCCCAACACAACAATAATCACCATGCCCGGCTCTCTGTCCCTCTTCTCCGTCAATGCGGTCCTTGTCATGTCCGCTGACGATGGCTCCCGAATCTACGCAAAGTACTTCTCGGCACCACACCCCCCGCCGGCGCTGCACCGAACTCAACTGACTACCCCGGTGCCAACCCCTACCCCACCGTGAAGGAACAGCGTGCTTTCGAGAAGGGTCTCCTTGAGAAGACCAACAAGTCCTCAAGTGATGTGATCCTTTACGATAACCGCATCGTGGTCTTCAAGATGGAGAGCGACGTCATGATTTATGTTGTTGGAAGCGCCGACGAGAACGAGGTGCTGCTCTACAATGTTGTATTGTCACTACGAGATGCTCTGGGAATTTTATTCAAGTACGTTATTCGATCTGAAGCGGGGAATTTCATCAATGCTAACAAGATCGTTCATCAGGGGCGCAACCGACAAGCGTACTATCGTCGAGAACTACGATCTCGTCTCCTTGGCTATTGACGAGACCATCGACGACGGAATCATTCTCGAGACGGACCCGGTTATGATCGCTTCGCGTGTCAGCCGCGCACCGGCTGCAGATGCACCCAACATGAAGAATATCGACCTCACGGAACAGGGTCTAATGAACGCCTGGGAGTTCGGCAAGCGGCGTCTTGCAGAGGGGTTGCGACAGATGTAAATGGGACTCCGATTGTTGTCTTGCGTTGGAGGGTTACGATGCGTTTCCTCATTGGAGCATTTCTTGATTGTTTTTTTCCACCCGCTTTTCTTCCTGGCTGGTCCTGGCGCGTTATGGCTTTTCCTTTTTTCCGTCTGCCCGACTTGGTTGTTTCCAGGCATCGATGACATAGACCTGTTCCTTTTCATTCTAGCATCTTACAAAAGGTCTTGGCTACATCATTGTGTTATGTTCGATATTGACAATGTTGGGCCGGGGCACCGCATAATTCATGATCCTATGTTCGAGAGACTTAATATGTGCAATGAGAAAATCAATAACCTCGTCATTTCTGGAGATGCTCATTGCGCCTGGAGCCTGTACCAGGGGCCTTCTCTCTTGAATTTGTGCACCACAGTATCTTAGGACACAATGTCCGCTAGTTGACCATTCGCCTGATATCAATCGAGTCAACCAAGTGGACTAACAGGTCTGTCTTCGGCGGCGTCAACATCATTTATTTCTCTCGAAGAAACGAAAAGCCGGGTATCTAATTTTGAAATGCTTTCTTCATCGAGTTTTTCCAAAGCAAGATCCCCGGGAGTTCGACCCTCTTTATCACTAGCATTTGGGTCCGCATTTCCGTGATCAAGGAGTGCCTTCACAACCTCAAAGTGACCATTCATACTAGCCAGATGCAAAGGGGTGAGGCCCATCATATCGGGCGTCCTAGGATTTGCATTGACGACTGTAAGTAGAAAGATCACGGCCGACGTGTCTCCGTTCATTGCTGCTCGATGCAAGGGTGTCCAACGCAGGGAATCCCTCGAGCTGACATCGACCTTGTCACGATCAAGTGACGTCTCAATGTTGTTTTGAGCGGATAGATGTAGTCGCTGCGGGTGGGAGCCCTCGAACGTCATCATGTCATACATCTTTGCGCGCTCTAAGAGGACCTTAATCATTGCGCCGTGTCCTTCGCCCGCAGCGATATGCAGTGCATCAAGTGACATGTCCCGTTCCGTTGATGTCATGTTTTCGGGATCGAGCAAGCTGTTGATCAAGGATGCGTATTGTTTCTTTTTCGCGGACCACGATAATACTTTGTTGATTTCTTCGTCAGTGATATTGAGCCTCAAGGATAACCTTCGATCCAGGAGTCGGAGTAATAACTTGTGTATGACTTCGGGGAGGTTAAAGGCGTGCACGACGTGGTATAACCAGAATGATACGGCGTATTTGTGGAAGTAGAACTGCTCCTCTGTCGAATGGTTCTGGAGCTTCGTCTCTGCGATGACTTTTCCAATATCAAAGCCAGCCCCTTTTCGGGATCTGAGGAGTTTGATTGCCATGTTCCGGACTCCAGTTGATGGTTTGAGTGTTGAGAGAATCACCTCAGAAGGTACAGAGCCAGTTCGCAGCTGCGGTATTACATTTTTTGAAACTTGAGTTTCAAACACGCCGTAGTTGAGGTAGGTGAGAATGATACTTGCCATCAATTGATGAGCGTCATCCACGTTGACTAGGGTTTCGGTCGAATCTTTGAATTCACCGAGGAGGAACTGTTTCACACTGTGGTGAACAAGGTGTATAGTAAGCTCCTCCTCATCAACGGCGACAAGACTGCCACAAGAAGCCAGAGTGTTGTGCATATTGTTGAGCAGTCTATCCGGATTCCAGTTCAAATCACCGGGCACAACACATAGCGCCTCGCGCAGTTGCTGGAGAGTGAGCGGGGTTTGGGCCACGGTTAGAATGGCCAATATCTCCTTTTGACGTGTATGTTTGGATTTTGACCGTAAAGTGCGAGAAAATGTCTCTGAGAGATCCTTCGGTAGGTCTGCAAGAGCTTGACGAATCTCTTCATCACTTTCCATTGCGCATAAAGATTCAATTTGGAGAGCTACCCAAAGGAACATCCCTTGTGATCCTTTCAAGAGAGCGTCTTGGATTTCGAGGATCAGAAGAGGACTGCCAATCGTGAGCTGTCCAGATTCGATACGATGTTCCAATTCTGTCTCGATGAAATGCTCGATGTCAGGTGTATTGTTCGGAATGGGTGTAACAACCGGCGCAGCAAGTCGCGCGAAGTTAGTTTTGAGGGGGCTCTCGTTTGGATCCTCACGAAGAGAAATGCAAAGTAGCATTGCAAATGTTTCATTTTGAAGATCTGATAGCTGCTGGATCACGATGTTTCTTTCATGCACGTCGAGCTCGTCTAGCCCATCGACAATAACGAAGAACCTCCTTGTCTTACGAAGAGGAGTAAGAAAACTTGTAAGAAGTCCCATTATCCTTTCTATCGGTTCGCGCCGATGCGTCCTGTCCAAGTATTCCGCGGCAGCCGTGAAGTCTGATATAGGGTATAACAACTGACGAGCTAAGGAGCCAATGACTTCCCGCGCTTTAAGAGTCTCAGACGCATCATGTCGGCAAAAGAAATATGCCACATGGGGCGTTTCATTCTGGATGTGGAGATCGTCCACTATATTGGCGAGAAGCACAGACTTCCCGGAGCCTAACTTCCCAGTATAGACGAGCGTGGAAGAAAGAGGCATACTTTTCCAATTTTGATACTGGGCGCTCTCCCGGAACAGATTAGTGTTGCCGGATTTTCGAGCCTGTTTCCAGGATACTGTGCAGTCGTACTGCGAGCAGAAATCAAGAACTCGCTGTTTCGTTTGAATGGCTTGCTGATACGCGGTTGATTTCTGGAATATCGATGAGACTGTTCTAAACCGCGAGTTGTTTTCTGCCTCGTCCTCAATTCCCTTGGCCATCAAGAAGCCGACTTCGGCTTTGATAGTCTTTCCCCAGGACTCAAGCTCTGATTGGTATGTCTTCAGGTCCGAGTCACCAAGCGCGGATGCCCTCAATTTCCCAAAGATTGACTTGCGTGTAAAAGTGATCGTCTCATGGCAAAGACGTACGATCAATATAAAATATTCACAGAGGCAAGATTGTAAATCTTTTGACCGAGGATAAAGTAAAGCCATCTTCTCATAACGAGGGGCAAGACGCCCAACAGTCATGAATATATTCGATAATTGCTCAAGATAGGAGGAAAAGTCGAGGACTAGTTGGAGCGATATTCGCACTACTGACCAGACACCACACGCAAGCAGATTCTGAGATCCACCGACTATGACATCCCCTAAAGCAGCGAATTGCTGAGTAGCTTGTAGGACGTTCATAAGTCGCGGTCCCAAGCACCGGCGTCGCTTCTCGGAGACACGATCAATCTCGGCTGTGAGTTGCATGACATCTTGGATACCAGGGGGAGACTCAATTGATTTAGTTCTCCAGGCACGGAAACTTGCTTTTTGCTCATTGGACAGTTCGGCCTCGAACTGTGATACAGCCTGGGCGAGGCGGACATCGGGCTTCAAGCGTGGGGCCGAGCTCAATTGCGACATGCCTAATATCCTCCCCGGCTTGATTCATGGAGTGTACTACCCAGGTGAAGGGAAGAGAGAGTGGGATTTGGTGCGCTGACATTGAAATTCGCCAAACATTCCAAGACATTTAGGGCGGGGAATCGTACATGTGCTAGCGCAGAACCCATTGGGTGCTTCGGTCCTATTGGCTATCTACATGATTTTGTCGGTTATTAAAGTGCAATAATTAATATAAGCACTTCTAGTGACATATATAGAAAAGCTATTGTGTATTATGATCTTCACCCGTGCTAAATATATAATTGGTTGCTAATTACTTCTAAACAGGCATATACAGGCAGCTAAAAAGACATTTAAGAAGAGTCGTAAAAAGATACTACAAAATCTGTTCTAAAAGATATTAAGAAACCAATAGTCTACCTAAATATGATCATACAGAGCGCATAATGTGGGATGTCTCTCTCTCTTGGATCTCTGGCAGCAATGAATTAAGATAATCAACCGAACTCAGAGTTGCCAGCCCGAGATATCACCATTGTAATCTTTGTCTGATCTATAATGACTCTGAGGGGGCTTAGCAAGATCAAAACGTGGGAACCATTCTTCGCCGAAAGTGCCTCTAGCCTTGAAAGGCATTGCATTCCGGAAACCAACAAAATAACTGTAGCGGTACGTCAGTCAAAGTCCCAGGATCATAAGCATAATGAGTGGCATACAGGGCACCGGCTTCCTCATCCCAGACTAGATTACGAGGCCTGGCGGCGTTTGGAAAATACCCCATTTTCTTAGCCGCACTAGTAATAATCTTCATGTTAGCATTCACTTCCGTAGTTGAAGGGTGTTCCACTCACGGGAACTCCCGAAGAAAGACTTCCCGGACACGGTCTCGCTGCTGACGGTCCATATCCCAGAACACAAAGGCGGACCTGTAATCTCCGAGGCGTTTCCCAGGCACTTTCTCCCACGCAATCCATGTAATATGGCCCCTAGGAACTACCCCTGAGCGATCTTGAGTCCCTCTCTTGTACGCGAGCAATTGAGGCGTATTTTCCGAGCCTTTTTTAGTGAGAAATTCGTATGCCTTTAACTCGGGGGTGTGAAGTCGGTTGCTTCTCGCGCGCGGGTAGCTTGGTCCGCGTGCTCGTAACCGGTATGTGGAACTTGGAAATAAACGCGCATAAAGGCCTCTTGTCCATTGGCAGCATCGTGACAAGTGAACAGAACACATGCGTACGAGTCGGCAGACTGCAGTTCGCATTGATAGCTGTGCGTATTGACCATTTTGTCGATTACCCATTCCGAGCGGGTGGGCTTATTGAGGGTGACCGTGTCGCCTTCATCCAGTCCACTAGGGAATCAGGATCTTGGAACTTCCATGATTGAATTGGGAAATCATGAAATCGTTAGCAAGCAGAAGAACAGAGAGTCGAAAATGGAAGTCGGAGGTGAAAACAAAATGTGGTACTTGGTCACATGCTGAGCCAGAAACAATAGTCTACGAGTAAACAACCTAAAGACAAGACCAACGTATCTATTCCCTTCTCGATATGCGACCTTCATCTTCTTCATCTTCACATCAGCACATCCAACCTCCATCTACATTGTACACAGCTCCAGTCACAAAGCTCGCCTCTTCACTAAGAAGGAATGCGATAACAGTTGCGATTTCCCCTGGTTCTGCCTGTCGCTTTTGTGCCGTCTTTTGCAAGCCACGCTTTACATCTTCAGGATCCTCACTGGCGGAGAGAGGCGTATTGACGGACCCTAAACGGTTGGTTAACTAACATACAAACGTGTATCAGATGTTAGACCTACCGGGAGAAACACAGTTGACTCGAATATGCTGGTTCTCTTTTGCTGCCGTTTGTGTCAACCCAATAACAGCTGCTTTGCTGGCGCAATAGGCCGAGACACCGGGGGCACCCATTTGTCCGAACACACTTGCAGCAGAAACCTATTCCAAAAGGGATTCAGCATTGTATCCCTCCGATTCGACACTGAGATGAGACTCACGATGCTACCACCGGCCTTCATAGCTTTCAGCTGAGCCCTCAGGCAGAAGAACACACCGCGTGTATTCACAGCAAATGTAAAATCCCAATTGTCGTCTGTCTCCTCAGTGATTGGCGCAGCAGGCGTGATCACCCCGGCCATATTTACAGCACCGTCCAGCTTGCCTAACCTGTCGACAGTCGACTGGATCCACCCATCCACTGATTTGCTGTTGCGCACATCGATAACTGTGGACATATGCTTCTCCCTATTTGGGAGGAACTTGATAGCTTCCTCCAGGGCCTTTTCGTTGATATCGGCAAGAGAGATTCTTGCGCCGCGATTTGCGAGGAGCTGCGCTGTGGCTAACCCCATTCCGGAGGCTGCACCGGTGATAGCAATCTAGGGGAGACATGGTTAGGTCAGCATATCTCTTGATAGAGAGCGATGACCAGTAATTACCACTTTATCCTCGAAAGATGTCATTGCTCTACACTAAACGTTCACCCGTTGTAGCTTCACTGATAATGATACAACGAGCGGGGAATAAAATTGCCCTGAAGGGGATTACACATTATCAGATACACATTTATAAGGGAATCTGGATATCGCCTATAAAATAGACGTACATTTTTCATGTACAACCCGCATGGATTATCCGCTGTAATAGGCAAGTGACCGCGCACCGTCAAAACAGGCAGGTTTGCGCTATCGGCGATCCACCGATCCGTCGATCCCCCGATCCACTTCCCCGCAGACTCCTCTGCAACACTTGCCTTGTTCAATTACCAAAACATGACAGATTCACTTCCAGACGCTGTGCACGAGTCAATTACTCATACCCGGTCATTCACAGGATGTGCCACAGTAGGTTTGGCCGTCTCACTGAGTTATAATATTGCATTTCTCACCCAGAATATAGTGTCGAAGCCGACATGTGAAATGCGACGAAGGACGCCCAGAATGTTCAATGTGTCAATATCTTGGCCTGGACTGTGGGGGATACGAGAAAGATATCTTCTTTGACTTCGAGAGCTCACCTCGCAATCTTGGGGTGCGGTTTCGCCGACCATTATTCTCAGTAAAGGAAAGAGAACGGATGAGTCAATGGCTTGTCTCGAGTGCTCCCCCAAAGACAACTCTTCGGATTATATCCCACATTGATGAGGAATGCGAACGAACGACTATCTCGGATGATGTCGAGATACACCAAGGGCCATTCGGGGCGTTTAGATTGAACCAAGATCGAGACATCCTGCCTTACAAACCAGCCGTGAACGACCGTGAACAGACACATTCCAGTTCGCCGGAAGATGTGATCCCACTCAGGGATCCTTACTTGGCCTCGTCAGATATGCCTCTATCGCCTTGGTCACAAGCCTTGTTGCACTTCACTTTAGATGGACAAGAGAATGTTCCCAGTCCGCCTCCCCCGGGATATTTAGATGCCGTGATGGATCAGGATTCCCTGGAAGACAATTCAGCAGCCCATGAATATTTACCCACATCATACTTTCTAGATCAAGCTCACAATCATTTCACATCACCGACCGCTTTGACTTCTATGGGTACCACGAAAGCCGTACCCCAAGATGCCGTGTTTCTTCTCAAGCACTATGCTTCGGCTGTGATTAGCCTGATGACTCCCCTGCGACACTCCAAAACCCCCCTGGCATGTTCTTTTCATACCTCACGTTAAGAGCTGCCTCGCTGGTTTGGTCCTGGGCGATTATATGAGTGATGCCAGTTTGTGTGCATTTTACGGAACATTGGCCATAAGTGCATTCAGCCTCGGCGGAGTCTCTGGATCCCGAACGTGGAGCGAGAAGGCCATCATATATAAGCATAAAGCCCAGCGACATGCAAAGATGATGCTGACGACCGCCTACAATGTCCCCAAAGTGACCAAATACAAGTCAATATTGATGGCATTGCTCACCATGGTCCAGGTGACGATGCTCTCGGGGAACCGAAGAGAATCGGAATATTATTTTGTGGAAGCAGAGAAGTTCATTCGTTTAAGGGGACTTCCACGCAAAAAGTCTAGAAAAGTACGATTACTGCATCACTGCTATGTATTTGAGCGCATCATCCATGAGAGTATCTTCATTTGTGGAGTGAACTCAAGACAGCGTCATCATGTCCACGCCGCCATTGAAACGAGCGGGCTAGGAAACTATAGCCTTGACAGTCTATCTTTTTCGCCTATCGGGTTGGAAGAATCTGGATCAAGAGATGATGAGAGTGCGTGGGCAAGAGGAAGGCGAGAATGATCTACACCTGGAAAGGCCTGGCTTCTGGTCTAACACTCTCTACCCGGAGATATTTGGTATCCCTGAGCCTTGGGTTATCCTTCTATCCCAGATTATTCGATTAGGGAAAGAAAAGGATACAGCGGAAGGGGATAATGCATCAAACTGCATCAGCTTGAAAGAGTTTAGCGGCCGGGCGAAGACTCTCGAAGACTATATCAACAAGCTGCCACTACCTAGCCTGGACCATATCCATTCTGGACTGGACCGTGAAATTATAAAGAATATGCTCAATGCCATGCAGAATGCACTGGCGATATACTTTTACCGTCGAATCCATGACGTGGACTCTTCCTTGCTACAGCAAAAGGTCGCGGGCGTGTTGGACCATCTACTACGTTGCGAGGACACAGACTCCACCGTGGTCCATGGCTCAGCAGGCTTTATCTGGCCTGCGTTTATTGCGGCTTGTGAAGCTGAGGATCCATTGGTTCAGGTATCGTTCTCTGACTGGTTTGTCAATTCGGCACGCCGCAGTGGTTTGTCTTGCTTTACTGAGACATTGGCCAATATTCAGCGAATTTGGCAAGAGAAGACTTGTGCTAATGGGAAGAGTGTAACTTGGCTGGATCTGATGAAAAGCACTATGCCGTTACAGCAGCTATTTTAATTTCTAATATGATTCTCTGGACAAGAAGTCAATCTATAAACTTGCATGTTCATGATCACCTACTATTACAGTGAATATGGATATTGATATTCTTCCTTGTGTCTGTAGAGCAGGATAGCCTAAGTTTTGTATTTTTGAACCATCACTTTCATCTATATTGTGTGCAGATGTAATGTGAGTATTTCCGTGGCCTCTCTGCCCGAGGAATGCTCCCTCAAGACCAAGGTGACAATCAGCTGCAACGCCCCCGCACTGGGAATATGCACTAGCGGCAGTACGTGTCAGTCCATCAGATAGTCTACATAGATAGGAAAGCAAGTGCAAGGTGCGCTGTCATACGTGGGTTGCACGGTTATCGTCAGACGCGAGTTAGGCAAGTCTCCGCGACAACCCCACATGCGCCAAAGTGGGAAGTATATCTCCTCTTCGGAGAGAGAGACGGAGCTGCCATAAGTTGTTATTCAAGCCTTTCCGTGAAAAACTACATAAGCCATCAATATCCAATTGCTCTGTTCCTTTCACCCACCATCCCCATTCCTGCTACGTCCATCAAGAGACTAACATCAACGAACTACGCCAGAACCCCACAACCTATCCCAAATGGACGTATCTGGAATTGCACTTATCACAGGCGCTGCCTCAGGAATTGGCCGCGCCTGCGCAAAGACATTTGCTAGAGATGGCGCTTCAGGGATCGCCCTGCTGGACATCAGTCCTGAAGCCCTGGCAGCCGTCAAAGCCGAGATCGAAGAGCAACAACACAGACAGGGATCAAAACCGTGTCGAGTCATGACCTACCCTACCAATGTAACAGACGAGAACCGCGTCAATCAAGTCATCCAAGAAGTCGCGACGACATTTGGCCGACTCGACTACGTCGTCAATGCAGCCGGGATCGCAATGAAGCACGCAGGGGGGAGCTGCATTCTGCGAAACATCAGATTGGGAACGCATCTTGAATGTCAATCTCACGGGAACATTCTTTGTTCTGCGCGCTGCTGCCAAAATCATGTTGAAGCAGGAGCCTCTCCGGTCCTCGATTGATGGCAGGCCACTACAGCGTGGCTCAATTGTCAATTTCTCGTCTATTCAAGGCGTCGCTGGGATTGCACTGTCGACTGCGTATACTGCGACCAAACATGCGGTTATTGGTTTGACGAGAACTGCCTCTGAGGATTATGCTAAGGATGGGCTGCGTATCAATGCTATCTGTCCTGGGTATACCGAGACCCCATTGACGACCAAGTCGCCTCAGATCCTTGCAGCTATGCAGGAGAAGGTCGCTAATGCGGTTCCAATGGAGCGTATGGGTCGACCGGAGGAGATTGCTGATGGAGTTGTTTATTTGAGTGGTGGACGGGCTTCTTTTGTTACTGGAACGGCTTTATTCGTGGATGGCGGATACACTCAGCGATGAGCATATTTATACATGTAGATATAAATAAAATCTATAATCTCCAAGTTATTGTTCCTATGTGTCAGTCGAGACACGCGGTAACATTTTCCCCTGGGCGGTTCGGCCAGGCGCGAGCTGATGTCATGACCCTACGAGGTAGCATCGACGATATCTCTTTTTCTTCTTCGCTTTTGAATAGTCATAGAACCTGAACATGTCCAATGATTCCTTCCTTTAATGTAAGCAATTGATGGACTCACATCGTTGGAGTCAATAAAACTGGACTTTCCTCCAACACGGGCCGCCAGCAGCTAAAGAATGAACAAGTCACTGGTCAACTCGTATATTCTCAACACTGTTTCCTCGTCCTTTTCTTCTGGTTTTGTCTATTCAAATCTCTTTCGTGCTTCGAAAAATTTAATCCAGAGAAAGCGCCATTTCACCAACCAAGCGATCCTCCCCGGCTGCATACCTGCCTCTTACAATTGCAAGCTGTATCAAAAAGCAGATATGAGCACCCACCGTGTCCCAATAGCTCCCCAGCGCGTGGATGCTCCGCTCACGCAATCAGCTACCTTTCTTGTTCTCTCTGTGACCAGCAAGCCCGGTGCCATTGAAAACGCGCGCTCAACTCTGGCAGGCGTAGACAGCCTAGCCAAAAATGTATCTATCCGTGACCTCAACGCTCAATTCGCATGCACCGTTGGCATTGGAAGTGACATCTGGGATCGTCTCACGGGTCTTCCCCGACCCTCAGAACTGCACCCCTTCCGCGAGATCAAAGGCGCAAAACACACCGCGGTCTCGACAACCGGTGATCTGCTTTTCCACATTCGCTCCGAGCGCAGAGATATCTGCTTCGAATTCGAGCGTCAGCTCCTGGACCAGCTGGGTGACTCCGTCTCCGTTATCGACGAGACAGTCGGTTTTCGTTACTTCGATGTGCGGGACCTTCTTGGCTTTGTAGATGGTACGGCTAACCCAGTCGGATTGGCGGTTCCGGGTTCTGTTCTGGTTGCAGAGGAGGATGAATCTGCATCTGGTGGAAGTTATATCGTTGTACAGAAGTACTCTCATGATCTACCTGGATGGAAAGATCTCTCGACCGAACAGCAGGAGAGGATTATTGGCCGAACTAAGATAGATAATGTTGAACTAGACGATGCCACGTCTGGACAACGCTCTCACAAGACACTCAACACCATTGAAGATGAGGGTGGGAACGAGCATGAGATTCTCCGCGACAATATGCCGTTTGGGTCTCCTGGTTCTGGCGAGTTTGGGACTTACTTTATTGGCTATACTCGTCGTCTCTGGGTTATCGAAAAAAATGTTGGAGCGTATGTTTGTTGGAGATCCTCCTGGTCTGCATGATCGCATCCTTGATTTCTCGAAGCCGCTTACTGGGACAACGTTCTTTGCTCCATCTGCTAGTTTATTGGCTAGTTTGGGGTCTGACTGAGGTCGGTCCTTTGTGATCGTGCTTCGTATATTGGACAATGTATGTACTAGATGTGACAATGCATTTTAGTAGTAATAGTTCATAAATATTTATCCACATCAAAGCTTGGAACTTGAGAGCTGAGCAAATGCCAGACCCTTCCAACCGGCTGCTTTAGACTCGGCGCATATCCGGCGATATTCCACCGCACTGCCAGCGTACCTCGCAACACTCCGAATAGTCTTGCCCTTCACATTAGTATTGACCCCGGTCATCCAGCTATCGATTTCGTTTGACAAAGCACCTTTGCTGCTGTCTACGACGTGTTCGGTCCATGCATCCACAGCTTCTCCTGTAGGCTCTACATAGGAGTAGTTGTTGTTTTTGCAGTGCTGCAGGAGATCCGAAATAACTTCCACGGCGTGTTCGATGGTCCGAGGAGCATTGCCGAATGGTTGGTGTGGACCCAGGACCATGAACATGTTCGGCATGGAGCAAGCCGTCATGCCCAAGTATGTACGGGGCCGATGATCAACCCAAATTGCCTGCTGCCCTTCCTTTGTATTGCTGGAGCCGAGGAGGGGTCGACCGTCCTTCCCTGTCCAATCAATGGAGCTGAATGCACCGGTAATGGCATCAAAGCCCGTCGCATAGATCAAAACGTCTAATTCATGCTCCTTGCCATCAGACATAATAATGCCGTCCTTCGCGACTCTCTCAATTGGGGTTTTCTTGAGGTCAACGAGGTGCACATTGGACTGGTTAAACGCCTCGAAGTATCCACTCTCAAGAGGGACTCGTCGTGTGCCGAAGCCGTGATTTTTGGGAATCAAGCTATTAGCAACCTCGGGATTATTGATTCTGGCTCGAATCTTGCTGGCCATGAAGTCGGAGTAGAGCTTGTTTGCTTCACGGTTGTTATATGTGTCGCTGAATGTGCCGAGCCATTTGGCAAAACCGGGCTTCGCATATATATCTTCCCAAAGCTTCAAGCGCTCTTCCGCAGACACTTCTAGGGACTTGCGTGGGTCGGCCTGGTGCATAAAGCAGGTGGGTGTCTTGGCGCATAGTTGGAAAAGGGCATCATAGTTCTTGCGGTGCTGTTCCATCTGCTCGGGGGTGATCAACTCGTTGCGCAGGGGTGCGGACCAGTTTGCCGTGCGTTGAAAAACATTCAATGATTTGATGCTCGGTTCCTTTGATAGCGCTGTGATTGTTTGAATTCCTGTTGCGCCGGTGCCGATAACACCGACTCGCTTGTTGGCCAGGTCACGACAGATATCGAAGTCCTTTGGCCAGCGGGAGGTGTGGAAAGATTTGCCTTGGAACAGTTCAATATCCGGGATGGCAGGGAGTGTAGGAGTAGACAGGAAACCCATACAGCTGATAAAGAAACGGGTCCGGTGATAGGTGCCGACTTCGTCGCGAAACAGCCAAGTATTATTCTTGTCCTGCCAAACGGCTTTCTTCACTCGAGTGTTGAGTTGTATGTTTTTGTGGAGGTTGTGCTTATCGCAGACATGTTCAATATAATGGAGGACGTCTGGCTGGGTGGAGAAGGACTCCTTCCAGGTCCATTCGTTCAGAAGGTCTTTGTCCCACGAGTATGCGTAGGAGAGTGATTCAGTATCGACTCGTGCTCCCGGGTAGCGGTTCCAGTACCAAGTTCCTCCCACATTGTCGGCTGCCTCGAGAACAGCAATGCGCCAAGATGGAAAGCGGTTTCGGAAGTTGTGAAGTGCGCAGATACCTGAAAGACCGGCGCCGATGATGAGGACATCATACTGCTGTTCGTTGATTTCGATGGACCCCATAGTGTAAAATTGGCAACGGAACAATTGCGATCAGGTATCTCAGTCTCCTTGTTCGTCCAGGTCTTCAGCGACTTCCGAGATGATCTTTATAGGATTGACATTGTGAGAGCACAGCTCCCAGTGGAGCTGCCACATGTGGGACAACATTCCGAGGGTACAAAGTCCCTCAGGTGGCTTTCGCGGTAACCTTCCTCTTCGAATGTGCCAACGCAATTTCTCAGAGCAGCTGTTGAGGCCTTATCAGGCCAGTAGCCATGCCCGCACTAGGCCCCAAAGGGCATCACGGTTTTCCTTATCTTCTCCGCTTTTTACGTGTCACGTGTCGCAGACGCTTTCCTCCTTTGTTGTTGCTTTCAATGAGGTTGTTACCCCAAATATGCAAGGCATCAAGTACCAAAAAAAAAGAAAGAAAGAAAGAAGAAGAAGAAGAAGAAGAAGAAGAAGAAGAAGAACAATTATTGCGAGCCGAACAGGGCAACAGGGCGGGTGGTGCTTAGATTGGCTGACCTCTAAGGCTCCGTACAAGCATGTTCAGAAGCTGTTGCACATAGTATCTCAATTATAGTTCCTGGTCAGAACCCATGCTTAGCAGTTTGGCAGTTGGCGTCTAGGCTCGTGTTCAGTAGATTTGCGACATGCGGTCACTGGTTTATGTCTGATTACATCTCTTCCACATGATTATGCCCCCTTTCTACTTTCCCACAAGACGGCTTGGCTCTTGCAATTGTCCGAAATTTTCTTGCCACTTTCCATCTCTTGAAGTAGCTGCGAAGCTCTAGGGTCTACATTCGGCGTAGTAGCTAGGTAATTTCCATCCTAATCCTGGGTACGCACATCGATACCCACCTCTATTAACAGACACAGAGAACTAAGCTGGGCCTCCCGGTTCAGTTGAAGAAAATTCAGTCTTTATCTTGGAAAAAAGGGAGAGAAGAATCCGCCCACGAACAATACGCGTATTCGTATAGCGATCCAGTTGTAGTAGCCCCACCAACGGTATGTATCAAATACATACCGCTGATTGGCTCTTAATTTAGGTACGGCAACTCAAAATCACATTCCATGGACATAGTGGCCCACCTGACCCAGGGGCCAGGAAGCACAGCCATATACGGACCTTAGGAAGAGACCGGCGCTGGACGGTTCGATCACGTAACCCTGTACACATCAGCTGATTTTATCTCCATGTTGCGAGGACCTTTATCCGTTGTACCTGTGCTAGACATTTCCATGCGTTTTTCAGAAGTGCTCAACAGTTCAACAGTGACATTTGCATTCAGCTTCCTCCATTCACCAACTAAATGGTCCCCGGGTCCATAAAACACGCCCAACAATATGAGTCAACTCCGTGTGCGCGTCGAGGGACAATCATTCAGAGATTTCTTGAATCGAGAAATCACCTTGCGGGGAATAAATGTGGCAGGTGACGCTAAATATCCGAAAATCCCAGATCTCAGATCGCACAACGCCCAGGGGTTCTTCGACGCGGATGTATCGTTTGTGGGAAAGCCGTTCTCCCTAGAAGATGCCGATACACATTTTCAACGCCTCCGAAAATGGGGATACAACACCATTCGATACATCTTCACCTGGGAGGCAATCGAACACGCTGGTCCTAAGATCTACGATGAGGAATGGATTGATTTCACCATTGGAATACTTCGTGTCGCTAAGAAATATGGGTTCTACATTTTTATGGATCCTCACCAAGATGTGGTAAGTCTAGTCTCAAATGAATATATTGTCTGTGTACTGAACTTACTATTCTAAGTGGTCTCGATTATCAGGAGGATCCGGAGCACCTACATGGACGCTCTATGCTGCGGGACTTAATCCGAGAAACTTCAAAAATACACAGGCTGCCATAGTTCACAACACTTGGGACAATCCCGCAGAGTTCCCCAAGATGCTTTGGTGTACGAACTACACTAGGTTAGCCTGCCAGACTATGTTTACTTTGTTTTGGGCTGGTCGAGATTTCGCACCGAAGGCGATCATCGATGGGATGAACATTCAGGATTATTTGCAAAGCCACTTTATTGCAGCATGCAAATACCTTGCACGAAGAATCCAAGACGCCGGTGATCTCGAAGGAGATGTGGTCATTGGATGGGAAAGTATGAACGAACCCCACAAAGGACTGATCGGCAATAAAGATATTTCCTCGATCCCACCGGAGCAGCACCTTCAGCTCGGGACATCTCCAACGGCGTTTCAGGCCATGGTAATTGGCTCTGGGCGGTCCTGTGAGGTAAAAACCTGGGCTTTCGGAACATTCGGCCCATACCAGACAGGCAAGGAGGTTATAGACCCAAAGGGTGAACAGGCATGGCTTTCTACTGAGTACGACGACTGTCAATATGGTTGGCACCGCGACCCGGGCTGGCGGCTCGGTGAATGTCTCTGGGCGCAGCATGGTGTTTGGGATCCATCTCAAAGCAAAGCCACCCTGCTACAAAAGGACTACTTCTCACGCAACCCACTGACTGGCGAGCTTCTTGACTATGAAGCCTTTACAAACTCTTACTTTCTGAACCACTACCGAGCGTATAAGGACGCTATTCGTAGCGTGTGTGGAAGTACTATCATGTTTTGCCAGCCACCTGTCATGGAGCTACCACCAAGCCTTAAGGGTACCGCCGATGATGATCCGAACATGGTTCACGCGGCTCACTTCTATGATGGCTTGACTCTTTTAACAAAGCACTGGTTAGTATGAAAGTCTCATCTGTTATTCATAATATTGATCCCAATAGGAATCGACTCTACAACTTGGATGTTATCGGGCTGCTTCGGGGCAAGTATCTTGCACCACCTTTCGCAATGAAAATCGGCGAGGCATTAATTCGAAAGAGCCTACGTCGTCAGCTCAAGTTCCTGCGCGATGAAAGCGTCGAACACATGGGCCATCATCCCCTAATCTTTACGGAGATTGGCATACCGTATGACATGGATGATAAACATGCATATAAGACTGGAGACTATAGTAGTCAGGTCAGAGCAATGGATGCCAACCATTTTGCGTTAGAAGGCAGCACAGCCAACGGGTTTACCTTATGGGTTTATGTGGCAGAGGTATGTATGCGGGTCTACCTTTGGCAGAGACAGCCTTAATTAACTCCACCTAGAATAACCATCAATGGGGCGATCAGTGGAATGGGGAGGATCTTTCCTTATACTCACAGGATGATTTGGAATTACGAATCAAAACCTCTTCCGACTCAACAGAGTCAGGGTCCACAGAGTGCTCTAAAGATCATCTTATCCATGTCGAAGAAGAGGAATTTGGCTCGCTTAAAGCCTTGAAACGCCTTTTCACCTCGTTTGATTTCTCCCAGGCTACCATGCGGCCGCGACGGGGCCACAGGGCAGTGGAGGCATGGCTCCGTCCCGCTCCTGTCTTCACGAATGGGCGATTAGAGAACTATACTTTCGATTTGAAGAAGTGTACATTCACCATGAGATTGATTGCAAACCAGGCTGCAACTCACACCCCGAGTGAAATATACCTCCCCGAGTTCCATTTTCCAATGGGAGATACCTTGGTTACGGTGAGTGGAGGCGAATGGGAAATCTGCCTCCAGGAATTCCATACAGTCAAGCTTCAATATCTGCGATGGTGGCATGGCGAAGGGGCAGTGGAGATCAAGATCGAGAAAACGAAACGGGTGTCACGGGAATATGCCGCTCTACGAAAACATTACCGGAGCCAATGCATGATGATGTGAGGTAAATCTCTTCGCATGTACAGTCTACTTTCATCACGTTGAAATCTTGTCACTATTTATGGATGCTCCGCCGTCCTTTTTCCCGGCGTTCTACCGAGGTTTTAGGCTGCCATTGATACATGTAACAGTACGTATCGTATTGAGGAATAAATTACCGCAAAGTCTAAAAGCCACGGATCCACCGTATCCACTTGGACCCACTGCTGTGCTCCTTCCAAGGTTAGCATGGAGGTCTGGTCTTTTTTTGGACCTCGTAAGAACTCTTCAGCAAGCCCCGAATAATTTGAACATCTTAGTTATTGCATCTGCAACATTCCTAATATTTCAACAAAACACCATCACTTCTAGGGCTATTCTCCACACATTGTGCCTTTCGAAACACTCGACTGACAAGTTACAACTATGGACCAGACCATGACCGAAGGGCAATCAGCCCGGCCAGAAACTCAGAATATCCTCACTACGAATACCACAATGCCACTCTTCCAGGCAACCGGACGGACGCTACGCTCGGCCTCGGTCAGCGCTCTCACGACACTGCTAGAGTACAATCCCTCCGGTGGGATGTGGCAGGCAACCGGGACAGCTATTGCACACGCGCCAAATGTGACGGATCTACGATCGCCCGATGATGTTTTCTTCGATGTACACGGTCGAGGTGTAAGGCGAGTCAGCACGCAAGATACAATTGGCGGTGCGATAATTCGGAGAGCGACGGCGCCTACGGTCGAACCTGGAGGCTTGCATGATGAGAAGGACAGAGCTGCACCAGCCAAAGGCCCCCTTGAACCTCGGTTTGAACATCATAAAACCAATGAAGACCACATTGCTCCAAAAGTATCCTGGGCCGACGCCTTCAAGAAAGCTGCTGTTGCCGCATGGAGATTCATTCTTACGCCTACGGGCCTTTTCATCCTGGTTTATGGTCTCAATGTGGTCGCTTGGGGTGCCATGTTATTTTTCCTCTTGCTGAACGTTGGTTCGATGAGCAAGGAGCGCAAAGAAATATGGATTGAAATCGATTCCCAAATTCTCAATGCGTTGTTCTGTCTGACTTCGTGGGGGTTGGCGCCATGGCGGATTCGCGACACCTATTGGCTGCTGATGTGGCATTTCGGTTCGGCAAAAGCATCCAACAAATCCATAACCCAGCTTGCAAAGCGAAATTCGAGTTGGTATAGAATGCGGAATCCCAATTTCGAGGAGTCGAGTTACGACCAAATGGCGGCTCGTGAGACCCTAACGGGCAAGGTTGCTCCACCGACGAAAACATGGAAAATGGACTTTGTGGTGATAAATATGTTGTTGAATAGCTTGTTCCAGGTTGGAATGGCGGCATTCATGTGGGCGTACAACCGCCATACTCGCCCGGCCTATGGAGTTGGCCTTTTCATTGGTTTGGGCTGTTTCAGTTCGCTTCTGGCAGGAATAATGTCATGGTGGGAGGGGAGAAAAGTCAAGTTGATCGAGGGTGCCTTCTTTGAAGGGATACCGGAGAACGAAAAGCAGGAGACTATACAGACATTAGCCTAAAACTCAGGACTACTGGGCATATCGATTTATATACTATGAGTAATAGGGAAGACTGTCTAATACCATGATCACAGCTTTGCGAAGTATTCCGTCTATCGAATTGAAGTTGGTGATTAGGTGCGTTTACGGCAAAGGTCACTACTCGATAAACTAGAAGCAAGTGCTTGCATATAATTTGCTCGTCGCATCAGTTGGAATTGGCATGGTCCGAACCTCAAGCTTGAGCCTAGGAAATAGAATCCTACAGAATTCCTATCAAACCTCAAAGTATAAGCTCCCTTCCACAAGCCGAGTTTAGTTAAAGCTGGTGATGAATATTTATATTTTCGGCACTGATATACCCAGTTATATGTAATCACTATCATCTTCGAAGTCATTTTGGGTCATGTCCGTAAACCTTTCGATGACCAAGCGATCCTCAATCCCTCTAACTCTCTCTTGCCGAAGCATATCGTATCCCTCCAGGTGAAGAGCCGCCATAATGAGCTTCCGTGTGCTCTTATGGAACGCAGAATGAATACTCTGTTTAATACCTTGGCTAGGGTAGGCAACAAGGCCGAGTGAGCCTTTAGTTGGTAAGAAGTCAGCGAACGTGAATGATAAAAGAGCACCAGAAGGGGCTCATAAATGGAGAGTATATCCTTACCATGTGCCATCTTGCCCATAACCCCGAAAGTGCCTTTGAGCAATCCACCCGCAAAACCTGCGGCACCTCCGTCTCTGGCACCTTTATATGGCTGATAGAACACACCCGTCACAGCTTCTCCCATGCCAATAGCAAAGCTTTTGGCACCTGCAACCGCGCCAGTTTTCCAATCTTTTACTTTTCCATACTCCGGAACCTTGTCTCCGTATAGACCAGGGAGGACGCGGAAACCTTCAGCCGCCGCTAAAGGCAGATCAACCATGAACCCAGAAGCCACCTTTCCTAGAAGCTTCCCAGAAGCGTGCGTCGATGCTGCAGCCATCGCGGCAGCTCTGCCCTTTTGTTTAGGCTCGACATCCCTGCGGGCTGCCAAATCGTTCATCGATTGGGCCTTTCGAACTAATTTTGCACCGTCTCCTGGCGAAAGCTGGGTAGTATTGTTTTCTGATCCACTTGGCGATGGAAGAGGTGAGGTACGACCATCTTGGTATACCTTGTACGGCTTATAGAAGATATCACCTCCTGCTTTGAGCATATCAAATGTGAGCCCCATTCCAGCAGAGGAGATACCAGTCACTGGGTCCCATCGCGTGTTCTCAATGGTAATCGGGTTTGGTTGATATCTTGCGTTCAAAAAAAGTTAGTCATGGAACCCATGGTGGATGGCTTTGAAGTGGAAGGGTTCGGGCTCACGGTTTCAGCTTCTTAACGTCTAACAGATTGTTTTCAACGAGGATCTCTGCAGCGATTTTCGACAGGCGAAATCTCTTCTTGCCTAGGCGATATCTCCAACAGGCTGGGAATTCCGGTAGTAGATCGCATCCGACCAGACTTTGCGGTAAATTGCGATGGAATGATGCCACAGCTGTTTTCACTCCTTCGTCTAGCTGCATTTTGGCGGCAATACCCTGTGCGGAACGCACTGCGTCAGGCGTTAAGCAAAACTTCACTGCTTGGGCTAATGTTGCGACCTTGAGTTGTTTGTATGGTATAGGGTCTGGTCCTGCACCAGCTGCAGAAACCATTTCTCCCCAAAATGGCTGGCTATAGCTAGGTCAGAGAAGGTTTCTTGAGGTCGTTGGGCAATTCAAGTAAATCAAGGAACAGTCTGTCACTCACTCTCCAAAGAATGGTACAATGATAGTAGGTTTGCCATTCCGTAGCCCGCACGCCGTTGTACCGGCGCCTCCGTGATGAACAACCGCACTGACACGTTCAAATAGCCATTCGTGCGGGCAGTCGTCTATAAACAGAACATCATTCCTGTTTAGTTCTCCCGGGTCCACGCCTCCCAGCTTGCTCCAACCACGTGAAATGATCGCCCGAACCCCAGTTTCCTTAACCGTCTGGAGAATCGTTTTTGTTATTTCTTCCGGGTTGTCCAGGACAATGCTTCCGAAGCCAAAATAGACCGGAGGTGGCCCGGCGTTAAGAAATTCTGCAATCTCAAGAGGAGGCTGATAGTCGGGCGGATCGCGGAAGAAGAACCCACAGACGTCTATTCATGTTAGTTAGCCCATTCGGCGACATCAGCGAATTCAACGAAAACGACTATATCTCACCAAAGTTGTGGGGCCAGTCATCAGGTTTGGGAACTAGGCCAGGGGACCAGCAATATGTATAGGGAACATTCAGTTTGCTTAGAATGAAGGGACCGTCCGAAAGAGAGATAGGCTCGAGCTCTAGCTCATGCTTCCGCCAATCGTTAATCACGCCCCCTAGACTGTTTCAAATGGAACATAAGTCAGCTATTTCCTTAGTGTACACGTCGTAAAGGATTGCTCAGCGCTTACCCCTGCCATGATAGCCAGTCCACGACGCTATAAGAGACGTGATTAAGCCACCCTTGATCAGCCGGTATGTTTTTCAAATTGGCTAACGGGTGCGAAAATGCCTTTGTTGGACTCCACGGCATTGTGAACATCAAGTGAAGTGGGATCCCCAGGGCTTGGGCGCAATGAACATGCGCGAAACTCGGAGGATTGGCAATGATGGCATTGGCCACAAAGGGGGCATTGGTGATAGGATCCGGCATCAGACAAGATTGCCAGCAACCATGAAGGATCTCTGCCATCATCAAGCGCTTCTTTTGAATATCTCCTTCACGAACACTGTCTAGGCTGGGGATCAACCCAGGATTCTTGACCATGTATGACATCAGATCGGCCGGATCGCCGCCGATAGGGTAAAATTCTAACCCGGCTTCGAGGATGAACTGCTCGAAGACATTATGTGTTGCGATACGCACGCGATGGCCTGTTTTTTGTAGCTCCGTCCCAAGTGCAACAAATGGCTGGACGTCTCCTCTGCTGCCGACGATTTGAATGACAATATTCAGAGGAAACTTGAACGTTGGTACCCTTCCTGAGCAGTCTGGTGGTGGTAAGGTCTGGGGGATAACATGGGGCAATAGCTTAGAAAGAGATCTGCAGAGCCGAGAACTAGCATCAACAACAACACGGCCGTCATCTACTAGGTCAGATTTGCTTTACCGAACTATAACCTTGTAGAGTACGTACTATCCACAGAGATCCCTTGAGCTTCGGTCAAATCTTGCGGAACAGCCTCGTACGGTGGTGGGGATTGGTCGTGAGGCTGGTCGTAAGGGGCCGTGTTGGCCTTCTTTGAGTACGTTTGGTGGTGTTCCATCGGTCAAACAATATATATCAAGCAAAGGAGAAAGAGAAAGAGAAAATCGGGAAAGCAAAAGTTACAGGTGAACAGATACCGTTGGGAGGGACAACATGAGCCAGGAGCTTTAAACGCAAGAGAAAACTTCCAAGGTTGCCATTAGCTATTCGATGGCCAGGTCATTTCGAAAAAAACCTTATATATACCAAGATCCAGCCTTAGGCCCCCCCCCGACCTATTTATGGTTAAAGTCGGAATACGAGTACGTTGTAAAAGCCGTGTATCGTATATGTATTGAAAGATACTTTGGTATGCAGTCCCCGTATCAGAAGTGAAGATTTGGAATCTTCTTAACGGTACATATGGGAAGCAAAACCGTTAGAGCTTTTTTGGCAGCTTGAACTATACACCATAAGTCTGTACATAGTATATTGCACGTAATTATTGTGCCAGGACAATGTAATCAAGACCTCTAGTTCCGACGATCAGCCGGATACAGCCACTAGTGGCAGCCACCTGGGCAGGTGGGTCTGGTCTATACGCGTATCCAAACTTCACACTACATAGCTTGATCTTGGCAGGGTCTGATGTTTTAGGTGGATAATATCCTGAGAGGGGCTTTTTCTTGGAAAATTCATATTGTATGTGAACTCGGAAATATTGAGGTGGATCACAGTCCTAGACCGTAATGGACTCACTCCTGGTTGTGGCGCAGGTGTTTAATAAAAGCTACTGCCTACGTACATTTATATAGATGTAAACGTGCATAATTGATGCCTAAATATCTTTTGTATTGGCAAGCCACACAAAAGAATACCTAATTTTTAGATATAGTGCTTGGTGAACATCTAGTGGTCGCCGGGGCGCACCAATACCTGGTGTGTTGGGTGCTTGGCACGGTTGCCAATAGATGTCCCTAATCAATCGTGTTTCTAGAATTTGCCCGGAATAGTAGTACGTTGCTTGGAGTAATCAGAAATATGAAATGGCTACAATAATGAGTTGTAACAAGAATATGGAGACATACACGAAGAATATATCAAGAAGGCACAACAATATATAAAGCCCACACAGAATTTCCTACCTCGGTCAGAACTAAGCTCGTAATATCTCTCACGTCCAGTC
Source organism: Penicillium mononematosum (assembly GCF_028829835.1). Classification (NCBI taxonomy): domain Eukaryota; kingdom Fungi; phylum Ascomycota; class Eurotiomycetes; order Eurotiales; family Aspergillaceae; genus Penicillium; species Penicillium mononematosum. The sequence goes on from NW_026643271.1 coordinate 2,612,171, forward strand.
ACTCCTTTTCCGTCCTCTCCTTATCATAGATCATGGACAACTTGAAGACTTGGACGATGCCGAGACCAATGTGTGTACTACAACATCAAGAGTAGGAGGTCTGTCAAAGAAGGCTTGAGCCTTGGAAGGCTAGGAGTAGGCGTTTGGTCGCGCAGTTTAGTGTCGGTACGGGAGTGAACTTTGACCAATCATACGTCTCGAAGTCGACGCTAAATGTGGTGTCCGACGGTGGGCGGAGCTTCTTTGGGGAGACGACGATCTCGCCTATGTGCCATCCGGGGTGGGCAATCTTGGCATGACTGACCTTCTTCGATACGAGCCAGAGGTACTTGCGACGGTGTGAGTCCACCAATGCGTAGTAATCAGAGAAGACTAGGATGAAGGGGATGCCATAGGCCTATATGATGATAGGGTCCCCTTATGGCCAGCGATCTAGGTAGAGATCTCCGTCGGAGTTGAAATCTGATGGCCACTTTCCGTGGCGGTTCCTCGTAACGATCAAGTTCTGCCCGATTATAAGAAACACAAGGGCGTCAGATAGACGATGCTCCGTAGGTGGTGTGACAAGCCATCCGTTGTCGTCAAACTCAAGCTTGTCGTAGTAGGGAAGATCATGCTTGCTATTGTATTCCGCCAGTTCCATCTGGGCATTTCTGTTCATGACATTCAGATGTCTTGCGGTATTGGGGGCCTCTTCGTCCGCGCACATGCCGTATCGTGGCTTTGACTTCCGTGTGGAAGTGGGTCGACGTGGTCTCGGCATATTGGAGGTAGGTGTCGGTAAGCAGTCAGGTATGGCGGGGCTGACGGGCTCAGCGGAAACGAAATTGCGAAGTGACGACAGGGTCAAGTGCAGAAGAAATGGCGCTTGACGTGATAAGAAATAAAGCTTATTACTTGTAATAATCGCCAGACTGATTGAAATTACGGCAACGAAATGAGATTGGAGAGAGTGAGGCGAGGATGAGAGTAAAGTGAGAGCAACATAGTAATTCTTTCCTTAAATGCGGGTAGACAAACTAGGAAATGTTGACTGAACACATTCTCTGAACTAGAGAGACTTGATTCTAGTTTCAAGCCCTGGAGGCTGTCTTAGGGTACATAATCAAAGCGGTTTACCCAGAGGTATAAATATCAGTTTATGGAGCTGCGTTAACTCTCTGCTCGAAACACTCTACCGCCCGAGCGCTGGCCCAGCCGCAAAACTATGAACTGGGCCACGTTGGGTATGATATGCCACCTGGCTCTGTCAACTGAGCTGGGCCGGTTCCTTCGACGCTCCCCATATATATATGTGTCCTCTCGATTGAAGTATCCCATTTTACCGAGCGCGGCGATGACGGTGGATTTGGGCTATCTCATGGCTCGTCAACCTCCCATACCTACGTGATCACGTCGGCATGACCCGGTGTGTCGCTCATCAGAACCCCCGTCTACGATATCTCCTACATATCCTTGTCCAGCAAGGCCGTATCCCACCCTACTAGCTCCCAATCGCAGTTCCTGACCTTTTGCCATTGGCCTCTTACACTGGCTCATTCAGATGTTCCTCAGCATCCTCCCACTCGACTTTGTGGTGATACGCGCGGGAATTCCTATCATGGGAAACAATACGGCAATTTCCCATCGCATCATCATGCCGAAGCCAGCTTGGTCGGACCGTCCGTCAAAGCCACGACACGGCTTTTGCAGCGAGAAGAACAGCATTTCTCACGACACGCAGCATGCAGAGGCGATGAATAGGCAGGCACAATGGATCCTAAAAGGCAAGGCGAACACAAGAAATTTTCCATTGGCGTGAAAATGAAATCCACCGTTAAATAAGGCTTTCCCCTTTCCCCCGTCATGTTGAATTTTACTCACTATACGGCCTTACCTAGATAGCACTGCATACTCGTCTTGCCGCAAATTCCTATGCACAGCGTGTTTCGGCCCCTGCTCGTTGATACCCTGCCTCTTCCACGACCCTCAAACCGTGGCAGGTTACCGATGAGTCCTGGATGCTGCAACGGGAGGCTAGGCCACTCCATGGCGGTATCCTTGCTGATGCGTGCGATCTTGGGAAGACACTGACAGCCCTCACCCTGATCCACACGCCAATCTCGGGCTCCATACTGCCCCACGTTTATCCTGATGCTCTCGGTACTGATCGACACATGGCTCTTGGAGATTGAGAGGCCCATTGGCGATGTCCTGGCCGTTCGGCTATTCTACGGTGCGAAATCCCGCAGCGGCGGTTCCGAGCGGAAGCCTCTTATGCTCGCGTCTCTCAGTCAGGTTCCATCGTTCCTGGTCCACTGCCAGAGCACCATCTCTCCTCGGTGCGTACCATTTTTTATGTAGTCCTATAACACCTAGCCTCGCGTACCTCATCCGAGATTCACGAATAGGGCGTGAAGCGTACCTGCCATCCCGCCCGTAAGGAGATTGACCGAATGGCGATCGATCTCACCGCTACCGACGTCGTCGTCGGTAAATACTTCTCTGCGTCCAATGACTCGTTTGAGTCATTAACCTCCGACGAGCCGGAAGCAATAGGCCTGCCACGCAACCCCCTTCGAGATAGCGATCAGTCACACGACGAAGCTAGCTCGGGAAGTGCGATAACCCCCAGCCTCCTCGGCACCGAGGGGGCAATTCATGAAATTGAAGAGCTCTCGGAGCAACGACCGCCTGAAAACCATATCCTCGCAGCAGCACCAGTCTGTCGCCCTCCTTAACCAGCAGTTGACCTGGTGTCTCACAGCAACCCCTCTCTGGAATAGGGCCCTAGATTACTGCCTGCTTTCATTTGCTTCGTCACCGACTGCATACTCCGACAAACATAACCTTCCATACTACAATGAAATAGAGCTCGATGACGACGGCTGGCTTGTGACCCCTCCCGCCGGCCATCGCTTGTCGGACGCTCTAGTTTTCCTCATCGTCGGCCAAAACCTTGTTGTCGCAAGAAACCGCCATGGAAAGTGGCCCGCCGACTTCAACTCGGACGGCGACTTGAACCCGGACCGATGGCCACAGGGCGACCCTGTCGTCATATGGGCTCATGGCATTCCGTTCATACCTGTCTACGCAGACTACTACGCCTTGGTCGGCTCACACTTACACAAATACATGTGGCTTCTGACCAAGAAGCTCATGCGAAAATGAAGCACACCGGATGGCACCTGGGCGAGGTCACTGCCTCACCGAGAAGGCTCCGCCCGGCCTCTGACACAACCTTCAACGTGGACTTCGACAGCTACGATTGGTCGAGATTCACGCCTGTTCCGACTTCCAACTGGAGTACCTCGCGGTACAATGGAAGAAGGAGTGGGCTTTCCAGCAGATAGCCCAGCTAAGTAGCCTCCTGGTGCCAACCGCCCCCCAGCCACCGCTACCAACCCGCTAGAAGCGAACGTCCACTGGTCAGCCATCGATGAGCTTCTCTAGAGGGAAAGCCGTACTACCTTCTAGATCCTCGGGATCTGCTGGTGTCATGGGCCCTATCTGAACATCATCACAGGGGAACGGGTTTCGAAAGACGAATTCGAAGCAGGATACGACGTATCGGCAACATATTTATCGCTAATGGTTTCCTCGCTCTTCCGATCGTCCTTCGCACTGCAGCCCATCAGCCTAGAAAGGCCAGAAGTCGAACTGAAGCACTCAATTGGGAGTTTCGAGGGGCGAGATGGTGAATGGAAGAAGCCGGAGGAAGCCAAGCCGATCCTAGAAAGGATTCAAGCCCAAGAGCAACACAAAAAAAAAAAGAAATACGCGAGGCCAGGGTCGACCAGCTGCAGGAAGCTGTGCCTGGCAGGGGTTTGAGGACATCCTTTATGAAATTGTTTGCGACGTCCAATGTGTTACACGAAATACCTGCTAATCAAGGGCCAATGGACCCGACATCAACGGTTTTTCGAAGCGGAATTCAAGCCTACGGTCCCCTTCAATGCGAAAGTGGATGGCTACTATACACGGAAAGATGGCTCCCTCCCCATCCTTGTTGAGGCCAAACGGTCTTTCAGAAGAGTCCACGAGCCCTCTGTATCAATGCAGGAAGCTGCGGAAGTTGTCGCATGGTTACTTTACATTACTGGTAGGGACCCAGATCTTGCTTGTCTCTGAACTTCAGTATCTTGAATAAAGTACTCGTTCTAAAAGATACGACTCATAACTATTCCCAATTGGTTTAAACCTATGTAGAGAATCGCAAGTATAAGAACCTTGTCGAGAGACGGATTACGGCAGGGATTGAGCACTCTTCGAGTCCGTGAAGGTGCTTTGTTGTTCTGGGATGGTATCTCTTTGCTATTTGTGGTTGCCATTAAGCCAGTCTTCCCAACATCGCCTTATCTCTCCGCTCACAAGTCCACGGACAACCCATGTCTACACGTGAGGACCCCAACAAGATGTTGGTGTTTTCTCATACACAAACCCAAATCCCACAAAAAGGTCCAATAGCAACCATGAACAAACCACCCAAAGATCCGATACCTGAACAAGTCCAGCAGCTGCGAGCAGCTTACGACAAACGAGCGCGGGCAAACCTGATCTATGGCCATGGCCAACAGATACTAGACTTCAACATTGGAATAGTCGATAGAATCCTTACACGTATTGATACGAGCAAGCCCTCCGGGCAGTGTGTCCGGCTGGCCGCCATACCAAGACACCTTATGAGGCGATATTCTCAGCCTGGAGAAGAACGTGCCCGAATCCGCGTTGGAAAGCGACTTCAAAATCATCGGGGACTAAATACGGCCCTTGAAAATGTGCCATTACTGCCAAACTTGGAGGATGACCCTGAAGACTTTGGTGCACTTCTCACATTGCTGCTTATCCTTAGCATCGATTCCAACGATGTCGACTCCGAGAAATACTTCCTCAAGGAAGGCAAATATAAGAGCGAGATAAGCAATCTGCTGAAATGTCAAGGGACATTCTAATTTAAAATATAGGTTGATGACAAGATTGTATGTTGTATGTTGGAGTTCCAATATATGAAGAGAAGAGACCGAGAATAAGAAATCCCAACACCATAATCCACAGGTATAATCAAAAGGCCGATGAAACCAGAAATTGCTCGTTAAATGATCATGAAACAGTTCGCTCCCGAATATAGCCAGCGATACCCCGAAATAATATTGCCATCTAGCCATTCCGGCGGATGCACCATGCACTCACACCTCACCCCAAGTGCCGAGTCCAGCTCCAACACCAATGGCGCTATTGCTTTCGCTACCGCCAATGTCCCAGTAGTTCCGGCTAGAGCTTGTCATCGTCCGCCGACTGGAGATAGCTGATAGCTTGGCACTCTGGCTGGCGCAACTGGAGCCAGGTCGCCGGGGATGCGGTCGTAGGAGTGGTGAGGAGACACCCGCTGCGTTCGATACACCGGAGAATTGTGATGCGCGACGGGTCTGGGTTTGTGATCTGGAATGGGCTCGCGCTACGAGTGGGTGGTGTTGCCGGATAATGGCTGCTCGCCGGGATGCATCTTGCGGTCGGCGGGGTGGGGTTGGTGTGTGGGTTTCGTTGGGCATGTAACCTCGGCGGCCGAAGCGGTTGCGGAGATAGCGGAAGACCATCATTACATCGAGTCCGCGTTCCCAGTACTCGGCTTCATGTTTGAGTTTTGCTGATTCCGATATTTCGTCAGATCGCTTTGGATCGTCATCTTCAATGCCCCATTGTGCTTCGTGCTCTCGATTTGAGTCTCGAAGTGTGGGCATGAAGTGCGGGGATAGCATGGACTCGCCAGTTGTATCCGCGATCGTGGATGTGCTGGACTCGGCAGGTTTCTGAGAGATTCCGCTTTCCGCTAGGCGGTTGAGAGACATCCCCGCATATTCGGCGGATATATCTTTAGTCATTTGATAATATGTTGTAAATGCTCCGGGGTGTTCACAAAGTTGATGGACAAGGACCCCTAGCTCATGAGCGATCGTCTGAAGCATCTTTGTGCGCCACAGCGGCGCATCGCTATACTCCGGCTCTGGCTCACGAGCCAGTACCGTTTCCATGTCTAGTGGATCTTCTTGGGTCTGAGGCTGCGCGTCCAGCGGCAACGACTCACCAAAGATCACGGAAAGCAAGGAATCATCAATCCCGATCAGGTCACGGATCACTGTTCGTGTGATACGGCGCCAGAAAGACTCTTCATCCTCCGATACGTCTTTCGACAGTGATATATCCCGTGAGAGCCCCTCAGATGCACGACCTTGTGAACTGTGATCACCGGAACGATGGAAACTCGATCGGCTGGTCAGACTAGTCCGCCTCTGTCGGGTTTCACGTTCGATCTCCTCCAACAGAGCCCGGCTCTGGTCCATGCGCCATTCTTCGATTCGCTGCCACCGTTCTCTTTCGACATTTGCCTCGCCCTCCTCGACTGTATCTAGATGCCTCTGCACACTTGAGTTACGTCGGTGATGGAGATGGCCATACGAGGGCCGTTGGCGGTTGTATTGCTCATGGCGCCATAGTTGATCTTGTACTGCCTGACTCGAGGCCTGGAAACTGCCTAATCCGTCATGGGCCGGGAGCATCGCGGGCGGCCCCTGATCAAACCGTATTGGGGAACTCGGAGCCAGCTCTGGTGCTCGAAAGGCGTGCAGTCCATCGTCTAAGCTGTCCAGTTCGGTTCCATCTTCGTCCAGTTGGTCGTCGAGGGCATTCTCGTCGTCTGCCTCGCCCTCAACGCCAGATGCAGACTGGGTTGCAGCGAAGGAGCCGAAGTCACTGAGTCGAGAAGCACCTACAGTACGCGTACGGTCGGTTGAAGTCGTGTGTGTCCGAGCGGTCGGGGAGAATAGGACCCATTGTGTGGTGTCGTCATCACGCTGTTCTGGCAAGGAGGAAGGGATATCGAGGGTAGGTGCCTGAGGGGTTGAATAGGAGGTTGTGCGGCGGGGGACTTGTGTTGGGACCTGGAAAGCCATCTCGCTGATCTGGTTGTAGCTAAAACAGATAGTACGATAAGAGGGTTTGATCGAGGTTCAGGAGATGACAGGGGAGTCCAGGGCGTTCAAGTGGGGAATAAATGCATTAGAGCATATAAGGAAGATGTAAGCAAGGAAAAATAAAGGAGTATAAAGAGTTCAAGTCCAAGAATCAAAGAAAGACAAGAGTGACAACCTTGGAAGAGTGCCCTGGAGATGATGTGAGAGATTAGCTGATAAGCGATGCCCGAAAGGGAGATCGTCCAATGATCCTCCAATGATGCAACCGGTATCGGAATGGTGAGAAGTGGTGGGAAATGGTGAGACCACCTTTCAAGTAGTTTATCCGTTGCTCTTTTCCCTCTTTTAGCCTGTTTCGAGGGGCAAATACGTGGTTCAACATCCTACTAGTGCCTGTGTGGATATGCCTGAATCCCATCTGGGAATCTCATCACCTGACAGACGGTCACCGGGATCGACACGGTGACGTGTGAACTTGCCATCAGTCACATTTTACTGTCAACAATATCGTTCTTTTGGAGAAATGCTACAACACCGTACTCTGATATCAGTCTTGCAACCATGCTATGGCCAACAAGGCCACTGTGATGGCGTGTTTCCGCTTGTACGCTAGCTAATACCCCTCATGGGACCTGCCCTGTACAGGTTGCGACAGACCAGCAACACATGGCATACTCAGTGGAATGACCGTCGACGACCCCTAGAGAAAAGTCCGTGTAATGTCGAAAATTAACAAATGAAGCATCAATACCACACTGTTGATCGATTCGAAAGAAGCGCGAGGGTCGACCTTCCAAATAGGGAGCTGGGAGCTGTGAGGATTGTCTGATTCCTACCTATAGTCTCATCCGGCGATCCTGTTCGATTACTGCGTCTACTGAAGTGGAATGGGTGCGTTATTGTCTTTTTGCAATGTCTGATGCTCGAGTAGAGTAATTTCCAGCTTGGTTGTAGAGTTGCGAAGTTGCAGATCTGCAGATCGACTATAACGTAAATTTGACGCAACTAGAGGCGACAATAGGATGATGCAGTTAATCCGTTTAATGTAGTATGTCCTCAATCCTAGCCAACGATGTGTCTCTCGGTGCCCTGACTAGGTGTCCTCCTTCCCGTCGCCGATGACGTTTGGCCCAAGTACCTGACACTCGGCGTGTCGGTAGATGCTTGTGCATATTTACCGCAGCAAGAGAGAGAGACAGATGGAGACAGTTAAAGGAGTGAAAGATGCCAACCTAACTGGTATCATCCTTCATGGGGTATATATTAGTCTACTATAATATAGCATCTCGAGTCGACGATCAATCCTTCCCGGCCAAAGCCTCTCCAACCCAATCCATCTGCACAGCACTGACGCCACGCGCGTAACTGCGGTTGGTGAACACGAATTCGTTGTACATTATCGCCTCGAGCTTCTTGCCGTAAAGCACACTCGATGGGTGAATGGCGACGGTTTGATTTCCAACGATCGTGCGGTAGCTGCCATCCGGCACAAGGCGAGCCGTGTTGGTCGCGAAACCGGCCAGGAAACTCTGCAAGATCAGAATGGGCGAGGGGTCGTGTAATGAGGTATTGTTCAAAGCTTCGTTAGTGAGCAACTTGGCTTGTCGGCATTGGGTGCGGAGTTGTTTGCGGACGTCCTGGTGTGTTTTGGTTAGTTTTATGTTACTAGCGTCCACGAGGTATGTACTACTCACCATCACTGATTGCATCGCTCGGTGTGATACCAGGTGTCGCTCTGCCCATGCCTTACGGTCCGCTTGTTCAGCAGCATACACGCGTACAGTCGTCAGCATTGTGAGGTGATCACCCTCGCGCCGGTATAAATCGCGGCGGGCTGCCTCTGCTGCTTCCTTCTTCTCTTCTGAGGTGGTATTCAGGAAAATGTTCTCTACACTCAGACAAGAGATAATATCAATGACGTCGAGCAAGCATTCAGACCCGTGCTCGGCAGCCGCCAGCAGGACACGTCCTAGAGTTGGAGTCAAGGGCAGCTTGGCAATGTGTAGGCCGACCGGGCTGATTTTGCCATCATCCTCAAGCGCATTAATGTTCAATAGCTGCAGAAGAGCTTTCTCAAGCGCTTCGCGTGGTGGGCGTGTCAAGAACGGGAATCCAACAATGTCATCAACGCCACGCGCCTTCATGTTCAGCAGGGCTTGGCTCAGATCACAACGCAGAATCTCGGGTGTGTTTGTCTCATCCAAGGCCAGATAGTCCTTCTCCGTATATAGCCGGAAACATTGTCCAGGGGCCTCACGACCAGCTCGACCTTTTCGCTGGATGGCGGCTGACTTCGAGATAGGCTTCACCAGGAGCGAGTCAAGACCGAGGCGAGTGCGGAACTGCTTGACCTTGGCCTTACCGCAGTCAACAACGTGTCGTACACCAGACACAGTCACGGACGTCTCAGCAATATTAGTCGATAGAACGATCTTGCGCGTTCGTGGCGGGGCAGGCGCGAAGACCCGTTGCTGGGCAGCCTGCGGTAGCGCAGCGAACAGAGGTAGAACAAGAATTTTGGGAAGCGACGGGTCCATGCCCATGGCATACTCATTCACCAGGTGTTCCAAGGCCTCGACAGTTTCCTGGCCAGTAAGGAAGACGAGGATATCACCCGGCATCGGTTCCTTCTGGTGAATCTGAAAGATGACTTTGAGCGCTGCATCCACGAAATCATGTACTGGCGCGGGCGAGTAGATAGTTTTGACAGGGAATTGTCGACCCTTAATGTGGCAGACCGAGATATCCTTCGGGGTTGAAGTATCCATTTTATCGGCTTCATCCTCGGCTGCTTGGATAGCCTTCTGTGCTGGCTCCGTTTGTTTGAATCCCTGTTTGAAGAAGTCCGTAAGACTCTCCATATCGGCCGTTGCACTCATGACAACCACCTTAAGCGGCACACCACCCCGGCCCTCTTTCTTTCCAGATACAAGATTACGCAGGAATCCGAGTGTGAGATCCACATTAATTCCTCGTTCGTGGACCTCATCGACAACAATGGCGCTGTACTTAGTCAAGTTCGGGTCGTGCAACATCTCCTGGAGCAGCATTCCCTCAGTCAAGAACTTAACCCGCGTACTAGGTGACGTTGACGTATCAAAACGCACGGAGTAGCCAACCTTGCTGGCAGGCGAATGCGATCCAAGCGGTGTTCCCATCTCCTCAGCTACACGGCGTGCCAGCGAAATAGCAGCGACTCGTCTGGGCTGTGTGATAGCAATGCATCCTCCGACCACTTTCTTTTCTGTCTTTCCGTCCCGTGTAATTTGCGTAGGTACGGGCCGACACCAGAATTCGTCTACTAGGAACTGCGGGATCTGCGTACTCTTTCCGCTACCCGTCTCACCGACCAAAAGCATCACATCTTGTTCCCGTAGTAGATCGCGGATCAAATCGGCATTTTCGAATACGGGAAGCTTTCGGCGCGTCTCGAGCAGGGCTTTGGCCTTTTCTCGTAAGGGTATGAAGTTGGTCTTGGTATCGGTGAGAGGTTTCGACTTCGATTTCGTGTACGGTTTCGCTGCTGGTGGCCCGTTCGTTTGAGATGCTTTCGCTGGCAGATTTTTCGGCACGGATGCTGCTGTTTCTACCTGCTTGGCAGGTGCAGCGATTTCCCTCGGTTCATCTTGATCGGCGGGTATGGAGGTTGTGGAATCGAGCTTGCGCTTCTTGTTTCTCTTCTTCTTTCGCTCGGGCTCTTCTGTCGGTGGGGGCGAGAGCTTGTGCTTTACGATCTTCTCATCGTCCGAGTCTGCGAACACGGTACGCACCTTTTCGGGCATTTTGAGGTGTATCGCAAAGAATGTTAAACCGGGACGAAGCTCAAATCCGAAATTTTTGCCTTATCGATAAGGTGATAAGGATCCCCTTATCAACATCAACAACAGACCTCGGGAGAGCATCCACAGGTACGGCGCTAAGATTATATAGGGTTGTCTTTTTCTTTCCCGGTAATTCACAAAGTCAGCTAGAGAATCCATTTTACATATCTACTGTACGCAAAGAATAAGTGAGATGGTGTCGTCATTCCATTGTTTGAGATAGTATTACTTCCGACTCAGTTTCCATCCGCTTTGCAGACCTTCTTATGTTTCTTCCAATCGGCCTTCTGACAGTCTCTTGAACAGTACTTTGCTTTATGACAACGCGAGCAAGCCCTCAAGCCCGAACCATTGGGTTCCTTGGCCTTACCACAGCCCTGGCAGCTGTTCAAATCTTGACCAATCGAATCGCTAGCCGACTGAAGTACTGATAAATCAATGGGCTTGTCGACAAGTGCTGACGCAAAAGCTGGGGAAATGGCCATCCTCACAGAGTGTTTTGCAAGATCTTTCCAGCCAGCAAACTCGGGCATAAAGCCAGTTGGTAACTTGCCGTTGCCGCACGAACACAGAACTCTTTCCCCAAATTTGATCGACAGTGGAATCTTTCCCGTCGCGGCGTACTCACAATTGGGCTTGTGAGACCAGGATCGGCATCGCTCGGTCCAGGCAGGCAGGGCTTCCTTCCATAGGTAAAGCTCATCTTTGGAGGTGCGGATGGATTTGGGAGCATGGTTGCTGTTCGCCATCGCTCGCAGAGCAGGGATGATTTGCGGCATGAGATTAGTATACAAAGAGAGAACTGCGGCGTCAAGAACAACGGTGCGATTTGACGTATCGAGTAACATCTTGGATATGAAAACCAGCATATGCACGCCCTTCTCTTCGGGGCAGTCGATACCGTAGACAGAGGCCTGGGGACCTTCTGTTCCACTGAACCCTAGAATTATGTGGAATAAACCGTCCTTGAAGTCCACTCTCGCCCGGGCACTTGGTGAAGCTGGCAATGAAGGGTTAAACTTCAGGGCATATTCTTGTGCGGACCACATGGTTGGAAGATGCATTCGTAGCCATCCTAGACGTGCACAGGAAGGATTGGTTAGGCCTATGGTGAGAAGTGATGAGAGATTGACGTGCGGCATATTCCACATAGCGGGCGATCCCGAATCCATGAATACAGGATACATGAAGGAGTGCAAAGCTGACCAGTCGGTAGACTTTGCAACGTCTGCGACGAGCTCAAGGTAAGATGACTTGCGAGCAATTCTCACTCTGGCAGTAGAGTCCAACACAGGAGCAGGGAAATTGGCTTTGAAGCTTGGTCCCTTTCCAAGAGACAAGACATAGTTGAACGGTGATCGTAAGGATCGCTTGATCTCGCAGCAATCTCGAAGTAGAGCTTTTGATTGCTCAGATAGAATTTGGACACGGGCTGTGAATGACGAAATTTGGCCGCTTTTTTCATTGACGGTGGCAGTGATGGTTGTTTCCGAGTTTCCGTCGGGAGGGACTTCGTTCTTGACATCCCCCGAACCAAAGGCATGTATGGACATAACATCACTCTGATGTGGCTGGTTCTTGGTAATGTAGACATGTTCAACCTCCTCCTGTTTCGCAGTGAAGATGCTCAGGTTGTGTCCCAAGCTACTGGCAAATACCACGGTTGTTGTAGGGGAGTGCGGAATAGCCAACGAGACAGTGGCGGTACGTGGCTCTTGAAGCAGAATCCAACTTGGCACATAGAAAGAAAGAAACATTGGCGACTTTCCCTTCCATCCCAATTGGTCTTCATCAATTTCCACTTCAAACGAGTCGCTGTATCTGGATCCTTTGGCTTTGAGGTTACCAAATCCAATCTGCGTTTCCGCAAACATATTTTTCCACTGATTGGCTGCTCGTGGTGAGGATTGCAGGATAGCATGGAGCGGGGGTGTAAAACCGACCTTGATGGCTTGGGCGATAAATGCGTCTAATTTGTTTCGAGGAATCCGAAGGGTGACACTGACCATAGGTGGCATGTTCTGCCAGCCCTGCAAGGTCCCAGATTTAGGAGGGCCAGCCAGGCTGTTGGGTGAGCCTTTCAAAATATCAACGGAGTAAAGCCCCTTCAAATGCATCCACAGATTCAGCTCTTGAATGTAGGTACTGGCAAATGCAAGACTGGTGTCTTGATACACGAGCTTAAGCAATTCTTCCATTGTATTATTCCAGTCGGTGCCGGTCCTTGTCTTGACAAGGCAAAGAAAAGCGACAAAGCTCGCCCGGTTGTAAGTTGGTAGAGATGGTATTTGTGCGCTTTGCATTCTGGCAAGCAACTTTGAGACATCCTCATCGGCGAACATTCTCAAGAAAACACGGTAGAGCACCTGTGCTAGGCCGGCGGAGTCAAAGTGAATAAGGCCTAGTGTGTTGACACCTGCGTCAGCCGGATTCAATGGTCTCTTCCATGCAATTCTCGCAAACACTTGTCCAGCCCTCGATGAGGGTCCTGACGAGTTTAGACATAGTGCTTCATCACCTGCAGAAGAGAATGCGGTGTTTGTCGCGACCTCCACGGGCACCAGGCCGAGAAGCGAGGTAACCGTAGTCACGTCTCCACACAGAAGTGTTTCAAGAAGGGATATCTGAGTTTCCTGGGTCCGCACAAGCTTTTCCGAATAAACAGTGGCTGAAAAGCTGTTGCGAAGAAGCGGCGACGTGGCGACAAGCAGATTCAAAGCCCCGAAATGATCGATAAGGTTAGATGTGTCAATAATATCGAACACGAGTGGTGCTGAGGCGTCCGAGTAGTGTTCGTCATCCAAGACCAGCGGCTCGAAATGATAACGATCGCGGTAGCAATGAGGCGACTTTGAGGGACCGGTGATACGCAACTGTTGGAGGGCGTATACAAAGGCCACCGCATCTCCAACAAAGAACCGTAGTGTTATCAAGTCAGCCATGGAATGCGCCCTGAATGACTTCGTCCAGGTGCCGAACTCTGCCCTGGCGCACTTGACAATTTCATGCAGCTCAGGTCTTTTGGAAGAAGAGCCCGAGTGAGGCGATGTTGGCTCAATAGGAGCATAGCAAGAACTGATGTGGAAACCAAGCACCGGGTCGGTCCCATAATGCAAGAACATGTTTCCATCCTTGGGCACAAACATGGGATTGGAATTAACCGCGAGGGAACGAGCTGCTTCATCAGTCTCAGTGGTACCAAAAGCCCAATAGTTCTTGTACAAGGTAGGGAGATCGAGGATAGCTTGCATGCACGCAGGGGCAGCGGCTCGGATTCCCGTTCCCACAGTCATCTTGTCACCAACCACCAACTTTCGGAACCGTTGAGACATTCTCATTCCATCATCGACCTTCTTCTTAAAGCAGCTAAGCACATCCCCGTCTCTCTTTTCTCCATAGAAGCGCCACATGTCCCGTACCCGTTCAAGAGAGATATAATCGGAGATTCTGATGACGCGGCCATACTGGCTCTGTTGCCAGGTTGGCAGCGAGGTTGAGTGAGACAACAGTTTGGTTGTTTGGGTTTGCAATAAGTTAAGGGAACTGTCATCGATGCGGAAATGATAGAAAAGATTCCAAATGAATTGGTCGTTCGCGCCATCAACATCATCCAGAATCAGTGACAGCAACACAATGTTGCGAGCTGTGGGGTTTTTTTCGGATTAGCCCCTAGAGCCTGGAATTGGAATCAGCGGTCATACCAATCACAGCGGTGTCTACATCGCAGCATGTAGCGTCTAAAAGACGTGGGTCGCGAGCTTGTTGCTCCGTGTGTATGGTGAAGAGGATATGGCGAACATCCCCGCAGCCGAGAAGCAGTAGATCAGCGTTCTTCTTTTGTGGCAGATCTTGAGTCAAGCAGACAGCAGGTGTGTTGCCGATAGGATAGAAGAACTGGATCAAGTTCGCGATCTGCGGGGCCAGCATTTTGAGTTAAAAAAAAGAATTGGTATCAAATATCCATGAAATCACGAGAACATGTAATAGCGAAGATGTGGGTCAGTCAGATAGAATGGATGAAGCGAAGGTGATGAAGAGGCGAAGACGTGAAGTGATGAAGAATGCAAGTTGGAGGGGGCGTTGGTAAGGCGTTGACAAACGATCAAGAAAAATTGAAGCTGTTGTAAACATTGGAAAATGACTTTGGGCAGGTTTTGCTAGGTAGGTAGGTAGATAATCCACGATGTATTCTATTACAATCTAGTGGGGTTTCGACTGGAGTCCATCTTGAGATTCGTCTTGAGATACAGCCAGAGTCGTAGAGTTATATCCATGCAGCCTAAATGCTGCTGCTATCCGTGATAATAATACAGTTAGCTCAGGCTATTCCAAAACGGAATACACTCATCAGCATAGTCCTTCTCAATCCCCGAAATATCTCCAGAAAGCCAGCATTTCTAAGAACCCCAGGCACCAGAGGTGGATGCCCGCACCTTAACATTTCTACAAAGTCCCAGCAAAAGTACGTATGTCATTTCCTACCTCAAATAGACGTCGCAACAGGCATCACTACCGAGATACCATTGCTGCTGCCTACGAATACTCTCAATCCATTCGTGCATACAACATATTCCAGTCCATCGTGTCCCAAGGAAACTGACTCGCATCCACGTCAATGGAGCTCGGCCCTGACATCTCAGGATATACCCATTGTCCCGAGCTCGTGGACACCTCTCCTCTAGCGCCATACGCAATCCCGGATACATTTAAATCCATCTGCATAGGCGTTGATAGGTTATCCACATTGGTATTGACACCAGAGGCACCACCAGGCTGCACGGTGTGCGCATCCTGTCCAAAATTCGACACCATCTTCGTCACCCTTTTTCGGATGTCGGACACAATTAGTGGCGGCACCAGGGGTATCTCCTGTCGCCTGGCTACCTGTTCACGCGACTCCCAAGCCTGCAAAACAATCCGAGAGAATACAATAAAGAAGGGGCGGTCATCTTCCTTTGCATTCATGATGCGGGCCTCGTAGTTCTTGCTCATCACCTCCCACGCCTGGTCTGCGTTCCCTTCCGCGGGCCTCTGCTTCAAATCCTGCAGGAGGTGAATATATGCGGGGAAGGGGAAGTGGAAGTCAACAAGCCACAGGTATCCTTTTATGATAGGCGACTTCATGAGGTTGGAGTCGCACTCCAGCATTCGCAGCGCGTGAGAGATGCCGACGGTGCGCTGTGTATCTGTCTGCTTCACAGAGGCCGCCGAGTATTTAGAGTAGTGTTGCAACAGACGATTTTTGGCCAGGTATCCCCGCGTTGTCCAGATCGTCATGAAGTGTAGTGGGTTTTCGGGATTGCACATTGCCAAGTAGTTATCCTCCATTGTCTTCTCCAGCGCCACAAGCCGCTCCGCCTCGTCTATAGCGGTGGATCGAGGAGCAATCGTGTTCAAAAACGGATTGGTGAAATCGAGGTGAAAGGCGCTGTGACGGACAAAGTTGGCGAGCTCGCTGCGCACAACAGCGAACAGCATCTCTGTGGGTCTATTGTTTGCTGCGGGTGGGGCTTTGATATCTGGTTGAAGCTCAAAATCACTCACATTGAGAGGAACCCGGCAGTCCCAAGTAGGAGCCAGCGACGCGGTCTTATAATCGGACATTTCGCAGATGCGATTGTCAAAGATTATGAGCGACCACCATAACCTTCGACGCAACTCCGCCTCTAAAGCGGAACATTTCCCGTACATTGACTCGTTGTGGATACCTATCCGCTGCGCTATTCGGATAGCAACGCCGAGCATTGATGAGAGAGAGGCAGGGTCCGTATCGGGTCTGATCGACACCTGCAAAGATCAGTGAGTGGGCATAAATCGGTCCGAACTACCTACTAGGTACAGATACAATGCGGTCAAACACTCCCGGTCACTGGAGCGTAGAATACCACAACTCCGTAGGGAATGCTGGCATGCGGACTGATAGCCTGTCAAGAGATCCTTTTTTGGGAATCCGAACAAGGCACTGCATTGATCCTCTGTGAGACTCAGAATGGATACACAGTAGATACTGAACATCAATGCTTCCAATGTGGGATTGACATTAGCGATATCGCCCACAGCATCAATGATACGTGTTTGAAGGGTAGGTGTATGCGTGACCTTCAGAAGAGGATTGACGTTGTCCAAGTAGATCTGCCAGAGCCTGAAGATCTGTACCTGGGTCGGATGCGAAGCAGAAAGGTCGTCGACATCCCCTACCGGTGAACCGAATAAAAGGTGGTCATTGCTTTTGCCTTGAAACATATGGTTCCATGCCTTCTTGATCACGGCCTGGCGCATGTGATCGTTGTCGCGCAGAAATCCGATGTCATTTTCGTCGTCTTCGCCATCATTTCCCTCGCCGCCCTCGGGGTCTTCTGTCTTTCCCAATTGTCAGTGAGTCCTGCGGACACTCAAACGGCCTACGTACCTTTTGACTCATGGCATGCCAAAGATCCCTGCTACATGATTAGTCGTTGGGAATTATGCCCGGGCGCTTTGACAAAAGGAACAGGGCAGAGTCTCATACGAAGATTTGGATTTTCCTGCTGCCTTTTCTTTTGACAGGCGGGAATCCGTATCAGAAAGTGCACGTTGAAATTGAGCACTGTCTGTGATTTCGTCTCGCTCATCCTCACTGGGAGACTTATAGTCTGTAGCAGGCGTGTGGAGAGGATCGAACTTGATGTTATGCTTCCGAAGCAGGCTCTCATAGTGTCGTAGGCGTACCAACAGCTCCCGCTCAGGAAACCTCCGACGTCGCTGGCGGATTGCTTGCTTGCACTGCTCACCGGCGCGTATACAGTTGGCGCAGGGGAATGTACGATCGCACTTGATCTTGCGTTGCTGACACAGCACGCACGCCAGCACGCGCCGTGCCTTGGCGGTGGCCGTCTGTTCGGATGGAGAGATTGGCGTCGCCATGGCACCGAACTATTGATCCTGGTACAGCAGAAATGTTTTTGATAGAGCCCGGACCCCAAAGCCCGGGTTGGTTGGGGAAGCAGGGAAGGGAAAGTCGGGTTTTATGAAGTCCGAAACCCACGCTACTTGCTAACCCTCGCACTTTCTAACCCCCGACCATCGTGTTGATTTTCCCTTGCAACGTGCGAACTCCCCGACCATGTCTTTCCTCGTGCCTATTTAAAGATGGAAGATTTCCGGGACTATTCATTATGGTCTGGAAAAATACTGGTTGGTCGCATCTTGGCCAGTGAAACGAATACCTCACCATGCCTCCACACTCTTCCACCTCTGACAGCAGCCAATCGGCCAGGATAAATCTTCCAGAGTCGATGAACAAACATCGTGCGAGGAGTACTGATGCAGAAGTCAAAGGCGAAGATCCATCCAAAGCTGAAGGCCCTCCAGCTCCTCCTGGCCAGGACGAGACCCAGTCAACTCTTAGGGTTGTCTGTCTGATCGTCTCAGCTTTTGTCGCCATGTTCCTGGTCGCGCTGGACAGAACTATTATCTCGACGGTATGAATATCACACATTAAGTTCGGCCCAATAGAGCTAATGTATACGAATTGATAGGCCATACCCAAAATCACCGATGAATTCGACTCTTTCGATGACGTTGGCTGGTACGGAAGCGCCTACTTGTTGACATGCTGCGCATTTCAACTATTGTTTGGCAAGCTGTATAAGCTGTTTTCTGTCAAGGTCGTCTTCCTTGCCAGTATTCTAGTGTTTGAGGTTGCCTCTGCTATTTGTGGAGCGGCTCCGAATTCAGTGGCCTTTATAATCGGACGAGCAATCTGCGGAGTCGGTGCGGCTGGTATCCTTGCTGGGACTGTGTGTTGACTCCAGGCCTCTGCTCTTTGTGCCAATTTCTGACGGACTGGTCGCAGATAATGTGCATCATCCATTCCGTGCCTCTCCAGAAGCGTCCACAAATTCAGGGACTATTCGGCGCCCTTTTCGGGATTGCTTCTGTTGTTGGCCCTTTGATTGGCGGCGCATTTGCATCGAATGGGACATGGAGGTGGTGCTTCTACGTTAATCTGCCAATCGGTGGTGCTGCGATGATGTTCATTGGTGTCTGCCTCAGGGTCCCCGACCAAGATAGAGCAAAGGTCTCCTGGGCCGAGAAGCTTCTACAACTGGATTTCCTCGGCACTGCACTTTTGATGTCTGGCGTGGTCTGTCTCATATTGGCGCTCCAGTGGGGAGGTCAGACGTATGCTGTATGCCATATGCACCATTATTTCAACCAACCCCAACTGACGATATGAAGTGGAACAGTGGCCGCGTCGTGGCTTGCCTAGTTCTCATGGGCGTGTTACTTCTTTCTTTTATCGCCGTCCAGGTCTTCCTTCCAAGGACAGCGACGCTTCCAGTGCGCATACTTTCGCAGCGCAGCATCATTTCAGGCTTCTGGCAGACACTCTGCGTCGGATCCGGAAACTATATATTTGGTATCAAGACAGGCCCGTTCATCATTGC
The DNA here is from genome assembly GCF_028829835.1 of Penicillium mononematosum. Lineage (NCBI taxonomy): Eukaryota > Fungi > Ascomycota > Eurotiomycetes > Eurotiales > Aspergillaceae > Penicillium > Penicillium mononematosum. Next base: position 2,631,368 of record NW_026643271.1, read on the forward strand.
TGCCTGTTACTGACCTCATCCGCAGTGTACTTCCTCCCAATCTGGTTCCAATCCATCAAGGGGAGTTCCGCTGTAGAATCCGGCATCCGCCTGCTACCAATGATGATATCAATGGTCGTCGGCTCAATCGGTGGTGGAATCACAAACTCCAAGATCGGATATTACACCCCATTAGCGATTATCGGATCCTGCGTCATGTCCGTCGGGGCCGGTCTCCTCACTACCTTCCAGGTGGACACCGGCGAGGCAAAATGGATTGGCTATCAGTTCATCTACGGAATCGGCCTTGGTCTGTGTTTCCAAGTCCCCAATCTCGCCGCGCAGACCGTCCTCCCGAAGCCCGATGTGCCGTCTGGGCTAGCACTCATGTTGTTCGGTCAGCTCATCGGTGCAGCCGTCTTTGTCTCCGTCGGAGAAAATATCCTAGCTAATCAGCTTGTGAAGAGACTTTCTGGGCTTCCGGGGTTCAACACCGGTCTTGTCACCTCCGGTGGTGTCACGGAGCTGATAAATGCAATGCCGACGCATCTACACGACACTGTTGTCCACTCTTACAATGAAGCGCTGCGGGAGGTGTTCCAGGTAGGGTTGATTATTTCTTGTCTGACCATACTGGGTGCGGCTACTCTGGAATGGAAAAGCATCAACAACGGACAGACAAGGCCCGATGCTGAGAATCAGGCGCTGGCTGCAGGGCAACGGACCGTGGGAGCGGTGGGTGGTAAATAAAATAAACCAGGGGATTCTTTCTTCTGTGACTGCTTAACTTGGAGCAGGAGGTTGGAGATGAGTCAATTACTTTCTCTAGTCTCGTACGCTTTTACTTTTATTCCAGCGAGATAGTCACGACCTTGTCGCCAGTAATTAAATAATTAGACTTCGCGTTTATGAATATGTGTGGCCTATAATATCAAATGAAAATCTCAGAGAGATTTCCAGCCGGGCAATTATTGGGGCAACGGTTGGGAAGAGATATAATGCGCGCCATTGACATTGACGATCTACCTAGGTACGTTCACCTTACCTTTATTCGGCATTGCCTTGTACCATGTAAACAGGGTCGCTATAGTGAAATACACGCGCTGACGTCCGTTATAGTCTGACCACGATTTCTTCTGACTAGGCTAAGATACTCCCAAGTACCTAGGTAGGGAATCAAATGCTGTAAGCTAAGATGTTTCACATTTGTGGCGCAAGTGAAGAATGTATAACATGCTCAGAGATAGTACCGGAAGCTCCTGTTCTCCCCATCTGTTTGATTCGAGGGGTTCTGTCCCCTGAGTAGATTCGTCTTCTACTCCTCTCACCTCTATGGCGACATCGCCATCGCGAGGCTCGGGCTCGATATGGACACCTTGCTCTCGATCACGTTTGGCGTTAGCCTGCTGAAGATAGACACGGAACAGAATAAGGAGGACCACGTCAACACAGTAGACAACTAGCATTCCCGTAAAGGCAGTCTATTAAATAATCATTCCGTCAAAAGTCTTTCTTTACCCCATCTAGCAGAGAAATAGGGGTGACTCACCTTGTATGTTGGCGCCTCAGACTTGACATACAGTTGAGGACCGGCGATATTGCCAGCACAATAACCCACAAAGAAAATAGCGTTGACAGTTGCCCGTTTCGTGAAACCACCAATATTGCTGGAAATAAGGCTGAGATAAAGTGGGAAACCGTTCATCGAAGCACATGATAACAACAGACAGGCGTACCTGGCCCCCTTGCTGTCGGCGGGTAGCTTTATGAGGACGGCTGTGGCTATGAGCGCGATCACATTTCCAGCTATGCACAGGATAATTCGCGATCGACGTATCCTATGCGCTAGCCAGACCGAGACCAGTATTACAACCATCATGAAGAAGTAGATCGGCATATTGAGCAACAGCGTGTTCTCTGTGCTGTATCCGAAGCTAGAGAGAATCAAGGAGGTAAACTGTGAATAGAAGGTCTAGTCAGAGAACAAGGTCTTCACTAAGCCTCACACATACCACCTTCACCCAACTTACATTTGATATCACTCCATTTATTAGGCAACCAGTGCTTTCAATCGCGAAAAGGAACCAAGACTTAGGGTCCCGTAAAGCCTCCCAGATTGCGGCCACGACCAGGTACCAGTCTTGGCAGTCTTTTGCCGAGACTGGATCTGCTCGTGCACCTCAGCCCGCTTGGCGGGGGCAAGGAATCTTGCTTGCAGTGGAGAATCCGGGAGGAAGTAGATAAGGAATATGCCCCATACGATGGTCAGGCAACCCAGTATGAGGAAAAGTACCTAAAGGCAGATCTGGTCAGCTATGGTCGGTGACATACAACCTGGAATAAGTGGGAGAAAAGTAGTATAAAGACGCACCTGCCAACGGGCAATCTTCTCATACCCAATATAGGCACAGCCATAGGCCACCAGTGCCCCGGTCATGGCGCCCATCGCATTCCCTGCAAACCAAAGACCATGCCTAGCTGCATGCTGGGAGGGTTTATACCAAATGCTGGTAATCAGCGTGAATCCAGGGCTGATGGGGCTCTCAAAAACTCCGAGGAGAGTCCGCAACACCATCATACGACTGAAACTTACTCCGGCGGAATGGCACGCAAGAATAATACCCCAGATGACTCTACAAGAATCGACGCGTCAGACACTCACTAGCTCGGATATACGCAATTGGGTCTGGTGTAAACTCACACTGCAATTGAAAGTGTCTTGCCAAGGGGAAATCGGACTAGTAGGATGGAAACGGGATAGCTGGCTGCCAGGTATCCAAAGTAAAATATGCTACTCAACCATGAAAATTGGGTTCCATGCAGACCCTATATTTCAAAGCGTGTCAGCGAGGACGTATTCTGGTTGGGACTTCGGCCTGTTCGAAAAAACTTACTAGGTCTTCCTCAACGCCCAAGATCATCGCGTTTGACAAGGACACCTTGTCCATAAACTGCAGCATGTAGCTGAATATGAGCAACGGTAGCATCCTGGTTGACAGAGATTTAGCCTATGAAGAGCCTCGTATTGGCATAATGCGAGGATGATACCTGTAATCGATCTTTCGCAGGATGTCTTTGTTCTCCTGGCTTCTCTCTGTCACCACCTTGACATAACCTTCTTCCTTGTCGATAGATGCCATCTGTTCTGGGTTCTCTTGATCAAGATCTGCCATCTTGCCTTTCTGTAGTTCGGCCATCGTTTCCACTGTTAAGAAAAATAAAGATGCACATGAGCAGCACACTTTCTGTAGGATTCGTTCAGCTACTTATACTAAATTATGGCAGATCTTCCTTTGTGACTGAAAGTAGTCAACCGAGTCCTCCTCTCATTCACAGGCTTACTAGTATCAAAGTGTACAAGGCACTTCCCCGGTCTCCGCATATAGATGCGCTCGGACCATCTCGTATAGCCCTTTTAGCCTCGTTCTAGTTAACTATACCCTATAAGCTTCAATCGCCGGACGACTTTCAAATGCCGGGCCAATCAGTTATTTCCAGGTGGGGAAATGTCAGTCTCTTACCAATAACTTCGCTCATGCAATATCCAACGCGGTCTAGTTGTCTTACCCTTTTCAGGCTATATGGTCACGTGACGCATACTTGCTAGCATTATAGCGTAGTTACGTCCTTTTCTGTTATCTTTTCTCCGAGATACTCGCTGATCTCTCTTCATCACCTTCCTCCAAGAGTTGCTCTGTCCGACCATTAGGCCAGTTCCCTATTCATATTGACTACTTACCTCTATCACATCGCCAGTCTACTTCCCCGGTTAGCGATACACTTGAACCGGCGGTACTCGCCTCTTTGCGGGGAAGGCGGAAGAAACCCTAAACCAACGGCCTCGCTAGTTCTCGGCTAACCCGTTTTCAAACACCGAGCCAGTAGTTTATGTCTGAGTGGAGAAATAATCTCCTATCAAGGGTCTACAGGTATATCGCTATCTGTGCACCACGGTACATCCCTCAGCTATCTTTTGTCACCACATAGAATTCACTATCTATGTGGACTGCGCGCGTTTGCATCGGACGTACGGCCGTGGAAGCCCGGCCGTGGAAGCCCGGCAGTGGCCGCTGACCCGGTATTTGTAGCCGGAGATAAAGCATAAGAAGGAGCCCTACGACGGTCTTCATCCAATCTTTTTGCCTATTCCAATCAGCGAAACCTAAAACACAATGGAAGTACAGTCAGACAACGTTGAGAACGTAATTTCCCAGTCCATCGATCGAGTAACCTCTGGCCTACGTGATCTTAGCCTCAAAGTCAGTTACTTCGACTCGCTTCATTGATTCAGATATTGACTACTCAATCCACAGATACATGAAAACCCCGAACTTTGTTATGCAGAATACCGCGCGCATAGTGAGGCATGCAACTTTCTGACCACCGCTGGGCTGAAAGTTACCCCACAAGCTTATGGTATTGAAACCTCCTTTTTGGCCGAATATGGTCAGGGAGGACGATTGGTCACTTTCTGTGCAGAATACGATGCTTTGCCCGAGATTGGACACGGATGTGGTCATAATCTGATTGCAATCTCCTCCATTGCCTCATTTTTAGGCGTTGTGGCCGTTCTAAAGGATACCAAGATGCCTGGAAGAGTACGCCTTTTAGGTTGTCCCGCTGAGGAAGGTGGCGCAGGCAAAGTGAAGTTAATCAACTTGGGTGCCTTTTCTGACACTGATGCCGCCCTCATGAGTCACCCAACCCCCCCATTTTGGCCATATACCAGCTACCCTTGCCGGCGTCGCATATGGAACAAGTTTAGCTGCTGGGGGCTTTTCTGCGCATTTTACCGGAAAGCCAGCGCATGCAGCCCAGATGCCCTGGGCTGGGGTCAACGCACTCGATGCAGCAACGCTGGCGTATTCTGCGGTGGGTATGCTTAGACAGCACATCCGGCCCAGCGACCGTATCAATATCATTCTACCGGAGGGAGGAACGGCCCATAACGTTATACCCGATAAGAGCCGCATACGATGCAGTGTGCGATCCGAAACTTTCAGTGAAATGGAAGTTTTGCGGAAGCGTGTGGAGAACTGTTGCAACGGAGCAGCCTTGGCTACGGGGTGCAAGGTTGACCTGGTGAAAGCGTAAGGGTTCTACCTCTCTGTTTCATCATATAGCATCATCCCACAAGCGCAATGGCTAACTAAACAATGAATAGAATGGAGCCTTATGCAGATATCCGACCCAACGAAAGCATTTGTGTGGAGTTCCAGCGATACATGAATTCTTGCGGGAGAGAATTTGTCTGTGATCTCCAACATAAAGATATTGGCGCATTCAGCACAGATATGGGTATGTCTTAAGGCTGAATTATTAGATTTGACACTGATCAAAAGGCTAGGTAACGTGAGCTATGAAGTTCCTTCATTCCACGGCCATTACTTCATTCCGACACCCGAGGGAACAGCAATGCATACCGAGGGTTTCCGTGATGCTTCGAAGACGCCAGAGGCTCACGACATTACCATGAACGTGGCTAAGGGGATGGCTGTAGCGGGAGTAAAGATACTGCTGGACGAAGAATTTGCCGCGCGAGCATGGGGTGACTTCAACCAGGACAAGAAATTGAGATAAGCCATAGGCTTAGCCGTCTACCCGTGGATTCCATTAGAGCCTTTGCGTATTAGATATAGAACTTCAATTTCTCTTCGCAACACTTTCGCACGTCAAATCGCTGACATTTGCATTAGAAAGAGGGAAATAATTTGGTTCGGTCTCTAAACTCAACAAAACTTCATCCTCAGCGTTCACAATTCGTGTCCGTTAGGTCAGCATCGTCGAAGCAAGTACCTAACAACTTGGCCAACACGACTACCTATAAGAATCAAATTTACCTGGTAACCGTCCTCCAAAACTCATTCTTCTAAATGCCTCTTTTCGATCGATGCCCACCATATAGAAGCTTGGTCTACCTCAGGCGGTCGTTCGCTGAGAATAGCGGCGACACTAGCCCTTGGTCTCGAAGTGAAAATTAGGTGGTAATTACGCTTTATCGAAATATAACAGCTTACTAGAAGTGAGGAAATTAAGGGTGTAAAAGCAGAGCGATATTATGATATTGTTATTGGACCAAATTTGTATCTAAAACGGATATATATATCACGGACGGAGTCTGGATGACCACCTAGATACAATGAAATTTTGGCTATATTATACTTTGTTTGTTCTAAATAGGTTCTAATTTACTACGGAATTAATAAAAACAGAAGTACCTAGTCCTATATCACCCTATAAGAAAATAGAAAAGGAATGTGTATGAATATCAGAGGCGAATGAGTTTCCGAAGGCTAGAAAAAAGAGTCTACACACGACATACAGGGAAAATGGGTATCTCGTTGAATGCATATGTCAATTTAAACAGGCACTGAGAAAAAACGCACAAAATTGACCAATACATAGTAAATAAGTTACACGTGGGGGATATTGGCCTGGGTACTGCCTATGTAGGCCCGTCCAGGGTATCCAACATAGAAAGGTAAACGACAAATCGATTCTGTCAGAAAAATGTATAACAAGCTCCAAAAAGAATATGATATACCCACGGACCAACTTTGCTCGCATTCCTTTTGCGCTTGCCTATAGACGCCGTTACATTTAAGTATTGTTGTTGTCTTGGCGAGGCTTTACAGGCTACTCGTTTCATGTCTCCGAAGAATGAAGGCGTTGAAAAACTAAGTTGCATGCCATGATCAGCCACCCCTGGATTAGTTTGTATTCTCAGTCCAATTAAATTTAAGATTCGTTCCTAGTTTTGAAATTCTTTAGAGGTACCCTAGCATGCACTCTTCTAGGGGGGTTAGAATGTGCAACATTTCTGTTGCAATAACACTACGCGCTTGAGGGAAAATTGGTCTATTGTATATAAAGCACAAATATCACTTTGATTCGTATAGACTAAGCTATTCCTTGCGGTCATCTACTCACCAAACCCTCTCATCATCATGAAGGTTACAACGACAGCATCGGTTTTGGCCTCGATCTTGGCGGGTGCCACTGCTCAAGACTACAATGCTCCACCCCCAGATCTCTCGACTCTCCCCGAACTCTCTTTGTTTGACACCTGGAGGCCGCATACCCATGTCCCTCCCACCCCACGGCCAGATCGGTGACCCATGCGCGCACTACAATGATCCTGAAACAGGCCTCTTCCATGTCGGTTTCCTGCACAATGGTACGGGTATTGCTATGGTTTTGACGGATGATCTTGTCCACTATTACGATGTCAGGCCTAACGGCAACTATTCAATTGTCGCTGGCGGTGCCAACGATCCCCTTGCTGTGTTTGATGGCTCTGTCATCCCTAGTGGAGTCGACGGCAAGCCGACGCTCTTATACACCTCTGTCTCGGCATTGCCAATCCATTGGACCCTTCCTTACGTCCGAGGCAGTGAATCGCAATCTCTGGCGGTAACTTACGACGGGGGCCAGAACTTCACCAAGCTTGACATTCCACCCGTTATTCCCGAGCCCCCAGCAGGTCTGGAGGTTACTGCTTTCCGTGACCCCTTCGTTTTCCAAAATTCCGCACTCGACCAATCCCTTGGCAGTGCCCCAGGTACTTGGTACACAATTGTTTCGGGTGGCATCAAAGACGTCGGACCTGGAATGTTCCTCTACCAGAATACGAGCCCCGACTTCGAGCAGTGGGAGTACCTTGGAGAATGGTACAATGAGCCTGCCAACTCGACATGGGGAAATGGAGACTGGTCCAAGATGTTTGGCTACAATTTCGAGACTAGCAACGTCGTCGGTCTCACCCGAGAGGGATACAGTTACAACGGCGATCCGTTCATGACCATTGCAGTTGAGAGCTCGTATGTGCCAATCCAGGAGTCCGTCTCCTCACTACATGCCATGATTTGGGCTGCAGGAGCAATTGCAAACACCGATGGTGAAAACGTAACATTCACCCCTGATATGGTTGGTGTCTTCGACTGGGGCTTGGCCGCCTATGCAGCAGCCGGCAAAGTCCTGCCTGCATCCTCTCAAGCGTCTACTGCCAGCGGGGCCCCCGACCGTTTCATCAGCTATGTCTGGTTGACTGGCGATGTTTTCGGAGGTGTTGTTGGCTTCCCAGCTGCTCAGCAAGGATGGCAAAACACTTTGCTGACGGCACGCGAGTTGTACATCAGAGCCATCCCCAACGTGGTCAACAACGAGCTTGCGCAGGAGACTGGCTCATGGCGTGTGGCCGATAACGGCCGCTCAACTGGCCGGTGTGTTGAACTCGAGACACTCGGAATTGATATCGCGCGTGAGACCTATGGCGCTATGACTTCTGCCCCCAGCTTCAGCGAGCCGGACCGGACCACTACCAGTGCGGGCGTCATTCCCTTCGGTCAATCCCCCGAAAGCCGGTTCTTTGTTCTCGAGGCTGAGATCGACTTCAATGCACGTGCATCGACCCTGCAGGCCGGCTTCCAGATTCTGGCATCCGAGTTTGAGTCGACCACCATCTACTATCAGTTCTCCAACGAGTCCATCATGATTGATCGTTCCGAAACAAGTGCCGCTGCAGACACGACCACCGGTATTGATGAGTCACCGGAATCTGGCCGTCTTCGTCTATTTGACATCAATGATCGTTGTGGTGCTCAGGGCGGCAATGGCGGTCACCCCGGTCTCGACGGCCTCGACGGACTCGACGCCGTCGGCGGCGGGTTTGGTCACAAGGGCGAGCACGGTTCAAGCGGCTACAAGCCCAGCACTGCATGGGGAAGCAATGCGCAGACTTCTGAGTTCGGTGGAGTTGGACAGGACCGTATTGAGACTCTAAGCCTGACTATTGTCGTCGACAACTCTGTTCTGGAAGTTTATGCCAACAACCGCTTTGTTGTCTCTACCTGGGTCCGGTATGTTTCTCTTATCCTTTGGTTTCTACTTTTCACCGAACGTAAACTAATTCTATGGCAGTCCTTGGTACGCAAACTCGACTGAGATTCGCTTCTTCCAGAACGGGGAGGGCGAGGCATCCTACAGCAACATTCGCGTTTCTGATGGTTTGTATGATGCTTACCCGGAGAGACCTCAGTAGAGGATGGCAGGTGCCTTGCAAATTTAGCAGGGGATACTTGGGTTCCGCAGCTGTTGTACTCTATCGTGGAAGGGTTGAAAAAGAGGAAGAGCTTTTGGATGGAAAAGACAAGTCCTTGGTAATAGCTAATAGTACTATACGACTAATTAACGATGAGATGGATGGATAATTAATTGAATGAATGCTTATTCCGAGGATATGTTGAGTATTATTGTGAAGGGAAGTGGTCAATATTTAAGGATTATGCGGGCAGTCGCATGGATGAGTGATGCTTTACAGCCAGACAGCGATCCATCACGGCCACGGTCATTACCTGGTCGAACCATGGAACCAAATAAGGTGCAAAAAAGGCAACCAATCGGATACCGGTATTTAGTTTTGATCGACCCACTCCATCAACTACCCATTCGGGAAGTCACGATTGCCACAAAAGCCCTGAAGCCATATTGTTATAACAACATTGTGTCCACTATTTCCCACCTTAGGAAATTGAACGGAGAGGGGCTAACGTGCTGTGAGAATCCATACAATCAATCTTTGCCTATGGAAAATAAGGCTACATTAAGGAGGGATACTAGTTGGTTCGCCTCAGGACCTGCCCCACAATTAGTGTAGGTATATTAGGCTACGCTTCACGCTCTTTTTGCTTTATTCTCTTTAAATTATTGCAATATTTCCTCATCTACGTTAGTCTCTTACACCCAATTCGCCACAACTACGAACATCCCCAGCGTCTTTACTTCATTCTCAGTCATGGGCGGGACACAGGTGGCACAAAAGTTACTGCAGGCTGCACATGTAGCTCCGGAAATCTTCCAGTTGCGCCCAGATTATCGCGCCCTCTTGATGGTGGTAGAGGGTATTCCTCCAGGCCCAAGTGATGATTTTAGCGAGGCCCTCTTGAGGGAGGCTGAAAATTCCGTCAAGGACAAGCTCTCCAATTGCCCTGTTACCGAACTTCCACACATCGCTGCATGGCGCGAAGCCTACAAAGCCTTTGGAGCAAAGCCACAAAAAACCCGCAACAGCCTCGAGGCTCTGACCCGTCGCGCGCAGGATGGCTTGCCGCGAGTCAACCGGCTCACCGACATCTACAATGCTATCTCCGTCAAGTATCAGATCCCATTTGGAGGCGAGGACCTCGACAAATACGATGGATCGCCTTTCCTAGTCCGCGCCACGGGTACTGAGAAGTTCGAAACTTTTTCTGGCGGGGAGCCTCAAACGGAACTTGCATCTCCAGGGGAGCCTGTTTGGTGTGACAATAGTGGCATTACTTGCCGTCGGTGGAATTGGAGACAGGGCCCGCGGACCGCCTTGACCGATGATACCTCGCGCGTTTTATTCATCCTAGATGCACTAGAGCCGCTGACCGACGATGTTCTGGCTCAAGCTGCCGACGAGCTCGATTCGGCTTTGAAACGTCTATCGCCTGAGGTGCAAACAGCGCGCCGAGTTATTGGCCCTTCGGCTTGATCTCTCCTTGATGACTGTCTGTCTGGAGCGGGATCCGCCTGCCAATAAAAATATCAGTGCCCTATATGTGTGGTCAACATTGTGAGAGGTAGGAGGATTCATTTAAGACTCTTAGGTAGAGTACCGGTAGATAGACAAAATGTCATAGACGGTGCAGTTGTCTCTCATCTGTTCCCCACTTGACCTTTATAGAAATTAGTCGTTTGCATTTGACGGATATCAAGACTGGTTTGTTATCGGCACCGGGTACATGTTCTGGGGGCCGGAACGACTAACCCGGCGTCCATGGCCACCAATCAAGACGCCAGGTTAGCAAGCACCTGGGTCGTATCGGCGACAGGGATCTCGGGGTTGGTTTGCTGGGGTATCCTCTACTCTCGCCTGGACTGCATGATCATCCGTCATGCAACCACCCGTTGATATGAATTTGGTACGTTCATATAATTCGTCGTATGAATTGTGTGACCTCCTCGGGTTGCAGGCTTCGTGACCCGAACGGGGTTGCCGGAGTCGTCGGAGCGCGAATATCCCTGTTATGGTATAATGCATGTAGCGACCAGAAGTCCTCTTGGATACCCCGAATGTACTGCTTGGTTACTCTAGCGTCCGTTGCCTTTTGCGAGTGACCGAGCGCAGATCTTACGTGGTGACGGATATGGGGTTGTAGCGGGAGGATACTTGACCAGCGAGTCCCGATTTCATGCGGTTGTATTTCGTTATAGGTGGAAGGAACAGATTGCAGGGCCAATGGGTGACCAAAGGGTTGAAACGTTATCCGCTCCGCCGTCCCGACTAAGTAAACCCAAGTTAGTACCTAGCTGACAAGCAAGTGGAGAAGGTTCCATACAGGAGGAGCATTGTTGGGCAAGGGACAGTGGGAGCACTTTACCTAGGTAGAGATCCGATGAAGCAAAAGTGAAAGGTGGATGAAAGTAGAGGGGCTGAGAGAACTTCCCAAGGAGATCACTGGGTATATGCATGGATTGGGCCTACTCCTGGTCGTACCTACCCGATTTGGAACTATACCTATTACCTATATAAACACTTCTACCTAGGTAGGCACCCGGGCATCCAAGTGTTTTATAGCCAAAAGGAAATTTCGCAGGAATTGTGTCTTCCAACCCACATGTGCATTAATGCCTAAGTTACGACCGAATATCCTAACACGGGATCCAAAAGGGCATCGCAATGATATCGACAACGATATTTCAAAAGGCATCGCAGTGGGTGTTCACTGTGCCGCCGTCCACATGCAAGTATTCTCTTCCAACCAACGTTTACCTTCAATGAGCTTTGTTGCGGTGTCGATATTTTGTCCAAATCAACGAACAGCTGTATGCCCAAACGGTCTTCAGTGCAAATATTGTACACGGGGAGATCCGGATCTTTATGTACAAAGCCAATAATAACCATCGTCTCATAATGATGGAAAAAAGACATTTATAAAATGGAGGTGGACGTTCCAAGCTTCAGAATTGAAAATCCACTGCTCTTCGCAGCATTTAATTCCTTTAGTGCCACGTCCGGAATCACCGAGTCTGAATCCATACGCACAAAAAGGCATAGTTTGTTCAGATGGGGCAGCCTTGTGGCCCGAACATCTGAAAGGCCCTCAATTAAATAGGAGATGCACCTCAGATGATCGCCATCAAATGTGTTGAGATACAAGCTGAACCTTTCAATGGATGCGGGCAACATATCAGTCAGTCTAGGCCAGGCCGGACTGCCAACAGACTCAAATTCATCCCATTCCAAATCTCTCATCGAGGGATCATATGCGGGACCGCACAGCATGTCAACGTCCAATTCAAGAACAGCCAATTTCTGAAAACGAGTCATATCCATCAGTGTGGCTCCCTTATTACCCCAGTTATTAAGTACTGTCACCGACAATTCCCTGAGTGTCCCTGCGCAGACAATCTGCACCGTGTCCAGAAATGCACCAATGTTCCAGTTATAGCCACAGCCATGCCACTTGGTTTCGTGCGAAAACTCAAATATCTCCAGGTTTGGAATTCGCTTGAGTAACTGTGACAGCTCCTCCGGGCCAGCGACACTTGACTCCAAAGTCAGTTTTCGTAGGTTCGTGCTATAACATCCAACCATTGGGTCAAACGCTATCCCAGTGTACCCGTCATCCTTCAAGATGCAACTGCGTAGGGAGACTTCAGACACGGAATTGATTGCCAGGAATGGCACAAATGGTGTCAACGGGGACTTCTCATCATAGCCGATATCACGAGATGGCTGCACGGCGGAGAGCAGGGATAATGGCGCGTCCGGAAATTCCGCAGGGCGATTGGCCCGGTGGGTAATCAGTTTGAGTGCAGCCCAAAGAGGTTCATTCGTCCCCGGCCACATGTCATGTGTACCAAGAGGATCCAGTTCATCCCACCGTGGGTGTAGAGCCACCTTTCGTACTTGCGATAACAAGGTCAGGAGGAAGACATCTGCATGTATCATGGACCATCGGATTCCTTTAATCCAATCGTCGACATCTCCCCTCACGGCTTCGATGAAGGGCGACGTAAGGACGAAGTTCCTTAGAGTCTCAGGTACCTCAGCTTCCAGGAAGTTTATCACATCTTCCTCTTCCTCTTCATCTACACCTACGGACCCCCTGAGGTCAATAGATTGTATGTATTGCGCCACAGAGTGGTCCAGAGCGATATGTTCCAACAGTTCCCGCGTGCTCATGATGCGGATGCCTGTTTCCTGGGTAATCTCATCCCAATATTCGCCAGAGTCAGATTCTTCTGCCCCTTGTGGTTTTTCTTCGGATTTTCGCGAAAATGTGAAGTTTCGAAACCGTTTCCGCCGTGTAGCATATTGCGCTCGAAAAGGAGTGCTGGCAGCAAAGAGAGTCTTACAAGAGAGGGCAGTGGCTTCGAAATCCACCGGGATTGTTTCTTGTACGATCTGCACCAGGAGTTCCAGGGGAAGGCCAAGCAACGACGGCATCCTCCTTCTTTTCCTTTCTCAGGGCTCTATCTTAGCTGAAGATGAGCTTTATTCGATTCTTTTTATTATTTAAAATTTGAGGGCAAACTGAAACGAGGAATATAGGGTGCCCACCGCCCGGCAGGCACCAACATCACCTGCTTTGCAGCGTGGCAGAATACAGGCCCGGCTTTCAGGGGAGCATATACCGCCCTTCGGAAATATCCTATCCTTCCAGTAAGTAACGCGTGATATTCTTAGATCGTACTAACCCCCCTATCTCTACCTATGGATAGTTATTAGTTCTCTCTTATATGGGCGGACAGCACGGAAGAATCATTCAGGCGTCATTTGATGGAGAAAATTTGGTTCTACTGTATTCCCAACTGTGGAGCTTCGAGCACGATGACACGGCACCGGTGGAACTCTTCATACGCTACAAATATAAGCCAGCTAGTTGGACTGGAGAGGCCGGACGCTTGTGATCGAGGACTTGTGAAATCAATTGCATCAATGGACTTAGAATGAATTTTTAATAACTATCAATTGATGGGTGACAGGGACGAGCAGGTACTTAATTGGCCTAAGTGGTTTAATTGTCTAGACTAGAAACCCCCCCCCCCCGGGGTATATATTTCCTTTTTATTCTGTGAATGGATCAAGATATGTATCATGTTCAGCTTCCCACAGAGTATGATCTGCACTGCCGAAGCCTAATTAAATCTCTTTCCATGTGCGTCTCAGCCGCAGCTGAAGCACAGATACCACTTCCCCCACAACAATGCATGGTAGATCCGTGTCTTTGGTTTTAATTTGCCAGGAGCGTTACGAATGTGACGCAACGGACCTGCAGATGCTATCGCTCGTGAGGCATTGAGCGAATTGGCTGATTCCGTGAGCTGCTAATGCAGGTTGTCGTGCATACAGTTGTAATAAAAGCGACATGTCAAATCTGCCTGGTATTTGCTTTTAGACACTGTGACGGCTGCCCTTGATATTTCAAATCTAGTCTTCGACATACCCAACCTCATCCCCCAGGGTCTATACATCACTACCAGAAGTATTGCAAAAAATCGAACACTATCTTCAATCCAGCGATGGCGGTAGCAGTATCCCGGAACAGCCTATCCCGCAACAGTCTACCACGCACAGGTATCGCCGCACTCCTAGCAGGATTGAAGACGCCCGGAGAAATTCAGCTGCCCAATGGCGCAGTTATACCCGTCGGCATCGGGGAACCGGTCTATCGAGTCATCTTCCGCTCGGAGCGTGCCCTCCGCACACCGATGACAGAAATGGGCGTTGGCCGAGCCTATCTAGCCGGCGATATCGAGGTGGATGGTGATTTCGGCGCCCTCTTCAACGCCCGCCAGAATTTACAGGAGAAAGTGCCCCTGCGACAGAAGTTCCAATTCGTATACGACTTCATCCGAACGGCGACCAAGATGAACGCCCAGGCTATCGGTGATCACTATGGGCTTGATGATGGGTTCTATCTCACATTTCTCGACAAACGGTTCCGGTTCTATTCGCAGGGTTTATTTCAACAACCTGACGAGACGCTCGAAGAGGCCTCTGAGCACAAAATGGAGACCATGTTTGCTGCTCTCGATCTAAAACCAGGCATGAGGCTACTGGATATTGGTGGTGGATGGGGTGGTGTGACGCAGTATTGTGGTACTCGAGGCGTGCATGTCACTACGTTGACCCTCGCACCCAATGGTGCTCGCTATATCCAACGTGTTATAGAGGACAATAATCTCCCTGGTCAGGTCTTCCTGCAGGACTTCCTTAACCATGTACCGGAGGAGCCATACGACCATGTTGTCAATTTGGGGCTGATAGAACACATCCCCAATTATCGTCGTTTTACACGCAGGATGTGGGATGTGCTCAAACCAGGTGGTCGCATGTATCTGGACGGCTCGGCGGCTGTTGAGAAGTTTGCTGTTAGCTCTTTTACCAGAGACTATATTTGGCGTGGGACACATACTTTTATGACTCTTCAGGACGTTCTTGCGGAGTTTTTATACCATGGATTTGCGGTATTGGATGTTGCCAATGAGACTCGGGACTACGAGCTCACCATGCTGGAATGGGCAAAGCGTCTAGACTTGGCTAAAGACGATCTAATCGCGGGTTGGGGAGAGCAGAATTATCGTGTCTTTCGATTGTTCTTGTGGGGTGGCACACATGCATTCCAAACCAATGCTTTGCAGGCTTACCATTTAGTCGCGGAACGGACATCCTCCCCTGGTCCACGCCCATCTATTCCTCGACGGTTCCACCAGTTCCTCAGAAACCTGCGTTGATCTATTGCTGCCGACTTTGGGGACCACCATGGTTGTAATTAGACGGAAATATTGTTTCTATTTTACTATAACCATATACCATGGATGGGCTGGATGGCACCGATCTAGCATTACTCTAGGTCTTCAAGTTACTTGGCTCATACATTTTTAAACCGAGAGTAACAGTGTAGGATGATCAAAAAAGCTTCACAATATCGTCACAATATAGCAGTCCAACTGACATATAAATTCTACCGTTCACCGAAATCCCCGGATGGCTACATACTAGTCATTACCAAAGTAAATGGCCCCCATTGGACAGGATACGGGGCGAAGATATGATCGTACGACGTCAAGACTGTCAAGCTTCTTCTCGCCATCTATCCACCACTAGACCTCCGATTAAGCGCCCACTGTTCGACTGAGTGTTTCCGAATACTTAGGGCGTTTCAGGGGCCCCGCTCATCTGAAACTTACTAATTGACAGCAAGGATCCGTGGGCCGGGCCCGGGGGTATTCCAACTTGCTCTGCGAAGCGCGTGTTATAACTCGACCATCTCCCGTTTCTATACCATATTCTATCACGCCACTCTTCTGCACCGACAGTTCTTTCCGCTTAATATCTCGTTCTATCTCGCAACACCATCTTCCGCAACCATGGCTTCTGGCCTTCTCGAACCTCTGGCGGTATTTTGCAGTCAATCGCAGTCTCAACGATACATAAAGGCTGCCAGGAATCTCGGCGATTCATGGCGTAGCCTTGCTGAAAAGCCTCTTTCCGAGTCTGAAAAAGACTTTGTCCTGGTGGAAACCAACTTTGACTTTGTTTTGAAGATCACGAATATACTGGAAGAGCAACGCCAGTCAGAACCATCCATTGTCGAAATGTCAGCTCACGAGCCATCTACACCTCTGTTGACCGTTTCATCTGAACCATCTCTATCGACTAAGTCATTTGCAACCCCTCTGTCGACCGGGCCATCTACATCAACTGAACCTCCGCGGCACTATCGTATCTTTGCTGATTATGGCACGGCTTTCATCTGGCGGGATCCCGATGACCTTAGGCCTGAGGAAGGGGACTGTATGTTAGAGGCTGGAGAGGTACTGTCTACATTCCCTTCATCCGTCTTGGAGTTATTCAATGCGTGGGTAGACACGTACACGGATAACTTCAGCGAAAGACGCGATAAGACTCAAAATTATTATGCTGATGTTTTCCTAACCACTTCCGAGGAGGTGGCTTGGAATGTGGCGGGGTTTTTGTTGGCTTGGCGTATCACATTAGCGCCTCAGGTTGGGAGAATTGAATTTAGCGCCGGTTGTTCAAAGTACATTCTGGAGAAAGGGATGGAAACCAGAGCGACTTTGCAATTTCTACAGGACCAGGTGGATATTTTAGCCAAAGGAAAGCCTGTAACATAGACACTTCACTACCTTGACTCCTTTACTCGATACATCGCTTATATCGGGAAATTGACATCCTCCTGGCTTTATTCCTTTAATGTATTCATGATCATCATTAAGGCCTTAGCAGGGTGGCCGACGTTAACTTCCAATGTTTGTTGTCCGAGGTCGTGATAGCCCTATACGGCAGTGTATAGTTACCAATGCGCCATATCGTATTTTGCTAGCAGAACATTTCATAAAACTAGTCCATTTGTATTTAATTGACTATAGACGTTGATAGAAATTGACACTATAGAAATTGAGATATTGTAGAGTTTGAGATACCAAGGTTATATATAGGAAACTTCCCTTTTATAATTGAACCCTTTTTTTAGCCCTTTTTTACTATCCACCAAATGAATCAAGGAGGCAGAGAATATATCTATATAACTAGATATCTAGAGAGACTGTCTAAGGAGACCACCAAAAAAGCCTATAAAAAAGACCACTAAAAAGACCACTAAAAAGACTATCGGAGAAGACTACCTAAGAAGACCAATAAGACTAGAGCCGTATAAGCGGCCAATTACTCTTATTATAGGAATTGGGATATTATGGAAATTGACCCTATGGAAGTCGATATTGTAGGGATTAACCGTTAGCCCCCAATTTGTAGGTAATGGTAAACTGGCGGCATGACAGTCAAAACTCAATATGAAAAAGTAACATATGGCGCACTGGCGGCTATACACTGCCGTAAGCCCTAGAAACTTCCAAGGTTGCGAGCGCGGTCCTACTTGATTAGCAATCCGCTGAACGAAAGGTGAGGAAGGTCCAACCTTCGAATTTCAAGTTTTAAATGTAATCTTTCCTGTGATATAGACAGAATTTCCTGCCAAAAAGTGATTGCTCATCCGGCGAGTTTCTTTCTTATCGTCAACTTCGGGTGAATTAATAATCGACGTCCTCATTGTAACCTTACGTTGTGGATGAGAAAATGACGAAAAACTATAAGTTGGACAGAGTGCCCTAATTACGGCTCATTGACAGACCTTCATTCATCTAAACACTTCCACTGAATAAGAAAAATGACCAGTAAGACACAAGTTCTTATTCTCGGTGCAACCGGATACATGTACGTGAAGTCTATGTTGTAGTATCGTTTCCGTCCAACAAGTTTCTTGCAATCAGCTGACCTAGATTTTACCAGCGGGGGCTCAATTCTTGCTGAGCTACTGCGATTTCCGGAGGCGTCCAAATTGAGCATTTCCGCATTGATCCGTCGTCCAGAACAGGCGGCCAAGCTCGACTCTCTGGGGGTGAAGCCGATCCTGTTTGATGGCCTAGATGACCTGGAGGCTTGCATAAATGCAGCTTCCCAACACGATCGTACTGATATTCTATATCTTTAAAAATTTCTGCTCAATCTGCTGACAATGCCTTCCCAGTTGTGATCAACGCAGCATCTGCGTCCCATGACCGTTCTGCCAAGGCGCTGATCGAAGGTTTAGCACTTAGACAGAAGGCAACGGGCAAGGAATCTTATCTCATTCATGTGAGCTTGTCTATCCTGTGGTATAGACTTACGGACAAACTGATGGAAAGTTTAGACTTCGGGCACCTCAATTCTGGGTGATCATCCCTACACCGGCACGCCGCAGGACCAGAAAATCTGGTCTGATGAGAAAGATAACATATTTGAGATGGAGAAGAACCACCCTGAGCGCTACGGGCAACGTGTCACCGATGTTACAGTTGTTGAGACAGGCTTGCGCCTTGGTGTCAAGACGTACATTGTCGTCCCTCCCACAATCTGTACGCGGAACCAATACTACTGAAAGTGATCCTTATGCTGACACCCAGCAGACGGACAAGGCGATGGTCCATTTGCGACGTTGAGTCAACAGGTACCTAACCTTGCGCGCTTGGCCCGGAAGCGCGGATTTGCAGCCGTGATTGAAAATGGCAAGGGCGTACGTATGATACCCATATCTGTGGTACCTACTTACTGACGCAGTACAATTCATAGATTTGGAATCATGTTCACATTGCCGATCTTTCTGCTTTCTATGGTCTTCTCTTCCGTGCTGTGATTGAGCAAAAGACATGGCTTCCCTCCGGCCCAGAGGCTATCTTCTTCGTTGAAAGTGGTGAGCATACATGGCTCCAGGTTAGTCAGGGTATCGCCGATACTATGCAAAAGAGTGGTCTACTGGCGACGAACGAAGTGAAGTCAATAAGCCTCAAAGAAGCAGCTGCGGAAATTACAGGAGGGAATGAGAGTCTTGCAGAGATCACCCTGGCATCAAAGTAAGTAAATCTCTTTGTAATGGAACAATAAGCTAACATTTCGTGTAGTTCGAGGGCTCGTGCTGACTTCGCTCGGAACCGACTTGGTTGGAGCACGCTCCGAGGATTGGATGATTTTTTGAACCACTTCGATGCCGAAATAGCAGCCATGCTTGGAGAGCTGAGGGGTTAGATTATTAGACGCGAAGTATATAGCACTAAGGTCACCGAGGTCTTGTGGTGCACTTTGTTATCGCCGTCGATCCAACGAAAAAAACATTCTCGAGAGGTCTTCGTGAGACATCGTATAGCTTATCATTAAGACAAGGCTTGTACTTGCAGACTTGGACGAATGAAAACCCCATGTAATGTATACAATTATTCTCTCAATTTAATATTTGATGGACTTGATAAGTATCGTCTTGTTTTCGTAACTAAGCACTTAGGTTAACCTTTACAAAAAAGAAATGAATGGGTAAGGAATTCATGAGACATATTTCTAATAGACCGAAACCTGATTCACTCTTTTTTTATGTATGTGTATATTTAGATCATTATGTACAAGTCGTCAATCATGCGTGCATAGTATCAATCCAGGCCCCAGCCGCGTACGCGTCGGAACACATATGCCCGGTCATTGCGAAGGCCGAACTCGCCCCAGTCGTCCGTGAGTCTGTTGTAACTCCAGAAACCCTTCCACGCTAGCTTGGTGTTCTTGGATGGGTTGGGAGGAGCCGGTCCAACTTGAGAAGATTTCGGTACGGTCGATGAACGTAGCGATAGATGCATCGTGTAAACATACTTGGGATCTACACCCTCTGTTTCAATGAGGAGATCTCGCTCATCCGAAAGCAGCGATTTCTGGTCGGACGCTGAGCCGGGCTTCCAGATTTCGGCGGGGGCTTCTGAAATTTCAGATATGTCAACGGGTGAAGCCAAACGCCACCGACCCCGAAGGCCATGCTTCAATGTATTCATGGCGAGAGGTGGCACGGAATCAGTTGCGCCAGAGAGTGTATGACCCGCATCAGAAGCACGCCGTTGATGCTTCCGGTGTGCTGGGGTGCGCGCCGCCATCACATTTTCCTTGCTGATGTGAGGAACCACATCGACTGGCTCCGTTGAAGTGAGCAGCGAGATTACCGAGCCATCTGGGGTAGAACCGCAGGTAGCGGTAGTAAGTCACGATATGAATGGGACTGTTCCACGACAAATTGGAGTACGCAGATGCAGCACCAGCCCGAGTGTAGTTGACCGTGCTGATGTAGATGCCCGTGAAACGAATCCGAGGGAGGGTCTGGAACACTTGGCTCCACGAAGACAGCGGCGGAGGGATCTCCACAGGCCCGTCCTTGGGAAACGGAGTGTATCGCGGAGCAAGGGTATAGATCGGTTCGCCATGCAGGTCGCACGCAAAGTCATAATGCATTCCTGGAAGCCAAATTCCCGGCTTTGACAGATGCGTCTCCAGATATGTTGCTCATGAGCGAAATGGTAGGCCATCCGCTTACACACCAATGCCGTCCGACCGAAGGCTGATGGGTCATCCATTGCCACATGTCGCAGAATCTCAACTAGCACTTCCGATGGCACGGTGGCAATTGGGCAAGGGGGCGGTGGTGTGTTTTCGACGATGGGCTCTACCGGTGATATTGGCACGTGCGCAAACGACGCAATGAGCTCAGGTGTCGGGAGAGTCGGGCTCTCTTCGGTCTGTTGGGTCACAGCGGCATGGGTGGTGGGTGCGGGCTGATTTGGCCTCTTCCATACATGGGCATAGTGCTTATTCCGGTAAGACTTATCGACAGACGAATCTAGCTGCACAGAAATGAGCATTGGTATCGTAATTGCGGTAAGTAGCGATCAAAACTCACCCTATACGCCTTTCGGTAATGTGAAAGACTGTCACCCAGGTTGCCTTCGGCCTCCTTCTCGACCGCTCGTTCAAAGTGCTCCAACGCAGACGTTGGTTCTGCTACCTCTCGGCGTGAGAAGTCATCTTCGAGTGGTTCCACGCTCAGCTGGCCAACTTGTTGGGCGATCTCATCGGGGTCAAAGGAAGCCAACGGGGGACCCTCCTCTTCGATCGCTTTGCGGTGAGAGGCCTCATGGCGTGTGGGCGGAAGACGAGCGGGTGGCGGGGCAGTCGCAGCTGGAGTCGTAGGAGTAGGAGCGGTAGCCTTGGGTTTTGATCGACGAGTGACCTCCTCGCGCCACTGTTGGCGGAACGACTCGAGTTCGTCGTTGTCGTCCATGGCGAGTTGGTGGTAGGAAGGGAGTCTTGTCTCATCCACACATTTCTCACCTAAGGCCATGACACGCCCATCTCGGGTGGCTTGGCATCCCCGGCTTTTTCAAGCTATGACCTCACATTGGAACTCGGCTTCGTCTTTTACAGAATTCTTCGTTATATCGCTATTTCATCTTTTAACATCGGGCATAGTTCTTCAAATTATAAATTGTTGAAAACAATTTGTATGTCATCCATTAGCCTGGTCCCTTACCTGACCACGAAGGTCCTGTCTCATGCGCTTGACGGTTGTATCACATTCTCGAGATAGGGGCATGCAAAAGCTGTCCAAGAATTCGACACATCTAGCTGAAATTACCCGACTATCCTATTACCCTTGGGAGGCGTAAGAGCCGGGGTGGGAGCCTCGAGCCTCGCAACGTCAATAATCGGCTGCTTGGCTATCGACACCAATATGAGGCACAGCGCGAATTTCGAGCCTGAGATTGTGTTGTCCCCAACATGCGCAATTGATCTCAACGGCAACACAACAAATTAATGGAATTGGAAATCTGTGTTATTGCTCTATGTATTAGCTTGTGCGCTAACCGGAAATCTTAGTTTCATCGATGCTACAAATGACCAAATCTGCCTTCAAGCGCTTCCCATAAATAGCCCGCGCATTCAAATAATCATTTTCGTCCACCCGACGAAATCCACTTTCAATGTTTGGCTCAATTCCTGCCTGAACGTGTCGTTTTGCCACTCGCTCTCTAGCGACTTCTAAGTCCGCGTCAACAAACAGCCGATAGTCAAATAGAGGGGCCACATCTCGCCAAGATGGTTCATCAAAGAGCAGATAGTTTCCCTCGACAATCACTATGGATGTCTCGGGGGGAAAGGACAATACTGTCGGATACCGGATCTTTCTGCTTGTGATCGAAGGATGGCGCATAGAGAATCTTTGCCGAATTGCCGTCAGCCCATATCCGCAGACTCTGTACGTATTCCGTGAACCCTGCCACATCAAATGTCCACGGGGCACCTCGTCGAGCGTAAGCTTGCTCTCGGTTGGAAAACTGGTCCAACGCAACTCGAGGCAGGTGAAAGCCATCCATTGGGATACACATTGCATGGTGACAGACAGATCCGTTCATCTCATTCAGTCGTTCCACGACCGCCTTAGCTAACGTGGTCTTTCCTGACCCTGGAATCCCGGCTATGGCCACCAGGAATCGCTTTCCCCCCTGGGCCAAAGAAAGGCCATGGATGGACTTAGCCACTCGCGTATATATTTCATCCATTAAACGAGAGCGGTGGAATTGTAGTGATGTACGATGGGGGTCTAAAACAACTTTGCATTTCATAAATATCTCGCTCTTAGCGCAAATATACCAATATATTCAGCAGATCCGTACCTTCGATATGAGTTGGAACTCACAATTGGGGAGTTTACCAAGAAAGCAGTGTTGTTGTTAAATACAACTAACTTGAAAAAGGACGTAGTCAGATTATCCATGCCCGCTCCCTTTTGTAGGACAAATGATTAGTCTACAAGATGGCTTGGTAGCACATTATCGGCCGACAGTCCTCCGAGAATGTCAGATCTATGTGGCTGCCGTGCACGTATAGTGCCAGTGGCGACAGAAATCTCAGAAATGACTCGTGCAGATGGCACCACACGTGAGATTCGGCTCACCGCAAGGCCAGTAGTGCCCCATGGAGATTTTTCGCTCGGTTCGCTGCCGATAGATGGGGAAGTGCAGTTTAGGCTTTGACAACCCCTCCCCGGACCACTACGTCCGCCCGGCGGACTGCAATGTCCGCCCATGGGGTTACTCGGATAGTCTGAAGTTTTAGAGGTACCGAACAAACATGCCTCAGTGGACCTACATCGTTGTAAGTGGGTGCGCTGCGCGGACATCCGTTTGCGTTGCACAGCGAAGGTGGCCAGGTACATACCGAGGTCCTCGCATCGATGGATATATGAAATGAATGAAATGACGATGGCGCCCGAGTAAAGTACAGTATAAAACGCCTTATGCCCTGCAATCCTGCCTTCACAACTGTCAAGGTTCTTTGTCTCTCAGGAGCTACCGCCCCGGAAACTACGTTCAACATGGTCTCGCAAGAAAGCATCCGGCGGCCTAATCCGACATTGTCGGACAGCGTTTTCAAAATGTTCCAAATGCATGGCAAGGTAGTGATCATCACAGGTGGCACTGGTGGAATTGGCTACCAGATTGCTCGTGGCCTGGCGGAAGCCGGTGCCAACATTGCTATTTGGTTTCACAAGTCTTCGCAAGGCGAGCAATTAGCAGCGTCACTGGAGAAAGACTTTGGTGTCAAGGCAAAGGCGTACAAGTGCTCTGTGCAAAACTTCGACGAGGTGTGTCGTTCTACTTCCAATTCTACTTCCGACCCGATTCATAAGGCAGTGATACTGACTTGAACGTATGCAGGTTCAAGCAGCAACTGACGCTGTGGTGCGTGACTTTGGCCGGCTGGATGTCATGGTTGCGAACGCGGGCATCCCATCAAAAGCAGGCGCTTTGGACGATAACTTGGAAGACTGGCACCGGGTGGTGGATGTGGATTTCTCGGGTGCATACTACTGCGCCCGCGTTGCTGGTGCGATCTTCCGGAAACAAGGGTCAGGTAACATGATCTTCACGGCGTCCATGTCGGGCCACGCAGCAAATGTTCCCCAGCAGCAGGTTAGCTATTATATTTCGGTACTTGGAAGGAAGGAGAACTCGGCTAACCATAAAAAGGCTTGCTACAACGCTTGCAAGGCAGGAGTTATCCACCTGGCTAAGTCGCTCGCTGTGGAATGGGCTGGGTTTGCCCGCGTTAACTCCGTCAGTCCTGGTTATATCGACACACCCATTAGTGGAGGTTGTCCATTTGAGATGAAGGAGGAATGGTATAACCTCACACCACTCAAACGGGATGCTGACCCACGCGAGCTGAAGGGTGTCTATCTGTACCTTGCAAGTGACGCCAGTACCTACACAACAGGATCGGATATCGTCGTCGATGGAGGATACACATGCCGGTAAAAGGAAGAGCGGCAGATATTTTAAGGAATTTTTATAGGACCTACACAGGTGATGATTGCGATGACCAAATGGATGGCTTGATTAATAAAATGCATTTCACTCATATGTGTAATGCCTAGCACTCTCTACTGTGGCCCCTACAACCAGGGATTGATAATGTACGCAGTCTCACATGTCCAAGAGGGAGGACAAAATCGGGGGTCTGCTGTCGAAATCGTAGTGAGGGTGGGTAGGGGTGCGAGTGTTGAGCGAAAATAGGTTACCCTATAGAAAATCAAGCCTCAACCTATTTAAATCCTAGACGACAACTAAGCATCCCGCTAGCCGTGGGCATGTCAGGTCCATATTAGGATCTGTAGAGATCGTGCACGGACTGTTCAGCACTTCTCTGCTCATGTTATAAAGATATATCCTACACATGCTAAGTCAATCGGTTTAACCACCACTGCGCTAAACTACGAAAGAAATGCTTTACACTTATATAACCAAAAATTACTATAAATTTATACGGATTAACCAGTGACAGGTCAACGTTTTTAGCTTTGGAGGTCCGAGGCCTCCACGGGCTGGGTTGTCCTGGGCCGGTTGAATGTCCACAGGTTATGGGGAGGTGTACTAATAATAAAACAGACGTGGAAGTGAACATTTTAAATTGAGTTGACCCTCGCGAGAACCATCTTCTTTCAGTTAACAGATGGCTCAATACGAATTGTAAGATTATGATGAGCGATAACAAACTTTGGAAACACTCGTTATCTTCAAATGGACATGATCGCTGAATGAACAGCCCCAAAAAGTGGAGCCCGAGGCCGACCTGCATAAGAACACGAACGGTGCCGCGTCTTAGCCTCTGCCCTGCCAAGATTTGAGGCATTGAGCCCTATCATTGGCGACAGAAGTATGGATTCGATCTCGCCAAGAATGGCTTCTCATGTCATGAATTGGGAGAAGTCCAATAGGGAAATATCCTCAGCGGGTTGAAGACGACGATCACCGGAACGAAGATGACTGT
The DNA here is from genome assembly GCF_028829835.1 of Penicillium mononematosum. NCBI lineage: Eukaryota > Fungi > Ascomycota > Eurotiomycetes > Eurotiales > Aspergillaceae > Penicillium > Penicillium mononematosum. The sequence goes on from NW_026643271.1 coordinate 2,657,076, forward strand.
CACCTTCACAACATAAGTATAAGTCGCGGGAGCCGCAACCTAGTTTCTCGAACAAAACAGATCAGTAGCGGCTCTCACTCGTGGCTGGGCCTTGGAAACCGTTGTATCAGGAAGCAGACTTCATCCTCACACTCATGATGGTGAATATCCGGCGATTCTGGCTGTCTTCCAGCCTGATCCTGTCTCTTCTGGCTCAGCAAGGTTTGTCGATTGTTTTTGAAGATACAGACGCCCCTGGGGTCATCAACCCCCTCCTCGAGAGAGGAGACACATCGAACGAAGATGCTGCCTATTCTGTTTTTGATCGACTGAGCAAAGACTCTTACTACTGGAGCGGTACAGTTTCTTTCCCCTGGGTATATAATGTTCATCCAGTCATGACAAGTTAACTAACATTGCACAACAGCTTCTCAGAATGGTCATAAGACCCTGGCGAACCTCACAGTCGACGTCGGCGACGACGAAGCGAACATCGTCTCTATGGAGAAGTTCCGACACCTGCTGAAATCCGTTGACTGTACCGATAACGGCATGGTCGTGGAGTTTGAAGACACTCGTGCATTCGGATACACTCAGCGTGGATGGCAATGGGTCAATGATGACGATGATCGTAAACTGATCCTTGTGATGGGTAGTAAGCAGTGTAGCTGGAACTCTCACAGGACACCATTTATCGTCTCATCAATTGCGTTCGACAAGCCATCGCTAAAGGCCAAGTTGAGTGGCGTGGCATCGGACTGGAAACGACTCTTCCGTAACTACGAGATCACGGTGGGCAAGGCTCCAGAATCATCCACAAGCAGGCGAGACTGGGACTCGGAGGCTTCCCTAAGCTTCAACCATAAAATACCCCTCAGCCAATCGATACCTATTCCCGGCGGCGATCTCTCCGTGGACATTTCCTGTGAGGAGTGTGAAACAAAAGGATCGTTTGATTTTGGTGTCCACATCAAGACAAGCTATGGCACCCCCGAGTCTGCCTCCATAACACTCTCGCCCAATGGCGTCTCTGCAAGCTTGACGCCACGCCTAGGACTGAGTGGAAACATCACAAATGAGATCTCCGACGAGTTCGAGCTCGTAAGCATCCCTGTCCAGGGTATCTCAATCCCAGGGGGTGTTCTTGAGCTTGGGCCGGAAGTTGTCTTCAGCTTTGGATATCAAATTGGTCCTGTCAGAGGTTCCGCAGGCATTTCATCCGGGGTGACTCTCAGTCTGGAGGATTCTGCAGAGCTCGAAATTGATTTTCTGGCTCCGGATGTGTCCGCTGGGGGCTGGACTCCTCAAGTTGAGACTCAACCGATGAAGATCGATGCTAAAATTGAGGCCGGAGCTGAGATTTACACCAAAGCGGAGGTTCAATTTTCTGCGTCAATCCTTGGTATGTATAACAGTTCCAGCACTTTTTGGACGTGCTAACACCATCTAGACCAGGGCTATGAAGCCGGTGTCAATCTGAAACCCTATCTCGGGGCCAATATAGCAGTCTCTACCGGTGGGTCATTTGCTCAACATGAGTCCATCACTCCAATGTACTAATGTCGTCTAGATAAGGGCCTGGGAGTCGATGTCAATCTGGGAGCCGATCTTGGTGCTCACATTGCGGCTGGTGGTAAGTTAATTCTCAACAATGGGTTTGGGTATTCCCTAACGAAGTTAGGCACCAAGGCCTGTCTCACCCAAGGGCTGGAGTCAGCCTTAACGTGGATATTGCGGAGGTTGATACACCTGAAGACCCTGTGATGGAGAAGACAATTGCGGTATGTCATTTTAAGTCTGCGAATAGATCCGTGAAATGACTACTAACTTCCGTACAGGAGGTCACGGCGCCAATGTCACCGTCTTGTTTCAATTTTGGTCCCGGCGGTTCCGTAAGCTTGGGTGCTGGCAAGAAGCACCCAACTTCAACCAGAAAGGCTTCTCCTATTTCTTCCGTCAAATATACACCCACTCCTTCAACTACACAACACACCTCGTCAAACCCCACCACCACCTCATCTTCCACGCCGCAATCGTCGTCTGCCACCCCGACCCCGTCTCACCGCAGACGAAGCCACCGACAGTATCATGCGATGCGGGGACACTAAATACAAAGACTTCTCGTACAGTGGCTACTGCTTCAAGCGCAGTACTTCATTAGAAATGCAAGTTGCATTCAAACGAAGCTCACACGCACCGACTAAACTTCGATTCTTTTCTTCTATACCTCTTCTCTGAACAGCTTACATTCACTTTCACTTCGGACCCATTGGTTATTTTCTTTTCTTTTCTTTCTTTATTTTTCATTTATCCATATATATACAATTTTACAATCATGACCTTTTCTTTCGGTCTAATTTCACTGAATATGTTCTGTGTTTTCCTCATGCATGGTAAGTTTGATCTTAGGGGGTTATGCGTAACTAGAATAGTCGGAGTTAACGGGCACTTGTTCCGGATATATAGCATGTGTCTATGAAGGAATACTGGGCACTATGGCCCCATTGACAATGACAATGCAAGATTTGATTAGTTAGTTTGCGTTATTCGAGCATCTATCCTTTGTCTTCAATACCAAGTACTGGATGTAGGTATGGATTCCACCATATTTGGCACGTATAATGTTGGTTTATCAAGGAACACCTTCGATGATTACTTTGATAACGCTTTCATTACCCTGCCGTACGAGATCGAAAGCCTCCTCTGCTTGCTCGAACTTGAAGCGATTCGTGATCAGCCGCTTGACATCAATTTTACCGCTGGCGATCAGATCCACGGCTGTCGGATAGCAACCGGCAGTGTAGCGAATAGAGCCTCGGATGTGCAAGTCGCGGATGCACGCAGTTGTGATGGGAAAGATAACATTCTGATTAGGAACTCAGTTTTGTTCTTTCGGGATTGCAGGAATGCTAACTCACCTCGCGTCCCATGCCTGCTTGCACATAGGTTCCGCCCTTCTTGGTCAAGTGGATTCCAGTCTGAATGCACGACTGCGCTCCAGTGGCCTCCAAAACTACATCAGGCCCTTCGCCTAGTTTGAACTGCTCCTTCATCATTCTTGCCACCGCTTCGTTCCATGCGCTATCGTCTGTTCCCTCCGGTCTCGAGGGAGGGACGAATACATCGTCTGCGCCGAATGTCTTGGCGAAGTCCGCCCGTGACTGGCTGATGTCCACTCCAATTACCTTCTTTGTCGAGTATGCCTTGCACACAGCCTGGCAAAGCAACCCGATGGGCCCGCACCCGAAGACCACAACGGTCTGATTTGGCCTCACCTTGCCGACCTTGGTGATCTGCACTGCTACCGCGACTGGCTCCACCAGTGCAGCTTCTTCTAAGTTCATACGTGCTGGTACCGGGTAGCAGTAATCTGCTTGGGTGATATAATACTTGGAGAGCGTGCCGTCGTGTGGAGGGGTCGCAGCGAAGACGGTGTCAGGGCAGAGGTTGTAAGATCCGCTGCGGCAGTAATCGCAGCTGGGGTGATGTCAGCCACACATCTCCTGTTTTTGCAAATCGAAACATACTGTCTGCATGGCACGCCAGGCTCGATTGCTACCTTATCGCCCACTTTAAGGTTTTTGACTGCAGAACCGACCTCGACGACGGTGCCAGAGCTCTCGTGGCCGAGGACAATGGGCGAGTTTAGGATGAAGTCTATTCACGAATAGCGTAAGTTGCGTTCCCACGCTTGGAATCCCGCCTGGTTTTTATTTACCTCCGATCCGTCCTCGCTGCCAATAGTGCACGTCACTTCCGCAAATACCAGTCTGCGCCACATGAACTCGCACATCCCAAGGGTCTTTGAGCGACGGAACTGGCCTGTCCTCGAGGAGCACATCTTTCACAGCCCGTAGGACAAAAGGAACGGTTTGTTTCCTGTAGATGGTTAGGTCCGGATTCTGATAGAGGTGTGGACTATATTTACACTCATATCGTTTTGACAGACGAAATGTCCTTACAATTCTCAGATTATATCAAGTCGAGGCTGAAGCTCTCACTGTTTAAGAATAATCCACGGGCTTTCTATTCTTCATTGTGGTACTATGTGACTTCCCCGCCGGGCGCTGCGGATGCGGACCACACACTCCGCACCGGATGGCCCACTCCGGCCATTGAGATTCATGCGACCCCGTTGGGGGGGTTCGCCCTGGCCTAAAATTGCGCATGAATCGTCTAACTTGCTTTAGTACTGCGGGCGGAAGAAGTCCATTTGGTATGAGATGGACCTCGGCTTTGACCTCCGTACCAAATGCTTGGTGGCCTGGTGACCAGGTAGGTGCAGATATGGGACGCATGGCCCTTGGGCATCTCAAGCTTAAAGCAGATTCTGCTGTAGTAATCGCGACCCCGCCATTCAACGGCATGGAAATTGATTCCAGGTCGTGGCAAAGGCGCATTTGTTCAGTATTTGGATGGAGCAATCGAAGGTTGGTTGGCTTGGGATGAGTGTCCGGTCAACACATATATTTATCACTTGCAGCATATTCAAACTTTGATTTCAAATAGGTTAATGTACAATATATATATAATGAGTGGCACTACAAGCATCTAGCCGACATGCTCGACATGCTCCCCTTTCCCGTCCATTTCCTGTCCCTTATCGAACATCACTCCAATGGTTGCGGGTGAAGGTCCGTCAAACACCTGAGCAATCTCCTCAAGAGAATAGCCCTTTGTCTCCGGAAATGCGAACCAAGTAACAGCTAGTACCAGAACATCAAAGCAGCAGAAGAAAATATAATAGTGCCATCCGATAGTATCAAGCGCGATCGGGTTGACAAACGCCAGTACAATCAATGAACTGTAGACGCTTAACAGCTCAACGGTCAAACCCTTGCTGCGGATGGAGTACGGGAAGATCTCGGTGGGGTAGCCGAGCAACAGTGGAGTATAGGCAATGTCGTAGTGGAAGTAAAAGATGAAAACGAACGCAATCACTGTCTTCCCTAGTGCGTTGGCTTGTGTGCTGTCGAAAACGGCGGAGCAGGCAGTCCAGATAACGAAAGAAGCCAGCATGCCTGCTGCCGACCACAAGAACAGTGTTCGGCGACCAAGTCGATCAACAAGCAGAGCCGCACCTCCCGCTGCAATAAAGTTGAAGATCTGTAGCAGGCCATTGATGAGGGTCTGCGTATCTGGGTCTTTGATTCCAACCGTGTCGAGAACGAGGGTGAGATAGTATGACACGACCGCAACACCCTGGACTACCAGATAAGCCTATGTGCATCATCTTATGCGCTTGAAATTCAACTTACATTCCATTGGGCAAATGCACCGACGCAGACTGCAATGAAAGTCCGTTTTCTGTTACCTGGGGTCTTAACCAAAGTAGACCATTTCGTTTCCGCAGCTCGGCTTTCCAACTCAATGGTACTGACAATTTCACTCATTTCGAATTGAATCAGAGGGTGTGATGTATCTCCAGCAGTATGGAATCGAGCGAGCAGCTCTTCGGCTTCCTGTATCCGTCCCTTTGCAACTAACCAGCTAAAACGCCCTTCATCAGTGTATATTATATCGACAGTGGCACAGATGACACTCACCGGGGTGACTCAGGGACCAACCACCAAAGCAATATCTGGACAATGGGAAGCCCAGCTTGGATAATTGATGGAACCCTCCAGCTCCACTCTGAAGTATTCAAATGCTTCTGCGTACCGTAAGAAGCCCAAGAAGCCAGGATAGCACCGAGGTAGTACATAGTCCAGAAGGCGCTAGTGTACTTGCCTCGATGGGTCGGGTATGCAAGCTCGGTAATCAGCATAGGGGAGGGCTGCACGACCAACATGGAACCAACCCCAACAAGCACACGAGAAAAGACAAACATTCCATACTGTACCGAAGCAGCCTGGATAATGGACGCGATCACAACTACGATGGCACCTGACAGCAATGTCAGGCGTCTTCCCATGTAGTCGGATAGGATTCCTACAACGGGTAATGAAACAACACTGCCAATAGACTGTGCTGCATTGACGATGCCGAGTACTGAACCGGAGGGATTCCCAAAATACTCTTTCCATTGAGCAATAGATTGAAGACCGTTCATGAGAGACCCTAGAAACGATCAGGTTATTAGCTATCTTCTTGAAAAAGCGGCAGCAGAAAGCCTACCATCATATCCAGCCACGGCTGACGACAGCAATGGGATCATGAGAATGAGATTCAGTTGCAAGAGATGAGGTACTCTGAACCAGGGACGGTCATATTGAGGTAGAACAGAGGCCAGAGCCTTGCCGACGATATCTTGGTCCTTCATTTAGCTGTAGTATAGAAAAATCATAAGAAGTAGTATAAGAACTCCAGTATGGTCATAGCTGGGAGAGCGTATCTAATATATCCGCCCTTGTCCATGACTCGGAAAGTACAAAGGGGTAGCCACGATGATGTTATCAAAGACCTCACCCTTGGATGGAAAGTGGAGTAGGTCTGGGGTACATCACTGTGGGGCTTTGGAAAGCGAACCCCGTGGGGTAATGGCGCTAATAGCTGCGACATGACGCCGACATGGTGCACCTCACCTTTAAGGTTTCCCCGCGCGGATGCCTATGTCCGGTCAACGGACCACGACGTCCGTTTCGGGGAGCTAGTGCAGAGATGTGGAAACTTGTTGCTCGGGATTGTTGGAGGATTGGGGAATCGATGATATCGGCGCTAAGAAATCCCATACCTGCAGGACAGGCGGAGTTCATGGACGGTCATCATAAGTGGACTGTGAGAATAATGCAGCAAAACACCGGATGTGAAACAATATCTGCCTGGGACCAGTGACGTGGACTGTGCTCCGTCAACCTTGCATTGACGGTGATCGGGCGGACTAGTCGGCTCTGCGCAGGGAACCTTCGGTTTCACAAAATCTGAGTCGGATTTTGAACTCCGCCCTTTTACCGGGAGAAGTCTGAATTATCCAATGGCCTTTGTGGTATCTGCAGTCCGTTACAGCGCTCGTTTGTCAAACGAAATTATATATATCGTTGTCACGATGAACCAACCTACCTTTTTTTTCTGTTTAAGAGCACATGCAAACACGACAAGAAAGTAATTCCACATAATTTTTGAACAGAAGACGATTTTGACCGAAAATTACCACAATGGTCCTTTATCAACCGCCAAACAAACATGTGATGGAAGCCTTCAGCCTGAAGGGCAAGGTGGCTGTTATAACAGGTGACCAAGAATTTTCCCTCGCCCATAATATAAAATGACTGTGAAGTTAATAAGAGCATTTGGATTTGCAGGTGGTTCTCGTGGTATTGGGCTAGAGATCTCAAATGCACTGGCGGAGGCAGGGGCCAATGTATGTTGCTCTTAGGCGGTGGGTTCCTAAGCTGCCCATCTCTAATCGATGGTTCAAACTATAGGTAGCGATCATTTATCATTCATCGAAAGATGCAGAGGGCATTGCATCCCAAATTGGGAAAGCCCACGGTACCACAGCCGCGGCATATAAAGCAAACGTTTCCGACCAGAAAGATATTGAAGCGGCCATTCAACAAATTGCACGCGATTTTGGCAAGGTAGATATCCTTGTGGCCAATTCTGGCATTGCCACGGCAATTTCAGCAGAGGATTACAAGCCAGAGGAATGGCAAGAGATCATGAAAGTGAATCTCGATGGTGCTTTCTATAGCGCCCAGGCTGCTGCGAGATTGTTCAAAACACAGGGGTCCGGAAACGTCATTTTTTACCGCCTCCGTGAGCGCTAGTTTGGTCAATATTCCACAAAAGCAAGCTGCTGTAAGTATGATCTTCACGAGCAGGACGAGAAGGTGTGACATAATTCGAGATAAAAAGTACTGAAGGCCTTCACGAATAGTACAATGCGTCCAAAGCTGGAGTGGTGCAGTTAGCCCGGTGTCTGTCGGTGGAATGGGTAGACTTTTGCCGGGTGAATTGCATATCCCCTGGCTTTGTGGCGACAGAAATTCTGGATCATCATCCTCCAGAGCTGCGGGAGAGATGGCTCAGCATGGTCCCCGCACGCAGAATGGCAGCAACGTATGAACTCAAAGGGGTAGGCAATCTTGAAGTGGTTGAGTGGTTGCTTAGGGCCTCGAAAAAGGCTGACTTCAAGACAATATATAGGCCTACGTGTTCTGCGCTTCGGATTCGTCAAGTTATATGACAGGAGCGAATCTGGTTATTGATGGTGGTTATACCCTTCCATAGGTGATACCACTGGTGCCAACTGCTCTCAACATAGCATGGCTTTTGGACCTGGCAGATGGTTAGGACGACATATAGAGAATATATTTTTCACCTACCTAGGTAGTCATTCATTTCTTTCTCTTTTTTTGGTTTTTATTTGTCTTGGTGCAAATGGCACCATTTGGGCATCCTCATGGACTTACTCGGGATCCCATGCCATAGATTTACTTCAGTTCTTAGGGTAATATGGTTCCGGTTGTGAAACCTATATTTTAGGGTAAGATGGCGACTGGTCAGAGTTGCAACCTCGGGAGTAACCTTGGAATGTACCTGCTGGGCTCACGAACCACGGGCCTGACCCCCGCGGACGCTTTCACCCGCAACCCCGCATTTATGTTTATGGTATTTTGTCACCGCCCTGGGGATGGATGTTGCTGGGAATCTGAGAACTCGTCCACAACATTCAGTCTATAGTTGTCATCGGACGTCAGCGGGGAGACATTCAAAATCTGCTTAAAGGGAATAGGGACAATAGCAGATCTGTCGTGTTTCATATATGATCTGATCATCTGCCACAAGATTCGGGTTTCGTACACATGACGGATGCTGGAGTACGAGCCCGTCAAACTTCGAGTGTGAATCCTTCGCGTGTGGCCAGCAGCAGGCTGGGTAAATACGCATGTCGGGAATGCCGACGACGCAAGTCGAAAGTACGTACTTCACACTAAAGTGTTGCTTCCCCTTATCTTCGCGTGCACCCGTCAAATGTTATTTTTCGCCCTATATAGTTGTCTAACTTCTTGGTAGTGTGACCGCCGACTTCCCAATTGCTCTTTGTGCATTAAATTTGGTCGAAGGTGTACCTACGAACTACTAGCCAAAACACCATTGACCAGGCAACACTTAACCCAAGTAGAGGAGGAGCTGGCTCGCACAAAGGCCCTGCTCTCCAAACATTTGCCGCGGTCAACTCCCGATAATCATGGGGTTGACCAATCCCGCTACCAGAGCCCTACCGTGACGAGCGATCACCAACTACCTCCAGTTGTCCCTGACGGAGAATCTTCATTCCAACATGACGGAGTTCAAACTGCACATGATAATATGGGAACCACGAACGGACCTCCTTCCATCATCAGCAACCAGACCTTGTTAAATGCTTCAACGGGATCTCCCTCCAGGAGCGGGCAGCCTTTCCCTTCCCATGACAGCAGGGCGTCGTCGGCCTCCCACCGACCAAATTCTTGGGCCCAGGAGACTATACACAGGCGAGAGACTGTGGTGGCTTCGTTGGAAACACCACCGTCAATTACGGGGTTTGAATGGGATGAAAGGTTAGAAGACCAAGGCGAGGATGATTTCGTCGACGGGATGGCTATCCTACCAAGCAGGGTCAATGGTGGAGGATATTTGGGTATGGACCATATTCATGTATTTCTTCCGTCATCTTCTTTCTGACCGAGTTCTTGAAGGGACCGCATCCGGTGCTGCGCTCATCCGTTTGACGGAAAGTCAAGACTCTGAGTGGCCTGACATGTCCGCGTCCGATCAACGATGCGAAACAGCATACTCTCATCAGCGGACGCGTGTAGCCTTCTCTTTAACCTCGCTGTCCCAGCTGGAACCTTTCATCGATGCATACTTCTCCCTCTACCATTGCTCGTATCCAATCATTCACGAAGCAACATTCCGCGCTCAGTTCATGGAAGTGATCCCACGACCGGCAAAGACTGCCTGGCAAGTATTATTATATGTGGTAGCCGCCTTAGGTGCATTTACAGCTGCTGTGACTCCAACTGATGTTGACTTCGCTTTATTCAAAGCTGCCAAGGCTCGGCTGACGATAGATGTCTTGGAAACTGGCAACTTGACTCTGGTGCAAGCATTGACCCTAGGCTCAAATTATCTGCAAAAGCGGAATAAGCCAAACTCTGGGTATAACTATCTCGGCCTCGCCAGAAGAATGGCCATTGGAATTGGCCTGCACAAAGAGTTTCCTGCATCAAAGCTTTCCCTTCTTGCGCTGGAGATGAGAAGAAGGGTGTGGTATTGTCTGTATATCTTTGATGTGGGGGCAGTGATTACTTTATCCCGGCCTCTTGATTTACCGGAGCAGGGAATTGAGACTCATCTGCCGCTGAATATCCACGAGAGTGTAAGTCCCTTCGGGCTCATACCAAATTCTGATGACACTGACTCTGCCGTAGAGCATCACCCCTGGCACACAGGTTGTTCCATCTCCGGTACCGGAAACAACAGTCTACACGCACCTGAGGGCCCAAGCGACATTTCATCTAAAGACAAACATCATCTATTCTAAAATCATTTCGACTCCCCTTCCATCCGCGTCAGAGATCATTGAGTTAGACAACCTCGTCATTGGAGAATGGTTGCACTCCCTTCCGCCCTGCTTCAATGAGGATGCCGTCCAATCGACCAGATTCACCCTCTGCCACGCGATCTTGAAATGGCGGTACCGCAATCTTCGTATATTGATGTATCGGCCGTTCTTGGTGGGGCGATTGATGCTAGGTTCTGAGATTGGTCTGAGCGGTACAGGCGATAAAGACGAACCTCACGTTGAACTTGCTATTCAAAGGTGCCTCGATGCTGCCAAAGAATCGGTCGAACTAATCTCATCATTTTGGGGTCAAGATCAGAAAACAACAATGGCCTGTTGGTATGGTCTATACTTCTTATTCCAAGCGATCTTGATCCCTGTGATTTGCTTGCGCAACAGCCCTTCCGTTCCGGCTGCCGATGACTGGCGGGCACAGATCTTTCTAGCGATTCAGACGCTCGAGTCGATGACGCCATCGAACGCTAATTCACATCGTTTCTTGAGGACCATACATTCTTTATGCAGTTTCTATCTCCACCCCGGATGGACGGTTGGCAGGGTCCGATCCAAGAATCACCGGAGACTCAGATCACAAACCTCTATCCACTTATGTGGCCTACCCTTGAAATGGCACACATTGACGGAGTGGATCCCGCGCTGTATGTTCCCTTACGTCTGAGTAATATTTCGTACAGCTGACCATGATGCTTTCTTTCACTTCCAGGCAGGAAGTCGTTGTGAACCACTTTATGAATCAGGTTACTGGGCTACAATGACTAAACATCTAGTGTTGGAATGGTTTTCGTAATCTCGGTTTACAAGGGGGGCTTATACCCTATCAGTATCTGCTAGATAAGCTCGGTGTCGGTGCCGCATTGCGTTCGACGCAAGAGACCAAGTTCGCCGTGCCTAATATTCTCGTGGATGCTATTGTCAGAGCACAAGTTTTGCCCAAACTCGTCCCTGATGATTACACTTTGGTTAAGATTCACCGCGACCAATACTGCGCCACGGGCCGGACGGTACGTTATGCAAGTCTACGGCGTGCCTAGCATGTCGGGATTTTCCAGTCGTCTGTTGATGGATGTTGATGGACTCCAAAGTCATCGACTTAGACGCAAGGCAGTCTGCCGAGTGCACTGTTGTGGCTTCCCTAGTACCCATTCACGCTGCCTGTTGACTCTTCCGATGTAGAAATTGCGTCGTTTTCGGGATACCCAGATACTTTACGATCCATGTGTCTTCTGTAAGATACAGCCATATTAATACTTTTACCTTACATTGAGGGCAATATATGATAAAAGTTGTCGGGTCTGCGGGATCTCCCACTTAGTGAAGGGCCATGATACCGAGAACAGTATTCATATTCTCGGTCGCTTGTCCATTAGTGGACAATGGTTTTTCCACTAGGCATCATAAATGTGGGCATGGTTAGTACTCGTAGTATATGGGCTTGCTTATAGTCGGCTACGCACGGGCTCAAATTTTATACTTCAATTTTTATACCCAGCATCCAGCATACCAGTATACACCTCGAGTGTTGCCAACGCCTATTAATCTACAAAATATGGATACTCCAACCCTTTAATATCTATCGAAACCCCACAGAATAGGCCCACTATCGATCTTCCCTTTGGTCGAGCCGGAATAACCTGTTTTGCCTCATGCCCGACCTCGGAGATCAGATCAGATTGATAAGCCTTGAAAAAAAAAGGCTTAAAAAAGAATCAGCCAGATCCGGCTATCACGGACTGGAAATCATTAAAGATAAATAATATTAGAAGTTGTTAAAATCAGGTCCTCTCCAGCCCCTCTATCCCCTCCGGTCCCTCCAAGTCTCTCCAAATCGCCCAAAATCTCCCCCAACGCTTATCTCCGCCCACCGCCACCCGCGAAACCCCGAAAAACTTCCTTTTCCCGGTGACGCATCCTTTTTCTTTTCAACTCGGGCGCAGAGAACTCGACATCATTTCCACATTGAACTAATTGAATGCCGCAAGTGGAATTCTCTTCAGGCCACGGCACTGGCCATCAGTTTCACACAGAATCAAACGCCTCTCTAGGGACGTCATGGACCGCACAGTTTGAAGATTCTACAATGGCCACCACACCAGGGACAGGGTCTCCTCCCGCGCCCAAGTCCCCTGTCACAGCAGATAATATTACTCCCGGACAGCGGATGGTGTCTGCGACCGCCGGCAATGTCTTGACCGGACTTCTGGGTGAGTCGGGAAGAGCTCCCGATCCTTGGAAACCTAGCACTAACAGCTCCAGTGACACCCTTGGATGTCGTACGAGTCCGTCTCCAGTCACAATCCCAGGTCCACAACACCTCACCCTTTACCTCTCACACCACCCAGACCCTGAAAAACCTCCCTCCAAACCTCGGTATCACCTCATGCTGTCGCGAAGTATTCTGGGTCGGAAATGATGCACAGATGTGCATGCTGGGGCCTCAAGCGACCGCGGTCGGAACCCATCCACACACGGCGATTGATTGCGCGGTTGAAGAATCGCAGCGGCGAACATTCACATCAACTATAGACGGGCTACGGAAGATCGCGCGTAATGAAGGAACTTTGACACTGTGGCGAGGGTTAAGCCCGACCCTGATGATGGGAATCCCGGCCAATGTCATCTACTTTGCTGGATACGACTGGCTGCGCACAGATGATCGGAGTCCCATCAAGCAGCGGGTATCTGAAGGCTATGCGCCCTTGATAGCTGGGTCCTTTGCTCGCGTAGCAGCCGCCGCAGCAACCAGCCCACTGGAGATGTTTAGGACGCGTCTCCAGGCAACTCCGGGGACGGGGGCGGGACATTTCAAAGCTACTGTGCAGGATCTGTACCATATGACGCAGGCAAAGGGATATAGCTCGCTCTGGCGAGGATTCACTCTTACTATGTGGCGCGACGTTCCTTTCTCCGGACTCTACTGGTGGGGATATGAGGAGGTGAGAAAGGCCCTGATCGCGGCGCGGCAGAAGGCCCCTCATCTCGCGGGTTCTGATCTTGAGGCTCAAGAGTCAAGTCTCCAATCTTTCCTCGATAGCTTCATCTCCGGCGGTGTTTCAGGATCCTTAGCAGCACTTGTTACTACCCCATTCGATGTCGGCAAGACACGACAGCAAGTTTTCCGACATTTGGACGACGTTCCTCTCACTGGGGCCCCCCGCACGGGATTACCCCCCGGCATCTTGGCGCCAGAACAACTATCCTTACCAAAATTCCTTATGCACATCTTCCGTGAAGAAGGTACCGCCGGCCTATTCCGTGGTTGGACGGCACGATGTCTAAAAGTTGCTCCGGCCTGTGCCATCATGATCTCAACCTATGAGCTTGGAAAGCGCATGGCCCGGGAAGCCAACGAACGGCGACACTCTGACGCATGATCGCCCCTTTTGTACATTATACTGCATATGTGCTCCCCGCTTTTTTTGTTATGGCGTTTCTGATGATACCGCATGAGCCGAGTTATATAGAGTGGTGCATTAGCATTTTGGAATTTGGATGTTGTATATATATTAATGGAAATCTCTCTCTGGGCATATAAAAAAGCAATTTAACCCCAAAGACATCGCTTTGACTCACAGCACAGCCCAGACGATCAGCGGGCAAATTAGGTCCGGGCGTGATCATCCGGACCCCACGAAGATGAGGCTGAAGTTCCCCCTGGCTGGTGAGATTTAAGAATGGACAGATTCCGACTTTTCCCTATTTCCTACTTTTTCCAGGTCTATAATCATCCCAGGTTCAACTGGGCTCGGCATCATGACTTCCCGGCCACCCCTGACCGACCAGACGCGCCCATGGTTTGAGCACATTGCTGTTGCGAAAGATACAAATGCCGAGTGAGTCCATATGCTGTATTATCGCATTCGTATAATAACTCATTTCTCAGCATTGTCGCTGTCCCGCCCATCGGGGCCCAACATAGAAAGACATGGACAGCACATGGCGAGCAATCGTCCTGGCTTGATACCAAACTACTATCTCGTATTATCCAAGCACGAGTCTTGCTGTATAATTACGGAGACCTGCGTGACGATAAAATCGACACCCTGGGTGAACGACTATTGAACCAACTACGTAATGAGAGGAAAAATGAGGTTTGTTGTCCTGTTCGCTTTTCAAGGAAGGATTCACCAACAGTTGCGCAGTCAACTCGACGGCCCATCTTTTTCATCTGCCACAGCACTGGTGGTCTCGTCGTGAAAGCAGCTCTAGCCCTGGCATCGCGAGAACCGAGCCAATCCATCTTAACCAGCTGTCATGGCATCGCCTTCTTTGCAACTCCCCACCAAGGCTCGACTTATCTCTCCGCCGATGAGTACACTGCTAGTATTCGCCATATCCTGCACCTGGAGCATGACACCCCAGAAGCGCTCAGGAAGCAATTGCGTCCGCGCCAAGAGCGGCTATGGCATCTATCGAACCAGTTCAACACTCTTTCAGCCGACATGAGGGTTTGGTCTTTCCTCGAAACTGTGGATTCAACCATGCATGTTATCGACGCGGAGACAAATAACATATTGGAGTTCCATGTTCCTATCACTTCGATTCGGTCGGGTTTGCTGGATATTGAGCACGAACAAGAACTGCCCATGGCAACAGACCATGCGGGGACGGCAACGTTCCACGGCCAAGAGTCCACACGAGATAGATTTCTGCATGAGCTTGGTGGTGCCGTTGACACTGCGGTTGAAATTTCAAAGCGCGAGGATACGCCATTGGGCGTAGAACAGAAAGTCCTGGTTCAAATTAATGGCTTCTTCGAAGATACTGCACTGGGTCTCAGTGACGAAACCCCACTTAAGCTATGGTCAAGCACGGTGCCCTTGGAAGAATACCTCTCTCGGGGTCCATCAGCCTGCCTTCGGGAGAGACTAGGTCGAGTTCAGCCGCGAGGCTTGGATGATTCCTCAATCAGCAGTTTTGATAGTCCTCGGTCATCCTACATTGCTCCTAGCCCCGATCCACATGACCATCATCATGACCACCATGATGAGAAACCAAGGCCCCTACGAGCCCCTCTACCCTATAGGCAAAGCTTCGATAATCCATCTGGTGCTTCTCCGAAGATCCAGATCACCCAAGCAGAAAGGGAAGGCTACTTTAATGACCCTCCAAGTGAAAGTCCACCTCCGCCACAGGAGCGGAAACGAAAGACCTCACTCTCTAAGGCGCTAGGATTAATTCCATTAAAGCGAACCCACCGCCGGAGTGCTTCTGACAGCAGCTCCCAGGGAAGTGTTGAACGGCCACCCTCGTAAGAGCCACACTCCGATGTTAGAGTCGTAACCATAAGCTAATGGAGAACAGGAGCTCTTTTACATCGCAACCAGTACAATCACCCTTCCTAGAAATACCCAAGTCTACTCGTGATCGTATCAACCAGAATGCCGACAGGCCGGATATACCTCGAGCAGTTCCACGTTTCGATCGACCTGAGGCTGATACCGAGAAACTGATGTGGATTCATGTGCCCTATACCCATACTGGTTGGGTATCGCAAGTCATCCGCCGAGCATGTCAGGATAGACATGAGCCGGATTTGTAGGGAATATTAACTATACAAGATTTACCACAGTACTGACTACCTTTGCAGTGTTCGGAAATTTATAAACGACGAAAATTGGTACCGTCGGCTTAATAGAGCTCGTCATCTCGAGCCCCATGCACGTTTCGTCAAACCCGCATGTCTTCACTCAAGGCAAATGGATGTTCTACAAAGCCCTGCTGATGCCTTGGAGGACCCACAACTCGCTTTATATGTATGTTTCAACCACCCTATATGCATATCAGCGCTGACTCTACTTATTCCAGGCTCCCTATGTTAGTACTTCCGGTTAACTGGATATCCGTCATACACACTGTGCTAACCCACACCAGCTCCATTGGGATACGTACCGCAACTTGATCCAACGGCGCAAAGTAGTCGAAGACCGACTCAATCAAGGCCGATCCAGACCCGTCCCAGGCCGAATCTCAAAAGCAAGCCTGGAAGCTCAACTTATTTGGACCTATCTGGGCTGCGAGCCTCCAGTGCACTTTCGCCGCACATTGGACCAGTACGGATATCCGAATCTGCGCTCGACTATGGCTCGTGACGACGACCAGATGCTCTGGAAACGCACTCGCAGACCCGCGCGCATTGACGAGCAGCTAAAGCAATACCTGCAGTCTGCACAGGATGATCCCGATCCTGAGGAGAATGTGGGCGAATTTATGGATGGGAATGTCCTGATGGTTGATCAGCTCTGGCTTTGGATTGTTGATCAGAAGACTGTTGTCACGTTCTTTCCAAATCAGGAGGCTACGACCTCTGAGGGAAAGCTTTTTGAACAGTCTAACTTGCATAGCAGTATTTACAATGAGTTGAATGGGGATCTCTCGCGTCGCTTTGAGACGGCCGGTGACTTGGCTGCTCTCATTATGCTGCATGCTGTCACTGTGCTCCTGGATAAGACTCTCCATCATGATCTGCAGGTATTGCGGATATTTGAGGAGTCAATTAGCATCTTGGTAAGAGTTATCCCTTCTATTCGACTCCCGAAGTAACCTATATTAACAAAATCAGACCGAGTCCGTCACCAAGTCTTTCAAGCGGTTCCGAAATAGAGGCTTCACCAACCGCCCAGCGGATCATGATCGCACCGCAGATGGCAAGATTATGACAGCCGCGCAGCAAGATTACAAAGAGTTGCAGGCTGCTCGTCGAAACCGTGAAGATCTCTCCGTTCTGCTCGAGCTGCGCGACATCGAGGACGAACTATCGACCATTCTAAAGCTCCTCGATCAACAAGACACCGTCATCAAAAGTATGGTCAAATACTTTGACAGCAAGGGGTGCGGTAAATCATTCCTTGATACAGCACAGGAGCGGATTGACGAATATCGTTCGCAAATCAACGACATGAAAGAAAATAGCCATACAACACAGAAAGCAGTAAGTTTCCACTCTTCCCTGTGTGCTGTTTGCATACACTGACTAGGCAGGTCGAAACCCTCCTCGATCTCAAGCAGAAACAGGCGAATGTAGACGAAGCCAAAATGACTCGATGGCAAGCTGAAGTAGCTCAGACACAATCGCGAGCAGTGATGGTCTTCACCATATTCAGTGTCGTGTAAGTCTACATACTCTCTCCACAACTACCTCAATAATCATGCCTGACAATTCAAGCTTCCTCCCTCTATCCTTCTTCACCTCCCTCTTCGGAATCAACGCCCGAGAATGGAGCGGCGAACAAACAAACCCAACCCTAGGAGAAATGTTCGAGATAGCAGGTCCGTTTCGTCCGAGAAGTCTATCAGTACTACAACTAACATTTTCCAGCCCCTACATCCTTCGCCATCATTTTTCTCTCCCTCTTTGCAGCATTCAGCAATACGCTGCGCGATATAGTATTCAAAACGCACAAGATCGGCGCGGGCCTCCTGAAAGAATTCATCTTCCATCCAATTAAATCACTCTTGTGGGATTCCGCTACAAGTAAAATGCCTGTCCATGTTGTCCCGGAGGATTCCGGGCTTCGGAAACGCTTTGATGAGTACCTTGGTTATGGGAGGAGGAATATGCAGCGTGATGAGGATATCTGGCAGCGGTGGCAGGGGGGCCGGATTTCTGGCGGGAAAGAGGTTAAGAAGGGGAAGTACGACGTAGATGTCGGATTGGGTCGGAGAGGTCGGGGGGGAGGTTTAGTTTGTATGTTTTGTATATCCTTTTGGTTTTGTGCTTTTGGATGTTTGATACCCTTGCGTCTTGCATTTTGTATCCTATATTTTCCTTTTGGGAGTATGCATAATCCACATGCTTGGAGCAGGTCAATGTATAACCAAAGCGGGCACCGAAGAAGGCGATTCATTCTCCATGTGTTTTCTACTCAACTTCAATGGGTCTCAAGAAGAGGCAGCATGGCGGTGTTGGCCATGTATAGGATAACCAAGGGCTCATCGGGACTTCTAGATTCATCCAGCCTGGATGATGGGAGTATCAATGCCGCCAATCCTTGAAAGCCGATGTTTTTGTCTTCAAAATCCAGAGCCGTCGCACGCGTGTGGGTGTGACTGGAATTCGTTGAGGGGTAGTGGAGGAGAAAGGTGAAGTCTACAATTTCTTAGTACAATGTTCGAGCTGGACTGGACGGATGCAACAAATACTCCTTTCGTCACTATCGTGATACGGCATTGCAGCTGTACTTTGACCCTGGCCTTGGAGGTTGACATAGTTGAACAGATGTAAAGGTAGGCCATCCGTGTACGAACCAAGGCTGTAACAGTCTGATACTACCGGTATACTGCTGGACTGCCACGTCACTCGGGTCTCACTGCATAGAGATTCAATACAGGATGCAGCCACGGCGCTTCAACGTGAGGACCCCGAGCCTGGACTGAGCTAGCAGAACGTCACTAGGTTCCTCCATAATGAAGCCCGTGCTGTACTAGGACTTGCAGTGTTTGAAGGAAATAGATGTGGCGTATGTTCATGTCTCTATGCGAAAAAGAGTACAGTACCTGTTCCGAGAAAAGTATAGCCCGGGAAATATGTGGTCTAATTCAATTAGAAAAAGCTGAATTAATACGACTAACTTAGTCTTCTAACCTTCAAGCGCACATCCACCACAGACACCGTTAGCGATCATTTAGATTCATTTCACCTTGCGTGCCAAACAGCCAAACACCGTGGACAGAGAAACAGAATCCGATCATATTGAAAGAAAATTGCTAACAGACTGGTCGACATGGGGTATTTCGAAAACATGAAAATTCAAAATGTCTGCGCTTCCATCACAAAATATTGGGGTTTGTATAACCAGCCTATATATGTATGTATTCAGAATGCGAGAATAAAGGGGACAGGGAAGGGCCCCCTTTGGGGTGCGGGAAGCTCAATCGGAGAAATGGACTTGACTGGATATCCATAAAAGGCTTATTCGCATTAAGCATGTGTTGGATGAAGGCTTAAAGGTGGAGTCGATGGTGGAATAACTGGCAATGAACCCTGTTCTCGGCAGAGTTTCATCCCGTATACCAGTGGTCATCAGCCCTCAACAGCAGGGAGCGAGGCAAGATTCATAGCAGAGCACTTCAATATAGTCTGCATCATGCGATTAGAGTCCAACGGTTTAGACAAGTAATCGTCCATCCCAGCCTCTATGCACTTATCTCGATCTCCAAGCATAGCATGCGCGGTGAGGGCAACAATCGGCGTGCGAGGAAGCCCATTCATCTTCTCGTACTGTCTGATATTTTCTGTGGCTTCAAATCCACCCATAACGGGCATCTGAACGTCCATGAGGACCACATCATAACGGTGGCGTTTAGCCTCTTTCACGGCTTGGAGGCCATTTTCCACGACAGTGACGTTGTGATTGAATTTCTCCAGAATTCGGACGGCGACCTTTCGATTCACATCATTGTCTTCTGCTAGAAGGATTGCTAACGAGCGTGTATACCCCGATGGGGTGCGGGTTGTGCGGTTGCCCAGGGCAGGAAGAATGCCGTTCCACAGATCGATGGGTCGACATGGCACTGTAATATAGGATGCTATGCCGAGTTCACCGGCAGCTCTCAACGCCAGTGATACGGTGTATGATGTAATGACTAGTGGGATTGGTTGGAGGTCCGGGCAGGCTCGGAGTCTTGCGGCGATGTCCAAGTTTTCGATGAGGATTGCGTCGAAAGTACAGCCCCAGTTACTTTTGAACTGGCCACCTCGTAACTCCTCCTCTCTGACAATGACTGGCTCTAATCCGAGCTCAATGAGAACCGAAGCTATTGGGAAGCTACGCGCAAGACCGTGGTCGAAGAAGAGAACCCGTCGGCCGCGGTGGGGGGCAAGCTGGTCTGCAAAGCTCATCGGCGGCTGGGCTAGCTTCACTCGGCAGGTAAATGAGAATGTGCTGCCTTCTCCCACATTCGAGGTCACCCAGATATCACCGCCCATGAGAGAAACAAGCCTTTTTGAGATTGCGAGGCCCAAACCTGTCCCGCCAAAGCGACGAGTCATCGATCCGTCAGCTTGCTGGAACTTGTCAAAGATCAAGCCAATTTTGCTTTCGTCAATGCCGATTCCAGGGTCTGAGACTGAGAACTGGAATGCCGTTTCATCTGAAGCGCACTTGTCGTCGTGTGCATGCTTTACCGTCACTCTGATCTCGCCGTGGTCTGTGAACTTGATGGCATTGCCGACTAGATTTAACATGACTTGCCGTAGTCGATATGCATCTCCGATCAGATAATCCGGTACTTCTCCATCTACTGTGTAGACTGAGACCCAATGCTTTCTCGTTGGTTTCCACCGAGAGGGCTTTCAGCACACTGAACACTGTTGCACCAAGGCTGAACGGTGTCTTTTCAATTATCATATGGTTAGCCTCGATCTTGGAGATGTCAAGGATATCGTCAATAATAGTTAAGAGACTAATGGCAAGATTGTGTACCATATTCAGAGTCTCTCTCGCCGGAGCCTGGAGGTCGTCAGTGTCGAGTGCCAGGCTCGAGAGCCCAATTATCCCATTCATCGGGGTTCTGATCTCGTGGCTATATTCAGTTAGCACAAAAATACAAATTGTCAACCATTGCGCAATTGAGTAACAGATTAACATACCTCATGTTAGCCAAAAAGTCAGACTTACTCTGATTTGCCAGCTCTGCTGCTTCACGAGCAGCGGTATTGCGCTGAATGCTATCGCGCAGACTCGAGATCATCTTATTGATCTTTTGTTTTAAATCGTCCATTTCCCCAGAGGCAGACACAGTGATCAATTTTGTGAAATCACCACTCATCGCCGCCTCGGTGATCTCACCAAAGGCACGAACTTGAGAGGTTAGATTGTCCGCCATCGTGTTGACATCTTCACTGATCGATCTCCAAATCCCGTGAGATCCCGCAACGTTGGCCTGGCCGCCGAGTTTACCCCGGACACCCACGTCCCTTGCCACGCCTTTAACTTCCCCCGCGAATTTCCCCAACCCGTCCATCATACTATTGATTGTTTCTTTCAGAGTCAAGATCTCACCCTGTGCGTGAACCTCGATTTTGGTACTAAGATCGCCGCGCGCGATGGCCTGGGTCACGTTGGAGATTTGACGGACTTGCAGAGTGAGGTTTTGGGCCATAGTATTAACATTATCCGTCAAATCGCGCCAGCGACCTTCGACATTCTCGACTTGGGCTTGCCCGCCCAGCGTGCCGTCGGTTCCCACTTCCCGCGCGACTCGGCTGACCTCAAACGCAAACTGATTCAGCCGATCAACCATTGCATTGATCGTAAGCTTAAGATCCAAAATCTCGCCTTTCACGTCCGCAGTCACTTTCTTCGTAAGATCGCCACGGGCAACGGCGGTCGTCACATCGGCAATTTCGCGGACCTGCTGCGTAAGATTCGAGGCCATGCGGTTGACATTGTCAGTCAGATTCTTCCAGGTACCCTCGACACCGTGCACAACAGCCTGGCCGCCGAGCACACCGTCTGACCCGACCTCGCGGGCAACACGGCTAACCTCGAATGCAAATTCCCGTAACTGATCGACCATCGAGTTGATGATATTCTTCAAGAGTAAGATCTCACCCTTACAATCTGCCTGCACCTTGCGCTGTAAATCACCCTTGGCAACCGCGGTCGTCACGGTGGTGATGTCGCGGACCTGCGTGGTGAGATTGTTGGCCATGGCATTCACGTTGACGGTCAACTCATGCCAAATTCCCTGAATGCCCTCAATCTTTGCCTGGCCACCTAACACACCCTCCGTGCCGACTTCCCTGGCCACCTTCGACACCTCCTGGCTGAAAACCTGTAACTGATCCATCATGGTATTGATGGTCTGCTTGAAGGTAGCAATGTCAGGCGACATTTCGAGGGGGTGCATGCGGGCCCGCTGTGATAGATCGCCATGGGCGACCTGGGTAATGATCTCGCCAATCTCCCGCAGTTCTTTCTGGAATGCTTCATTGATGTGGGTTTGTTTGCAGAGCTCCTTCTGAAGGTTTGAGCGTTCGTGTTCGATTTCCGCTGTGGAAGAATGCGACTCGCGGCGGTAAATAAGTTCATCCACAATGAGAGAGATAAACTCGCGAGGAACTGAGACTTCTGGACTCTGCTGATGCTGGAGAGCTGCTCGTGCTTGCATGAGATCTGCATCGCTGACTAGGGCTGGCCGAGCGGTATCCATCATGGCAGCCATTGTCGGCGGCAA
Organism: Penicillium mononematosum; assembly: GCF_028829835.1. Classification (NCBI taxonomy): domain Eukaryota; kingdom Fungi; phylum Ascomycota; class Eurotiomycetes; order Eurotiales; family Aspergillaceae; genus Penicillium; species Penicillium mononematosum. Next base: position 2,679,745 of record NW_026643271.1, read on the forward strand.
AATCAGGGTCTATCCTCAATACAAATCGGCTGGGGGATTTCTAAGGCACGCAGGGACTCTAGAGGCAAGTTGGCGATGGAATAGGAATATCAGAAGGTCATGGCCGTACCTACGTTGACAGGCAACGGTGCCAACACGATGTGTTCCCCGCAAGCGCTCTATGCATCTCCCGATAGCCCAGGTATTCCACGATAATAACGAAATTCAGATTGAAAGAGTGAATCCAAGTCAGGTGCAAAAAATGCACGGAAATGCAAGACCGGAATGCCGTAATGATCTGTCTGGTGACACGAAAGGAAAAGGGACCAGACGGAGGGAAATCAGCGGAGTGAAGCTGGAGAGTAGAGAGAAGAGTAGAGAGGAAAAGGAGGAAGTAAAGATGGTGATTTGCTGTTTCCACCCGCTTACATTTTGCCTATTAATCCTCATTGCATATATTCATTCCCCAACTATGCCCTGAAGTTGTATTTGTCCTCAGTCTAGACCCTTCTTGGGCCATGGGCTCTAGAAACAGCACAAAACAGCCGACCCGAGTAGCCAATCAGTTGGCTAATGTACGTGATATGGAATGTTTCACAGTGCTAGTCCCTTCTGCCGAGACCCAAAGCTTCAATAGATCTATCGAGTACATTTGTACGTTTGAACTCTGTAAGGGGACATTGTCGATCCCGAGCTAAAGTACGTGGAAACTACAACTTTACCCGAAAAATCTAAAGGACAAGGGAAAAAGACTTAATCCAGTATGCTGTATCAAATGGGACTTTATTGGAATACATGATATAGTACAGTGGAACCTTTTGTGTTGAGTCCCAGGAGGAGAGGAGAGGGGAGAGAGAGAGCCAGAGATCAGACAAGTCCAAAAGAATACAGGTATGGAAAGAAACATGAAAAAAAAAAGATAAACACCAAATAGACACACAAAGAAAAGACATTACACAGATATCCGAGTATCAGAACAGGCTACGATGCAAAGAAGAGCGCTCGAGGTAATTCTTGAGAGGGGAGATGGTCAGGGGCTTTAGAACATGCCGCCGCCCATACCACCCATACCGCCCATACCTCCCATGCCACCACCGGGAGCGGCAGGGCCCTTCTCCTCGGGAGCATCGACAATGGCGACCTCAGTAGTACCGAGGAGGGAGGCGACACCGCTGGCATCAACCAGAGCGGTGCGGACAACCTTCAGGGGGTCGACGATACCGGCGGCAATCATGTCAACGTATTGGCTGGTGGCACTGTCGTATCCGCGGTTGAAGTCCTTGGCGTACTCGTCGGTCAACTTGCCGACAATGACGGAGCCCTCAAGTCCGGCGTTCTCAACAATGGTGCGGGCAGGGCGGCAGATGGCGCTCTTGACGATGCTGACACCGAGCTGCTGATCGAAGTTGGCGGGCTTGACGCCACCAAGGCCGTTGGCAGAGGCCTTAAGCAGAGCGGTACCACCACCGGGGAGGATACCCTCCTCAACGGCAGCGCGGGTGGCGTTGAGGGCATCCACAACACGGTCCTTCTTCTCACCGACCTCAACCTCGGAGGCACCGCCAACCTTGATGACGGCAACACCACCGGACAGCTTGGCGAGACGCTCCTGCAGCTTCTCCTTCTCGTACTCGGAGGTGGTGGGGTCAGCCATGACACCGCGGATCTGCTCGCAGCGCTGGGAGATGTTGTCCTTGCTGCCCTCACCGTTGAGGATAATGGTGTCCTCCTTGGTGATGGTGATGGCACCAGTGGAGCCGAGCATCTCAGGGGTGAGCTTCTCAAGCTTGATGTCGAGCTCATCGGTGAAGACAGTACCGTTGGTAAGGACAGCGAGATCACCGAGGATGCTCTTGCGGTTGTCACCGAAGCCGGGGGCCTTGACGGCGGCGACCTGGAGCTGACCACGGAGCTTGTTCAGAATGCAGACGGCGAGAGCCTCTCCCTCAATGTCCTCGGCAATGATGACCAGAGGGCGGCGGAGGGTGGTAGATGCCTCAAGGGCGGGGAGAATATCTTGGACGGCGGAGATCTTCTTCTCGGAGAGCAGGATGAGGGGCTTCTCGAATTCGACCTTCTGGGACTTGGGGTCGGTGATGAAGTAGGGGGAGGTGTAGCCACGGTCGAAGCGCATACCCTCGGTGACCTCGAGCTCATCCTCCAGGGTCTTACCCTCCTTCACGGTGATAACACCCTCCTTGCCAACACGCTCCATGGCGGTGGAGATGAGCTTGCCAACGTGGGTGTCACCATTGGCGGAGATGGTGGCTACCTGGGCGATCTCCTCGCCGGTGGTGATAGGGCGGGAGTTAGCCTGAAGGTATTCAACAGCGGCCTCAACAGCAGCCTGGATACCGCGGCGCAGATCCATAGGGTTGCAGCCAGCGGCAACGTTCTTGACGGTCTCGGAGAAGATGGCGCGGGAGAGGACAGTGGCGGTAGTGGTACCGTCACCAGCGACCTCGTTGGTCTTGGAGGCAACATCCTGGATAAGGCGGGCACCGAGGTTCTCGAACTTGTCCTGAAGCTGGATGGCCCTGGCGACACTTACACCGTCTGGGGAATGATTAGTCGTTTTTTTGCTAATGACCATGTGTTTGTCTCGGAAATCTTACCCTTGGTGATCTTGGGGGAGCCGTAGGGGGAGTCGATCAGCACATTGCGACCCTTGGGACCGAGTGTGGAAGTGACAGCCTTAGCAAGAGTGTCAACACCCTTGAGAAGGCTGGCACGAGCTTCAACGCCGAACTTGATCTCCTAGTTGCTGTTAGCAAGGGGAACGACTTGACTGATCCGGAATGGACGGAACAAGGGCCCAATGACACAGCAAGACGGTGCTATGGGTAATTGCCAATCCAACGCACCTTGTGAGCAAAACGCTGCTGCTGGAGGTTCAGAGTCGAGCGAGAGAAAGGGGCACGCTTGGAAGCGGCCGACAGGACGGAGGCCCGGGTAGAGAGAGCGCGCTGCATGGCTAGGAACAACGAGATTAAAATAATTAAAAGAAGAGAGAAATATAACCCAGGAGAAAATAACGGGTTCGGAGAGGGAAAAAGAAAGAGATGGAGAAAGCTGGGGGAGAGATGAAGCCAAAGTCTCGAAAATTTTCCAGGCGCTTCCTTCATCCCCAGAGCTTGGCGGCAGAAACAGCTAGAATCATCACGTGAGCCGGAAGAACGGACCTAATATCGGCTGTCGAAATATTGTAGATATTATTGTGTTATAGCCTAGAATTACATTCAGAATCTGTTACATTGTGTAGTTTGAGTGATTTTGTCTATATTTAAATGTGTAGAAGTAAAAGTGCTCCTACAGTTCTACATAGATCCAAGCTGATATGGTCCAATGTATACCTCGGCAACCTTCCAAGCTTGGCCCCGTATATTAATTAGCATTAGCAATCACTACTTCCCTTGTCTCTAAGTACATGTGTGTGTAGGGAAGCTTTTAATTGTATCTGCATCTTCAATTGCTCATCTATGTTGTACATTCACATCCTATCAATAATCTGCTGCTCAAACTAACCTTGGAAAGATTGCGGCAACCTTAGATATAGGTCCAAGTCCGCATACTAATATCCACACAAAGCTCTTACAATCAAAGATCAATCCAGGGATATTGCCATAGTTCTCATGTCACTTTATTCTGACCTCCCTATTGACTTACAATGAATTAGTGAGGATCCTCCTAGTAACCTACAAGGCACTTAAAAAGATATGCGACATGCTCTTATTGTAACTACACTACTGGGCCCCCCGTAGGGGGCCAACGAGCAACGCATGAAAGAAACGCTGGGGTGCAACTCCGGATAAGGCGTGGCTCCATGCCACGCAAGAATAATTATCCGGAGTTGCACCCGTTGGTTGGGATTGAGGCTCACCCCTCTCCTCCAACCAACCAGCGGAAAAAGCACAGAAAGAAAAAGAAAGAAAGAACAAACGAAAAGGAAAGTCACAAAAAGCAGGAAAACAAAAAAAGCAAGGGAAAACACAGGGGGGGAAGTCATTGAGTCGTCAAATGAACCGACCTCGGGAGCACCATGACGAATATGAACCAGGAAATTAGAATTCCTTGGTATCCTCGCCCTCGTAGCCAAAGTAGCGAGGAGGCTCTACGTCCGGAAGGTTCGCAAGCATTTCACTGTCGGAAATGAACTGGTTGTCAAAGCCACTGGTTTCAAAGTAGCTGGTCACTGGCACCATGAGCTGACCGGTGTATTCATTTGCAAACTGCAGTTCGGGAGCCACGTCAAACTGCGAATATGCGGCCGTGTGGTTCACGCCATCAAAGGTGGAGATGCCACCAGAGACAGAGCTAGGAGCCGCACCAGGACCGGCCTCGGGAATTCCATTCGGGAACCGGTTGGCAATGTCAAATGGGCTTGGTCCGTTGGATGGGAAAGGGATGCTAACTCCAGTTGAAAAAGGGGCGCTGGAGTCGACAGGCATGTTCGGGTAGTAAAATTGGCGACGGAGTGGCATGTTGGTGATAACGCGCGCCGGGTTGGTTGGGGTAACCGGCTCTCGGAAAGTTGCAGAGGTGGCAAGGTAAGGGTCAACACTGGCCAGGCGCTCACTGCCGACCTTGAGTTTCACCATCTTTGACTTCTTGGTCGCTTGAGTGGTGGCCTCGCTGCTTTCAGTCGAGCTGTCGTTCTCCTCAGTAGTAGCCGATTCGTTGTCAGCTTCGCGGTCATCGCCGGCGAAGTCACGCAGCCATTCCGCTCCAACACACAACAGCTTCTGCGAGTCATCACTGTCGGTTTCCTCACGCTTTTCACGCAGCTTGGGAGCAGTGAAGACCTTGTCCTTCTTCTTGTTCTTCGAAAACTGCTTCTGCTTAAGAGTGTACACGTCGTCAGAGTCATCAGATTGATCACGGCGACGGCGCTTTCCGCCACGAGTGCTCGGCGCAGAGTCTTCCTTTGGAGAAGGCAACGAATCCTTCTTTTTGCTTGCGTCCCCTTTGTGGTTCCCGTTTGCACGCTTCAGTGGAGGCGGGTTTGGCTTATCTTGCTCCTCCCGCTTGCTACGCAGCTTGGACAAATGCTGGACGATTGCACCTTCCGTGAACTTCTCTCCCATAACTTCCGCGGCATCCTTCCAGGGGATCTTGACGCCGGTCTTGTTGCAGACGTACTGGATGGCCAGCAGAAGCCGAATATCGGTATCCACTATTTCGGTCAAACGTCAGCATAATTCAATCAAAGATTCTCCAAAGAGAAAGATGAAACGGATTGGAGATCTAAAAAACAAAAAAGAAGACTTACCATCCCAGCGGACCAATGTCCGTTGACGCCGGCTGCTGACTTGGCGCTTGCCCTTATCCTCTTGCTCCTTGCGGGCCTCTTCAGCCTCCAATGCCTGTCTCTGTTCCTCGACTTGCTTCCGGAGCATTTCGAGCTCAGCGCGATCCGCGTCCTTGTCGGGCTTTCGGCCGCCGGCTTTCTTCTTCGCCATGTTGGATGTACGGTTCGTTTATATCCTTCTGCACGATATCATCATTAGCATTTGTGCTCATAACAAACAAAATGAGTACGGAGTATATCGACAGGGCATGAGGCAGGTGACTGGGCATGACCAATCCATTGCTGCATTTCTGCAAACCCCTCAAGCAAGAAGGAGACATGGGATCTGCAGAATGTCTTCTGTGTAGACAGGGGATGCATGACAACAAATGGCCGTGATGGTCCAACCCTAAGGAAGGTATTGTCCTCAACGTGGAATGGGGTGGAATTGGATTCGGCTGGGGTATGACACCATGCGCCCAAGCAAGGTAAGTTAAGACGAATATGCAGAGTGATGAGGCTAATCGTGATTGCAGGATCTTAGGGCATGGCCCAAAGAAGCTGTCGTCAGATTGCCGATCACAGCAATTTGGTCTCCGATATCCGAGTGTGCAATGTCAACATCCTCCAGCGTTAGGGATGGCATGGGACCAATGATGGTCCGATGCAATGCCCTCGCATTGCGGGTTAACACCAGCAAATCCCAGCGACAACTTGTACTGGGAATCGCGGTGCACTCGATATGTCCACTTGAGAATTGCAAGGTTCTCAACATCTTGGGCCTGTGCCACAGGTACCCAGAGGCCATGCAGTTGTGATGAGCTTGCAGATGTTGGACGTAGTTGTGTACGACCCAATCATCAACAAGATCAATGGGTGCTGCAGCAACCACGATCCCTGAGGATTGGATGGCAGTGGGAGCTCCCAAGGATCACAACGTGCAACACGACCTCGTGCTGAAGATGCACAGATGCCAGCGCTATAGGGTGGGAAGTGGGGATGTGCCAGAGGAAACCTATGGTCCACCTCCAGCACAAAGCTGAGTACTCACCTGGTGGATATGATAAAAAGGAACTGTCGATTCGAGATGCTTTGGTATCAAAGCAAAGAAAGGTTGGGAACGTCCACGACGATGAAAGGTGGATGGAGGAGGGTGGGATTGAAAGGTAAGTGAGAGGTGTGAAGACTGAAAGAGGTGATGGGGGATGGCAAATACCCTTGAGCAGCAAACCGCCTTGCAATACTGTTGCAGTGTTGCCTTCGGAGAGCTTGTTTGGCCCTTGGGTTTTGAGGTCGACCACGCGTCTTGTATGCGTCCGGTCGGCTCAGATCGAAGCGCGTCATACCGCGTCGAAAGGAGGCAGATTGAATCTTTACTTGTGCGCAGCAAGCCCTGCTCCATGGAGTCTCCATTTCTATTTACACGCGCTGATACATCATCGGATCTAGCACCTCGAGGCAGCTGAAGACGTACTAGGGTTACGAAACTTGAATTTGATACGGCGACGATACCTATTTTCCTGCCCTTGTCATGAACGATCTATACACCTTCGCGGCAACGCTTCTCCACCCCACCAGCCTTGGAAAAGGAAATGAAAAGCGCGGAATGCAACTATTGATGAAGCAATTGCACATAGCGATTATAATTTTACCCATTGGGCGTAGTGTGGCCGGGAAACAGAGTGTGTCGCATTGTATAGTGTTCTTTGTACCTATATGTACATATGTAGGTATAAGGCTGTTGCCGTGAGGAACGATCTATATGACTCCACGCAACTTCTAATCCCCACCAACATCGAAAAAGGAAATGGAAAGCACGGAATGCAACTATTGATGGAGCAAAGGCACACAGCGGCTATGGTTTTATTCATTAAATGTTGAAGCTTGAAATCATACCTAGTGTGTCGCGTCGTATAACCTTGGAACTAGCTAGTGTTCTTTTTGCATACAACCTTGGAACTCAAGGCATGTTGTCAAAATAAACGCTAGTCACGTGACGGCAAACGCTGTAGCCGCTTATCAATCTATACCGGACTAACATTCTTCCGTGGATCTGTTACCGTTGAAACAAATAAACCACAAGAGTGGTAAATTAACAGCAGTAAAGAAGAAGGTATCGTACTGGACTAAATAATGCACGAGATGCACGAGGTACTAGAGGATCATAGTAACTGGAATTGAATTGGGTGATAGAATACAAAACTAGGATCCCAACCCTTTAAGAACTAGATAGAATTCTGCCTATACTGACCGCCAACCGCTGTTGGGTTACTCGGACGGGACATCACGTCACTGGAACCTTGGACACAACCTTGGAAGCGTCGTAGCCGCTTATCAATCTATACCGGACTAACATTCTTCCGCTGGCTTTGCTCTCGCATCACGTGCTCTCTGGGCATCGAACCGAGCAAATCCTCACCGCCGTGCTAGTCACCGCCTTCCCAAGCCAGACCTCTGCGCACGTGATCTTGTCATCCCGATCCTCCGAAGTCGAACGCTTCCAAACTCACCCGAACCGTTTTCACCCCTTCAATCGAACCATACCTCCCACATTCTCTTCAAAATGACTGCCGCCTGGAAAGCTGCCGGTTTGACGTACGCACTCACAAATTGTCTTCCAATTCAATGCTAACCCCAACCCCAGCTACAACCGCTACCTGGCCATCGCCGCCCGCACGGTGCGCCGCTCCTTGAAGGAAGGCCCTCGCCTCGCGTCTGAGCGCCGTGGCCAGATGGACCTCCGTTTCGCCAAGTGGGAGGTTAGTGGATTCTCCAAGCTCTACGCTGCAGAATTTTGACTGATGACAATGTTACGATGAACAGAACGGAAAGCAGGGTGAAGTGAAGTCCCTCGCCCAGGCCAACAACGAGGCCCTCGCCAAGGCCGCTGAGAAATAAGCCTTATTCACCCATAACCTGAGAGAATCGAGCTTGGAGATATGCAGGGCCCGAGTGTGACGGACTTGAGCGAGTTTTTGGTCCGGGGAAGGCATTGAAATGTACATGTGTAGCAATACCGGCCTGTCTGGTTGGGCAGAGCTTAGAAATCGCACTCGTCTTTGTTTTCACACCATCCATAGGCCGTTAAATTAGAACTGCCGTAAGAATACTTATACTGCCCGAATGTGGCCGGTCAAATGTTGCACGTCACCCTAGGACCCGGTTGTCGACTTCCCGACTCGCTTTTTCCTCCGCTCACCTCCCCGCCTCCCCCTCGATTTGTACGATTTCTCAAAAACACGTCCGACAGCACGACACTTGTTTGAACTCCCGTAATAAGAACGGCTTTGCGGGGAGAACTTGGGATTCTTAGTGATGCTGCCGAATAATGAAGTTCGCGTTCCCCGTCCGCGGTTCGTTGCGCAGTCCGCACCCCGCGACATAACCGCTGAATTTACACAAGCCGCTTCCAGTACGCATATTCCCCCGGCAGCTTCGGTTCAGTATCTAACATTTGTACTTGTAGAGCTAAATGCAGGACAGCTCGTGAAAGATGAGACGTTCACCCTGTTCGAAGCTGTGGGCGCATTGGAGGTGCGTTACCTTTCTCACCGGATGTGAAACGTGCAAGGAGAATTGCAGCTGACGACGACCGAACCCGCACAGATTATGGACTCGAAGATGGATAGTGGCTATATAGCTCCCGGAGAAAATCTTGCGCAGGCGCTGGAAGATGACTACGACGTACGGCGGCCTTTGACACCAGAGGAAGTCGTTGGCTTGATGGACCAGTTGCTGTGCCACGAGGTGGGACATGACCTCGCACATACGGAGACAACCAGGTTGCTGATTTAATGGCAGGTGGCTTGGCATAAGGGACATCCTCTTTCGCAGACACTATTCACGTCAATCTATCTCGATAAATTATTGTGGCCGGTGCCGAGAACCATGGACGACGCTCGATTCGACCGTGTACCAAGTGATTCCCCTTTGGTCAACCTCGTATTGAGAGCTTATTGTCTTGCATTGGTCAAAGCTTGTGATTTCGTGCATATCCGAGTGGCCACTGAATATTATTACGAGGTCAGTCGGCCGGCTCGGGAACCAGTTCTATGACCATCGCTAATGCCATTCGCGAACTAGGAAGAGGATTTTGTCAGTCAATTATACAACCGCAATCTTCTATCTGCCTTCGATATTTCCCACTTTCACCGTCTGCTGGACCAGGCGGTTGCTTGGGTTGCGGAGCAGACCGATATTGACCAGAAGCTCAAAGATGCCATCCGTTGCAGACTCGTGTTCCGGCATGAGTTTTTGTCCGCACTACATCAAGACGTTGAAGTACTTGAAACCAGATCTGTGGAAAATTTTGCCTCGTGTATAGCTCAACTTCAACCTCTGACAGAGACAGTCGTGCTGGGAAAGCCGGTGCCAGATGCCTTTAGCTTGAAGATTCAACGGAAGCTTGCTAGCACAGTGCCGCCGCGTCCGATGGTTAATATTTCCTCCGATGATGCGCTCGCGCATCTGAAACGACTGTGCCAAGATGCGATAGACATGCAGCAGATGCTTGATTACACCGGTCCCACCAATTTCAAGGTATGTACTCTTGAACTTGAATCTAGTTCCGGTTCTAACTTCTATTGCAGACTGCTGTATGGACTTTGCTTTCTCGAAAACCACAACCGTCAATCTATATTCGTTGTCTTCTTCAAGCATTGATTGTCAGCAACATGACGATCCTCGGTGCCGTGCCAGTGAAGGAGTTTTTACACGATGAACTCGCGGAACTCGTCTTGCCTGCCAATATTCTGCTCGAGGCTAACACCGATGAAGTGGAAGTGCCGTCCGATCCTCGGTTCCAGATTGCCCAGAAGATGGATGGTTTCATGAAACGATTTGCCCAGGTTAGTGAATATATAGCTCATGACGTGTCCCATCTGCTAACTTCCACAGCCCTTTGTTGATACTGTGCGATGTGCCTGTCTCAATAGGTGTCGCATGCGCCGAACACTCTGCCATACCCTCGTCGATTGGGACAATCTGCAGATGGAGGTGAGACTTGCCTTGTGTCTCTTTGCCAGTTGAGTGTTAATACTGATTTTTTCAACGCAGGCGGAAGAAATTGACCTTGAGCTCCGCACTTTGAGTGCGGAACCGCCTCTACAATTCCAAGGCGGCGAACCGACCTGGTCCTTCCCGCTTAGTAGCTGGGCCTATCATCAGAAGCTCGTCCAATTCCGACTCATTCTCCAAATGGGCTTTGAGTTGTCGATATATTCACCGGAGGAATTACCAGGCATGTACTGGTATTTGTCTCATATATGCTCTACACATCTCGGCCACATTGATCGCATTCGCACGTTTACTGTGGCTGCACGAAAACGCGACTTGATGTCTACTGGCGATCGCGCTGGAACCTCCTCTCAAAAGGCATCCGCGTTCCACCGATCATTCCACGCTCTGGAGAGGTTGACCACGCACATCATTGCAGTGGATGCCTTTGCGATTGCTCTACATGCGTTGTATGTTGTACTGGCCCGGCACAACGTGCTCCCGTCTGCTCATCCCCCCAGGCGTATTCCACCGACCGACTCCGCTACGAAATCCGCATGAAGCCGTTTATCCCTATCACGTTGCCAGAGTTGGTTCCATACGAGGAATACCAGCGGGAGGCAGCTCTCGAAGGTGATTCTGACGCCGCCATTTTGGAGCGTGCCTCGAAAGCCATTTCCGAAGCGCGCAAAGCATGGGAGGCGACTCTTGCCAATGGGGCATTCATCGATGACCCTTCTGCACCCACGCAACCGCCACCTTCGGCCATTGAAGAGGATTGGAAGCGCGATGTGAAAGACACCATGCGTTCCTGCATTGGAACTAGTCTTGCTGTTGAGGCGGTCAAGAAGGCTGTCTCTACAGCTTCTACAGAAGATAAACCCCTCAACTTGGAGGTGATTGTTCCTGAGGTTGGGTCCAAGTCTCGTTGGCATGACTGGTGGGTGGTACCACAGGTTTCTGAGAAGAAGTCCAAGGCGTGAAAAAAATATGTTATTTTCCGATACAGAGGCATACATTGTGTCTGAGTCCCTTAACTACTTTTGTACGAGTGATACCTTTTATTCGTTATAGAAATGACCATGACTTTATATGACGGGGTTCTCTATATATATAGACCATATAGAATCAATTAGACATTTGCATATAAACTGGAAGTAGTTAATATGAGAATATATATAATCTGTAAGTAACTCAGCAAGTATGTATAAAAATCAGTGAATCACATCGACCGAATACAGTGTAGAATCAGCCTGGGAATGTACCTATCTAGGTAGGTAACTTTCCCCTTATGAAATCATCTGCCGCCAGGGCTGGGCAACTTCACAATCTACCACTCCAGGGCTTTTCCACACCTCACCTTCCAAGGTTTAGCCAGACATAATACCTTGGCACTCTTTTCAATCTTGACAGCTTAAATTCTTCAAAGTTTTAAGATCCATCCTTTATCTCGAATTCCCAGGTTTCTGTGTTGATTCGCAGGACAATCCGGGGCAGCTCACGGACCCCCGATGATAGGCGTTGGACGCATCAATCGCTCCAGGGCTAGTCTTTCCTACCAATTCGTTATTGGCGCTATTCCGACTGGTCAGCACCAGTGAGAGCTGTCTATTTTCAGCATTCACCTCGCCTTCACCTCGATCTACGTCTTCCTATGCTGCTCCCTCTTATTGCCCGGTCGCTGCAGGCAGCCTCTCCTACCATTCCTTTGCTGTCGACCACGGGAATCAGGTCGTGAAAAAAGGAGCAAAAATTCACATTATGCCAACCTACCCTATTCGTCGCCGCCCGCGCGAGTGCAAGACTTGTCTACCTTGCCGAGCGAGCAAAGTCCGCTGCGATCGCAATGTCCCCTGCGGCAATTGCACCAAACGAAACTTCACCTGCTCCTACGGTCGTCCATCCTCTGCGAAACAACCCCCTCCTGCTACTGCCGTCACTGCTTCCTCCACTCCATTACAGCAACCTACCTTTGCCTCCCCCGCGATCGCCCCATATACCAGCTCGGCTCCCACAATCAATGGCTCATATGCAACAGATCATCCCTCGGCCACCAGTGCCGATCCGGATTTACCGGATATAATTGATATTTCCCAGGCGGAGTGGGATGAAATCAACTCCAAGATGGTCGCGATGGAACAGATCCTCGGCAGTCTGACCTCGCTCTTCCAAACACACTCGACGCGCAAGCCGCCAGAACCAGAACCCGAACCCCAACCAGAACCAGAACCCATTGAACGAAAATGTTCCACCCGGTCGGAAGGTGTCTACGGATCGAATGTCTTAAAGACGGGCGCAGTCCATTTTGGGTCACGGTCGGCTCTGGTTGATATTTTGGATAAATCGAAGATGTCGGAGGACACAGCGCAGGCGCTGCCCCAGGAGGATCTTCTTGCTGAACTTGCTTTGGGAAATGAGTCGGCTGCATACCCCTTTGTCGATTTGTGGTCCTCTGATCCGTACACATTCAATATCGCCGGTGTTTGTGCGGTTCTTCCGGAAGACGAACGGTGTTTGGAGTAAGTCGGAGATTTGCGGTGTTCTGCGATGCATGCTAATTCCAATTGTCAGGTTCCTGGCGTTTTACCAAGATATAGGATCAGTTTTATACCCAGTGCTTTCGGATACCGCAGAATTAGAAAGACAAACGAAACGACTTCTCGAGAATCGACGACGAGCAGGGGGTGAATATAAAGCCGATGCCAACGGGTTAGTGAAACCGTTCGGGATGCCTTTGGCTTTTCTCAGTCTGCTTTTTGCGGTTCTTGCATCGGGATGCCAGCTGTCTGACATCCCGGAAAGCGACCGTGAGTTGACCTCATGGGTATACGGTGCGTCGCGTTCCAGGAAGGTCGGGGGTACTGTACTGACTTGCTCCAGTTTCTTGTGCGTATCAATGTCTTCGGATGTTGAATTATGTATCGCAACCCAGTGTAGAAGTAATTCAGGTTCTTCTCATCATTAGCAATGTACTTTCATACAATATGAATGCAGGTGCATCATATACTTTGCTCGGTATGTGTTGAGTGTCCCCAATGACATGGTCAAGCTAACCGATGTCAGGCATGACGGAGCGACTGTGTCTTGTTCTCGGGCTGCATGTTGAGTCGACCGGGTTCTCACTTGCAGAACAGGAAGTGCGACGGCGTGTCTGGTAGGTCTTCTCTCTCTCTCTCTTGGTAGAACTGAAGCTCACATTTCTCAGGTGGACAATGGCCTTCCAGAACAGCCATTTCTCACTTGCCTATGACCGACCATCGATCACCATGGTCAGCCAACCCGAGATTCCATTCGATCCCAAATCAATGCCGGGCCATCGCTCATACTTCGAGACTCTCTGTCGCATTGTGTCTTTGGCGCTGGAAGTCCTGCGGTCGCGTATGTATCCCGGATCGTCTCAGTTACGTGTCCATGAGATCCGTGAGTATAAACTACAGATCCAGCGGATACTCGCTGAAGCGACTCCTCACCTGCGGTATCGAGACAACTGTCGGTCGCTAGCCGAGCACATTGAGCGAACCGAATTGCGCCTGCACTCCTCATATCTTCTCTCTGTCTTGTGTCGCATTTCGCTTGACCCACATGCCCATCTGGATGCACACCGTCGCACAATGATCCGCGAAGACTGTATCAGTAGCTTGATCAACACAATCGACGCGTTTGTCGAATTGCACGAGATCAACTCCCACTGCTCGCGGTCCTGGATCAGTCTGCAGCGAACCATTGCGTCGGCATTTTTGCTCGTTGCAAATGACGACAGGCCTCAGATCTGGCAGCTGATCGACAGATTGGAGATGGTCCTGGCGGACCATGTTTATACAGACGGTGGCATGAACCAGAACAAGCGCACTGACTCCGCCAAGCATCTTTCTTCTTCACTCCGTGCTCTGCGTGAGATCCGGCAGGCCTTCAGCGCTCGCACGGGTAGTTCGACAGGGCAACCATCGAGCACCACATATTCCCCCCTTTTGTTGCCCTCCCCTCCCTCTCTCGAACCCAGCCCGAATATGCCATCAACCACCCCAGGTCTGCAACCGATGGAAGGGTTGAGCATGCGGAATATCCTTGGTCGTGTTTCGGATGTGATGTTGTTCCCCAGCATGAGCGGGGACCACCCGGTAGTGTAACTGCTCACATCTGTTTTTGTTTTGTTTTGTTTTTTTTGTTTTGTTTCCCTGTACTGGCGTTCGGGGATTCGGGGAACATGGGACCATCGGGAGTATACAATACCTGGGCATTTCCTATTCGGTTAGCATCTTCTGCGCTATATATACCTCCCTGCCCCGTTGGGGAGAATGATATCGATATGTGAATCTCTCCACAATATAAGGAAAGTCCTGGATACTTGCACCTGTCAGTCCTGTAGGGAATTGAAAGTAGAAAGTGGAAAGTTGAATCTCGAAACTCGACCACAGAAGTCGGCAAATTCCCTTTTAGATGTTAGCTGCAGCCCTGGAGGGTCCGGCAGTTTCAAGTTATCGGCCGACCAATCCCTTTCTCTCCAGATCCGGTACTTATAAGTACGTGGACTCTCAAATCGACGTCACCAAATCTGATGTATCCCTGAACTCGGCTTGCAATTCCCTCTCTTTTCTCTCTTTTTCATGCCCCCCCTATCTTTGAGGATGAGAAGAAGGTTGAAAGGGTGGAGTCGTGGCTGGCTGATTCGGCCGGCCGAGTTATCCCCGGCTTCTTTACCTTTCTTACCTCTGAGACTCTCGACTACCAAGGGAGTACGGAGTAGGTATTTATGCATCGTTCCTACATATTTAGGCTTTAATTATGTTCTGACGCGTATTACTTTTTACTTCCTATTTGTCTTGCATAGAATCTATCATCTGATGCTTATTCATGATCCACTTATAACCGTTCTCGGGGTCTGATCCTTGGAATCCATGAGGCTTATGGGGATTATGGGGTGATGTGGAGGATCTAGGCTTACTTTGTCTGGCTCGTATGATATTTGGATCCTTCCAATCCTTCTCATTTATTACCCAGTGTCTCGGGTAATGGCATGTTGTACGGACTACTCCGTAGCGTGCCCAGGTGTCTCTGCTTACTCTTGTTTCTGCTCAGGATTTGGATTTGGTCTGATCAAATCCAATTTACATCGTACTTAGCTATATGTCTATAGATATTCCTTTCAATGTGGATTGTGGGTCATATTAATATAGCATCTCGATTTCTACGGAGTAGTTCGAGGGGCTTGGTGCATCCGGGACCGGCACTATATATTTCGGATCCGTCTTCCCGTATCTCGGGCTAAACCGATATGAACTACTGCTTTTTCAAGTAGATGACCAGTTATATTAGAAAGTGTTAATGCTCTGGACTTGACTCTGTATTCTGCTTTCTAGCATGTTATATATAGTAGTAGATCTGTACATCCCAGTTGTATTTGGAACTTCGTTTTGCTAAAAGCCAGGGGCGACCATATGTGATAGTTTGAGGGGACCCGACAGCGACTACTTCACAGGACACGGAAAAGGAATTAGCGGTGAGAGCCTTCTATATCTGATTGGGTACGAATTAAGCAGGTTGATATGCAAACCAGATGTGTAGCATATCTGTTCAACCACTGGCCTTTCTGCGCGAATAACAACCACTGTTGATATTCTACCCCTCTATGATACTAATATTGCTCCTTATTTATGACATATGCACTGGAGATTCTATCCATGTTTTTAATAATAATTGAGTAGCTCAATGTTTGGGAGCAACTTTGATGCCCAACTCTCGACAAAGTACTCGGCTCCAGTATGGAGAATCAGCCAAATGCGTAAAGTAGACCATTCTGATAATGTAAATGAATATAATGAGACACTGTTTCTCATTCAAAGTAACATATAGTACCGTGGTTCCGTGATGGCCAGTATCACTTGCTAGTACTTTTATCCAATGCCGTGAACCCACTCTGAATCGGATGTTCTGCATTAGCCTGGACAGCATGCGATATCATATCTTTTGCGATATCATATCTTTGAGGCACAACAACACCATTGTCACAACGTTACATATGTACCTAAACCAACAGCTGAGGCGACCGAGGTCGAGGTAACTAAAGAGGCAAGTGAGACGAGTGATAGCGATGAAATCAACTGCTTCATTAGACTCAAAATCCGAGGCTCTGAAAATCCAAGAAGATGTACCATTTTAATCTAGACGGTAGGTCATTGCGCAAATGCACCCGGCCGTGTGGAGGTATGTGCTCGTATACCCCAGAAAGTCCCTACACTCACCGCTACAGAGTACACCTGGGAATTGTACAAAGAACCGAGCAGTTTATCTTGTGATTCTTCCCCAGATCTATCATCAATGTGAGACGATTTTAATCTACAAAATATCTCTCTTCCAAGGAAATACGGAATAAAAGCTTCAAATGTCATCATCGGAGGTCCCCTGCCCCGCATGCAAATGGACCCCAGATCAGCAAAGACGCTGCGCCTACCAAAGTAGCGTGCGCCTCTTCCACGGAGCCCACGATCGGGGTTACTGGTCCCTCGGCTCAAAGTTTCTTCTCAAGGAGCGCGGGAGAGATCCCCTTAGCCATGAGGTCATCAACATCCACTTCATCAAAGAGAATACCACCATCCCCGTCCCGACCACCGTGCAGGAGTGGACCGAGGGCGAGAAATATTTTCAGATCGTCGAGCGGGTGCCTGGGGTACCGTTAGAGGAGATCTGGCCGTCAATCCCCCAACCCGACCGGGAAAGACTGGCTCGTCAGACCGCAGAGTATCTGGGGCAGCTCCGCTCGTTCCACTCCGCTAAGATGGAAAGCCTCCATGGTCAACCGCTTTCATGTCCTCATCTCTTTAACGATGATAATCTTGGCGTCACACACGGCCCACTGAGCACAGCCGACGAGCTCTGGGATGTTTTGGCGAAATCCTTGAGCGACAAAGTACCGGAAGTTGTTAAATTGCGGCTCCGTGATCGCATGCCTTCTCCTCACCCGTGGACCTTTACCCACGGGGACTTGACTGACTGCAACATTATCGTGGACCCAGTTAAATTTGAATTGAGCGGTCTTATTGACTGGGAGGGCTCGGGGTATTACCCTGTATGGTGGGAGTTTATGGGGGCTAGCCTCGGGTTCGGTGAGGATGACCTAGAGTGGAAGCGTCTGCTACTGGGAAACATGACCAATCAGAAGGAGGCTCGCGTATGGTTTCTGGAATTCAGGTCGTTTAGTTCGCGTGTGGGTGATACAGACACACGATTGAAGGTGCTAAAGGAATGCGGCATTGAGGAAGACATAGAGATCTAGGCAGTACTCCGTACAGAAGTTAGGGTGGTTTAACAGACATCTGGGATGAAGAAATAGCAAGCAAAAATAGTAAAAGGGGAATAAAAGATGACCGCTTAAGCTTTCCAAATGTAGACGGCGATCTCAACTCCATCCTGTTGAAGAGGACAAAGTACTAGAAGCTAGAAGTACTACATATGGTGTCGATAGTTTTATGCCATGTACAATATATGTTGTATATACGAGATTTACTTAATTTTCATCAATACTTCCCCAGTAGTAATTCTCCAATGTAAACAAACATAAAGAAAATATCTAGAGAATACTATCTGATGTATGGGAATTGCGAAGCTTTTGGTGGAGATAAGCGATGAGCAGAGTCATGCAGTTCTTTTCCTCTTTCAGGCACAACTCCGAGTCTCCCCTCATTTTTGTTCCTTTCAATTCCTTGTTTTCCGTCTATCATTCTCCATATTCTCCATTTCCCCATTTTTTGGAATTTCCAACTCCATTTGGCCACATTATTGGCTTTTATTCCCCCATCTGGGCTACTTGTGGGGTAATATAATCCCCCGCTTTTGTCCTCTTTGCCCCGGAAATCACGCATCCATCCGCAATACGCCAATTTACGCAGAAGCTTTTACGATTCCCTAAATAGATGCCCAGCCTTCCCCCCCAGGCAAGCTAACACATGTGCCTGAGCTGGACCTCGGGTTGCGGAAATTTACTACCATTCCCCTTGCTAGTACTGCCGATCCCTACCTAGTTTCCAGGCACGGCCGACAGGGAGCTGTTGGATTCTGCTGTCGAGTGGAGTTGGACGGAGTAATGGGATTTGCTCATCACTGCGAATCACATGGGATGTTATCAATAGTCAACCTCGGTGTCGATCCTTATTTGCTTGATGATGGAGCTTCCTCGTACTCCGGACGGAGGACGCCAAAAAAAAGAAGTTAGTGCAATTGCGGTTAGCTGAGACCCTGTCTGCTGCGTGACGATCGGTCCCATCGCAATGCAAATAAAGAGCTCGCTTGCTCCGGGCTTGAGCTTTTGAATCTCCCCGAAGGCTCTTCCTGTTTCGCTCCGCAACAAACCTTTGAACGACAGGTTTGGGGAATCGACGCCAATTCGACTGGCCAGACAAGATATCAAAAGAAACGAAAGCCAGATCGGCCCATTCGACAACATGCGTCTTTTGCCAACGCTCGCCACGGCGCTCCTGCTCACAGTCAACGTGACAGGGAGTCCAGCCGCTGCTTCAGCCCCGGCGGAATCCGCCACCCCTGTCGCGAATGTTGTGGACCAGCCCGCCCCGACAACTTCGGCCGCTCAAGCAAACAATGTCAACCAGGCCAATGTCAACCAGGCCAATGCCAACCAGGCCAATGCCGCAGCTGAGACTACGCCTCCTGCTGACACCGTCAAAGCCGCCAACACAGCTACCACTGCGGCTGCTGCTGCAAAAGAAGAAGAGACTACCGCTGCTGCAGAGCCCGCCGTCCCGACCCAATCCAACCCAGTGGAATCCATGGTCGGCGGCATCAAGACTGCTCTTGATCCCAGCCCTAAGGAGTCAGCCGCCTCAGCTGGTGCAACTGGCCCCACTGAGACTGCTGCTAAGTCGGCTGCTGAGACTAGTCCCTCCCCTGCCGAGACCACCCCTGCCGCCTCTGCTACAGGCACCTCAGGCACCAAATCTACCACCTCAGACAGCAGCTCTGATGACAGCAAATCTGATATCCTGCCAGACATGAAGGAGGCCTTCTCGAGTTTCCTCGGCGGTGGTGGTGGTGGCCTTGGGGACCTTCTGCATGGACTTGAAAGTCTGCTTAACCCAGCCTTCTTGGGTAACTTCGCCGACACCTTCGAGTATCTCTCTACCAGTCTCGCACCTCCGGTCGACAACCAGCTCCGCGTCTTGGTCGGCAATGCCAATGACCTCCTGACTGCGGACTTCATCAAGAAGACCGGCAATCTCATTGACAACGCCAATATGCTCTTGACCGAGGAGAACACCAAGGAGATTGGGACCCTTCTCAAAGTGGCTAATAAGTTATTGTCTGGTCAGTTTATCGACAAGGTGGACAGCCTCATCGACAATGCCAACAACCTCCTCACTGCCGGCTTCGTCAAGAAGACCACCAACCTCATTGATAAGGCTAGTCCTCTTATCGACAAGGCTGGCCCTCTCATCGACGATGCTAGCGGTCTACTCACCGACGGCAACGTTAAGGCCATCGAATCACTCTTGTCTAATGCCAACAAGCTACTTACACCTGGCTTTATCGACACCACCGGCAAGCTTATTAAGCAGGCCGGTCCCCTCATCGACCAGGCTAGCGGTCTTCTCACAGAGGGCAACGTCAAAGAGATCGAGAGTCTGCTCGGCAATGCCAACAAGCTGCTCACTCCCGGCTTCATCGACACAACCGGCAAGCTTATCAAACAGGCCGGTCCCCTTATTGATCAGGCTAGCGGTCTTCTCACGGAGGGCAATGTTAAGGAGATCGAGACTCTCCTCGGCAACGCTAATAGCCTACTAACTACTAGCTTTGTGAACCAGACCACTAGTCTGATCGATGAAGCTAGTGAGCTCTTGTCTTCGGATACTGTCGATAGCCTGAAATCTCTCCTTACTCAGCTCGCTCCTATCATCCCTGAGCTGAAAGGTCTGCTTAAACCAGATACTATCAAGGCGATTGAGAACGTGCTTAGCAATGCTAACAAGCTGCTCACCGACTCATTCGTCAAGGATACCAACACTCTTATCACAGAGGCTGTTGCTCTCCTCACTCCCGATCTGGTGAAGGCTCTTAAGTCGCTCCTTAGCGATCTTACTCCACTGATCCCCGAGCTGAAGTCACTGTTGACGAAGGAAATGATCAATTCGATCGAGGCTCTTCTAAACAACGCCGGAGACCTGCTCACGGAAGATTTCGTCAAGGACACTAAGGGACTAGTCAACGGGGCTGGCGACCTCCTCACTCCGGAGGTGGCAAGTGGACTGAAGTCGATCTTGAACAAGAGCACTATCTCTGCCATTGGTTCTCTACTGTCTAACGCCAACACCCTGTTGACACCCAAGTTCGTTAATGAAACGATTGGTCTGGTGGACAGCGCGGATGATCTCCTCACCCCACCTATCGTCACCGGACTGAAGGATCTCCTCGGCGACGTGATTCCTCTGATCCCCGATCTTAGGAAATCTCTGCTGAACACAACCATTATCACCGACCTAGGATATATCGTGACTAATGCTACCACTTTGCTCACGCCCGCCTTCGTCGAAGATACTTCAGATCTTGTCGAGAACGCCGACGGCCTCCTGACGCCCGACGTCGCTAGCACGCTTAAGGATATCCTTGGATACGTGCCGGACTTGCTGCCCGAGGTGAAGAAGCTGCTGAAGCCTTCGGTTATCTCGGATGTTGGAGCTCTCTTGGAGAACGCTCATGACCTCCTCACACCGAAGTTCGTTAATGAGACGACGCTCCTGATTGATGATGTTACGAGCTTCCTGCCTTTGATCCAGGAATTGCTCAAGGCGCTGTGATGAGTTGAGGAGTCGATGTTTTATGATTTTCTTATATTGATTGCAACGCAATTATGATCTTTAATGTTCTCTAATGATAATTAACGTTGTCTATATTTGCTCCATGGTCTTGGGAAAGTCTTGTAAGCTAGGATGTAGGCATAAGCGATATCTTAAATAATATACGGCCTCTGCCCTTGACGAGAAGGTCCAGCAATTAGTTCTCCTTGGCCCAAGATGATATTAGGGATGTTACGTGTAAGAATATGCCGACGTCGTCTTAGACGTTCTTTTCATAGGGAAACTCCAGAGCGAGGGAATGATTGTACTTCTCACACGTAATACTAAGGCTGGTGTTATCCTTCAGGATTTAAACTGTTTGCAGAATGTTTGCTGGGGTGAGGGTTTCTTTTTGGTTGAGTTAGTAGAGTTGCTAGGCTGCATACTGTTAGCTATTTTGGAATGTTGCGCAAATATGCATAAACTGGGTTGTTGATAGTAAACGTGAGCGCTTGAATACATACACATGCTAGCAATAAGCGTATGGATAAGCAGAAGGATACCTGTAGAGCCTAGGAAATAGCTTCAGGAGTTAGGTTTGGCCACCATACCATCGCCCAAAGAGTGACTCCTGGACCGTGAAGCTGAATGCTAGCATCAGCAGCGACCTTGCCCTTCCCAAGCCGAATCTCTTCAACTTCCTTGAATCCCATCGATAGGTAGAGAGCGCGCGAGCCCACAGTCGTTGCTTCGAGCCAGATTGGGAGGTTCGCAGCTCGGGCGGTCTTCTGGTGTTCCTGAATAATCGCTTTCGCGAGGCCTAGGCAAATGTCAGTAAGAGATGGGGTATCACCGACCCACAGATGGGAGTATCTGACCTTTTCCACGGTGTTCGCGCTCGGTTCCGATACTGAAGACGTAGTAGTACTGGGTCTGTCCACGTAGACCATTTTTCTTCGCGTTGTCGGTCATACCAGAGAATTCGGTCCAGAGACGCTAGATAGTCAGTTAGATTAAGAGTGTGGTCACCAACAATGATGGGCTTTTGCTTACCTTAACGCCTGGAAGTCCTATTTTCCACAGAACGCCCAGAAACCCAGCCCAGAGAAGAGTCCAGACATTTTCGATGTATCCACCCGGTGGGATCAGGACAGAGGCCGCTTTCCAGCCATCGGCTTCGGTGATCACTGCATGATTGAGCAAGGCTGACTTGACGAGCGCGGTCCAGTACGTCGGCAGATAAGCCAACCTTTCTTGCTGAGACATGCCAAGCAGCATGTACGCGATGACGGGATCGGTGTCGAAGACGCGGCCGTTCAGCGCAGCGACAGACCTCAGCATACCTGTGATCTTATCAGTACCCAAAGATCACGCTTGAGCCAGAAATACTCACTGCTACCGCCGTGCGTTATTGGAACTGATGCCACAGCCATGGTGTTTGTGTTAGGTTAAGAGATTGTTTTCATATGAAATAGGTCGACGCGTCATTGGCCATTCCAGGCGGTGATTGAAGGCAGCCATAAGAAAGTCGCGAAAGAAAGTCGCGAATGTTCGCGACGAGCTTCGTCTTATAGTTTTGGCATCGACGTCATAGGATCATTATGTAATCACGTCATCGGCCCGCCTGGGTCCCAAGGTCCAATCCCGAGATCGACCAACTGACTTTAGTGCACAGGTGAGAACTATCATCTTCATTGTTCTCAAACTCTCCGTGAGGTTCACGGATCAGGCTTGCAGTCATCTGCTTCCATTGAGACTGGCTCGTTTCATCTCCACTGTGGGTACACGTGGAGCACAGTCTGCCAACAAACACTGGAGCTGACTGAATCCGGGGACGCACTCGGGCCGCGCCCGCTGTCAGATTTCGGGGCCGACATCATGGTTCCTTATGATATTGACCATCGGAATGCAATTTATCAGAAAAGGTTTCAGAAGTTTATAGCGGCATTGAACAAATGCGATCGGTACACAAGAGCGCTATGACTGCGCAGTCGCTGGTTGAACTGGGACAACTGTTCCACTGGATGATTCAAATTCCTTTTCCAGCGGTATATTGCGGCTCCAGCAGATTGTTGTTTATTGATAGGTAACCAACATTTTCATGAATCAGAACAATCATCCAAGGATGTCAAGCACACGATACACTACCTAGGTAAGTAATGGCAACTCCACAGGAGTCGGCGTCGGAAGATACGGCGGACCGGTTTTCTCAGAAGTGGTCTGCAGCCAGCTTCACTGACAATATTTTACAGTCTATCGTAGCTCGTTATATCATGGAGACAGACGATCTCCGAGAACCCGATCCCGGGACTTTGAATGATCCGAACACGGCTAGGACACTCAAGACACCCAAAACATCCGAGGTGGATATGAAACATGTCCACCCATTTAAGAAACACAGTCGTAACAGAGACTATTCGATCGAACATTCCTTCTTGAAACAACCTAAGCCTGGCATTATTTTTGCCCCTGGAAAGACCTTTACGCTATGTCAAGCAGTTTTTACACTATTCAAATCTCCGATCTGCCCGTTGAGCTCACTCCTGGGAAAATTACTCCGGGGAACGAAGCAAGAAGAAATATTCAACACTCTGTGGATACACGTCACTATGGAAACCACCCTGAAGTGGAATAGCATCCACTTTATACCCAAATTGACAATATTACAACTAAAATATGAGGACCTGTGAAAAGGAAGCCGAAAATGACCACTTTAGGCGCCAGAAACGGCCGTCTTACCATCTCTCCAGGGCTATCCTGCACCCGCCCAGCACTGTTAGTTGTGGGCGTGTGTAAGAAGCACGGCAAACGGCCGTGGCAACAATTAGTAAAGCACAGCCAAAATAGTATTACCTTGTGCTGTTTCATCTATAATACGATATCAAGACCTGGAAAGAAAACCTAATACAATTTGCATCTGGTGTACAAGTACAGCATCCAAACGCCAAAATAAGGTGCCAATTAGCCCGTTCATCTGAAACGCAATAGTCCTGACCCGTGATCACTCTCTGGTGGCACACCATTATCCCTATCAAGATCTTCCAGAAGGACTTTGGGACACATCAACCTTGACAAGCTAGTACTCGTAGTTTTATACTCTCCCTCGTGCAGCACACTCATATTCTTTTCCGGGCGCATCACATACTCGGGCACCGCCTGTCTTTCCTTTTTGTTCCACATCCAGCCGGCATCATTATCAGACTTCTCGGCGGAATACCCGTAAAGCGACATTGGGTTGTAGTTAGAGAGTTTGCTCTTCCGTATCCGGACAATCGGATGGAAAGACTCGTTCGTGGCGCGATCACTTCCGTCACCGGGGGCCCGCTGGTAGTTGCCCGGCGTGCGGTCTTGCTTGCCAAGTATACGGAAGAACGCGCCTTTCAGCCCGGAGAAATTGGAAACGATAGGCCCACAGCCCCAGCAGTTCGTGGTGTTGTTCTTGGTGTTGTTCTCGGCTATCGCGTCTTGGTGCTGCTCGAGGAGCATTTTGATCGCGGGCTCTTCAAAGGTCAGCATGCCGGAGAGATTGTCCACCTAGATTGTGACGGGCATTGGGTTAACTAGAATCATCACTTAGGAGGGAGGATAAGACGGGCTTTACCATCCACGCAAATGCGATGTCGCCGATCTCCCCATGGTCACCAGCGGTACGTGAATCTTCTGCCTTGCCACCGATGTTTCTATGAACGCCCGGGAACCAACATTGTTGTAGATCCTTGGCCGGGGCGTCAGAAGTCTTGTGCCAAAGGGTCGGAAGGTAGGCTTGTCGTCTCTCGTCAATAGCAAGGGCTTGGAAGGCATAGTCCAGATCTGATGGGAAGTAACTGTTTAGCACTGGTATAGTATGCTATTTGTGATGATCACTCACTTTTTGATAGGTTCGCGTTGTGAAATGCGTACTGTTTGTTTAGTGCGATGCCAAGTTTTGTGGCTAATCGCACCAACGGCCATTCAGGGATTCCCTAGCCATATAAGGTCAGGCTCATGCTAGGTGTGTATCAAATTAACCATCGCTCGTATCACGTACCAGAGCACCAATAGTATCCCAGACCCCAACAACTTTAATCCTAATACCATCCGTCAAGCGCAGCTTGTCCTTGTTCTGCTGATACCACGGTGTCTTCATGAAGGGCTCCCCGTCCGTATTCTCACGGTAGGCCTTCCACATCTCCGCGAAGTGCGGCATGTGCACTGCTGAGAGGACACCAACATCACTTACCAGGCCAGCGACTGAGCGCACTGTGAATGCTCCGCGCGAAAATCCGAAGAAGAACAACTCGTCCCCGGGCTCATAGTTATTAGATATGAAATCATAGATCTTGCACACTTCGACGTCTAAACCCCAGCCGATGGCGCCTACGAGGCAAGAAGCGCATAAGCCACATTCGTTCAATGAATTGTCATCGGCTTATTCGACCTGATTACTCACCATATATGGTTTTCTGGAAGGGAAGTTCCCCAGACCCTTAGGCCGGAATGGTACGACACGATCTGCTTTACAATATTGCTATCGGCATCGGCGCCACTAGTCGCAATCGCTCGAGCAATCTTCGCAACATTCGAAGGCGCGGACTTGTTGCCCTGGTCAGACGCTAGCCACGTCCCATCGGCGCAAAGTATTATGCGCTTGTAGCTTGCTAGCTTGGGCATTTGTTGCGTCATGATAGAGCGAATCTGAATCGTCCGGGAAAGGTAAGGAAGACAGAACATTCAATTCCCGCGGGCAAATCAGGCTTGCTCACTTCGGAAAACCTAGCTTAGCGTTAACCATCCAGCTTCTATTCACACCTAGCGTAGGGTTGCCCTAAGCCCTTGTACTAAGGCGATAGCTTTTTCGCCGAATTCAACATTGAGTCTTTACCTTATTTATGTAACGTTCAGCCAGTTTAGAGGAAACCCAACACTATCATAACTCAGTTGAAAATTGTATTTGGTGCGTATTATGCCGTTGGGAAATGGAATGAAACATCGTTGCTAGCTGGAGAGATTTGATGACTATATACGAAAGCGAAAAGCGTTCTTACGCATCCATTGTAATCTGTCGTAATGGATTTCATATTCCAGATTCCGTTAGATAGATCGATTCTTCTAGGCTGCTATGTTGCTGAAAGCAAACTGCCCGGGGAAGCTAAAAACGTGTACTAACCCTTGGGTGATCGTAACTAACCAATACAGTATTGCTTCAAATCTCGAAAACAATCCTTTGCAGCCGTTGCCATGGGAAAGCTATTTTGTCTAACTTCTTTAAGGGAGAACAATAATCTTCGCGGGGGGCCAAAGAACAGGCCACAGCATAAAATCATGGGTCGCAGAAACCTGAAAACGATGGTCTTGAACAAGATGCATCATAATCATCTTATCTGAAGACCTTGATTGAATGCCAATACTTAGGTAACCACTATTCGGCAGTCTAGAACCCCCCGCCTAGTCGCATGCGGTTATAGGCAACCTTAAATTTTTAAACTGGCGCATGATCTTCCAAGGTTGTGGGTAACCTTGGAAGGTCTCAAAGTAAATTTAAACTCCCACGCGACAGATAACCTGCTTTCTGCCCAGGTGGTTCATTGGTCGAATCTGCCGGAAGGGAGCCTCAACCAGATAGCGGCGCAACCCGAGAAGCGCCAATTCATTAGCTTATTTGACGCTGACCAGACGATATCAAAGCTAACCCAACGTCCAGAAATCCATTTTCTTTTATTTGACGTCTTCTGATGATATTCCCTGTTGTGTGCAATGCCCAGACCCAGTTCCCCGTCAACAAAAAAATTCACGCATAACAGACTTCGATCTCCCATCCAATGAAGAATTTCTGCAAGGAAGTCAGAAATACAATTTCATAAAAAGAATATCCCAAAAAAGGCCGCTTTTTATAGCATAACTCCTGGTCTCTGATTTGCAAATTGTGCACGAATTGTGCAGAACTGTCGTAGAACCATCCCACCGAGAGACCACCTTACAACTATCCGGCCGCATAGACTTCATAGGTCTCTCATCGGATCCCCCTGAACAACAAGGGCTGCTTTGACGCGACACTTCTCCGCAAGGGCATTAATCCAGCCTGCCAGACGAACACCTGCTTTAAAAATCTGTTCCGCAATGATCGGCGCGGCATCGTCATAGTATTCGCCTGCAAGATCTACGCCCGTGAGATACGGAAGTCCCCTTTTGAAGACAACAGCACAGTTCAAACGATTAGTCTCCTCCGCCCACAATTTGATACATGTCCGGGGGCTGGTCACATCCGCACATTCCACAGCGGTCGTGGGTCTGTGTTTGTTCTTTTGAAAGAGATACCTGGCCCACTTTAGGGATGCCAGTTTTTCATCGTTATGCTTCAGTGTATGGTTGATGCCGTTGATCTTGTGAGGCATGTCTGTGTCCCAAATACTGTGCAAATTATCCTTGTGACCGTCAAAACAGACCTTTACCCCGTTTCCTCCATTCTCGTACCCTTCTATATGCAAGGGCATATGAAGGTCCCCAAAGAAGTGGAACAAGAACATAACGGCTTCTGTTTGGTTGAAGCTATCATCATCCACTCGAAAGGTCTACTACCAATTAGATTGCGATCAAAGTAATCACGGCAAAGGGAGCCTGACCATATCTTCTATAGCCGAGATGATGCAGCCTTTGCCGCTTTTGCACTCCCGTGGAAGGGATGATATCTTACAGATATTCCCCAGGGGATCATCCGTCACATCTATATTTCCATAGACAATTAACGATAATCCATCTAGGGAGGGTTATGACATACCAACATAATGCCAAGGTTTAGTCTCGGGGCACTCTTGTTTGATTTCATCGGCCCATGTAGCCGCGTCTGAGATGTCGAACTGCCTGCGCTGAGGCAAGAGTTTGTTAAGAAACTCTGTGCCCCGTTCAGTGAGATATTGCTCGGTCAGGTATGCAACAGTACGATGACCGACATCTCCCCATCCAAGAGTCGGCCGGCAAAGAAGGTACCAGAGGAACAAGATTGCAAGGCCACAACCCATTTTGGTTCTGATAAAGACGGAATGTGTTTACTGGGTGCAATGGTACACTTGTAAGGGTTGAAATTGTATTCGACGTAGATATTGAATCGTCTGGTATAGTGACTGTCCGTTATATGTACGTAAATAATCCAGGTCAAACACCTATAGATTAGGCACGTATTACTATGAGGTCATGATCCTCTACGCGATCTAGATTTTAAGAACTAATCGTAAAGTAAGTCTAGACTAGCGGTAGGGCTCAATGTAGGAAATTTTGGTAAGTACTATAATTTTTCTAAAGTCGGCTTTTTTTTTCGAGATATTATCGTAAGAGACCAAGTCCGGTTTTTAGCATATGTTTAAACTCGTGCGTTCCGAGTTTGAGATGGTGGTAGCTTCCAAGGTTAGTCCAACCAATCTTCTTCAAACGGATCGAACTCCTCATTGGTATTGTTACAATCAATGTGCTGAAAGCTGTTAGCTGGTTTGTAAAAGGAAATAGCAAGACTGACTTTCCACGGTTCTCGCAGCGTATTCCAACCCACGGAAAATAACGCACTCAGTCTAGAACGAGAAAGGTTTTACCTTCCTGAGGTCATGTAACTACCATATATACATACAGGTGCTCGAGAAGCAGGTTTTGTTTATCATAATCGTCTATTCACCTTTAACAATGGGCTTCAGGATTCGTCGGCCATTTTTTAAAGAGATTCTAGGGTCATCTTGGCACTAAGCCCTACTGCTATCACCCAAGCTTGGGGACTGAAGAGTAGGGCATATAGCTGGTTGTAAAAAGGGGTTCTAGGTCTTTGAATGATAGGTTGTAAATTAGTTTGGCCTGATAAGTAGCGGATTGGCCGCTACCCGCGAGTTCTCAATGGAAACAGCCTGGAATGAACCATGCCCAGGTGGTCATAAGCGGTTTTTTAGGTAACCGATAACCGGCGCGTCGTGGGGAGGTCTAGTCCCGACATCTGGAGATAGATTGGCCGCGATCAGTTAGCACTACCTGACCTCAACCTCCATGCTCCCTGTAGCTAAATGGAACAGAGTTTGCTCGCACCAAATCTAGTCCTGTGAATCATTTTATCTCATTGTGGTATGTAGGGGCCTCCTTACCCCGGAGTAAATCATCTACTACTACGAGTTGATTGAGTATTCGTCGCGTCGAGTGCTAGATCCTGCAAAGTTGTGGGGACTAAATTTTAGTCAAGGCTGACCATAACATTTGTTCGTGTGACGACTGGTGCGCCAGTTGGAATGTTTCCAACCAATTCCATTGTCTTGCTCGTGAAGACGAATCGCACTCGGAAACGAGTTTTAACGCTTTTATTCTTTGAGGTCATCTCAATAACTTATCAACCCTGTTTGGACTATCTCTGCCAACCAAACTCGTACTTGACAAGTCTATAGCAACTTTATTCTGATATACGAAGCAGGAGTATAAAATTTGTTCTACCGTGGGAGGCCACTAGTGCGATTTGACTATAAAGTCCGCATTAGGAAACCTGCCAATAACAATAAAATTTTCTGTAGAAATAAATCATTATTCTACCATCGAGATAACCTGCCCATTACATCAATAACATGAACAGCAGGGCCCGTATTCTACAGGACAAAGACGTATAAAGCAGGGCTGATCGTACCTAGGTATCATATCGGGTTACAAATATCCATTGAACTCTTTTTTTATCATTTAATTCTGCTAAGCTGCCTTGATATTATACTGAACCTTTCTATCTCAAAGTTCAAACAACATGCCTGTTCCCCACTACGGCGTCTGGGCTTGCCGCCCAACTAGATATAAAGCCGAGGGACACGGAGTACGCACCCCACACATCGAGCTCTTTTTCACTGATGATAGCTCGAGGAAGCGGAAGGCTGCTATCAACGTCAAATCGACCAGTGAAGATTCTCGCCTCGTGTTTCAGGTTACACGCGATTTCTCCCCCCCCATCACCGAACAACTCTCGAAGTTGAAGCTAGGCCTTCACTTAGTCCAGGATTCTAATAGCGACGACGGCGAAAATCACCGCCATTACCTTTATAGCCATTACCATTCACGAGACCCCAATTTAGAGGGTCTCGACTATTCTCGCACGGAGAATCTTGTGGATATTCGGTCTGGGGAAGTCCTGCCGCATGACATCCCAGGCCGTGACAATGATATCTTGGACAAGATAACGCCAATCCTCGATGATGTTATCGACAACACTGAGGATTCTATCGGCAACTCTCCAACCGCTTTTATTTTTGGGTCTTCCTTCGGATCTGGTATCCATAATATTCATATGAACCAGGGCAGTCTTCCTGAGTTTGACAATGGTGTCTACTCAGACGGAGCCCTGCTGTTCAAATTTGACGATGAGCACTGGGAAGCCGTGTTTCTGGCCTTTGCTTCGCAGAAGCTCCCAACCGACGAGGAAGGAAAGCCAAAGCCAGGCAGTAGGACTTTAGCCTAGATACTCAGGCAGTGGGAGGCACATAATGTTAAAGGTTTATTGGTAAAAGCACGGGATTGGTATTACGATTACTTTGTTGCGAGGCGAACTGGTTAAGTTGATATGGCCATGTGTCTCACTCGATTTCGTATTATTTTCAGTGTTAATGAATTATCTTACCTGGTTGATAGGCTATACACCTAGAAACTGTATATCTTTATATTAATACAGAGTGCCCGACTCGCTCGAGTATGAAATATTTCGAGGAGAAAATGTTGCTGCTTACGCATACTAGATTCTATATATAAGACGGATGGATGGAACCTATCCCTCGCAAACAATTACGTATAAGAGACAAGTCTTTTATACCGGAGGGCATTAGGGGGAGGTTAGGAAACGGCAGATCAGGGCGCTAAATTTAAAGGGTAATTCACAGGTCCGCCGTTTACACCCGAAACAAAGGAGACGGAATAGCCAGGTAGCCATACAAAACACAGCGATCCAACGTGAACCGAAATTTTTTTATTGAGCTAACAGAGTGGGGACTTGGTCAATCTATGTTTATAACCCGAGTGCTCTCTCCCAATGCTAAAATTCTTCTTCAGGTTGCCCAGAACGCACAAGGTGCCTCTATGTTCATCCCTTGAGAACCCGTGCTCTGCAGCTTCATTGAATCTCTGCTCGTTGTTTCGAAGACTTCCTAGTCACAAAACTGCCTCAGATAAAGCTTTTCTTGGACCATCCCAACCTTGGAAGCTTGGTTGGACGACTAGTAACTGGTTATGTCAGGTGGGCTTCATGTGGTGAATGCACCAGAGTCACACATTATACGACCAGAAATCATGACGAACGACGCTGGGGCAAGGATGAGGAGAAGATCTGGGGTTCTGGAGTCCAGACGAGACGATGGCGTAATTCCTGAGCCGCAGGCATCCAGTGACAATCTTACTGCCCTCGAGGATAAAGCGATCATTGACTACGTTAATCGATGGAAAGATCACGGATTTCAATTGAAGAGACAATCGATGGTGTCGCAAATCGCTAGTGCCTATCTCAAAAATCATGGTAGCTCAGACAATGGTCAGTCGTCATAGTGGGATATTTGCTCGCAATCGGGACTTTCTCGAGGAATTCAAGAAGTCCCGAGATTCAGAGAAAGGCGAACTGTCAATCAAAGATCCTGCTGTGGAAGATACTAGGCTCTGCAAATTCATAGAACAGTTTGCGGCCATTCGATCAGACCACCTACTCAACAATGAGCATATTTATGCCCTTTCAGACACGGGGTATGCCACTACAATTCAAAACCTTAGGCAGCCCTTGAACATTAGCCACCGGAGGCCTTCCGAAAACCGCGAATTGGCCTGTGTTATTTACTGTTACCCAGCCAAAGGCAAGCCCCTTTCACCATATGTCATCTTCAAGTTGTCCAACGTTTGGGGCCCAAAACGGCACGATAACCGAGTTACGATATCATACAATACGACCGGCTGGGCTGAAGGGACACATGCACTGGACTGGCTGAACAGCGTGTTTGAGAAGGAAACCAGTACACCTGGACGCCGGGAGCGAGGCCAACTCCGAGACCGAAGTCAAAGACGTCTTCTGTTGGTTGATAGTCAATTTCCCATGACAGCTGAATTCTTCGTGACCTGCTGGAAGAGAAATGTCATCTGCCTCTGTGTTCCAAAAAAAGGCAGTGAATATCTCAACCCCTGCAAGAACGGGATTTTCGATGCCCTTGATAAGCTCTATGCAGAGCATATGAAGAAACAGCTACGAGAGAAAAACCCATACACCGTCTCGCCATCTCGATTCGCGGCCTTTATTGATCGTGAACTCGGATTCCCCGATCGGGAAACCGAATCAGCGGAGGCGTGGTCCAATAGTTGCTTGCTCCCACCAAGCCGCTCGCGATTGATGGAACGTCGCACGGGCGATCGGATTCGTTCTCAGACAGTTGAGCCGAACAGCCCAACACGAGCTAGGAGACGCCATATATCACCAGATGAGACCAACGACGTGGAGCAAACGACAGCCGACAATAACGATGAAGAAGGCGCCAATGACATGGCTGTCATTGTTCCCCAAGAGCAGGTACCTTCACCACAGTCGCTGCATGGCTTGCAGTCTCAAGAAATGCCCGACCAGGGGGTCCCAGAAGAACCAGAAGTGCCTGAAAATTCCACAGACACCGAGCATAACCAGGAGCAGAGCGAGTCGGAGCAATCAACTAGCGAAGAAGAAAACTCCAATGCTCATGTTCCTATCACACCGTCTCGAACCCCGAAGCGGCCAAAATCCCCCAAATCAAAGTCGTCCCGGAAATCAGTCCTACCAAGTTTTGTGATGTCGCTTGAGGATTTCAGAGAGTGCTTTGATAAGTATGAAAACGCATCGCCCGATGACAAGAAACGGCGGCGGGAGGAAATCACGCTGGGCTATGCTAGGTGTGTCTGGAAGCTTGAAGATACCATCCAGTTCCCGCCGTCGTCATCTTCTAAAAGATCAAGGACTCGTTGAATAGGAGACTTGGATTATCATTTCACTGAGGTTTGATTTCTAGGGTTTAGATGGGCATCTACACAATCCATCATTTCCTATTTGTGTCTTGTTCCCCCTCTCTTTTCCTGTTGCACTTCGAAATCATGTATATAGAATAGAATAGGTGCATCAATTTGATACATCCGATCCGTACTAGCGGAACAGCGATCACTCAACACATTTATTTCCTTTTGTATCAAGTTTCTCTTTAATCTTCCTCAGTCAAGACTCACCATTGTTCGCCTGGCTAAATGGATGTCAAAGACCTTGAAGACTCCAGGACTCTGAAGGATCGAAGCCACCATGCTGAAAACACCCAATGCACGCTAGAAAATTTCACTGACACTTTGTGGATACAGGTCACTATGGAAACCAGCCGGCCTAGAGTGGAATAGCATCCACTTTATACCCAAATTGACAGTTTCCTGCTAAGAGAACAGGCTCGAATGGCCATACAAAATGCAGCGATCCGATGTGAGCCAAAATTTTTGCTTAGCTAACAGAGTGGAGGCTCGGTCAATGTTTATAACCCAGTGCTAGGATTTTCTTCTAGGTCAGCATTTCAGGCCGTCTTTTGCCTGAAATTCTCAGTGCCTCTCTTTCAACCTCCCTTGTACATCATAAGACCAGAAGACAGGGTATGCTCACTGTTGTTGGGGCGCCTCCATCTCACACAATTGCTTCCGAGGTTGCCACGAACCTCGCTGGTGCATATCTGCGAAAGAAGTCTGGTGTCATGGGTCAACCAGCTCTCTCGGTGGAGGACGAGAATGCGGTTGTTGAGCGGATAGAGCGTTGGTTGAATCATGGATTCTTTCCTTATAACATGTTGGCAAAGGATACAGCCAATGCATATTTCAATAACCAAGGCTATAGCCGCAATAGACCAAACCTCAATGCCGGTTGGCAGAAGGGTTTCTGGATGCGTCATCCAGAACTTGCTGATCACATAGCCAAAGAGCGCGATACACTAAAATTGAAAGGTCCGCACGAAGATCGCAGAGCTCTGAAGTTCTTTCAAGCATTCAAAGATATCAAGCAGCGGTTCCAGATTTCCAACGACAACATATATGCTATGGAAGATGCCGCATTTGTTACCACCATGTATCGAAAGTCCAGCGTCATGTTTGTTCGGCCACCGAACCAACATCACAAGAGAGAAGGACGGGCATTTTCTTCGGTTATCCACTGCTGCTCAACGCGAGGAAAGCACCTGCCCCCATACATTGTCTGCAGGAGCCAGGATCCACCTCAGACCAAGAACTTCGGTCGCATCAAAGTCTCATTCACCCAGTCAGGTTGGGCGGAGTCGAATCATGCGCTCGACTGGCTGAAGACTGTTTTCGAGCCAGAGACCCGACCCAAAGGTCGGCGTGAAACGTGGAGAATCCTGATGATTTCCCATCGATTTTGCGTAGTCTTTCCTGAGTTCGAAAAGTTCTGCTGGGATCACAGGATCGCTTGTCTTTCCTTTCCCAAAAACGATCAACGATTCTTCAATCCAATCGAAAACATCGCTTTCGGGCCTATGCAAAGCAGCTATACCGATTACATGAGAAAGAGATTCTCCGATAACAATGGAAATGCCATCACACTGGAGGTGAGGGAGTTCGCATCCTGGATTGATGGCGAGGTAGCTTCGTCGAAACGAGCGGAAGAAGCTGCAGATGTTTGGCGTCAAAGCTGCCTTGTGCCGCTGGATGAATTTCGCCTTCGCAACTGTCTCCAAGGGAACCGAGCTACAGCCATGCCAGAAGATAGAACTTCTATTCTCGATAGCCGTCTTTACTCGGATGACACCCCTCCGGCAATGGCGAGAACACGGGCCACACCTCGAACAAGTGTTCCTTTACCCATCATCCCATCCACGGAGGCAATGAGCCAACACTCTACTCCCGAATATTCACCTCCTTCACCACGGCAATCACAGGAGAGCCAAGAGAGAGATGATAGCTCTGCATCGGAGGGAAGTCAATTCGACAGTGAAAGTGAGACTGCCAACAGTCACCAGCCCATTACACCATGCAGGACACCTAGACTGCCAAAGACTCCTCGGCCCAGGAGTCCGGAGACAGAACCATCTGGTTCAGTGATGTCGTCCAAAAGGCACCGGGACATCTTGGATAAATGCATAGAAGGATCACCTCAAACACAAAAGAGGTATCGCGATGACTTAATTCTGGATCGTGGGGATCTGGAAAAAGAGAATGCTCGTCTGAAAGAAAGGGTTGAGCTGTTGGAGCAATTTACGCTCAAGAGACAGAGACTCGACTGATATGCCTTCAATTCTTGCGTGGTATCGCAAATTATTTTCTTTCTTTCTCTCATGTATTTAATAACAATGTGAGCGACGTCGCCCACGTTTTCTCTTTGTATAAAATAGCATTAGTTGGATCAATTCCATATGCCCATGCCGGTACCGGGACCCGTGATACCGGAACCGCAACCATTCAACACATCTCGTTTGATATCAACTTCCTCTTCAACTTTCCTCTTAAACTTACACTCGTTCTTATTCACACTCTCCCTCTCCAAACCTTCCAAGTCCACCTATCAGCAGCCCACCATGGTAACCGTCCTTCTCATCCTGGACGTCCAAAACGGGGTAATCGACCGCCTCGAGAAGACGGAGTCCTACCTCGAACGTCTAGCATCGACCATCACTTCCGCACGCAAGGCCAACGTGAAAATCATCCACGTCATTACCGGATTCCGCCCAGGCTATCCAGAAAACCACCCAAACAACTCATCTGTACCCTCTGTCGTCGCACGCGGTGAATATCTCGAAGGCCACTCATCCGTGCAGGTCCACCCAGCCATCGCCCCTGCATCTGGAGAGGTGGTACTCACCAAGCGTCGTGTCTCCGCCTTCTTTGCTACCGAACTTGATATGCTTTTGCGCTGCGCAAATGTCGAGTCAATCGTTGTCGCGGGCTTGATCACCAGTGGAGCTGTCCTATCGACAGTTCGCCAGGCAATGGATATGGACTACCGCGTCACCGTCTTGGAGGATTGCTGCATGGATCGCGATGAGGAGCTGCACCGCGTCCTAATGGAGAAGGTCTTTGCACGCAAGACGGATGTTGTTTCGGCGAAGGAGTGGGCCGAGAAGCTTTCCATGCTGGAGGAGCGCTAGATATGTCATGCCTGGAGGTATGTATTTTGCTTTCAATGTGGAGTCCAGTAGTCCGACTGACTTGTTGTGGCAGAGTAGACTGGTGGCGTCGGTCAATCCAAGCACTCGATCCTAGTCACGCCGTGGAAAGCTCACACTGTCCTTTGAATTATTATGGATAGCCTCCGCAGAAATATTACACATTGCCTGTTGAACGAACACCTAGGCAACTATTGAGGACCCAATTTGCTGTATCGTTTTAAGACCGATAATTTCCGTGTTAGTGCTATGCACCTCTGACGTGTCAGGGTGATCAACGTCAGCTAAACCAAGCCACGATGATGCACCAATCCGATGCCACCACGATGTCCTGCTTACGGGGTGGCTGAGGGCTACCTACGCATGTATTATTTTAAAAAGGCAGATAATCTCAGTTCATTCTTTAAGTATTTCACACTCTTCTATGCGTTTTCCCGAAGATGACTTCCGATAATAACGGAATTTTTCCAGATGATTTTCACGTTAGCATTGACCAAGAGCAAGTTGATGATAAATTCCGGAGGAGTCGGATGACCCCTTTTGTGGAATCGGTAGACTCAGCATTGACCCTGGTAGATTCGTTACCTGGATTTAGCCAGTATGGATGGCCCAATCAGTCCTACATACAGCAAGGTTTCGTTCCTCACGGGAACTTCCCAGACGATCCCGACCATATTGCGAGACGTGATTTGCAAGACGATTCAGCACCCCGGACTTCGTATTTGGACCCTGATAAAATTGCGGATGGCTTACCTGAGATAGAGGGGAGGATCCCTTCATTGAACCACGGTCAACTATTAAGGTTGAAGGCCCATCTTGAGGCTGTTCTGCAAAGGGTGGATACATGTATACGACTTCGACAGCCATACCAACCCAGCGTGCACTTCCCCGCGCCCATGGCTTCTTCTGGTCACTACTACCCTGCTCTCTTTGGTGCACTCTGCTGTCCTCTATGCAAGACAGAAGGCAGGACCTATAGGCAACTTTCATCCCTCAATGACCACCTTGAAGAGGGGCATGGTGTTCTAGAGTGGGGATATCGGTGCCTTGAGCCAGATTGCACTTTCACTGCACCTCGCAAAAAGGCAATGATTGAACATTGGCCCCGTGTACACAGAATTCCTGGTGTGTACCTCAGACCAGAGCGCAATATCCGCATAATCCAACTCCCGTGTCCAACAGCTTGTGAAATATGTTCTCAGCCCACAGTCACCTGGAATGACTTCTATCAGCATGCGAAGAACCACTGCATAGGAAACAATCTTTCAGAGGAAGTACCCGGGGTGGATGATGGATACTCTTCTGCCCAATTGGGGCGGAGGGACAAGCGCGCGGATGAGGATAAATACACAACCTGTGAAGTGAAACCTCCCATGGTGCACCCAGGAAATGCTATATTGTCACATGGTGTTGATAAGAAGCCGGACCACTCCTCAGCTCCCGGTGGAACAGAACCACAAGACACCATCGTGCACGAACCAAGACAATTTTCGCTTTCTCGTGGCTCTGGTTCCTCGGCTACACATTCAGTTGCAACAAATATCACAACTCCGGAGTCTGAAGAGGACTCGATAGATGCAGGTATACTCGACACGAAGAATATGGACCACATCTTGGACGCAGGTCGTTATTTCAGTGACTTGGACCAGCTCGAGCTGCAAACCGCACAGATACTCGGCATGCTAAATGGCACCGGCATTAAGCTTGAGTCGCTGGATGACTGTATCGAGTGCCTTGGGAATTGGCAAGCTGCGCTTGAATATCTGCAGTCTCAAGGATTTTGTGAAAACACCGTCAGCATTTTGATCGAAGATCAAGACCGGGATGGCGTTGCCAGTGTTTTCCATATATCACTGAGCCAAGTTGGTGCTTTGCTCCAGACCATTCTGAGCACATTAGAAGAGGATGCATTAAAAAGGTTGGCAATGACCTGGATGCAGACTATGCTCAATCTTGACAACAAGGCTCTCTCTGACTGTGATTCCGTGGAAATTCTTCGGTACCTGTGTAGAATCCTGTTTATTGGGATTGTTGCATTCTCCGGTTCACATGTGTGTCGCTTCGATATTAATCTCTGGGATCAAGAGATGGAAGAGATTCCTGTCGGTTTTGATGGATATGCCTTCAAGCCAAGGAAGCTGGCTTGCTTGGATGACTTCATAGGTGGTCCTGCATGGATTCTAGGGAAAGTCTCTGCTCCTCCTGAGGGGATGAAGATTTCTCTCACTGTACAGGATGTCCAGGAATTGTGGGGGCCAGTGTCGCTGGTCGAAGGTACTGCAGAGGAAGCGCCAATCATCCAAACAGAGAGAGGCTTTATTGTCCCCTTCCAATACAGCAACAGTCTTCCGTTTCGGAATCTTTGGTGCACGAGGAGATTGAATGCCACTGGTTGACAGAGATTCCAAGATACATCTCCGATGAGAGTTTGCATATGAAGATTCTCATTAGCAGCAGATCGAGGATATTAATCGGTACGAGCACTGACGTCAAGCCTGGGCTTGTTGTCAATGACAAGTGCAGATCGTCAATCTCCAGTATTGGGCAACAAATCGCTTGTCGACTCCAATACCCTGGAACAAGCAAATCAAGATATGTGAGTGATGGATATGATGTTCAGCTTGTCGGCGGACAATATGTCACAGCCGGACTCGTGAAGAAGTACAAGCGGATCCCGAAGCGCACCCTGAAGGCAATGCTCATAGCAGACTGCACAAAGCCAGACACAAGACTCGTGCCGCTTCTAAAGCTCCGTGTCGGATTGGAAGTGAGTGCGTGTACCGGAAACGCCCAGCGAGTGACGCTCTGGGACGCTCTTCGCTTTTCTCAAACAAGCACCCAAGACACAGACCACCCGACCTATTGCGCTCACAACATCGGCGACAAGAATTGTATCAGTTCATGCTGGACTCGATGGAGCTCAGTGGACGACATAGACTCCCTTGACCACATACCCGCGCAAAACAAGCTTCTCTCCGGCCTCGAAGCCCGTCGTGTGATTGTAAACTCAATTCTGGCGCTCGAGCACTCGGGTATCGACGGCGAAGGAAACCTCCAAGTATCATGGCCCTTTAGCAATAGCCCAGCCAATTGTCCCGTATTACCATCCACACCGAAAGAGTCCCATAACTGGTTCCGCGTCGTCAAGGATACGCGGGACACGTCGAGCTTTGCCGTCTTCAGTCAAAGGTGTCTGGAGTTGCCGGAGAAGGGAATGATGCGGTCATGCTCTGTGCTATGCAAGGAAAGACATTCCAAGCCGCTGCAAACTACGCTTTCGACGCGTATTCTGACACCTACCGAAGAAGGTTCAGTGGCTGGACTACTGGTGGGGGTCAAGTTTCTAGTCGGGGAGGCACATCTGACAGTCACGAAGGCAGTGCAGGACAAGTTGGCAATAATCGCTGCTGTTAGCATGAATCCTCTCAATCCTCTGCGGCATCGATTCCGCGAGATTCTACAAGATGCCGGACCCTCTGTCTACAAAGAACATATCTGGCCTGATAACACAGCGGGCCTATCAGTTCCGGTGTTCGTTTACTGATAACACCGGGGGAAATATAACGGCTTTCTTAAGGCTCGTATACGCGAGTAAAATTACCACGAGTCGGCACAGTGCAACACGAAGCGTGCAAATGTTAATAACTCG
Source organism: Penicillium mononematosum (assembly GCF_028829835.1). NCBI lineage: Eukaryota > Fungi > Ascomycota > Eurotiomycetes > Eurotiales > Aspergillaceae > Penicillium > Penicillium mononematosum. The sequence continues at coordinate 2,719,549 of NW_026643271.1, forward strand.
AGATAATGTGTAATGTCCATGTGGCTATTAAAACAGGATAATCAGGCCTGTACACAACACAGAGTAACAAAGCAAGGCATGGATCATATTGAAATTATCGATGGGTCTGCCCTGTCCCCATTGTAGGGGGATGTAGTACCTATGAGCGGTGCATAAGAGAGAGCTTCGTGTTTGACATACATCCCATCAAGAACTAGAAACTCCATTTCGTTCTGCATCAATTTGTTTCCCCACCCACCCGCCATCTCAGGAAGACTAGATAGAGTTAGTGAGAACTTCATGTGTTATATGGAATTGGACGAGCTCACCGGTAAATACATCGGATGAGAACTGAGGTATAGGCTGCAATCTCTGCAACCAGCACCAACCATCCGGCATTTGCTGTTGATGCACAAATTCTCAACCGAAACTTATAAAAGCGTCTGCGGCGACCAATCTGACATGGGGGTTTGGCAGGTCCTCATCCCCAAGCTTGCTTTCGAACATGAATTTCTTTTGCATGGCATCTTTTCCATTGCCACGCTTCACATGGCAGCCACCACCGCGGACCCACAACAAGTTCTATCTTACCTAGACACCGCACTACAGTGCAATGAACTCCCCTTTGCCCCCTTCAGAGAAGAAGCATTGGCCCGCCTGACCCTTGCCAATTGCGACGCCGTCTTTGCCCAAGCAGCGATCGTCACTATCATTGGCATAGCACTCCCTCGGCTAAACGCTCAGCATGGCGGTGAATCCTGCAGCATGATCGAAACTATGATGACGGTTTTTGAGCTGCTGCAAGGGGCAAGCAAAATCTCACAAATTAGCAAACCATGGCGACAGCCGAGCATATTCTTCAAATACGACTGGAGAGAAAATACTACGCTGGATCCCGACGTGGCCAATGCTATCGCACAATTGCGAATGCTGAATAGCGCAATTGAAAATACAGATCTGGTACAACATAACAGCAGCCAGGAAGCTATTGACTCCCTACAAGGCTCCTTTGCTAAGTTCAACCATGCGCCGCATCCCGCACCTAGCATTGCTTGGCTCACCTTCGCCAAGAGGGAATTTGTGGATGGGTTGCGCGCACGGCAGCCATTCAAGTTGTTGATCCTCATGAATTGGGCAGTTCCATTACACGAATTAGGGGCGCGCTTTTGGTGGGATAAGGGCTGCGGGGATGCGCTAGTCGCTGAGTTATCGAGTGAGCTAAAGGACCGGGATAGGAAGTGGAAATCTGCATTGCAGTGGCCGCAGCAGAAGGTCGGCATATTATCGATAGTAAATTAAAGTGGCAGAGTATCTTTCTAGTTTAACTAGGTTAAGTGTTTGAATCCAAAGACCCCTGGGTGTCTCCGAAATAGACAAGGAGCTGACTATGCCAGCAACCTCTTGAGAATCAGCTCGCAAAGCAACCCCAATGTCTTGGCCCCGACAATATCCAAGGCAGTGATCTCAATACCAAGTTCCGACCTGGTCCAATTTCGCAATTCAACTGCGACTAGGGAATCGATTCCGTAGCTGGCTAGTGGCCGACCTTCTTCCAATGGGTTTTGCAAACCAAGACTGCGCATCAGAACTGCATTCACCACCTCCACGGCTGATGCTACAAGCGCCGGGTGGTCCAAGTCTTCACTCGGGGAAGCCGCTGCGTTCTTAAGTCTGACCAAGTGGCTGTCTTGGCTGTTGCCTCCCATGGCACCGGTTGCTGCGGCCGTCGCCCTTAACGCGCTCCACCGGTGGGATGGTTGGAGTGGTGAAGCGGGAAGGAGAGGAACGGGGATGCCTGTGATGAGCTGCGAGATGCTATCCTGGTTTATCGGCGATGTTGTCTGCTGGAGAATCGAAAAGCGTAAGATTTTGTGCAAGAGAGCTTCATTTATTGGTGTCCAGCCCTGCGACTCCAATCGACGACTGAGGTCGTCATGTTCTGTGAAGTATCCTACATCCTCAACCACTCCCAAGTTGACAGAGCATGCTGGGAGACCAAGAGAATGTCGGTAGACTGCAAACGAGTCCTGGAAGACATTCCCAGCACAATAGTTGGTTTGGGCCTTTTGACCTGCAACTCCACTCACACTAGACAGGAGAGTGAAGAAGTCTAGTTCGAGGTTGTTCTCTATGGCCAGATTGTGCAGGTTCCAGGTCCCGACTACCTTGGGAGCGATGGGCGTCCGGAACTCATCCGGTGTCATCCAGGTGAACATTTTGTCCTGGTTTTGTTAGTTCGCCAAAATTCTGTACCCAAGGGCCTGACTTACTCGCAAAACCATTGCACCTTGGATAATTCCACCGACCGGCTTGTTGGTTGAGGCGAATGCTCGCCGCACATCCTTGACATCACAGATGTCACCTTGGATCAGATCCACGTGTGTTCCCATGGCCTTAAGATGGTAGATGATACGTTGAGAAGCAGAATCCTCGTATCCACTACGGGACATGACCGCAATGTTCTTGGCCCCGATGCGGGCTAGGTAGAGGGCGAGACTACCACACAGACCCTTAAATCCGCCGGCAATAAGGTATGAAACATTGTCTCTCAGTTTTAGGACGGGAGCGGCGGGAATGACCTGGATTATTAGTCAAGTCTCAACAGAGAGCGTGGTGTGGATGGACATACTGGTACTCGAACATCATCGCGGTTCCCATCCGACACCACAATCTTGCCAATGTGCTTTCCATCTCGCATGCAACGGAAGGCATTTGCAATGTCGCCAGAGGAGAATGTCCTATAGATTGGAAGGGGCTTGATGATGCCATCGTTGGCGAAGGCAACCATTTGTTTCATCAAGCGGTCGAATGTGGGCATGGGGATCGCCTGAAGGTCGAATGACCGATATGAAGCATTGCGGCTAAATGGTGCCAACGAGATGCTGTTTCGATCAATGAGATCCTTCTTACCAATCTCAATGAAGTTTCCATTCGGGGCCAGGCAGCGCCAAGACTCGTGCAGCATATCACCCGCCAACGAATTCAGAATCACATCAGCGCCACGGCCATTGGTGGCAGACATGAGATCACTCGAAAATGATATCGACCGCGACGAGAACATGCGGTCTTCTGGGATGCCGTATTCCGTTCTCAAGAAGCGGCGCTTCTCCTCTGAACCAACGGTCACGTATATCTCGGCTTGCAGGTGGCGGCAGATTTGGATGGCTGCCAATCCGACACCTCCTGCACCGGCATGGATCAAAACGGTCTGTATTGTCAGCAGAAGTGAATAACCGGCAGGGAAAGAGACATACCTGTCCTGCCTGTGTGTTTGCCAGATTGATGAGACTGTACATAGCTGTCATGAAGCAAATTCCGAAGGTGGAGGCATCCACAAATGACATCCAATCCGGAATCCGCTGGACACCCTCCACCATACCGATTACTCGGTTGCCAAATGCACCTCCATCCTTCCGGACGAGCACTACACGATCTCCAACGGAAACAGACCCCACATCATTTCCTCGTCGAGTGACGATTCCGGCACATTCTATGCCAAAACGACGCTCGTTGGAGGGAAAGAACCCCAGGGCATGCGCCAAGTCTTTGAAGTTGAGGGCCGCTGCATGCACCTCAATCTCCACGTCACGGTTTCCAAATTCTTCGTCAGGCTGCTCTGCATACTGCAGACTGTCAATGGTGCCAGCCCGCGTGCTAATCAACCTTACAGTGGACTGGTGACCATGCAGTGACTGCTGTCGGGGCTCCGGGCCCAAAATACTGTCCTTCTCGGCCTGGTTAACCGCCTTGTCAGGAACGATCCGGCTGATATATACTATTCCCCCTCTCTCGATGAATTCATGATCCTCATCTTGCAACTTCTGAGCCGAGACGAGACGTTCCAATACCGAATGAAGAGCACCTAGGCTGGCTGGCCCATCTGCATGCTCAACGTCCAACACCATGATTAGAGAGGTTGGGTCCTCGCCATATAGCGATCGCGCTGTGCCGAAAAAGAGGGCATGCTCAGGGTGCGTCACCTGCATCTGCGCACCTCGTGTGACCCAGAGAATTCGACACTGGCGTTGGACGAGGTTCCGGAAAGATTCAAATTGTTCGTCGCTTAGGTTAGACATGACTGGAGAATGCATCTCGTCCAGTACGACGACAGTCCCATTCTCAGGAACATCGTTAAATGGCAGGAAATGTTCAATGACCTCCCACCCATTCTCGACGAGGTCGCTAAGGGTTCTCGACTTCAGTCCATTCGAGGCCTTAAAGTGTGTGACATGGAGAGGTACCCTGGGTTGTGGAGCTTCCTTAGCTATGGTAGATTCAAAGGAGGCAATTTGGAGCTCGCCAGCATCCTTCGGAGGTTGCGCGGTTGAAGTGCTTTCCAATCCGTCATGTTTGGATAAGCTTTCTCCAGCTGTGCTGGTGTCGTACACAACGAAAAGGAAGCATCTATGGGAAAGATGGTTTCGGGCCTTTTCAATATGGCTAGTCGAGGGCGGGTGGCAAGGAGATGCCTTGAGAATAATGATCTCATAAGTGTCCCTGTCTTCCATTTCGCTAAATGGCGCATCAATGTCGTGAAGGCCAAACTCCACATTCGAGCTTCCGTATTTGGACTGTGCGGAGAGAGCGGAGTTTTGCGATGGTAGCGAGAGACGGTACTCGAGGTCCGTGGCAATATCCGAGGCGACGGGCTTGACGCAATCAAGCCACACGCTTTCGGGTTTGTCAATTAAGCTCAGCTCAAAGAGCCGCAGTCGAGGGTTCTTGTGAGCAACAAGGTTGACGACCTGTCCTATCTTCGCAACAGCTTGGGCAGTGCTGCTGCTAAACTCTGCTGCCTCAAGCAAGGTATCAAGTTTATTATCCGAAAGGAAAGATACGTCCGGTTGCCATTCCAAACACGTATACGTGTGCGCTGCATGCCTCTCCACGGTAGCGTCGAGGGAATGGTAGTGAAGGCCAGAAAGTCGGAAGAGCAAATTCCCATTGGCTGGGTCATACACCTTGACATTCGACTTAAGCCGGCGGGGATCATCATGTCTTCCGACACCGGTATACTCTGCATCTGCAACAGCTAAGCCTGTCTCTGGAGAAGATGCTTGCGCCATCACGGTCAGGTCATCTATCGTAGCCGGCAACATCAAGATATTGACAGAACTTCGGTGGCCAGCCCAGACAGATGGTGCACCCGCCTGGAAGCAAGAATCAATGCTCACGGGATGCATTGAGTACAAAGACTGCGGTGTTTTGGATTGTGGTTCCAAAAGAGATACAGTGGCTCGGTTCGACCGCTGACCAGCAGTAGATTCAATTTGCAGTTGTTGTTGGAAACTGGGACCGAAGCTGTATCCCACATCCCGCATTGCCTTGTACCAGGTCGAGGCAGGAGTGCTGTGGAGGAGAGGGAGAAGGTCGCTCGCAGGCCCCACTGGAGATGTCAGTCGTGATCTTCAATCCAGCAAGAGACAACATACCTTGGATACCCTCTTCTGATAGACTGACAAGCCCTTGACAATGATCATTGACAACCTCCTTTGAGATGGATGAGATTTTGAATTCATGCCAACTGTCCTTCGTGCTGGTACATGGGTTAAGTGACAACATGATCTGGGTATTTCCGGATTCCTCATCTACGGTTAGTGCGCGGAAGAATGTGATATTCCGCAACTTGTATGATACTTGGTTGACGCTGGCTGTGTCAGGGATGCGACCCAAGGATTTGGCCTTTTGGAATATAGCTTCGATGGCCATGGCAATATATCCAGACGCGGGAAAGACCACGCTATCACCGAGCTGCTGAGGTTAGCATGCAAATCAAAGAAAGAAACGTCGGATAAGTACCTTGTGGTCCCGGAGCCACGGTAAGTCATCTACTTTGATGGCCTTTTTCCACACCGGTTGAGTCCACGGAGTACCCAAGACTTTGGTACCGAGAAGATCATGGTGAGCAAACTTGCGGAACCGCCAGTCACTGCTTGCCTCACTTTCCTGCCAATATTTGGTGGCGTGGTTCCATGGGTAGTTCGGAAGATCGACGATCAATGAGGGTGCTGCTGCTTCAGTGTCCTTGTTCACTTGGGCCAGTTGAATCGGGCATCCTATAATGAATAGCTGTCCAGCCAATCCCAGCATGGCGTTAAGTGCATCAGCGCCTCGTTTCCAGGACGGAATATAGTCGACCGAGGATGAAACAGCCTTCTTGATTTGGTTAATTGGTCCAGAAAGGGCGTTGCTTGGTCCGATCTCGATCAATAAATCCACGCCATCTGATGGGGATATCATACGCTGAATGGCTTGGCTGAACAGAACTGGCGAGACCATGTTACGCACCCAATAGCTCGGGCCGAGGTCATCCTCAACTATTTCCCCCGAGGTGGACGAAATCATAGTTGCAGACTTGAAAGATGGCTGCTGCCAGTTAACGTGCCTTTCTAACAATGTCTGGTACTCGTCCGCCACCACGTTCATATGTCTAGAATGGTACGCCGCATTTACCAGAAGCAGACGAGCAAAGTGGCCGTCAGCCTTGATCTTCTGTTCAACGGTTTGCAGTTCCGAGCGGACCCCAGAAAGTGTTACACTATCTGGGCTGTTGATACAGGCGATCTGAATGGATGTGGTTTTCAGATAGGGTTGTACCGATTCAGCCCCTAGTCCAGTCGCAAGCATACCGACTTCTGTTTCGAACTGAGCATTTGAAGTTGCCTTGCCTCGGTAGTAAGCGATCTTGATGGCCTGCTCGGCAGTGATCCTACCAGCCATGACAGCAGCTGCAATTTCTCCAGATGAGTGGCCAACAACAGAGCTGCATTTGACGCCAGAACCGTCCAGAACTGCCAGAATAGCAAGCTGAAGAGCGGTCACAAGGGGCTGTGAGAGTTCAGGATCACGGAGGTCCTCGGCGCTTTGAGGGTTGACCAGTTTATCTAGGCTTGTCAGTGTATCCGTCAATGGACAAGGTTAGGAGAGACTGACCGATAAGCGACCACTGGGGAGGCTCGGACAGGTTTCCCAGGACATTGTCTAAATGCTCCAACTCTCTCTTGGCAACAGGGAATGTAATAAGATCCTTGCCCATCTGCACCCATTGAGCGCCCTGTCCAGTGAACACAAAGCCAATTCTGGGTGGATCCGACCGAGGTGTTCCCATAGTCACATCATCAACGTCGATAGAATTGCTGTTAGCGATCAGATATCCTCGATGATAATGCCGTGTACGGTGATTGGAGAGTGTGTGCGCCAAATCTCGGATCTTCACTCCAACAGCAGGATCCGAGAGATGTTTGTCTAGCGATGTTACTTGAGCCCGGAGGGAATTCTCGTCGTTGGCCGAGAGGACCAAAAGATAAGGTCTCTCCGGACCTGCATCGTCTGCAAAGATATCGTCGCTTTCGGGTGTGTAAGAGGTGACATGCTTGCTGAGTCCAGTTGCAGCATCAACAATGACATGGGCATTGGAGCCACCATATCCGAAGGAGTTCACACTAGCTCGTCGGAAGGGAACGGCAGGCCAATTCGTTGTGGCTTGCGAGGGACGTAGGCAAAGCTTGTCAAAGTCGATATTAGGGTTTGGGGTTAGGAATGTGGGGTTTCCAGGGATAACACCCCTCTCAAGGGCGAGAATTGTTTTCAACAAACCCGAGATTCCCGCTGCGGGCTCCGAGTGACCGATATTGCTTTTGACTGATCCAATCCGTAAGGGGTTGTCCGGAGTTCGATGTTTGCTAAACACCGATGCAATACCGTTCACCTCAATCACATCACCAGCTTTGGTGCCAGTTCCATGACATTCGATGTAACTGGTCAATGACAAGTCAGAAATACCAGCATTTGCATACGCCTGCCGAACGGCGGTTGCCTGGGCTTGTGAGTTGGGGCTGGCAATACCGGCTGTCCAGCCATCACTCCCAGTCGCAGTACCGCGTAGGACGGCACGAATGGGATCACCGTCACGGAGGGCATCATCGAGACGTTTGAGATAGACCATATTAACTGCTTCAGCTTTGATATAGCCGTCTGCCTTAGCATCAAACGTGTGACATTTTCCTGACAGCGAGGCTGTTCCATTGGCACCAAAGTGGTGGTCCATAACATGCTCAGGGCTGAGATAGATATTGGCGCCGGCAACGATAGCACCGTTGATCTCACGAGTTTGGAGATATCTACTCGCGATATCGACACCGGTCAATGTACCGGAGCAGGCTGTATCTATAGTCATACTGAGTGATGTTTAGTCTCAGATATTGAGAAGCATTGCCGAGAGACATACCTAGGACCCTTGATGTTCAGAAAGTGACTGATTCGGTTGCTCAACATAGCACGTCCAATTCCAACCGTCGTCGTAGTGCCTCTGTTCTCTGGGTCTCGGGCTTGCATGTCCCCATAATCACAGGCAAATGAACCGACAAAGCAACCGACGGGTGACTCGTCCAGTTGCTCGAGCGTAACACCCGCGTTTTCGAGGCCCTCATAAACAACCTCCAATAATTGACGCTGCTGGGGGTCCATAGACATGGCCTCCAGTCGAGGGAGCTTAAAGAACTGGGCATCAATATCCTGCACGTCAATTCCTTGGAGGAACATCCCTCCCGGAGAGGCCATCGTCTTGTTCTTCAAGGATCCATCGTACTATGTCTGTTAGTGTATGGCGGAAGTAGTGATTTCTCAAGACTTACATGAGTATCAATGTTGAACCTAGAAGGAGGAGGTCGGTTTTTTGCGATGCTGCCTCGCTCAATAAATCTCCAGAATGCCTCTGGGGAATGGCAGTCATTGGGGAGTCTACAGGCCATTCCAACCACGGCAATCGGGGCTTGAAGTGAGGTTTGGGACGCACCATCTATAGCTCCAATATCGGGGATGGCATTGTCTTCACCAAGAGAATTGGCCTGAACTGAGTCGGCAGTCCTATGAATATCAACAACTCCATTGGTATATCTATCCGTGCCAGAGCTGTTTATAACCATGTTGAAGTGCAAAATCGTAGTTGAAAGCAGATTGGTTTTGCAGGAGGAAGCACATCCAGGCTGTCCATTTTGTACCTGGACCACCTGTCTTTGCTCAGCTAGTATGACCTCTATGACCTCTATATTCAGAAGGATGTAGTCATTGATAGAACAGACTTGCAATTTGGTATACAGTATTGTAACTTTTAACACGGGACGGGCACGATAGGGTATCCCTACCTAGATATGAAACGTATATGAGTTTTAATAATATATTAGGCCTATCAATTTCGTCACTTACGCGACATGGGCCTGGGGACTTAGCAATTGATTAGGTGCATATGTGAATATTTATCTCTTGGCTTACTTATTTATATTGAATTACTCCATATAGCATAGCATCGTTGATAAGAGCATGCCCTAGGCCATCCGATATATCTTGCAAAAATGCTACCTGTGGTGGACATGGGCACCCAAACATCTTACTGTTTTGTAAACCCTTGTAATTTAGAAAGATTCAAAGTTTGCTCCGACGATCCTTCGAACCTGATGAGGTATGACTGTAACAAGCATCGTCGAAATTGGCCGTTTTCAGCTGCTGCGGCTGCCGCCGCTCCTCCGGCCAGGCAAATAAAGTTTTCCGAGATCTACAGGTATGCAGATCAACAATGTACCACGCACAAGATTACGCACGAGCTAGCTCTTCCTCGCCGAGTCAGCCGCAAGCAGAGGCCAAAACCTGCACGCTGCGTGCAGGGCCCCATAATCTCCCAAAGATAATGCGATGAAGATTGGTATGGTTGAGCCATTTCCACCTTGTGTTGGCTCTAAGTCCAAAATATGACAATGCGAGCGCGGGTGGGTCCGGCACGTGGAGCGAGAGTCGTTGCTAGCGAATGTTGCTCCGGCGTCATCGGGTGAGATGCTGAAGAGAAAGTTCCACGTGACTAGGATAAATGTTATAAGATGTCATAGATGGGCCGGGAAGGGTTTCGATTGTCTATCCAATTGAACAACTTTTGTCCCATAGACTTCAACATGTCTCAACAAGATGTCGAGTTCAAGACCATGGATGGTGTCACTCTGCGAGGTCGAATGTATATCGCCTCGAGTCGAGGACCTGGTATTGTGATGAGTCCAGGGGTAAGTACCGAATCACCTCGTCTGATTTTCCTAACTAACGTCAGGCAGTTCAATGCTGTCAAAGAGATGGTAGGCCTGCCAAACGTGGCTGTAGCCTTTCAGCAGTCCGGAATCACAGTGCTTATGTATGACCCACGAACCACTGGGCTTAGTGATGGCGAGCCGCGCAACGATATCGACCCCTTTACGCAGATCGACGACTACTCAGATGCGCTGAGCTTTCTGGCTGTTCATCCTATGGTGGACCAGACTCGTATGGGGATTTGGGGGATGTCTCTTTCTGGGGCAGTCGCACTAGCATGTGCAGCAGTTGACCCACGCGCCCGCTTCGTCGTCGCCATCTGCCCAGCTACAGTCTTTCCTTTTACGCAGGCCAAGATACCTAGCGTACTTGGGAAAGCTGCGAAGGATCGGGAGTCCCAGTTAAAGGGTAACGATCCGTTCTATCTCCCGATGCTCAACGGAGCGGGCGACAATCCAGCTGGGGCCAATCTAGGCATTGACAAGGATGCCGCTCTGCGCATTATCAGCGCACAGGACGAAAGTATCCCCACTCGCCAAGCCTTAGCTGCCAATCATGTCAATCGTACAACCATCCAATCTTATCGGAAGCTCGTAATGTGGAATCCAACTCCGATCTATAGGCATCTGGCTGTGCCGGTGATGTTTGTGGTGCCGGAGTTGGATCAGCTCTTCCCTGCTGCGGAACAACAGCAGACGTTCAAGAATCTCCCGGGAACCATGAACCAAGTCCATGTCGAACCGGGAGTAGCCCACATGGATGTTCTCGAGGGGAGCATTTGCCGGATTTGATGAAGCGGAAGTTGCTGTTTATCCGGGGGGGTTGTAAGTTAAATGTAAGTGGAGGGGAGAAAACAGCCTGATTGGATGTGGCTTGTCCAACTCAACCCAACGCACGGGCCAATTCCCGCCCGGTCGCACGGGTTGAATGCAAAAGATCGATTTAGGTACCTTTCTATGGGATACACATATAAAAGGTACTGAAAAGCCAAAATAATTCAAACGTGATATCTCGACCACGATATTCAATTACAGGAAGGTGAAAATATTCATAATTTAACCTACTATCTTTAGTTTCTCTACATAATCTTTTAAAAAAGAATATCTAAAATTAGAGAAAACGAAACTACACTAGTAATTGTAGTGTAAAATAGATCGAAAGGCGTTTCCTCTAGAACAGACTTTTATTTTAACTTAAAATCCTATCTTACTATAATACATAGCCTATAATAACTTAATAATATATCTATTTAATAGTTAAAAAGTGCCGTGGTCGAGATATTCACATCTGAATCATTTTAGCTTTTAAGTACCTTTTATATGTGTATCCTATAGAAAAGGTACCTAAATCGATTTTTTGCATTCAACCGTAGGCGACCCAACTCCCCTTGGGAGTTGGATCGTGCGTCGGACCGAGTATGGATATCCGAACGATAAGCGATATACGATATACTATGTAGGTAAGCACAGAGGACCTTGGTTAGTACATGTAGCCACTATTCCAAAGCATGCAATCAATTGGAATAACTTCGTTATATTTGCTTCTTTGCGACATAATTCATTTACAGAAGTCTGCCTCTCCATCACATCCCACATATAATATCTACAACTTCACCTGCCCTCGCTCCTGAGGACCTGCACAGCAAGCCGGCTCGGGGTGCAAGGTCGACCGGTTAAAGGACTGGCTTGAAGCCGGCACATCCAGTGCAGGGTTCTTAGTAAAGAAGCCATCCGGCTTGAGCATCACGCTGACACGCTCCATGGGCATAACAGGGAAGTCCTCAATGCGGGGGTTATGGGTGAGGCCGAATGCTGGGGGCAGTTAGCTAATATTGCAGGAGAGGTTAGATGGGATAGCATACTGTGCCAGAGAACAACATCTTCGTTTTCAACTGCGTCATTCCTTCCAGCCCACACTTCCACGCCTTCAGATTGCTTGCTCTGGTTTGTGAACTCGCCGGCGGCGAATAGCTCGTCATCTTGATATTTAGTAACCCAGATAGGGCGGGTCGCAAAGCGGGCGCGCTTCGAGCCAAATGAGTTCGGGTGTGCCAGAAGCATCTGACTCGGCATGGTCTGCAGCTTGTATGCGATGGGGTGGTGGGTTATAGGGTTGATGATCGAGTCGTTCCGGATCTTGAAGACGCGGTGGCGGTCGACGCTGGTCGAGGCACTGCCGCTTGACTTGATAATGTTCTCTTCTGTGGTGTACCCGACGAGCCATGGGTTGCTGTCATCCTCCGGCATAGGCACGCTTTCTTCGTAGTATACTGTGTTTTTGTAGCCGTCGATGGCAGGGTCGATACGAAGGGAGAACATATGTTGGTGGAAGGGGGCCATAACGCCCGGTCCGACGTTCGTACCCCATGGCACGGTTTGGCCGTTCTCGTTTTCGAAGGGCACAGTCGAGAGGATACCAGTTGCTCGTACCTCGAGCTCAATATTGGCTGCTTGGTCGAGAATAAAAGCGAAGATGTATTCGTAGTTAGCAACGGTGCAGATCATCTGAACCACGAGCTGGCGGTTACGGACGACAGTCGCCGCCCCAGTGCGGTAGTTAGTGTGCTTATGTTGCAGCCCATTATCCTGCTCGTGCATACAGATGACATTCTTTAGTTGAATCGGTGCTCCCTGTGCATCCGTGCGATATCCATCGAAATACTTGATGTGACCGAGACAGTCGCAGCCGAGACTCAGTTGGTTAGCTGTAATACCGAAGCCGACGTCACCCACGTCAAATGCTTGCTTGCGGTGGTAGGGAGCCCGTGGATCTAGAATAACTTAGACGGGTTGCTAAAGCGGAGTCATAGAACATACCGGCGTAGGGGACTGTCATCTCAGAGACCGACAGACGGTAGAAGGTGTTGCGACCATCGTAGGTTACATTGTGCAGCACCAGGCCCTCTCGGTTGTTGAAGCCCACTCTGAAACGCCACTTCTGCCATGACACGGCATTCCCAACGATATTAAACGACGCTCCCTCTGGTTGCTGGACAATGTAGGGCTTTAGATCAGTGCGCAGAGGCTCATCCAGCAAATCATGCGCATATTGCACAGTAGGCACCTGCTTCCAGGGCTGGGTCTCAGTGCTTTGGGTATCGGCTCCACCAGGCAGATAATCCATGCGGACCAGTTTGCGAGTGATGCCATCAAACACAGGGGAGAATTTGCAAGGGAGAGAATACTGGTTGTTCTGGGGGTGGTCTGTCGCCACAATGTACATGTAGCACTGGAACAAACGCCGTGTCTCCTTGGCATCATCAGTACCATAGATCCACGGATCTAAGCAGACGGTGTGGCCAGCCGGAAGCTTCAACTTTTCAATTTCAGCCTTGACAGCTGGATGGCTGAGACATAGCTCCTCAATTTCCATCATTTCATCAACGTCCAGTGGACCCTGGACGTCCTTGGGTAGCTCTTTTGCTGACACGATGGACTTGGTGTCTGCATTGATCAGAGCCTTGAAGAAAGACCCGTTATCCAATCGGTGGAAGAGGGCCATCAACAACCGTGCTGGTTTCAGCGGGCGCACTTCACCTTGGCGCTCGGCCTCGAGAAATGGTACAACCTCATGCTTGGCAGGTTCCTGAAGATCGATGCGTTTGTAGCGCAGCTTGGCACCTGGGAAAGCGGATTCGAGAACGGAGACCGCCAATTGGATCTCCCCAGGTGTTATAGGGTCAAAAGGGTGAAGGCTAGTCATTATAGATAATGTTCAAGGAAGGATGGTTTCTCTAAGGCTGGGAATAGCAATGCATTTATATTCGCATGAACCCTGGTGATCCCCTTGGGTTTCCCTTTTGGGTAAATCTTTCGCGCTCCTGTGGCGATCTGATTGGCCAGTTGGGCAAACGGCGCATCTTTCCCCCCAAGGGGTTTAGCGCGTATGCATTCTTGATAAGTGCCCGGAAAGTCATGATTGGTGGGGTTCACCGGGAATGATTTGGAGAATAAGTTGGTCCCTGCAGTGTCCCCAATTTCTACCTAACTAGGAGACAGAAGGACTGTTGCCAAAATGAAGATTTGAGTAAAAATGAAGCTTTCGTGGCCTTGTTGCCTTACAGCCTTGTGGATCAGGCTACAATTTTAGTCGTCTGCTCTCCCTAATATCCGCTGCCAGCAGTGTAAATCCCTGTTATACTAACCAATAATTCTTGTCCGCAGGTACGGATACTCCGTAGATCCCGATGGGTATGAGCTATATCTATTCTACTGAGTTCTCCTATGTTAGACTCTCCCGGGGTAGAGTTTCATTACGGAAAATTGTGGATCACACAGCCCAATATATATAAAGGCTTGTCTGCAATATGGTTCGAAGCGTTTTTATAATCCTAGCCGACGGATCTATTCCTAATATGTCTATACCCAACTACAAGTAATCCAGTTGTCTCGATGGGCATTATTCCCTGAAACCGAGTAAGTACATAATATTCGTGGACCTTGTCGAGCACCGTGGTGTACGAAGACAAATTACCAATAATCTCACATTCGAAGAAGACTGGTTCGCTAAGGCTGCCTCAAGCACGAGTTACATTTCAGATTGCCAGTGGTCACGCAGTAAACATTTCATTGATATTCCGTTCTGTCCCTTCATGCAGTGAAGGGATCTTCGGTGGGTATAGCGTGTTATACCGAAGTTTCATAGTGACCTAGACTTCAACGTCCGCTGTTCAGATAAAACAAATGAATAACCTCCAAAAATTCATATCAGACATGGTGAAGCTCAACAGAAAGCCGTTGGGTGCAGACTTAAGCCTTCACCTCTTCCTTCAAATAGGTGTTCTCACCGCCGCTTCCCGATCCCGACCGATCGGGCGTACTGGCGCGGAGAGTCTTCTGCATGCGGCGCGCCACGCGAGGCGGGTCAAATATGTTATTCGACTGGGCAAAGATTTCATCAATCTCTTCAAGTGACCGACCCTTGGTCTCGGGGAAGAAGAAGTACACGGAGGGCACAATGACGGCATTGATAACCGCGAAGATAATGTAGTACTTATTGCTAATGCTGTTGAAGCCGATGGGGGTCACTTCAGCGAGCAGGAAGTTGAAAACCCAGACAGTGGCAGTGGAGAGGGCGCTGACGGCCGCGCGGACCTGTAGAGGAGCCAATTCGGCGGCATATAGGAAGGTCAAGCCGGAGAATCCGACTGTGAAGATAAACTGGAAGCAGAAAAGCGCAATGACGGCGACCACCAGGGGAGCAGTTTGGCCCTCGGCCTCTGGCGATGTTGTACCGGCAAGAATGGCCATGCAAATAGCCATGGCTCCTGCACTCCATGTCATGAGTGGTCGGCGACCGAGACGATCGATAGTATAGAATGCGAGCAGACCGCCGAATGGCTGCGTGAGGCCCATTGATGCGGCGAGGATACGGGCCCTCACTTCGTCCATGCCGAGATATTCCTAGGGCGCTGTCAGTTAATGATACACTCAAACACATAAGTGACGTCTGGCAATCCAGCATGGAAGGTGTATGAACGAAGAAGACAACAGCATTAACTCACCTGGAAGATAGTCGTTGCGTAGTAGGTAATCAGGTTCACACCACACATCTGCTGGAAGAACTGACCTGTGCAGGCAAGGTATGCACGGTGGAAGAGACGTTGCTTGTCCATTGTGAAAACAGCGGTCCAGGAAGTATTTCCACAGACAGCGAGAGTAGTTTGAACATCATGGATAACGTTGGAGATCTCATCCGAATCAGGCTCTAGCTCGAGAAGAGCCGACATGACATTCCGGGCCTCTTGAATTTGGCCGGTCATGATCAGCCAACGGGGGGATTCCGGGAGGAACGGAATGGAAGCCATTGCTATCATACAGAAAACTGATGGGAAGGCAAGTGGGAATCGCCATGATGCGGAGTTATTCTTCACGAAGTAGAGTCCGAGATCGATCCAAAGTCCTAGACTGACTCCGGCACCGACAAAAATGCCATCTGTAACGACGTTCGAGCCTCGTTTATGTGCTGGTGAGATCTCAGACTGCCAAACTGGCACGGTAGCGGTGTATCCACCAATCCCCACACCAAGAACTAATCTTGCGACGATGAATTGTGCGAAATCAAAGGAGGTGGCCATCAAAATGCAGCCAATCATACAAACCAAATTGGCCCCGAACATGACCTTCCTCCGCCCTAGCCGATCGCCTAAATAGGCGCATGACAAGGCTCCAAAGATACCACCGACTGTGTAGAGAGCAATCACAGTGCCTATCCATGCACAAATGATTAGAATATATAGAGACACGGGAGACGTTCTCTTGATATTGACCGACCTTGAATTGTGGAGTTTTCCGCTTTCAAGGCTCCCTCCGTGTTTATAGTGTCCATGCGAGGAAATTGCTTATTGAAGGCCTGGAGGGTCAAAAGGCCACCAGCCACACTCATATTGTAACCATAGCAGGTGAAGGTTGGGAATACGACAAGTGCTACTGCTGCTCTGAGGAGTGCATTGCCGCGAAGGCCAAGATACGGCTTCAAGCCCATGGTGGAATTGTACAAGAGGTAGACAAAGGATGAAGAGAGTGGATTGGGAGGAGTGGATGGGAAGTGAAGTGAGTGCGATAAGCGACTGCACGCTATTATATCAATAATATTGTAGCGTGTTGATATGCAAGACGGTGAGCATTGATGCAGCGAGTATGGTGGCTTGGAAATCCGGGGTCAAAAATCTGGGGTTGAATTTTCGGCCATCGGCGGTCACCGTCAGGGTAGGAGCCAAGAAACTGCTTAATGGAAGCCTCAACTGGGTTGAATAGCGGAAGCGTGGACAATTAGCACTTCCACGTCAAGAGACCAACATCCGGGCGCCATCCTCCGGGCATGTGGTTTTTTACGCCTACACGAAAATAAAGAGGAATTGACAGCTGTGAGGCGGAGGATGGAGGATTGAGGTTGGCCAAAGATAAAATTGGATCAGCGGAAGTTAGGTAAGTGGACATTCGAATCTCGGTATGAGTTGCCTCCCACATAATCTCTTGATTTGCTGGCTTCAAGATGCCAATGGCGTAAATGGGTGCCATAGGCCACAAAACTCGATAGTGGGTAAGGGTAGGGTCAGGTATTCCGGAGGGTAAGATAGATTTGGGATCCGAAGGGCTGGCTGTGGCGCTGCAGCCTTCCTAAAGAATGTTTAGCGTATTTTAATACGATGCATCTTCCAATTTCCCAATCCATATCTGCCGACATATGCATTATTATTCTGTCTCTTCCAAAACCTCAATATTTTTTATTTATTTTTCACACAGTCAACATCAACATCACCGTCAAAGACCCCTCATGTGGTGACAAACCCGAGGCCCGAGCGGGGGAAGGACTTCTTTCGTTTCTTGGACTTGCCCTTCTGGTGGCCCCGCCATGCTCAAGTCAGTCGGAGGCAGCCGAACACCGAGTCCAGAACAATTGAAGATAATTGTGATCGTCTGTGTCGATCCTGTTATCTCCTAATCTCCAAAGGAGTTAGAGCCATTACCGGATGCTACCGCGGGGATGACCGTCCAATGCAGTAGGTGCAGCCATCAATGGCTGCACAATCCACGGTTCATTAACTTCAGATTAATTGAACTCTGATACTAGATGCATGATGTTTCATCCATTAATTCCAGGGTGTAGATGAGTATATATCATGGTGTGTTATCCTCGAGATGGTAGGTTGATCCAGTGAGAATCGATCGACATTTCTTTTTCGCTATGTTTGTAAACATCTTCAGATCTTCGGTGGGGTTGTCTGCGTTATGGCTGTCTTGGGTAGTGCTGTTTGCCTGCGGCACCATGGCTGCAGCAACTCCATACACCATCTATCGCGGTACATTCGTTCAGCTTCCCCAGCTTGATTCAAACTCGGCCAAGCCAAAGCTCGCTCGAACCCAAGGTGTCCTGTGGGTCTCTTCGGAGGATGGTCGTATTAAAGGATATGATTGGCAAGTCAAAGATGATGCTAGCTTCCAATCGTTCCTGTCTAGCCACGGCTGGACTGAGGCCGATGTTACAATTGTACAGTCAAACGATGATCAGAACGAGTTCTTCTTCCCCGGCTTCATTGATACCCACATCCACGCGCCGCAGTACCCCAACCTGGGGTTATTTGGATCAAAGGGTCTGTTGGACTGGTTGAATGAATACACATTCCCAGTTGAAGCTAGCTTCGGCTCCGAGTCGGACCCAGAGAACAAGGACACCGATCCTAAAGATACACCCCCAGAGGGCCTCCGCGTCTACGATGAAGTCGTTTCCAAGACTCTTGCCCACGGCACAACTTGCGCATCCTACTTCGCCACCATCCACGTCCCGGCCACCAATGCCCTGGCAGCCCTTTGCCACAAACACGGCCAGCGCGCCTTCGTCGGCCGTGTCTGCATGGACAACCCCGACCAGTGCCCATCTTATTACATTGATCAGTCCGCCGATGATGGGCTGAATGCAACAATCAGGACCATCGATTATATCCAGAAGCTGGACCCGAACGGAACATTGATTAACCCGATCGTCACCCCCAGATTTGCGCCAAGCTGCTCACAGCACTCCCTCGATAGCCTCGGCAAACTAGCAGCATCCTATAACCCGCCCCTGTGGATCCAAACGCATATTTCCGAGAACACAGACGAGATTGCACTCGTCCAGAAACTGTTCCCAGAGTCGTCCAGTTATGCTGACGTGTACGACAAGGCTGGCCTACTTACCAACCGTACCATCCTCGCACACGGTGTGCACCTCACCAAGGAAGAGATGACTCTGATCCGCGAGCGCGGCTCAAAGGTTTCGCACTGCCCAGCATCGAACTCCGCCTTAGGCTCAGGACTTGCTCCTGTCCGCTTCATGCTCGACCAAGGCGTCGCGGTCGGTCTGGGCACGGATGTGGCTGGCGGGTACAGCGCCAGTATTCTTGAGGTTGCCCGACAGGCGAGCCTGGTGTCCCGAGTGGTTCAATATAGTGCGGAGTACCAAGAGCTGACGGGCAACAAGACATCGGATGGAAGTGAGAAGCTTCTGGTCGATGATGTTCTCTATCTAGCCACGCGTGGCGGTGCAGCAGTCGTCGATATGGTGGATGACATTGGTGGCTTCGATAAGGGCATGATTTGGGATGCGCAGCTGATTGAGTTGGGTGCTGTTCTTCCAAACAACACGGCGAGCCCACTTGATATGGCTACTCTCGCTGGTCGAGGTGTCGAGACTGGCTCTGTGGGCAATATTGATCTGTTTGGAAATGAGACTTGGCAAGAACAGATCGAGAAGTGGATGTGGAGTGGTGATGATCGGAACGTGAAGAATGTCTGGGTTCAGGGAAAGCTGGTCCACACCAGGGATGAGTGAGATTTGGTTTGATTTGTATACGTATCTCAATGTTGGTTCGATGAAGTCGGATGTTTTTTATTTCGTTAGGCTACTCATCGCATACGAAGATTGAGTCAGTTTGGTCATATACTCAACCAGCCCAGGTGACAGAGGACTAAAGATCCAACGTTCGCTTTTGTACTATCGTGTAGTGAACATGTTACTGTCACTGTTCCTAAAAGAATTCTTGGCTTTTGGAATTTACGTGCATAGTGTGTATATAAGAGTCTGCTACTACCTAGGAACGTTTGAAAACTTGGAAATTGTAAGAAGTAGGCACATTTCTTCCCTAGCAACTTGTTTGGGGAATTTCCTATTGACTCGATCCTGAAGCAATATTTACTACCCGTATGCGAGCTCAGACAGTAAACCCTCCATCAACCACCAACGCCGCTCCACACATATAGCTGCTCGCGGAAGAGCAAAGGAAGAGCATTGCATCGGAAATCTCCTCCACCTGTGCAGGCCGACCGATGGGTGTCATCTGAAACTGGGCGTCCATTGACCCGGACTCAATCTGTTCCTTGATGATTGGAGTATCCACGAACCTGGTTTATGCTGTTAGTACGACCAAACATCGACACGGAATGGGTTATATATATACCCAGGGCAGATAGCATTGATACGAATCCCTTCTCGGGAGTATGCTTTGGCGTCCTGTTATCTCATTAGCCAAGTTCAATCGCGCAGTTTACAGAGCCTTACCATTTTGGTTAGTCCGACAACAGCGTGCTTCGCTGCGGTGTAGTGAGGAATCCCAAATGGACGGGGGGACCGCCAACGCCAAACATGGAGGAGACATTAACGATAACTCCACGGCCGTCGCGAGTGCCACGCGACCTATACTTGAATTAGAAACACCAAGCAGAGAAGAAAGGTCGCAATACTTACTCCTGTGTGAGCATCTGTCTGATCAAAGCTCGCTGACAAAGCCAAACTCCAGTTTGATTGATATCAATTACTTTCTTCCACTCCGTCAAAGACATCTGGTGAGTTGAAGTGGGATTTCCACTAATACCGGCACAGTTGACGCCAATATCAATGTGCCCGAAACGCTCCACGGTCTTTTGGACAGCTGTGTCAACTGATGCTTCATCTGCCACATTCACTTGGAAGATTTCAACATCGACATTTGGATGTTGGCTTCGGATCTCGGTCTGAACATTCTCAAGCAGTGACAAGTTGAGGTCAAGAAGGGCCAGGCCACTGATACCATTTCGAGCCAGGGCAAAAGCAGTGCTCTTACCAATTCCTAGACTTGTCAGTAACAGACTCTGTTGCTTTGGTGATACGTAGATCATATTTTACCCGAAGCACCCCCAGTAATAAATGCGATCCCTTGAACGTGGCAAGTCATGCTGAGCGTTTGGATTTTCCCAAGTATACCTTTGCAGGAACACCCTCTATTGCAGAGTGGAATATCTTAGAATATGACATCCCTTGACTTTTCGACAGCGGATAACGGAAATCCCAGGTTCCGTTCTGATTTGCATTGTATAACTTCCTTGTATAAGTTAGTGTGGGGAAAGTGGGCAAGTGGACCCTGACCCTTCTCGCGGTCAACTTCCCGTTTCGACCTGATCGCATCGGATTCGATATTTTGACACCGACAGGCCACTTCCCATCGGAAGACTGAGAAGCCGAGTCCCTATTTCGGCATGGGACCGGTCTTGATGAAGAGGCGTAAAAGGATATCCGTTTCCAAGTTAAACAACTGTGTTTCTGTTCAAAATTCCATTCTATATTCAACCTCAATTTCCAATTCGGTCATCAACAAGCCAAGATGACACGCGCAAACACACAAATCGAAACCGACGCCATTGTCATCGGTGGCGGTTTCGGAGGCTGCAATTCTCTCTACAAGCTCCGCAACCTGGGTCTTTCCGTCAAGTTGATTGAAGCGGGAAGTGCCTTTGGTGGTGTATGGCATTGGAACCGGTACCCGGGCGCCCGCGTGGACACCGAGATGCCATCATATCAATTCAACATCCCTGCGGTGTGGAAGGGATGGAATTGGTCGCAGCGGTTCCCCGGCGATGAGGAGTTGCGTCGCTACTTTCAACATGTGGACAATGTCCTAGGTCTGAGCAAAGACACATTTTTCAATACCATCGTCACACGTGTGCGGTATGATGCGACCACGAAACGTTGGGTTGTGCATACCAATACCGGTCTGGAAGCTACATGCAAGTACCTCATTGCTGCGACGGGGTCTTCGTACAAGAAGCATTATCCACAGTTCCAGGGCTTGAATCAGTATGCTGGAAAGCTTGTCCATGCTGCGGATTATCCCGAATCCCTCGACGTCAAGGGCAAGAGGGTGGGTCTTATCGGCAACGGAGCTTCTGGATTGCAGATTGTGCAAGATCTTGCAAAAGAGGACTGTGAGCTCAATGTTTTCATTCGAACACCCTGCTTTGCCATTCCGATGAGACAGCGGGAGATCTCCTACGGAGAATCTGAAATGATGAAGGGCTACTACGACGGCATCTTTGACCGTTGCTACAAATCTGTCACTGGCTTCCCTCACAACACCTTGTTCCAATCAGCCCTCCAGGCCTCCCCAGAAGAGAGAAAGGTGCTTTTCGATGAGCTGTGGGCGCGAGGTGGGTACAGCTTCCTTGTTTCCAACTACTACGACTTCCTGCTGGACGAAAAGGCCAATTCCATCTTCTACGACTACTGGGTTCAGCAGGTGCGGGCTCGCATGACAGATCCTGAGAAGATGGATATGGTCGCTCCACTAAAGCAGCACATGTTGGTTGGAACAAAGCGGCCCAGTCTCGAGCAGGACTACTACGAGATGGTCGATCGTCCCAATGTCAAGCTGGTGAATTTGAAGCAATCACCAATTGTTGAGTTTGATGCCACTGGCGTGGTGACTCGTGATGGTACTGGTACAAAACATCATGATCTTGATATTGTGATCTGTGCAACCGGATACGATGCCGTCACAGGCAGTCTTTTAGATCTGGGAATCACCGACAAAGATGGCCACTCGCTAAAGGAGAAGTGGAGCAATGGAATTTTGACTCATCTAGGCCTGATGGTTCCCGGCCTCCCCAATTTCTTCATGGTTTACGGTCCCCAGGCGCCTACCTCCTTGGCTAACGGCCCACCTTTCGTCGAGATGGAAGCTGACTGGATCTGCAATGTTATATCGAAGATGAGAAAGGAGGGACTTGTGTCGATCGAGCCAACCCAGAAGGCCGCTGAGGCGTGGCGCGACCATGTCGTCGCTGTAAGTGAGCACACGTTGTATCCGAAGACCGACTCTTGGTACATGGGCTCCAATATCCCCGGCAAGCGGCGCGAGCCACTGATTTATTTGGGTGGGATACAACGCTGGTGGCAGAATTGCACGCAGGCCCTGGACAGTTGGCAGGGATTCACAATGGCTTAGGTCAAAATGCGGTTCTCCAGGGATGTATGTCGACAGGTCCAGACCTCCAGGGCTTGTATATAGTTTGTGATAGAAAAGTGTCTTTAGTCATAGAAAGCAGTTCACTGCTCCTGATATTTGGTTAATTGCCGAAACACCGTTGTTTGATGCTTTGTGGAGACTCTCAATTTCTGTCTGCTTGATTCAAATGCAACCAGGAGTTACTTCAACTCATAGATCCGTAGACGAGCACTTAAAGAATAGCTAACGCATTAGGTGGGCTCCCAACGGCACCGGGGAAATTCAGTGGCGACGAAGTAAGCAAGAAAGAATACTGCGTACTAGCGTGACAAGCCTCACTGAGTGCCTTCAAATCCCACAGTTCACCAAGCGGAATGCCCAGCAAACTAAGACACCATTGGTGCAACACAAGCTCGTGCATAGGCTGCTCGACGCCATCAATCATAGGCGGCATAGCCTCAACAGCCATATTATCACTAGCAACAGCAGCAAAGTGATGATCCCACAGCCAGCGTGCCATCTCCTTACTTCCCTCAAGCCCGCATATCTTGTGTCCACTCATCGCGGCTCCTTGTTCCGCCCCATTCATCTGACCCAGTTTGTCGGTGACTCCGAATCGGATTAGGAGAATGTCACCCGTTCGGAAAGTTAGACCTTGCCACGTGGCTACCGCTTCCAACTCCTTAGTCCCAATGCGGAAGCTGGAGAATTCGTCGTACTCGATATTTTGAGACTCTGCGTAACGTTTGAAGTCGAGTAGTACGCCTCGACCGGTCACGCAACCGCGTTGGTGCCAGTCTTCTTCTGCGTTAGCCTTCCGTGCAATGACGTAGATTGAAATTTCTTACGGTCTAAGGTGGGAAGTTGATTTTCGGGATTGGGGGTTTGGAGGGCTTCGACTGTTGGTTTCACTCCGTTATAGGCGAGGCCAGTTGAGAGGTGGGTGAAATGAGCTGGTTAAAAGGTTAAACAAAGTAGATTCAAGCGAAGATGAGATGGGAGATATACTGAAGCTATCCCATTGACTGCTGGCTTGCGTATTGAATTCGACCTGTTACTTGCGTGGTGAGCAGGACGAAAAGGACCAAATATCCCAGATAGCAGCATACCTCGTCATCAAAGCCAAAATGACAGGAGGATTCTGGGTCTTCCAGCTTTGTAACATTGTGGCAGAGGCTCTTTCGAAAGAAGCCGGGAAACTTGATGCTTCCAATAGGCCAACTGGTGGGATTAGGTACAAGCTGGTCTTTCGGGAGTTTGGGCAGAGCAGCTCACTTCAGAGAGATAGACAACCCTTGACGAACCTCTGCCGCTGCATCCTTGATGACATCAGGGGTGAGCAGGTTCAATGTTCCGTAGACATCTTTCTTGCCGTCCTTATCGAAAACACCCCAAGCGCAACCTTGCGGCATGCCCTCCACGGGCGGCAACTCGTCAAAGGTTGGAATAGACATTTTTAGGCTGACAAGTGATTATTGGGATCAAATCAGGTCCAAATCGGGCAAATTTATGTGTCGTGTGGCGCCAGCCTGCTTGCTGGCATGCATGGAAGGTGCCTAGTCACAACCGAACGAAATGTCTAATAAGTGGACGTGAGGAACTTAGGAACTGAGGAAGTTGTATTCCAGACCATTCGTTTTTGCAAGTCACGAGATCAAGGAGGAAATAGGAAAGTATGGGAGTTTTCATTCTGGGAAGGTGCGTCTGTTGGGAGTATAATTCTCTTGGCCCCCCCCCAAAAAAATTCCTCAGTTCCCCAATTTTCCCTCACGTTGCCTAGGTCCCTTTCCCCTTCTCCGGATGACACGGGTACCTCAAAGTAGGATATGCGTATGGAGTACGGATGTCTGCTACAATTCCTAGTAGAAATCCGGCCGAGGTGCTCGCCGTCAACTTCCCGATTGGGACAGGTGGATCAGAGGTGGACTTGTGGGAATCTTCCAAAAATGATCGCGAAGTATCAAAGGGGTGGAGGGGTGAAAACAAGCCGATACGTGTTTTGCTTTTATTACATTAATTGAGTCTGTCCTCGAGACATTGGTACTTTCTATTATCGGTCCCTCTTCGTCTGATCATGTCTCTACAGTATGATTCTGAATTCGCGAAGGAAGCTGCTCCTATCCTACAACACCTTGCTCGGGCCCCAAAGCCAGCGTTAAACAATGTCGCCACAAGGCGTGCCATGCTCGGCGCCATGACGAGTGAGGAAATCAACTTACCGGACGACGTTGAACATGTGGTTCACAGTGTCGCCGCGCCAGATGGTCACAACGTCCCCGTCCACCACTTTCGCAAGAAGGTCCCAGCTCGCGAGGGAGGCGAGCCTGCCATTATCCATATCCACGGCGGAGGGTATATAGCTCTGAGCGCAGTCGGATGTTCAACTCCCCATGGGCCATCGGTTTCTCAGACTGGAATCCAAATCCTGAGTATCGACTACCGACTGGCGCCCGAGAACCCATACCCTGTACCTCTGGAAGATTGCTGGGCTGTCCTACAATGGATCCAAAGCAACGCGGAACGACTGTCAATTAATCCAGCTCGAATTGCGGTCATGGGAGAAAGTGCCGGCGGTGGCTTGGCCGCTGCCCTTACTCTTTTGGCGCGAGATCGAGCACTCTCCCGCCTCTAGCGAAGCAGATTCTTATTTATCCCATGCTGGATGACCGGACAAGCACCAACCATGCGGGTGAACTGGCTTTCTGGGATGATAAGGACAACATCACGGGTTGGACTGCGTATCTAGGACCGAAGGTGGGAAGTGACGCGATTATTCCCTACGCTGCGCCGGCTCGAGTCGAGACCGTGGAGGGGCTTCCTCCACTATACCTGGACTGTCCTCAACTTGATATCTTCGTGCACGAGGGTATGGAGTATGCACGTCGGTTTTTGGCTGCCAATATCCCCACTGAGTGCCACATCTACCCGGGTCTACCGCATGGGTTTGAAGCGCTCGCACCTGGCATAGACGTCACCAAACGGGCTATCAGTAATCGCTATAAGGCCATGACTAGCTTTTGAACAAAACGAATGTAAATATGTAAATTCTCAAATGTGATCGCGCGAAAGGAGTGGGGTAATCACCGTACTGTCTCGTAAGATTGAAACCAATATAACATCAGGATATTCGGCCGAACCCGACAGTGGGTATGAGTAGGGGCTGTGCCGTGGACCGAGGCCGTTAGCCACTTATAAGAGGACTGGCTTTTGTCTTCAGCATAGGATTGTTGATCCCGTTTGGCAAATCGACACCCTCTTTCTATCAATTCCCAAGATGACATCCATCCCAAGACCCAGCCAGGAGACGGTTCACAATCTCGTGAACAATAAAGTTGCCATTGTCACCGGGGCAGCCAGAGGAATTGGCTTTGCGACAGCATCACTTCTAGCGCAGAATGGAGCACGCGTGGTACTGGTAGACGTGCGAGAGGGTGACCTGAAAACAGCCTGTGAGAAGATAGGCTCACGGTCGACATACAAAGTCTGCGACGTCAGTGACTGGGATCAACAGATAGATCTGTTCGAACATGTGGTTAAAACAATCGGTCAAATCCATCTGCTGGTCTGCAATGCAGCCATCAACCCCGAAATCGCACTTCTGCAGACATCCGACCCGCAGAAGCACTCGCAGATGAACTCACAGGTTCGCTACAATTACCTGGCCGACGAAAGAGACCAACAGAACTCCAATACCCTTCAGCGTCCATCCACAGCGCTTGTGGATATAAATTTGAACTCGGTTATTTTTGGTCTGAAGTTGGGCATCCACTTTATGCACCACGGTCGGATCGTGGTGGTCGGGTCTGCGGGTTCGTACGTGCCGATCCCTTCCCAGCCACTCTATTCCGCCAGCAAGCATGCCGTGCTGGGCTTGGTGCGTAGCACTGCTCTCATGCCCGAAGTGGCTCGGTCGGGGGTCTCCATCTCTTGGATCGCGCCCTGGTTGACCTTGACCTCGA
This sequence comes from Penicillium mononematosum, assembly GCF_028829835.1. Classification (NCBI taxonomy): domain Eukaryota; kingdom Fungi; phylum Ascomycota; class Eurotiomycetes; order Eurotiales; family Aspergillaceae; genus Penicillium; species Penicillium mononematosum. Next base: position 2,746,288 of record NW_026643271.1, read on the forward strand.
TGGTGGAAGGATTGGAGGCGACCACAAACGGCAGCTTGACAAGCTCTCCGGATGACGTCGCGTGGGCCATTATTGCGGCTTGTGCCGCAGAGGCACCAAATGGCAAGGGGTATTGGGTCCAGGGCTCTGCAATCAGTGAGGTGGAGGGGGCTTATGGCGAGATGGTGGGACGGTTGATTTCTCCGGAGAATCGGTTCTAGCGGAAGGGACCAGCCCTGGAGGGCTGTTTACCTGGCTATTTCTCGAGCCAACATTGCACAACATTTCTGGATCAGCGTCAATTTCCATTTGGACCGTCAAGACCACCTGGGTTGCTGAAATCGAATGTGCAACCTAGGAAGGGGTCACTGCTATACCATGAACACCTTATATGTTGTGTCTAAACAACGTCATGGCATCAATCACGCGAGCAAATCTTGTCAGTGTTTATATTACTCAATTAGAGATCAAGAATTTAAACAAGCAAATTGATTGATTCAGGGTATCTCGCGTTGCCCCTAAAAAGAAAACAGACCAGGTACCATTCCACCTAAGAGGTGAGGTTCGAGAGAATGCCAGATTTGCCGCCGTCGCCGTTTCTTGAGTGCTTCCTCCTCGTCACCGACCCAATACCATGCCACCTTGCAAGCTCCATCCATATTCCACCTAGAAGGTGCGGTTCGGACGAGGTTGGCGGGTTTGGCGCCGCCGTTTCTTCGGGCTCCCCTCGTCGACAGGTGCGGCAATCGCGGAGCATAGTGCCTGCAGGTGTGTAATGTGAGACCACAGGGCAATAGCTTGGTTTTCGAGCTTTGCACGGGTGCTCTCCCTCGGCGTCCTTCATGGTGTCGTAATTGGCTGAGAAACAGGCTTCTGCAGCGGTGATAGCTGCCTTGATGTCTATAAGGAGCTGGCCATCTGGGGTGACAATCGCCGTACCGGTGGAGGAATTGGCGGGCATGACGTAGTATTCACATCGATCATCGGGCCCATTCCAGTGACAGCCGATGCAGGCTGTCATGTGCTCACATCCTACCACTCGCACACAATGTGGGAATGGACCTATCTCGCGCTTGCAGTGAGTGAAAGGGGTGTCGAAAAGCCCGCCAACGACATACCCCAGTGCTGCCTCCACATGCCTTGCGCTTTGCGCGATGTTATGCTCAAATGACGATGGGGTTCTGTCCCGGTTGTCGCGGACCATGAGCTCACGGCAGGGCTCCATATCGTTAAGGGCCAGGAGGGTATGGGTTTTCAACATGGATCCTTGTTTTGCTACGGTGTAGTTCAGCTTTTTGAGGTGCGAGGCCCAGGGGCCAGAGGGTTTGACGGCGTTCAGCGCTGCACTGCCTCGAGAGTTGTAGGCTGCCCAAAGGGCTCTTCCTCGGGCCCTCTAATTCCAAGGTTAGTACTTCACTTGCAGACAAGGGAGAATGTGTCCTACAGGAGTCTCACGGACATCTTGCTATCCGTAGGCGAGATTAAGGGGTGAAGTTTGAAGGAGAGATGATAAGAGACGAAGAATAATAGATGAAAGTCTAGGGACTGATAGAATGCGATGATGGTTGGTGAAGTCGAAGAGAGAAGTGAAAAGAAGTAGGAGTCTAGTGAGAGTCTCTCTTTATTCTACGCCTGAGAAACATAACTGACGCTTCACGTTAACCTGAGCTTTGGTTGCCGAATACCACTGTACTGTCTGTTCGATCTGTTCACCAAAAGCCGTATGTGATTTATCGCCAGCCAAAATGGTATTGAAGTTGTGTGCGCTCCAAGGGTATTCAACCATTCGTAGAGATGGATAGACACAGATAACCATTCCATCCACAGTTACCCACGGTTGGCTGTCAAATATCAACTCCTCTGAGAGCATAATTGGCTACTGATCAATTAGAGTATGATTAGCGAAAGAATTTCATTTGTTATCAAATAATCACAGACATCAAGGGTCTTCCGAGATAATAGAATATGAAGCATAGGGTTTATACAGAACTGGGGGGTCAGTGACGAACAATCCAAAAAAAGTAGCATGATGGATGAGAAGTCCGTGAAATATGAAGGTACTATAAACTCAGTAATTCCTAATTATAAATACTTCTCTTTTAGCGTTAATATCCGACAAACAGGTATCCTTCCCCGGAACCCTTTTCTAGAAACGAGAGATGTTATATATAGCATATTGGGTGGCGTGTAGAGGTGGCAACCCGGAAATAGCAAAAGTAAAAAAAAAGAAAGAAGAATGACGGGTTATTGGCGTACACTACTCGGATAATCTTACGGCCGCAGGACATTACCAAACTAATTAAAAAAAAAAACACAAGAAAGGACATGAAGTGCTCATAGTTCTGAGACATAAGATAATCAGGTTGGCGATACGAGGTTTGAGAACCAAAATCCGGGGTCGGCAAGTTCCGCAGTCATAAGGTCACCTGAACCAGGAAAAACGAATTGATATAAAATTGATGACGCACTGGATGTGTTTGAGAGCTGTGTTAGAGACATCTCCAAATAACTACCTAGGTACATATACAGTAATTACATGCGGGTAAAGTCATACCCTGGGCAGTAAGCGCCATATTAGACAGATATGTAGTCGCTCGTAAAGAAGATGGGTGAAATAGCTTTCAAGTTCTATACCTTGACCTCAACTGCACTCTAACACCTATACGAAATAGAATTGAGGACCTTGGATCATCTAAAACATCCCATGTGAGATTTCCCAGTCATTCCAAGGTTCTCTCCGTATACCAAAATAGTGGCTATGCTCGAGCTAGTAAACATCCTAACGCCACTATCCGATCTACCATGGAAAAGAATATCTCATCTAATATTAGAAACTAATGTTAAGGTCATGCAGGGTTGTCTTGGAGGTATAAGAAGTATAGAGCAAAAGTTATATAAAGCCCTTCGGAATCTCGTTGATCATCTGTGTTGATACAACCAATCCAGCCTGCTACTGCTACTGCAATCTGAACAACCTTTGATATTCCAATAATCCTTCGTCTGAAAATGAAGGCTTCTACAGTTCTCGGTCTCTTTGTTGCCTATGCAGCTACTGCTAGTGCGATTCCAGTCAAACAAAGAAACCATCAAGTTGAGATCACCTTCATTGGCGCTGCCGATGCCCAATTCACTCAAAACATCCCTACTGACGGGTCCGTGGTCTCTATTGGTAAGTCCCTTGTTATGCTATGCAGCTGGACTGAAACAATTCTAACTGCCCTTCTGTAGAAAATCCATTGAGTGTCTCGCACATTTCATCCAACACTGCCGGGGTCCAGTGTACCTTTAATGGTATTGATCATAGCGTGACAGTTGTCAATGGAGTCCAATGGGTCGATGTTGGCCCCCCGCAGACCCAGGTAACTGGATCTTGCCAGGTGCAGGGATCGGGTTCATCCCCTACGCCCCCTTCCACCCCTTCCACCGATCCTACCGGAGATAATGTGCATGTCACTTTCATGGGAGCTGCCGATGCTCAGTTTACCCAAAGTTTCCCATCCAACGGTGAATGGATTGAAATTGGTATGTCTATATATTCCGCTATAAACACACGAAGACACTAATTAGGATAGTGAACCCGCTGAGCATCTCCCACATTCAAACCAACACTGAGGGCGTTACTTGCGTTTTCAACGGCATCGATCACAGTGTAACTACTGTCGTCGGTACCCAGTTGGTCGATGTCGGACCCCCGCAAACTCAGGTCTCGGGTTCTTGTGCATGATGGTCTCTCCTGAAGGGGGAGTGGAAGTGGCATTGTAAGTCTTGCGTTCAAAGGAAAACAAGGAAAGCGAAAAGAAAGAAAAAGAATAATCACTGAATAGTACATTCTGGTTTATGTGATTCGGTTGTGTGGATTTTCTCAATTTTGTTGGAGGAATTAGCCCCTAATACCTAATACTCTGTCGATATACACTCCTTTCTAGCATGTCTCCTCCATCCACTCCTTGGAATACATATTGTCTACTTAACGTCTTCAATCATACATCCACAATTCCAATATCGATCAAGCCACAACCAGGTGATTCACTTCCTCAGAAAATACCCTTAGACCATGTTTCGCGTGGGGGAAAGGAGGGACAAATGTGATTCAGGAATGTGACGCGAGGGGCTACGCAGGCCACATCGATCTTGAACGTGAACGTGGAGGTTTTTGAACATTACTTCCCCACGAGGTACTCTTACTTCCTTATTTTCCACAGGCTATCTAAGAAATGTCTAATCTATCATACATATTATAGTAATATTAAATCGAATCACTCGACAATGCAGTCCGATCCAAAGCCTTCCAAGAGTCAGCCAAGGAACCCCGGAATTCAGGGCTGCTACTGTCCCCTTCGAGCCCTTCGAAGGCCAAGCGTACGATGGCATTCCAGATAAACAGTCCAGACCCTTTTCATTTCTTAAAGGCCGTATAAAGCTAAGTCCCACCCCCAGATCGTGAGTTTACGCGACAACGACAACCGCCAACACCGCGCCATCGACATGGGTTCGATCAACTGAACGCTTCTTTTTCTTTCTTTTGAAATATAACTCCATTGACGCCTTGATCCATCGCGTCATTGTCGACCAACTGATCTTCTACGCGGCTATCGTCAATCGCAGCCTTCCTACTTTGCAATGGGGCGCGTATCTATACCAGTCCTGTTAGCGGCCTTCCTCGGGTATGTCTTTGCTGGTATCCACCATCCTGCGCATGGCCATCATCATCACCATCGCCGCTTGATGCCGGCTATCGAAGACTTCGAGCTGCAGAATCTGCCCTGGGATAATGTGAATAACACTCCAGACGATTTCGTGGTGGAATCCATAACGCTCACAACAACGACAACCGTTTTTGGAAACTGCGCGCCAACCAATCCCGTTCACTCCACCCTTACGCTTGTTGAGCATAAGTCTGAGCCTACGCCATGTTGGCATAATCATAATGTGTACAACCTCGCGCACCCCGAGCCATATGAGAACCATTGGCATCAACATGGACCGCAGCCGGAGCCTATCCTCCCTGCGCCGACAAATATAAGGCCCGCTCAGCCTCAATTAACTCAACCCAAGCCCGCAGTCTCAGAGCCAGAGGTGACCACTACCATCTTGAAGACACAAACAATCACCAAAACCGCCACAAATACCGTAAGGGTCACCGTCTACCCAGATGTCAACCCTGTGCCACTTGCCAACACAACCCCGGAAAATCCCTCAAAGGAAGAAAAAGCCGCGGCCCTTGCAGCCACGCTGCCAAAGGGCTCTTTAGAAGAAGAGAAAGCTGTCCCAGTTAAACGCCCCCCACCACCTCCCAAGAACAACGGCGGACCAATTGATGCCGTCCTCAATCTGCCAAACGAAGTCCTCCCTGATCTCCCAGTAGTCAACGAGATCCTCCCAGGCCCAAAGCCACAGAAGCCCAAGCCAGTGGACTGGACCACAACACCGCCGGACGGGCAATTCTCAACAAGAGGATTTGGGGGACGTACTCCGCCAAAAGGAAAAGGCACGGAGATCCACTACCAGGGCAATGTCGGAAAGCCTTGGGGAAGCAATATCATCAACGTCAGTCCAGCCGAGGCACACGCTTACAAATACGTGGCGCAGTTTACAGGTTCGAATGATGTACCGTGGACGGTGGTTGTGTGGAACAAGATCGGGCCTGACGGTAAACTGACTGGGTGGTATGGCCACTCTGCTCTCACATTCACTCTTGCACCCGGTGAGACTCGCTATGTTGCTTTTGATGAGGACTCTCAGGGTGCATGGGGTGCTGCACCTGGTGATCACCTGCCTACGGATCAATGGGGCGGATACTCGTGTACCTGGGGCGAGTTTGGGTTTGGGGATGGCGAGAATAATGGCTGGTCGGGATGGGATGTTTCGGCTATCCAGGCGCAGATTGCGAATCATCCTGTGCAGGGGATGTCGATCTGTCAGGCTAATGGGAAGGGATGCTCCATAATCACACCAGGTGCTAAGAAGGTTGTTGATGCTTATGTCAAGTCGAAAAAGCACCTGGATGGTATTGGTGGTTCGGCGTCCCCTGGTCCTGTGCGGCTGAAAGTGGTGCTTGATTACCGGGGTTGAGGATAATTTTTGTATATACGCATGCATGTTGCAGTTTAATATCGATTATAAGAGCGATTAATTCGTTGAACGGTCCAAACATTTCCCCAGGCTATGTTCCATATATGAATCTTGTAGGATGAGAATATGTCGGCAACTCATACTCGCAATCACTCAAACGGGGATTTGTCGACCTCCACTCAATTCATCGCGGGAATGTCAATCTGCTTGATAGTCCATACCTTTCCACCCTGGCTGGATGAAACTTCAGTGTAGGTAGCACCACCCGCGCTAGAAATCGTCGAGCCAAAGGTAGTATCAGCTGAGGCCAGAGTGATAACAGTGTTCAAATATTTCTGCGGAGCGATAGTTCCCGAGCAGTTGTTGTTGCACTCAGTTCCGGTGCCGTATCTAACTCGAGTCAGTAAAATCCTCTGTAAATACCATTCTAAACAGAACATTGACTTACCCTCGCATGTAGGGTCCAGATTCGTGGGAGTAAGTGGAAAGTTCAGCACCAGTCTTGCCATTTGTAACAGTCCTGCAAATGTTAGTGATGTATGTAGTCATCTTGGGTTCATACTTACTGCTTCCAGGTCTGTCCATCGGACTCAAGGTTGTACTCAATTCGCACCTCGTCGGTTCCGCTCACAGGTGATCCAGGGCCATCGAGCTGGCCAAAGCTGCCAAAGACACTGGCGCGCACACACCACTGGCCGGTGCTTGCTCCGCACCATGCGTTGCTCGACCAGCTTTCCAGGGTAGTCTGGACTAGGTCACCAGTTCCGTTGGACATCTATGGTTATTAGTGACCAGAAGACCCCTTAGGAAAATCGGAGACTCACTCCAGGCCAGAGGAATAGCACACCGTTCTGGGTCTCTGGGGCAGCTCCGGGGATCAGAGTTGTGACAGCGTTGACGATAGTGGACTTGGAGGGACCGAGCGAGACACTACCACCCCAGGTGTCATCTCTCTTGACAACTGTCTCTAGCAGTCCTGCGCTGGCAAGGCCGGCAGCAGCGAGGAAAGGTACAACCAAGCGCATTGTGGTAATTATGAGCTGGAAGACTGCAAGTATATTCTGTCCAGTCGCTCAGTGTTCCTGCGGTTGGAGATCTCAAGTATAGAGCACTTGATCAATTGAAATTCATGTCGGCCTGAGCAATCCGTCAATTTATAGTTTTTTTCCGGCAAGACATGGGCCATCTCCACCGGTGGACTGGTGGAATTGACTAAAAGCGGAGCGTCTCCGGAAGCTCTTCAGAGCCGGATGTTTCACCTTAAAACAAGCCTAAAACCAGGCTGATTGGTGAAAATCGCCAGCTGCATGCACGAGGACTCCTCATTGACGCATTAATTTCGGCCAAACAAGGCCCAGTCAGGTCGGAAGCCCCGCTTCTGGGCTTTCTATTTACCTGACAGGTTCTATTTGAGGTGACAGCAGGACACTAGCCAGTATTCGAGTTAGACTACAACACTCGGTGCAGTACATAACAGGCGAGAAGACTTTGGTGATGAATAAAGACCCATAAAGTCGTTTCATATTGCAATTCACGTACAAAACATTAATCTCTCCGGCAAATTGCTCCGCAGGCCGATATGTTAACTTTAGACCGGGTGAATATCTCATTCCAAGTATTCGCCCTTGGTTTCGGCGTGGATGACATCAAACAGGGGCTTCGCACTAAACCAGCCAGCCTTCGGGGTCCCCACTGTTTTGTAAGTGAATGCCGCATCGGCTTCTTCAATCTTCACGGTTTGGCCGCCTCGTCCGGTAGCTGCTGCATCCGCTAAGAGTTGCGCGTAACAGCATTTTTCCAGGCTCACGAACCAGAACACTGTTTCTTCAATTGTATTGCCGACTGTCAATAGGCCGTGGTTTTGCAGTAGGGCTGCCTTCTTGTTGCCCAGAGCTTTGGCGATGTTCTGGCCTTCTTCTTCTGCGAGCACGACGCCTTTGAATGATGAATAGAGAGCCAAGTCCTGATCCTGTTAGAGCCGGGCTCACACGCGAGAGCATTGAAGATAACGTACATTGTGGAAAGCACAGGCATCTTGCGAGATGATATCGAGCGGTCGGCCCAGCGAGCAAAACGCCCGTCCATGGAGACTATGACTGTGAGCAGCACAATTCACCTCGGGCCGTGCTTGATGAATAGCGGAGTGGATCATAAATGCAGCGGCATTCAGCATTCGATTCTCTCCGCCCGCAATGACCTTGCCATCGTGGTCGACCTGGATTAGGTCTGATGCCTTCATCAACTTGAATGCCCTGCCGAATGGATTCACCCAGAATGTTGTCGGATCCACCGGATCGCGCAAGGTGATGTGCCCAGCGACGCCTAATGGGATTGTTAGCTTTTAATTGGATGCTTCGCTGCAGGACCATCCATACCCTCGTCGTATCCTTTATCGCCAAAGATTCTGAATGCTGCTGCTAGGCGGCCCTTTAAATATTCTCGCTCCTTCATTTTATCCTCGAACACAGGCATACTGGGCATCTGCATCTTGATCTTGGCCTTTTCGGCACCCGCCGCTTGGGATGATTGTGGTGCTTGCATGCTGATGGTGTTCGCCAGGGTCTCGGTGGAAGTTGGAGGAGCCATGGTTGTTACTCGTCTATATTGAGGATAGTCGAGATACACGGGAGTTATATATCTGCTTCCAAGGCCATCCAATACTCTTAACGCGGAGAAAACACCGAAGCGGGGTTGCTGATTATCAACGTTGTTGGATTGGCCGGGGAGCCGAGGTTGTGTAGCTTCTCCGCAACCGGATATCCTTATATTTGTCGCCACCGGGCATAATATTGTGACCCTTGAGGGTAGTTGAGGTAGACTAGATAGTACATGTTGAGTAGGATTGAGGAATAAAAGAATAGCTAAGGTGGAACTGAAAATACACCAAAATCAAATCGCTGGACTCTAGCATAGCACTTAGAATCATTAATGCATCAAATCGTAATAGTTGTCTCAAGAGTTGAATAAGGCCTTTGGGTTACCTTTTCCCCAACCCATGAGATCTAGTTTGTAGATCTTTATAGCGGAAACAGATGTGCCCGATGAACCTCCGCCATCAATGCCTCGAACAGTTTACGGTCGGCTGGGCTGGAGCTTTGGCTGATCGTCGCATGACGATGCGGAGATCCAACCAATGGCTTCAAATCGGCTTCACACAAAGTTCCTGTCACTGGTAGTTTCCCAGTTTGGAAGTAATGGCGAATGGCTTTCGCCACGCAGATCGACGGGGCTGTGAGTGTTGTGTGCTAGGAGATATGTCAGGGATGAATCACTAGAGGGATTACCGTGAGTAACTCACTCCTTCTGATTCTTGCTGCAGCAGTCTAGATCCTGGGAAAATTTGGGACATGTGTTGCGCACTGAGACAGTTAGCTTGGGCGGCCACTAGCGACGAGAAGATACACACCTGCGGAGAGGTGTCACTGGGTCCAGAGTGTTTGATACGAACAGCATGGGATGAGCCGTAGTAGCGCCCCATGGCCCTAAGACCGGTTAGTTGCGAACGCGTAGAGGCCATGATAGGGCATACCTGCGAAAGGGTACTTAGCCTTGGCTTTCCATCCAACACAGCTCAATTGCAATTGTGCCCAATAATCACCCAGAGATGCGCTATCGGCCACAAGGCTAGACCATTCTTCCCGGAACTGCTCAATGTTAAGAGATGTTAAATGTTCCCCATCTGAGCACATAATAGCAGCCATAGCATAAAGCATATTATCCTGCGATGTAGCACATTCTGGTGACCAAGGCCCAGCAAGACTGCATTTGTTGGACGGACATGCACCGAAGTGGTTACCATGTTTGAAGTCAGCCATGGGAACTGCATTCCCTTGCCCAACTCGGTCATTCTGTCTGCCAGGACGGGGAATGCAAGGAGGGGCTGGTAGGTGGCAATACGCTGGATTGCTTTGATGTCCGTCCAAGTCACGACTTCTGGTCCCCGTGCCGCAGATGCCATGACGGGGATTGAGGTGTTGAAAATCTGCTTCTCAAGTTGCCAGTACGCTGCCCTGATCGCTTCTGGACCACCCTCCACGTAGAAGGGACATGCGACGGGTCCAGCCTCGTCACAGTACTGGCCAAATCGATCAAAGATGGCATCTGCGTCGGCAACAACGTTCGGTCCTGTTCCTTGGTAGTACTTCACCATGTCGACTACGCCATCGAGAACAGCTCGTGTGACTCGTTCAGGGAAGAGCGAGGCAAAGGTAGTTCCCAGCAGGGTACCGTATGAACGACCCCAATAGAGAAGTGGCTCTTCTCCGCGGTGCCATTTGGTGCGTTGTAGGATTGCGTTTCCTTCATCCAGTCCATGACATTTATTGTGAGCTGTCTGGGCTCTTCGGCCTTCGTTCTCGCGCCATTCCCCATGACGTTCAATGATGGTCAGCATGTCCTGCGCGACCAGTGGGGTATTTACGTAGGACATCATTTGTTCGTCTGATCCTAGACTCGACATATCAAATACCGAACAACCCGAGTTTAGCGCTTCGGTCCGCTGCCAGTTTCTCTGTAAGGAGTCCGGTCCGCTTCCCAACATGCCTTCCGCAGAGACTTGCAGCTCCCAGTTCCTTTGGGATACGGGATCAGGAAAACACATCACTGGAGGGGTTGTGGAACCCACTCCACGAGGATCAAATCCGATAATATCAAAATATTTATTGCCAGTTTCTTCTCCGGCATCTGCTCCGGTCTCTTTTGGGTTGGCCTCCGCATCAATAATCAGCTGGAGATTCCGACCCGACTCGAACGCTTGCATTGTTCCCGGTCCACCAGGTCCACCTGGGCTATGAGCAAAGATCATCATATCAAGTGCAAATTAACTTACCAGGATTGATCAGGACCGCGCCTCCATACCGCGGATCCGTGACTGGGACCTTGGCCGGCAATCGGACAATAGCCAAGGCGAATGTGCGACCTTTCCCATCAGTCCTTTCGTAGTCCATAGGCACTTCCAGTCTGGCGCATTGGAACTCATCGCCGCAGTTATGGTACTCCAGCGACTGTGAAGGAACGATTTCGTCCCAGGTGACTGGGATGTTCAAAGGCTCGACCACCTTCCACGAGGGTAGTGGGACAGGCCAGACTAAAAGAATCAACACAGCAGCAAGCAGAGGCAACCCCCAGCGAGCATATCGATGAGGTGCCTGGCGCTGGCGTACCTGGCGCCCCTGATAAGGCGGTAAAGGCGCGGATTTCCCGTCCATCACACGACCAAAACATCCAAAACAGAAATCGACCAAAACACACAGAAGGGCAGTTTCCCACAAAGCGGAAAAATCCCAAAATCCCAAAAGCCCAGGGCGCAAGAATATAAAAAGAGAAAGTCAGAAATCAGACAAGTCTTTTCGAATCCCGCCGGTCCCGCCAAGTGGGGGGTTTCCCTGGCCTAAACAGCCCGATCATCCATATACCTTGCATTCTATTGGGAGTCTATCAAATACAGTTCACCTGGGCAGATCAAAAAAAGATAAGTGTCGAGGAATAGGAGAAGGCTCATGGGCCAGTGCACCTGCATATCTCCAGGGTCCAATAGCCAAACATCTTCCAGAGAGGCAGCTCCAATCACATTGCAATCTTGGAAAATGACCTCTTAATAAACATCTAATTTCACATAGTGTTTACACAGAGGGAATAAAAGAGGAAGAAATCTATGAGAGGTATACCTAACAGACCGAAACCTGACTGACCTCATTTTGAAGCTCGGATCGCAATGCCACGATAACCGCCAGCCGCTCGAAGTGCGCCTCGTCCATGTTTCCCTGGACGACCCGATCTACGAAGTCTACGGTACTTGGAACTACACGATGCTGAATAATGGGCTCCATGAAGGGACCGTGGAACCTCCCGTCCTGCATGAGGATCCTAGTGCACCTGCTGTAGCGGTAAGGCGAGCGCCACCATCTCGGCTTACTTCCATGAGCGGCAGGCATTGTATTTCACCGAGGAATATCAGGCTCTATGGGGAGATCAGCCAGATCCAGGGAAGATATTTTAGATGAACTAGCGTTAAACTAGGAAATTTTGGAAGTGATCACGGTTGACACCAGAGAGATGGTTCAGATTATGAAGAATGAAGAAAGTCATTACGAATACCTTGCTTTAAAGATTTCGCAGCGCCGCCGGTATGTACACGGAAAAGGTCAGGAAGATCGCACGGAAAAGCCCCCATTGAATAGCAAGAAACCCACCCCCCGATCTATCCCCGTGTGCAGATGTAAATAAAGATGATGTCAACTTCGTCGGAGCTTCGTCTCGACGCGGAGCGCAAATAGGTCGAACCGCTTAGTCGTGGCTGCGAGGTCGCTTTCGAGGGTTGATAGCCCGGCGACCAAGAGACTCTGCGCGGCTGCCAATGGAATCCTCGACCCGCTGGAGGTATTCGACAAACTCGTAATAGTTATCGAAGTCCAGGTGAGTCTTATCAGCCTCGTTGCGAACCCTGTTCATCAGATGCTCAAAGAGATGGCGCATGCGGTCGCGCTCCGAGTCGTTATTCGGGAAATGTGGAACCCACTGCTGCATCCAGTTGGAGAAATCAGTCACCGACTGCGCTGGTCGCTGATAGCTATCCATATAGCGCGACCTAGCGACATCGGGGGTAGACTCCGTTCTGGAGCTGGTGAATAAGGAAGGTACAGAATCTGTCGTAGGTGACCTTTTCGGCCGGGAGGTGACGTACGTGACGCTTCCACTCATCCTCGATATTAAGGGCAACGTGCTTAAGCGCCCGTGTGACCTTGCGCTCATCGACCTTGTACCACTCCGGATATTTATCAAAGTGTCGCTCTAGACCCATGGAGAAGTTCTTGAACTCTCCCAAAGCTCGTCCGTTGTATACCGGCACATTGGGCACCGGTGGGGCTTGGATGGATGATTCGGGATGAAAGGATCGGGCGGAAGGTTGCAGACTGGAACGAGATTCAGTCTTAACAGTTGTTTGTGCGGCGGGGGACCTGGTAGCTGCTGCGAGGGCTCGCAATTGCTCGAGGTTCAAACCAGACACGTTTGCGGGTTTCGGCGAAGGCTTCGGTTCGGACGGCTTAGCCTCAGATGGATGACGATCAGCAGCTTGAGTCACAGGAGCTGGAGCGGTAATCTGCTCCGATCGGGCAGCAACAACCTTCTTTTGGGCTCCATCAGTACCAGCCTTGTTGTTCTGCTTCGGTTCGGCTCTGGATGGAGTTGAAGCAGGGGTGGCCGGGGGCACTTCCAGGGTGGTCGCGGCCAGAAGACGAGTGCGGGCCAGTTCCAATTCCCTCTCCTCCTCTGCAACCTTTTGTTTGATGTCAATGAGCTCTCGCTGCTTCTTCAGTCTGGACAATTGCGCTTGCGCTTGGCGGATTTCCGCCTCCAGGTCGTCGGCAGAGCCGACAGACGCTGCAGGCTCGGGATCGGTGTTTTGGAACATCTCATTCAGACATTCCCATCGCTCTTGAATTCGATGAATGTTGGATTCAGAGCCAGGTTTGTTGTCTGGCTCTGACATGGTGATTTTTTTAATCCTTGCGCGTCGCAGATAAGATAGTGTGCGGAGAAAGAAAGTTCCGAGTCCGTGAAGAACCCCACAGTGCCTCAGGCAGCGACTGTTCTGAAGTCGATCTCGAAGCCGATGAACTATGTCAGAGTGATGATTGATGGTTTGAGTTGTTTGAGAAACTCGAGGAATCTGGATTGTCAAGAGTGCTGCGGGGTGAGCGGTCTCAAAAGGGTTACTTGATCTCAGTGTCTCTTGAGGTCCCTGCTTCCCGATCTAGTACGGGCAAACGCAGCATACGCGATCTATAACTCCGTCATGAAAATCAGAATATCCCCAAATTTAAGGGACAAGCAGTTAAGAACTATTATTTATGTTGTACTTTGCCTAGTCAAATTAATAGTGCTAGAGCCGAGAAAGAGGATATTCATCAAGGGGATAGCTCAACTCTTATATATTCTATATGAAGATATAAGCATCATTATTGGATCACACCAAATTAAACTAGCTAGGAAGGATATGTTGCTCTATGTCACATTTTGGGAAACTAGATGATTCGGAGAAGAGTAGCAAAGGAGCTCTAAATGGCACGTTGATTGACTATAGTATTCTTTTTACACCTAAAATCCGAAGACCTGTGAAATTGGTGCCGAAAATGACCACTTTTGACTGTTTCCCGTTGTAAGGCTCACCCCTCGCGGACCTGACTTCACAGGAGTACTGATACCTCCACCATTGCTACAAAGCAGTGTAAACACCAACGCAGATATAGTATTCCAGTCACAGGTTACTGCACGCCGTGTCGATCTGCGTGTTCCAAGCACGGAACTGCGTCAACGTGATCCCCGCATCCGTATTTATCGACCAGCAGTTGTCACCGTCCTTAATTAGGTGGAAACTGTTGCTGTTGCTGAAGATTCCAGGCATTTGGGGCGTGGGGCGTGGGGCCGAGGTGGTGGTTGCGCCGGGAACATGTACGCAGACGTAGTAGTCCAATCAAAGGTTTGTGCATTCTATGAATGTTAGATGCAGATTTTGTAGAATGGAACTCTTTTCCGGTTATGTACGGGACGAGGACAAGGGAAGGTGAAGGACGTACTGTCGTTGGTCTGGCTGTTCCAGCTCTTGAGCTGGGCTTCGCTGATAGCATGCTTCGTGGCAATGGTGTTACACTGATCCCCAGGTGAGACCTTGTGGAAGTCATCACAGCTGCCTACGATGCCGGACATAGTGGGGGAGTTGCTGGGCGCCGTCTCAGTGGTAGTTGCGGACTGGGTGGTGGTGGTGGTGCTGGCAGCAGTGGTGGATGTAGTGCTCGAGTGGTCATCTGTGGCGGTGCCAGCCACGCAGTATGACTTGCTAGTATCGAGATTTGAACAGGTGATTCCAGGGTTCAGCTGCTGGAGAATGCTGACCGAGAGTGCCCAGCTGCTGGCAAAGCTCGAGCATGTAGCTCCAGCGTCAGCAGTGGCGGAGAAGTCGTAGTCAACAGCGCGGCGGGTCAGGACCGCAGCCATGGCTGGGACTACCCGGCGGTGAGAAGAGTTGTTACGTGCATTATCTGGGACTTGTATTAGGACTATGCAAAGAATTGAAAGCGTCAGCAAAGATTTGCTGCTTAGGGAATTGAGGGCGGCATACACTAGTATGGGCTCAAATTGGACAAGGTAAAGTCTGACACTCGAACTGCGATCTATTTGAAGCTTTATATAACTATTCGAGTCCCTCACGGTTCCAACGGTGCGCCCGCCTGTCTGACCTATGTTCAAGGGTAACTACATCCCGACCACTTTAGGACTAGATAAAGCCCCGAGGCCCTTAGCTTATTGTTAGATTATTGAGTATACGGAGTACCCCGTAGTATAATGCGGTATCAATAACTAGTGTAGAACGATGTTATCGTTATTTGCCACCTGGTGCGAGATGGAAGATTTTGGATATCCCAAAGGGGTAAAAGTGCCTATAAGAATATAAATCAACCGGAGCCGGAGCACCCCAACCAGGAGCAATTTTAGGCGAACCAGTTCAGCGACTAGGGACCCATGGTTACAGGGTCTTAAGCCCCGTAAGGTTGCCCATGAGCCGCCAAGGCGTGACCTTATGCGGGCAAGAATTGAATGTCTCACCTGTTCTTTCCCCCTGCCACCATTTGATTGACTGCATATAGCGCATAACCCCCATTTTGTGCATGCCTCCGCCATTCGCTACAAAATTGAATTTCTTCGCAAAACCAGCGTCTAAATCAATCTCCGTGTTTTCCTCTCCTTCGTACCTTTCCGACACACTGTCAAAGGCCCGACTAGCCCTCAGCATGCACATTTCCTGAGCGAGCTGGTTGCTCGTTGCCTGTATGGGGACCACAATCAACGCTTTTAACATATTAGAAGTGGACCTAGTGTTCCCGCACAACGAAACATATGTGCCAACTGAAATGTCCCCGGTCGTCTTTGCTTTCCAGAATCCGGAGCGCGCGAGATATCTGAATCCGCACATTTCCTACAGTATATGGAATCTAGATGAAGATAACAGCACCGTTACGCGGTATCATGATTTCAGATCGGCAAACTGGACCGGCAATGACCCCTACCTTGCACACGAGTTCTTTGCCTTAAGCAACGAGGGTCGGTGGAGAGTGAGATGGAGCCTGACCTGGCAGAGTTGCAACAAGTATGCCTTTGAAAATCATCTCAACGTGGCCGGTATGTTCCGCAACACGTCTACTTGGTCAACCTGGTTCACCATTCAGAGTTCCGCCCCCAATGTGGATCTCGTTGCTGCCACAGCAAACAAGACATGTCCAGGGGAATACGGCGTGACAATCGATGTGACCGACAAAACCATGCAGATCCCGCGGGGCATTGATTGGTCTGGCGGGGACTATACCAATGACACATGCGCAGTGGTGGCGTCCTCCACTCCGACTCCCAGACCGGATCCTTGTCGTGTCAATATTGACAAGACCATTGTCGCAAGCATGGAGGCGTCTTTGAAAACTCGCTTATACAACGGATTAAACCCGCCAACCGATTGCCCGAGGACAACAAGAATGCCGCACAACAACTGGTTGTGACTAGCATATCCTGTTTGTTTGCTGCATTTGGGGCGTTGGGCTTTTTTATGATGTGACCATGTTCTTGCACTAGACCTGTGATACTTGATGTCCTATTCCTGTTACAAGACCTTGCCTTTGAGCACGTGCTTCTGTCTTATGTATAAATACCCTACCTAATATTATCGCATGACTACAATACCCGAATGCTGTACTGGTTAACATGCTTGTATATTACATGGTCTTACGCTAAGATATGTTCTTCGCCTGCAACCTCTCCTCAACCAAGGCTCCATATCAGTTATTGCTTCTCCACTAAGAAATTAAGTAACATCGTTCCTGGAACATTGGAAGCTACTCCGTACATCAAGTCCTTCTTGGAAGTGGACGCATGAGTGCCGAGATCACAAGCAGTGTCTTGGAATTGCCTAAGGTAGTCCGTATCAAGCCATTGGAGGAATGTTCCCATTGCCATTATCTAGAACAGCCGAACCCCTCAAAACAAGCAAGTATTTATAACTTGATTCATAAAACCTGTAATATATGGTGCTGCTGCTACATCATACGCATATATATAGAAACCAGGAGACAGCGAAACAATGACGGGATAAGATATTATCCACTCGAAGATTAGTTAATATATACAAAAAGGATAATGGTTTTACACAGTCAAGTCCTTTATTTACCAGGGGACCCAAATAGACACAAAAACTCCTTATCCGGGGTTGAGGCCAGCACATTCTTGACCAAGTGCCAGACATTCAAATCATAGGCCTCGCCAATGTGGCCAACAGGATCCAACGGGCAAGTATCCTGGATCCACTGATTCGTCACACCCTCCTCGTGAACAAAGGATGTCGACGGGGGAGTAACCAGCTCATCGTACTTGGACGCAATGATAGTGACACTGTTACCGGGCTGCGCGATGGGAGTACCGTCATTCAAGCGGTTGATGGCTGGGCCATCGGGACCGAGATCGTTGCAAGCAGGGCAGCCTAGTGTATTAAGCGCTTCGCCCACGGCTTCGCGCGAGTGGTTGCCGAACAGATATGCGAGGTTGTAGATGCCGGCAAATGTAGTGGAGTGGGTAGGTGGTGCGATGGATGCGATCTTGTCGACTAGGTGGGCGACACCCTCAAACTTGGGCACGTAGAGAGCCTGGAAAGCACCCTCGGAGTGGCCGACGAGGTCGACTTTGCTCTTGCCGGTCTTTTGCACCACTTCTTTGATATACGCGGCAATTTCGGGGGCGCTCTCGTTGATTGCCTTCAGGCCGCCTAGGAATGGGAAGCCATCGTATGCGCCATAGGTAATGGCATATGTGCAGAAGCCTTGGGTTTGCAGCCAGTATTGCATGTAGTTCAGGTCCTCATAATATGTCGCGCCAAGACCGTGCAGGAGGACAACTGGGTTGAAGGAGCTTTTGCAGGAGAAATCGTTGATTCCTGTTGCGACGGCTGTGGTAGCCGCAAGGGCAGAGAGCGCCAACTTGGTGATAGAGGGCATTGTGTATGACAGGTGTGGTTATTCGTATTATGGGCCCCATGCTGCTTATGAAGGATTCTGCAGGTACCCACATCTCCCTTTTTTTTCCCATGTCCATCTCACTATCGATTGTTGATCGATGAGATTGTCCTGTGAGTGGTTGAGATCTGCCGATCCCCCTGGGGCTAAGTCGAATACACTTTAGTGTAATCGAGAACATCCAATCAGAGGCAGAATAATAAATGAGCTCTGGATACATCATTTCAGCTCCATTTCAGCTGTCATTCCAAGTATAATTGCGGTTTGTTTTGATTTTTAGACGCTTTGTTATTCGGGAAAAATAGCCGGAAGCCGCGGAACATAGCCCCTATACTATTGAACAACCATGCCATTATTAGAACTAGCTGAAGACAATGTTATTATATGCACATGTGGGTATCGGGGTTCAGTTTTATGACAGCTGCGTGTCATCGCAACACTTATTGTGTCCATTTGAAATAGTTGGATCACAGCACCCTAAGTTCAAATAATTAAATCGTGGCTACGGAAAATCACGTCTGTGCGGAATACCTGCATCCACACTACGGACTACCCGTATTCAGTGGCGAGGATTCTTTTGTAGATAACTCTGGCATAGAACTGCCCCAAAGCCCGAGAGCGTGTCGCTTCTCGACTAGTTGCAGCACCTCAACCATAAACTGGCGCTCTGGGCCTCCGTCTGGGAATGCTTCCCACGCTACTCGAGTGGGGAATGCAAGACGATTGATCATGTTGCCCGGGGCAGTGAGGATATAAAACTCCAAAGACCGGCAGATCCCGCAGCCCAAGTCGTACTGTTCCATAGGCGTGACACGATCCCCAGGCCGAGTATCGATCGAGGACAGGATCAATCGCACGGCATAGTAGACACACATGGTTTGTGCGAGTAGTAGGTTTGGATATGTGAATCTTGTTGGGGTGAAAGTAGCCCCGGTGCGGAGGTCGCGGCGTTGGAAAATTGGGAACCCCTGGTCGCCGTATTGTTCGGCTTCCTGTGGCGGCCCGTCAGGGTATGCGACAACCCAGTCTTCGTACCACTGATGGAAACGCGCTGTTAGCTCGCGTATACGGTTCCAAAGCGTAGACTGTTTGACAGCCATTTCTTGTGTGCCCATGACAGACGTGATTTTTGCTTCTTTGAAGGCATCGGATACCGCTAGTAAACCTGGAATCTCGGTAGCCATGTCAAGCAAATGATGTAGAATATCTTTTTGGGTCGTTCCTGCTGACCACGGAATGGTCTTCCACTCTTCGCGGGCCAGGAATGAGGGTTGTCGAGCTGCCAGAGCCGCGCCAATCTAGGCTGTTAGATTGAGAAGAGGCAATTATGGAAGGTCTGCGATCTTACCCAATAGGGACGGAGTTCTGTAAACAAAAGATGTTCAACTCCATACATGTGACTTTCCGGCCCACGATGTTCGATCAAGCGCACTGCTCCTCGGACATGAGCAGAGACACCGCTCTGAGTAGTACGTTCAACGCTCTGCTGGGGTTAGCATGGACTGAATGGATGCCGTTTTTCATGGTACGAACCTCGAAAGCCAGCAAGAGAATCACTGTCACCAATGTTGACTCTGCTTTGGATTTTTCAGGGTCCACCAATGCATCTTGCAAAGAACGTAGCACGCGGGGGTAAAGTCGGAACCCGGAGGCCTCGATCTGCTTGTTCTGCACAGAACGACCAAAGAATGCAACGGAGACGGCCTCGAACGCGTCGGTGATGAGTGGGGAGAACATTCGAATCCCGGCGGCAGCTCGCAAGGCACCCGCTCTTCCGGATTTCATATCCACTTCTGGGCTAAATGCATCCACAAATCTCTCGACAAACACGTCCACCGCAGGTCTTTGCATGCCCATAACTGAGATCGTGCCAGACGAGTCGGACCCACTGTTTAGCGACATGCGCTCGGAGTCGCTGTCATCGTCATCCTCAGTGTGTAAATTATTGAAGTCTTCAACCGGGGAATTTATTAACAGGCGATTCCGGACCGGCAGCGTTGACGAAGGACGCGAAGGATAATCGTAGGATTCATACGCTAGAGCTGTCAGCACTGGTAACCTTTTGCGGAATTTTTTATACAACATACCTTCCCTGCCTTCCCATGGTCCAACAGGGACCAAATCTTTCTTAAGGCCGACATGCGCGGTCCGAATGTCGCGAACAAGACCATCCACTAATGGGCTGGGTGCAGAGCGAATAGACTCAAATAAGCTCTCAAGCTTGTCCAGGCGATGGAGATCTTGGGCCCCAGATCCTGCACAGACGTCAACAATTGTTTCACATCCACCTGAGTTTGGCACACGCTACTGAGCAGAGTGGGCGGGGCCAAACATACCATCCTGTTTGTCGTCTATTCTTGCCCGCAGCTCGCGGATCTCCGCCCGCAAGTTCCTAATCTCTTCCGCTTGGCTGATGGGGCGGGCTTCTTCGTCGGGGACATGCTCATACACGCATTTGGAGGGGTAGCCATGGGCACAGCAGGCGTGGCAGGGCTTGACTCGGTCACACTGGGAACAGGATCCACGTTAGCCATGCCGGTGGTGCGTTACCAGTGGGACGCATTCGATGGGCACGGGAGCGTCCCGAACCCAAGAGCGATCTGAGCACGATGACGGGGTAACGGACCTTGACTTTACGGAGCCTGCAGACTTTACAGGACCGTGATTGACGGCTCGGACCCTTCCTGACTCGTGAGTCGGGGGCAAATTGTTGCGTACCACTGATCATGGGCGGCAAGGGGATCTCAAGAGGGGGGGTTGAAGGGAAGGGTTCTTCACCTTGAGCCAACGACACGGCAGGATTTAGGCGAGCCAGATTTCCGACGTGGGAGTCCGAGATCTGCTTGCTTGAGGGGTGGACCCGTCTTACTCTCGGATGGTGTTGACACTGGCTAGTCCGACATTAGTCGACGCCTCTGCAGATTGTGATAGGTGCGTGGAGGTGAATAGGTGGGATAGCTCCACCATTCCCACTGGGCCCGAATTGAGTTATTTTCATTGGATACCTACCTACCTAGGTAGGTATATTGGCATTGCCACTTCCATGGGTTGAAGAATTAGAGATGAGCCCTGGAGGCTACGGAGTAGCCAAAATGGACAAACTGCTCGAGTTTGTCAATCGTACCGAGTACTCCGTACATGCCTAGGTATGTTGTTGGTGAGAATCACGATCTTGGACCTTTGGGCTCGGTGAGTTGCGAAAGGTGGGTGTCACGTGCTGCCAATATAACTATGCATCTCATTACCTGATATGTCCAAAACTGCATTGGAAACTCCACTGAATCCCCGTTTCTTTAGCCTATCTTTCGACTAGCTATTGAGGAGATATCTTTCGTATAGTCAGCGAATGCCTCAAAAGACGTCAAGAAAGACATTCCGAAAGAAATGAGTTTTATACTGCTGTCAATTTGTCTTTATTCAGTCTGTCAGTATTCGACCTCCAGTCCCTCTCTCAACCTACCCAAATCGCGCACAAATTAATGCCAATCTACTACGTGAGAAGAAAGAAAATCAGGAATGAAAGCTGCCATACACACCAGGTATAGGTGCTTCACGTGGAGATACAAATCCTGCAGTCTCCATACTGGGCAAGAAGTATCAGATGCCCGCGAAATGACACATATAACACTCATCATGTTCCCGGTCGTCCCACAAGAAACTTGCCTTGGCTTGATTGTGGGCCCCCTTCGCACACCACTTCCAGTCCCGAATACACAACAAACAGATATGAAGTCCCGCCATTGGCCATGGGCGAAGTCTCTCGCAATGCAGGCAGCCAAAGAATTCGGGACGCTGGTTGGCACCTGAACTGGCTTCGCTTTGCTGCTCAGATTTAGGGCCACTTGAAAGTGACCCCAGGTCTTCGTCTTTAACCTGTTGGATACCGCGCCGAGCCGTCTTTGTGTCTTCCTCTACCTTGATCGAAGTTTCCGTCACATTCTTGGACGCGATGGTTGAAATGGTAATGACAGTGGTTGTTGTTGTACTTTGCGCGGAAGTTTCGACAACGGGCGGTGTAACTGTGACTCGACTGTGGTGACCAGAATCTGCGTACAAACATTCGGGTTGCTCGGGCGCGGTGGTTGTCGGCGTAGCACTAGTGCTTTCGGAGGTAATCCCTGCCTGTGAATTGCTGATGCGGATGTTTCTTTGGGGTGCTGGTTCGGGGAGATAATACGGCCGAGCTCGTCCCCCACCTCCTTGCGACCTCCTAGCTCGAGATCTCTGTGTGCTTTTTAGTCCGGACCTGATAAGCAAGTGGAGTTCTTTGCCCATCTGGGCATGTGATATACTCACATTTCGGTACCTTATGCGGCAAGGCTCGCACATTTTCCAGAACTCCTTCCCTGCATCTTCAGGTGCCCGAAACAAGTCCTTAGGCCTGTCCTTTCTGCAGGTGTCACACCACCTAGTCTCTTCAGCCATTGTTGGATTCCGTGGTAATGTTTCAATGTGATGAGGTCAACTTTGCGAGGGGAAAGAGGGAGTTGAGTAGTCATAGGTAGTAACTTTAAAGCGGAAGTGAGCAAAGAGAAGTGGTTCAGGTAAAGAGTGGAGGTTTTAGAAAAGAAGAATTGGTGTTGTAATTGAAGTAGTAGATGTATGGTAGTATGAAATGCCTGTTGTTAAGTATTGCAGTCAATTCAAGCGGCATAAACAGAGGAAAGGGTACGATTATGTTGATAGACTGTCTTAGCTTAAGATATAACGTCCAAATCTACCCAACGTTTATCTAACGTCCAGATAAGTCTATGTAGCCTCTAAAGCTCTAAATATTGACCAGTCGACGTCTATATGACGTTCGAACGTCAAAGTAACGCATATATAACGCGTAACGCTCCAAATATCATCCAGATAATCTCTATCTACATCTAGCTAAGTATAAGTAATACCGATGTAACGTCCAACTAACGTCTAAATGATTAATTAGCGTCTACCTAGCATTTAGCTGGCTCTAAGTAGCGTCCAATTAGCGTCCAAATGTGAGGGAGAGGGTATACAAGTGGGAAGAAAGCAAGATCCATAGTGCTGTTCTAACAAATGGCTTAATTGCATTAAACACGAGATTTGAACAGGTGATAGCAAGCGCTGGTACAAATTCGAACTTCAACTTTTACATCTCACTAATTAACTGAAAACAAACACTTTTTGCAACATTTCCTTTCTTGCTAGCCCGTTCCATCTCACGAAGCGCTTGATCTAGAGATTCCATATCCCACGCATTCGGATTTGACGGTTGATTCGATGCGACCTCTTCATGCTCCCAAGGCTCATCGGCACCTGGTAAGATTGGTAGTCTTGGAGGTAAGTTTGCGCTTTCGATCATGTCGACTCGGTGTAGAAGATCCTCATGCACGGCACTGGAAACCACTTTTTGCATTGTGATGCCGGCAATGACGTGGCGTAGATCGGGCTCAGCAGCGTGGGCTTCTTTTCGGATCTTCTTTAGCGACAGTTCATAGAGTCGATATGGTAAAACTTCGGAGTCAATGGTAGGGTTGTGACTTGGGACTGGACTGCCAACGAGAGTGACACGAGGATTCTGTAGTTGCCGCTGCCGCCTCACTTGAGGAATGTTCCTGGTAAAAAGTCTGGTGCATTGTGTTGCGGACATCTTGGAGGATAGAATAGAGATCTCAATTGATGTAGATACTGGATGATCTGGCTCTTTTTCATGAGAAAAGGATAGATATATGCTATCTATTCACAAATAAATCGTGATTCGCAAACGAAATATTTACAACGTCACCTGGTTTACTTTTCAAATCATGCCACTTCGTTTGAAGTGAGAATGGAGGAAATCGGGATCTTTGGCGGCGCGGGATATTGAGGGGTTGAGTGGCGCGAGTGTCATGCCACTGATCTTCATCAAACCTTTGCAACATAACTAACCCTTGCTTTCATTCAAGAAGGACCAATTGCTAGGTCTGCAACTGGAGAAAAAATATTACGATATGAGTTCCCCATGGAGAGAGTGCTAGATGGCAATCCACCCGACATATCGGGTGGTGCCTCCGTGGAGACCAATTGCACCTGTACATGTACCTGTATGTACCTACAGGTGTGGAATGCAGCAGCAAAGGACAATATGTGAACATATGTAATCATATCCCAGAGTGACCCATCCTCCTACATAGGGGTCCCTGATGGGAATTTGCCTTTATTCATGGATGCCGAGTCAATGCCGTCCAGGTGACGTCGGGAAGGAAGCCGATGGTGAGAATCTCGTAAAGAAGCAGCATTATTCATATACTTGCAGAAAACAATAGCCAATGGAGCCACTGGAGGCCTCGAGAGCCCAAGCATCCGAATAATGAATCGAAATATATCATCCATTGACCACGATATCCCCCATGTTCAAAAGGTCGGAGGGCGATGCCGATGTATACTCCCCACCATGAAATCATCCATGCAGACCTGAAGGCTAAATCAAGCCCTTATCGTAATGAGTCACCTCCACATAACTAGAATTTTGGATATTCTGTAAAATCGTTCAGATAGCTGCGTTGCCTTTTCATTCCTATTGCTCCCTTTGAAGTTCCTCGCCTCAGTATCACTATCATCTATCAAGGCTCAAGAACATCATATTATGGACGAGTCCGCCCCCGCAACTGTGCAAGAGCCATGGCACTCGGCCTCGACAAGTGTGGCTGAATATCCCGCTAGTTACCCCACGGGTCAAAACGCAAACTTCGACGAAGAAGCCCCCCGGTCGGCATTTTCCGTTGTCGAACCCCCAGCCGAGCTCTCCACCCTGACAACCCATCTCACTGGTCATAGTACCGATGACGCATTCCCAGATGGAGGGCTGCAAGCATGGTGTGTTGTGGCCGGCTCATTCTTCCTCTTGATGAGTACGTTCGGAGTGATGAACACGACGGGAATTCTGCAAAATTACTTCTCTTCTCATCAGCTGGCCAGCTACTCGCCAAGTGCAGTCGGTTGGATTCCGGGATTGTTCACCTTCTTCGGTCTGAGTATTTCGGTTCAGGTCGGGCCAATGTTTGATCGATATGGACCTAAGGGCCTTCTTATAGCTGGAACTGCATGCTATGTGACTGGCCTTCTTCTTCTCGCCGAAAGCCATCTTTACTGGCACTTTGTCCTTACCCTTGGTGTTCTTTCTGGGACTGGCGCTGCCCTCTTGAGCACAGTCGCGTTGGCGAGTGTGCCTCAATGGTTTGATCGAAAGGCAGCCCTTGCTATTGGGATTTCGATGGCGGGCGCAGGCCTTGGTGGTGTGATATTTCCATTCGTGCTCAGAGCTGGATTTACCAACCTGGGATATAAGTGGACGATTCGATTGCTGGCATTAGTGGTGCTGATATTGGGTATGCTTGGAACGGTTCTGGTGAAGGCACGCCTTCCGAAGGGCAGAAGCAAATCGACTATCAACTTGCGTTCTTTGAAAGATGCGAGGTTTACCTGGCTGACAATGGGCCTCTTTGGTAGGTTGATTCCCGTCCAGGATGTGCATGGCAGGAGAAAAGAAATGTTGACTTGAAATTGAAATAGGACTTGAGCTCGAGGTTTTTGCTGGTCTGGGTCTGTATCCAACCTACGTGGTCATGCAGGGGTTTTCTACCAATACCAGTGTTATCCTTCTTGCTGTCCTGAGCATGTGAGTGGAATTGGATGTTGATGGTCTCTCGAGCAAAGCGCTAACTAGTCTGACACAGAGCCTCCACGGCAGGACGACTGATGGCTGGGGGTGTAGGTGATCGCTTTGGCAGAATCAACACCCAGACTGCGCTCATTGTTTTGGGTGCATTGGCAGTTTTTGTGATCTGGCTGCCGTTTGGTAACACCCTTATTGGGCTTTATATGTTCTCGGTCATCTTCGGGTTGGCCTCAGGATCATTCTTGAGTCTTGCACCAGCCTGCATCGGGCAGATTTCCAAGGCTAGCGAGGTTGGTGGAAGGTTTGGCCTGACATATTCAATAGTCAGTGTTGCGTGAGTGTTCATACTACCCAGCTTGCTAGTTCGTCACTAATGAGAACTTAGCACACTAATCTGTATCCCCATTGGTGGTGAGATGCTCGACAAAGTTGGGAAGAAAGCCATGGTCGCATATTTGGGAAGTGTTCTAATAGTGTCTCTTGGTTTCTTTCTGATGGCGAGATGGGCCTGTTTGAGCTACCGATGGAGGTGGCAGGCAAAGATCTAGAGTTGAGGAAGAGACTAGAGAGGAAACTCCAGGTTCAAAATCGATGTTGCATTCCAATTCGTAACAACGCTAGGCTACCAAAGTATCAAGTATAGAGGGCTGAAAATTATTATGAAACTATTGTTAGTTGAAAGTCGAGCTGGTTGTAATGCGTATGTCGATGTCTCAGGAGAACTCGATCGTATGACCATCAAGCCCGTTCAGGAGATCTTGCAACGGAGTCGCAAAGCTAGTTCTGTTCACCCCCTTGAGACTTGGTATACTCGTCGCTGTGACCTGTCAGTGTTGGTCTTAAAAGAGGGAAAATCCAGGATATCCCTACATATGTTTGTCGAGTTCATCCATATGCTTGCGCTGCTCCTTGACCTTTTGTTTGAGACGCTCAAGCCTATCGCTGGGTAAGTTTATTTATTTACATTGGGGTCAGCGCAACTCACTTCTCCGATTCTATTTGTCGGATGTACATCCCTTCGTGTGCAGCCTCGCGCCTGGCGAAAGAGTCCTTCCTAAGTAGGGTCAGATATGACGTCATCCATTTTGGAGAGTGCCGGCGTACTCAGGGATGAAGCCGGTCGAACCTATGTCACCTGAACCCATGATTCTTGGAGTGGCAGATAGCGATCGGATAAGAGTTGGATTTGTGAGACGGAGAATGGGTCTCGAAATTGCTTGCATGTTGGGCAAGTGGGTTTATGTCGATCAGATATGGAAAGGGATGTCAACCTTGAGCTGTCACACAGCGTAAGATGATATGTACTTGGAGTCAGGATCAAAGTTCAAATATTGGATTGTGAAGTAATCGAAGAGATCGTAAGGAAAATAGGTCGGTGCAATTCGCAGTATTTAAATGTCAATGACTTCACATGTCAGGTGACCATATATGGGTTGATGTAGTAATTCATGATTGGACAATTATCATCACTCACGACAGCCTGCACAGCCTGGACATTACCTGTGATAGGACTGTCGTACCACTGGGACTCCATTCCTTTACCATGTCCGGGTTGGGATTGCTACCGTTGATCATAATGGGCTTCTGTCATACAAGTGGGTACTACTTCACCAATATACAAGTCAAAAATTCTCGAATTGAGATATTAAATCAAATCATCTGAAATATGCCAGAATCATTCTACAATACATAGCGGAATCCCTTCTGCAGCCGTCTAGCGGCGGCAATATCAATCCCCTCAATATCAGCAGTAGCCTGCAGCCGACGAATATCCTTATCGGTAAGTTGAACTTCCTCATTCTCCATCCGCTCCTGGCGTTTGTTGAGCATGTTCAGGTTGAAGTATAAGAAGAGAGCCGCAAGACCACCAATTACCTGTAGCGCAATGCAAACACCCATGGCCGTGGGGTAATGAGGGCCCTCACTTTCAATATATGTGTAGGGGGTCCAAATTGAAGCGCTGTTTCCAATTGAGTTGAAGAATGCGAAGGCTGTTTTTGATTAGCTTGTTGATCAATCGAACACACAATAAAATATGACTAACCGACAGCACGCTTAGCAGGCGGACGAGGAATGGAGCTCGCGAGCCAAGAGTATATGGTTCCATTCTGAGCGAACACGAAGACCATCAAGAAGAAGGAGAAATATCGTGGTCCGAAACCATCGGTTTTCATGAAGATGACGAATCCAATGATGGTGATTGGGATCGGGTAGACGAAGAACCAGAATCTCTTCTCGAATCTATCAGAAGCCAGGGAGTGGCAAAGGGAATATACCACCATAAATAGATACGGGGGTGCCACTAGCACCAGAGTGATGGTTTCGTCCAAGTTGAGCGTCTGTACCAAAGTCGGGAAGAAGTTTTGGAAGCCGGAAGCTCCAGTGATGCACATATACGCCAAGGCGAACACATATGTTTTGATGTCGGTCATGGCGAGCTTGAAGCCCTCAAACTGGCTTTTGCCGCCCCCTTCATCCACATCGGCCTGACCAGCCTCAATGGCAAGACGTCGCTGGGCAACTTTGCGCATCTCTGGGGACAAAAGTTTCCATGTCTCCGGGAAGTCGGGGAGGACGAAGCAAATGACCACTCCGATGGCACAGGTAATCGAACCTTCAATAATATAGAGCCATTGCCATGCCGAAAGCCCTCGGTGGCCTCTGAGACCGTTGAGGATACCCGCGGCGATGAGATTTCCGAAAGCGCCACTCAGCAGGGAGCCGGAGTAGAAAATACTCATTCGGAAAGCCAATTCCCGCTTTGTGTACCACTTGGATAGATAGAAGAGAATGGCGCAGAAGAAGGGCGCTTCGACCACGCCAAGAATGAATCGACAGGCCACAATGCCTCCGTAACCAGTGACTTGACTTGTCACGGCCGATACCAGCCCCCACGCGCAGACGAAGAATCCAATGTATAGGGATGGTCGACCCATGTAGTTCAGCAGCATGTTCGAAGGCACCTGCATGAGAATGTATCCAACAAAGAGAATGGAGAGACCAGTTTGGTATTCTGTATCGTTGAGGCTGAGATCCGCTTCCAGGCCTTGGAGCTTCGCTGCGGCGTAATTGTTACTGCTTCCATTAGCATTGACCAACTGTTATGGATTGTCGAAGATATTACCGATCTATGTAATTCATCAGGTACACCAGGATAGCCAGTGGCATAATCAGAGCATCAATCCGCTTGCGCAATTTCTTTTCGACAACTTTCTCTTCCTCGGTCAACTCTGCCATATGGACAACTTCCTCATGGCTCAAGTCCATCTTCGTCCCCAACTCCGCCTCGGTGATGGCATTTTCGGTTCCGACCATGATGCTCAGATGAAAATAGTACTTGAGCAGGACAAGGTCCCGGGGCCGGCAATCATTTATATGCCGGGAACGGCATGGACCATGTCATGCTGTTCTGAAGATCGCATTTACCCCGTGAATCCGGGATTCTGGAGAAACGTGGGGGAGCATCAGTTTGCGGGGAAACCCAAATGCGGAAATCCTGAGAGGCGATCCGGGTTGTATGACGGTCTTGACGATATATGATAGGACGTCTGTGAGAAAGGTGCCGTGACCCCCACGGTGGAGTCACAATCAGCCTGATCACCAGTCCCTTACCCCAACCCTTTTGGCCAATACTGGGCTCTCATAACTTTCTTTCGGCTCGGACTTTGTCCGATAAAGGTTGTGATCAGCCGAGAGCTGCATTAAGGTCAACCTTATTCCTCGGGTTGATTAAACTTGGGTCGGCGAGAAGAAGGCGAGAAGAGGCGGCAAACACGAGTGTATTGATGCTAATCTATGGACTTGGGAGGAAAAGGGAGAGAGAAACTGGGGATCTATCCACCTGGAAGTCCAGGGTCTGAGGGCCCATCACGTGATGTAGCTTCCAACTTATGTCATCACTCTGGGAATCCTGTCTTGGTCAATTTAGAAGAGACAGGACTAATGATGTAATATGCTAAGGAGAGCATTCCCCAATGTCGATCACTGAATTCAACAGACGTACCAATTTTCTTTTCAAGAATAATAAGATCAATATAATTCTGCTCCGTACGGAGTAGAGACTCGCTCGCACTTTCTCCGTGTGGCTGGAGCTTGGCCGGGGTAACTCCTAGACTTTATCTCCTGTTTCTCGGCCGGGATGTCTCCAGGGCTGCGGGTGCTACCCCTTACATACCTTCCGATTACAAAGTACCTCGGGATAATCTAAATTAATATACATTCAATCTAAAATGAGTAGAGATGTACAGGGTCTGTAGGTCTAGAGCTATCTGCAGGAAAGAAAAGAGAAACATATACTCACACCTCTAGGTGTGGAGAAAAAGCACGTCTAGAAATCTAATTTTTGGAAAGTTGACAATCAACCACCCCTTGAAGGTCCAAACCCCAATCACTGGGCCGTCTTGGATGCCTTGGTTCTCAATTTCATGAGAATAAACACGAGGGCATACGAGCTGACCACAAACAGAGCCACAATACCGGTGTCTCTCCAGCCATAGAAGTAGTCCATCAGGTTGATGGTGACGAGGTAATCGGATCCACGGGTGTATTGACACACACGGCATCCTTCGGTGGCTTCGGGATTGATGAGGTTCATACGGGTGCCAATGGTTTGCATGAAGTCGCTCAGGTATTCACCGCAGGTGGTTCCATTGGGTGCGTCGAACTTGGCGAACTCTTGCTCCTTGCAATTGACTTCGCGATCGAACAGGCCAAAGACCAACATGCTGCCCATGAGGTAGTTGAACGGGTTGAGCCAGTAGATCCAGTAGCGCCAGAAGCTGACAATTTGGGCGTAGGGGACCAAAGACACCGCAGAAAGAGATCATTGTCTATTAAGTCCGGTGTTAGCTGAGATATTCCGAAGGGCGGGAATCAAAAAACTTACGCCCAGTATTAGAGGATTTATCATGGCAGCCATCTGGGCGTTCGGTGCATATGCAGCGACGAATTGGCCTAGGTTTGTTTGTTAGTTGGGGTCAATATGAAAACGGATGGTCAACTTACCAATTCCAGTGTAGAGGAACTCGTAGAGGAAAAACACGAAGAACATGCTACCACTCTTACTGGATTCAACTGCCATACCGGCTGTCCAATACCAACAGTTGAAGAAAAGAGCAGCACACACAACCAGATACGGGATTTCCGACACAATCAATGCGATAGTGAACGCCTTCCATGAGTACATCTTGGCCTTCTTCTCCCGTGCTTCGAACAGATCGCGACGTTCAAGGAAGGTTGGCTGCAGTTGATTGATGACACCGGGAGCGACAAAGATGGCGTTGAAAATGAAGAATAACACACTCTGGAGATCAGAGACGGAGTCACCGATCATCCAGAAACTGAATCCCACAAACAAGCCAGAGGAGATGTGGAGGGCGAACTTGTTGTTGATGTAGTCGGAGTTTCGGTATAAGGCTGTTGAAGTACGTTTCAGAACTAGACTTGTCTGCTCCCAGAGGGTAGTAGCAAACTCTCGACCATCATCGGTGGTAGCTTGCGGCTTCGACGCAGCGGTCTCAATGATCTCGTCAAGCTCCTTAAGCATGGCACTATGTTCAGGTGACTCCAGCCAGACCTTGTTCCAATCTCTGCCCTGACTCAGTTGACCCGAAACAACATCAATCATGTGCTCAGCGGGGTTAGTCTCAGGCGGGCATGGCGCTCCGTAACGTGAGAAGTAGCTTTTGATGCCCTGCGAATTTTCTCCGATAGGACCGAAGAAAACAGTCTTGCCTCCTTTAGCGAGAAGAAGAAGCTGATCAAACTCGGCGAAAAGCTGCGCAGATGGTTGATGCACGGTGACTAAGACAGCCTGGCCAGCATCTGCAAGTCTGCGAAGGAATCTGACTGTGTTATACGCACTCTGGCCATCAAGGCCGCTAGTGGGCTCGTCGAGGAAGATCAAGATGCTGGGCTTAGAAACAAGTTCGACTCCGATAGTAACGCGCTTGCGTTGTTCGACACTCAATCCAGCTCCAACACTACCGATCATAGTATCAGCCAGATCATGGAGCTCGAGCAAGTCGATAATAACGTCCACGTAAGCAAGTTTCTCTTCGCGTGGGGTGGTAGCAGGTTGGCGCAATAAAGCAGAGAACTCCAACGATTCCCGAACCGTTGCCATACGTTCATGAATGTCAAGCTGCTCAACATAGCCGGCTGAGCGTTGGAACGAGACGGGCAATGGACGGCCATCAACCATGATAGATCCATTAATAGTTCCTTCAGTTTTGCGCTGAGCGAGGACATCAAGTAGAGTTGTCTTGCCGGCGCCAGAGGAACCCATCAAAGCACCGAGCATACCAGGCTTCACCCATCCATGGACGTTGTCTAAGAGGACTCGGTCACCGCTAGGTGTCTGAACTGTGTATGAAAGATTCTTCCATGTGAAGACGGACGTGTTGCGGACCAACTGGTTGTCAAGCTTTGGAGACTCATCCTTGGTCGGAGAAACCCGCTTCTCTGGACTCTGACCTTCTTCGTCCCTTTGCTGGTTGTTGACGTGCTTGTGCAAGTATTCACGGGGGATAACCAGGGTGCTGCCCGCCTCGGAGGGTGACTGCCACCTCGAAGTCGCGACAATCGTGACGAAGACGAACAAAGCCCACCAGGCCCAGTTGATACCGAAGTTGCGCCAGACATGGGAGTGACTGTATGAGAGTGACGCTAGATAATTGTCGCCAATCACGAAGTTCTGGCCTGGGATCGCGCCAGCCACACCAGCGCAAGCTTGGTAGGCCTGGACATTTTCATATCCGGGGCCAGTGGGGATCAGATTCGTCCCGACGCATGGAATGACGCTCTTGTCATGGAATTCTATACTCAGTAAGGCCTCGAACCCATAGGAAAGCGGGTCAATCCAGAAGATCCAACCGAGCCAAGGATGCATTGCAGGTTTTGGGATCATGTAGCCAGTGTACAAAACGGTGCACATGATCAGTAAACCCGAGACCTTGGAGGCTCCATCAAAAGTAGAAAACAGAGCTCCTACGGCTCGGAAAAGAGCAGTCATAGTCTGTATGTTTATTAGTTGACAGCCATGTGAGGAAATTGAATGACACTTACCATTGTTGTTGTGAAGACAATGATCCAGTAGGAGAAAAAAGCTCCAGCAGACATTGAGAGTCCCACCATGAAGTAAAGAACCAGACCAAACATGGAAACCTGGAAAAGCAACACAGGTACGTCGGCAGCAATCTGGGCAAGACAGAAAGCGGCCGGGTGGAAAGTAAGCGAAGCCCTTGTGCTTGATCAACACAGGTCTTCCAGAGAATGACTCGTTCACTTCACTCATCGCGAGTAAGCTGTTGTAAAGAAGGGAGAAGAAAAGGGCACCGGATTTGATGAAAAGTCCGCCAGAGTTATCGGGCGCACTATAAAACAGGGAGCCGGCAATCAAGGCCTGACATAGTGTGGCCACCTGCTTGATGATGAATGTAGCTTTGTCGCCCCAAAGGATCTGATACTGGCGCTGCACGCAGATCTTAACTTGGTCAACGAAGCCAACGGTGAAGGGACTGTTCTTGGGCAAATTTTTGGAGGTTTCAAAAGCCACGCCTTTCTTAAACTCTTCGGTCCGCTCGCGGGCGAGGTCGGAGTCTGGGTAAGAGTAATCTGCTACCATTTGAGTATAGATGGGTGATTTTTCATACTCGGCTCTCAGCGCCTCCGCGTTACGCGGGAAGCGGCTCTCGAAGCCAGGTCGAATTCTGCGTTCGGTCGGTACAGTGACACTAGTGAGGTAATCCGCAACGTTAGAGCCCTCTCGGCAGATGAATCCGGCTTCCTCCATGAAGGGCCTAGCTTGCTCTCTGGTGCCGTAAAAGATCTGTTCTCCTTCATCAAGCACGAGAACTTTGTCGAACAAACCGTAGATGCCGTTACCAGCCTGGTAAAGAGTAACCACGGTCGACAGATTGAGTGTATCGGTCATAGCTCGGATGGCTTTAGTCCATTCAAGCGCAGTGGACGCATCAAGGCCACGGGTCGACTGATCCCAGCAGAAGACAGAGCCTCGAGTGGCCATACATTCGATGATAGAAACTCGCTTGCGTTCACCGCCACTGACTCCACGAACGTACTCATTACCGACCTTAGTGTCCTCGGTGTGAGAGATACCGACGGATTCGAGGAGGAACTTTTTCGACGCTTGTTGGTATTCCGAGGCAGTCATACCGTCCGGCAGATTGAAGGGCACCTTGAGGCGCGTGGCAAAGTCCATAGTTTGACCAACCGTTAAGGTTGGGAAAAAGATCTCTTCTTCGGTGTTCATCACAATCTGGCCGCGAAACTCTTCAGCCTCCTTTGGCTGCATAGATCCAAAGCGCACATCGCCCTCCACTGATTTGTATCCTCCTCGTCTATTGGCAAGCATTTTCAACAGTGTCGTACAGCCAGAGCCGGGGCGACCCAGCACAAGCAACATTTCACCGGGCTTCACGCAACCATGGCTCTTGTTGAGGATTGTCCGTAGAGGGGGCTTTCGTCGGCCTTCTCTGATTTTGGTGGGAATATTGAACTGGGAGAGGACAGTCTCATTCACAGCGGCTTCTGAACTTATTACCTGCACAGAGAGATCCTGCCAGGTGACACCAAGTTCCTGTTTCCTGAATCCAGCTGCCAAGTTGCGATCGTTCTCCTCCTGGAGCTTGGCCATCATGCTCCAGTCATTTCCTTTGAGATTGGGGCTCTCCTTGCCGGGAGTCTCGTCGCCTGTGATCGTCATGGCGCTTTCGGTATCGAATTGGATCTCGTCAGAGCTTGCGCCCGCGGCTTTTTCTGACCCGTCCATGATGGCGGCGAAGAGAAGGAGGGAGACGTTGACAAATGCCGATTAGTATCTCGTAGACTACGCAGATACCAACTGAAGGGGACCGCATCCTTTATGAGAGTCTCAGGGACCCACGCCAAAGTGGCCCCGAAAATCCGAGGCCGAAGCAAACATTGCTTTCTTATTGGCAGCATTAAGATTTCTGTGCGGAGCCCCAATTGATAGAATAAACATTCCGCCCTAGAACTCGTCTAAGAGTCATACATCGACAAGCCCAAAATAAATCGGAGGCGCATTTTGGACCCGAGCCGCTGACTAATCGGCTTATTCGCTTAATCTAAGCTCCGATTGGAGTCTTGGCACCACGCGGTCCCCGTAGCTGTGCCGACAGGTGGGCAACCTTGGATGGAATTAAATGTGGAGAAAGACCGAAGGCCGAGCAGGATGTTCATTGGACGAGAACAGTTGCTTGTCGGAAGAATATCCATGGACTATCCTCCGTGGAGTACAGAGTTGATAGCAAACATATCCTTGTCTTCCCCTTAAAGCTGTGCGCATTGCACATCTGGATGATGAATTTGAGGATTGCTATAACTGGTGTATGATAAGATCTGCTGCCCTAATGCATGCACTTGAGAGTTTTTGACCGGACCGACTTTCGATTCATCATATATTTGCTAGCAGATCGGAGATTCGAAATAGCAAAATGAAACGGACGATCTGGACCCTTAATCTTCTCTTATTTGCTCGCGGTACAGGATCAAATCACAACATCCGAGATCAATCTCGAACCTAAAATGCCAACCCTCAGCGCAGCCTCACGTAAGATCATTGAATGTTGCCTAAGAGTATCTGGTGACCTAGCCTACCTACTATACAGTTGGGCTCAGGCTTTGATCAAAAACAGTCATCAATAGGCCTTATGGGTAGAAACCTCGAATTCGGCCTTCCAATTTACTTTAAGCCCTTTTCCCACTCTCACATGGTAATATACATCCATGGATATAAGAGATTTGGCCGGAATTACGACTTTACTCCGTATAGATCCACCATTTGCTTACGATTGTAGTCTTGGCACCCAAGTTGCGCCAGATGTCCGATCCTTTCCTAAAGAAGTAAATAAATAAAGCATCGTCGGTGTAAATCGACAAGAGACATATATCCATGGATGTTAAGCTGGGTAGAAGTACATTGTTGTATACGTAACTATCATATTGTATATTATCCAACGTATCCACCACATAGGGCACGGAACTCATTCCGACTTGCCCTCGAGTCTTTGGCTGGCAATTTTATGAGACAACTCCAACATAGACCTTGCTAGAATTTCTAAAATGGGGATAGTGCAATTCATGGATCTTGATACCCAGTTGCGCAGCTCCACGGCCACATGTGAGTCAACTCCATACTCAGAAACTGGATTGGAATGATTGATGTTTTCAACCGGGATAGAGAGATGGGAGGCAATCTTTCTGCTGAGAGCGTCGCAGATTATTATGGTGGCTTGATCCACCGTTTTTGCAGCATCAAGTTCAACCTTCAATCCTTCCATCGAGTCGCCGAGCGCAGTGGATCTTCCATGACCCTGAAACTTGTACCGGAAATGGGCGAACAAAGGTGCGTCGAAGTTCCCGAGTGATTCCATTTCTTTCCATTGGCCGAGACCAGTTACCAGTTGTGCTGCTCCGCCCGTCGAATGAGAGACTGCAACTTGTATCAGGGATAAAAGTGTTGGTGTGTCAGTGCCCTGGAATCCTTGCCGTTCCATCTTTGTCGCTAAATCCCTGTTTTCAGTCAGATAGCCAACGTCTGTGATTGTTCCAAGATCCAAAGACACTGCTGGAAGACCCAGACTTCTCCGATAAGCTGCGAATGCGTCCATGAAAGTGCAGCCAGAGGCATAGGCAGCCTGTGTTGCGTTCCCAATAACGCCGCTGATAGACGATAACATCAAGAAGAAATCAAGATCCGCGGGGAGGTGGCGGTGCAAATTCCAGGTGCCATGATACTTCGGGCCCATGACATCTCGATACTCGTCCAACCTCATGTTTTCAATGTGGACATCCTTGAGGACCATGGCTGCCTGGATCAGCCCCCGTATTGGAGGCACGCTATAAGACAGATCCTGAAGCATTCGTTGAACTGCAGTCTCGTCGGATATGTCACAAGCTCGGGTGGTTATCTGGGCACCTTTCTCCACCAGGTTCCTCACTGTCATCTGAGACTCATATTTCGAAAGCCCGCTTCGATTTACGAAAATCAGGCTCTTTGCTCCGTTTTGCGCCATCCACAAGGCTACTTCCCTCCCAATTCCACCAAGCCCACCAACCAGCATGTAGGACGCGTCTGCTTGGAACAATGGCTGCGTAGCTCTAGGAAGCGTGGCCTAAATCTCGTTAGCTGGAGGCAAGTCGGCGTTCTCTGAGTGATGGGGTAAGCTGTACCGTCACAACATCACTATCTTCCACCTGAACCACAACATGCTGCTTGGTTTGTATTGCCATTATTGCTTCTTGGATTTTTGAAACATGATATACATCAGTAAAGCCAGGCCCTTTGAGTCTTCTTTCGAGGAACAACCGAAAGACCTTTGGCCATATCTGATTGACGAGGTTCGTCCTCTCCCTCTTGAGCTCAAATATATTGACCGTAGACAGGGAGATGTTCTGGGGGCATGACAACAATCGAGTCTTGAGGTTGCTTGTTCGGAGTTGGATTAACCGACCGAATGGCGCAGTGCTGTTCTGCAGAATCCTTTCCTCTGCAGTCTCGAATGCGACTACTACGTTTGCTTTCTTGCCCTCAGTCAACCGTAACACGCCCTTGGCTACATCGTCCTTCCCGCTCATGAAGATATGCTCTCGGGCTATCCCGAACCTCGAGCTGAGCAAGTCTTTTTCGTTCGGGCTGTACACCGTCGCAAAAATCCGAGCATCCGTCAGCAAGTACACTTCCAAAAGTGCTTGGCCGAAATGACTTCCGGCATCATGGACGAGAACGGCATCATTCGACTCGACCATTGACAGGTGGTTCACAACATAATAAGCAACGGTATATGCTAGAGGCAAAGCCGAAGCCATCTGTAACGACATCTCGCCATTGATCCTCTGGAAAGCTGATGCCCGATCGTGATAAAAGCTTTTCGCCGTCCCAGTCCCAAAGCAGGCAACCCGGTCGCCTACGGTGATGTCGTGAACGCCAGCACCCACGTTGTATACTATGCCGCTGCACTCCATACCGAGGGTGTCGTCTGTTTCCCAATCGAGATAGTCTGGCTGAACATCCCATTTATTCAGGCCAAAGGACAGTACCTTGATTCCAACATAGCCGTCTGGGAGGTCTGTCACCTGCGAATCACCAACGAACCCGGGGTTATCGAATTTCCTGGAAAGACGGAGAGGTTGCTGGAGGTTATGGAAATGCTGCTCGGATATAGCTTCTGTATCATTAATGCTGTTCATCGTCTTGTTTGCCTTCGGATTCTCTAGTACTCGTGGAACCAGGATTTGCCCATTTCTCTCCGCATACTCCGTATCTTCATCTGGACTTTCACGGAGGAATCGGGTAACCAGAACTTTTGCAATAATGTCGGCGGCTTGGGATTCAGAGAGAGGATTTTGAGCATCCAGGTCGAGGGTGACGATCGGATTGACACCTGATTCGGCTCGCGCTGTTCTTGCAAATCCAACCACCAAGGCTGCGGTTGGGTTGACGGACTCAATCGTTCCTCCCCTTGTGATCCAGAGAACTCCTCCACTCTGTGTAAACATTTCTTTGATCTTGCTGAATGTAACTTCATTTCCAGAGGCCAGTAGGGAGGACTTTGAAGTATCCAAGACCAAACAAATCTGATCCTTACACTCCACATTATTGACATGTGTCACATTCACCTCACATGAGATATTCTCGAGCTCAATGACTAGGTGTCTAGCTTCGGCTTTGTCCCCACAAATGATGGAAACCTTTCTGGACGACTGATGAATTTTCCCTTTCTTGGCCAGGATAAACTGATGGCTCTTCTCGGTGTCTTGATCTGCATAGGCATCAACCTCCGTGAAATGCGCATCTTGCAGGATCTCGTCCCATTGACTATCTGTCCAACCACTCTGACCCAAACAGAATTCGTCTGCGGACAAAGAGTGCAAGGCACTGAACAACAGGTTTTTCAGCACATTTTTCTTTGGGTGGAAGGGATTGATTGCAATCAAATAACCAGATGGTCTCAAAAGATCATGGACTTTGCTAAGTGCATTTTTCTCGCAACGTGCAGTGCACAATCCGTGAGCCAGGATTATGATGTCAAAGGAATTCCTTTCAAATCCTTGTTCGGCAAAATCTTTGTCAAGATCCAAGAGCTTGCATTCGACCCATTCTGACCATGCCTCCAGCCGCTTCGAGGTATGCTCAAGCACAGAAGCGCTTTCGTGGGCAAATGTATATTTCCCGCAATAGGGCGTCTCATTAAGCGTCACAAGATGCTTGAGGAATATCTCCGCTACCTGGCCTGTGCCAACGCCAAATTCAAGGATGGATATGTCTGGCTTTCTGTGGCCAATCAAATTGACATACTTTGCAGCTGCTCGATACGAGGTGTCCGCTGAGAATATATCCCAGAACTCGTCCAAAAGGTGATCGTCTTTGATGACGGTGGAAAAGTCAACTTGGTTTCGAATAATAGCCACAAGGTTCTGGCCAATGACCGGGAGCAACCTTCCCATCGGGATGGAATGGATATTTTCCGAGTGAGATGATGATATTGAGGGCTTATCATCATGTCGTTCGAGCACATCTTGGAGGTAACACCAGAATCTGCGGTGAGAAGTGTCCAGCTTCATTGCTTCCGTTTTGCTGACTTTCTCCAGCGCTGCTCTGATGAAGCTGGCTGCAATCTCTTCGTACTCTTTCTGTCGCGCGGGCTCTTGAACAGTACTCTTCTCGGTGAATATAAATGACGCATTATCGCTGGACAAAAAGCTAGGATCGGGCTCCCAGTCAATCTGATAAATTATGCGGCTATCTTTTGTCTGCGATGCCGGTTCATGACGCTCGAGTCGCGCACACCGTAGGCCACGAAGTGAGATAGTTGGCTCGGTTTTGAACTGCTTCTCGTTGCAATTGACCGCGACTATGTATGCGATCACATCCTTATTTGGCATCGGGCGCACGTTAGTACAGATACTCATGGGCTCTCCTGCGGAACAGCTCAGACGGGATGATACAACCATCTCTTCGATGGAGACAGGAATTGCAGGTCCTTCCTCAATCCCCATACCCGGGGGTAAAGCTGCAAAAATAGTCTGGAATACACTATCCAAAGTGCATGGATGAACCAAAAGCTCATGCTGAAACGATGCAGGCATCACGGATAGTGTATCTGGCACAGTGACTTCTGCAAAGCACGCCCCGTCTTTGGTCGCACGTGCTTTTGTCATATTCGCAAAGCATGGCCCGTATTCCAACCCGGAATTTTGAAGCTTCTCATAAAAGTCACGGACGTCAATCACTGATACTCCATGGACTTCAGTCCCCAAAGGGACCGTTGCATAACCATCACTTTCCTCGGCTCCATCACCTGAAACACCAATACCTTTTTGTGTCCCGACCAAGCCAGTGCAATGTTCAATCCACCTGTTCTCCTCCGAGATAGAGTATATATGAAAGTTGTACAAATGTTCTTGGTCTTGTGTCGACTTCTGAAGGGACACCATAACCTCGACAGCAGAAGTTTCACTGAGAACCAGGGCTGATTGTATTGCCACATCTCGCAGGATATATCTAGCAATCTTTTCTTCTTTGTTTAACTGTATTGATGCTTCGATTGCCATTACCAGATACCCTGCGGCAGGGAAAACAATGTTCCCCTGAATCTTGTGATCGAGAAGCCAAGGAAGCTCTGAGGTTCGAATATAATTTCTCCAGCGAGGCTCAAATGGACATGCCATGTTGTCGGGCGCACCAAGTAAATCCATCCGCGACGATATTCGGTTCCGATACATCTTGCTCAATCGTGGCTCTGTCCAATATGACCTGGAGTGATTCCAGACATAGGTTGGAAGATTGGTCAGTAGCTGCGGTGTGCTACCTTTCTTGGCTCCCGCAGGCCTGTTGATCGTGCCAAAGTTAATGGGGTAGTTGAGTGATACTAGTGTGGCAACTGCGCCGAGAGCTGTAGTGACTGCGTTGGCCTTCCGCGTGAGGATGCTAATATAAGCTATATCGGCGGCGTTGAGCTTCGCATCAGCCTGGAGAATTTGCTTGATCGGCCCGGAAAGTGCCGCATGGGGACCAATCTCGATGAGACAATCCACAGAAGGCTTTTGGGCTGCCCCAGCCCTTCTTATTCGGGAAGCTCCTGTATTCCCACCACGCTGACTATTTGTCTCAAAACACAAAGTCCTCAGGGACTGGGCGAATTTGACCTGCCCGACCAAGTTAGACACCCAGTACCGGGCATGCAATTCTTGCAAAGGAGCCATCTTTCCAGTAACCGAAGAAAAGAACAATGGCCATTTTCCTCTCTTGTCTTCTGCTATCTGATCTAGTCCTCGAGGCTGGATATGGCCTATCAGGCTGTGATACTGCTCGGCAACCTGCTCTATATGAGGAGAGTGATAAGCGACACCCACTTCAAGGCGTCGGCTGAACACCTGCTGATCTTTCAGTGTTTGTGCGAGCGCATCAATCGCAAGTATATCGCCTGATATCGTTACGCTGGATGGACTGTTGATACACGCGACGACCAGCTGTCTAGGCTGGAATTCGTCCAAGTAGGGCTGTACCTCTTCGGCAGACATCCCAACTGCCATCATGGCACCTCTATTTGGTTGGTCATGCAAAAGCTGGCTTGCTACAACCCCTCGGTAATATGCCACCGACATTGCATCATACATGCCGAGTGCACCAGTAGCGTATGCCGCGGCAATCTCCCCGCTGGAATGTCCAGTCACGGAGTCTGGGTGTATATTCCATGATTTTAGCAAGTCGACCAGCGCTATCTGCAAGGCCGTACACACTGTCTGGCTGAGACTTGGATGGTTCAAATCGGAGTCCCGGGGGGGTCTTTGTGATCTCCTCTGTTTTCAACGTGTCAGTGCGTGGAACTTCTAAAAAGTGGTTGTCTGTGTACCTTCCACTGTGAAAGGAGCTCCGATGTCAATCAGAAACTTGTCGATCGCCAAAATTGACATTTTGAAGATAGGATAGGCCTGAAGCAATTCCCTTCCCATACCGGCCCACTGTGCGCCTTGCCCAGTAAAGACAAAACCAAGCCTTGGCTTCCGAACAGCGCTCCTAGCCTTGACATTCTGGGAGAGCGAGGTTGCCAAACCTGCAACCGTGTCTCCGACAACGGCTGCCTTCCATGGAAAGATAGAGCGCCGCTCATTGATTGTGAATGCAAGGTCGTCCAGAAACTTCTCTTGGTCAACTTTGTGTCCCGTATCGATAATATGATTGCTCAGAGCCTCCATCTGTTGTGCACAAGTTCTTTCATCGAACCCGGAGACCATGAATATGCGAGATAAAGCAAGCGGCGAACTAAGAACGGTCTCTGCGTGGTTGTTGGTCGTAGCTGATATGATTGTGTGATGTTCGTCAAATCCCCAATTAGATAGATAGCCTTGGGCATCTTCGACAATGACATGGGCATTGCTTCCACCGTATCCAAAACTATTCACAGAAACGCGACGAGGCCCTGTGGTCTCCCATGGCTCAGGGTGCAATTGAACCTACCGATGTTAGTCTCCAACTTCCAACTTGCCCGAATATCCAAACCTTGAGTTTCCAATCATCGAGTGGAATGCGCGGGTTAATTTTCTCAAAATTCCTGTTTGGCAAAAACATGCGGCTTTCCAACATCAGCACTGCCTTGATCACACCTGCTACTCCACTTGCACCTTCCAAGTGGCCGACATTGGTTTTGATGGAGCCAATCCGCACAGGGTTGTCAGGTGGACGACCAATTCCAAAGACACGAGCGATCGCCCCTGTCTCAACTGGGTCTCCGGCCAGTGTGCCTGTCCCATGAGCTTCGACAAAATCGGTTTTCGAGGGATCCAGATCAGCCCGTGCATACACACTTCGGATCAGACTTTCTTGGGCTGCTCCGTTGGGTAGTGTTATCCCTGCAGTGCGCCCGTCTTGGTTGGAACCCGTGCCTCGTATCACGGCCCGAATCTTGTCGTGGTCGTGTAACGCCTTGGCTAAGGGTTTAAGGATGAGACAGCCAGCTGCCTCGCCTCGCGCGTACCCATTCGCCTTTTCATCAAAGGTATGGCATCTCCCATCTGAGGAGAGAAACCTAGCGCTGAATCAGTCTAGTCTTTCCGGTCGTGGGTAATTTTTCACATACTTCATCATGCTCATCGTCGACATAAACTCGTGACTCAATACCAAATTGACTCCCGCTGCAATCGCTGTCGATGCGTCCCCTGTCTGGAGGCTTTGACATGCCAAATGAAGTGCTACAAGACTTCCCGAACAGGCTGTGTCTACCGTAACGCTGGGCCCTTTCAAGTCAAAGAAATAAGACAGCCTGTTTGCCGTCATTGCACGCGATTGTCCGGCGTTTGTGCACTGATACATGGGCACACACTCGGGATCCCGAAGTAGGAGATCCGTATAGTCTGCAGAGAAAGACCCCACAAAACAGGACGTCTTTGTGCCCATGATGTTGGTCAGAGGAATGCCAGCTATCTACCATCAGCCTTGAAAACGTGATTCGGAGGAGTAACTTGCCATTTTCAAGGCCTTCATATGCTACCTCCAAGAGCAATCTCTGCTGGGGATCCATGGCCTGATTGGCTCACCGTTAGATGAGCTCGACAACGCTCGAATCTGTACTCACCGCTGCCTCGTCACTTGTCATGTTGAAGAACGGCGCGTCAAACACCGATACATCCTCTTCCAGAAAATGGCCACCTTCTACATTGATCTACTCCCACATTATTGATTATTCCGACTCATTTCATGTATCACTTACGGTTCCATGGCGAGCATGATCTGGGTGATAGAATGCTGCACTGTTCCACCTTCTAGCTGGAATTGGGCTCCATGCCTCTTTACCCGTGAGAATCATTTCCCACAGCCTCTCGACATTTTTGGCATCCCCTGGTCCCCGGAAGCCGATTCCCACGATTGCTATCGGTATACAAGATCCAGCGG
This sequence comes from Penicillium mononematosum, assembly GCF_028829835.1. Taxonomy (NCBI): domain Eukaryota; kingdom Fungi; phylum Ascomycota; class Eurotiomycetes; order Eurotiales; family Aspergillaceae; genus Penicillium; species Penicillium mononematosum. The sequence continues at coordinate 2,789,942 of NW_026643271.1, forward strand.
CCAAGTTTGCCAGATCATCTTCTGAAATGGTCGCTTTTGGGGGTTTGACGCTGGTTTGTGACGACATTATTGCTTTTGGTTCGCTGGAGGTCGGCGAATAACCATATATCGCATGCCAGGGAAAAGCGAGGGGACTGGGTTTTCTCACGCCAGGGCAATGGGCTTCCCCGTATCATAGCCATCGGTCTTCTCGGCCTTTTGACGCCATCCATCTTCCGTGACAATCTACGTCGGGACATGTGGGAAGGTGTCACATCAAGTCGCAGCGAGGTAAGTATCCGGGTGCAACCCTCAACGGCGAAACAAAACTCAAAGGCCATGAATATCTCGATCTGAAACACTTTTTTTTTTTGCCTTCGCGAAGAATCTGCAATATACTATTACAACAACATCTTGGAAATTATGTTCCACAACCGCAAACATACTACTCTCCCCTTTCAGCCAACGTTTTTTTCACCCAACCTTTGCCTCCGTGTCGCACAACCGAAATGAAAACCCTTTCTTTGGTATCTGGTGTCACAAGATTTGACTGGACAGTTTTCGAATTGCAGTGGCGATTATGGCGACATTCTTCCGATCACTGGGGACATCGTGGCCCTTCCCATGTACGGCAAATGTCGAATACCTCGCAGAGCAGAGCCGATACAAAGCCATCGAGTATTCGAAGAGTGGGTCCTTGGCCCCGGCAATGTGCACGCAGGGGATGGAGATGAACCCCTCTAATCCTTCCTCTACGACAGGACGCTGCCCAAGTTCCATGCGGAAAGGTGGCAGGGAATTGATGAAGATTGCGCATCGAAATAGCGCAGGCTCATTCGGATTCATCTTGGCATGGTGGATCATGAAGCCAGCAGCCAATGTGCCGCCATGGGAAAAGCCTAGAACCCCGTCGAACGGACCTTCCAAGGCAACTGTTTCACTCAGTTGCTCGTATGCCTCCAGGATGTCGGATTCGTCCATGTCCTCGTGGGAAAAGGTGCGTGGGAAACGGTAGTAGCTGTAGTACGGACCATCATAGTAACCGGCGATTCCGGGGCCCGGGGCTGAATCGACGTCACCTTCGAGGAAAGAGAAGGTCGCGGTATTGTCGCGTTGGAGCTCATGCATGAGCCCACCTGTTGGATTAGAGTTTGGTGTCTCTCGACTAAAGCAGGAGATTGCATACTCAGTTGCGACTGTAGAATCTATTGGCGAATTAGGATCCAGTCACCCCCCTGTCAGCCATGTCGGTAGCTTACCCTCTGATTCGTCCCCCAGCCATGGAGACACAACAATCGTAGGGGCATTGTGTTGGGTAGCGAGATAGGCAAATGAAGTAGAGCAAAAGTGCCGTTGTCAGCAAAAATCACTGCGACTTGCCATGGTGATAGCCATGTCTGCCTGCGACATTTTATATTTTCCTTCGTGGCGAACAACAACCCACCGCGGAAAAGGCAATCACCTCGTTCGGCTTCATTTCATCGATACGCACGAACGACCAGGGGCCTTGAAACTCGCCGCGAGGAGACAGATCCACTTTGCCCTGAACTCGGCGTAGCTGTCAGTTTCACAGACGTCGATCTGGATATGTGAGCACACTCCACGTATCCCACTCGGCGTTGTACTCAATCCAATTTCCAATTCTAAAACAAAAGCACGTTATATATCACCGTTGATATTACCAGGTTGGTAAACGTGTGTCCAAAATCAGGTCCTATTGGCGTTTGATTCTATCGATTCGCCGTCCACATGGCTTTTTGGGCTACTATAGTGTAATAATTAACTGTATGCAACCTTTCAAGGTTGGAATCTCTATCATCTCCGAAAGTCTTTACAATTTTCAAACAGCACACTCAACATATTGCTTGGATCCCCCACTCTTCGTCCTATGCTTTATGGCCAACGACCAGGAAGCTCCAAATTGAGGAAGGCACGATGGGACTTTGTCCAAGATAACAGTCGTCTGGCTCCGGTCCTTAAGCTCTCCGAATTCTTTTTCTTGTCCCAATGATAATTTTTTTTTTTTCGGTTCCTCATGACGCTGCCGTCTTCCCTGAACTCGGGCGACCGAACTACCACGCTCCGTCTCTCGCCCGTTCTGTTCCCGGTTTTGCGTGCTTGTACGTTCAAAAATCTGGGACTCGAGTCCAAAATACGGGAGGTAAAGGTGAATAGAAATGTGGGCAGTACTTTTGATCGGGTGAAGGGGCAGACTCTTGGGTACGTTGGTGGGTTGCGTTAATATGGGATAGCATACCTTTATGTGCTGGGTAAGTTGGTGAGGATGATGGAATTTGGAGGACAAAAAGTTGATCAAGCATACATAAATGTATGTGTCCTACATAAGTACAGTAGGAGAGATATTGAGCTAAACCTTTTTAACCAGGTACCGCCCTCCAAATATTCTGCCAGTTCTGCCAGTCTGAAACTCCTAGTATAGTTAGCGTGCAGGCACATGGTTTAGCACTAACGGTTAGCAGTCAATGGTATGTACCTAAGGAGACTACTAAAAAGACCACTAAAAGTGACATATGAAAATACTACCGGATAAGACTACCTGAGAAGACCATTAAGAGACTACGGCCGCTTATGTATTCTTGTGGCGGTATGTTCAAGAGGGAGACGGTATATAGGGCGGTATACCTGGGTACAAAGGTGTAGCCCAATATTTCGGAGGTGCCATGGACTGCACTTGCTGTCACATACTAAATCGATGGACATGGGCATGTCCTGGGGCCATCTGGTATGCTTAGTCATCCAGATGTTTGATTGGTTTGCATAGTGGGGTTTGCCATCGAGGTTTGCCTGGTGTTATTTATTATTCCTCCAAATCATATTCACGACTTCACAAAATAGAACTATATATCACCTCACTCTTAACTAGTTCGTGGAATTTCTTTTGTACAAACTTTTGCTATGCCATAATTTTTCTCTAGCTTAGGTTGTCTTCACCCCTTTTTTGGGTGGCAACCCCTATCGTGCATGGTCCATTGGTGGACAGAGACTGGACCACATTCTGGTCGTCCCTTTGTGGCTCTCATCCGTTGCGTGGCCTCCATGCGCGGCATAACTCAACGTGGGCATTTCCAAGATTTGAATGGACTGTTTCTACCTAATGTTGTAGGTAATAGGTAAGGAGAGGGAAACAACCTCAACTGAGCGTCGTACAAGATAACACAAATGATAAAGAAGGGATAGAGGGGTTACCTAGGTAAGCATACATATGTATGGAAAGGTCTCGACCAAATGAAAATCGCAAAATCATTCAATCATGTGCAACACAGATTTTGCGCCATGTCCTTTTGAACTCCACCAGGTGGCGAGCTTTCAATTCGTAATGTTCTGCGTGAATCCTGAGGGCCCTTATGTGGGTTTAAGTGGGTCTTGCTTCTATCTATAAGTCGTGAGGTCTGTTCTTTGATATCACAAGTGGAATCAGATTTGCAAGGGACTCTACGGAGTATAGCACTGACACTTTCCACTCCACTCATCTCAGGAGGTGGCTGCAAAATAACTGCCCAATACGTGGGTCAGGATCGACGTTTTGGGTAGTCCAAACGCGGCCTAAGGGGTTGTTTGTATGTGCCAAAGATAAGGAGAACAAGAAAGTTCAATAGAAAAACAAACAAATGCACTATGGAGTATATGAAGCCCATATAAAAATGGAGTATTTACAGGGTACATGGGAGTATGGGAACATGGGAACAAGCACAACCATACAACATAGACCATTTTAGCCCGAATGGATGCCAAATGCTGGATAAAAGATCGCCACAATATGACCCACACCACCTCGCTGATATGCAAGTAGCACGTACTTTAGAAGATCTAGAATGATTTTCTATTCCCCGAATGATAGAGGGAGATATGTCAGTGTGCATGGACCCATGGATGTACACTTGCAGGATTAATAGGTAAACTTAGGGTTGGGCCTATTAACGTACTCTGTAGAGGATGTGCATATAAATCCAAGTATTTTATGATATTTATGATTTCATTATCTGAAGATCTAGACTCCTTTTTTAACTATTTTAGCTCTCCAAGACGAACGAGGGAGTTTCTTGGCCAATTCCTTGGTTTTGCCATTTAATCCTGTTCTAGCCTTATCAAAAAAAAAAGAGAGAGACTCTTTACATTTTTCCCCTCTTTTTATTCTCCTGTCCTTTTCAAACCTGTTCATCTTTTCATATATTATTTTTCACCTCTGACTCCTATCATTCGTTGTGCCTTGTACCTGCATAGACGGCTTGCAGTTCGTTCTCGGCTAATCTCCCGAGCCACCGAGCCACCGAGCTCACTTACATTCCCTTCATGTCGGGCTTCATCAACCCACATCCCAGCCCAAATGAAGAATACGCAGAATATCCTCTTCCAATCATTGACAACCCCGGTGATCGTCAAAGCCTTGAGCGTGAGGCTACCGTCGATGTCAATCAATATGATGCCGGACTCGAGCCACCCACACGGCCTCGCAGTCGATCCCATCACAGGGTTCGCTTTCGTTCGCTGAGTCTGCGCCGGAACGAAGATGCCTCACATCCCTCGTCGCGCCCGTTATTGTCGTCCCCAGACCTCAGCGAAGTCCCGCTCTCCGGAACCATCACCCCGCCAGCCCCCACCCATTCCCGGGGTGGCTCTGGCCTGGCCAACGTGCACACCCCCGACGAGTTGGGCGAGACCGAGAAACATGATTTTGGTAAAATGGACCGGACTACCTCAGCCCGCGACCGCTTCAGAGCCACCGGTCAGCTTTTGCGACAGAAAACTAGCCGCTTGACGGAACGCCTCGGTCGCCCCACGGATGAAGGCGAGCCCCTCAACGCCTCATACCTTCCAGACGACTTCGACAGCGGTATCCCACTTGAGGAGCTACAGGCCCGCCGCGCTCGCCATGACGCCGACCGAGCGCACGCATTGGAGACTGGTGAGGATGTTATTGAGCCGCCCCCTAGCGCCGAGGCTCATCGCTTGGTCCGCAGCATGACCATGGTTCAGGATCAGCTGCGCAAGCGGAAACCTCGGGGCGCATATCAGCGGTCGGGACAGACAACTCCCGAGGGCTTGATCAGCGCCTTTACGCAGCGCAGACGGTCCAGTGGATTGGGCGGTGGCAGCGGCATTTTGTCGCAGTTGCTGAAGCTCCAGGCCGCCCAGACTGGAAGCTCTTCGCGCCCGGAAAGTGTCATCACGGATGACTCTGACAGTGACACGCAGGTCTCCTCCGGTATTTCCACCCCGAAGAAAGGTTCTTTCTCGCCCCCACTCCCTGCTTCTCTGTCTCTGCCAACATCTGGTGCCGCTACCCCGCGCAAGGAGAAGCTCAAATGGTACAAGAAGTCAGCCCATCTGTCCACCTCGTCGCTGGTCAATGCCTCCATGAACCTCAGCACGGCCAGTCTGCCTGCTGCGGCAGAGGCCGCGCCGGGTGTGCACAAGAAATGGAAGAGAAGCAAGCGAAAGACCCGTCTGGAAGACGAAATCCGTGTCACTGTCCATATCGCGGAGATCATCGCACGTCAGCGGTACATCATGCAACTGTGCCGTGCGCTTATGCGATACGGTGCCCCGACCCATCGTCTGGAGGAGTATATGCAAATGACTGCCCGGGTCCTGGAAGTTTCGGGCCAATTCTTTATATCTGCCCGGTTGTATGATCATGTCCTTTGATGATCCTACCACACGCACGGCCGAAGTCAAACTTGTGCGAATGGTGCAGGGAGTCGACCTTGGTCGCCTTGCTGATACACACAACGTTTATAAGAATGTTGTTCACGATCTTATCGGTGTCGAAGAGGCAACCCAGGAACTGGACGATATTATGCAGCGCAAGCCCCGATTCAACAAATGGGTCTTGGTCCTGGTGTACGGTCTTGCTAGTGCGACCGTCGGTCCGTTCGCTTTCAAGGCCCGCCCGATCGATATGCCCATCATCTTCTGTCTAGGTTGCATCGTTGGGCTGATGCAGCACGTTCTCGCGCCACGGTCCACCCTCTACTCCAACGTCTTTGAGGTTACTGCTGCCATCGTGACTTCCTTCCTCGCCCGCGCATTTGGCAGCATCATGGTCACCCGCAATGGTACATCTGAACCACTTTTCTGTTTCTCCGCTATGGCACAGTCATCTATCGCTCTGATTCTCCCCGGATTCATGGTTCTCTGTAGCAGTCTGGAACTGCAGTCTCACCAAATAATCGCTGGTTCGATCCGGATGGTGTATGCCATTATCTACTCTCTCTTTTTGGGCTATGGTATCACAGTGGGGACTACGATCTACGGGCTGATGGATGCCAATGCAACGTCGGCATCTACGTGTTCAGGCCTGGATGTGTACGGATCGGTTTATGCACGCACATTCCCCTTTGTGGCTATCTACGCTGTTTTCCTGGCCATTGTGAACCACGGAAAATGGAAACAGATGCCCGTCATGGTCTTCATCGCTGTGTGCGGCTACGTCGCCAACTATTTCAGCACCACCAAGCTCGGTCCCCAATCAGAAGTCGCCAATACCGTCGGTGCATTCACTATTGGTGTGCTAGGCAATCTGTACAGTCGGGTCTGGCATGGCCATGCCGCTACCGCCATTCTTCCCGGTATATTTGTGCTGGTACCCTCTGGCCTTGCTTCTAGTGGGTCTTTAATTGCAGGCATTGAGTACGCCAACGAGGTTCGCCAGAACCTCGACAATAATGGGACTACTGTGGCTTCTGGTGCTCTCTCTGAAACTTCAGTTGCCAGTCTTGGTTTCGGCATGATCCAAGTCGCGATAGGTATCACAGTCGGGCTGTTTATCGCGGCTTTGGTTGTCTACCCCTACGGCAAGAAGCGCACTGGTTTGTTCAGCTTCTAGTCATTTATTTGCATTTATGAACATATTTCTGTTGTATATGTGTCATGTGTCAGCCTTTTTGTTTCGACATTTCTGGTTATCGGCGTCAATTCAGCGTTTGGGATCTACACTGCATTTAATATAGACTTAGACGGGGGCGTTATTGAGCGGATATCATTTTTAGACATGGTCTACAACAATACACCATCTACAGGATCTACTTAGACAAGATGCCAACAATCGTTCCTGTCTGATATAGCCCTTCTCTGGTAGTCGAAATAGTGGATCTTCTCGTCTCGTGTCGGAACTTTCCGACCACAGTGTCACCTCGGGTGGTCGCCAAATACCCCGAGAATCCGCAAAAGACCAACATCACCATATTACAACGAGACGATCCAGAATGCGCAAAATCATCCCAACCGACTTTGTCGTCTCAGACCGCGGCGGTGTCGTGGAAAATCGATACAGCGTCCATGCAGCCATCACCGACGCCGCGGGCAATCTGCTCTATGCAGTCGGCGACCCCTATCGAATCACGCTCGCCCGCTCAGCAGCCAAACCAGCGCAGGCGCTAGCAATTGTTGAAACGGGCGCAGTGGACAAATTCAACTTCGACGAGGCCGATCTGGCTTTCATGTGTGCGTCGAATAGCAGCGAAGAACGACATATCGCCCGCGCCCGGAGTATGTTGTCGAAAGTCTCTGCTTCGGAGGCTGATCTCCGCTGCGGTGGGCATCCTCCTCTCTCTGAGACTGTACAGCGCGCTTGGATCAAGAGCGATTTCACGCCAACTCCGGTTTGTAGTAATTGTTCTGGCAAGCATGTCGGCATGATCGCGGGGGCGAAGGTGTTGGGTGGTGATGTGGCGGATTATCACTTGTCTACGCATCCTGTTCAGATGCATGTGAAACGTGTTGTTGATGATGTGTGCGGTCTTGGGGTGGACGGGTCTGTTTGGGGTCTTGATGGGTGTAATCTGCCTGCTCCCGCTTTCGAATTGCATTATTTGGCTCGGATGAATGCGACATTCGCTGCTGCCGCTGATGCCGTGGCGTCGTCGGGTTCCGGTGTTTCTTCGAGAACGAAGGCGCTGAGTCGTATATTCCATGCCATGTGGAAACATCCCGAGTTCGTCGCGGGAGAGCATCGGTTTTGTACAATCCTCATGACTGCATTCCAAGGCTTGCTGATTGGTAAACTTGGGGCGGATGGCTGCTATGGGATTGGTATTCGGGAGTGTGAGCATACAAGATCTCTAGGAGCAAAGGGTGCTGTCGGGATTTCAGTGAAGATTGAAGATGGTAATATTGGTGTCCTTTACTTGGCTGTCGCGGAGATTTTGGAACAGATTAAGATTGGAGAGCCTGGAATGCGTCAAGCGCTCTCTGCCTTTCACCACCAAAATATTTTCAACACTGTCAATGTTCAGACTGGCAAGTTCTGGCCTTGCTTTAAAGTGCGAGCAGCATGATCTAGTTAAGTAAAATGGGAATTTTTGTGTCGAGTAGCTTTATAGAGTATAGACCAATAGATATCTTATTCAAAGCTACATACTCGAAGACATGGTCATAGAGTGGAATCCTGAGCGAGCAATGATATTTGAGCTTTCTATTCAATATCAAGGACTTTCAGCCTGGCATCATTGGCCACCCTCGACCATGCTATACTATCGTTAGTCAATTTATTGTTTATTCGGTGAATCTCTTGCTTTCGCATCACTTGTTCCTTGCTTTCTTATTATGTGACTCTTGGTATTGCTTAGTCTAAGTTGAATCTATTGTTGCACGTGAAGCAAACAATCTTCCTTTATAATAAAATTGTTATTCAAATCGGCTGGTCCTTCTCACATGGTCTCTTATTGTCGTTCGTTGAATTCCCATTGTCCTTGTAGTGAATGAGAGAAGCGGACCTCGTTCATTTAGTGGCATCCTAGTATGTTACTTTTCTGCATAATGAGCACAGTAGCTATTCAAAAAACCCAAATGCGTTGCCTATAGTATGACTGCATAAATTCATACAAAATTGTCATGTCACATCTGGGTTATTTCCTATCATGTTCACATCTCTCTTTGCATCCCCCTAAGCAAAGCAACATGGATACCAGCGGGAGTGAGTATGACCAACCCTCACTAGTAAGTCTCCATCCCAGCTTCAACTGATCTACGTACACAATCTAACTCAAGGCAGCCATCAGGCACGAGGAAGAGAAAGCGCTCAAGTGAGCATGATTCCTCGCGGGTGAGTTCACTTTCCCTATCAGTTTATACTTTTGTACAGAAACTGACATGTCCTTGCTACTAGGCGAGGAAGAAGCGCAAACCAGCGCTAAATGACCTCCACAAGCTGCTGGTAACGTACCGCGGTTTGCAGCAGATGCAACGAGAGCTGAGCGAGCAGCTCGCCATCTGCGAGCGCCAAATTGCCAAGCACAAGTTTGGCAGTGTCTCGGGAAGGTCTCGTCGTCGCCGCTGCCGCGGCCGTCCATACGTCTTCCCCCGCGTGCAGTCTCCACTGCGCGAGTTAGTCAAGGTGGAGGAGGACCCCGGTCTGCCCACGTTCTGGGAGCGCGTGGGAGAGTGGTGGCGGAGATGCTGGTGAATGGAGGAAGAGGTGGAAGGTGAAACACCTCGGGGATTGGGTGGTTCTCGCTGGCGAGACTCCCAAAGTTAGATTAGTATACAGTATTGTGGAGGACCAGTCATGTTAGAAATGACCAGAGTCGTGTCTTTCTTACCTCTACCAATTCATACTATTATCTGTCCGATTAATGAGCGACCCATACTCATGCTAGTAGCATATTCACAACTTGAGCAGCTTTCACGGCTCCTACATATACTAAGTGGTTGTGGAATAATAGCTCTACTATCATTGTAGCTTCAAAGGTTACCACGGATGTTTACATCCATAGGCTGTGACGCCTTGAAGGCGGTATCTAGTTTCCTACTTAAGGCACCCCTCCTAGGAAATACTCTTACTGGGGGAATCAACCACATGCCATACAGTCAATGCATGGTTGTGAACCCGTCCTACAGATAATGTTCCAAAGCTGTCCCTTTGCTTTCTCTTCAAAATATCATGACCTGGCTGCTCTTCCATCAAGCAGTTTCCTGGTCTAGCGGTTATGATTTTCCGTTAACAATTGCCCTTAGCAAGTGTTCCGGAAAGGTTCTGGGTTCGATTCCCAGGGAAACTAATTTTTTTTGGTCTTGGTCTTTTTTCTCCTTGTCTTTTTTTCTCCTTGTCTCTTTTATCTTTTTTGATTCCGAATTACTGGGCATATTTGAATATTCTAATGCTTGCTATTTTTTGTTTTTTTGGTGTAGCTTTAGGGCATGTGTGTTGGCAGAAAATTTGCTTTAGAAATATATATTCGGAGCCCTGCAACTGATTTATCTTGCCACCCTAACAGCAAGGGCCTAGTCGGAACATCAAGAAACCTTTGGTGATCGACTGTGGAATGGTTAATTCTGAAATTCTAGCAATAATACTGCAAGGACGAAATAAAAGGAATGAAACTAATTCTCAAGATAGTTCCACGGCCCAAGGTCTTGCTAGAGAAGATCCACAAATCACTCAACCGGCGAGACAGGCTCTAGACTTGCGCAAGGGCTTGTAACATCTGCCATCTTGAATAACACGTTCAACGAGGCTCAGGTCGGTCTCATAGATGTTGCCCCGGTATCATCCTTTCATGAACCTAACTCCTTTGTCTAGCTTCTTCAACCTGTCTTTGAGGCCGGATAGGACGACCTTCGAGGTTGATCGGGCCATAACCTGGTAGAGTAGGGTAGAGTGAAAAGTCAAGTCGAACTGAGTGAGCGATTGAAATCTTGGTTTGTCTGCCTTTCTCCAGCTCTCCCTCCCTCTCTCCTCTGACCTTCCCCTTCGCTTATTTCATATCAAACCTTACCTACCTAGGTAGGTAGTCTACACCTTCTCTCTTCAGGGTCCTGATTTTTCCTCTCTTTTCTCTTCCGCTCCAATGGACTCGTCCTTTCTGACTCCAACCTTGTGATACTTTAATCAACCACTGTCTTTTCTTTTCTTTTCTTTTTTACTCTTCATAATTATTAAAATGGCACCTAATCCATCTGACCACGAACATCTGAACTCTGTTGATAGTCAAATTACACACATCCTGCGAGAGGCAGGTGTTAACCTCGTTTCTTCGGCGGATTTGCCGCCTTCTTTGTGCCCGTGTGACCAATGTGAACTTTCCTTCCTCATCCTCCCCTATTACATGTGACACAAGAAGCCAAAAGGTCTAAGAAGCACGGGACGTCAACGTTATCACTGAGCGATCCGACAGCGGTGCTTTAGCCGATATCCCACAGTTTACCTGGAGCAGCGATAGACAAATTTTGGAAGTAATCCTACCGTAACTTCCACGCCAATATTGCGATCTCGACACCAGGGGGGTTGGCCATGGAATTTTCCGAGTCCGCGGGCAGTAGACAGACTTAGCATTGACCCAAGGGCCATGTCGGATTGTTTCCTTTTCGCAAAAAGTAAGATGTCCACTACCCAGTATAGAACCTTCGCTAACCTGCTCTGCAGTCAACATCATTCACCCCCTCTATTCCCGTCCTGACCAAACTGGAGCCGTGGTACACCACGGAGACCTTTCAGGAGGTCTCGAGGTACATTCGTAGCTGAGCACACCTCGCAGGCATCATGAGCGCGCTTTAGTGCCTCTTGGATAGAACCTGCGGATCGACCTTGATGGGTACCCGGGGTTCCTGCAGCAAGAGCTGAAGTGGTTGCTCTGCGAACTATACTGAACTCATCACCAGGCACGACCTTATCTAGCTGCAGCTCTTTCTTCCAACGACATGAAGGATGTTTTGCACTTTTGACGTTAAATGTTCGGCAACCTCAACCTCGGAGGACAGGTGTGGCAGTATCTAGATGCTTGGATAGCTCCATATTATTTCTATTGGTGTTTAGTCCCCCCTAAACGGTAACGGTGGCTATCCATTATTATCCTCAATTTCGTTGATTTATTGCAAACTACCGCGGTTATCACTGCTAGATTGACTTGTATATAACCTCGAACTCATATTGAGAGTGAACTTACGCATTGATTAATCAAAAATAGATCCATCATCCTCTGTATCTCCACTAAAAGATAGCCTGAGTCTAATCTTACAACTCCTGACTTAACAGCCAACAGGCAAAGCTCCTGTCTCGGAAGCCTCACCAAACAGCGCCACTTCCTCGGCCCGGCGGCGCGTCAGCCCAGCAACAACGTCCCCATTAGCCTTGTTCCATTTCGGAAGCTCCTCAGACGCCACAGTCCCCACATCTTCACCAGCATTCATGCGGCTGATCAGACTGGATGACTGCATGTTCCCGTTGCCAACGTTGAAAGTCCACGATACGAGCGCTGCGTACTGGTTGTCGTTCAAGGTGACCGCGGTGGCAAGGGCGTTTGTTATGCCATCTTGGTAGCTCTGTTATTCGTGTTAGATAGTTTATTCATTACATACCAACCTTGGAAGACCAGCTAATATAGCGTGGTGTAATGTTTCCAAGGGGGCAGAGCGCCCTTGTGAAAACTTACCACTAGGTCATTGGCAAGCAATTGACTGGCTGTCTCCTCAGTCAGTGGTTGGGAGAATGTCACTTCCGAGCAAGTGGAGTCGCCGCAGAGATGGCCATAGCCGAGGGTGGGATTGCCGAAGCCGTCATCGTAGACGTTTGGTTGGAAGGACTCAAAGCTCTTGATGAGATCAAGGCCGTTCTCATTGATTGCGGGGCCGGTGCAGGCAATTGCCAGGGCTGGGAGGGTAGCGAGCAGGAGCTTGAAGGACATGTTGGCTTTTGGTTTTGGGGTCGTGGGATGATGGGATTGGGAGGGTTCGAGGATGTTGTATAGGCATTTGAAGAGCGGGCGTTGATGATTTATACTTTTCCCTCTTTCCTAGGAGTATATTGTTTATGCTTGATTAGCTCGCAAAATGAAGCCAACCTTGGAATACTTCATGTAGATCGTGAGTATACATCGTAGGGTTACAGTGATCTCGCTAGCTTCCCGTGTTTCAAGACCCTGACCGATCCAAAGCCGCCCGGCTGGCTCCCGTTCGAGCTGGCTTTACTTTCCTCTTTTACCCCTGTGTATGTTTTTACTGGCTTACAGAACTATAGCCTCGGTACTTCGTATACTATGGCTGCTTTTATTAGTTGGGGCCGTCACGCTAGATTAGCGTGTTTTATAGTTATCACCCCCACACCCAATTTCCATTTCTTCCTACGAAGCAGCCCGTACCAACAAATATGCTATCTTTCGGCATGGGTGCTTTATTTTGGATAAGTAGGAGATTAATAAATCTCAACCTGGCCTGATTTCTTTATCTATTTAAACGAAGTACCATGTCTAGAACTGATTTTCATAGGGCCCTGAACCTATCCTGCAATATGTTCTGGTTTGGACCCTTTGCCATCTGGGATTTGGATGGCGAGGGAAGTTGCCTTATTCACGGTTTTAGAAACTGAGATAATAGCCGAGTGAAGGCAGATATTGGCGTTCGGCGTGCTCTTCCTGCGGTGGGAATTGTGAGGACATTACCAGTTTTGGCGATACGTAGTTCGAAAAGGGAAGTACATTCAATCGTGGTTTTATTATGGAGTCCATTTTCCCGGAGAGCATTGATCTTTTGCTCACATTGTGGCGGTTCCGGTCTCCTTCGGGTACATTGGTAGGGTCTATCTACTACACGTCAATCGAACAGCGATGGTTGTTTTTGGCATATGTGAAGGATAATTGGCAGTACTAGTAGTTGCTATTCCTGGATGATCACGACCCCCAAGTCAAACATCATGTCTTCTGCTATGTGTAATTTCAAAAGCGCAATTGAAGGGTTTTTTGGCCTATCAATTTTCCAAGTACCTCCACCCCAAAGTTCAAAGTTCTGTTTTCCGCGTAAAAAATGTACTTGACAAAGTCCTCCGGCTCATAGAGCATCCGACTAGTCGCACCCCCTCGATGAAGGAGACCAAGCTCCAGACAGGAGAAATCGACAAGAATGAACCCCTCGAGTGTTACACCTGAATTAAGTTAGCAAGTACATAATTCTATGCTTCATGCTCAAGGTTCGTACCGCTGAATCGAGTAGTGGGCGGCGGACTGGATAGTTCGCAAGAATAGAGTGGGATGGTCATCACCTGGGCATGGCCCTCCTGGTACAGCTGATGTGACCAAGGGTATCTACGGGTATAGATGCGTCCTTGTTCAAGTGGCTCGTCCTGATAAAGTTTTCGTCAGAAGTGCCTTCACCAGTAGTATATGGGAATTATAATTAGTCTGCGTGAGGCTCACCTTGACGATTACCCATTCTATATCTGCTTCTATTTGCTCATTAAAATGATCTGGACCGTTTATGATTGGGAATAAATCATACCTGGGTGTCCCGGGCATCCAACTCCGTAATGACGAGGACTTCTGACCTTTCTGACCTCTATTTCGTGCATGGCTGCGAGTGCCGAACCATGAGCAACAGCCATAGTGCTTGCGGTATGTTAGCTAGACCGAGTATCAATCACCATTGAGAAAGCTTACGGTTCCCCAGGTGAAACTGTCATGTACAGCATTCTTCCCCCAACTCCAAAGCACATATGAAGTTCACTTTGAAGGTAAGGTGACGATGCCAGTCCACCAACAAGGACAAGTTTCTGGACAAACGACAATTTTAGCCCTATCGCAGGAGTTAACCTGAACAAGTAGTATACCCACGTTGATCACCCTGCGGCCGCATTCTCTATCTGCAGCTGTCATCTGCGAGTTGATCAGGCCAATGATGTTGCGGATGACTCCGTCAAAAAGTGATTGAACGTCTTTGCCCGTCAGGATAAACTGGTAGTCCCCCTGATTAAAGTATGGCATTCTGCAAGCCGCCCGGCCCCTCCTAATACGAAGTGGCAAATGGAAAGGCCCGTCCCCTGGACTTTGGAAGTTCCTTTTTACCTTTTCGAACTCTGTCATAAACTCGCCCCCTGGGCCGATGAGATAATTCAGGTGCTTGAAGGCTTGCTGAGGGAGGCGCGTTCTCATAAGGTCAAAAAGTCGACTGTCGATAGCCGCGCCTCCACATTTTGCACCTGCATCATGTCAGCGTCCGGATAGATATAATAATCGAAGCGAAGAGCACATCACTTGCCTTGTATAGCAGTTATCCTCGATAAATTGAAACTGGTAGGATCTGTGACAAGGTATGACGCGATATCCTTGACGTGAATTGTTAATAGAGCCCTTGACACTCGGATTCCAATCGTGGTGGAACACGGGAACAAGAAGACGCACCACTGTCCCACTGCCACAGTCGCACACCAAGATCCCGTCTCCAGTCTGGAGCATGGAGTTAGACCTGAGTTCGGCATGTACACTTTTTGCGGCCGCTTCAGGCTCGGACATCATTGTAAGCCTATCCTGTGGTCTCCTAAAATCCCATGCCTGAAGTACGGCATGACGGCTCAGTCGTTGTCCCTGCTCAGACCAGGTTGCAGGAACGCTGAATTGAAGTACGACAGGCAGACTGTTGAGTTCCAGACCTAACTTATTCTGGAGTGCCCTCCACACGAAGTTCAACACATGAGATAGGTAGTCGGTGACAATATCCACGGGGGCTCGGTTCTTGTCAGGGTGGAGAACCTGGTCAGGGTTACCAAGGAAAAGCCTTTGTTTTAGAACCTGGTCATCAAAATCGGCCGTGTTGCTATCCAGGAAGAGCTTGGTCAACGAGTATGCCCTCATGTCAGGACTGATGGTAAATCCCCAGCAGGGGGAAAGCATGGTGAAAGATGGGTTATCAACTGGGTATGCTATCCTGGATGGCACTTTCAGTTGATCGCCACCGGAGGGCCATGGTACGTGTTCTTCAGGAGTGGCCACATTGTCTTCAACAAAGTAGATTCTGACTCCTAGATGGCACTTTATCAGCGCAGTTCCTCCTTCCATAACGCGCTTGCTAGGGATATTACCAGTGCCTGATGTTCCATAGTCAAGGCCAATGATGATCCGGTTAGGAAGGTTGCAACTTATTGACGGGGGTTGATAGTGTTGAATGGAGCTGCTCATAGTGATAATCCTGTCTTTGGGAGTGACTTAGCCATGTGGAAGGACCGTCTACGAACCTCTATTTAAATCATTGCCTGCGAATCAACTATTTGTCACAAGATAGACCTAGGATTGATTCAAACCATCTCATCCGGTGTATTTCAAGACAAGTATGTTGAGCAAAATCTAATATGTTTCTGAGATTACGGCCGCAGAACCCATTTTTCCTTTGTTGTGGACTTGTACTGATATTCTAGGTGATTCAATTTCTACTTTCTATATGCTTATCTGGCAATTCCGATTCCGAAAAGCGTTCAGTATACCATCCCGAATCTGTAGATATATATTATAGTTTAATGAATGTAGCTGGCTCTTATGAGGATGGTGATGTATACTTGGACATTATTAGCCAGTTTTGGCAAGGAAGCTTGGAGAGACCAGATAATCTACCCACATTAAACATGTGGATAATGATCCAACAGCAGTAGCTCCGTTGGAAATTGGGCCAAGACATCGAGTTGGATAGATGACGACTTCCCGTTTGTTTCGTTTCAGTTTATCTCTGCTTTCAAAGAGACTCTTGACCGTCTACTCTGTAGTGTTTCTCAACTGTCTCATCTGTGGTCGGAAATAAATTGGGCACATGGTTGAGGGGTTCAGGTGAAAGAAGAAAAAGTTCATCTGGGAACAAAGCGACCGAGAGAGAGAAAAGAAAAGAAAAGAAAAGGGAGAGACAACCATCCTTGCAGTGGCGTATCCCTCCCACCCCCCCCCCTCCTTTAAAACAAAGAACCGCATCTGCAATGGTTTCGGAAGTCCATTGCGAGAGTCAAAGAGACTAAAACATAGCAGAAAAGGATCCCACACAGTCTCAGATAAATAGATGTGCTTCCGCTCCATAGTAGTTGTTTCTTACCATACTTTCCAAAAGTCAGATTTTCATCATGCCCATCCCTGACATCTCTGAAGCTCATGTGACATGGAGTCAGGGCCTACGTCCCAAGCGGGTGACCGAAAATCCATTTGAAGGAATCAGCCGTGACAAATATATAGACGCCGAGGAGTGGCATCGCAAGCAACAAGAAAAAAGAGAAAAAGAAGAAGCAAAAAGGACCAGAATGATCAAAAAGCAGAAGGGAGAGATTCCTTGGTGGGAATCCGACGAAGACGAGGAAGACTCTGTCAAACCGGCTCCCACTTATGAAGAGCTCAAGGAGGCGCTTAAAACCTGCAAGGATAATCTCCATTTTCTCCGACATGATCGGCTGTTGATGCTTGGATGGCACACCTTGTCACAGTTCCGCATTACAGCATGGGAACCTGAACTCAAATCATTGACGTGGAGTTGTTCGAGCTGGGGATCAAATAATTGCATCCAAGCCAGAGGAAGCAAGTATAAGATTCTATCCAACGAGCAAAAAAAGGATGTCATTGCTAGCTTAAAGGGATGGGTTGTTCAGGATGACTTTGACACAACGGTCTCACGGCTCCCTCCTAACATACGGCACACCATCCTGAGTAAATTTGCTTCAATGATCATTTTCAAAGATTGCCTGAGACTTTTCTTCTCAAACCCCTTCTGGTATTTGGATACCGGCGATGAATTCTCAAACAGCGAAAGCTCCGAGGTTGAGACTCCTTTTGGCGCTCAGCTGCATACCCTGTACAAAGCGCTCCAGAAAGGTGACGATTCCTCCAATATGTGACTTTGTGACGGAGTTGAAAGCTAACATGCTTTTCTTGTTTTAGGGGAGCTACAGCACGCTAACCACTGGCGGGCACAGACAATACGTCTTGCCAATATGACAACCCAGAACCCTGCCACGATGGTCCGTCGAGACACGACCGTCGGGCTCGCAAATGAAGGAGTTATAAAGTCTAAAGCATTTCAATTTGCTGCCACTAAACTGGAAGACAAGGTCTTTCGATGCCTACTCAAAGACCCAGACGAAGACAAATTGAAGACAAGCCTCGGAAGACTATACCATGAGATGGCTGTACTCGCAAAGAACTTGGCCACATCGCATCCGAGCCTGGGATGGAGGGTTTTGGATCAAATTCCAACCAAGTTTGATTCTCGGTCGAAGGTAATTGAAGCGGCATTCGTCCACGACCTCAACGAGGGTGAGACAAGGCTTAACCAGCATAACGTGCTTGCAATCTTTCGACCATATTTCTTTCGAGTTGGAGCATGGGACGAACATGGAGCTAAAGAGGAGAGAGTCTGTAGAGCTCACGTTTTCGTGGAAGACCCCATAGGGCGATGTCCTAACGAGTTCCCTTCCGAGGACGAGGATGCGTTCCCAACAAAAAGGACGAAGAGGAAGGCCAAGAAAGCGAAGACTGAGGAAGATGTCGAGGTTCGGACAAAGGAATCAGCACTACAAGGCAAAGCAAAGAAGGGAACTAAAAAGAAGAAGATCTGAATACAGCACTCCAGTCTTTGCTGCTTTCATAGTATTCTTCCTTTCAATCTCCTTCTGTTTTTTTTTGGCGAGAGTGTCCACCGGTGTTGTATTCATTGTTTTCTGCTCATGTTGTTGCGTTTTATTTTCCTGGCTTGATGTCTTGTGGACTTTGTAACTGATCGCAAAGCTTTCCAATGTTCGTCCTTGTTTGTTCCAATGTTCATCTTTGTTTGTTCCAATGTTAATCTCGCCCTATGTTTGGATAGTACGGACTATAAACAAGCTTTCTCCAACTGGGAAATTCTAAAGACGGAAGACCAAGATCACTTTCCGCGTGAGAGTCATAGGTAAATATATGGAACAACAAGCCAAGTTTGCGTGTTCCACTCAAAGGTTTTACCTGTTAGGCATTTACTCTTTTTCACAAAAAATGGTGAACGAAACATAGATATCCATTCGAATTCCTTTATTTAGGCGCCAGGCCGAGGAGTTTCAGCCGATCTTACGACACCCACCAAAGATAAATGGCGAGAACATTGAAATCCCTTTCGAAGCTTAGCGGTGTCTTTTCACGCGCTTCCACACGAAGAATGCGTAAAGCTGTCTTTCCTTCCAAGGTTAGTTGCAAAGCGAGTATTACTGTTACAGCCGCATAGTGGACTTTCTTTTGTTACGGCTATACATGCAAACTCATACATAGTACATAGGTATGTATTTTGTAAACGTGGAGGAGATATAATCACACTGCTACTTTGACGTATGTTACCAAGTCTATAGCCAACTTAGAATAATGATACGATAGTGTGAATGACATGGTCTAAAATCCAAAAGTTATCCTGCTTTCATGTAGGCAATTTAGCCAATTTACCGCAGACGTCGACAGATCACCAATTTGGCGGATGGTGAGCGAAGAATAGCACGAGCGCAGGGAAGAGGTGAATCCAAGGACTCAATTATCTATGGATATAAAAGTGATTGAAGGTATATCTCATGCATGTGGAAGAGAGTACAGACACAACAAGAGGGAGGACAAAGAAGATATATCATTTGTGCATCTCACCACACCGTAATCAGAGATTATGTTCCTATTTACATAGCCTAGGGGTGGCAGGCGCTCAGCCTAAGCATGAACGAATGTGCTGTCCTAGTTAGACCCGCTGACACCACCGGAAGAAGTCAGAGTAGCAGCACTAGAAGCATCATAGCTGGCAGAGGCATTGACACCCATGGTAATTCAAAGAGATCATCCTCAACCGTTTCACCAAGTAGAGCGTATTCGAAGAAGGGATCGGCGTTGCTGCCCGTGGTCTCAGCGATCACGACGTGGTCATCCGCATTCTCGGTGATGGAAACCGTGCTAGTGTTGCAGGGGTAGGTCTTCTCAACCTGGGTGATCAGATCCTGGTCGAAGAATAGTTGACCAATATGGGCAACGTGACCGCCAGATATGGTTTATCTGTCTGCTCCTCGGCACCGACATGGAGGTAGGTAGTGCGGCCACCGTAGTGACCAGGGAAGATAATTTTGAACTGAACCACACCATCGGCATCAGTCTTCTGGATACCGCGCAGGAAGGTCTTATCGAGATTGGTAGCATTGCTGCCATTACCGTTCTCGCTGCTCTGGACACCAGAATAGACACTGGTGTTGCAGTTCCAGACATACCAACCGATCGTTAATAAGACAATGGTGTTAGTATAAGGCGCCTTTAGCGAGGACATCCGAAATGTTAGCGACTGTGAAAAGTAAATAAGAGGTCGAGAGTATTTTCAGCGTTTTCAGTTGATATTGCTCTCGCAAATCTTGCGGCTATCTAGAGAATTGTGTCCGTTCCATTAACCCTCGTAGATCAATTAAATAGTGAAGTAGAGTGGTCCGTATTGTTAGCAAAAATGCGACATTACGAGCGAGGCAAGGCGAAAAAGAAAGTCAGGGGCGTTGAGTGGGGAAAATACCGAGCGGACTCGGTAAACCCAACGGGAGCTTTCCTTCATATAATCAATAATATCAGTTTCCTTCAACAAGATCCGATATGGTGTAGTGGCTAACATCGCCGTCTCTCACACGGCAGCCGGGGGTTCGATTCCCCCTATCGGAGTATTCTTTTTTTTTAATCTCAATAATTGTCAGAATTAGCCAATCGAATGCCAAGGGAAAAAGAATGTTTCCAAGGTTCCATGGCCATTTGTCATAGAAAGAAAATTGTAACTCTAACTAAACGAATACGAAGTCATCTTGGTAATATTGTAGGTGGAAGTGGGCTTGATAGCCTAACTAAAACCAATAACGAGGGCCAATCTTCGAAAGACAGCATCCAAAAAAAATATCTGAAAACGCTCAAAGAGACTTCCAAAGGACATGTATCAAACACTACCCAAAAAAGACTTCGGGCCGTATAAGGGAGACTATTGCACTAGGAAGAGTGAGACGTAGCCAGAGGCTCTAGGAACCACCATGTGTAGTTATGTACCTAGTTTTCGTAGATTAATGCACCCTAATAGATCGGTAAAGTAGGGCCCAGGCGGCTACTAATGTTTTGCAGCAGATCCCTCGGCCTTTCATTGAGGCCGAAATCCGAAGCCAAGCTTAAAGAGCATTTCGAATAATTGACAATTAGGACTACTCATACGCTCAATGCTCTCAAATTGTCTTGGAAATGGCACCTGATTCAAATTCTACCTCTATTCCTCATCTCAAGGGAGATCACATATAGCACCAATGTAGAGCGCTGGTAGGTCGGGTTTTGACGGGTTTTGTCTGATTCTGCCGGGTTATGAACCCTAACAAGTATCCATGGGTAAGCACCCTACTTAATTCTGTAATACTCCCTACATGTGCGGTTTTCGCTTGTTAGAGGCTACAGAGGGCCCAGTAGTATACCTGGAAGTACTATCGATATACCAAATAATGACATCGTTGAGGGAAAACCCTTCTGATATGCGCCTAATCTAGAACATCTGATGGCATCCGCTGACAAGTGGAAATTCCTCAATTCTTCATACGACATGGGTCGAAATCGATACAATCGTTTTTTAAAGCAATGACATAGTTTGAAGATGCCAGACAGCGGAGAAGTAGCTAGTTATATGAAGTAGTTGTAGGTAGTCGTTCCTAATGCCGGTCACTTGCTTCGGTGCTTCTTGGAACAAGCGCCGAATGCCCCCCGTGCTCCGACATTTGTCGGACTTCGGGCAATGAAGCACCGGAATGATTTCACTATGCGTGTAACAGGGTAGTTTAGGCCATCTCACACGATTACATTGTCGGATATAAATACCATGTGGACCTGTCAATGAGAAGAGACAGACTCATGTGAAATTTTCGACAAATCACGACCATGGAGTCTGTCAGCCATCTTCCTGCAATTTTATGTTGCTTTCTCGGAGTATTGGGTCTCGTAAGATTGCTGTTTATCAGAGAACCTCTCCGCTCTTAAAGCTGACTGCAGTGTAGCACTTCATTTATAAACGTCTCTCTAGTCCGCTCGCACGGCTTCCGGGCCCGGCGATCTCTAACTGGACCGATCTTGTCTATATACGATATTGGTTCGCCGGGAAGGTCCCGTACTATGTTCACGATCTGCATGAGAAATATGGTAAGAAAATGATTCGAGGACAAAACCCATGGAATGGGCCTTCGATCATTCCAAGCTTGGGAATATAGAGTGCTGACATGTGCAATATCAAGGTCCAATCGTCCGAAACGGGCCTAATAGAGTCGACATTTGCGACATCGATGCCGTGAAGGAAATACACAAGACTAACTCGCGCTTTCTCAAGTCACCTTGGTATCGAACGCTCCTACCAAATGGCATGGAAAACGTCTTCTCGACCACTGATCCGCATTTCCATTCTCACCGCCGCCGTCTATTGGCATCGCCGATCTCCGACACGTCACTGCATCAGCATGAAGATTTAATTACAGGCCGGGTGAAAATGACGATCTCAAGAATGGCAGAAGAGATGCAGGACCGTGGCACAACTGACGTGTTTAAATGGTGGCTGTTCATGGCGACAGACATTATCGGGGAACTTAGCTTTGGAGAATCGTTCCGCATGCTCGAAGCTGGCAAGGTGATAAACAAACAGGAAAGGCTCCAAAATTAGTCTAACACTACACCACAGAAAACCCAGTACACCTTGGATCTGGAACGGATCGCAAGCCTCCAACCGATTCGAACAACATTCCCTAACCTGGTCTACTTTGGCAAATATCTGCCTTTGCCAGTCTTCAAGCGCACCATAAAAACCGGGAAGCGAATGATCTCATATACAAGCCAGTCCATCGACCGATACAATAAAATGATCACCGAAAATCCCTCCAACCCGAAGAAGACGCTCTTTACCAAGTTGTTTGACACCGAGAAGGGCGGCCTTACTCCTGAAGAGATCAAGAATGAGGCTCAAGGGTACATCGTTGCAGGAAGTGATACCACTGCTGTTACTTTGACCTACCTTACCTACGCTGTCTGTGGAAACAAGCAGATTCGAGACAAGCTGGTTGCCGAGGTGGCAGCGTTGTCTGAGCCGATCCATGACAACGACCTTCGGAGTTTGCCTTACCTCAACATGGTCATCAGCGAGACCCTTCGTCTTCACACGGCCGTTCCTTTTGGTCTCCCTCGTGCTGTACCTTCAGGAGGGGCTAGTTTCAAAGGATACTTCCTTCCGAGCGGAGCGACGGTGTCGACTCAGTCTTATAGTCTACACCGGGACCCGACAGTCTTTCCCGACCCAGACACGTAAGAAGAAAATCCGCCGCGCAAAGAATAATACTAACAGAATGCAGGTTCAATCCCGAGAGATGGGAGAACCCGACCAAGGAAATGAAGGATATTTCCATTCCATTCGGCGGTGGATCGCGCAGTAAGTCAAGAAATACATAACCCGATAACCTTGGAAAGCTTACCGGCTTACACAATGGATAATATGTAGTCTGCATCGGAATGCACCTGGCCCGCATGGAACTTCGCCTAGGATCAGCCCTGTTTTTCCGAGAATTCCGAAATGCTCAACGATCCAACAAAGAAGAGATGACCGAAAAGGACATGGAAATGCAATCCTTCCTCTTGATGGCACCAAAGGGGCACCGCTGTCTGATTGAAACGAACTGAGCTGGTTCTATCAAGTTGACCGAATCGATTTCCCCTCTTCGTTTAAAGCTCATTCGACCTGGCTCGCGCAATTTGCGTCTTGGGACTCTTAAGACACCCAGATAAATTGCACACGGCCATTTCGCTTTTTCAATGGCTTGCGGTGCGTTCGATTTTAGGTAATGTGGTCGTCATTGATGGAGGCGTCATATCTGGGTCTGTTAATTATCGCTTCTCGAGTAGCTGTTTGTCTAGGTAGCACTCACTTTGAATCCACAATAACTAGCGGTGAGCGCTATGAACTCTTCGAAATCACCACGGTCACTTGCCGAGTAATTAATATCAGACACGAGGTTAACATTAATGAACAGCGATGAACAGACTGCGAAGTAACGGCGACAGAATGTGGTGTGGTGAGTACATTCTCTACAAAAACTTATACTAACCAAGGATGGAAAGGGGGAATGAGGAAATGAAGATAAATTCATTCCTAAATATATGCAGATCAAATATGCAGATCGAGTTATGTACATGCAAAAGGGGTATATAGGACGCCTGCGTGCTATAATGGTAGACGATCATGTTCTTCATGACCCTCGTTTTCATCCTTGTGCGACACCAGTTGATAAGGGCCACTGGAGCTGAAACCCTGACGAAGTCGACGGTGGACAGCAAAATAAACACCGCAGAGAAGGCCGACAAGTACCACAAACAAGATGGGCCCGAGGGCCCATAGGCTTATATGGGGAGAGCCCCCCGATGACGCTGGTAGTCGCTGGAGTAGTTCCGTCACACCGAGACTCTCTCCGTTGGAGTTGATTGCACGCACGCGGAAGAATGAATCAACTTCGGAGGTCAGTGGGATTTCAGTTTCGAAACCGGTGCGGGGGATCTGGTCGACAGCCGCGAAGGTCATATTTCTAAGGTCTTCACCGTCCCATGCCTCAACTCGCCATTCCGCTACCTCGGTAGCACCGTTCCAACTAACGAAGACACTCTCTGGTGTGATCGCAGTGTCGGGTCTTGTCAGAGGATTACCAACCCAGTCGAACTTGAACACTCGGTAGGAGACGACACGGCCGAATGTGAAGAAAGCAGAGGCGCCAAAGTGCACATTGCATACAATATCGCCCTCTGCAGAGAACTCGGTGAAGGCTGCAGAGTGACCCCAGCCCACGAGCACGTTGCCTGTGTCTAGTACTTGCACATTCCCCTGAGAGACGGCCATGAGGTCATGCGGATGCTCAAAAGATTGCGCTAATGTTGCCTGCCGTGCTCCCATATCAAGATCAATGATCATCCCACGGCTCACCGCGGAGAGGTTGTCGTTATTGCAGGCTGCATTGTCGAACAAGCTGAGACGGTTGGGTCCTTGCCAGCGAGCGTCATGCTGCCATGAGAAGTCGGTGGCAGCTCCATCCGAGGCATCAGCAAAGTTGTTCCGTTTCCCTCCTAGTGACCAGAGGACATCACCAGTGGTGCCATCAATGCATGCAACAGTATGGAGATGGCGCATCGAAATTAGGTACCGGCCCTGATCATCCTTGTCCACGCTGTTGATGTGCGAGTGGTCATACCCCGAGGTCCGTGTCTGACCGCTATCTTCAATCGGATAATAACTGTCACTCGGGTGGTAAAAGTCGGATACGCGCCACTGGAATAGCAGTTCTCCGGTTTCGAGGTTGATTTCCTGGAACATTCCATCGTAAAACCATCCTACCTCCGGGCCGCCGATAGAGCTCAAATCCATCAGGATAGGGTCATAGATCACCAAAATTGCCGTATCGTTGGATGTGATTTGGAAGTCATGCAGGTCACCGTCATATACGCCGATTGGAGACACCACATACTTCTGGGTGTAGGTTGAATCAAGCTGTGATTGGACAATGCAAATTAGAGAACCGAAATCGTGGCGAGGTAGCTCGATGTACGACTTACCATGTACCATGATCCTCTTCCATAGCCGTCGGCTGTGTCTCCTTGCCAATAAGTGAGGTAGTCCTCGCCCTTGTACCGCTGTACTTTGAAGTCTTGTGTCGTACCCCGTTCCATTTTGTCCACACAAGTTCTCCAGCGGGGTTCAGGATCATCGGACCTGGATGCGCAGTTGAATCGCCTCGAGGCGCAAGGAATGTGTACCGGGGATCGCATTTTGCGCCAGGCGGGGTGATTTCGACAACAGGTGACTCCTGATCGAAGGAGATGTAATTTCGGTCTGGACCGAACCCTTGAACTCCTAGATCATACCAGCTTAAACCGGCGCGGAACCGGAATTTGAGAAGTTGTGGGACAGCAAACAGATAGAATACAATGAGACCCCCGATGGCCGCGAGAATCAGAGCAATCCATCGGAAGAGGAAGCGGGTGCGCAGACGATCATTGCGAAGCCAGGAGCTCAGGCGTACCACGCCAGAAGAAGTCCGCAAGAACATTACCGCATCGCGGACGAAACAAGGGATTCGAGCAGAGAGACAGTGTGAGCGTTTTGCCTCGGAGCCAGGGGCTGCGACGGCATGGTTTTATGTCACATCCTCCTTTTAACGTCGATTCCCCGCCGTCTATCCCGAAAAACACTTCTTATCGGCAGGAACCACTTGGTCTTGGCGACACGGACAGTGGAACTGAGCGTGTACGCGTACAGTGATTCGGTAGATGGCGGATTTCCATAGGAATATCATGGTCTGCCAAGCTCCACGTGGGTCAAGATCCATTCGCGAATTGCGCGTCTGCGCCAACCAGCGACGAAAACATCTGCCGAGAGGGTAACGCGGCGGTAATTACCTCGTGGCTGGATGGAGTCCCATCCATCACCCAGTGAGAATTTCGCTGCAAGATCTCCACGAAGGGAACGGCAACGCCATCAGCCCCGCGCGTCGTCATCAAAGTATTCCCGAGGTTGTGGCGCTAATTTGTGGCGATCCGGCTCAATCTTCCAATCTTGGGATCAGATAAAAGAATTCAATGTTTCCTATAACATATTATAGTGTGTTGTACTCTGTATATTGCACACAAGGAAAAGGATTCATCAGCAATGTACTTTATAACTCAAACATCTACCGTTTTTCTTTTTTCTTTTTATGCTGATCTCTTACTCCTCTCCTTTTCACAGAAACTTCGGAGATCGGCCTTGATGTCTCCATTCAGTTTAGTCCCCAAGTCCCAAGACAATGGGATATGGAAAAGGTGAATTCGAGGTGAGAACAGACAACATAAGAAGGTAAAAAGAAAGGACGTGCAATTTTTCGTATTCGGTTCTGCGTATTTTGGCGCCAAGACATTGCGGAGTGTTCGTCACTCGATGGTCATGTGGGTACAACAATGTATCTCGGCAGATGCTGGGCGCTTGGGACGATTCCATACCGCGGGTTTATCTTTGAACGTTGGAATAAGCATGGCTTTGAAATTCCCTATAATATGTAGGGCCGAGATCCTTCACTTCTTAGTAGTGGAAGAAATGGTGACTAGTACGTGGTACGGGGTGTCTTATTGCTAAATATATATGTGGTCTCATCTCCATATTGCATCAAAAATTGACAAGTACATCTTCCGGATAATTATGGGCACAGGAATGAGCATAATCCGCTAACTTGCACGGCATATTGGCTTAAGAACATGTAACATGCTATCAGCCTAGGGATTTCCCCGATGTTCATTACGGATAATACTTGGCAAGCCACGCGATCGAGAAAACGCCAAAAAAAAAAGCCCCTAACCATGGGCCGGAATAATGAAGCCTCGTCTCACTGCTTTATATCTACCTACAATACGGAGTCTAGGTAGAATTGTATAAAACTCTAAAGGAAAGCTTAAAGACTATCTGTACGGATATTATATGACGGGACAGGAAGAAGTTGAGGAACATTGGAAGGATAATTAACTGAAACATATTTCGCCCGGAAGGCCCGGCTAACAATATACAACATATTAGCAGGTACGGAGTAAAAGGTACGATGTGGTATTCTTTTATGTCTTACTTTTATTTGAACAGAGTAACTCCCTATGTACGGAGTACGGACCTCGGGAGTATTATTGGATCCTTTATGAATAATGCAAACCTTGCAATATTTTTGGACTATTAAGTATTTGTGGATATTGAATACGTATGAAGTGCGTCCAATAAGGAATACAATATTGCAAGGCATCCTTATACGTACAACATACGACTCCGTACAAGGATGTGCAGAGGCCTTTGCATTTGAAATCATGAAAATATGAGACATTTCAATATGGGACATTGGCTCCAGCGGCTTGTGCACTGAAGAAACCGGAAAGTTTTCGATGCCGCCTATAAAGTTAATAACCGGGAGGGGCCAATCATAGCCGAGTATATATTTTGAACTCCATTTACTCCATTCACCCCATTTATATTGAACTCCATTCTATCCGTACAGCATATGTTGTATGTTATATGTGACGGAGGAAAAAAAATTATTCACGGAATTGAGATTGTGAAATGTAAATCTCCCAGTCATAAGTTATTAATATGAAGTCGATAAAGGTACCTGCAGATGCGTCGCAGCTGGGCAACGCCCTCGACCAAATAAACTTCTTTGTTGGATCCACTTTTCGGGCTTTCCCTTTCTCCCTTCCCCCCTTGATTATGACCTTTCCCCAGGGCAGAGCCTTGATCTGATCGCGTTTTTCCCTTTTTCATCATACCCGCGCATCATGGACAGAGCGATGGAGAAGGATATGATGTCCCAGGACGTCGGCATCGACGCGACCGACCAGGATGATTGGGACATGCAGCGCCTAGGAAAGACCCAACAGTTCAAGGTGGGTTGCGCATTTCCTGGAACCGGGCCTAATACTGATCGACGATAGAGAAACTTTCGTTTTTATTCGATCTTAGGTTTCACGACGACGTTGATGGCGACATGGGAGTCGATTCTGCTGTGAGTCTGCACGCGCGATATTGCAAGGGAACACTGGGGAATAATGAAGAATGGCACAGCACGAGTACCTACGGCCTGACCGATGGTGGACGAGCCGGTATGGTCTATGTATATATTGGCTCGTTCGTTGGATTTTTCTCTGCAGTGATCTCCATGGCCGAGATCGCCTCCATGTAAGTCTGATTCGACCTGCACATTGCCCACGGATATTGACTAGCCAGCTCCCCGACATCGGGTGGACAGTACCACTGGGTCAGTGAATTTGCCTGGCCGAGATGTCAACGATTCCTGAGCTATCTCACCGGTTAGCCGACACCTTGAATTCCAATCCGACGATCCTCAGCGCTAATCCGGTTCTAGGTTGGCTCTCGGTGCTAGGATGGCAAGCTGCTTTTGCTAGTATTTGCTACCTTTGCGGTACTCTGATTCAAGGACTACTGGTCTTCAACTACTCAGGCCCCTCCGGTTGGGTGTATGGCTTTGAGCGCTGGCATGGCACACTGCTGACCATCGCTATCGCTGCCGTCGGAACTTTGGTGAATACCTGGGGCTACAAGATTCTCCCTCCACTGGAGGGCCTCATCCTCGCCCTTCACCTCTTCGGTTTTGTTGTTGTCGTTGTCCTGATGTGGGCCATGTCTCCGGGAAAGGCCTCGGGCGATTCCGTCTGGAAGGAGTTCACAAACTCTGGCGAATGGCCGAGCATGGGCCTTGCGTGTCTGGTGGGCCAGCTGACTCCGATCTTTTCCTGGACAGGCCCCGACGCTGCTACGCATATGTGTAAGTCAAATGCCATATCTCTTGTTAGCGATGATAGCTAACATCTATTAGCCGAGGAGGTACAGAATGCTGCCTTGGTGGTCCCCTGGTGTATGGTCTCGACCGCTTTGATCAACGGCGGTCTTGGTTTCATCATGCTAATCACCTTGCTGTATAAGATGGGAGATATACAGGATGTGCTCGCCCCGGCGAGTGGATTCTCCTTCCTCCCGGCAGTTAATCATGCCACCGGCTCCGTGGCTGCCACTAATGCTGTGGCTGCTATCATTCTTGTGATGGAAGTCTGCAGCGCTATCGGTATTCTTGCGACAGTCTCCCGTCAGACCTTTGCTTTTGCCCGCGATGATGCTTTGCCGTTCTCTAAGCAACTGGCTCACGTTAACCGAAGCACCCAGATCCCCATCTGCTCTGTGTTGGTATCGACCATTATTACCGTGCTGCTGAGTTTGATCAACATCGGATCTACTGCCGCTTTCAATGCCGTCGCGTCTGTGATGATCGCTGCGCTCTTCACCACTTACATCTTGCCGATTGCTGCCGTCATCCGGGTCCGATTTCAACCGGGTGGTATCCCGCCTTCGCGCTTTTCGCTCGGTATTTTCGGGTTACCAGTTAATGTCTTCTCGTTGGCTTGGCTTTGCTTCGCCATCATCTTCACCTTCTTCCCAACCGCCAATAATCCGACCCTGGTGGATATGAATTGGTCTATCCTTGTCTTCGGAGCCGTTGTCATATTTGCAATTGCTTTGTACATTGTTCACGGCCGTCGAGTATATCGTGCGCCTGTGACCCAAGTGCGCAAGGTTGAATAAAACCATACTTTGGTATTATTGGACCCTACAGCCCATTTGCTCAAAGGTTTGCGCTCAAACGCACCTATCTATTTTGGCACCAAGCGCTGGCCCATTTTCTTTGCGTATATATATGAGATTTAATAGCGACGTGGACATACAACATATTGGAGATAATTTGATACCCAAAGAAATATGAATCCGCCTGAGTAGCGTTGATTGAACTTCCAAGATCTGGCGTCCCTTGCGTACCTCCGCCTTTCCCCTTCCCTTCCAGGTATGGCGCCCTCAGCCTGACCCATTTTAGCCTCCCTGATGGGCTGCCGAGATAGTGCACGTGATTGTATCGGATATTTGACATGGTCACGTGCTATCGGGTGGTCCTCAGATCACGTGCGTGACTTGTTTTCCACCTGTAGTCTTGGCATTTTGGAGGTCCCCTAAGAACCATTAAGAGTTACAGCATATTATGGCTGCAAATATCTAATAGACCAATATTCTATCGAAATCCTGAGCCTCGAATGCAGAAAAAGGAAAACTCAGTTGACGCTTAATAATTCTGTCCGATCCATACCTAGGTAGGTACCTAGGTAGTTACTTTTGAACTCCACCCCAGTTTTCTCCAGTACACATATTGCCATTCAGGCACAGGAAACTATATATACAGAGATGGATTCCCCATCAGATATGGTGACACCAGACTGCACGCCAAAAAGGAAACCCAGAACCTGCCCTCACTGTAAGCGTCATTTTCGCCGCCACGAACATCTCCAACGGCACATTCGGATTCGTAAGTCCAGACATCTGAAAGACAATCCTCACATCTAGAGACTAATGCGTTCCAGATACAAAAGAAAAGCCGTACGAGTGTTCATGTGGTGCTTCTTTTGGCCGGCGCGATCTCCTAAAGCGTCATGAGAACATTGGCCATTCTTCAATAACCCCGTCATCATTGCAAGAGCCATCGCCTGTGACTACCGATGACAGTCAAAGCAACCAATCCCAGGGAAATAATGCCGTTACGACACATCACCCCAGCACATCCTTTTGGGAACTTTCTGAGCTTCAAGGCGCGGATGTGTCGGCTGGAACGATCCATCGGCAGGAACCACTTCCCGATCTTCAATTTGAAGGTACATGGCATTCATTCTACTTCACTTGAATTTGCGGAAAAATTCTTCTAACTAGGTTAGGAGGCTCGCTTTTTAATGCACAGGATCTCTTGGTATTGCAGGACTTGGAATCGTTCAGCCATAATATGGGGCTCAACACTGAATGGGCTCTGCCTTCCGAGCCTAGTATTGTTCAAATTGTTGCTGGAGAATCGAACCTAAATCCTTTCTTTGCGGGGTATACTGGAAATATATCGCAAGAGCGGCCCTCTTCGCAGTCGGATCAAGATCAGTCTCTAAGCCAACTTCCCATTGAACGAGAATCAGTTGGTAAGTCTCTGCGCCAAATTTTTATTTGCCTACATGAGTACTGACGGTAATTAACTAGCCGAGTTTGGAGTGTTAACTTTACCCATTGTGAGAATCACCGATGACCACCGCAATCGCCTTCTTCGAGCTCTGGGTCGATCTCAGACGGCGATGCACGAACCCCTTTTTCCATCCTGTCACTCACTTACAAGATTTGTAAATGGATTCTTTGATGGCTTCTATCCTCATATACCAGTCGTCCATATCCCAACATTCAAAGCAGAGGACTGTGAGCCGGAAATACTTTTGGCCATGGCTGCGCTTGGTGCGCAGTATCGGCATGAACATCGGAAAGCAGTTATTCTTTTTTATGCGGCAAAGGCGACTTTGCAACAAAGTTCACACGAAAGAGAAAGGATGGAATTGAACGACAATGTTCCATCCAGTGCTGGACAGGCAACATATCCCGAAACACAGAGCTCGGGTTTCGAGAACTCGCCATACAGACAATTGATGCGCGAGGCACGATGTGCTCTCTATCTAATTGCGTTTGCAACTTGGCAAAGTGAGCCGGATATCATACGAGATGCATTCAACCTTCAAAGCTTTCTCGCCAGATGTGTAAGAGAGTGCCAACTCGATGAGACAGAAGAATCCTTACAACCGGGATTAGAGTGGGCCTCCTGGGTACAGCAAGAATCAGACAGAAGAGTCAAGCTGTTCTCTTTTGCTCTTCTTAATCTACACAGTATAGCGTTCGCTACTCCGCCAGTGATATTGAGTGACGAAGTTCATCTCCGTCTTCCATGTACCTGTTTCGAATGGATCGCCCCAAACAAAGAGAAATGGTCCATGGTGCACAAATCAGGCAATGCACAGCAAATGCTTTTTCAAGAAGCTCTCTCTCACCTATTGAACGGCTCCCACGAACCGCATCTACTTAACTCACAACCAGTTCCATCTCCTTTAGCAAACTACATTCTTTTACATGCTCTGATCCAAAGAATCATGCTTGTTCAGCGGGCGTTTAACCCATACACCGACGACGATCATACCCTGCTCAATCGCCAGAAGGAATATTCTAGGTAAGAAGGCATCAAGGAATTTTCAATGAGCCCAGATACTGAACCTTGTTCTTCCACAGGAAGGCTCTTCACACATGGACGTCTCAGTGGCAACGAGCCCCCGAATCGAGTCTTGACCCTCGAAACCCCAACGGACCTGTCACTTTCACCTCCACGGCATTGCTTGGAGTTGCATATATTCGACTGGCGTTCAATATAGGTTCATATAAAATTCTTGGAAGTCGAGATCCACAGGAAATTGCCGAGAGACTACGCCAAATGCCGCGTCTCCCTAGTGGCCCTCATTTGCTTCCCGCAATATTGCATGCGACACATGCTCTGAGCATACCAGTCAAATTGGGCGTCAATTTTGTCTCTCGCAGCCATGCATTTGTGTGGAGTATTCAGCATTCACTGTGTGGTTTGGAATTCGCAATTTTCCTCAGCAAATGGCTGTTCTGTATATCGGGCTGTCAGAAGACCCGACCGCTCGATGGTATGTGCATTCCTTCCCCCAAGAGTTAGCAATATGCTGATATGATTAGAACATGAGAGCCGCCTTATTAGCTGGATAGGGGATATTGTTGAAGAGGGAAGGACATCAGGCGATGAAGACCTTTGGTCTAGGCCCACATTACCATCTAATTGTGCCTACTTAGGTTTCGCCGTTATAAAGTTATGGGCTACATTGATAAAAGGAAATGACCAGTGGGCGATATTGAGGGTAATTGGAGAGGGTCTGGATATATATGCTAATATTTGCGAGCGAATGTTCACCAGTTCCTTGGCAGAGGGCCACTGAATACATCCTCCTTTTGCTCCGATTTATTCACATAATCAGCATTTCGGTACAAATTTGGACCTGAGTCGCAAGGCCTCTCCGTAGTGATAGAGCGAATAAATTCCAATCACACATCCAATAGTCAGACCCGCCAACAGGCTGCATCCGGGGCCAATCCCTAGGTTTTCGTAGAGTGGTCTCGAAAACACGACAGCGCCACACGCAAAAGCACTTCGGGTGAAATCAGTGGCGGCAAAAACGCTGGCTGCGTAATGCGGGTAGCATGCGGGGATGTAGAGGAAGACACATTGCATCAAGATGAACACGCATGCTGGGTAGATGACGATTCCTATTGTCGGTACGATCCAATGGACGTTTGGGTTTGCAGCCCAGCCGAAAAGCAACAGGCCAATAGACGGACCAAAGCATGCAATGAGGGCAGGGACTAAGACGTCTTCCGGCTTTCGAAGTCCTCTTGACTTGGGTGTGAAGACCTTGTAAATGTAGAGGTTATAAACTGCGAATGATATGATCGCTCCGACAACAATAGCCAAGAAAGCTAACCCCATCTCTCCCAGATTAAACCCGTAGATCCCCTGGTAGACAATTGGGAAAGCTTCAAAGAACGAATAGTAAATGCCGTATGTCAGAGATGTGTAACAATTCAAAAACAGGATTGCCGGGTCAAGAAATGTGATCTTCGAGGGAATAAACAGCGACTCTTGTACAGCCGAGTAGAAAGAGATGCTTGCTTGCGCGATATCCGCAGCAGTCTGGTAGCTATAGGGTCTCTTGATCCCCGTCTTCTCCAATCGCCGAGCCCGTCGATGAAGGATAGTTGCAGGGCTGGTCTCAGGCAACAACAAGAGCAGGACAAGAATGGGACCAGCGGCTATCAAAATCTCCCACATTGAGAACCTCCAGCCAAGCACGGGAATCGCGAAACCAGATACTATTACACCAATGGCCGGAGCGCAGAAAACGCAAAATACCCATGTTGTCATCGCGTGTGGAAGCACGTCAGATGAGTAGACGTCCGCAATTGAGGCGCCTCCGGTGGCCAAGCAAGGACTTCCGAAAAATCCTTGAAGGAAACGCAGGAAGTAAAACCCAATTGCGCTGGGTGCCAGTGCTGTAGGAATACTGACAATGCAGAAGAGAAAAAAGGAGATGGCATATGGAAGGTTTCGTCCAATGCGAGGGATTTCGCTCAGAGGGCTGAAGAAGAGAGGGCCGGTACCGTAGCCCAAACTGAATTTGGGTCAGCACGTAATATCAACAAATGATTAAGGAATCGAGTAGTTTGACGTACACATAAAGAGCAAGGCCAAGGGATGCCTCTGCATTGTTCACGCCGAATTCTTCAATAAATGCATTCTCACTCGGGGTGTAAATTGGCGCAGCCATATAAACCACAAAGCTATAAATACCGATAACGAAGAGGATAAAGGCCTTTTTGAGTCGTGACCAGTTGTGGGGGTTTTCTTCGTCATGCTCGGGGTACCATTCGACTAGTATTGTCTTCTCATCGTAAAATGCGTATTCTGGTTGCCATTGAAGATCCTCTTCACGATACTTCAACCAAGAAGGCGTGCAAAATTGGCGCAAAAATTGCCCAACGATGCTGTCGCGTAGCCATTGGAGATGCATTGGTCAAGCTGATATTAGGGTTAGGCAAGAAAAGGATGCAGGCCTGAGGAAGACTAACCAAGATTCAGTATACCAGTCGTCTTATACAAAACTTCTGATTCATTATTAATTCTAGCATGATTTGTCACGCCTGGTCGCTCAGAAGAAAATGAAGTCTCCAAACAAGTGTGGAGGTGGCTGTTGGAGGTGATTGAGTTATTCACAGAGACATGAACATACCTCCACCTAAAGGACTTTTCAGGCACCATCGGCAAAGCAAAAGACTGAAAATCGTTTATTTTGTTTTGGCATATTATGTGCGGGCTTCGTATATTTACGTAGCCTATGGAGATTTGAAGTACTAGTAGATCTTTCTATGATACTCGGGGCAAATTCAACAGTACGTGCAGGTGACCTAAGGCCTGACCAGGGAAACCAGCAGTGGTCTTGCATTCCAGACTTTATTCATCTTAGACATAGCTTTGTTTCAAATACAGATACACCTAAAGACTCCAATGTCTTGTTTTGACTCTTTATTCATGTTTGATGGCCTCGACCTCAATCTCAATCTTCATCGCCGGAAATGCCAATCGAGGGACAGCAAGAGAAGTCCAAATAGGACGATGGTTAGGAATGCGGTCCTTCAACTTTTGCACACAGTAATCGAACGAGGAATCAATATCGACGTGGTACGAGCGAACCGAATAGACATCTTCCCATCCGCGTAGCCCTGTCGCCCGGAGAACTTTGTCCACGTTCGCAAAGGCGAGATCCACTTGGCCATTAATGTTGTTGGCGTCCAAATCACCAGTCTCGGTCCATCCTCCTTGGCCGGCACATTTAACAATATTTCCAAGCACGACCGCTTGGGAGTAGTGACATAGATCGCTGTGCTTTTGACCAGCACCTTCTTCGTTGATGTAGGTAAGAGAGGACATTGTGATTTCAAGAGATAGATAGTTCGAATACAGATGACGAGTAGACCAATCTTTCAGATTGGGTCGAAATATTCTAAGGATGGCGCCTTATATATGGGCGGTGGAGGTAGTTGGAGGTAGTTGGAGATGTTACCACATGCGGTATATACCGCTATCTCCAAACATCTCCAAATATCTCCATGCATGAGGATCAAAATATTCCAGGTCGAATTCCGCACAACATTACAAATCAGCTGTTGGAGAGATCCTATGGTTTACAAAAGGGCATATGGTTGGATGCTACACTCATTCAAAGATTAAAAGATAAAACTCGCTCGTTTCCTAGAGACCTCACATTTGCTACCCATACAACCGATTGCACTAAAGACGTCATGTCTGGCCTATTCCAACCTCTCCGCATTGGCGACGTTGAATTACAGCACCGAGTTGTCATGGCTCCTCTCACTCGCCTGCGCGCCGATGCGGAACACGTCCCCCTTCCTATGGCCACCACATATTACGAACAACGCGCCTCAGTCCCTGGGACATTGATTATCGCCGAAGCAACCCAGATCTCCGCCTCCGAGGGTGGAATACCCCATGGCCCAGGGATCTGGACCGAAACGCAAATTCAAGGATGGAAAAAAATCACTGATGCTGTCCACGCCAAAGGCAGCTATATTTATTGCCAGTTGATTGCACTTGGTCGAGCAGCTGATCCAGATCAATTGAAAAAAGAGGGAGGGTATGATCTGCTTGCACCTAGTCCTATTCCAATGGAATCTGGAATGCCGACTCCCAAGGAACTTAGGGAGGAACAGATCCAAAGTATTGTTAGCAATTTTGCAATTGCAGCAAGGAATGCAATCCGTGCTGGATTCGATGGCGTTGAGGTCCACGGAGCGAATGGGTATCTCGTTGATCAGTTCCTCCAAGATGTGTCAAACAAACGACAGGATCAATGGGGTGGGAAGTGTTCCGAACCGCGCCCGGTTCGGTCTGGATGTGGCTAGGGTGTTGGTGGATGCCGTTGGCCCTGAGAGGGTTGGATTCCGACTCAGTCCATGGAATACCTGGCAGAGCATG
Organism: Penicillium mononematosum; assembly: GCF_028829835.1. Lineage (NCBI taxonomy): Eukaryota > Fungi > Ascomycota > Eurotiomycetes > Eurotiales > Aspergillaceae > Penicillium > Penicillium mononematosum. The sequence continues at coordinate 2,826,663 of NW_026643271.1, forward strand.
AAAATGGCCGACCCTGTTCCCCAGTTTGCCTACTTTGTAGAGCAGTTGAAACAGCTCAAGCTAGCGTATCTCCATGTCATCGAGTCGCGTGTGATCAACAATGTGGACTGTGAGAAAACGGAGGCAATCAACTTCTTACTTGATATCTGGGGCAGAACTTCCCCTGTGCTTGTTGCAGGCGGGTATAACGCGGAGAATGTCCAAGTTGCCATGGAAGAAGAGTACAAAAACAATGACGTCGCTGTTGTCTTTGGTCGTCACTTCCTCGCGAATCCTGATCTACCATTCCGGCTTCGGCATCAACTTCCCCTGAATGGTTATGACCGGTCTAGCTTCTACACCGCTACGCAAGAAAAGGGCTACGCAGATTATCCATTCAGGACAGAGTTCACGAAGATATAAAGAAGCCGGTCATTTTCAGCCTCAGTTCATTTTGGGTATAAAGAGAGATATGAAGTCTGGCTTGTGATATTTACACAAATATGAGGCATCTAGTTAAAGAAGAAGCGTTTCGAGGTAGATAACCGCCCGAGGGGCAGCTATTATTTCTACGCAAGAAATGGTCGGAGGGTTTTACGTGTTTTGCCACAAGCGGACAATGACAATAATCCATGCCCTGCCTTTGAGAGTAGTATGTTTCAGGGCAGTATTCTAAGTGGGAACTTCTCCCAAGAAAAACACATTCACATTACATATAGACAAGGAGCACAAGTCTCTCAAAAGGTATATGTAATAGGATACCGCGGTTAAGTATGAAACGGAGGTCGTGAGATATAGAGAGAGGAGGGCATTCGCTAAGAGCCTGGCCCATGTACCAAAGCTTTTCGCTGCAATGATGTATGACTGTAATACAGTGCTTCCTTGTCATCCAAGAACACCTCAGAACATTTGAATTTTCATCCCATAATTACCTCGCACCTATCCAAGGCTCCGATTGAGATCGGACACACAATTCCAATCACAGATTCAGGTGTTCTTACCCTTTACCACCCTTTGGAATGCGGAAATGTCGCTATTCATTCCGTCAAGTCCACCATTCTCTAACAGCCATGTTCCCTCGGCATGGCGCGCCTTGAGAATCTTTTTCCTCGTCCCGGTATAGAATGCTGATTTCAGGCTCTTCGCAATACCGGCACTGGGATATACTAATACACCAAACGTGGCACAACCCGCTTTAGACGTCATGTTTGCTATACCCTTGCCAACACCCTTGACAGCTCCCTTTGCGCCATCCTTTCGGGCGCCTTCGTATGGCTTCACGACCAAATCGCTCACGGCCTCAGCCATCCCCCACGCGAAACCTTTGCCAGCAAGAGCAAAGCCGCTCTTGATCCCAGTAACGGGACCGTGATCCCGTGGCTCTTCGCCATAGAGCCGAGGTATATTGCGCATTCCCTCGGTCATAGCGAGCGGGATGTCCACGGTCATCCCCTTCAGCGCAGTCGGCACGAAGTTAGCAACACTCATTATTGAGGCCCCTGCCATCTTCCCTGCAAGCCTGGCTCTATGACGACTCGAAGAACTTCCTGAGCTGGACAACGAGTTCGCTGCGGAAGCTCTATTATTGTTGGACGGACTGGGTATATTGTCAGGTGCCTCCTTTGTCATCTGCAGGGAGCGATCTCCGGTAGAGCTGCATTTCGACCCTTTCGTAGTTTGACTAGATTTGCTACTCAAGGGCCGATCTCTGTGACTGACTTGGTAGTCTTGATACTCCTCAAAGGGTTTGTAGAACAATCCTAAAATGGAAGCAGTGAGGTCTGTTGTCGTCCCTAAAACCGCAGAGGCACCGCCTGTGATGGGGTCCCACCGGCGATTCTCGATGATAATGGGATTGAGTGCATGCCTGGAGACCGGTTATTTGTGTGACTCCAGCGTCAAAAATGGTGTCCCAAAACTTCACGTACATTTTGAGTTGTTTTGGATCGAGCAGATCCTGAGCGATCAACTGCGCTGCTGCCAGTTTTGAGATTTTTACTTTCCTGTCGCCTGTAGAGTAAGACCACACTGCTGTTTGTCCTGGACATATATCACATGGAAGGAGCTCCAATGGAAGGTGCCGATGAAAGGAAGACACTGCTGCTTGAACGCCAATTTCTGAACCCATCCTTATCGCAATTGTGGAGGCTGCAGTAGTTGCTTGTTCTGTAAGACAATACCTTATCCCTTCAGCCAGAGTATCAACACTAAGGTCCTTATGAGGGATAGGGTTAGGACCAGCGCCCGCTGCAGCAACCATAGTTCCCCAGAATGGCTGGCTAATGGGCAGTTAGTCGATTGAAACGTAGTAGTGTCCTGAGAAACTCACTCTCCGAAAAATGGGATAATGATTGTTGGTTTGGCATTCCGCAAGCCACAGGCTGTCGTTCCAGCGCCTCCATGATGCACTACTGCCGCCACATGTTGGAAAAGCCACTCATGGGGGGCAATCTCCGATGAAGTGCACCTTATCGGTATTCGTTCCGCTCAGATTTGACCAGCCTTTAGAAATGATAGCCCGAACGCCGGCAGCATTCACCGCTTCGAGAATGGTTGCTGTAATTCCTATCTGGTCCTCGAGTACAATGCTTCCGAACCCAATATATATTGGTGGGGGCCCGGATGAAAGAAAGACCTGGAGATCTAACGGAGGTTCGAATTGTGGGGGGTCACGGAAAAAGAAACCGCAGACGTCTAGAGACTCTGTTAGCTATCTCGGTTGATGAAGGATTTGCGAAGCCGGCACTAACCAAGATGAGACGGCCAATCCAACGGTTTTGGGACGAGGGCTGGGGACCAACAGTACGTGAAGGGGACTTTCAGTAACTCGGCAAGATGAGGGCCTTCAAACGTGGCCACTTCATCAAGGTCAAGATCTTTCCGCCACCCATTGATCACATCACCCACACTAGCAGAATCAGTTAGCCCGATGCAATACATTGCGTTTCATAGAGAAGCTTACCCTTGCCATGTAAGCCAGTTAACAATATCGTAGGAGACCTGGTTTTTCAAACCGTACTGTGCATCTTCGGTGTTCATATTTGCCAATGGGTGTGGAAAAGATTTTGTAGTGCTCCAAGGCATGGTGAACATCAGGTGCACTGGAATGCTGAGTGCTTGAGCACAATGGATATGTGCAAAGCTTGGCGGATTGGCGATGATGGCATCGGCCACAAATGGGTGGTTTGTTACCATATCCGGCTCTATACATGAGCTCCAGCACCCGTCAAGCATTTCCCGAATCATGATGCGCTTGCGACGGATTTCACCTGTTCGTAGGCTTTTCATACTAGGGATGAGTCCGGGGCTTTTCACCATGTATGCCATAAGCTCTGCTGGATCACCTCCAATTGGGTAAAACTCCAATCCCGAATCTCTCACAAAATCTTCGAACACATCATGTGTGGCGAGGCGCACGCGGTGTCCGTATTGCGTAAGTTCATTTCCGAGGGCAATGAAAGGTTGAACATCCCCACGACTTCCCACGACTTGGATCACGATGTTCAATTTGGCCTGCCAAGCTTTTCTGTTTTCCGTGCTAGGTTCGGGGAATATTGACGTATGTTCAGGACCCACGGACGGGCTATCGGCATTCTGTGTCGGTAACTCAGAGTATTCAGGTGGTGGGGTAGTAGGTCGTCCCAAGAAAAGTCCAGTGGAGAGGATTGAAAATCCACGCACGAACTTCGAGTCCCAGTCGATATCGACGCGGCCGGCTTCTAAGAGGCGCAGGTCACATCAATAATTTGAACATCAAGTGTACTCACCGAGCAACAGAAAGGAATAATCGTATAAACAGATAACGTAGCTTACCGGTCACATGGATGCCTGTCTTGCCAGTGGTGGGGGGGATAGTTGGTATGTGCCTCCATAGGTTCTCCAGGTAGCTCGAAAGGTCCTTCGATGCGCTCATTGCTGGACATAATCGTTGTGATCCCCTAACTTCGGTGAATAACAGGAAATCAAACAAAATACCAAGATGTGAGAACAATGAAACAAACTATCAAATAAAGTCAAGACGAGATCGAGGTCGAGAAGCGAAGTTCAGGAAGGAGACCACTTCGAGTGGATGGTTAGACGCGTCAAATTCTTTAATTTTTTTTTTTTTGAAAGAATGGCACGAAACAGACTTGGAAACGATCTAAAACATCAGATCATGACGATCTAACTTTATTTCTGGCTCGAAACGAATACGAGGATGCCCATTGATTGGCCGATACAGTGGGACCTCTGAAATATTAGGGTTAACCTTGGTCCACGGGTACCCCTATCGGTGGGTCCTCAAATTAAGATTGGGCTTCGGCTGGTCCACATTCGGAGCTTCCAAAGTTCGGCAGAACCTTAAATAGTACTAGCTGGAGTCTACTCGTATTTCTCAACCGTATTCGTAGATCTTCCACGTCCACTTCTCTACGTACCTGTATATGTACCTAGTCAGGTACCTCGGCATCCATTCCAAGGTCGTTCTATACGACTAGTAATTCCCCACATCATCCATAGATGAATGAAAGATGCCTAGCCAGGGAATGCTAAGGGACTGTCCTCGCCGAGCAATAGGAATTTATGGTGCCTAATTTACTTAGTCGTTTGTAGGTGATCTTCTGGGGATGGATAGCAGACTAGGGGAATTACTCTTAGGCTTGCCAAGTTAGGCTAAAATTCGTGGTTCCTCACTTCCGAGGCCGTACCGATTTTCGTATAGACACCACAGCTATCGCGTTCGTACCCTGCTCTGCCGCGTCATCATTGTATTCCCCACAAAGACCTATAAAGGTCACACATTAGCCACCGTCGAGTACCAGGAAGACAGAGAACATTTCATTAAACAGAATCATGAAGACCATCAATGCCACAACATTCATCATCGCGCTTCTTGCCGCTACTGAACGAACCAACGCGTTCGCCAGCACAGGAACCACCCAGCTGAGGGAGGAGGCGGCCAAGAAGGACATTCTCATCGGGTCTGGGGCAATCAATCCAACCTACCTTAATGATTCTCGGTTTTCCGCAGTCCTTGCAAACCAGTTCAACAGTCTCTCCCCCGAAAACGAGATGAAGTGGTCGTTCCTTAACCCGACCGAAGGGCACTACAACTGGGACACGCTTGACCGCCTCGTTGACTTTGCGGAAGAGAATGACATGGCGGTCAAGGGACACGGCCTCATCTCGAGCTGCTGTAACCCCGACTACTTGCTCAATATCACCGAACCCACAACATTTCGTGCTGCGATGACGGCTCACTTCGAGGCGGTCATGCACCGGTACAACGGCAAGATGGATCGGTGGGACGTTGTCACCGAAGCCCTCGAAACCAAGGGCGGCGGCCTAAGCACCGACAACGACTTCTACAAAGTACTCGGTCCCGGCTACATCGATGATGCCTTCCACATCGCCCGGGCAGCAGACCCGGATGCCAAACTGTTCATAAACGAGAATCTCGTGGAGTCACTCCCGGCAAGCGTCAGGAACTCTATGACCTGGTCTCCGGACTCGTGGCAAACGGCGTCCCGATCGATGGAGTCGCCCTGCAGATGCACATCACCGAAGTAGCCCCGATACCGGGCGTGCTCACAAACATGGTCGAGTCCTACAAGGCGCTCGGACTGGAAGTGACAATCGCTGAGATGGATGTCCACACGCTGGACACCGCACTGGAGACCGACATCTACGGGGCCGTAGTCGATGAGGCTCTAAAGGCAGGAATCACTGACATTAGCTTTTGGGGCTTCACGGATAAGCACGCCTACACTTGGCTGCCGGGCGCAAAGCCACTGATGTTCGACGAGTGCTACAATGCTAAGGGCGCGTTCTATGCCACTCACACTGCCCTAACACACTTCGTCAGCGTGCCCTAGGGACCTGGAGCACCATCGAGCGCTCTACGGTGTCCAAGGAATGTTCAACTTTCTCGAATACCTGATTTGTTCCATATTTGTAAGGCTCCTAACATCTTTGCACGGAATTGGCAAGCGGGCTGCTCACCTACTCTGTATATATAGTATTCAAATGCACTTTTCTTATGCTCTGACTCTATATAAAGCGCACTTTGGTACGGCCCTCATAACAAGGGAAGCCCCCAAACCCGTAAGTGTAGCATGCTTCGTAAGAGGATTGAGAAAGAACCGCTCCGTCCAAGTTGCGAAGCTGATTTTGATCCATCCTAGACGCCACGATGGGACACACATATCTAGTTGATGTAGCCTGTATATCGCTTCGGTAGTTGGAACTCTGAATTGAGGTACAAGTGTGATAGCAAAACAGAAATATCTGAGAGCTATTTCCTGATTTGAATGCGGGATATTGTCTTTCGTAGATTCTGAGATCTGGTTGACTTTCTTTGCTAGGAGAAGAGCATGGAGTTTCCTACGGATTAGGATTTCAACGGCCCATCTATGAAAGGGCATCAGACAACCTGGATCTTGAGTACCTATGAATATGTCTCTGTTTTACTACTAGCACTTGGCTGGCTACTTATGTACAGCTAAAATTGTGTAAGTCAGCTCGCTCTACTCTACTACCGACTTTCCTTCTGCTTCCAGAATTCCGCCCATCCAATTTTCTTTTCCTTTTTCAATTTCCTTTCCCTTTAAAAGAAAAAGGGAAAGAAAGAAAGTTGAGACAATTAATACATCCCTCCATAAGGCTTTCCTTCATCATGCAGAATCAGGCACCCATAAAGAAGAATCATGTCGGCTTTGCCGCCGACCCACCCGTACTCGTGTTCAGGCCCTTTCAATAGAACACAAAGTAATGAACTAGGCGCCCCTTAAATCAGAGCTATTTATATAAATTTTCACGACTTCTTGAACAGTGTTATGAGATAGCTATAAGAACTGTTCTGGTAGCTATAAGATGTTTAGACTCCTAAACCATACTCAACATACTGGAAGACCTGGTCTCCCCCAAATCTGACCACATATCAAGGAAGATTACGTCGAAATGACCAGCGAAATGCTTTTAATTCGCTCTGATGAGGAGCCAATTTTCGCTTTCTATCGCTATAACCCTAGCATGGGTGGTGCTGTCCTGTTTACCCTCCTTTTTATGGGCACCACCTTCTACCATATCTTCCAGATGTTCAAAACTCGAACTTGGTTCTTCATTCCATTCGTGATAGGAGGTCTCTGTATGTATTACCTGACTATATACGCCTTCGTACCTGAGCTGACGCGAACAGTTGAAATTGTCGGATATATCGGGCGTGCTGCATCAAGTAAGCAGAGTCCAGATTGGACGCTAGGCCCATACATAGTGCAGACGCTATGTCTCCTTCTCGCTCCAGCCCTCTTAGCAGCGTCAATTTACATGCTACTCGGGCGGATCATTCTGGTGCTGCAGGCAGAATCGCATGCGATTCTGAAAAAGAAATGGCTTACCAAAATCTTTGTTACCGGTGATGTGCTGTCGTTCCTACTGCAAGGTGCTGGTATGTATTGTCAACGGAATTTAACCAGTGCTGCAGAAGAACCATGCTGACTTTACATCAGGTGGTGGCATCCAGAGTAGCGGAAGCCTTGACGGTATGAAGACAGGCGAGCGCATTATCATCGCTGGTCTTTTCGTCCAAATCATATTTTTTGGCTTCTTCATCGTCGTCGCTGTTCTCTTCGACTTGAAGCTTCGCAAATATCGCATTCCCCGGTGCTTCTCTGGAGAGGTTCAATGGCGCAAGCATCTCAACATTCTATATGCAAGCAGCCTTTTGATCCTCATCCGCTCAGCTTTTCGACTTGTGGAATACATACAGGGTAATGAGGGTTACCTTCTGCACCATGAGGTTTACCTGTATGTGTTTGACTCATTGCTCATTTTCATTGTGATGATTGTTTTTAATGTCGCTCATCCATCCGAAATCACTCGACTCTTGGACGTTATGCCGGATTACGAGTTGTCTCGTAACCCGGCAGAGCAGGTTGTCAAACCATACGGAGTTTAACCTGGCGCATGATTTTGATATTTCACGGCCATACACGCCATTTTATTCTCTGTTCCTTGGCTCCAAGGGTAGACAAGCCCGCCTTTTCTCCTGGGCGACTTTCGATTTCTCCTTTCCGCGCGATTTCGCGAAATGCAAAATCCATATAGTGACGCAGCTTCTATGAATATATCAAATTAGATGCTTTTCTCTCAGTGCTAAATATTATACGGTACCCCAATTTCAGGTACTCAATTCTCATTTTACCTTTCATTCGAGGAAATACCACCGACAATAAGATATTCCCTCGATGAGGTGCCTCTAATATATCTTATGAAAAAATATGGTCTCTGCAACGCTATTGTGTCGGGGAACCTATCGTGCTTGGCTAGCTATCTCCAAGTTATGAGATCTTGGACAGTGTAATTTGGGATTCCGGTGTTAAGAGGAACGTTGGTGTCGCGCGACTGGGGTCGCTGTGCCAACCTGATATGGCAGGGTTGTGGCGTGTCTGCGTGTCTGGAGCCAACCTTGGAAGCTGTAGGACATATTGACTGGCATAACCATGACATGGTCATTAAATGCGTTATACCTGAGTTGAAAATTCAAACATCAGCAAGATTATGTCCACGGATTATGTTCGTATTCGGGATAAGAATACGGGTGGGTCCTTAACAAGGTTCGTTGGAGAGCCATGGATTGGCCATTAGGATCCACAGTGGTGGGTCTATCTCATAAGCTTAACGGACCTCGGGATGCTTCCGTTTCACGAATGAGCGTTCTGGCGCCCTTCAAGGCATCAACAGTAGAAAACTGCACAGTGCTTCCCTTGCCATTCATTCTTAAGAATCTCTCTAATATATTCCTAGTTGTTGTTATATTCTGCCATAGCATACTCGGTATTTCCACTTCAACGCGTAGCTCAATGTTGATTTTGACATGGTGCATCGAACTCGACTCTCACCCTGTTCAACTTCTGGTTAGCGACTCACTTTCTTCCTATCAACATCCCCACATGTGGTATCTGTTAGTTCTAGGACATGTCGGACCGTACTGAATGCCCTTCTGCAAGAAGAACAACCTCTGTGGTAAAAATAAAATTGTATACCAAAAATGAGTTTGATGACCCACGCAGACTAGGCAAATTGGAGCCATGGCCCTGGGACCTCTACTAGAACCTATAGTCCATTACCGGCTGAGTCTAGTGAACCTAAGGGCAGATAAGTGGATATTCATTCGGGTCGGTGAGGGTTCAGTTCAGATTTCAGAGCCTTTCAGATGGCCGTTAGATGAAGAAATTGGCAAATCCTTAATGAAACTTTAATTCATCCTCTTGCGGTATTTCATTTCCTATTCCTAGCTTTTGAACGGTCTCATGTTCCTCTAGATCACAATTTTCGAGGTAGGTTCGGGCAGGCTTACCGCACTCCTAGCAATTTATTCAAAAATTCCTACGGGTTTGCATCCAGACCTTGTTGAACAATTTCCCATCGAATTCCCTACAGCTTGTATGGACCGGAATTGGAGACCGGTTGGTGTCTACGTCTCTGGTTGCTGTGACCCGCCGTACATTGGGGTCCTCCGCCGCATTTTATTTTAGCCAACTAGTGACTACTAGAGATAGGCTGCAACTTTGCACGAATGTTGCCAACCATGATGGATATTGCCTTTTACCACCAGGAACTGTTTTTATCTGAAAAATGGACCGAGACATGGTAGTTTCGGCAGCTTCCGACAGCGCAGACAATCACAGAGTTAGAAGACATCGCGCCCGCCACACCAAGTCCCGCAATGGCTGCTATCCATGCAAATTCCGAAGGGTCAAGGTACGTCTCCTGATCCGTAGTCTCCGTTTGCCACCCAAATTCTGATATCCCGAAGTGCGACGAGCTTCAACCCGCTTGCGGCACATGTTCTTCCAGAGGCGAACCCTGCTCCTACCCTCCCCCACGCGTTGCTTCGAGGAAGCCTCCCAGATCAAGAGCGGACACAGAGAAAGACAGTAATTTACCAGAATTTTTCGAACCGTCCCATGAAGGTCCACTCGGTCTCATTCAACCCTTATCAATAAATGCGACAGCACCGACGATCATCCCGAGCCCATCCCACCAACACCGGCATGGAGATCTCGACATGAATGATTTGAAGCTCCTTCAATTCTATCATCTGCATACTGGAAGACAAATGACGCTGCACCAAAGGAGATCGAATGTTTGGGAGCGGATTATGCCTGAACTAGCGAGCAAAAGTCGATATCTGATGCATCTGCTCCTGGCATTGGGGGGCATGCATATGATTAAGCAGAAGGCCGATGCCATCGGGACTTCCGTTGAATACTCAGATACTGTGGACTTGGAAACCATCATGGTACATCATCAAAGAGGATTGGAAGGCTTCAGAGAAGAAGTGTCCCGAATCTCTCCCTCCAACGCTGAATCTGTTTTCACAGGGTCTTTGCTTCTTGTTGCATTTGCCTTTGCATTCCTGAGGGTTCAGGGCCTTCACCCGCTTACTGGGGCAACCGAAGAGATGAGCGGCACCATGGCAACCCCTTCTTTGACGAATGACACCCCGCGCCTCAACTGGTTATACCTCAATCGAGGTGTAAATTCAGTGATAGGTGATCAATGGTATGCTTTGAAAAATAGCCGGCTCCGGGCGATATTGATATTATCACACACCGATGATTACTGGGAGGATTCATCATCCTATGCACCGTCTCGGCTTTCTCGTTGCTCACCCCGTCTATTGAAATTTGCCGAAGGTGCTCGTCAAGCAGTCGCTTCCATCAAGGCTTCTCTGGACGCGCTTGGACCCCCTTTGGATGACTTGTCCAGCTGCTCGGGCACGCCCACATCCCAGCCTTCACCGTCTACGACTTTAGACTGGGCTCTAGATGCACACCACGAGACGATACGCATACTGGACTCTGTTTATTTGCGGATTTTATCAGTGTTGCGGTGTGCAGCAACCGAAAATTCCACGGACAAGGAGATCCAGGGGGGACTTTGAAGAGGCAGCGATTCTATCCTGGCCTTGTTCGATCCCCAGTTCCTTCTTGGCATCCCTTGAGAGGAGCGACCGTAACTCCCTCTATGGACACTCGCTCGTCATCCTCGCGCATCTATATCTAGTAAACACTCTGGTCGATGCTTGGTATATGAGAGGCTCCTTTGAAGGCGAGATATTGAAGATCAACGCGCTTATTGGTTCCCTAAATGGAGACCAACTGTCCACATTCATGATATGGCCCAACGAGGTCTTGAGCTTGCCACTGAGCTGTACAACTTGAACCACATGTATAGGAACAGTCGAAGAACCTGAGAACATCCAACCTCGTTCACGGCATATGCGCACGTATAGAGCATACATTGCAAGCCAAACAAACCCATCCATTCAAATATAGTTGAGAATACTCGGGAGGGACCTTGATGTCTGGCGAAAATCGTTGAAGATTCGTCACATTAGTTACCCACTGGTTCGACACGGTTTCCAAGGTTATTATAAGATTATCATAGTCCGGAGGTTCATTTATGTCAACGGTGTAATGTATGCTGTAACGGAACTAGTATTTGTACCATTCATCGCCATAAATCATTAATATCACTGCTAATAATCTCGTACAGATATTGCCAAGAAAATGAGCCCCTGGGGACTGCTCAATGTTGCCCCAATGAAAACGCAAAAGCCCTAGCAATATGGATTATATGAACCAAGGGCAAGGTGCTCGAATAGTCTCAAAATATCTACAACATAGGCAGACATGAAAATTCAGTTCGTCCGTACTGCTAATCTCCGTTGCCACTCAGGGACTCGATCGGCAAACCCGAGAAAGCGAATACGGGTGGGTCTACTCCGTACCAACATCGTGTCCTGCCCCAGATGCGAGTACGACTCTTAGCTCTTGGAAAAATTTCTACATTCAAGTAACCATGGAACTCTCTATATTTAGCCAACTTCTGTTTATATATATCTGGACATTCTTGCCAGTCTCTCCATTCAACTCCAAGTTCCCCCATAGCACTCCACATACTGAGTCGATTAACCGAACACCGGACGTCTATACAACATGAGTTCCAACGAGTATGAAGGGGTGGACTTTGAACTCTACCGCTACACACCATCTCTAGTGGCTGCGATCATCTTCATTGTTCTGTTTGTCCTTGCGACTGCCTATCATCTTTACCAAGTCGTCCGTACACGATTCTGGTACTTTACCATCTTCGTCGTTGGAGGAGCCTGTGAGTTTAGCCAGCCTGGATACAAGACCTTCGACCATTTCCTTGTTATTGTGCATGGTTCAGAGCATAGCTAACAGATGTTCTAGTTCAAATCATAGGTTACATTTGCCGCGCACTCGCCCACAACGACAAAGAAAACATCCCAATCTATTCCGTTGGCACAATCATGATCCTCCTGGCCCCTCCTCTATATGCAGCATCGATATACATGACCCTGGGTCGACTCATTGTGCATTTGGATGCCGAGAACTTGAGCTTGGTGCCAGTAAAATGGCTTACTGCAATCTTCGTCACGGGAGATGTGATTGCGTTTGTGATGCAAGCAGCTGGTAATTCTTTCCTTTCAATCAGACACTATCCTTGATCAAAGAAGGCTAACTATGAACCAAGGCGGCGGAATCATGGCAAGCGGAACTCTCAGCGCGATGACTACTGGCGAGCACATCACGATTGGCGGTCTTGCCGTACAATTAGTGTTCTTCAGTGTGTTTATCGTCGCGTCATCAATCTTCCATTACCGCATTCGCAATAACCCGACTGAGAAGTCTGTCGGCCGATCGCGCACAAGTACTTGGGAAGCCGTCATGGCCGGGCTGTATGTGGCCAGCATTCTCATTCTCGTTCGGTCTATTTTCCGATTGATCGAATACGCTCAAGGCAACAATGGATATCTCATCAGCCATGAGGTATTTATGTATGTCTTCGATTCGATGCTCATGTTCTTCGCCATGGTTGCAATGAGCATTTTCCACCCCTCGAAGGTTCTTGCTCAACCATCGAGAAGACGACGTTCTTTGAAGAGATCTCATTCAGAGAACACGGAGCTTTACTCCTCGACAGCAGTATAGATTGTCTATTAGCCAACCGGAGTTAGACGGAGTTTTTCTGTTCTTTTCTTAAACTTAAACTTGATGATTGGGGATACAAGGTCTAGAAATTTCCAATGAGCCAGCAGGCAGTTTCTTTTATCACTTTTCAGATGTCACCATCTATTACTATAAGACTCCAAACGCCGAAAGAAGCATTCGCATTACTGAACGCTGGTTATTCCGGATCCTTTCTCCCAAATAAACTACAACGCTATCTCACGAAAAGAGTCGACGACCGTTGAAAGACAGTTGGATAGTCTATTACTAAATTTTTCGAAGGAGCTTTTCTGTTATGAAAGTGCTAGGCGACGGACGTGAGTTAGGCCTACTTAGCTCTAACATTTACGTGAATTCAACAAGAGAAAGAGCCGTGTTCATATGCATAGAATACTTCTATTCCAAACGGTACTAAAGGCAAAGTCTGCTATGGCGCACTAGCAGATAGACACAGCTGTACCCCTGCAGGCATTCCCAGAGATTTTGTTAGGAAAGGCATTTCTTCCCTCAAACAAACCCGCAATAATCTAAATAAAAGGTTTGACAGCGACATGATACTCTACGCCAACTTCCCTTTTAATAGCATTTGACTCCGAGTGCAGCTCTCGACGCCATCCTTATGAACTCGGCCGAAGCCCCTCCGTCCAGCATGCACATATATCGCACGGTATGACAAGTTCGTGACACAGACTGTCCAATAAGAGAAGGTTTCCATACTTCACCATTTACATATGCAGAGTTTCGGGACTGTTAAGAGACATAGCATCTCAAACCCGATATGTCGATCGAGTCATTCCGTGTATCCCGATGCAAGATTCAACAATCGGAACGATGGAAATCCCTGATCAAGTGATTCAAGCCGCTAGGGGTGTAGCGGTTTCCGTTTATTGGTCATGGGGTCATGAAAGAAGACTTTGGATCCATGATCGCGATATCAAATGGTCTCTTCGATCTACTGGACGAGGTCAAAGCAATTGCAACATGGAATCCAGACAATATTGGATGGGAAGAACTCACAAATATGTCTGTCTACTGGCCAGCCCGATAGTAAAGACCTCGGGAATCATACCAGTTGCAGTTTGGGGAGACTGTGAATGACATCTGGATCACCCACGACGACCGGCCTGGTTTCGAGACCGCCTTTCCGCTTATATGGACCGCGCCCGACAAGTATCGAATGTTTGATATAATGTTTCGCACGGGGCTCTGTTTGTCGGATAGATTCTTCATCGAGTGTCACTGTATCTCACGACCGAACTTGTAAACCACTATGCGTCTACTGCATTACTTTTCGTTGGCGAAGTTCCCGACGGCAAGGTGTATCATCGCGCAGGGGCACATGTCGACTTGGGAAATTTTCACTTTACTTCTCCATAGAGACGTCCAGGTTGGGCTGGAACTCTGTCCAGGTCGCGAGGTTGTGACAGAGTTCGGTATTAGGGACGGGTGGACCAAGTTGAAGGCCTAGGCTGGCGATATCGGTGCAATATTGGCGGTTTACTCATGTCCTGGTTGGATGACCGGTTCAAGTCAACTTTCCATCGTGTTAAGACTCCTTGTGAGCCCGGCGACTATTTTGGCGACTGATACAGCATTGGCTACTTCGATCAGCCCTGTAAGGATTCTTTGATCCAGGAGCCGTCGAAGAAACATCTGATGGTGACCGTAGCTCAGTTTACCGAAACCGCTATGGAACGGAACTTTGGTCTTGCAGGAGGTCGAGGACGGTCGCAGAGGCATAACCTGTTCGGAACGCATGGGCATGGAAGTTTTCATCTGGGTTTGGTTAGGAGTTCCGCACAAGGGTATTTCCGCATAGGGGCTCCGGGCAAAAAATAAGTGCGGACATGGAGATGAGAGTTACGGCCTGACAAGACAGTAACGCCGCAGTAGAAGTCAATGAACATATTACTCCTATAAGTTTCCAAAGTCCCACCAAGTCGAGAATCCGTCAATGTTTCCGAGAGCGGATTCGGAATCTGGATATCCCACATTGTTCTCCATATCAACAAACTGCGAGGGATCTGCCCATAGCCAGGGGGTATTGGTCATTAAACTGTCAGCTGGCGCAACAAGTTTCTCTCCAAAATCGAAGTCAGAAGAAGCTGGCGTGCAAGATCTGTGCGGCATGGTTGGCGGGATGTGGGCAGCTTGGCCACCATCCGCAGTGTTAACTGTGACATTCGGGGACATGGCAACAATAACCTCCAGAGTCGAGGCAGGGTTGTCGTCCGCCTCTTCCGTAGAGACGGTTGGGGTCAATGATGGATGTAGTAAGCCACCGGTCGATACTTCGTGCGGCCTTGGTTTGCAGTTGACTTGGAGAATATCCCACATTAAAGGTATGCTGAGATGAATCTTCTCGGCCTCCCAATCATGGTCAATATTTTCCGAACCGCAAGCAATCCGAGTCATCTTGTCCAGCGTTTCATCCTGCGCGGTTGTTAGCATTAGAATCTCCTTTTTAGTGCCATGAGACCGACCAGGATGCCGCAAGCAGGCGAAAAAGACACAAAGCTCTTGAGGAACCTGCGGCATTTTGTGAAATCAACCTTGGATTTGTACTTCAGCCGGGGATCCGCAGCACAGCAGTAGTACAGATGCACTGTAGCTGCAATGGCGGCAGCGTGTCCAAAGAACGGATCGATCAGTCGCATCTTCTTCTCAGACACCATGTCTATCATGCGAACGACCCAGGTAGCGTGTAATAAGACCAACTCGGATGAGCGTCTCCAGAAAGCGTTGGGTATTGCCAGATTGTCGTTGTATTGTGATGCCACTATGTAGAGAAAGGGATGGTTCAAAACAGTCAAAATGCAATGGTAAGTGAACTGTAGCTTCAGCCATGGGGTCCAGTAGTTTCGGCTCAATCTCAACTCCTCTGCCGTTCGCTCGTAAAATTTGACCGAGTCATATCGATGGCACTGGGAAAGCTTGTTCTCGATTTCCGTAAGGTCGGAGAGCACCATGGCGTACATGGAATCGTGTCGCCAGGGTTCTTTGAGCCTATTTCGAGCACAATCGGAGACATATATTCTCACTCTGCTCCAGACCCAACCGAAGTGGGCCGCTAAGCTCCAAATCCCCATATCGGATGATTTGGAGCAACCAAGATCATCTGTTGGCAGCGGAGGTGGTTTCGCCTCGGTCGCGTCTTGTCTTGCACGGTCGAAACTGGAGGCAACATAGAAGGTGCGCATGACTTCAGACGGGATACAGAGAAACCCATTTTGCTGCCCGTAAGACTGTTCCAGACATTGGAGACTCCAGAATAGACGCTTCTTTCGCTCGCTCATGGGACCTTCGCCGGCATGGCTCGATTCCAGATCCAGCGTTGCTGAGCGGCAAAGATGTTGAGCAAGACCCAGATGGAAGCGGCCGAGGTGTATATCTCCATCTAGAATAAAATCAATATTAGGAATCTCTTCACCCAGTGCCTGAGGGTCATACCTAGAAATGAGGAATAGGAGAGTAGACAGAGACTCTCAATAGTTTCAAGCTCCACTGTGCCGTTGGCCATACGAAGCATGACCAGACTTCTTGCACTGTCTCCATAATGTTGTAAATGCTCGCGGTCTCTTGAGAATCGTGAGGTCAATGCGAGGAGGCAACAAACGAGCTCCTCTGACAGATAACTTGGATCTGAAACCTGCTCACGATCAAAACACCAAATCGGTTGTCGATGGCAGTATTCAAAGTAAAGATCGATAGCTTTCGCGATCGCAGATGATGACGGGTGAGAACTCGAGTCGTCGAAGCCAAACCCGAGGAAGAATGGGTCATTGACCGTGCTTGGTTCAATGGACGGTGGGCGCGACGTGGCACGATAGCATGTTTCTGAGATCCCATTTCCTGTCTCCTGCGTCTTTTCCGATGCAAGTGCTTGGGTTGGTCTGCCACCACTCAGGATGAGGTTCACCTTCTCTTCGAGGAATGCCAGCCTGTCGTCCTGTAGGAAAGAGAGAGTCAATTAATGTGTCACAGACAGCTACAAGCCAGTACATACAGATTGCCCTCCTCTAGAGCCTCTGGGTATCGTGGTATAAAGACATGGCTGGTTCAGACGGACACAGCTTGAGCAGGATGGTTTCTCGGCCGGACATCGGGTCTTCTTTCTTCTATATGGAGATCAGTTCCACCCCGACCAATAGACAACCTTGGAATGTAATTTGCCTTACCTGCAGTTGAGACAGGCCTCATGGGAGCGCAACCTTCCGCGGGCGCTCTCTCGTGGCATCATTGAAGAAATAAATTAGAAAAGGCGGAACTAGCGGGGGTATTGACAGTTAAGATAGATATAAATGGGATGAGATCGTCATGACGAGATTAAAAGAGGGGGAGGGAGATAATGAGATTATGCAGGTTCCAAGTCCAACTGGGCAGGGCATTGGAGTAAATCGGAGAAAGGGCGAGGGTGGATAACGACCGAGTTGTCTCCTCTTTTCCCCCGCCTACAAACATAAAACAGTCCGAATCTAGAATCTGATGTGCATGGATATATGCATATAACCTGAAATCTATACTGGAAAAGGTTAAATGATCCGTGTAATTGATTTTTCTCTCTTATCTTTGCTAAAATTAAGTTCCTGTATGGATTCCAAGGTTGGCGTAAACTATCTCCAACTGGTCTGGCGAGTCATCCAGAAGTATAATCTTACGGGCTTGCTATATAATTGGTCAATTTCTTTTTATAATCTTGTAATAAAACCGTTCATATGACCTTCCAACATTTCAAGGTTCTTTCATGCTTTATAGCTATCCCCGTGATCAAAGATATCCATGGATAGTTGCATGCAACATGTCATATTCACATAACAAATCAAGGAGGAAAATAAAAATAAAAAATAAAAAATAAAAAATATCGACAAACGAAGAACGAAGAACGAAACAAAAACACTCCGCTATTATGCAAATCATTAAACCACCATAGTCTCAGGCGCCGTCGCTTCCCGCAGGGGAGGTCCACCCCCACATCCTCCTCCACAACAACCCCCAGCCAACGCTGATCCGTCCTTTGTTGTCAGCTTAGAGCAGAAGTCCATATCATCTTTGCTGACTGCCTCGTCCTTGGGGAGTCTTTGTCGTGCAGGCCAGAATTCCTCCCCTGCATCCTCTTCCCGCTTATGATGCTCTGTGATCAAGTCACGAACAACAGCCTGGAAGTGGACCAGTCCCTCTCCCGTAGAGTGGGGTTGCTCATTCGCAAAGTCTCCGGTGGTTATATTCTTTTGTGTCTCAACGCAGAGATCTTTGCGTTCGGAAATAATACGCTTGTACACTTCGTTGATGGTTTCAAACTCCTCATCGCTAGAGTTCTTGTTGCGGTAGACTTCGCAGCGCACTGAGCATGTGGTGGGACCCGTCGGCACGAGTCGCTGCATGAAGAAGAAGTGGGGTCTGCGTGCACAATTAGTATTAATCAGATTACATTGGGACGTAATTGCACTTACGAGACGGTCATAGCAGCATTAGGGAAATAGTAAGTGGTGGCAGTCTTCAGCCCATTGGCAATCTCCTCGGATGTGGATTTGCCATCCACGGCATATGAGCTGAGATCGGAACCCGAGGGAACGTCAGAGTGAGCCGTGTTATATTTGTCTGCCATGATCTTCCAGTTGTACTCTCCGGTGATCTCCCAGGTGCTATCGAAGTTATAGTCCTCGAAGTCAAACCCCTCGAAACGTGGCTGTAGGTCGATTCCTTTGAAGTCATCTTCCCAGGAAATCTCGGGTTCCTCGCCAGCATCTAAATTGAGCCAGATGAAACCGTTGGCATCAATATGAACGTGGATGGGAAGCAGGCCGTTCTTGCTCTTATCGAAACCCTCCACCTCTTGGTACCCGGGTGCCTTGGCAAGTTTGCCATTAAGGCCATAGGACCATCCGTGATATTGACAAGAGAAAATCCGGGAGGTGCCACCCTCTTCGGTAACCACTGGGAATGCACGGTGCCGACAGACATTGTGGAAAGCATTGACATTTCCCTCGCGGTCTTTCACCAAAATGAAAGCGTACCCGGCGATATTGTAACGGAGCCAGTCGCCCGTTTTGGCGAAACGCAATTTGTGTGTGGTTAAAAGCCATTTCCGACTGAAGATGGCGCGTCGCTCAAATTCATGTATATCCTGTGAAGAATACCACGAGGCGGGGAGAGGGTGAACTGGGGAATTGTCGGCAGAGGTGGGACGTGCCTCTGTTTCCCCAAGTCCGAGGTAATTCTTGAGCATCGACATTGTGAAAATTGAAAGACAAGGCTATGCAAAAGGACCAATCGAGGAATTCAATCTAGTGTTTTGTTTATTGTCTTGGGAGTCTGTTAATTCTGTCATCCAGAGCAGAACGTGAGTTCCTTAATATAGCCACGGAATCTCTGGATCCCAATGACAGCTACCATGATCATGAGTTCATACTTCCCCATGAGGATATGGAATCTACAGGTTTCTACCGATCACAGGATCGGAGCGGAGGCTAAGCCGTTCGTCGCCCGAGCTTTTTTAACATCCGGTAGAACGTGCTAGACCCAGACGATCAGAGAGAAATCGGTTGACGGCTGCAATTACCGCGCTGGGTGGACGCCACTCGGGTGGTCGGGTTTTCTACCGAGTTTGTGGAATCAATAAAGAGGAGAAAAATATGCATGCTGCAGGTTTCAATGTTCGGAGGGTATGGAGATAAACGGTTGATATTCCAACACTGGCTAGACCATGGTGCATCGCTGTTACGAGGTTTAGGCGCAAACCCCCACATTGCATATTTATATTTAGCTAACTTGAAAAAAGTAGATATCAAATTATTTCTGCACGAATAAGCTGAAGGCAGTCCTCTTGGTATCAACTTCCCCGCATAAGATCGCCGATCACATGAGCGGCTCATGAGTTTATGAACTGGCCCCAGATAAGGACCAGTTCTTCTCTTCTCTGCATATGCAACCTTTTAAAAAGGTTCTGTTCTCTGACTTGAAATAGGGGAAATCAAGAAATCACTTACATTCTCGTGTCATTCTGTAGGAACTGAAGAATTGAAATAAAAAATTGAATATGGAAATCGTAGAGCTGATATCGGCAACACCTCCGCCAAGATGTACCGTACAGATACAAACTGATACGAGTTGGTACCCCGCACAGGACGACTTGGCATCTTCAAACAGTCTTGATCGAGATCAAACTTCTCATTTCAAGGCCAATTTGCCGAGTATGAGCTCTATAGGTGATAACTACACCATACACAAGGTTTCTTTAAAGCGAACCCGGCAAGCTTGTGGTCCTTGTCGGTAGGTGCCAAGCCCCCGATAAAAAAAAATCCTAAATCCTGAGAAGGTCAGGGTACCCGATCGACTTTCGATTTCTGATATGCCACCTTGATAGTCGGAAGAAGGCGCGTTGCCCCGGCGAGAAACCAACATGCTCGCTGTGCCACAGGCTAGGGCAACGGTGCTCATACGGACCGCAGGCGTCCCATGCGAAGAACCATGCCGTTTCAGCTCCTGTGCACAGCCAGGAAACACAACACCGCACCAATGAGGTATTAATGCTTCCTATAATAATTGAGCGACTGTATTTGATGTTTGGAACTATGCTAAATATATCAGATCCAAGGGGATATCTCGAGCTCTGGGTTGAGCTCTGCGAGGCTTCAGCGCATCGAGGAAAGACTAGACATGATGGCACATTTACTCCAGTATGGAAAAAGCCTTTGTATCTAAGCCTCGGAACTCGCTAATCAGACATTTTCCGAATCCTACAGAGAAGGCTTACCAAGGTCTAATTCGTTACGAGAAGTATCGAATGATAACCAATTCAATGATGATCGCGAGCCGCAAGAGGATTCTTATGATGAATTCGAAATAATGGATTACCCAGAGAATCAGTTGCTGAATTGCCAAGAGTATGTTTGGACTTCCCCCTCATAGATCATCCCAAATATCCTAATATGAAACAGAAGTGGTCTTTCAGCTGCGTTTATCAAGCAGGAAGTGGATATTTATCTTACCTACTTCCATGACCAGCCATATTGTCCTTTTCCAAAAGAGTGGTTGTTGAGACACACAGGCTCATTACCACCAGAGGTTGCATTCCCATTAGTGGCCCTCACTTCCCGCCTGCCTCGACGATTTCGCGGCGCTTTACATGAGAACACATCCGATGCGAGAAAATTTGCGGACAAAGCTTGGGAACTCCTGTCAAATCAATACAAAGATGGCAAGATGGGCCTTTCATTTCTTCAGGGTACATTTCTCATGGCCCAGGTAGATTTCGCTGACGGAAAAGCGCATCGAGGGTACGCGTCCGTTGCCCTCGGACTGCGTGCGATTCAATCCGTGGGGTTGAATAAAGAACAGGGCTCGTATCTCTCGAATGACCCGGAAGGCGAAACGAGAAAGCGCATTACTTGGGCCTTTTTTATGCTCGATCGCAGTTATAGCGCTTCCCGAAATTATTCACTGTCCCTCTCAGACAAGCAGTTCACCCTTCCATTTCCTTCCCTGGAGATGGAAGCACTGCTCGGTGATAACGAGTCACGGACCCACGGGTCTTTGCATGACGGTCCTGGAAAGCAAGGGCAGAAAGTTGATCATGGAATTCTGGTCTGTCTCCTGAGACTGTACTCTTTATGGGGGAAATCTACGGAGTATGTCTTTGAGCCGTTTGCCGAGAGCTCGCTACCTCCCTGGCAAACTGGGTCAGCTCTCGCGATTCTCGAGTCAGAGTGGTTGCAATTCGAGACACATTTTGCAGATGCCCATCGATATATAAATGTGGATTTCAAACGCCGCGCCCGAGAAGATCCCCAATCTCGTACATACCTCTCGACCTGGGTGTGTGTTCAATTCCTTTTTCATTCAATCCAGTGCCTACTGCATCACCCATTTGTGATCATGACCAAGCTTCGCAACTTTAACGGAAATCTGTCGGCAACATTTCTGCAAAAGTCATTTGAGACATCACTCCTCCACTCTCGATGGATAGTTCGGTTCATAAAGGAAATGTCAGAGGTCAACTTTGAGACCTGTGATCCTTTTCTGGGGTATTTGGCTGCGATTGCCGCAACAATTCAGTTAGAGCACACTGGCAGCAAAAATCCGCAAATCGCTCTTCTGCTCAACAAAGAATTTCGAATCCTTGTCGACTTCATGACGGAGTTATCTGTGTATTGGGAAAATATGAGCGTCCTGGTAAGTCTGCTTGCACAATATGGAACCAAATTGCTGATTATTTTCCCGCCCAGGTCAACAAAGTGAATGAACTTGCCGCACGTCACCAAAATTATGGATCACTCTATTATAATCAAGAGGGTTTCTCGGGCGCTTTATCCAAAATGCCAACCCCTTCGACTATGCCTAGAATGTCCCCAGAAGACGAGGGCCTCATGTGGGAAATTCTTGATTTTGGCTGCTCATCTGGAGGGGACGTGGCAATGAAGTTTGGAGATTTGGCTATTCCCCGAGAAAGCAAAACCCAAGCAAATGAAGGGCATCCCACACAACGAGTAGGCCAGCAAAACAAGCAGGATCAGGGAGGGGGAATGACCCCAAACCTTCCAAATCTTCACCGAATATCTGAAACCATCAATGAAGGCACTTTGCCTGAGTGGCCATTTCAAACGAGGGGTGGTGGTGATGTGCTCGCAGCGATGCCGGACATTCCAGATTGGATGATCTTGGGAGATTATATGGCAGAGCACTTGTGAAGTAAAGGGGGTCTGTGAGCTCTGTAATATAGTGTAATTATAGGCGTTCCATCTATCCTGTTGATTGCTTTTCGTGTCCTTCGTTATCCCAGAGAAAGGTAATGATGAACCTTGGAATGTTTTCATAGCGTTACTAAAGCACTAAAGGCTTCCAGGGATTCCAAGGTTGATCCCGAACGTCTACTTTGTCCAAAGGTATATATTTAGTGACTATAGTGACTGCAAATATTGTCAAATGTTCCTGTTTGTAACATGATGTATTTATTGCTTTCATAGTGCCCCGTCATACCTTCAAATTTTGCTTCCCCGGGAGGAAGCAGCTTTCAACGCCGTGTCGAATGTGTCCAGCTCTTGAGCAGTCAACTCCCTTCGCTCTGGTCCTCCACGACTTCCATCTCCTGTAAATACCTCTCCCTGGAAGCGCTCGCGGAATTGGGTAGGGAATTTCCATTTGTCAAGCAACTCCCGCGAAAGCTTGCGTTGGAAGCTCCCAACAATGTATTTTCCGATGACAGGCAAAAACTTGAAAGCACTAGACACGATAATGTTAGTTCGGATCCCTCAAATGGTTTTCTGCTTGGTTCACTTACTGTCCGCTTCCTCCAGTAGCAATAAACAAGTTCTTGTGCTCCGGGTGGAAATCGAAGATGAAATCTCCGGTCGGAGTGTCGTTGTACCAACAGATTCCAACCTTTTCAAAGCCCCTCGATGCCAGCTGCGGGAAAAGATCCATCAATCCAGCCGTGAGTCGTTTCAATCCATCGGCGGGGATGTAATTAGCTCGTGAAGCAACTGCTGAGCTAGGTGGTGCGGATGTGACCGAAGGCTCCGAGCGGGTATAACCGAACCCATGACAGGCGACTTTCAGGTAGCCAGTTGGCTCATGGGGAGGGAAGGCAAAAAAGCCAGTGGAGAAGTTGAAGTAGATAGGCAGGTCCCTGAGCTGGCTGACTTCCTCTGGGGTGAGGCGTAGATATCCCACAACCTGTCCCGCGGCCAGCATCGAGTTCCAAGCCGGAATGAGACTCGAAGTCCATGCGCCAGTAGCGACGATGAATTGATCACCCTCGACCCGTCCGTTCTTCGTACGGACAGATTTGATCGCTCCGTCTGATCGCTTTTCGAATTCTTCGACCTGGCCATTCGGCCCTGTAATAAAAGACACGCCTGCTGATGCACAACGAGACATGAGACGAGAACAAGCAAGACCTGCATCAGCCCATCCAGCGGATTTGTTGTAGAATCCGTCAAACCCAGGACTGGCTAGCCGGCCAGTCAATTTGGGGAAGTGCTGTTTCGCCTCTTCGACGCTCCTGACTGGAACCCATTCTTGGCCCATTTCGGTCAGGACGCGCTTTGTCTTACGGCTGTACTCTTGTGCTCGAGGCTGCACGGGCTGTTCTGGGGTGCCATCTTGACAGACCCATAAGCAGGGCGTTTGATGGAAGGCTTCTTGATAGTCCGGGGTCTTCCAAAGATCAAACGCCTCTTTTGCAATCTCAGCATAGACAGCATCTCCATAGTCGAATCGAATAACGCGAGAGATGTCGTTGCTGGATCCGTCTGGAACCGGTGGCACTGATCGGTCTAGGATGGTGACGGACTTGTAGCCTTCTTCCTTTAGTCTCAGTGCAGTTCCGAGACCGAAGGCCCCAGCCCCAATAATGACGATTCGCTGGTCTTTCTCCATTGTTATTGTGAACGTTGAGATAGTAAGGTGTCATATGGCATCATAATGACTACTCTGGGTATTATATAGTTGACAGGCGGAAGCCATGATCCGTCCCTCACGGCCCGTCAAGGCACATCGGGGATAGAGATTCGGGACCTTTGGCAGTACAAAACATGCCATTGTTCGAAAATAGTAGGCAAACACGTCTATCCACTGTGGATAAATCTTGTGGACAACAGTAATGATGCTGAGGAAGGACGGGCCGTCAGTTGCACGGTCCGGGTACGGTCCGGGTACGACACTGCAAAGACCACCTAACCTTGGAATTGTGCCACTTCTGACTCAGCAGGTGCCCCGCGGGTATGGATCCCATCCCTACCTGCGATGTTTACTATCATCCCCGTCACCATGCCAACCTCATCTATAGGCGGCCAGTATTCGGGTTGGTGCTACTACCCGGGTGAGGGATTCGTAGAATCAGCCCGAGTCGTGCGACTGCACTAGTGTTGGGCTCTACAGTGTAGGGGCCAAAGAAGCAGAGAGGAGAGAGTTGTATTGAGAGAGAAGGAAGCAAGCTCCCAACAACAACTATCTAGCTAATCTAGCAAACGAGTGGTCGATGCCTTGGAACCCAGGCATCCTTACACAACAACTAGCTCCTTCGGCTGACTTTCCCTAGGACAGTGATGCCGACCTGAAGTACCTCCTGTGAATTCATCTTGGTTTCCAGATCGATATTGATGATCTGGGAAGCTGGGACATTGGCCTCACCGGATTCTCTCTCTTCTATGGTCCTCGCCATTAGACCAGTCTGCGGGTGCCACCGCTTAGATGTCGCTCTGTTGAATAACTCCCGGAGCTCGTTTATCACAGCTATATCTTCTCCGAGGAGCTCTAATGTCCACTCGAGGAAGCGTTTCCGGCAGAGTTTCGAGTTCTCCCACAGAGGCCCGACGCAGCTCTTGTGGCGGTATATTGTCTAATCCGGATTCGCTTCTAGAAGATTTGTTCTCAAAAATCCGTCAAATATAAAGCGCCTATCATACATAGGGTGCGCATCGGGTTTTGAGCCCGATCTGTTCTTTTGAGCCACTTATCCTCATATATAGAATACCCGTCTCGAGCGAGATAATCTCGCTTTTGGGGCACACCTGCGTACCGAGCACTTGTCCGTCAAGGGCCCGGCCCAGCCCTGGGCAGTTAAGGCCAAGGTGAGCTAGGGTTTCAGGCCGAGCAGCTAAAGGCCTGTTGGTATCTGCAGCACACTCGGATTAACGCAACTGTTTGCTTTGTTAACCCAACATGCAAATGTCGGATTTCGCAATTAAGATTGTGGCAATTGATAGCTGGATTCCTTGATGACGAGTATGACATCAACGCACTTCTCGTTACCGCCCTCCTGTTGTTATCAAAGCGAATTGATCATGTCCAGAGTTGGGAGTTTGGTCAGGATTAACACCGATGATTGGAGGACCTTCACCATAAGCCAGGTTGGGTGAGGTTGAAAAGTGATTGGAATAGGTTTTGCGGGGTTCTTCAGCTCCCGCCGGGAATGTCGGCAGGCTCGGCGTGGTGGTAAATTGCTGTCTCCGGGCCTAGTAGTAATCAACCGTTTGGGACAAGCTCTCTGCCTGTGTAGAGTAGAACATCGATCAACACCTTCCGGCCATAGTAGTTATATATCAGGCGATTGTCCATGCTTGGTCTTGAGGCTACATGCATGCCACCAGGGAGATGGAAAAGGAAGAAACTCTTGGTATGCAAACTAGCAAAGCAGGCTCTATATAAAGGCCTGAACTAACAAACAACAAACAACAAACAACAAACAACAAACAACAAACAACAAACAACAAACAACAAACAACAAACAAAGCGCTCAGTCTGCCACCACAATAAGGCATCCATGTAGGATGGGATGATCTCAACACTTGGCGTGAATGCAAAAGAACAGACAGAGTAGCAGCTCTGCTCCCTACTGCTTCTTGCAGTGCGGTCCGTCCTCCTACCATCTCCAACCCTTGTCATCATACTCCAAGTCAACGCCGGTGATAGGAAAGAATTGGTCCATTGCCATAGGTGGCCGAACGAGACTATAAGAGAGACGTAGGTACGATCGGACCACTGGGTGCCTTCGGTACAAAACGGGCTGGAGAATCCAGATAGATGCCTAAAAAGTATTAAATATTGGCGCCTTGAGAGAACTCTTTATCCCGCCGAGTACCACGGTTGGAGAGAACCTGCTAAATACGCATATTCGTCTTTGCGACAAACCCCCGGCTGGCATCTGAAAAATAAATGGCTACGCGAGGATTGTGCAAAACGAGATGGTTGTTGTGGCAGACAATGCAAATGCTGCGAAAGACCACCAGACACTCATCGAATGAAAGGATGGGGACATTGTACTATTGAATGTGCTTGCTGCAATCGCCAACGCGGATTTCAGTTGCAGGATGCAGATCGGAAGTTGTTCCAACCTGAATTTGACGTTTCGAGTCGTCGCATGAGCTGGTATAGTAAGGCTATCTTCCACGCTTATATATGGGCGTTGAAGCGCTGATTTAGAGATAAATCATGAATGTATACATTATGTAATGTCTTCTGCTGCTGCCTGCTTTGGGGCTTTTCCACTCCCGGTTACATGTTGATGATTTTGTTGCATGTTGATGAGTTTGTTCAGAGCAATGTCAGGAAGATACGAGCGATTAAATAAGCCAGTCTCAGGCTCCTCTTGGCGATGCTCTCAAGGATCCGCCCCAGTTTTATGTCACCAAATATATTCCGTATGGCGCCTAGGGCTTGCAGCCTTGGAGGGCTGAGCCCCTTTCCCACTCGTAATCGTACCCAGGTAGCGCCTCGTGTGGGTCTATTCCAACCTTGGAAGGTTGTCAGCCCACTACGTCAATCCCTGCGGGGATTATCGCATCCAATAATACCCACTAGAAACGATCATCAACTGCCCAGGTGGTTTCCAGCCTTGTTTTCTCCACCCAATTTCTGTCACTTACTTCCTTCCAGATAGAGATCCGTTGACTGAGTTGTGATTGCATTCCCCTAGCGGGGGTAGAATACCATGGCCGAACTTGCTCTTGCAGCTTGGCCGTAGCAGCTTCTGATTATTATCCAAAATAATTGATATCCGCACACCCCTTTTTATTTGCGGCACCGCTTTAAGCTACTTTAGGCTTAGCAGCCCTAGCCCCCACTCCCACGTGACCGATGATCCGACGTAAAGTGGGGCTTTTCGTAGGGGTCCAACACCGCCTTTTGATTTTGCCGGTACTGCCAGTCTTAAATATCATGGTCTCCATGGTCTCCTATCAAATTTACCCTCGATATTGGGAAAAAGCGAGGCTCGGTATGATAAGATTTATAAACACTTTTACACGCAAACTTTGACTCGCAAAAAGTCTCAAGACAAGTAATCTCCTTGCAACGTTTGCGTGATAGGAAAGCGCGCTAGTGTGTCTTAAGGTAGGCGGTGTGTACGCGGTAGCCAGACAATATATAGCCCCCACACAACCCACTGTGCACTGCAGAAGGGGAAATTATATCGAATTATATTGCGGCCAAGAGGCGCTAACTTCAAATCTGGTTTAGAGAGGCGTGCCACAAGGAAAAGGGGGTTGTACCGCGATGATCTCGCATGTCGATAATCAATTCCCGCAGCCCCAATCCATATAACACACGCTCATTTTCAAACTTTCATTTTCACATTCGGATGGCCATTCCGCCCTCAATTTTGGCATTTATATAGTGGTTATAATCTTCCATTTCTTTTTTAAGGGCTTTCCCACGATGACCACAGTGAATGGTTCCAACGATAAGAACCTTCATGACATCAATACTTTCGCTGAAAGCTCAACCAGTGACGAGCATGCCGCCCTAAATACTTCTTTCGAATCCGACTCCAGGTCTAGTGATTCCTATCCTTGTCAATATGAAATGAGCAGTGCGTCCTGTACCATGCAATTTGTCTGGCCGAAGCTGACATAGACTTCTTATCGTTATCAAGGACAAGCCGGGCTGGTCTCCACGTCCACGAACTCAGGCTCAGACGACATATTTCATAAAGTGAAAAACTTTCTTCGACCAGACAAATCACATATTCCAAATGATGATAGCTTGTCTGGTTGGGCCCATCACGGCAGACCCTGCAGTTCGATATCCATATTCAAACGACAGACAAAACAAATTGTCAGGCCAAGGATCATCTTCTCGGGTGCATTCGCCGCATCGGCAATCGTCATCTCCAATACCTCCAGCCCGGCACTTTTAATATTCATCTGGAACCTCCTTGCTATTGTGCCGCTGTCGATCACGCTCACAGAAGCCACTGAGAGGATCTCCCAGGATTTGGGTGAGACCGCTGGCGCTCTCCTCAACATTACCATCGGGAATCTAGCGGAGCTTATTATTTTGTGAGTCCCAACCTTGGAAGTCCTCTCACATCTATCGACGTATACTGACTATCATATAGCGTGTAAGTTTTCATATAGCACCAAGTGGGCTGCCTTGGGACTCAGTCGAAACTAATCTTTTATAGTACTGCTTTGTTGAAAAACAATATTAAAGTAGTTCAATCATCACTCCTCGGCTCCATCCTTGTGAACCTCCTACTCGTCCTCGGATCTGCAATCATAGCAGGCTGTATCTCAACAAGTGATGTGACGTATAACACTGATCTCACACAGTCATTTGTGGGACTTCTGAATCTTACAATCTCTTGCCTTATGATTCCAGTAAGGCGATATTTCGAGTGTCCCAACTATATCTAAGGCTAATCTTGATATAGAGCGCTTTCTATGGCAGCGTAAAGAGCGTCACTTCTGCTGATCATATGTCATTATCCTTCAGCAGGGGGGTGTCCATCATTCTTCTCGGCACATATTTCTTGTATCTCTTCTTCCAGTTCAAATCACACGCTCACTTGTTCCACTCTACCCGGCTTCAAGTGCCACACCCAAGCGATCCTCAACCATATACAGACGACCTCGAATCACATCCCACCGAGCTCCCCACCGCAACGAGCAGAGATATTCGCCAGCTAGAGATGCAGGAGGTGCGATCACGGTCATGTTCAGTCGACGCACATACGGCATCAGCAACGCCACTGTTTCACAGCGAACCATCTGAAGGAAGAACGAGCCTCCACGCACAAATGGAACCACCTGTCGGAGACTATGAAGCATGTTGCTGCCACGGCTATGTTGTCAAGTCCAACCGAACGATATCAGTCACCCTCCTCGCCCTATCAACAATTCTCATCGCTATATGCGCCGAGTACTTCTCTTCAAGCTTCTCAACGCTCAACGAACAGGGCGTCCTCGGTGAATCCTTTGTCGGTTTGATCGTCATTCCCATCGCCGGAAATGTTGCCGAAAACGTTACTGCAGTTGTCGTGGCGTCGAAAAATCAAATGGATCTTGCCATCAGTGTTGCTCTCGGATCAGCCATTCAAATCGGTCTCTTGGTTTCACCTGCCATGGTGCTTATTGGCTGGGCTCTCGACAAGCCCATGACCTTGCATTTTGACAGGTTCGAGATGGTGACGCTAATCGGCGCTGTTCTTTTGGTCGATTTCATCGTTCTGAAAGGAAAGACCAATTATCTGGAAGGGGCTATCTTATGTGCCTGCTTCGCGGCTATTTCGTATGCGCACTCTTTATATCCACCGAAGATGCAATTGCTAACATTCTCGACATAGTGTTGGCGCATTCTTGTTGCCGCTTACTTGAGATGTCTGTCTCAAGGGCGCTGGTCTCTGGATGGTAAGACGGTCTGTTCGAACCTGTGCTTGCCGATCCTTACCGTCTGCCCCTCCATCTTTTTGTTAATATTCAATGTAAATATGAATCGTAGATAAAGCGAAAATGTAATCAAATTTTTCTTCTCCGTTTCGAAGGATCAGTCGCCTTCATGCTTCGGCGATCCAAGCCGAATCCAGCGCCGTTCGGGAGTGGACATCTAGGGATCGCTGCGGACGGAGGTCCCAAATGGAGAAGCGGCAGCTGCATGCGATTCCTACGGAGAGAGATGGACTGAAGAGATGAAGAAGGAGGGGCGCGAATCGTCGAGACTGTCGCACGACTCCCGCCAAGCTGATTTGAAACAGGACAGCAATATATGAGAACGGAGAATTCTTTCCAATTTACCACGTGTTTCGATATGATTTCAGTTAGATTATCATTGTTTCATGTGAAAGACTCATCTGATAACCTGCAACACAGGAGATTTCCCACGCCAAGCAAGCCCATGTGGATTTAAAATTCGTCAGCCGCTGCGTTTCGGAAGTTCCGACTCGCCTGCAGAAAAAAGCTCCGCTTACATAAAATCTTACCTGTTCAGAGCATCATCACCTCTACAACGCTATATTCTCTATCAAGGACCTTCATTTTGAAATGTCTTCACTAGGGCCCTACTACGACTATGGATTTAGGGATTTATTTTCTATTTGACCCTGGAATGCCCGACGGGTTGGATGTAAGCGGAACTTGTTGACCTCGGAAATCCCGAGGCCTCCTCTCCTGGACCCAAAAAAAAAAAAAGCTGAGACCCGTTTTGCAAAGAGGTCCATTACATTGAGTCTGTCCGAATACGCCAAAACGCAAGCTTGCGGTTTTGAGACCCTCGTATCTCTCAAATGTAAGACTGACATTTGGACCGGATATAGCTTCGGCAAATAGTAATATAGGATCTCGAACAACCTCACATGCATTCAATGCAATATATCCAGATGATCTACAATAACGGAGTACATGATCCGAGATAACCATTATTGCTTCAATTTTATACCGGCCCGGCAAATCCGTCATCCATGTTTGCCGAGCTCACATATAAGAAAGCATCTCGAAGGCCCACGCAAATTCCTGGACACTCTGAGTTCGGACCACGGGTTTGATTGAAAACCGTCAAGCAAAATGTTGACATCTTCGCTGCTTCTGCTTGCCTCATTCGGCGCTGGCCTCGTCCAGTCTGCAACCTTGGAGGAGCTCTATCTCCAAAACGCGCCGTCTTCCCCACGCCCCTATGTCATTCCGCATTACGCGAACTCGCATGCCGTCACCATCGGGGATCAGCTGTACCGCTTCACAGTGACTGGCCCTTCCTCGGACAATGCGTTTACTCTGATGAGCACGAACGCGCCTTCCAGCGGAGCCCTGGGCGTCTTGCCGCACATCCACCAGAAGCACGCTGAGAATTTCTTCAACCTCAAAGGCCGGTTCCAGCTCTGGGCGCAGAAGGGCACAGGGGAGCAGCAGGCTCGCCTGCTGACGCAGGGTGATTATGGGTCGGTTCCTAGAAACACGACCCACACCTTCCAGATTCTGGACCCTGACACGGAGATGGTTGGTGTCGTCGTTCCTGGTGGCTTTGAGTAAGTTTGTTTGCATATAACGGACCTGTTTGAACTTGGCTAACCCGAGAAGGGAACTCTTCTATGCCCTTGGAACCAACCACACCTCGGCCACCAATACCCCCTTTGTTCCCGCGGTGTCAAACAGCTCTTCAACACCCGACGCAGGCATGATTAGTTCTTTGCAGAAATTCGACGTCTACGCCCAGCTTGACTTCGAGCCCCGTCGTGATCTGGTCAACGGCACCGCTCCCGTTGATAACTCTAAGTGGCACACCGGCGACAATGCTCTCGGTGCCTCTGGCAAGCCTTACTTTGTTGCAAATGGATATGGCCCCAAGTACCTCAGCTCCAAGCACGGGTACCAGGTCATTCAGCCTCTGGTCACTAAGCAGTCTCAGGATGCCAACTACACTCTTTCAACCATCTCACTCAGCCGCCAAACCAAGGACAATGCGCCTACATATGTCTTGCCTGGAGCCGCCGCTTTCGAGGTTCTGGAAGGTGTGCTCATGATCCAGATCGGAGATTATCCTGTGGCGACCTTGTACACTGGCGATGTAGCTTTCATTCCGGTTGGTGTGGCTTTCACTTATTACACCGAGGTGGCCTTCACCAAGGTGTTGTATGTTAACAGCGGTAGCAGTGGTGTGGATTCGCAGCTGATTAAGGGTGCAAAGAGGTGGAACTTTGCTACTTTCCCGACATACTGAGCGATCCTGCAGTTGTCCTGTGTTTATTTGATATGCTTATAATTTAGAGTTTATATAATTTGGACCTGCATATAAGACACCAATGAGCAAAAGCAGAAGATTCCCTTTTGATCTATGTGCTTCTATATGGAGTACCTTACTGTGTCTGACTCAGACTTCAAATAGTCCACGCGAGTATTCCGAATCAACTTAGCTTTGCCCGCTAGCCCTGGAGCCGACCCCACTGTATACCCAAAACTACCCCTCGACAACAACCAGAACAACAAGCCCAGAATGTCTACCCCAGCCCCTCTCGTCTTAGAACTAGCAACTGTCGAAGACCTCCCCGCCATTACGGAGCTATGGTTCACCGTATTCAACGACCCGGGCATGCGGCACCTAATCCCGGACACGCCCGGGGCACATGAATGGTTCACTGAAGCCAACCGAACCGACATGCTCACAAAGCCCTATCAAAAATACATCAAGATCGTCGACCCGGACACGAAAGACGCGGAAGGGCGCGCACGGATAGTCGCATACGCGAAATGGGACCTGGCCATGCCCGACGAGCGCGGCGCTCGGTTCCCGCCTTGGCACGGGGACATGCCTGGACAGGATTGTGATGCTTTCTTTGGGGGCCTGGAGAGAGCGCGCAGGCGTGTGATGGGTGATCGGAAGCACTACTGTAAGTTGAATCCTCGACAGCTAGCCGCTTACCTGCTGTGTGACTGTTTGTTGACGCTCTGGGTACAACATAGACCTCGATATGCTCGGTACGCATCCCGACTACCGCTGTCGCGGGGCGGCTTCTATGCTCGTTCGTTGGGGGTGTGAAGTCGCGGACCGTGAGGGTGTTGGGGCATATGTCGATGCTAGTAAGGATGGTGCACCGCTGTATGCGAAACATGGGTTTGTGGATCGCAGTGACCCTGCTGAACCGAGTGGTGTGGCTTCGATGGCTCGAGGATAGATCTGTGTCATCGGTCGAGTATACCTACCTATCTAGGTAGTCTAAGAGGTATGCTAAACGGTCTAGTCCGTACTCCGCACAGTAGTTGGAGAGTAGTTCGAAATTATATACGAAAGGAGTTGGCCCGAGGTCAAAATGAAAAACAAAGTGTTTTCGATGATAAGTTCTATTCTTTTCCCGAGATAACCCAATGCCGACAGCATTCTTTCATTCAATAGCTCTATCAACAGCTCCACTACAATTAGATACGAAAAACAAAGTTCCCCCCAAAAAAAGATATCTCGACCCCTCTCACGAGAATACTCCGTACTCACCGGCCGAGAGCTCTATCACACATATCACATTAAAAATAGCTCCTCTAACAATGATTATGCCAAGTTACAGCTGCCAAGATCATAAAGGACCAGTCTCATCTCTTTCAAGGCTGCTGAGTTCTTTTTCCCCCTCCCGCCAAGCATTTCAGCTTGTCACACCCGCGAAGCCAGCAATAGCCGATGAACGGCACATGGCCGTATCTTTTGATGCAGGACAAGAGTGCTAATATCTAAAATTAACTATTCCATATGTGCCCTGGAGCCAATGCAAGCGACACCTTGGCTATCACGACAAAGTTATCACCGACGATCCCAACTGAGTTGCGGATGAAATCTAAAAATGGTAGCGATGTGCGTTGACAAGGATTAGGTGCATAAGCTGGCATAAGCTGGTCTTGGTATTCTGCACCTAATGACTGTTGACTTTTTCAGGTCCCAATTTTGAGTGATGTTACAAACTGTTGACCTTGATGTCCCTGATATTCATTGTTGTTACAAGAGTATGGAGTATAGGAGATTAAGATTAATTCAACATGAGACATGATTTCTCTCTAACGCTAGGGTTGTAGATCCCCTACATAAATTTTTTTATTATCTCAAAACTGGAGACAAGCCAATTACCAAGCACCGCGGCCTCGACCGTTCCCCCTACGCTTAATCAAATGCCAAGACATCCCCTTCAACCCCTTCACAATGCACTACAACATAGTACCTATGCTGTATGCTGTATGTTGTATGTACTGTCGGGCTCCAATCAGATCTGTCTAACTCAATTCCGAGTCGCCAAGATTTCCCCAATCAGCTTACGTCTTTGGTCATTTCTTTCTCTCTGGGAGGATGGCCTGATGCCGACAACATTATGGCTTATGCGATCGACACCCCGGTATTTCAATTAGGACGAGCTAATCATTCGGAGTAAAGCATGCATCCTATCTGTCTTCTCCTTGGCTGGAGGTCCAACAACTCTCTATCCCGGGCCCACTATGTCCCACCGGTGATGCGATCTCGTCACACTGTTAGTCTCGGCCATCGTGCTGAGAAATAACCAACGGGTTCCTGGTTGGAGAATGGCCAGCCCATGTCTGATCAATAATAGTCCCTGAAATTATGCGTCATGACATTTTCATGGAGCTTCCCATTGGCTCAATGCAAAAGTCGCACTGAACAATTTAATTCCCCGTTCGGGGGGTTCACATTCCAACCGGAGTATAAAGTGAGCCCCGTGTCTTTCATCTTTCATCCTTCGACGTTTGAACCTCCGGCAAAGGCAAATCAATTGAGGTGGAGCTTTCTATAAAACAGTTATATTATTTAACTGTCACAATGCATGTCCTTGCCCTCGTCACGGGCCTTGTTGGCGTTGCCAATGCTGCCTGTCCTTATATGACTGGCGAGGCCGCCAATCCTCACATCCAGCGTCGCGCTGATGGAGATGCTGCTGCCAACACCGAAGAATTCCTCTTCCCAATTCTACCTCAACGACCAAGACGTCTACCTGACCTCCGACGTCGGTGGCCCGATCGAGGACCAAAACAGTCTCAGCGCAGGTGAGCGTGGAGCGACCCTGCTCGAGGATTTCATTTTCCGCCAGAAGATCCAGCGCTTCGATCATGAACGAGTATGTTTTCTGCATTTCAATTGAAGTTCTAAAGCTCATGTCTATTTTCCTAGGTACCGGAACGCGCCGTTCACGCTCGAGGCGCCGGCGCCCACGGAACATTCACCTCCTACGGTGACTGGTCCAACCTGACTGCCGCTTCTTTCCTTTCCGCCGAGGGCAAACAAACCCCAATGTTCACGCGCTTCTCCACCGTCGCTGGTAGCCGCGGAAGCGCTGACACCGCGCGAGACGTCCACGGCTTCGCGACTCGCTTCTATACTGATGAAGGAAACTTTGGTACGGCAGATCCCCTTTTGAAAATCAAAGCACGCAGCTGATTCGGATATAGATATTGTGGGAAACAATGTTCCCGTTTTCTTCATCCAGGATGCCATCCTGTTCCCGGATCTCATCCACGCCGTCAAGCCCCGCGGCGACAACGAGATCCCCCAGGCTGCTACCGCGCACGACTCTGCTTGGGACTTCTTCAGTCAGCAACCTAGCACACTTCACACCCTTCTGTGGGCAATGGCTGGCCACGGTATTCCCCGTTCGTTCCGTCACGTTGATGGATTCGGTGTGCACACCTTCCGTCTGGTTACTGACGATGGAAAGACCAAGCTTGTCAAGTTCCACTGGAAGGGACTGCAGGGCAAGGCCAGCTTCGTCTGGGAGGAGGCTCAGCAGACCGCTGGTAAGAATGCAGACTTTATGCGCCAGGATCTTTTCGAATCCATTGAGGCTGGACGTTTCCCCGAGTGGGAGGTAAGTGATAGTCCAAACAACCATCGCAACTCTCGCTAATTATTCGCTAGCTTGGTGTCCAAATCATGGAGGAAGAGGACCAGCTTCGGTTTGGATTTGACCTCTTGGACCCTACCAAGATTGTCCCCGAGGAACTTGTTCCTGTCACCATCCTCGGCAAGATGCAACTGAACCGCAACCCTATGAACTACTTCGCTGAGACCGAGCAAGTCATGGTACGTCTAGTCCCATCATCACTAACGAGTAATACTAATTTCCTCAGTTCCAACCTGGCCACATCGTCCGCGGCGTCGACTTCACCGAGGACCCCCTCCTCCAGGGCCGTCTCTTCTCCTACCTCGACACTCAACTCAACCGCCACGGTGGTCCCAACTTCGAGCAGCTCCCCATCAACCGTCCCCGCGCACCAATCCACAACAACAACCGTGACGGAGCAGGTACGTACCTACCACAAGCCCAATCCCACTCCCAAACCCCCCTTTCTAACAAAATCCTAGGCCAAATGTTCATCCCGCTGAACCCTAACGCCTACTCCCCCCAACACGGAAAACAAGGGCTCCCCCAAGCAAGCCAACCAAACCGTGGGCAAGGGCTTCTTCACCGCACCGGAGCGCACAGCAAGCGGCAAGCTCCAACGCACCCTCAGCACGACCTTCGAAGACAACTGGTCGCAGCCCCGCCTCTTCTGGAACTCCCTCGTCGACGCCGAGAAGCAATTCATCGTCGACGCGATGCGCTTCGAGACCTCGAACGTGAAGAGCAGCGTCGTCCGCAACAACGTCATCATCCAACTAAACCGCATCAGCAACGACCTCGCCACACGCGTCGCAAAGGCCATTGGCGTCGAGGCCCCCAAGCCCGACTCCTCCTTCTACCACGACAACACGACCGCGCACATCGGCGCCTTCGGACAGAAACTCGCCAAGCTGGACGGTCTCAAGGTTGGACTCCTTGCGTCGGTGGATAAGCCTGCATCTATTGCGCAGGGCGCGAAGTTGCAGTCTGCTCTTTCTTCTGCGGGCGTTGACGTCGTCGTCGTTGCGGAGAGAATGGCCGATGATGTTGATCAGACTTACTCTGCTTCTGACGCCGTGCAGTTCGATGCTGTTGTTGTTGCTGATGGTGCGGAGGGTCTGTTTGGCGCTAAGTCTTTCACTAGCCAGCCTACCAAGGGTTCCGGTGCGTCGACTTTGTACCCCGCTGGTCGGCCTTTGGATATTCTGCTCGATGCTTTCCGGTTCGGTAAGACTGTTGGTGCGCTGGGTAAGGGCTCTGATGCTCTGCAGTCTGGACAGATTTCTTCCGAGCGTGAGGGTGTGTACACTGGCAAGGACGCTGGGGATGCCTTTGCCAAGGATATCAAGGAGGGTCTTAGCACCTTCAAGTTCTTGGATCGGTTTGCCGTTGACCAATAGGGCATGTCGGTTACCTACCTATAGATGACTGTATGTATGGATATAATCAATGTTAAATAGGTGCGATTCTATTCAACTTGTCACAATTTACAATTCAAACTTTACACTTTGTGGAGCACGTCTCATTTGTAGGCTTCAAATCAATAAATTAGCACTGGGGGGTGCAAGCA
Source organism: Penicillium mononematosum (assembly GCF_028829835.1). Classification (NCBI taxonomy): domain Eukaryota; kingdom Fungi; phylum Ascomycota; class Eurotiomycetes; order Eurotiales; family Aspergillaceae; genus Penicillium; species Penicillium mononematosum. The sequence continues at coordinate 2,864,305 of NW_026643271.1, forward strand.
GAGAATCAAATCGAAAGGAAGACTATTTACAAGAGTCTCTTTGCTGACAACTGAGTTCTTTGAAAATCCAGGGGAACTCTAGGGCAAGTCAATCAGCTTCTAAAGTTAGAACATAAACTCTCGACGCCGACGCATAAAGGCATCGGCATCTGCTACGGCTGCTGCCCGCACTTTCATCTTCTTATTGGCAGATTTGGGGTCTGAGGAAGCAGGGCGCGTCTTCTCTTGTCCCAGAATAGCCCATTCAGCAACGGTCGCACCGGTTCCATTCTTGGCCTCCACATCAACAGAGTCAAGCGCTTGGTTTCCGACGATAAGCAGAGTCGCATAGCGCGCTGCTGGCACGGGAGATGGCAGAGCCACATTTGTTGTGTTTCCGGTAGGGATGGCAATAACATCGAGGTTTGTGGTCTCATGATTGTATGGGTCCGACTGAGGGATTTCTGTCAGGCTGTGGACAAGTGTGTAATCCGAGCTTTCAGCGGAAAGCGCCTTCGCTGGATCTTCTAGAGTCTTATTGTGGAAGATAACTGTAGCATTGACCGGGGGTGCCTGCGCCCAATCGAAATAGAAGCCCGATACCATAGCGCCGACCTCATCTTCGAATGAGACTGTCACAGAATTTACCTCGGCTGCCAGCGAGGGCTGCCATTTTGTCGAAGCTGCGCCATCTACTGCGGAAAGAGGGAATTGGCCAGGTTCAAACGCATCCGAAGAGGAAACAGCCTGGCACTGTACAAGATTGCCTGCCACGGTGTTTTCTGATCCAATCTGTCGATTAGGAATGACAACAGACCCCTTGGAAGGGAGATGATAAACGGTGCCATCATCCTCTGTGCCAGAGTGAACCGTGATTGTTTTGTCCGCGAATCGCTGATCGGCAGTATCCAGTGGGGCAGCCTCTGTGGCATGGCTGATGGTCGTGTGGGTGTAATTTGACCACGCCGAGATGGGCCAGCCCCGCCAGTAGAAGGTACGGTACTTTAGGTATGGAATCTGGGGAGGCAAATTTGGATCCACATGGAGCGTTTCATCTGGTATCAGCCGCAATCCAAGATAGCCATATATGGCAACCTGATTGGAACCACCGTGACCAGTCAAGAATGGATACGCTGGATGCGTGCCTCCGTTAATGGTAGTGTTATCCACCATCTGCTCCGACATTTGGTAGAACGGCGCTCGCGTATAAGGCTTGTATGAGTACTGCGCATACGTGTATGCTGAGCAGCCAGACGGGGACATTTCGTTTGCAACGACAGAAAAGATAGCCCAGGTCATGGCAGGGCCATCAGGGGACTGTTTAGCCGCGTACTACATCTTGTTAGTTTGGCTTTTTCTTGGTGAAAATCAGAATACTCACATAGTCCAGATCATTCAACGAATTTTGGCTGGTGTAGTTCGCAGTATAGCCCAGGGGGATAGGTGACCATAACCACATCAGCTTGCTTCACGACAGCGCTTCCATTCATGGTGGTGAACTCGAGAGTCACCTCATTTTCACGAAGCACCAAGACATTGTCAGCCATTTGTTCCCAGGTAGCATTTTCTTCCAGTCCAAATTGCTGACGGAAGTCGTTGGCATTTCTAAGGGTCTCCGCAATGAGGGGCATTGTGTAGCCACCCGCATCAACGTGGTTGGCATACTCATCCTGACTTTACGTTAGTTTTGAGTGTTGCAAAGAGATGGGGCGCCAAACTTACAGGATCGGTCATGTTGGTCAATGTCCAATGAGACCCGTTTCGAACCAGCAAGTCCGCATAGAGAGTAGCCGCCGAATCGTAGATCGGGAAATGTTCTTCTTGGAATAGCTTTGTATTGCCACTGGTAACCCATTGGTTAACCAGCGAAATTCCAATGTCTCCGTTCAGGTGATACTGGTAGTCCCAGCAGGCGCCAGTAGCCGTGCAGTTGCCAAAACGGCCACTGGTCCAAGGGAAGATTGCAGCTGACGGACTGAACTGCGTCTGATTCTTGGAGCTAGCCAAAGCAGTCTGTATATTCTCTTGTGCTTGGGCATACTGGGCCACGCGGAAATTGGTGAACCGCTGAGATGCTTCAGGGTGAGAAGCAACAAGGCCGGGTTGCATCCATACATCCGCATCCCAGAAGACTTGGCCACCATATGAGTCAGAGGTCAGGCCACCAACTGAAATGCTGTCCATATTTACTGGCGCTCCCGCGGCTTCCTTGACTGCATTCTTGCTAACAGTGTTTTGCAGCAAGTAGTAAGTGCTGGTCACGGAGATTACTGCCAAATCAATGATGTGGCTGTCTGCAGGCAAGGTCCCATTGGGGAACGCGTAGTGGTCAACCGAAGCCTCCGGCATAACGTTTTGCCATTCCATGAGATGGGTTCGAAGAGACTGCGTGTATCCATTGCTCATCGCGGCGGAGACAGCCTTCTTGGCTGTTTGTTTCGGATCCACAAAGGCATCCGTAGAAGCACCTCCAACATATTTGATGACGCGAACTAACTGACCAGGCTTGAACTTCACATCCACGGCTTGCGCAATGGATGATTCATTGGAGTGGACATATGGTTTGTCAGACACAATCTTGCGCGAAGAAAGATCCACGTTTGGCGACCCAGTGAGGTTCGCGTAGACATAAGCTGTGACATTAGCGATCCCATTCGGCCGTACTGCCGAGAAGATTGCACCATTGTCTTCTCCAGTCTCCACGAAGTCAGTGCGCACTGCAGAAGCTCCATCGATGACATTGACGATGGTCGCATCCGATGCCGTGGTCGGGATAACCTCCATCTCAACCACAGCCTGATTGACGTACAGCTTGTGGGCGAGAAGACGATAGGTGATCTGGTACGATCCCTTGTTGCCCTGAGGTGTCCATTTGTAAGACCAGACCAAGACGCCTGCTTTGAAGTCGTACGTGGTTCGGAAATCGGAGATGGTCTTATTGTCGACCTTTGCATCTAAATAGGTATCATCACCAAGATCCAAGATGATTCCGGCCCAGTGGGGAATACCACTGATCACACTGTCATATCCATACTGGGACAACCAGGGGAAGTTGCTGCCATTTGTGGTAGGCTGTGAGTCAAAGAACCCACTGATTGTTGCAAAGGCCTGGCGTCTAGAGAAAAGTGGCCAACCGTTGGTGTCATCGGGACTATCAATCTCAAAGAAAGGACCAGCACTGGCAACATTGATACCCAAATATCCGTTCGCCACGGAGCCTCGAGATTGATAGCGACCTTGTTCCAAGTTCGTTGAGCTCAGAAGCCAGTTGTCTTCATCCCAGGTCACGCCATCGAAGCCGGTCTGGTACAAATTGTTGCTGAAGTTGGCCGAGCCAGAGCCTGTGTGTTCTCTAAAGCATCTTCCGATACGACTGTCGGGAGAGCCGCTGACAAGATTTAGAAGTAGCGGCAATACCGCGCACGTGAGGGACTATACAGAGCGTTAGACGATTGGCAAGGGCATACGGGTAAAAACTCACCTTGAACTGCATATTGCAGTGTCAGTACCTTGTCAACCACGTCAGGTTCTCTAATAAATCAGATATTGAATAAGAAGTGCCGGACAATACTGTTCATGGGGAGAGTTGCAGGAAGTAAGATGGGTTTTAAGGAAAGATGAGACTTAGGGGGCAGCTTCCTGAATCAGCATGAAATGAGATGATCCTGGCACGTACCTCTGTAGGTGGCAACCTTATTTAAAATTGCTTTATGAACGCTGCGCATGGTGAAATGTGGGGAAATAAAGCCACTTGCGCAGCCTACTGGCCCGTTCCAAAGTCCAAAGTCAGACTCATCTCAGTTCCAAGGTTGGGCCATCCTTCAAGTGGAGGTCTTGCATCCGTCAGCCAAGGCGCTGGGAAACGTACCTATGTACCTATGTACCGAGGTAGCCTATAGGTAGGCTATACGAGGTGGCTTGTATGAAAAACGGCTTGCAACGGGGGAACCGGGAAATGCGGGGGTGGCATTTTGTAGATAACATTGTCTATTGGCTGTGAATACCGAAAGTTTCCGTCGGCATCCTTCACGGCCAAGACCTACTCGGGTTGTGACCGGCTTAGGATCGGGCCCCATATCATCGTCATTGACTGCAGGGACCTCGGAACCTCGGGAAGGTTTGGAAGGTTTGGTGTTGAGGGATTTATTGGTTTTGTGGGGAAGTTGGGGGGTTCCAATTAGTCAATTTAAATCTGAGAAGACCCCGTTTGGAGGTGATTGAGTTTTTAAAAAAAAACGCAGATCAGGGAAGTGTCGTATGATTCCAAAGTTAATATTCTTGGAGATGAAAGGATGAAGGTACGGAGTATGTTGTCTGTTGTAGATGTTGAAGGTTGGAGATATCGTCGCCTCAGGTGTCTACTATCTCAGATCTCTCACATTTACATGTCCATGTTCATGCATTTCCTCCTAGTTACGTGATGCCTTGAGTATACGAATAATACATACTTCAATATGCTTTAGTTATTCGATTTCATTTCATAAGTTATCCAATATCATGTCCGTACACGGGCTTGTATCTTACAAAGCCCATGATCATGCCCATGATCTCCAGTATCTCCATTTTGAACCAAGGCAAAAGGTTGAGCCTTGTTAAAAAAGATCAAAAATAGTGTCAAAGCTGGGGGGGTATCCTCGATCGATATCTTTTCCCTATCATTCATTCATTCGTTGCTATTCACATAGACGTGTCCACGGTGCGAACAAACATCGTAACTAACGCTTGTCAAACAGATTTGGCAAGACTCGAGACAGATCTTATCTGCCACAGCGAAGATTCAATTCTATTCTTGTTCTTCATTGTCGTTCTCGTCCTCGGAAATTTCGCCAGGGGCACTAGGCGCAGCAGATGAAGACTGCCTCTGTCGTGGAACGACATTGCTTGGCCTCGGATTCGCAGTAAGGGCTCTCTCGCCCACGAATTTATCGCCGGGCCACTCCTCTTTGCATACGGGGCATTTTTCTTCTTGCTGCATGCGGAAGAAGTTGCGCATGCAATGGTCATGTAGTCGACCCTTGCATTCACGGTTTTCGCAGCGTTGGCCCTGAGAGTAACTCAAGTCAGGACTATTCCATACTAACTTAGGATCGAGCGTACTCACGACAGTGATAATGTCTTTACAAGCAGCACAAAATTTGATCCGCTCGATGGGTCGGCCATCGAAACCCTCGTCGTTATACGTCAAGACCAACCAGCCCCGCAATTCCATCAGTGCTCGTGGTGTGAGGCTGAGGAAGCCTTTCCGGCTCTTCTGCAGCCAGCCCTCTTCAATCAAGTGGATAATCATGGTTTCTGCTTGGGTCATACGCAACGACTGTACCGCTGCGGTTTGGGTCTGTGTTGGCTCATTGCTCGTGGATTGCCGTTCGCTAGACGGAGCCTTATGGAGTTGGACGGCTTGCATCTGGGTAACTGCCATTCCTTCACATAGTCGCGTGTTATTCTTGATAAACATGTGGTCAAGCAAGCGCTTAAGAAACGCGATCTCGTCTGGAGAATAAGTGGTTGCGAGTTGTGTCAAAGGATCACTCGTAGTATTTACAAGCGCATACACTCGCTTCGGTGGCGTTGCTGGAGCATCTTGCTGCGATGATTCGAGGACTTGAGGTAGTGAGCTCCTGATTTCGAGATCGAAGGGTGACACGGCGGTGTTAGCCGCGGATATAAATTCGGAGAATTGGTCTTCCCCGACCTCATCAGGATCCACCGTTCGCCCCTCTGCTCGACAATTCAACGTCAGCGACTACCACCTTTCATGACACGGGGCTTCAGTGGGAGTAAAGTACCAGATACTGTTAATATCGCAGCCAGGATGGGTTGCGCATCTTCAAAGGTCATACACGAGCGTGCCATGAACGCCTGGAGAAAGGCACGATTGCTATCATCGTATTCGGTCATATTTTCAACGATGACTTCTGGTGTGGAGGTCTCAGAGTCTCCAGTTCCAGTCAGTTCAAGGTCCTTTGTGCCAATGGAGCACTGGCTTTGACGCGATCAGACGCGCTCGCGTGGCTGTAGATGAAAGAAAGATAAGAACATCCGATAAGGAAGCTTAGTAAATTTGTTGATTCCTGGGGCATACTATTTTTTACTACATAACCTTGGAGAAACCGAGGAGAAAAATATGTAGGAAACACCGTTTCTATTCCTAGTCAGATTTAGTCTCTTTAGACCCAGAATAAGGTGTTTGTCTGAGGAAACAGATGTCAGACATCCACCCCATGAATAGCCCTAGTGTCCTCCGACTTGACTGGGTACATCTATGCTGTACAGAGCACGGTATGAGGGTGTACAATCCATGGAATTATCATTATATGCTTGCGAGCGTGTGACTTTGTTGAATCATCTGTAATCTGTACATATGCAACGAGGGAGTTGGCAATTTTCTGACAGTGACACGTGAATTCAAAGTGCTAGAGAGAAGTTCCAATCCTGTGCCTTTGAATCAGTTTCCTTGACCGATATCACTCAGTGGGTGCTGATCAACGTACCGGATTCGGCTTCATCTACGCATAAAAAATTACTGGACGAGATTTGTACATGCAGCCTAGCTGTGGATTTTATTGATCGCGCAAGTCTGATATCATGAAACGCAAATGCCAATCAGCAAAAGTAAAAAGCAGACCGAAACCTCATGCCTTCTGACGCGCCGCTGCGCAAAAGAAAGTGGAATCGAACCAACGACTGATATCGCCGAACGCCAAAGGATCGAATGTAGAGAAACAACAATGAGAAAAGCCGAGTTGTGCTACCACTAGTATCTCCGCCGGGTGGGCTCAGGGCTGGGGCTTCGGCTGGCGCTGCGAGGATCTCTGCCGCGCTCCTTGAGCCACTTCTTGGTGCTGAGACGCAGCTCGCGGTCAAGCTCAGGCGAAGGATCCTTCCGGTGAATGAAATTGCAGAATCCCCCTCGTACACATCCTTCACCGCTATTGAGTCGACAACAGGCTTCTCGGAAATCGGTGACTGGTGATAATTCGCAGTATATGGGTCGCGCTGCGTACCAACGGGAGTTTAGAGCATCGCATGCTGCTTGTGCATCTTCTTCATATTTGAATCGGCCGTAGACGTTGCCAATGAGATCTATTGTCGCGGGACCAGATATTAGTAGAGAGTCGGGACATTTTAGGGAGAACATTACTTACGATCGTTGTTGTTGTCGCAGATGACCAACTCTTCAAGTTCGCCATACTTGCACATCTCACACCATACGTCCTCGTAGAAGGCGTCGAAGTGGTTCTGCATCTGACTGGGGTTCATCTTGTTCTTGGGGTCGTAGGCCGGGTTCTGGTACATGTTCGGCATGAGAATGGTTTGCGAGTACGAAGGCTTGACATGCTTGCGAGAGCAGCGGTCACCGTGTCGACATGCGCCGATTTTGTAGTAGAACGAGCAATTGACCTTATCCTGCTCGGTACCGAAGATGGATGCAAGATAGTTGGCCATGGTTACTGGCAAGCTCTGATGCTGGCTGAGGAGAATTTGAGGGAAAGTGAAATAATAGCGTTGTGTCGCAGATGCAGAAGAAGCAGACAGAAATGAAAGAAGGGCAAAGTTGCTTTGACAGCCGGATGATATCCGATGCCTGAAGTTTCTGGAGAGCTCGAGTGGCGCGAATAATTGATGACTAAACCTGGGGAGCTGCGCGGGCGGGTCGGAATAACTATTTTCCGAGTCCTGTAAATGAATTGTTTCGGCGTGCCCATTTCGAAACTGAGAGTATGTACCCTATGGCGGTGCGCCGAAGGCCGTACAGTACTTAGGGTTCCGGGGAGGAGAAAAGCTGCAACAATAGCCATTCTACCTACATGGGAATAACTACACCTTTTTCGCCGCGTATATTTCATCATCGTGCTTCAGCATTTGAATTTGCATTCGCTGGTTTGAAAAGCTGGCTTCAATACAACATTAAAATTCGAAGTCCAAAGATGATGAGTCTTCCTTAATAATGACGAGGTGAGAAGTAAATGACTTATGTTGTTTTACTGGAAGGGCATTGGAGGTCTTCCCAAGGTTCTCACAGATCAAATGCTCACAGCTTAGAACCAGGACATTTGTCCTGAACCGCCAAGCCGCTCACATCCACTGAAAGCTTTTGCTTTTTAATCATCTCAGAAACCACCTTTCCAGTTCCCAGGCACAAAGAGATTCCCCACGGTCCGTGTCCAGCGGCTATGAAGACGCCACCCCTGGGGTTTGCTTTCACTCCTCCCAAAGAGCTGTCTCCAACTCTTCCAATTGTGGGAACGCCAGTATTTCCCGCCGGGCGGAAGCACAGCCCTTCACGGATTATCTCCAGGTCATCTGTGTTGGCCGTGTCTTCGGTAGCCTCCTTCATACCCTTGGGAAGAAGTCCCATTAGACGAACTGCAACATGTTTGAGTCTTTGCATCTCGGAGGGATCAAAAAGCTGGCTAGTATCCTCGGCGCGACGTGGAAGCTTCATCGAGGGGTTGTTTAGACCGGCGATATAAATCTCTCCACCCTCCCTGAGGAAGATCTCCGGGCTAAACCCGCACGACGGGAGGTGTGTCGTGAATACAGCATGGCTGTTTCCACGGTACACATTTTTCTCGTGCTCCAGTGTGTGTCGAGGGGACCGAAAGACTAGTGAGTATCCAGCCAAAGGCGTTATATCAAATGATACCTGAGAGGAGGGGAACAGGTCTCTGAGAACCTGTGGTGTCCATGGCCCCATGCTCAGAACAAGGTTCGTACACGGAATGATTGACTCCTTCATGGAATCCAAAGACACGATTTTGACAGCGACAATCGTGCCGTTCACATCCTCGACAACAGTGGTCGCCTGGGCTGGATTATGAAGCTTAACGCCTCGGGAGACAGCGCTGTCAATGAGAAATTGGCTCAACCGCAATGGATCTCTAAACACAATTAACAAATCATTCACGAAACGCTTCAATTTGGTACCCACGCTTGAGCCACAGTTTCACCGTGGCTGATTTTCTCCAGGACTCCCTCTTTCTGCATCGTCAACCACTCCGGAAACTCAACCGGAGCGGTATCCTCGGACCCAGCCGCCGCTTCTGCTCTACTAGTGCCCGTTCGCAACCAGTCGTCACCGCGGGAACCTCCTCGCTTGCGTTGAGCAACGGTATCCAAGTTGAATGCTACTCCTTTCATAAATCCCCACTTTTTGTCTCCGCCATGCGCTGCGGCGAGCTCATGGTGCAAGTCGAAGGACATAGCACCGAGAGGGGCAAGAGATGGCTCGAACCAATCTCTGGCTAGGAAACCCGCGGCATATCCCGAGGCCGAAGTGAAAAGCTCTGGAGATTGCTCAACGATGTGAATCTCACCTTTTGGCTGGTTGGCAGATAGGTAGTACCCAATTGAGGCTCCAATGATACCTCCTCCAAGGATGATTGTCGACATGCTGGCTGTTGTAGGTGCAGAATTAAAATGCTTATCAACCCAGATCGTCGGGGTAATGTGTCGGTGGTTGGATAATGCTTGCAGATGGGACTGTTCAAGCTTATATCCCCCGGCAATCTTTGGTTTTTCTTGCCTGGCCTTTGCGCCGGCCCGGGAACGCATACAAGTGGTGGGATGGGATAGCGGGGAGAAATTCCATGGATTATTAGATAATGATACATGCAGGTATGGACCTATGTACCCGGGGACTCCAAGGGTCCCAACCTTGTAAATACTGTGGAGTAGGGGAATGGCTTATCGCAAAAGTTAGCACTTTTAGGCGTATTTCCTATCAAAAGTGGATCTCTGAATAGCTTCTCTGAAATCTCTAACTTGTTATCACGTACGGCTTCGTGAATGTATATATCCACGGGTTGTCTATATAACATAGGGAAACTAACTCTGGGAATGCCTTCAATCTCGCATTTCCTATTGCAAACTAAACCATTACTTCCACTATGGCTTAAGTATATGCCTATAGGTTCCATTGCATGTGTACTCCGTTCAATAGAAGGTGTACAGCATGACGTCTACCCACGCAGGGAAACCATCCCGGTGTCGGCGGGGGCCCCACGAGATGAATAAGCCCCGCACTAAACCTTTCCTGGTGCTCTGCCACTATCCACGGCCCGTCAAGCTTCATATTATTATTCTTTGTCATAATTGATATTCGGCATTAAAGACGCCTGCAAATAAATTTGGAAGTAAGTCATACCACCTCTCTAGAGATCCCAAACCCTCAAGTTACTGGCTCTACAGTGCTGTTCAGTCATGTTCATCCATATATCCCGAGAGAGCTCAAGCATGTTTATGGAACAATTCGTCTCTCGGCGTATAAAGCAATGCCGAAACCTGTCACTATGCGTTCTCCTTGCTGCTATCATTCAAATTTCAGCATCTTTTCTACCATTCACTCGTCACAGTGTTGATTTTCTATGAGAAACTTCACATCGCTAACACCACCTTAGCATTCATCAAAATGGCAGCCAAGACCATCATTGTCACAGGAGCTTCAAGAGGTACCACCCCTCAAACTTTGTGCATGGCCATATGCTGACATCAACCCCTCTAGGCATCGGTCTTGCTGTGGCCAAGTATCTGCTGACGGCACCCCAATCCCACAATGTGGTGGTGGTAGCCCGCAGCGTCGAACCCCTCCAAAAGCTCAAGGAGCAATACAGCAAACAGGTCGCAGTCCTGAATGGCGACCTGTCAGACTTTTCTCTTGCCCAACAGGCCGTCGACACAGCCATCAAGACCTTCGGCCAGCTCGATGGAATGGTCCTTAACCACGGCCTGCTAGGCCAGATCGGCAAAATCGCCGATGCTGATCCGCAACAGTGGAAGGAAGGCTTTGATATCAACTTTATCAGCTTAGTTGCTTTTGTACGGGACCTACATCATATCTACCATGCACTACTAACAAAATCCAGGCCAAAGCGGCTCTCCCGGCTCTCCGTGCGTCCAAAGGAAAGATCATCTTCACGTCTTCCGGTGCAGCAGTTACCGGCTACCGTGGTTGGGCTCTCTATGCTGCCACCAAAGCCGCCATGAACAACTTTGCCATGAGCCTGGGTGCCGAAGAACCCGATGTCACCTCCGTGTCTATCAGACCCGGTATGGTCGACACTGAGATGCAGCGCGCTCTGCGGGAGGACCATGCCACAGCATTGGACGCCGAAATGCACTCCAAGTTCACCGGAGTCCACAAGGACGGCAAGCTCCTCAAGCCCGAACAGCCCGGCCATGTCATGGCCAAGCTGGTGCTCGATGCGCCAAAGGAATTCACCGGCCGTTTCTATTCGTATGTGCAATCCCACACAGATTACGCGAGAAATACTAATTATTGGCAGATGGAACGACAAGGAGCTCGAGGGTTTCCAAGAATAAGAATATCATTGATAGCTAATGTAAATTTTTGGTTGATATCTGTGATCTTCATAGCAAGTCAGTAAAGATCGCCATATAGCAATGAGTGCAAGAATTGAAGCAACGATTGTTTACAAGTCAGTCGAAAGATGAAAAGCAATACATTTTAGAAGCATTAGGTGCAGAACACCTTCATGTTTAGCATGGAATGTAAAGGTATACATCATGTAATTGGAATTGAAAATATAGCAAAATTTCTGCGCGTACCTTTTAAATAGTACAGATGTAAAGATCCAATCCTTTCAATTGTGTTCCGCAAATATAATCCAAGCAGAAACGAGCTCCAAGCTATAATAAGAGAAGAATTTCCTGTAAAATTCTTCAATAAAGTTAGCAACAGCTTCAACAAATGAAGTGAGATGCAAATAGGCAGAATTGATAGAGATCAGATAGTCCGTTTGGCTAGGACAGGTAAGGTCACCATGGAATGTATGATAGGGGCGACAAGCAAAGTTCATCATGATAGGAATTGAGAAAAAGAGATTCGAGCAAGAGCTTACCATTAGTGTGTGGCCTTGGAAAGAGTCAATCTCATTTGAAGGACTCTTTCCAAGGTAGTTGGAGGAGAGTGAAGACTGATGAAGAAGAAATAAAATAGGAAAAAATTTCAGCACCATTTATGTGGTCCAAAGCGGTAGTATTCTGCCGGCAAGAAATTGTACTTAACCCCGTCGCGCGTCTGCGATGGGCCTTGAAACTTTGAGCCCCACGCAAAAGATCAAAGAAATTAAAGCATCCCTTTCTGCGTCTCTCCCTTAAGATCTGACACTTGTTCTTTATTCGCTTGTCATAATATTACCTGATTCGCTATGTCCGACCGAGAATTCAACTGTAAGTGATCTCTGGATCTTGGCCGCCTCCGCGCAACCTGCTGACCTGTACGTGAATAGCAAACGATGACCTATCGCTGCCCAAAGGTACGGTGCAACCCCCAATGTGTATAGCTCTTTGTGCGCTTCTTTGCCACTTCATCACCCGTGCACTTGTGGCTTCACATATGTGTTTGCTAGCATTTGCTAACTTATCTCTACGATAGCGACGGTCCAGAAGATCATCACTGAGATTTTACCACCTAGCTCCGGCCAAACCTTCTCAAAGGATGCGCGCGACTTGCTCATGGAATGCTGTGTTGAATTTATCACACTGATCTCCTCCGAAGCGAACGATATCAGCGAGAAGGAGGCCAAGAAGACCATCGCTTGCGAACATGTGGAGAAGGCATTGCGGGATCTCGGTTTCAGTGATTATATCGCTGATGTACTCGCTGTCGCCGAGGAACACAAGCAACAGCTGAAGGTATATTCACATTTGCTTAGATCTGTGCCACCTTAGATACCAGGCTGACCTCTGATCTTTCATTATAGTCACGAGAGAAGAAACAGAGCAAGATGGAGCAAAGTGGTCTAACAGAAGAGGAGCTGCTAAGGCAACAGCAGGAGCTATTCAGGTCAGCCACTGACAAGTACCATGCTGTCCCAGAATAGAATCACCTAAGACTCATGCTGGTCATAGAGTGGAAAGGATGATGGCGTTTTGTGTGTCCCACCGGATTTGTGGGTCTGGAGTTTTTCTGTCATTCAAAGGTTTCTGTTTTCCCTTTTTTTCCCTTCCTGTGCTTTGTGAAGATGGGTTGTGGGCAGGATATACTATTTAATGATGCGACAACGCACAATGCATTTGTTAATTGCATATGATGTGAATGTTCAACAGGCATGATCCACCTCTTACTAGAAGGGCCAACAACATATAGCATATATTCAATAATAGTGTCTGTAAGCCACCATGGCCTTTAGTGCATGTTCACAGATCTTGTTCTAGCTGAGTTCAAAGATAAATCCTATCCAATTGACTGTGTATAAGTGACAGTGCACCCGTTGTATATATGTACATTTCGAACTTAACTTCGATATTTGATTATTCATTCATCTTAAATGAAGTACAGCCCTGGAGTAGTAAATCAATCACAGTAATTGAGCAAAATTATTCTGAATTAACAAGTTTTGTTTGTATTAATCGAAGTTGATTGTTGCCTTGGAAAAGTAGACGCCGAATCTCCAGAGACATTTCCTGTTCAACATTGACTCCACTACACGTGATTTCTGATCCGCCCAAATCACACTAGCCACAATGGGAAGAAAGCGCCAACGCAAATCGAGCCACCGCGGAGCTCCCGTGCGCAGTCATCACTCGTCGCAATCGTCGCAACGCTCTTTACTGCCACTGGTAACAATGCCTCCCTTTAAGGATGAGCATGTCCTGGTATGTTTGGTTGTTCATATTTTGTCGTTCAAAATTAACCCATTCATCTAGCTAATTGCGCCGGGTTCGCAAATGACCTTGGCGCAGCTCGGCCTGCCTGAAACATTCACGCCCGCGCGATTTCGGTTCCCAACACGCATGTTCCCCGCTGAAAAGAAGGGAGAATATGAGCCTTACCGTGTCCATGAGAGACGTCAAGAGGTGGTGGTCAAGGTCAACAATGACACGGATGCCCCAAAGCCGGACGTGGAGATGAAGGACGCTGAGCCCGCCGCGGCCGATGGTACCACAGCCACAGAAACCACCGTCAACACCGATGAAAATACCCAGGATAATGGCGATTCAACCAAGACTGTAGAAGAGGTCTTCTACGAGGAGGACCCGGCATCCGACGAAGGGGCAATCTATCCGATCGAGAACGGGCGTATTGTCGACTGGCCCTGTTTCTTCGCCCTGCTCACTCACATTCACAATACCTTGAGTCCACCTTTCCACACCCCTATTATGCTTATTGGTCAGCCAGTCTGGTCTGCACGCGATCGTGAAGCAATTACTCAATTTGTCTTTGAGAAGTTCAAGGCACCCGCGTTTAGCCTTATGGACTCTGCTCTTGCGGCTTGCTACGGCTATGGTACACCCACAGCCACTGTTGTCGATGTTGGAAAGGGCAAGGTCGATGTCACTGCTGTGACAGACTTCGCAGTCAATGAACACGGCAGGGGAATTGCACTGGAGGGGTGTGGTGGAGACGCTATGACCGATCGTCTTGTTGAGCTGCTGGGTCCGAAGGGATTTACCAGAGAGATGTGCGAGCAGCTCAAGCGAAGCAATATTACTGAGATTCTGCCCCCGGGAACCCCACTGCCTGGGTCTTCTGCTACTGCGCGCCAGGGCGCCAACCCTGCCGCTGCTGCCTCGACGGGCGGATCAGATGGAGATGAATCTGCCCCGCGCGGCCCAGGAGACGGCACTCAGACAGGAATAGAGGGCGATAATGGTGACGAAGAGGAGGGTGTTCTCGATGTCGCTGCGATTGTCAGCGGCAACCCCACTGAATACCTTGCCAATGTCGAGAAGGAAAAGACAACCACCAAGAAAGGCGCAGTTGACCCCAAGGGAGCCCGCCTACCTAACTCGAAGAAAGAGAAGGCGTCATTCCAGTTCGAGGAGTTTGTTCAATTGGAGGGAGAGAAGGCAGCAGCCAACGGTGCTCGGCAATATATCCGTCATACTCGGGATATTGAAGTCAGTGTTGAGCGTTTCCTTTTAACTTCGCCTCGCTCGAAGGCCGGAAACCGCCTGACTAGTGGTATACTCGAAGATATTGCGACTCAGGTTCACCACACCATTCTTGCCGTCCCAGATGCTACAAAACGAAGCGAGCTTTGGGACTCTCTGATTATTGTCGGATGTGGAAGCAAGGTCAAGGGTATGTTTTATCATTGCTACCTAGGGTTTAGTTCCTTTTGCTAACATTAAAACAGGTTTCACACAGGCTTTGCTGGCTGTCATCACGCAAAAGTTCATACTTTCTCCATCCGGCACCATCTTCACGTCTGAAATCCCTTCAAACTTCACCACCCCCTTCCGACCGGTGCCAACACACCAGCTCCTATGGGTCAACCCGGCCCGATGTACCACCCCACGGCACCTGGAGTAAACCCTCTCCTTGTGGCTGCTACTCACAACAATCCCGGTCTGCCCGGTGGCATGCCCGGCACACCCTCCATGGACCCCAGCATGATGTCACACCACCGTTCAACAGGCCACTCCCAAACTCCAACCTCAGTCAAGACCCTGAAGCTTCCTGAGTATTTCCCAGACTTCAAGGACCAAGGCAACAGTAACGCTCCTGGCACCAGCGCTGGGGGTACACCAGGCGCGCCCGGCACGTCCCAAGGCGGCCATGGAATGGAAGAGGCTGTTTTCCTCGGCGCTCAGATGGCTGCCAAGGTTTTCTTTGTCATTGATCAGGGTCTCAGCAAGGGTTACATGAGCCGGGTTGAGTACAACGAGAGCGGACCATCTGCAATCCACGAATACATCTTGTAATGCTTGCAGACTCGGTTGTTTGATACTCATGCTATTCTATCCCATATTTCTTCGCCTGTTGTTGATGAACACTTCCGCCTTGGCAAAGTTGGCTGGTTTGTCTCCGAAATATGTCTTACTTGTTTTATGTACGCTATGATCCTAGGTAGAAAAGCGATCTCAGGATGGCGTAGGCTTTGGGGGAGTTCTATTTAATTTTATCAGGATAGTTCAATGAAGGTACTCGGCTTCACTTCATGTTCATCCATCTAAACATTGAATTAAGGAATCAACTAACCAGCCTTGGAAACTCAAGGGACTAGGCCTATTTGGTACGTGTCATGTGATGTATTATATAATAATCCGGCTTATCGCGTTGATCTGCGCCACATCCAAGCTTTCTCACGACTCGCTTTCAACGCTTCTCAACATACCCCATCTTTCTGATCTCTTGACACTTCGGAGCTTTCCTTCCTTGTCGCTTTCTTCGAACGCTTATCCGACTTTATTTATCAACACACAAAATGGGCCGCGCGGAGGCTGGCACTACAAAAGCCATCGGCAACAAGATCAAAAGCAAAGGATTGGGTCGCCTTCGATGGTATTGCCAAGCATGCGAAAAACAATGTCGAGATGAAAACGGGTTTAAGTGTCACACTATGACTGAAGGGCATGGTAAGGAACTCCATCCTCTATATCCTGGCCACCGGCTAACTTTATGTTAGTGCGACAGATGATGATCATTGGGGAAGACCCGCGCAAGCACATCAGAGAGTTTAGTCGCGAATTCGAGCGCACTTTCCTCGAGACCCTCAGAACCACGCATGGAACCAAACCTATCAACGTCAATCATTTCTATAATCAAATTGTGGCCGATAAGCAGGTATGTCTCTAGTATTTCACTCTTTTCTGGTCATTCTGGCTAACTTCTTCATAGCACATTCACATGAACAGCACAGGTATGTCGCGACGGAAAGGATAAACGAGGACTAATGCTAACTTTGGTGGCAGAATGGAAAAGTTTATCACAGTTTGCAGCCTATTTAGGCCGGGAGGGAAAGTGTCGAGTTGAGGACACCGAAAAGGGCTTGGTCATAGCGTGGATTGATAACAGTCCAGACACACTTCGCCGCCGGGAGGCCATCTTAAAGAAAGAACGCCAGGAGAAGGGAGACGAAGAGCGAGAGCAACGCTTGATTCAGGACCAGATTAAGCGCGCCCAGCAAGCGGCGCTGGCTAGCAGCACTACGACAGAACCGGAACCCGAGGCAAGATTGTTGCAGAGGAAGGAAGGAGAAAAGATGACGTTGAATCTTGGACTTGGCTCGAAGAAGACAGATGCAAAGCCCGCCTCGCCTCCTACGGTAACAACGACGGCGGAGTTGCCGGAAGAAAAAGATGCACCGATAGGAAACACCGACTCTCCCGCTCCGTCTGCGCCTGCCGCACCCGTCAAAATATCGATGTCAATGGGTGCACAGAAGCCGAAAAATGTGTTTGCTGCAGCAGCTAAGAAGAACCCTTTGGCTGGGAAAAAGGGTTCTATATTCACAGCGCCTAAGAAGATGACTGAACAGGAAAGGATTATGAGAGCTGAAATGGAAGCAATGGAGCGAAAGCGATCCCGTCCGGACTCCGGGTTCACGAACAAACGACCAAAGATCACTTGAAGTGACATGGTTTACATAGAGAAAAATACATACCCAGCTACCCGGCCCATGCGGTTGAGCCTATCACCATGCACAAACCTTATGGGAGGCTTTGGGCCGGGTAAGTCGTTTCTTCAAATTCCTTCCGTTTGTATCATGCACAGTATGTGGGGCTTCAAGAGGTATTCGACCATGTTGCATTCAAACAGTTGTCTTAACATTGTCCATAGGTGATCGTACATAAAACCGTGGGTGGAATCCAACCTCCGAAATATGTCTACAACTATTCCCATTAACCTTCTCCAAGCGACGTCGAGTTTTGTGATCTATTTGGAAAGTGGGATCGAAACCTACCTGGGCATCGCATATATAGCAATTACTTGCTAGCATTCACGCGAGCTCTTGGTGTTGAATGGAAGACTGACGTGTCTGAGACCTCCACGGGCCGAAAAAGAATCGGGCCGTTGGAAACCTGATCGGATCAGGTTTGAGACATTAAGCGCAGTCTGGCCTATCGGCAGTGATATTACGAATCTAAAGCTGGGCTGGGTTCAGCTGCACGCATTTTTATAGTAAATGTACACACGGCGATCGCTCGGACCGAGCTTTTGCCGCTCACATAGCGACTGAGCCATTTTCTGCGATGCCGACTTTCCGGTGATCGTCCGGTACATCTCGGAGATGGGTCGGCGTTGCAAGTATATACCTGACACCTTTGCAAGCCTCCTTGGGAGTATAAGTATCTGCAATATCACCTTCAAGTATCTGGCACGACATTCTAATACTCCCAAAAGTCCTTCCATTGCCATAGGCTCTCATATTCATTATTATGTCTTCAACAATACCAGAAGAAGGCTCGGAGACCCCAGAGCCTTTGCATGCCCAGCACCTATCTATGGCCGAAACCCAAGAGAGCCTCCGCAACCGGGGCATCGCAGACACCCCTCCGGCATTGGATTACAACTACCCAGCTATTGGACATGACAAAGACCCTGTATTCCCCGAGGAGTACACTGTTGAGACCAGTACTGGCCTTGTTCCCCAAAGAACCCTGGAGCAGATCCGATCTCATGGTTCTATCTCATCGACGAAGATCGGAACACCAACAAACGAGGTCAACACCGACATCGAAAAAGGAGGAAAGGGCCCCACGGAGTTTGTAACCTTCACCATCGGTGATCCTGAACACCCCTACAATTGGTCCCGTGCTTATCGCTGGTATATCACTCTTGTCGCCTCGGCACTTGTGGTATGTGTCGCATTCGGGTCCTCCATCGTCACTGGAGGACTGGGTTTGATTGAAAAACAATACAATGTCTCTCTCGAAGTTGCGATCCTAACATGTTCAATCATGGTCTGCGGATTCGCAGTTGGCCCTCTACTCTGGTCTCCCCTCTCTGAGATCATCGGCCGAAGGCCTGTATACATCATCTCACTCGGTTTATATGTGATTTTCAATATCCCATGCGCTCTATCCCCAAACATCGGTGGCTTGCTCGTCTGCCGATTCCTATGCGGTGTCTTCTCTAGTTCAGGCCTTTCCCTCGCTGGTGGTACCATCGCCGATATCTGGAGCATTGAGGAGCGCGGGATGGCTATTGCTTACTTTGCTGCTGCACCCTACTGCGGCCCTGTGCTTGGCCCTATCGTGACAGGTTGGATCAACGTTGGAACGGGCCGCCTCGACCTCTTCTTCTGGGTGAACCTAGCCTTCGCCGGTGCTATCATGACCATGATCGGCCTTGTCCCAGAGACATATGCTCCAGTGATTCTTAAGAGACGCGCCGCGAAACTCCGCAAAGAAACCGGAAACAACATCATCACCGAGCAAGAAAAGACGAAGCTCACATTCCGAGAAATCGCTCGCACAAGCCTGATCAGACCCATCACTATGATCATGACAGAGCCCGTCCTCGACCTAATGTGTATGTATATCGTGCTGATCTACGCAATGCTGTACGCCTTCTTCTTCGCATACCCGGTGATCTTCACCAAGCTCTATGGCTACAACGACGGCCAGATCGGTCTCATGTTCATCCCCATCCTGATCGGCGCCGGTTTCGCCCTAGTTGTCACTCCCGCCATCGAGGGCAAGTTCCGGAAAATCTGTAGCACGAGATCTCCAACACCAGAAGACCGACTCCAGGCAGCGCTGATTGGTGCGCCTTTTATCCCAATCGCCTTCTTCATCTTGGGCGGTACCTCCTACAAGCATATTATCTGGGTTGGACCTGCTTCGTCGGGGATTGCCTTTGGTTTCGGCATGGTGTTGTGCTACTATGCAGTGAATAACTATATCATCGACTCGTACCAGAAGTACGCTGCATCGGCCTTGGCGGCTAAGGTCTTCCTCCGCTCTGGTGGTGGCGCGGCTTTCCCGCTGTTTACTACGCAGATGTATGATCGTCTTGGGTTGCAGTGGGCTTCTTGGCTGCTTGCTTTCATTGGGGTTGCCATGGTTTTCATTCCGTATATCTTCTACTTTTTTGGGGCGGGGCTGCGCGCAAGACTTAGTCGGGACTAGGAGAATTGTTGATGATGTTGTTGTTGTGTCTTTCTTTTTCTTGGAGAAAGGTTAGAACGTTCGGGAGGATAAGATCGGTGGAGAGACGAAAGTCCTGATTTGGACATAACTTTGGCGGATAATGAAATAATAGACCTAATGATAGAACATTCCAATAATAATAGTTTGAATCAATTCGTGCAGAATATTGCTATGCCCGACCCTTATAGGCCCGTTACATCCGTTCTATCTGGCGGAAACCCGCTATTGCAGGTTCTGCAACCTGTCGATGGAAACGGGCCATATGGCTTGTGAGAAGGGACTCTTGACATTCCTCATCGGAATAATATTTTACATAACTCTAATATTCGGTGCGCACTTGTGAGTACATCGATCTTTAGGAGAAATAGTGACTTGACTTGCGGAAAAAGCCTTCGGCTAAAATAAGAAGTTCGAACGCACCTTTGGAAGAGGTGTTGGATGGAACTTTTTGCGACCTTGACAGAGAAACATGAGCTTCCGCCCTTGAATATGAATGACTCTTGTGCAACTCCACGCTAGACTTGGAAGTGAACCCCTTTGGGGGGGATTGAAGTATCTCTAGCCACCTAAGTCCGTATTGGAACTGGACTGAAGATAAAGGCTGTCTGGATTGGTAGCCTAAGACTGTAGAAAATCGTCAAATGCATCTTCCCATGATCTTTGTAACCATTACAACCTACGCTGTATTAATTTCATAATGGCAGTTGACGGATTTTGCGGAAATGGTTACATTCTTAGCCGCACGCGGTAATTGACGGGACGCTTTGAGAGTGACGGGATGTAGTAGGAATGCAAGACAAAGTCACTTATATGATCTCCAGTAATTTAACAGCATTTGATGACTGTTATTCCATCGTACCGATGCATATAATCCATTTAAGCAATTCCTCTTTCATTAGCATCCCTAGCGGTGTCTCACAATGATTTCTCAATTGGCTAACAACACCCGCAAGATAATTTCAATTGCTATCGGAGTGTTTTTGGCGTACGCACTACTGTCGTTTATTATCAGAGACATCGGAGACACCGGAGACACTGTGTGGCCACATAAATTGTCGCGTTTTTCACAAAGTGGCATACGCGATGGCGATTTCGACCACATCTCAAACACCACCCTTGGGGTTAGTATTCGCTTCATGTATTCTACACGATATCAACTGGTTTGGGGTTAACCAATGTCTTTTATCAGTTTGAGCACATATATGCTATTGGTTTAAAAGAGCGCACAGACAAGCGTGATTTCCTTACAGTATCAGCCTCGGTCACCGGCTTCGAAGTCGATTGGGTTGACGGAGTTCACTCACAAGAACTACAACAGAAAGCGCTACCAAATGTATGCATTCAGGTTCTTACTTCATAAAGCACTTACTGATGGTCGAGGGTAGGGATACAACCTTTCAACTATAGAGCCTAATGCGGTTGGATGTTGGCGCGCTCACATGAATGTATTGAACAGGTACAGTTGGCTTCCCTATCCTCTCTTCTTCAATCTAATTTAAGCTGTTTA
This sequence comes from Penicillium mononematosum, assembly GCF_028829835.1. Classification (NCBI taxonomy): domain Eukaryota; kingdom Fungi; phylum Ascomycota; class Eurotiomycetes; order Eurotiales; family Aspergillaceae; genus Penicillium; species Penicillium mononematosum. The sequence continues at coordinate 2,885,636 of NW_026643271.1, forward strand.
ATCTAATCTTCGTGGGAGAATCAGTGTCATTACCAACTCTTATTCCACCGCCTTGGTACTAGAAGATGATGCCGACTGGGACGTGAACATCAAGACCCAACTCCGTGAATTTGCTCGTGGTCTTCACTCTCTAAAAGGGGACAAAAAAGGTATCCAAACAGGCTCCTTACGGAACTGATTGGGATCTTCTCTGGATTGGAGGGTGTTCATCAAGGGCAGATAAAAATGAAACTCAATTCTACGCCATCCCTGACGACCCAACAGTCCCAAGTCTCGAACGCCGACGCACATGGTTTGGCCCGCTGGACAGCTGGAAAGAGGTGTTTTCTGAAGACTCGACACGGTTCATTTACCGCGCTGAAGAAGGCTGTTGCACTTATGGATACGCAGTTACCGCCAGAGGGGCGAAGAAGATCCTTACAGCTCTAGCCATCGATCACATAGAGGCACCGGTTGACCTTGCTATGTCTGAATTGTGCGGTGGCGTTGGTGACCGTGAGCGTATTGAGTGTTTCGCGCCATTCCCAATCTCATCGGAACATATAGACCAGCGGGTCCAGCATTCAAAGATTCCGATATTAATAGCGGCGACCAAACTGTTCATGAGGAACAAGCTTATAACCTTGTATACAGCACACGACGCAATATTCACAGATTGGTTTCTGGTGCAGAAACGGTCCTTTCACAATGGGGTGATGAGGCACCATGGTCACCAGGAGAAGTGAATCCGAAAGAGCTTGTTTATCCACGGGGCTACCATTTTCACTAGTTTGATTGCGATCTCTCTTTTCCTTCTGTGACATGCTGTTCTGTTACTATTTTTCAATTATATGGGGATCAAGATAATCAATTTTTGTCCTCGATTGTTTAAGGTTTTATTAAAACTGCATTTAGAGCAACCGTTGCATTGAAGAGTTAAGCCTCATTCCAGGAACGGATATAGCCAAGAGATAGAATAGGAGGATATAAGGGCTAGAAAAAGGAAAGAAAGGTAAAAAAGGGTAGTCCAATGCTAGTCCAATGCTACGGTAGTGGGACGAGGGTGGTATCCCGATCTGACTGCAAAAGTAAATCTAAGAAATTCTTCCGTAGGATACGAGACTTGGACTTAATTAGAGTAGCTAATTTCTTTCTACACATATTGTTCAGAAGTTTGCTGCTCACTCCATTCAAAGATGTTTACCTTTCATGAGCTCAGATCAAAGCTCAAGGAGGCAGAAGGATGGTCTCGCAATTACTTCAAATCCGACACGGAGGAATTGGGCCTTCTCGAAAAAGCTGATGATTCGGAAGGTCAATCTCTCGATCTATCAGACGACGAAGACAGAGCCCCTGGAAAGCTCCGCCTGGTGCTGTCCATCACGACCAATATCGTTTCGACGGTTTCAATAGTAAGTGAGCACCAAAGAGACACACCTATTCTCTTTCGCTAATCATCTGTAGGTTTTCACAAATAAATACATTTTCTCCAACGAAACACTACGCAATTGTCAAATGGCCTTCGCGTCTTATCACTTTTTCATTACCGCGCTCACTTTGTGGGTACTATCGCGGCCTTTCTGCGGTGCTTTCGTCGCCAAGTCAGTCTCTCTTCATCGGAATGTTCATCTGATCGTCCTGATGTGCGCTCAAGTCATCCTTCAAAACATCTCCCTGGCAAATTCGTCTATCATATTTCACCAGCTCGTGCGATTGTTACTAACGCCTGCAACTGCTTTGCTGAGCTTCTTACTCTATCGCTCTGGCATTCCCAAGGCATCCATTCTCCCCATGATTGTTTTGTGTGGAGGTGTCGGAATTGTATTCTGGTCCGATTCATATTCGACTAATACAGCCGTTTCAACGTCTTCGAAGGGTGTTATATGTGCATTTACCGGTGTCATTGTTAGCGCCTTTTACACATCACTGGTTGGAAGCTATCAAAAAAAGCTGCAAGTGAACAGCATGCAGCTCTTACTCAACCAAGCACCAATGAGCGCCAGCTTACTTTTGTGTATGGTTCCCTTTCTTGATACACCGCCAACAACCACTGTACTTTCACCATCGTTATATATCGCGATTCTCGCAGTGAGTACTTCCTTTTCATTGACGTTACCCTTTCACGGCATCAAAGCTCTGAGTGCTAACCCCTTGTGTAGAGTGGTTTATTTGCTTGTCTCGTCAATGTGTCACAATTCGCTGTAATTGATGCTGTAGGTCCCGTTAGCAGCACGGTCATTGGGCATTTGAAAACATGTACGATTGTGGGCTTGGGCTGGTTCCTAAGTGACCACTCTGTTTCGAAGCAAAGTATCGCCGGGATTCTCATGGCTTTGCTTGGAATGAGCTGGTAAGTATTCACTTCCTCAAAACATACCCCGCTCTAATCAATTATTTTTCGAACAGGTACATGGTTACTATTCTACAAGGACGCAGATGAAATGCAGGGATAATGTGGGCTATGACAGTACTCGAGTGACATGCGTTTCAAGAAACGGGCAAGCGGATGTGAGATGAGGAATGACGGATGTCAAACATGTAAAGCAACCTGAGAAGACTGGTCGTATCAGGAATGGAATTACTTGCCTAGAGGAATATTTCAATATTTACCCATAGAATACGCAAAAGACAGCCGAAATAATATCTATTTTGTGGGTTTCAACTACTCTATAAATCGCCGAACCAACATGTTAAACCGAGTGTTCCGTGTCATTACAATCTCGGGCGTCAAGTCATCCAGCTGTGGCGCCACTTGGTGCCGGGCATGATAAGCGAGTTGATGTGGGTACATACTACCATTGTGGCTGGCAAGGGTCTTTCCAAACTTCCCGGCCTGGGCATCAGTAAGCGGCTCGTGCATATACTGTATAGAGTCCCAGCTTGGCCAGAAGAACGCCGATGGTGATAAGGTGCAAACATCTTCTGGGAACGCCAGAGACCACTCCTTTGGGAGTATGACCGAGTGGGTGTTCCACTCGCCTACCTCAAAGGAGCTGTAGCTCTCCTTCCAGCGGTTCATGAATGCGGCTCCCTTCCGCCCCAGAATGATGCCGTTGCAGAGCCCGAAGCGGCCACGACCCTCGTTTCCGAGAACCGTGTCCTTTGGGCTATGCAAAAGATCGTCAAATGGCTGCAGAGCGATGATATCCGTGTCGAGGTAGATCCCGCCGTCGCGATGTAGTATGTCTAGCCGCATCACATCCGAGATGTGGGCTAGGTACCAATTCTCTTCGACTTGTTTCGGATATTCTTGTTCTAAGTCATGGTGGACGAGCGTGATGTTGGCGTGCAGCTTGCGTAACCACTCATTGTCGTCGTTGAGGTCGGTATAATGTAGATTCAGCCGGTCTGGTTGGAGAGACACTAGTGCGGCCCGCATCGCCAGATAGCCCACGAAGGATAGTTCAGTCCGATTGAGCCATATAAAATTTACGACCTTCGGGATCGGATTGGGGGACAATGTCCCACTCTTGGAGCAGTGTCGCTCTTCCGGAGTCTCTTCAGGGATGTCGTCGAATTCTTCCTGGGGCTCTTCCAACCCTTGAAGACCATGCGGGTCCTGAATATTGTCTGCGGTGGTCCCTATGGTGGTATTCGTTCCGGTCAATGCTTTTGCACTCGTGGCGCTCTCCGTAGGACGGTAGATTGAGCTCTGTTGATCTCCAGCTAGCTCGGCCGGTTTCCCTTTAAAGGGTGGGCGGGTGTAGTAGGTGGTCACATGTTGATATCCGGCAGCAGCGCGATTAAAATGCCATGTAGTTGGTTGAGGAGTACCCAATAAATAGAGGATAGTCACAGACGAGATCACCAGAATTGTGAACTTGGCGAGAAAATTGAACCGAGACATACTGGACTTGCGCGTGTCAGATATCCTGCAGTGACCAGAGTCAAATGGGAATGTGGCCCGTGTTAGCGATTGCTTTACGATGCTAACATAGCGCAGGCGCCATAACATTCGAGGTTTAATGGTTCTGCAGTGACCGGAAATGGCATCACGATGCCAAATTCTCGGTTTATTGGCGCTCTGATCAAGGCTTCTATGCTACAAAGAGCCAGAAATAGTGCCTAAAGTAGTCCTGCTATGGGTTAGTGAGATAAGATCAACTCCGGTTTATTGTGTGTCATCTCATCCCTTGTAGGAAACCGCATGCGGAAAATAGTACTTGACTGAAGCCTGACAGGAATGTCCCGACAAAAGGAAAACTTTTCTTTTCTTTTTTTCCTTTTCTTTTCTTCTTTTTTTTATAAGAAGGATATTATCAGGTATATGTTAAGCAACTATGCATAGTCAAAACGGTAAACAGTCAAATACAATGTCCAATTTGGTATTTGCAATACATACTTGGGGCATCTATTTCAAAAATACATACCTCGGTACACAAAAGTAACAAAGGACAACTTTTGAAGGTAGATCAGTTCGTACTCAAACAGGAATTGCCAGGTGCTCGCTATTAAAGGAGATAAGGTCGTCACTGGCCTCAGCCTTGCCGGACCCAAATGACTGCACATTCCATTTGTCGACACCATCCACTCCCTCCAGATCATTCGCGAATGTGCTGAAGAGATCACGATTAAGCCGTTCATACTCGGAATATTTCCTTGGGCCAATCCCCAAGGCGCTCAACGGCAAGTTTGAGCATATGCAAATGTTGTCGGACGTGCTTCCCTTCTTCCGCATTTTCGCCAGGGCTGGAGGCAGCCGAAGGGGACGACATGCCCGAGATCACCTCTATGTCCACATCGCTGGCTGATTCCGAGGACGGATCAATGAACACACGCAATGCATTCTCGTGCAGCGCGGCTGCTTTCCGATAGTACCGGTAGGCCAGCTCGCGCCGACCCTTCTGGCTTTGATAGCCTTGGGCCACGCTGGTATACATCTGGGATAGGGAGCACGGTCATCTCGACAGTACTCGGGTGGCGGGGTCCATAAACACGAGCACAGTTGTAGACAAGATCCTCCGCGAGTCGGACGGCTGCGGTGTAATCGCTGATGAGATAGCGGGTAATGACCAGCATGCGCCCGAGGGCAAGCGTATATGCATGCTGCGGCTGTGACAAAGCGTGGGCCTCCCGGCTGTTCCAGAGGGAGGTGAGAACCCAGGCCAAGGTGTGGTAGTCATGTTGCTCATCGAGAACCTTGATCAAGCTATTGACGTTTTCCACATCCAGTTGTGTGAGCTCAACGTTGTGATCTTTGAAATACCTCAAGGTATCACGCAGAATACTCGCCGATACGCTCGCCATGTACTTCTTGGCCGAGGCTGCTGGACGTACGTCTTTTTCTCGGCCGGCGATGAGAAGACCCAGCTTGAACACCAGCTTGACTATCGCCTGGGACGAGTAGCCATGGTTGGCACTAATGTATTTCCTCGCCGCCAATGCGAGGTGGCAGGCAAGCTGGTAGTCTCCGGAGTGAAGCAGCTGGGTTGCGCGGTTGTAACTAGCGATAGCCACTGAACGGACAAAGTCGTGTGAGGCATGGGTGCCGAAATATTCTAGAACTGCCTCAATAAAGACCTTAGCCTGGTTAGGGTCGATATCCAGGCGGGACCCCTCGTTCGCTAGGAAGAAGCTGGTATACTGGTCCGCCACCTGAGTGGCAGCGGATTGACGGCCTCGGCTAAGTAAGAACGCATGCAGGCGGGCCACCGTTGTCGTCGTGTCCTTGATCTTGCCAGTTTTGGAGCTGAGGGCTTCTCGGAACTGTTCGAAGTATATGTACTCCGTGGTGAGGGCGGCGTAGATTTCATTCAAAGTAGTAGAGGTGTCTTCAGACTCCCGGATGCTGCTTTCGAGCTGAGCCAGGAAAACAAGGCTTAACCGCCCTTTTGAACTCTGGTCGAAGCCAAGGCTGGTATCCTTAGTCATAATCTGAAGGTAGATGTCGTTTGAGAGCTCCTTGGCCTTTTGGATTTGACCGGCTGCGATGTACCCAGATGCAATGCTCCTGGCCGCCGCACTCAATTTAATAGAGAATGTCTCGGTCGATAGCACATGCGTTGCTGCTTCATGTAGCAATGAAGCAGCTGTCTGTGACTTCCCTTGTTTGGTATAGAGTGAGACGATCTCTTCCATCTGCGATAGGGATTCCTCGTGGGCCCATCCGTATCTGGACCGGATGGACGTCAGCCGTTGGGTGCGGATGGACAACGCCTTCTGTAGCTCCTTTGCCGACATGCTATCCACCCTTGAAGCAGTCACGGAGGCAGTCTGTTGCTCGTAGATAGTATCCAAGGTGGTGCGGATATCCTGACGGTCGATTTCAACTTCACTGGATGTAATCTGCAAGAGTTCTTCGTAGAGTTGCACCGCTTCCGCTTCGAATTGCTTGTGCTCTTGGCAGATGTTCGCCAGCGTGTTTGTTGCCTGTATAGTGATCGACGCGCTCGTGCCGAAGAGGCTAATGCACGATTTGCGATATTGCACCGTCACATCATGAATGACAGTGATGTCACTGTGAGTCTCACGCAGACAATGGACATAACGTCTGTATATGGTCTGGACAAATCCTGGATCGCGCAATTTCTGGCTGATCTGGGGGCTCTGCAGGGTGGCGAACAACATTCGGCAGGGCTTTAGCGCGTCCGCGTATCGATTTTGCTTCAAGAGCTCCATCGCCACGATCAAAAGTGGCTCGAAGGCATCCGGGTGACAGATTTCCGAGCCCTTGCACAAGAACTGGACGATCTGGCGATAGTAATCCACTGCGATGGGCTGCGGGCTCGTGAGCTCGGCCAGTGTCCAGAGCTTTTGTATTACAGTGGGATGCTCCCCCCCGAACCGCTTGGTATAATCATGCAGTATATCCTGGTGGATTTTGACGGCTTTGTCGGTCTGGGATGTACGCTCGTATAGGCGAAGGAGATTTACCGTAACTCGCTCCAAAATCTGATCTCCACACGCTGGCCGATCACGCCGAACTGCACTATAAAGCCGGCTCCGGATATCCTCTTCCTTAATCGGGCGACGGCGGTAACGGTAGCAGCTAGCGAGACGCTCTGCAAGCTCAAGGCAGTACTCAACATGGATTGATGGAAGGACGACGTTTTCGATCGAGGGCGCAAACATCGCTGGCCACACATCTCGCAGCACTCGCTTCAACACGCTTGTGGCGTCATGCCACCGGTGTTGAGAAAGGTACATTTCGACCAGCGTTGTGGTCGCTGTGGTGGAATCCTGGTTGCTAGATGTGCTACTATAGACTATTTCTTTGAGGGTTGACTCCGTCAACATAGATTCAGTAGACGATGAGCATATCACTTCCCGTGATGTGGACTGGATGTGCTTTTCCACTTCCTTGTGGGTGGCACTCTGGCTGCTAGTGCTTTGTGCGCAGTGTTTGAAGGTTTCGAGGGCCAACACAGACAGTCCCACGGACTTCATGACCTGAGCAAGCTCAAGCAAGTGGGGCACCAAGGATTCGGCGCTGGGGGTGGTCTTCTCGTACTCTTCCCAAAACCCGGCAAGGATAGCGGCTGCTTCATTGTCTCTCTTCCGGCCTTTGAGGTAGTGAGCATACTCGAGAACGGTCTGCAGCATTGAGACCTTGTGCTCAGTGGAGTGATCGAGCCGATATGCCTGGCTAGCTTGCTGCCATAGCTCAGCATAAGTGCATTCGGCGGCCGCTAATTGACCCTCCGCTCTCTGTCGCTCGGCTTTGGCCAGGAGAGTCTTCAGGTCAAAAGTCGACGTGATCAATTCGTCCGCTTCTAACCCATCCAAATCCAGGATAGTGCTTGTCTCTGTCGTAGTGTGCTTCCGGCCGTGGAGGTGGACCAGCAATGACTCGTCTATCTGCCGAGATCCACTCCGCCGGATCGTACTATCGACGAAGGACCCTTCAAGAGAGGCATTGACCTTCTGGGCCTTGTGATCCTCCTTGGTGAGAGTATAATGCTCAGATAGCTGTCTCAACGTGGACTTGACCATATCACTTGTCGCTCCGTGGTGGACCTTCTGGCATTCCACCATTAGCTGGAGCATTTCGATGCGCCGGGTCATGACTTCCGTCTTGGACTCAGTGATTTGATCAACTGTAGCTTCCAGGAAGAACTGGGTCATCTGCATAGTGATGAGATGCCGTACAGATAAGACCTTCTCGCTGATTGTTGCCGCCTCGTAGAAGATCTGACTGCTCTCGGCAGGCACGCTGTTACAGATCTGTCGGTGAAATAGCACCTGGCAGATGATAGCTTGCAGAGTAGCTGGGTGATTGTTATTCAATATTTGGCGGTACAGGGTTGTCTGAATCCCATAAATGGACCGAAGCAACGGTGTTGCCTTGCTTGCCCACACAGTCATCTCCAGGAGTGGCACAGAGGAGCTTGTAGGGAATACGGATCGCAAACTCTTGCTTGCGGTAGTAAGCTCTTGGTTGTTGGTGCACCCAAACGCAATCTTAACATAGCCTGCCCAGTAACGAAGCGCGAAGTCCAACAGGGGATGTTTCTTGAACAGGTTTTCCGTCGCCCGTCCATTCAGCGGATCCAAGGAGAGCTCATGGTTGTCGGTCGCGGTCTGTTTTGCGTACTGTAGAAGTCTCTGCGCAAAGTCCACATGTCTGTCCTTAATCTCAGGCAGGAATTTGCCTTTCGAGGAGATATCGATGATAGCGGTGCGCACCTGTGCGTGCCTAAGATAGACCAAGTTGTTGTGGAAGAAGACGAGCGAGGCGACTGGTTTCAATAGGTGAGGGAGGTCAACGTTGCGATGCTCGGCGAGCGTGGCCTTGTCAGGCTGAGTGGCGAGAAGAGCAGCCAGTTCCCCCTGGGTGAGAGGGCGGTTCGCGGTGGCCAGCCAGACCAGAGTCTTCTTCGTATCCTCGCCCAGCTTGGACTGCAAGGTGTGGGAGATAAGATCGGGAATCTTATATCCTGCTCGGACAATACTTTCCACAGACTTGGAAAGAGCGGCCTCATTTGGCAAGTGCTCATCGCGCACACGCTTGGCAGCCAGCTTTGCCCAAAGGAAGGAGCCATCGGATGCTTCCGTGACCCGAGCAACGGTTACCTCCTTTTCCTCGCTAGACATGTTGTTGTACACATGGCTCTGATGAAGCACTTTGCGGACGACTGCGGCAATGTCGTCGAAGATGAGGCCTAGCGTGACACGCAGCACCGTCTGGGATATGACCGACTCCATTGCCTGGGATGCGAGTATGATCAGCTTCACACTAGGTGCCTTGGATGCCGCCTCCTGGAGCCGGTGCAACAGGGCTTTCTCCCCACAGCTGGCTTCGTCGACGCCGTCGACGACTAGGACTAGCTCTCTCGTGCCCGCCGTACTGGTCTGGAGAGCACTTCCCAGGGCATTCCATAGGAGATCGTCGTACGACTCTTCATTTACAGTCCACTTGCTCTGGTTGTAAGCGTCGGCCAAGATTTCGTACAGCTGCAGGTTTCCGATGCGCTTGTTAAACATTTGCGACATGATCGTCTTGGCGACGGCACCCGGGGTGGTGTTTGCGGGGATCCGACCATCTGCACGGCTGGTTAGGGGAGTAAAGGGGTGGGGTTAAGGACATGAAGACTGACTGATGGGGGCCAATATGGACATATAACTTGTCCCTCCTACAGAATATTGCAGATAATCGTTGATCACAGTCGACAAAACCGTCTTGCCGGAGCCCGGCTTGCCGGTGATGGAGAGCACCTGCTGCTCGCCTTTTAAGAAGCGCATCAGGTATGGCTTCACCCACATGCAAGTGGCCTCCTCGCGCTCCTGAGCCGAGGGAGCTGTGGCTTCAGTGACGTGCGCAACCACCGGGTCTTCGGGCTGCAACCAGTCTCTAAGGGCATTGATTCCGACGGCTATGTTGATATTATCAGAATGGACTAGGTGACCTTTGAGGGTTGGGAGTGACTCTACCTTCATCGCCATCAAGGCCCTCTCGCGTCAATTGATGACGCCACATAAGTTCCGAAACGTGCTCACAACGACCACGAAAACTGTCGATCGGACCGGGAAAGGTACTATAAATATCAATCGATACCAATTCCGAGGCAAGTAATGACCGATGGAAGTGCCTGGCCACGCAGACGACAAGAGTCACCAGATCCGCCAACGCAAGGATGAGCTGGTCCTTGATATCTGAAGAGACAACAAAGAGCTCTGCACGATCGAGCAGGTTGCCGAGACCGGCAGAGCAGCGGTAGAAGAATCCAAATAGGTCCATAAGGGCAGGCGCGTTTTCCTCGCCCAACTGCGCGTTTGCTGTTAGTGAAACAACTCAATTGGGCTTATGGCCAGGGCTTTTACTCACCTCCAGCAGGCTCGCACAGTAGCCATACGATAATTGGGCAGCGAGGTGGCTGTCGCCCGCAAATTGCTCGATTCCTATATCGAAGGAATGCACGCGCTCGATGAACAAGGCCGCCCACACAAGGGCCTTGTCGTATCGACTCCCTTCCGGTGGCAGCTTCCTCATCCTTTCGCACCGGATCCACTCCAACAGGCTAGCATAGTCGGTATCTGACACGCGAGAGCCTGTAAGGTCATCGCTGCCCCGACGCGCAAGCGAGTTGACTACATCGGCGAGTGTGGTATCTTCTCCACTGAGCCTCATAGTGGTTTGCTGGTATTGATGACGGAAGCTCTTCTCCTTGGTCATGGTCGCGTGCTGCTCTGGCAGATCCGAAGTCGGCCGCAGACCAAGAAGAGAAGCAGGAACCTGAGGTACACCATGGGGTGCTGAGGCCATGTTTGCGTGATTTACTTTCGTATTAATCAAGGATATCAGGAATTATGACATTAGCTAGGCCCCGTTATATGATGAGGAGGGCTTTTGGGTCCGGTCCGGAGAAGAAGCTTCTCTCCCTTATACCCTTACTCTACCCCTTCCCCCCTTCTCTCCCATAATACTGTGTCATCCTATGCTACAAAGTCCACGACGTCAATATGAGGCAGCAGTAACTCAGCATGGCCGTCGAGCCGAGCTGAGAGCAATAGCATGTCCATGGTAAGATCGTCATTTTCGCCACGATAATAACATCATTCGGCACCGGCCGCGCGACTCCCTATGGATCACTAGGGGATTTTGAGGCAATCAAATCATGTGCATGACCAGAAATACATGTAAGTAGAGTGGAGTGCGAATCGCTAACTAGGTATATGGCCGAAGACTCTCGAGAGCCTTTCTCTGGCCAGAGCCAAGGTTTCTGCGCCGTTCCTAGCAAAAACAAGCGTGTCGGTTTATCCGCCGAGCTCCGAAAGTTAATTTGTTCCGTTTGGACGCAATGACATACCCAGGCAGATCAAGGATGATCTGATGTCTCAGATCGATGCCATGTCGAATGCTCGAGATCTACATCGGTACCGTAAAACATCTACCGGCATCTACCTAGGTACATGTATGGTACACCTAGATACTTGGGAAGGTATTCCAGTCAGTCATGGGTATGTAATTAAAGTTGTATTGGCTTCAAATCTCAGCCAGCCACGAGTAATTAAGGTTGTATTGATCCATGGGGACGGTATGCTCCACTCTCCGCCATGACCTCATTTCCGGTTCCTACACATACCGATGGACTCATATGAGGACACAATTACCTTCCAAGGTTGCTTCGTACGTGTAATGGCCAATTATCAAAATTTCAGCTCATCACGGCTAAGTGCATGCCATATCAAATATTATGGGTGCGGGGTTACGAAAGGGTCTTTTGTGATGAGCTTCATTTGGTACACTCGAATCACATTTCAGGTCTAGAAGTGGCAGACAACCGGTAATGTGTAGTAGAATTAGAGTTACCCGCATTTTATGGAATAGTTCGGCATCGTAGTTCAAGTCAACCAAACAATCCTCAGGATTCTGCCACGGTTCGCTTGATTGTGACTTCTAGTACTTCCGCGCCTTCAGGCAAGTCGGCCCCATCGTCATTCTGGTCGAAGAATAGCCTCCAAAGGCCCTGGACATTCTCCACGCCCAGTTCTTCAGCTACCTTCTCGTCGCCCGGAAGCCGCACGGCCATCCAACCTTCCCAACCCTGTAGTGTGATCCGCTCTTCATCTTGTGTCCAATCGAAAGGGCCACAGATGTTTCCTTCACTATCCTGTTTCCCTCCCCATCGCAGCTCATGAGTCTGCGGATCAAGATAAACCCAGCGGAGAGTTGGAGGCGTTTCGCCTGTGATGGTGACAAACCCCGATGTGTTACCAGGGGAAAAGTCAGGGTGTTGGTAGAAGCTACCATTTAGAGGAACAAGCTGTGGACTGGCAGATTTGGTGATGTAGATCTATATTATGGTAAATTATAAGCCAGGCTCGATTTGAGGTAGCCTATACGTAAGGAAAAAAAAATCAAGTCAATTGGTTATAAGGGAGCTGACATGCCTTTTTATCCGCGCCCAAGTATACTTTCGCATTATGAATTGCCGATCTCTGCTGCGGTAATCCATCCAAAGGCATGCATTGTACCAAAAGACGGCAGCGCTGTTGCCGTGCACTCTCTCGCCTGCGCTCTTCATGGTCCCGGGTGCCCTTGGAAGCCTCATTGACTCCAATGATGGTTGGGACCATCGCTGTCATCAGGAAAATGCCGAATACCATCGTAGTGCAGAGTATTATGCACTAAGCATGAAATTGGTTGTACTCATGAATTATTGCTGGCCTTTCTAATGAGTTTCCAGCAATGCAACCTGTGTGGCTCAATACAAAGCCTAGTATGAAATTGGGCCCATGTCGTCCACATACCTGCTGTGAGACAGATGCTAAAACCCCGGTTTGATTGACGTAAGAAGCATTAAAGTTTATTTTATAGTTTGATAGTGCAACAATTCTTGTTTCCATTGTCTACCTTGGTAGTCGTTAACGGCCTACCAGGGTAGATGCGTCACTCGCAAAAACACCTTTCCGCAAACGGCTAGTTGGATATTTTGGTTCTGACAGCTGAAGAAACCATGGATCTGCGGTCACATCACTTACAATAAAGATTATGACTGTTATTGTTTCTAAGATGTAGCATTTTAGTTCGTGGACTCGTACTGGTTATTGTCATTGACTCGCTGCATTCATCATATGTTGTAGTGGAGGGAGATAGGGGTACATCCCACATAGGTATTTATATACTGCGCGAATATTCTGCCCAGAAATTCTAATGCGCAAGTAATAATTGTATGGGTAATTCTTTTACTACAGCCCAGTCAGTGAGTTTTATCAACATTCATGATTAACAAGTAACACCTAATGACTTTCTTCCAGGATTTCCCCCAGACAAACGGACTACAAGTACGAAGATGGAGGCCCCTGTGCCAGCATTGAGGTATATTAAAGCCCAAATCACATTCTATACCCTCATATTACTACTCTATATGCAACAAAACCCCTCCTCCCAAGTCGGAAAGGCTAACCCGAGATTCGACCCGTGCAGTGGCGCGCCTACCCCTGGCAAAGGAAAGCGTAAGGGCCGCGAGGGATCGGAAAGTTCATCTCCTGGTGACCCTATTGAGGGTCTGGTGGATCCCGAGACACTGGCTAAAGGAGGTCCCCTGGTTGGACCTGGCGCCGCCCGCGAACTAGACAAAAGAAGAAAGGAGGAGAGCGGAAAGGAGGAAGAGAAGGGCAGCCTGAACATCAGGATTCATCTGGACTTGCATGCCAAAGTGAGATTGGACTTAGAGGCTGACTTATATGGAGATATTGTGATTGGTTTACTGTGACAGGGAGGGTTGCGATTGTTACCTATCAATGTTGCCGGAAATGAGGGAGAATATATGGATTTCTTACAGTACTCCAATTGCCACTTATTATTTTTTGTCGGCTCACTACCAGAAGCAAGAAAATATCTAGTCTTCTTAGTTTCGCAATGAGGTCAGAGTTTGCCTAAAATTATACCATCTCGCTACTGACGGACACCAGGACTCTCCAGCATAAACAAGCAGATGGGTCCATTATCTTGAATTCCAGTATAAGCTGTCATTGTCAAGTCTCTGAGGAAATGCTGATGTCTCGAGCATAATCATATCGCTGACAGTTACAAGGTAAGTACCTAGGTACCTAGGTAGGTACAATATCGGAAGTCGGCAACAGATACGCCATCTCTTTTTGAAAGAAAAAGTAGTTCCGCATCCACCTAAAACAGCTGCTTGCTTAGCTCTAGCATGTCTCTACCTATCGGATCGTTTGTTTCTCCCCCGATGTGTTGCCGTACTACGTAGGACTGGAGATGTTAGGATTTTGGGACGCTCTCTGACCTCATTATCATTGTGCTACTACAAAATCTCTAGTATAAATCGGCTGTCTGGTAATAATTGCCTGATTCCATATCAGAAGCCACTGCCCCGAAGCACATAATGGAGTCACCTAAAATATTTTCTGGTTCTCTTTCGATTACCCACTGGCTAATATGCATTCTTGGCGCTGCCATTTTGGTAGGCACAACAATTCCCCTCATATGGTGCTGGGATGTTACTCTCTTACTGAAACGATATTTAAGAACATCATCTATCGTAGACTCACAAACCCTCTGTCTCATATACCTGGGCCCGAGATATCGAAATGGACAGAAGCCGTTTATACATACAATTGGTTTAAGGGAAGGACACCGATGTATGTTCAGCAGCTTCATGAAAAATATGGTATATATTGCCGGCAGTTAGTGTAATCAAAAGAAGACCCCTAATATCGAGATAGGCCCCATTGTACGAATCAGCCCAGATCAAGTCGATATCTGCGACACAAGCGCCGTGAAAGAGATCCACAAAACGAATAGTCGCTTTGCTAAAACTGCCTTCTATCGCAAAGTGAACTTGGGCAATGTGCCCACCATGTTTTCAACCACTGACAGACATTTCCATACCCACCGGCGGCGTCTTTTAGCATCGCCTATCTCTGAATCGTCGTTGGCTCGTCTTGAGCCAGTAATAGCCAATCGTGTCCGTACGGCTGTCAACAAAATCACAATGGACCTGATGGCTCATGGTGTTACTGATGTGTTCAAATGGTGGCTGTTTATGGCTACGGACATCATTGGCGAACTTACGTTTGGCGACTCATTTCGAATGCTTGAGATTGGCAAGGTGTGTTGAGGGCATGAGCTCGAGAAATATACTAATGGCAATTATAGAAAAATCAATACAGCCTTGACATGGAAAGACTGATATCACTGCAACCCTATCGAATGAAGTACCCGTTTCTAGTGAAGATTGCAAGGTATGTTCCACTGCGGGCTATTAAGGACACGGCGAAAGCAGAGGGCAGACTCCAGACGTATGCCATGCAGTCCGTTGATCGCTACAAGAAACTCATCTCTCAAAACCCATCCAACCCAAAGCAAACCCTGTTCACGAAACTGTTTGATGAAAAGAGCGGCATGTCGTATTCGGATATTATACAGGAGGCTCGGGGATATATTGTTGCAGGAAGCGATACTACAGCTGTCACGCTGACCTATCTTACGTATTCCGTGTGTCGGGATAACCGAGTGCGAGGGAAGCTTGTTGCCGAATTGGCTACTGTTCCGGAGCCTGTCACGGACAAAAGCCTCAGAGACCTACCATACCTCAATCAGGTTATCAACGAGACTTTGAGATTATACACAGCTGTTCCGTTCGGTTTACCTCGACTAGTCCCACCCGAAGGTGCTCATTTCAATGGGTATCATGTGCCAGGGGGGACGACAGTCTCAACCCAGGCCTATAGTCTTCATCGAGACCAGGCTATCTTTCCAGACCCGGATAAGTGAGTATAACCCTTGATGGTGTCAACACTGGTGAATTAAACAAGATAATAGTTTCAACCCCGAGAGGTGGGAAAATACTACAAAAGAAATGAAGGATGCTTCTTTACCATTTGGTGGTGGATCAAGGAGTAAGTCCATTGATGTTGCTCACGGGTTGAATCACCAATAGAGCTAATTCTTATAGTCTGCTTGGGTATACACCTAGCTCGAATGGAGCTCCGTCTAGCCACGGCACTTTTCTTCCGAGCCCTACCCAATGCTCGACCTTCTACGAAAGAAGGCATGACAGCTAACGACATGGAGATGCAATCCTTCTTCTTAATGGCACCGCAAGGCCATCGCTGCATTATCGAGACATGATGTCTATTCAGATAACCTTTGAATCATTGCAATCTTCAATCTCTGCAGCGATATTAGAGTCGTCTCATGGAGTAGGTCTACAGGGAAACCTGTTGTTCAAGGGTGTAGTTGGTATTTACGACAGCCGGTTATCATAGCAGCATTTAAGGGAGATTGTGGGCTTGTATTCCATAAGGCCAAATGAGCACCAAATTTCTCAATATGGTATTAAGATGTTGCTCCACATATAATATCGTGTAGAGATACCGAGCATTTAATATTGTACACAACATACCAATTTTCTCAAGAAGATTTTGCTGTCGGATGTGTACGGGGTAACTTCGCTAAAATTTACCGGAGATTATAAATTACAGGACGTGCACTATGCCCCAACTGGTAAGCTCAGTCCTCACACCTTATTGGAGCGTTTTACAGAAGCTCGGCCGATGCCGCAGATTTACCGAATGGTCTTTCCGAAAATTTCGTCAGAATATCCTGCGTATATTGTACAGAGATGAAAAGGTAAACTGTTAAACTGTCCGGTTCCCTAATAGTGATGTCGTTCGATTTGTGTTCATCCTCAGCATCTTATCTCCGTAGTGACCGACATTATCTTTCAGGCATATACTGGGAATGTATGTCGGGCCGCTACTGTTTATTGTTTACTACCTACATAGGATGCTTGGATGTTGGCGACTCTACGCTCTATGTATACTGTGTTGTACGGAGTACGGAGACAGAATACAGAGTAGTAACCTGTACACGAAGAAGTTTTGGAAATTTCGCTTCTCTCTTTGCTTTCCCTCCCATTTCCCCAACGCCAGATTACAATATAAATTGCACCAAAGCCCTTGGCGTCGCCAGGGCCTGTGGCGTGTTAGCGGGGACCCTTCTTATACGAGTGAGTGGTCTCAGGATACATATAATGCCGATCACATCCGATTAAGGACTGCCGTGAAGTCTCCACTGCCTGCGATATGGTAAACAACTTACTTGCCTAGGTAGCTGGTAATGCGTAGATTAGCATAAGATTCCATTGCGACGTCAGCTATAAAGTGAATGTATGTGATACCATCGTTGTTTTCCCTCCGCGTATTTCCTAAGTATTTCCTAAGTATCTATGTTGTACATGTAATAATGCAGATCAATTGGAAATGGCCCCCAACTCACTCTTCACCATTTGTATCCGCTAGTAAGAGACACACAAACCCCCCCCTTTTCCGTCGTCTATGGCAGACGGGATTGGTGCAGGCCTCCAGCCTTGGACCAGCTTAATATAAGCACCAAACGTCCCCCGGTTCAGCCCCAGTTGTTTCTGGACCTTACTTCGACTCTCTCCGGTTTTTCTATTCCTTCAATTGTCTTAATTGATCCTGTCAAATTTTAAAGTTGCATGTGACAGACCCCATGTCAGATATGTTAAGTAGCCCATTTGGGCTCTCCGTCCGCAGAAACGGCTCCTGTCTCGCAACGGAACAAGACTGCGGCGGAACATGGTCACCCTTCCGCGCCTGTTGTCCTGGTGGCACGAAATGCCCAACCGGCCAGGACAATGTGAAATGCTGCCCGTCAGACGCAGACTGCACCGAGTTGCTCGATCACACTCATTGCGCAAACAGCAGTGCAAATGTCTATAAGGCCAATGATTATTTTTGCTGCGCTGCTGGCATGCAGGCGTTCCAGAAAGAGAACGGATTTGTCGGCTGCACAGAGGATACGTCCACCCTGGATAAAAGTTTAACTCTCTTGAAAATTCGGTATCATGGTATATGAAGCTTTTGCCTGAACATTTACTTCACATTCATGGATTTGAACTGACTCTCTAACCCCCTAACTGCAGGCACTACCTCAACATCCATGCCATCGTCGACAACATCCCCCACCACAGCCATTACCGATCCTGCAGCAGGGCCCACCACTGAAAGCGCATCTGAGAATTCTTCTTCGTCATCCAATACTGGGGCCATTGCTGGCGGCGTTGTTGGCGGAGTAGCTGGGTTGGCCATCCTGGCTGGTCTGCTCTGGTTCCTACTTCGTCGCCGCAACAGGGCAAAGCAGAGCATAGGAACACATACGGACCCGAGCCCTCTAATGTCCAGTGTTCCCGGATCAAGTGTGATCGGATCAAGCGTCCCTGGGTCGAGTGTCCCCGGATCGAACATCGTCGAGTACTACAATAAGGAACCCCAATCACCGCAAGAACTTGCTGGCACTAAGGAGCCCTTACCGCCACAGGAGCTTGCTGGTCGAGACGAAAATATGGTGCATGAATTACCATCCCAGACGACATATCGATGATGGCGTGTATAGTGTCCAGGTGGAGCAAATACCCGAGAGAAAGTCCCATACTCTCTCACTTCTTTATGTTATAAATAAGTAATACAACAATCTCTTTCGACTATAGCGCAAGACAAAATAAGGCGACACTTCTTCATGAGGCTACAGGGAGATGGATGAGGAAGAAACTCTTGGTATTCAAACTAGCAAAGCAGGCTCTTTATAAAGGCCTGAACTAACAAAGGACTAGCAAACTAGTAAAGAAAAAGCTCAGTCTGCACACAGAAACATTCCATCATAGGGGGGGTTCTCCAACACTCCTCCGGTATTACCTGACATTGTTTCATGTCACCAGATCCAAAATTATAGACCAAAAATCGGCCCGTTGCTTCTCACATCTCACTATCAACATAACTTCCATCCGCGGCTAGCGTGGCATAGTAAAGATCTGTCTCGCCGCAGAGTACCATTTTACCTTTCCCAGCGAAGTTGAAATTCGCCGTACCAGTTGCAACATAGATCTTGCCGATGAGCTTGCCAGATGGGTTCCAGACATGGACACCATCACCACAGCCAGCGTACACATTACCCTTTGAATCGCAGTGGATGCCTTTCAAGACATTAGCCTCAACCATTAAGTGCAGCTTGTTTGACTTACCATCAGGTGCACCAGCGTGAACAAAGGCAAAGGTCTTGCGGTTCTCGAGTGTACCATCGTCTTTCACATCAAATCGGTAGCTATAAAACGCAGTGGTAATCAGCGTCAAGGAACAAATGGAACACTAGAAACGACAGTACATACACAGAGGCAGGGCGGGTAAAGTTAAGGCCGAAGAAGCCGCTATCAATGCCGGTATCGGCGACATATGCGTGCTTGCCATCCGGAGAGAAAGTCAAGCCTGTGGCAATGTTAGTCGCACTTTCCTTTTTGAGACTGTACAGATTATTGATCTCCTACCATTCGGATGATCAAACCCATCTGCGACAATTGTCACGGCACCTGTCTCGGGGTTGAACCGGTAGACTTGATCTTGCAGACCGGGCGCAGGGCGGAAGTCCTGTACATAGCCATAGATGGTGTCTGTGAAGTAGATATCTTTGTTTTTCGGGTGGATGGCTACATCGTTCAAGGAGTTGAACTGTCGGCCGAAGTAGTTGTTGAGGATAACTGTATACCATCTTGTCAGCCCCCGAAATCCAGAGGACTAGTGTGTACTGACCTGTAGTGTTGAATGGCTCCTTCGGGTTCATAACCCACAAAGCAGGAGGTACATTGTCACCTTGACCTTCGCCGGCATATAGGATCTGTCCCCGGTAATTGGTGGCCCCTGGAGCACAGTCAGTCGTCTGTGACCCCTAAAAGAGCTGATTGCCTACCATTGGGATTGATAACCTGTGGCGATGAATCAACGACGGCTACATTAACAAGGCCCACGGCATCTGACTTGCCGGAGACAGCAGCTGCTTCCGCAAGAGAAATCTTCTGAATAATAGCCGACTTCTCAAGACCGGTGCTGGCGTTCTTAGCGCCTGCATTTTGGACGAAAAAAACCTCATCCGTTCCCTTGGACCTGGAAACTAAAGTCAGACTCTCGCTATTCTTGGCTTATACTTGATTTGCGTGCTGGGTACCTACCACACAACAGCCTCGTGGTATAGGGGGTCCTTTGGGGAGTGGGCGATCCGGGTCAGAGTTGGAGTTTCTCCGATGATCTTCAGAAATTCCTTGTCGTACACATGGAAAGGCTTCTGCGTTAGACTGTCTCCTGTTGAACCTGGAGGGACAAATGGCTATGCATGCATCAGTAAGAGATGCCGCTGGAAACCGCAAACGAGGAATCCCATACACTCTTCGCATTGAACTCGGCCTGGGGCTGAGTCGCGGGTAGGACATTGAAGGCTCTTTGGTCAATCAATTGTGCCTGAGGAGGAATTTCGCTCGAGCTGACTGGTGCTAGGAAGGACCCAAGGAGCAGCAGCGTGGCTACTGAGGAAAGTTGAGGAGTCATTTTTGATGCAGCACTCCAGGTACGTGGAACAATCCTCAAGGGGAGATTGGGTTTTTATCTCAGGGGCCTGGAGAAGTGGATAGACCCCTCCTGTTTTCTTTTTCTGGGGATGATAGACAGAATTTCTCCGGAATTTCTGCGGAATTTCAGTCAAAGCTATGGCATGTCTCAATTGTCGGAGTTGCGCCGAATCTATGCCGCTTTTTGACGTCAGTGCCGGAGCACCGGTGAATTTACCTTTTTGCTAAACATTTCATTAATTTGCAGTTTAGTGAGGAATTCTGTACCTAGTGCTCTGATTATTATATATCTGTTGGATCATTAAATAATAACTCCGTAGTTATCAGAAGAATATTAGCGAATGAAACGTTAGTGGCCTGCGGCCATTGCT
The DNA here is from genome assembly GCF_028829835.1 of Penicillium mononematosum. Classification (NCBI taxonomy): domain Eukaryota; kingdom Fungi; phylum Ascomycota; class Eurotiomycetes; order Eurotiales; family Aspergillaceae; genus Penicillium; species Penicillium mononematosum. Next base: position 2,906,307 of record NW_026643271.1, read on the forward strand.
ACAATATGATTGGTCCTTGACGTTAGGAAATCACGTGGAAGCAGGCTGTCCTCACGTGATACCATCGTGTAGTGAAGGCCTGATAAAACAGGCATCAACAGCAAGAGTGCCGAACTTCACTAAGTAGTTAGTTAGTTATTATTGACTCTCAGAGTGTGTGGCTAGTATTCTGTCTTCGAATATATATTTTTAGTAGATGAATCACTCTGAAGATTTGTGATCGTTATTGCTAGAGGCGCCAGGAACAAGAGAAAGCCGCAATATCCAACCCTCACCATTGTGATTTTAAAAGTTACATTGAAGGAAATCGTCTTCCGAAATCTAATTTTCAATGATAATGACCAAGCCCAGCCAACTTCTATATTGTAGACTCTTCCAGACCATCTACAAGTCTAGACTTGTCTTTTGTCTCAGAAACCCACAATTTTGGCCAAGTCTCACAACGATCATCAGATTAGAGGCTTTGTTCTGCGTAGCGTCTAACCTTATTTTCGAACAGTTGTGCCGGGCTATCAGTTCGGGCAGACCAGACTTCCAAGGTTAAATGATAATTAGAATACCTAGTTTCATGAATCCACAATCCTAGTAGGGCTCTGGTTAGTAGAAAACATAGCTACTATAGTCCTGCTTCCCCGCGTTCGTGAGACTCAGTGGTTTCTGGGGACTCAATCTCGGTAGAAGGTACGGAGTACAGTTGTATAAATCCTGATGATTCCACATTTTTACCCTAATGGTGCCAATGTTTGTATTCAAGTTATCTGATTATCTGACATTGCGAAGTCCTTAAAGAACGACGTAGATATTTGCTGCAGATTCACCCCATATGATCAGACACTGCTAGAATGAGACGGAGTAGAATTCGAGTATGGCAAACTTCTATTTTGAGGCCGGCATGACGAAAATGGCCTCTAGCACTCTTCTTTTCCCACTAACCGCCTTGATAAACTATTCCAGGAATACATCAAATCCTTGACTGGGATCTCTTTCATCATCCCTCCAGTTACGCTTAATCAAAATTCTGGGCTCAGCGAAAAACTCTTCAACCTCTTCAATTGGACTTAAGCCCGGCGAATAGGGTGGATAAACCAGTTTCGCCCCAGCCTCCGCACACATCTGTAAGTGGTGGAACGATGCGTTATTAGACCTGTTTCCATTTAGGCGATTGCAACGTTGATCCCGAAGTCTCTTCCAAGGTTTAGTCGCCAAATGGGTCATCATTTACTCCAAATCTGCGTCTTCTTAGTTTAAGGCTTGGCCGTGGCGCTTTAGTGGAGCGTTGCGGAATAACAGAAAGAATCAAACGGTCCACGCAGGGAAATCTAAGCCGCCGGAAGATGGTGGAGTTCTAAGGGATTTAGCGGATGGCCTGCATGTGAACCAGGAGCCAAGCCTGGATTGCGGCTTTTTCCCAAAGAAATTGGACACTGTTTAAAGAAAATTCAAGGAACAAAGCAGTAAACCATGGATTGTAAAAGGGGTTGGTGGTGATTGGTCACAATATAACCCATGCCCTGCCAAGACCATAAACTGTATTATGATTCGTCGAGCCCTCCATATATTCAGCCAATCGCGTTACTTTTCTCCTGGACCACAACGTCGGCGTCCATGGGCCACACAAATTCCTCAAAATTCCATCAACAATCAACTGCAGAAACCTGTGAGGAGTGATAATTTTCTCTCAATATGAAATACTGAAGTGCTAAAGGTCATATCACTGTTATGCATTTTGACAAGTCATCTTGACAATGCAGCGGCCACAGTTATAATAATGCCGGATCTGAGTTCCTGATAGTTCCGTTGCCTTCAGCCCTGGGCTAAAACGATCTGATCCCTGTTGGGCCCACAATAGGGCATCCTTTTGGAGTTGGACCCAGACAATGCGATTTGCAAACCTTTTGGTTTCTAGACCGGCAGTCATCCTTGGCGAATGGTCCATTTTGCAGTCGCATTCCTACACTGTGTACGCGGGACAGTTCTCATATCTGGTTGTTCCTCTGCATTCTGGAATACCTACCCAGGTACCTAAGTATTGATGGATCTCCTAATTGAGAACGCGGAGTATACGTAACCTTGGAAAGTGTCTCCCCTACCTGCTTTTATTCCGAGCTTGCTCCAGGTCCATCCATGGATCTATGGGTCAGGTATCCATGGATACGGACAATATATTGACCAATGAGGAATCTCCTGGATTATCTAAAGCTCTACATTTAGGTACTGGTGGCTTGAATGTACACAAATGGACCCAATCAGACTATACTTATGTATGGATTCTAGATACTGTTTGACCCATCGACCGGATCCAACCCCATTCCACCTCCAATGGGGACTACATGTCATATCCACGGCCTCGACCTTTGTGGAACCCATGGCATACGAGTCCTTTCAACGGTTTTACGTATGCCCAGGTGCGCGCCCCCAGCGGTTCGCTGGTATGGAGCCAGGTACCCGGAACTTTCGGTTCATCTTTTGCTCTGGGCCTACGAGGCAAGCGTGGCGGAAGAAGAAGATTCTGTCGATTTCGAGGGTATATATACCTACTCTTGTCCCTCCTCTCTGTTCTCTTCCTTCAACAACCACACTCCTTTTGGTACCACCGTTCATTCATTTACAACACTGTCTTTTGAATCCAACTAAGACATAACACTCGTTCATATCTTCATCGATCTCTACCTTCCTTTGTGACTCAACACCCAACACACTCCACCAAAATGCTATTCGCCAAGTCTCTCATGCTGCTCGCAGCCCTCACCACCAGCACCCTGGCCAGACCCACAACCCTCGAGCGCCGCCAGGCCACAGGAACCTCATCCGCCAGCGGCGGCAGCTGGACCTCCACCCCCTCCAGCGGTTCATACTCTACTGCTGGATTCGGCAGCTCCACCAGCTCATCCGGCTCGGGCGAAACATACGCCGGCAACGTCGGCAATCCCTACGGCAGCAACATCATCTCTATTGATGCCTCGTCCGCCCCCAACTACAAGTACGTGGCGCAGTTCTCTGGCTCGACCACCGATTCCTGGACTGTGGCCATCTTCAACAAGTACGGTCCGGATGGCAAGATGACAGGCTGGTACGGCAACGCCTGTAACACTTTCACTCTTGCCCCCGGCGAGACCAAGTACGTCGCCTTTGACGAGGATACGAATGGTGGCTTTGCCGCCGCTAAGGGATCCACTATCCCCACTGATAGCATGGGTGGCTACGCTTCCACCTGGGGCGAGTTCGACTTCGGTTCCACCACCAACAGTGGCTGGTCTGGCTTTGACGTCTCCGTTATCGCTGCGCAGAATGCTGGCATGTCCATCGATGGTATGAAGATCTGTGATGCCCTTGGCTCTGTTTGCTCTTCTGTCACCAAGGATGCTGCTGTGGTCGATAACGCTTACACCGCCGCTGAGACTGCTGTCGGTGGTATTGGTGCAAACTTGGGCTCTGGTCCTGTTCGTCTGGCTGTTACCATTGATTACAGCGGATAAAATTTTGTTTTCTTTGAGATTTGATTTTATATGATTTTGAAGATAGACTTTTGGATCATTCTGTTTCGGAGGATGGTCTATACCCAGCTGGAATGGTATCTGCTTCTTTGTCAATATGGAGACTTTTAGGCTGGTCCTTTTATTTCGGTTTATATACAATATAACACATTCTTTCAAACAACTTCCTCTTTCCGTCGTAGAACTATTATAGGGTTCTATCTTTACTTGGGTTGTTGGTTGGGAAGTTTCAGATGTCCGCGTGGCGTCAACATACGCAATCGCCTACTACGTAGTCGCCACGTAATGAGCCCATCTTCAGGAACCATGTTTCAAAATTTAAGATGGATTAAAGATAGGAATAAGAACAAAAATAGAGTTAAGCTCGTTCCATTCTGAGGACAATTCATAATAAACGTTGGGAGTATATCTTTAACTTCATATCCGTTGACCCAATCCCACCAAAATAAAAATTAATTGCAAGATTACTTCCTTGGGCTAACAAGACCGTAGAACTCAAGCGGCTTGATACTGAATGCACCGTTCGACTCAAGCTTGTAGTTAGGATCCGCCAGCTCAAAGGTGGTCTCCTTAATAATGCTGGCAAGAGTAAAGAACGACCACCGCCAAGCCCAGAGCTTGCCAATGCACTCACGCTTGCCGTTACCGAATCCCTTCTTCGCGGCAGCAGGGAGCTGATCCCACTTCTCACCGAGAACACGCTCGGGCTTGAAGGCCTCCGGGTCCTCGAAGACAGCCGGGTCGCGGTTGACTTGACTCAAGACAGCAATCATGGGCTGGTTGTGAGCAATTTGGTACTCGCCACCGGCAAGAAGGATAGGGCTCTTGTTGTCGGAGGGAATGGGCTCGATGTTGAAGCCGGGCGCGGTAGCAGAAAGACGGATCGACTCGCGCAGGATGGCCTCGACATAATTGAGGCTCTGCAGATGCTCCAGGTCGATCTTGCCGTCGCCGACCACGCGGTCGATCTCCTCCTGCGCCTTTTTGATCTCGCTCGGGTTCTCCATCAGGTAGTACAGGGCGTAGGAGACGAGGTTCGATGCTGTGGCAGCACCGATGAAGATCGAGATGATCTCATCGATAATCTGCGACTCGGAGAGCTTCTCGCCGCTCTCTGGGTCGGCACCGTTCATCATCGCATCCAGGATGTCCTTGCGGGCAGTCTCTGGTTGCTCCCTCCGGGTCTTGATGACCTGCGCAGCGAAATCGCGCATAGTCTTCGTATCTTTCTCGAATCGGCGCTGGTACACAAGCCGGGTTAGGAACCCCGGGCGGGTGGGTCGCTTCATCGCCTCCATGGTGGCGCCGGCCATGGCACTGATCATAGGTGGCTCGGCACCTTCGAGTACGTGCACGCGCTGGTTGAAGAAAGATTGCATGCAGGATGCAAGAAGGAGACGGTCCAGGTCGCTGGTGAGCAGAGTCCGTGTCTTGGTTCCCGCACTCCATTTTTTGGTCAAGTCGGGGATGACCTCCGCCATGTCGCCGAAGAGGTTGTCGGTCGCAGATTGTGTAAGATGAGGCATCATGATCCGGTGGGCGATACCCCAGCTCTTCTCGTAATCGTATGCTGTGAACAGACTGTCGTTCACGGCATATCGGATTTCGACTACTGGTCCTGTAACACACTTGCGGAATCGGGTCTCGTCACAAATCTCTTCTAACAAAGCGACACTGCCGATGAAGACGATCTCATGGCCGAGAGCATTGATTTTGAAAATGGAGCCTAAAAAAATTAGTGATTGCTCGTTAGGGCTGGGTGTTGCCGTGGTCCGTAGACGGGCCGCTATCATACCAAATTGCTTGGCCAACTTGTTGAGCGAGTTCCATGTCTCGTTAGGGTTGATGTCGAAAACATTACCCAAGAGCGGAATTCCGGGCGGTCCTGGGATCTTGGTAGGCATTATCGCTGGAAGAAAAAAAAGAACGATGAGGGATATCACTAGTATATAAAAACAAATATCAGAAGTCAGAGAGAGGGGAAGAGCCTCAACCTCCCAGCGGGCAGGGGGGGAGTCTTAAAGCATCATCTCTGGGTTTTAGTCTGCATGCAAGTCTGAATTGTTTCCCGATCGACAGATCGAGTGGACCTATGCCATTGGTGCAAGAGGGATGTCGCGCTCGGCCTAAGACTCCATCGTTCATCAGTTGTGGCCGAGCTGAAGGATCGGCGCGATGGCGATGTAATAGCGCGGATTGGTGCTGCCGATCGCACTGGGATAGGCAATCCCTTAGGCCATCTGGGACCCCATCTGCAGCCCATCTGCAGCCATCTGGGGCCACTGGGGTAGCTAAAGCGCGCTACGGGCTGTAGTGCAACCAGTGAGCTCAATGGGGTTCAGCACAATTGTCAGCTGGGATCTTCTGCAAGATTTTCCTGCATCTTCAAAACTGTATTCGTCTCCATGCATCCTGACCGCTTCTGCGGAGTATGTAACATTCTCCTTGTCATGAAATCATTGTGTAAGGGGTAGGATGAGCACACAGACGTTGTAGGGTGCAATATACTCCGTACACCATACGAAATCTTCCAAGGTTGGATAGGTCGAATCATAATAAAATATGACATGTCTATTAGACTGATTAGTGGTGGTCCTCTTCCAAACATATGTTGTGACATAAAATAAGCCACTCTAGCCAATACCTAGCCAGTACTAGCTATTATTCGAATAAAGGGAAATTGTGTGAAGTTGGCGTATGTTGTATGTTGTGAAATTCAGCTAAGCTACTGGACCTTCCTTCTACGGACACGAGTCACGTGAACCAGTGTGATGGACTAGACCCAGAGGATCAACTATTAGTTAACTGCTTGAACATAAAAGGACGCTACATTATACGTGTCCCAGATCCCAGGTTTCCACTCGATATTAACTGCATGTATGTATATCCCGGAAATAGTACAGTGTCAACAACCCGAACAAGTCTCCTAACCTAGAACCCAAAGCTGTCCAGCAACGAATTGGCATCCGGCTCGTGAAACGTCGTAGGAGGCGGCTTCGGTTTCGGCTTCGGCTTCTGTTCTTCTTCTTTCTTCGGTGTCTCCCCGGTTGTGGTTTCAGAAACGGCGGATTCCTGCAAGATATCTGCTCGGCGCACCGGCATATCAGCAACTACAAGGCTGCTTCGCCGACGAAGCATTTTCCGGTAATCGACTCCGTTCTCATCCATCTCCAAGGAGGTATCAGGCTTCAACGCATCCTGGGTAGGCAGTCCGCCCAGGAACTCCCAGTGGCGTACCAGATCAAGAGCGAGGAAATCGCAGCCCATACGGTCGTAGAGTCGGGCATTGCGGATAACGAATTCCCATTCTTCTCTGGGTCGCACTTTGGAGGCGCCTTTGAGGGTTTGAAGCGTCTTTTCGCGAAGTTGCTGGTATAAGACTACCAAGGCAGGATCGTTGGAAAGATATGACTTGGACTGAAGGGTTACTCGGCCCGGGCTGCCCGGGGTGGCTGGCGTCGTCGTCGGTGATAGGAGGGTCTCGACCGGCGACTAGATCAGATTAGTTGGGGTCTTGCGGCTAGAGAAGCAAAGTACTCACAATCAGTGCCCGCACTGCCATATCCCGCCGTCCAAGCATCCAGAAAGCCCAAGAGGCCATCCAGCGATTGCCCTCAGAAGCGGCCTCGGGCAATACCTTTTCTTCCAGTATCTCGCGAAGAACCGGTCCGTTGTCCCCTTCTGAGGCTCGCGTAATTGCGATCGCGAGCTGGAGATCACCCATCTGGTTTATGATGACATTTGCAGCGTCACGCAGATGATCGGCGAGAAGGAAGAAAGATGCTGCATATTCTGTTTGATGTTAGCTGGCAGTGCTCAGCCATAGACAACATGAGGTTCTAATTACCAAATCGTCGCTTCCCAAGCAATGCATAAGCATTCTTGAGAGCAGATGTCCTCCATCGCGGTTCCTTGAAGTCATTTGCCAACAAACGTTGGGTTGCCGCTTGTTCGCGGTTCCAGTGTGCAATACGCCAGAGACCCTGAAGGACGTTCTTCTTTCCGAGGGCGAGGTAATATAAAGTACAGTCGATGGGGTTTTTCTCTTCCGTCTTGGTGTATTCACATCGGGCGAGGATTTCGAGTTGTGCTTTCTAATCAACCGGTTAGTTTGTGACCAAGGAGATGATATGATAGACACGCACCACAGCTATGGAATCCGATAGCCACATAAACAGGCCGCTTTCACGAGCAGCCTTCCAAGTCAATTTCCCATTGAACTGCCGAGAGACAAGGTCTGTGAGAATATCTTGGCTGCTGCTATGATAAGCCCAAACAATCTCTCTCCATGAAACAGTGTCTTTGTTGGCGACTCCTTGGGTCCGGCGCAGCATATGCTGTCGGAAAAATAAGAGATAGCGCGCTGCATTATCGTCCATTGAGCGCCGGTGCTTCTCAACCATGGCAACACATTCAATGGTATCTGCTAGGCGGAATTGCTCGTGACTAGACAGCTGCGGCAAGGCGATCCGTGCTAAGCTCTCATTGAGGGCGGCCGCTGCGTTTTCATCTATGACAGATAACAATTCCTCATCAGTGGAATCGACGTAGGAAGAGCGCATTTCCTTGGAGATCGCTTGTTGGGAACCCTAATTATTGTTAGTATTGGGAAGAGAAATGAAACGGTGCGCACTTACATCTTGCTTGTAGAAATATTCTACCGGCATCTCTAGGAAGCCATCTAGCTCATCGCCCTCGGTGTAAAACTTCAGCTTGCGATGTAGGTTCAAGAGAATCGAATGTACCAAGCTAGTCTTCCCAGCCAGAATGCACTGTGCCAAGTACTGCGGATGGAACACAGGCAACGGGCCATTGAGCCGGCTGACAACATCGAAAAGATCGACAAACGACAGCCCTCTAGACGGCATCCGAAGCTCAGACACTAGGCGGTCCCCAACATCAATATCCTTATCATAGACGAACAGCTGATTACCGGCCCCGATGACCAAATGGCCATTACTCAGCCAGCAAGAGTCTCCTATAGGGTGAGGCGTGAGATCTCGGATCCAGATCTCCCGAACTTGTGTCCACGAGGGTCGGGAATCTAGATAATCATAGCGTAGCTGAGATAAGAGAACAACTTTGTGTGGGAATCCCACAGCTAAGATGGACTGTTTGTCTGGTGTTGACGTCCAGTCCAAATCCCGGATAATGTCATGTGAAGCAAAATGTTCCTCGAACTCCAGCTGGGCATTGTTGGTATCCCAGATTGTGAGGCGAGTTCGGTCCTCGTCAACCAGAGCTGCCTTGCGAATAGAGCTCCCACTAGCCATAGACGGGTTGGTGATGCCTGTATCAACAGTCGATTGAAGTAGCCAATCGACCTTTAAATTCGATGGATCAACTGTGGCTGTCCATGTCCGCACAACTCCACTGCGAGTGTAGGAGAGAGCAATGTCGGCGGAAAAAGAATCGAAGAACCCGGATATTTCTGTTTTGGGACCCGCTGGATCCACGGGAAGGATATATGCAATATCCTCCTTCAGCCCCATGTCAAAGGTGCAAAATTCTCGTAATTCATAGGCATGGTCATTTACAGACTTCCCTTGATGGCCTTCCTGACTTGAGCCTCGTATTTCCCACGCAATTCCGTGCATGTTTGCCCATATAGTTGCTACATAGGAGACGTCTGAAGTCGCTTGGGTGCTGGGAATTGGCAGCACACATAGTGGCTTGCCGGGCAGTGTGAATTGCAAAGAAGCCACTTTCTTAGCGTGGTTTGAGCTGAAGTCCCATAGGGAGACACCATTGTGGTGGAGATTGACGAGAAGATTCCTGTTCTCCAGCACACACGTTCGATGAATATGCTCATCTGAGAGGAGGACGCTCTTGTGTGCTAAAATCGACCCTCCATCCCGACGCCGCTGTGTCCATACAGTGGCTTTGTTTTCATTGGTACGTGAAACCAGTATATCTCCAATAGCATTCCGGACAATCTTTTTCACGGGGGCAGTATGACCAGACCAAGAAGCTGTCTGAGTGATTCGCTTCGTGCGGGGCGCAGGATCAAACAGGACATCCACATGAGAATCATACCACTCGATCCGACCGTCGAAGTGATGAACCAGAACGCTGAGCTTGTCATCCGATGTTGTACTCTGGAATGCATGGATTTGAGCATAGTCTTCTTGTGGTGACTGATCCAATGCAAATCCCAAGTCCAAGCCTTCGACATGGAGAATATTGAAGACGCTCAATTTGGTCTTTGCTTTAGAACCAATATCTTCCAAAGCCCAAGCAGACATATGGCCCTGGCCATCAATGACAACGCAGATCTCCGGGGCCTTGCTCGCAACCTCGATGATATGTTCTAGCGCATGATTCTCCTTGTTTCCTGTGGTCCTCTGAATAGCACGCTCAGTCGCAACACAGAAGTCACGGCCATCCAAAATAAACCCATATCGTCGTTGCGGTCCTTGGTCCTCATCCGACGTATGCCTAGGTTGTACCGACTCATCCATGTCAATCTGTGCCCAGAACTGTAGAGCAGAAAGCGCATGAATGTCCGTCACTGCCCACACTCGAATCTTATTGTCGGCACAAAATGTATACAGAACATTATCCATAGATTGCTCGGGGTGCCGAGGTAAACGCCAGTGTATCCCGGTGACGACATTCGGATGAGGCAGATATGAGTTCTCGAACCGAACCTCGTCTGCGCCGAAGGCAAGTCGTCTCCATACCTTGACCAAGCGGTCGTAATGCCCTACCGTAACAATCAAGGATGAATCGGGGGAAAATTGCGCGAATTTCACGGGTGTTGCAAGCTTTCTTTTCCATACAAGGCGCGGTTCGTCGTTCATAAACCAAAGGGCAAGGCGGGAGTTGCCCACCAGGAGCTCGTTCGAGGAACCCCACGATAGTGTATAGATCGGTTCGTCATCATCGGGGGCGCGGAATGTATAAAGGAGCGACCACTAAACAAAGCCAGGTATCAACATCAGTTGTTATTGCTATTATGAGAACATATTGCTGGTCGGCCAAGCTCCGAGTAGTGTGGGGTTGTATGCGCACCTTGAGAGTCTCGCCCTGGATGCCGTATGGCTGGTACACGAATACATCAGGACCACCACAAACTGCAATCTTGCCGGATGCCTCGTGAAAAGCTACGGCCTCAAGGGCATCTGTATCGTCGACGTAAATCGTTTGGAGGAGCGTTTGCGGACCGCCGAGGATAACCAGCGCGTGGCCGGATATGTATGCCTATTGGGGAACGCGCGGGGGCAAGGGTCAGCAACAGGGGACTTTAAATGAGCCGCAGAGCTGGATCATAAACTTGGCAACATTTGAGAGTACTTACAACAACACGAAGACCATCCCACAGCGCCGTGCTGAACGACTGGAGCTTCGCTGGGGGTCTCCCCGGCAGTACCGCTCGCATAGAGGCGGTTGGTTCTGGAGTTGGACACTCGTTGCGCTTGAAAACACGTTACAACATTGCCAGATCAAAGATTACTATGTCCGGGAGTAACCAGAGTCACAAGGGAAACGGAGAGTAGAAGATGGGTGTTTGGGGAGTTGTCTGAATGCACGCAGGGGGGCAAGGCGGAAGAGAGCTGGTCGATTACGCTGCCGCTCCACTCGGTGGCCAGATGTGACCGATGACCCTCGACTTGAACACAAAGCAGCTAGGTATGGATATAAACATGTGAATCTAGATTTTTGTTATTTCTTACGGTTTCTTACGGTGATGAATTTGTATTCCAAGAGCTCTAAGTGATTTGCGGCCCAGCTACAGAGCTCCACGATAAGCATTTACCTACATCTGACCTCGGGATAGACCAGACGCTATAGCAGACGGTTACTTACCTCATCGAACGAGCATACCTTTCCCTACATTGTACAAGTTTTCTAGAAAATATCATTTCATAATTTGAGTATCACATTCAGTCATGGCAAAAGTACAAAAGAGTATACCCAAGACCCAGAAACCCTTGAACCCGCTATATGCTGCGCCGGATGATGCATTGAAGGAAACATGGTCGCACCTATCGACAGGACATGAGAGAAAAATTACAACCATCGCTGATGTACATGAGGTTAAAGCGGCTGCAAAGAGGTCATATACCAAACAAGAACGTCAAGGTCGTCGATTCGCTGATCTGCGACCGTCTGTCGGAGACTCGGGAGGTTCTTCATCCACAAACCGGACGCTATTTCCCACCGAGCTTCGCCGACCAGTCCGTGGCCGTTTGGAGGAGGTGGATAAAGCGGTCGTGGTCCCAGCTCGAAGTAGTCGACTTGCGAAAGGTGTGCGTAAGGGTGTGGCTGGGGTGGTGGACATTTGGGCGAGGGCTCGTGCCCGGGCGGCTCGTTTAGAGGGAGAGGTCGTGAAATTGGGGGTTACCAGGGGGCTCGCAGAAATCGGATCATGGGAGCTCGCCTGAGATGTTGCCGTGAGGTCACTTATTTTGAAAGGTGTTTCTACCGGCTCTTGATACCAGGGATCGAACATCGCTGACCCAGCGCCATCGCCATTTCCAAAGGTTGACATTCGTGCGGGCGTGAAAGATGGACCGGCAGAATCTCGAGCTTCCAGCTTCATTCGGGCCTTGTCCACCCAGTCGCGGAACATGGTTCTCGAGTGCTTCCTCAGGTTTCTTTCCCGCATGGCTTCGGCGGTTTCGGCGCTACTGCCCATCTGGAAGATACGAAGACTGAGCTTGCGAAGAGAAGCTGCCGCCAGTCGTAGAACATGCAATCTGTATACATTGTCTGCTTGGTCTTCCATCTCGCGTCGAATGATGAAGGTTTCGGACATTTGCATCATCTGGTCAAACGCTAGTTGTCGGAAATAGGAATCGTCTGCATCCTGGCAATCCTGGATCCTCTTGGTCGTTTTGTCGTGCCATTGGACGAATATCTCGGACGCGTCGGCAAGCAATTTTTCGCGGTCAACAACACCAGCTTGCTTATCCATCTCCATGATGGTTCGAGTTTTTGACGACCAGGCAGCCAACGCCTTAGACGCGAGGTTGATCTTGATATGTCGCCGGACTTTAGCATACGATTCTTGCCGCCGTCGTTTGCCAGAGTCCACTTTGGCCTGGTGCCATTGTTTCATGGACTTCTTCATCAAGAAATAGAATCGAGCATCTTGAGCCCACCCTTCCATTTTCACCACTTGATTGTGCTTGGATCGCCAGATCGTAAGAGACTCAGCTGCTAGCCGTGGAGCGTAGAACTCAGATGCTACATACTCCCGCTCGCGCTGAAGTTGCACTTGATCACGCCAAATGGCAAATTTAGATCGAACCAAATTTTCGGTCTGATGAGCCTCGTGAGCTTCAGCATGAAACAGTAAACGGGTGTAAGTGTCCCGAGTGTTTGTCACAAATCGAGAAAATACTTCTCGCTTGATGCGTTGCTCGCGTATCCTTCGCATCAGCTCAAATCTTTCCATTAGGACCCATTTGTACATTGCCTCCATTTTGATCCGCTCGTCAATTCGAGCACGAAGAGCCAAGCAGCGAAGCGTATCATTCCAGGTGACCCACGCATTGTGTTGGATTCGATAGCAATCTACCTCCTCTGCCTGTCTGACCATATCGATCTTGCCAAACCAATGTGAAAGGGCATTTCGTAGAATCCTAGTATCGACCATTCCAGAGACCCGAGAAGCAGCCGGGGCCAGCCGAGACTGAATTCTCCATTCATCAAAGGTTTCCCTGAGGTCATGTTGGCGCCGAGAAGCCTGGATTTCCTGATCTGCAAGTGCAATGGTTCTCGAATGATGAGACCATATCTGTAGTGCCGACTTCAAAGATGCCCGTTTGTTATGCAAATCTATTTCTTGGTCGCGCTCTCGGTTAGTTCGCAGGTTCCGAAGCCAGGAAAGAAGCGACCGTCTCTTGAGTCGATAATCAGAAACCTCAAGAACACGCCGGTCGCAAAAGCACCACCACCAGTCCCAAAACGATGCTTTTTGAATCCTTGTGTTGCGTATACTGACTGCTTGTGTCTCTGCTGCCTTTAAATCTTGGATCTTCTTCCGCCACGTATTGAAAGGCCTCCGTAGCGCAAAGCGCTGGGCCTTCAACTCATTGACGGCAGTGATCTCGCGCCAGGCGTTGAAATATTTGACGCCGAGCACATGTCTCCGAGCAGCAGAGGTGCGAGCTACTTCTTCCGACGTAAGTTGGGCCCAGTGACTGAACGCCTTCGTCATTAGGTATAAATCCCGTGCCCGACTGGCACGCGTCTCAAGATGCTTGAAGAATCGATCTGTTCGGGCCGAGTGACGTTTCTCTTGAATTACTCCCCGCCATGGATCAAAGGCTTGTCGGAGAAGAAGGCCTCGGTCGTAATTGACAGCAAGTGTTTCCCTATTTTGGCGAGTCTGTCGCGCTTGGAAGGCCTTTTTCAGCCATTGTGTCAAAATTCGACGGCAGATCGATCGCTGCCTGTACATGTTAAAGGTAGATGCATCCCGAAGTAAATCCGAAAGTTGAGGGCGATAAATGAACTCTGGTGGCGCCTCTTCCTTGTCGAAAGAATCGTGTTCTGGGCTCTGTGACATGATAGATTGCACATCTTCGGACTCAGAGGTGTCTGAAGAATCGTACGAGGGTGAACGACGGGGAAGTGAGGCTTCGGCCATTCTCTTCGAACGATCACGAGCAACGGCCGACCGAGCAACTACTCCATTAGTCAAGGGAGGTTTTTCCGCGACTCCGTGCTTGTTTTCTGTCCCGTCAAATCTGCTAAGCAACCGCCGACCAACATCCAAGAACTGGCTGATTAATTGGGTCCGATCTGGGGATTTGGCAGGTCTGGAATCTTGTCTGGATGTAGGTGACATTTTTGGTTTCGAGAACTCGGGCTTCCCAATCTCAAGTCGCGACATTGACGATCGAGAGCTAGGGCGATTGATTACACTTCTATGTGTAGGATCCTCGCCAATGTCGTACGTAGTGTTGAACGACGCGCGCCGTTTGGGGGTCGGTGCCAGTCCATTCGTAATCGGAGAATGGTCATGGTCATGGTCAACGGTCCGGCTGTTGGTAACATCCACTGTATATTGATCATAGTCATGTATTTCATTAAGGTTCGTAGAGCCGTCCTCGCCGATTTCGATCACGATTCCCAACTGTTGGAGCGCGTTCTCGAATTTGTCGAAGAGAGTCTCGCCCCGCACACCTTTGCTTCCCATCTTGAACAGGAAGCGCAGGCATGCATGGCCTGGGTCTGCATTGACGCCATGTTCGCCAATAACTTCGTCGTATGCTTCGAAGAGCGCCCGGAATGGGAGGCGATCCGCTTCGGGTTTTGTCTCAGCAGCAGCGATAACCTGGTAGAGAAAGCCGACATCTATAGAGGTCAGGCTCCGTTGAAATTAATGAGTAATTGATTGTGTCCTACCATCGTCTGAAAGAGATGAGATCTCTTCGGTCACGGCTCGACGCTGAGAGGATATCGGAGGCATCGAAAATTCGCGATCTTAAGGCGCGCTTGTCGCATTTGGGTCATAGAGCTGCAAGACCAAATAAATCATCGCGAAAGCGGGAAGCACCGAGAACAAAAGGCATGCGCAGATAGAGGCACTTCGTAATCAGCAATTCCAAACGAATAGAAACAATAGACTAAACCCATGCATCAATCGAAGCAACAGTGGGCTGAGCGGGTTGTTTTGGTTGTCGCGACAGAAACATGCAGGATAGTCACGTGGTCTTATGTAACATTCTTGGATTGGCCAAGGTTCACATCGGAACATTAAGCTACCTAGGTACTTCGCATTTCAGGGCTGCATCGTCACCTTATCCTTACAAGATGCCGGGAAGAACTCGTCCAGTTGAGAAGATTGCCAAAGCTTCAGCCCAATGCTCCGTAGAGGTACGTAGCTCCCATCTACCTCATCTCAATATTGCCGAACTAACTAGCTTAGGTTGCGGCATACGGAAAGTGTGTTGTTACGGATTACAACTCGGTACATAAAGATATGTGTGTCAAAGAGTTTATGCGACTGAAGAATTGCTACCTGGTAGGTAACCAGCGAGTGCTGTGCCGTTCGACAAGCTAACCGTCCCAACAGGCGGCATCCAAAAAGGGCTAAAGAAAAGGTTTATTGGGATTGTATGTTGGGGGCATCGGAAGCATCGGAAGCATCGAAAGCACTCCAATAATTGGGGCTGTTTGGGTATGGCGGCGCAAACAGGAGCATTTTGTAAATTATTCTAGGTTGAATTTCGCTAGGTACTGAAGGCGGACTAGTCGTGAAAGACCATATGATTTCATTCAAAGCAATAAAAATAGGTTAAAAGTAGAGTTGATATCTACAAATGCTCTTTTGGATGACTTTCTAAAGCTTGAGAAGGCGCAACAAGAAAGTGGCATTTTGAACCTCCTGTTCTTCCTGCGAAATAGTGCCCTCTTCCTCTCCAGTAGGAAGCTTATCGCCACCAAATGCACTCTGCTCAACTGGGCGGCGCAGGACCTTCTCAAAGGCTTGAGCCTGGGACTTGAAAGCCTCGCCAAGACCAATGTTGTCCGGGTCCGAAATCACGGTGTATTCCATTTTCACGTCGTCGGTGGGAACAAGCCCAGCCTTCTTGCGAAGGCGTTGAACTCGGTTGATGATTTCACGACCCAGACCCTGATGAGCCAGCTCTGGGTACAAGTTCACATCGAGAATTGTCAACACGTCGGCATCCGTGTTTGTTTCCATGCCCTTGGAGTTGTCAGTCTCCTTAATTCCTCGCTTCACAACGAGGTCACCCTCAACGAGTTCAATGCCATCAACCAAGATCTTCTTGTCGGCGATATATCCCTTCACGTCATCACTGGTAAGAGAAGGCAAGGCTTTCTTAACTGCTTGAACGGCCTTCTTCAGCTTCTTTCCGAGCACAGGCCAGTCAGCGGACACCGAGTATTCGACATCGTATTTGGCTTCATCAGAGGAAAGAACAAGTTCCAAAACGTTCAGCTCTTCGAGAATGTAGGGCTCCAGAGACTTGACATCCTCAAGATATTGCGGGTCATTGTGAATCACGATAAGTGACTTCAACGGTGTCTTGAGACCGATGGTCCGACGCTCGCGCGAGATACGGCCGAGTTCGATAATAACCTGCATCCGGGCAACTCTGCGTTCAACAACTTCGTCAAATAGCTCTTGGCGCACTTCGGGGAAGGGAAGGAAGTGTACGCAACGGCTGTCTTCAGCACGGAGCGACTCAGGGATGTGGGGAAGAAGGCGCTGGTAGATGTTGTCGGTGACGAATGGAGTGAATGGAGCAAGGCCTCTGACAAGGGTGTACAGAACCTCAAAGAGAGTGTTCAGGGCGTGCAGTGTGTCATCAACACCATTTTCTCCCTTGAGTCTCTTGCGGTTGAAGCGAATGTACCAGTTGGTCGTGTTGTCAATCAACTCTAGGAGCCGTGGTACAACGGTATACAGACGGTAAGCGGCCATCTCCTGGTTAATGAACAGAAGGAGGGATTGGCAGCTGGCAAGGATCCAACGATCCATCACGTTTGTGTTGGTGCTCTCTGCTGCAGGATTAAAGACAAAGTCGATGTCTGAAGTTTTCTTGAGGAGGGTCACCTGGCCTTCGAAGAACTTGTAGCTATTCCACAAGGGGAGAAGCACCTTGCTGACGATTTCCTTGACACCAGATTCCTTGAATCTAAGAGGCTCAGCACGAACGACAGGGCTGTTGATCATGTACAATCGAAGAGCATCCGATCTGTTTAGATAATGTTAATGAGAATTCTTATGGGGACAATCCCGAAATGAACAACTCGGAACTGGAGAACTGCGGAACTCACCCGTATGAATTCATGATCAGCGCTGGGTCCGGGTAATTTTTCAATCTGTAGGATCAAGCGTAGTTAGACAGAGTCCGGGTCGTGGTCATATCGAGATAGTGTTTACATACCTTTTGGACATCTTCAGACCGTTCTCTGCGAGGACAATGCCATTCACCACTACATTCTTGTAAGGCAGTTTTTGACGCAAATGAACTCCGATCACGCTGAGTACATAGAACCACCCTCGTGTTTGACTAAGAAGCCAACATTAACGCGTGAAACCCAGCAGAAGAGGGGATATAGTTAACTTACTCGAGGCCTTCGGCAATAAAGTCTGCAGGGAAACGGTCCTCGAACTCCTCTTTACCTTCG
Source organism: Penicillium mononematosum (assembly GCF_028829835.1). Taxonomy (NCBI): domain Eukaryota; kingdom Fungi; phylum Ascomycota; class Eurotiomycetes; order Eurotiales; family Aspergillaceae; genus Penicillium; species Penicillium mononematosum. The sequence continues at coordinate 2,923,919 of NW_026643271.1, forward strand.
AAGGGGTAGTGCACACTTGCGAAGGGCATACTTCCAGACTCAAACCAGCAATCAAAGACCTCCGGAACACGTCTCAAAACGCCGTTTCCTTTCGAAGAAGGAATGGTGATGTGATCGACCTTGTCCCGATGAATATCGGTGAGCTCGCCCTCGTAGCCACTCAGTTCCCTAAGTTGCTCGATGCTACCAATAGCAACAATTTCTGAGAAATCGTCACTAACCCACAATGGCAACGGTGTTCCCCAGAAACGGTTCCGAGAAATGTTCCAGTCGTGGGCGTTCCGAATCCAGCTGGCAAATCTCCGCTCCTTAACATTGGAGGGGACCCAGTGGGATTTCTCAATACCTTCAAGGATATCAGGAATGATAGGCTTAACCTTCACAAACCAGGATGGCACAGCACGGTAGATAAGAGGGGTATCGGACCGCCAGCAGAAAGGATAGCTGTGAGTAATCTGGCTATCAACAAGGACACGACCATTGCCCTTAAGGAGCTTGATGATGCCCTTGTCAGCAGCCTTGACATTCTGGCCCACGAAGTCCCGGACTTGAGCTGTGAAACAGCCCTGCGCATCAACGGGGTTGGGGGGAAGACGAGTCTCGGAAATGACACCGTGGTTCATGGCGACCTGGTAATCCTCCTCACCAAAGGCAGGAGACTGGTGAACAATACCAACACCATCCTCGGCAGTGACATATTCGTCATTCAGCACTTGGAAGCCATAGTCCTTGAATTCTTCATAGAAGTAATCAAAGAGGGGCTCGTACTTCCATCCGAGCATATCAGAACCCTTGATGCGGTCGACGATCTTGAACTTGGCCTTCTTCGGGTCCTTGTAGATAGTCCGAAGAAGTGCCTCCAGAAGGATGTAGTGTTTCTTTGTAGCCTCATCGTAGATCTTTACGTACTCGAAGTTGGGGTTTGCACACAGGCCAGTGTGAGATGGAAGTGTCCATGGGGTAGTGGTCCATGCAAGTAGACATGTCTCGGGGTCATCCAGCAAAGGGAATGTCACGACAACGGCGGGGTCCTGCACATCCTTATAGTTCTGCTGCGCTTCGAAGTTGCTGAGCGGCGTGTTGAGGGCGGTAGAGTAAGGCATGACACGGTATCCTCGGTAGACGAGACCTTTATCGAAGAGTTCCTTGAAAACCCACCAGACAGATTCCATGAATGACGGGTTCATGGTCTAAATGATGAGGGGGGGAAACGCGTTAACGTAGGGGCGCAGAATGTCAAATGGACTCTAGCGTACCTTGTAGTCGTTATCGAAGTCAATCCAGCGACCCAAGCGCTCGATGGTTTCGCGCCATTCTGTTGCGTATCTCATAACAATCGATCGGCACTCCTCGTTGTATTTCTCGATTCCGATCTCTTGGACCGCCTGCAGACCAGACATGCCCAATTTTTTGTCAATTTCATACCTAGGATTTGTATCAGCCAAACCGAACTACACATTCTTGAGCGAGCTTGTCTTGAATTGAATTGAACTTACTCAATGGGCACACCATGCGTATCCCAGCCAAAACGGCGCTCCACATGGAATCCCTTCATAGACCAATAACGGGGGATCACATCCTTGATTGTCTAATGAAAAGTATTAGAACTACTTGTAACTCATTCACAAACTGTTGGCTGTGATCTTACCGAAGCAAGCAAATGTCCATAATGGGGAGTTCCGGTAGCGAATGGAGGGCCGTCAAGGAATCCATAGCGTGGCTTTCCAGCCGAAAGTTCAACTTGGCGATTGAAGGCATCGATCTCCCTCCACCGAGCGAGCACGAGTTCTTCTTCCGCAGGAAAATCCATGACGTGGTGACTCCAGTGGTTTGCGAGAAAAGATTGACTGCGACTAACAACCTCTCAGGGCTTGCAAGTCCACACGGGTGAGTCACCCCGCCTCGTTTTTCTGCCAGTGTGTCCTGCCTTGACCCCTCCAAGTACACCGCCTTCTACAACCAGACAAAGATCATGTGCGCTTGAAGCAGAAGATGAAAGGACTCCTATATAAGACCTTGGGAAGAGCGGGAAAATGGCAAAAGGCCAATTATGAGACGACTATAACTTGTACATGATAAGTAGGTTATGTGGTGAGTACAGTATTTCTACTGCCTACTTATACTGCAGCACAGGATATACTCTTCGAGCAAGCTAACTATACTCTTTGAGGTATCGTCAGCCATAGGCTCAACCCATGCAGGCTTTACAAGGGCAAAAAAAAAGTGCATGGAAATCAATTGAATTCATTTTGCATCCAACTCCTTTTTTCTCAGTCCGTCATATGTCCAATTCCGAAACGCGTCAACAGATACCGATAGCAGTATAAGAAGCAAGAAATAGGCAGAAAGCTGGGCCCTCATTTACTTTTTAGTACCGATTATACCCTCCTCCACCTTGATTATGGGAGTAGTAGTCTCGTTGCTGCCCACCACGGCCGCGTCCTCCCCGGTTACCTCCTCTGCCTCCACGATAATCCTGCTGGCCATAGCCTGGTTGATGACCACTATTGTACTGACCACCCTGGTTGTACTGGTTTTGCTGGCCATGATAGTCTCCAGGTTGTTGGTAGCCGTGTTGGGGAGGGTGCTGAGGTGGGTACTGGTATGACATTCCGCCACGTGGAGGGGGAGGCGGTCCTCTGGCGTAGCCTCCGTACCCTTGGCCAGGGGGAACCCATCCAGGAGGTACCATTGGGGCACCACCGGGACCTCCGAGACCAGCTTGTGGGCCGGAATTGAACTTCGGATCAAGATGAGCGGCGAATGGGTTCGGGCGGTCACTCGAGTAGTTCATCCGGCCACCACGTCCTCTGCCCTGGAAAGGTGCGCCACCGAATGATCGGCCCGAGTTCTGTGATCGAGTCTGGGTGGCCCTGATATCATTTGAATCCAGCATTGGCGTCGGTAGCTTCACCCCGCGGAGAAGCATAGACTTGTGGACATGAGAAGATTTCGGGATCGTATACATGACCCTTTTATCAATTAGTATACGAAGCAAATACGGAGATGGAGGGTTTGGAGGGTTAAACTCACGTGAGAGAACGATCGTCATCAACTCCTGGCATACCATGTGCCTCCAACGGCGAGACCAACGAGCTGTGGGGAATATAGGTGTCGCTGCGCTCGACAATACCGGCAAGGCCGCCACTCACGTCCTCTTTAAGGGGATATTGTGCCGGACCGGGCTTCTTGGAGTAGAAGTTCGCGACAAGGTCTTGGTACAAGGGGTTTCGGTCAGATAGCAGAAGAACTTCCTGGCCATGAGTGTTGCGACTCTTCTCATCCTCAGTAAGGAGAGGATATACCTTCGCCATGGCGTTTAGAAGACGAGTCTCGTCAATGAAAGGGAGAAGAATCACGCCTTGCCAGGCAAATTTCTTGCCGTTCAAGTCCAGGGGGAAGTCCTCCGGGTAAAAATCGATGATCTCGCTATCGGGGCTTTCCATGAGAGGATGGAAAACTTTCGGCAGTGCGTGGTTAGATGAGGCAGGCAAGACTCCCATGAGCTGTTCAAATGGTTTAAATATCGTGCCCTTCTCAAATTTGACGTCCATATCGGCGATATCAACGAAATCAGCAGCTGTACGTTACGTGTTAGCTTCTTTCTGGGAAAGACGAGGGGAAAGATGAAAGAAGAAACCTACCAAATGGCGCATAGTGCCTCGGGTAATACCAAGTCTGCCATCAAGTTAGCTAAGCTCAATCGTATAATTAAGTAGGAATCGACAACATACCCAAGAGGGGCACCCCTGGAAGTAATAGCGCAAAACCCAACAAAGACCAACCGCATATTCGCGAGCGACCTGGTGGCGGAATTCTAAATCTTTCGGGTCCACGCCGAATTTTTGCTCATAGTATCGATCGGCATATCCTGGCTCCCACAGCTTGACGGTGTCTTCTTGGGGCTCATCTTGTTTAGGCTTCTCAGGAGCAACAGTAGCGGGCAGAGGAGAGTCTCTGCCCGGTGTTCCTGTCTCGGTAACATCCTGTTCAGCTTCATCCGCCTTTTGTTTTCCGAGAACCCCGGGAGAAGTCTGTTCTGGGGTTTCACTTGATACATCCTCGCCGTCTGTGGCTGGAGTTTCGCTGTCTCCAGCTCCATCCTGTTTGCCCTTCATGAGTTTACTCTTGAGCACAGCAGCGGCGCTCTTATTCTCCATGTTAGCACGGTACACGGCTCCACGGTTGATGACCATGCTGTGTGTCAGCTCTCTGGTCTCCTTGTTCAAGTGACCTCGGCCGGGTGTGATGAGTTCCATGGGCGGACAGGCTCGCCGCCGCCACCGCGAGAGCGATCGCCAGCTGTTAAGTCATATTGGGGGGGAGCTCCGCCTTCGCTTTTGAGCACGCTCTTCGTTTCGAGCCGCATCTTGCTCCTTGCGTCTCTTCTCGTTTGCCTGCTTTCTTTCATCCGCTTGCCGACGACGTGCGAAGATAGCATCCTCTTGCTTTGCCAGTCCTTGCAAGATAATTTGAGCGTTTTTCAACTCAACACTTCCATCTTTGGTAAGGTAACTTCCCATGGCAGGGAGACTGTCACGCCAGATCGCGATCAGGGTATCAATTCCGTTTTCACGAATATCCAAAGAAGGCAGATGAGGAAGGAAATCGTTGCCAACGAAGAAACACATGAAGACCCAGTCATCCAGTGCACGTTCAAGGTCGAATGGGAACGGTTGCTGAGGAACACGAAGCTCCACAGCAAGATATTCTCTTAGCACAGCGACATGAAGCCAAATGAATGGCTTCACGGGGCAGCGTGCTGCTTCTCGTCGAATTCCCCACTCTTTTCCTTTGGGCGGCCTAGACATTCCTCAGCCTTGTGGCCGTTCTGTCCACAAAGTCTGCACCCGCGAGGCCTAGAGTCTTGAGCAAACACGTCTTCACGCAGTACACGGAAGTAAGGTTCGTGGGTAGCAAGACCCAGCATAATCAGATCAGCATCCTTTAGATTTGAAATTAGTGAACCGGCAAGACTGATTTGAAATATCCCCACAAACTTACTAGACCATAGATGACATGACGAGTGTTTGGGTCGTGATAAGGCGAGGCTCGCTGCGATCGCACAAAATTCATGATCTTGTGCTCTCCTTCTCCTGGGACCGTGGCATCCGAAATGATGATTTTCAGCTGTCAACGTCAGTGTGTTCATTGGTACCAATAAAAGAGATCAGAACATACATTTTCCCAACCCGGGTCAGTGTTGAGCTTGTAGGCAATCCAATACCGTAACGAGGCTGCAAGGATATCCATGAAAGGCGTTCCGGGCGTGATAACGTTGCTGTCCCACGTCTTCTGAACAACCTCCTCCCGAATCAACTGCTCGCCGGTCTTCGTAGCATGCTGCTGAGCAAGCATCTTGTGGAGCTCCTCCTTCTTCTGGTCATTCTCCTTGGCCTCTTGCGCTGAGCGGAATCGACGCGCGCGCTGCTGGTTCATCTTCGCTCTTGGGGCGACGCCATCGAGACATAGGATCGAGGTTAGTGGAAACCGCCTATTTGGAGCATACGAGGGAATTGAAAGCGCCATTGGACTGTGCACATACCGATAGCGATCATGAGAAGCTTTCTGGGGCGCACCATGTTGACCACTCGATCAGTGTACTTGTAGATTTCCATCATCATTTCCTGCTCATCCGCTGGGGGAGGCTTCCCCTCGGGATGGGTACATGGATGAACAATACCATTCATGTCCAGGTAAAGGTTATCCTGCTCCTCGCCATTAGGGTTCGGACGAGTGATATCGATTGGGATTTCTTCTCCATCGACCACTTGGGGCTGCTCCTCAATAACCGGAGAAACAATCTTCGGATATTTGTTGGAGAGCCATCGGAACAGCGCGGGGACACCCATGATGGTAATGCGACACTCGTGCGGTCAATATTTGGGAGTTCTGGTACTGTGGTGTCGCAATCAGTTGATGCTGTTCGTGCAGGCGCAGGCGCAGGCGCGGGCGCGGTCTCTCTGTTCGTGAATGAAATACAATCCTAGCCAGTCCACATGAAATAGAGGCTCCTCTGAAGCATGTAATAGAGATAAAAAAGAGATGCAACCGCAGATATGATCGCGGTGCAGGTTGGGAGTAGTGAAAGTGAGTTAGCCGTTGAAAAGATAAATTCCGGGCGGTCGGCGATTCTGCGGGTTGAGCCAAGATCGGCATTTAGCCCCCTTGGGCAATACAATAGGACAGCTTTCTACTCTGTACTGCAATCAGCGAACTAACCAACCTCTTCACTTTTCTCTCTTTTTACTCTCTCATAAATGACTACCAATTCTTATACCCTTGGCTGGCAGTGACCATGATATTGCGAATCAACTACCATGTTCCGAATCCTCGAGTCGCAAGCTCCGGCCAAACAAACGGCTACGGACACAATCGACGTTTTAAGCAGTAGACTGCAGAGTGCTACATTGTTGGAAGATCGGCGGGCAGCAATCCAAGGATTAAGAAGCTTTGCAAAACTCTACCCTGCGTCCGTCGCTTCTGGTGGCCTGCGGTCATTGATCAGCAGTCTACGCAATGACAGCGAGGATGTGGACACAATCAAAGTGGTCCTGGAGACCCTTTTGATGCTCTTCACGCCTGACGAATCTAGTGTGGGTAACTTGGACTCTGAAGTTACTCTAGTTGCTCACGTACATATTTAGCCTGAGGCGTCGGACGAAATAGCTCTGTGGCTTGCGGATGAATTCACTCAGGTACGCATCGTGATCTCGGTCCCGAGATGATGGACTAACGTTTCTAAAGCGACAAGACAATATAACTACTCTACTCGACCTTTTAGAAGCCCGCGAATTTTACTCCCGCCTTTATTCTCTCCAATTGATTTCCCACATTTGCAGCGCACGACCAGAACGAACACAAGAATGCATCTTTACAGCGCCGCTGGGTATTTCCAAACTAGTCAGTGTGCTGACAGATGCGAGGGAACCAGTACGGAACGGTATGTCTCGTTGAATATCTGCGTCCATGTTGGACATGAAACGTCGGAGCTGACAAACTGTGTTCTTTATCCGCTAGAGGCTCTCGTCTTGTTGATTGCCCTGACCCCCGCCTCGGAAGAGCTGCAAAAGCTTGTGGCATTCGAGAATGCATTTGAAATACTTTTCTCTCTTATCGAAGCTGAAGGAGCATTGACTCATGGGACCGAGGTAGTGGAAGATTGCCTCTCCTTGTTGGCTCACTTGTTGAGGTTCAATGTTTCCAACCAATCGTTTTTCCGCGAGACCGGTTGTGTTAAAAGAGTAACACAACTGCTTCATGAATGTCAACAGGAGCCAGAAGATAACGAGCCGGCGCCACAATGGACATTGATCCACCGAGACAAGAATGTCTGGGGCCTATTGGCCATCATTCAGTTGTTCTTGATTCGCGGTGGCATGAGCACACCCTTAACCAGACTGCATTCTGGCAGAATGGCGTGACGGAACAAGTTCTTAGCATTGCATTCGGCCGAAGGTTCAGTGTTAGCGTGACCTCGAAGGTGAGATTCTGCGATTACCGATCCTTGTCTGCATTTTTACCTAACAAAGCCAGGCCTTGTCAACTTGTGCCGATCTCATCCGTGGCAATTCCCCGTTGCAGGAAAGATTTGGTGATATCGAGGTCCTGTGGGGTTCGTATCCCCGCGGCGACAAGGCTGTCAATGGTGATAATGAACCTTTACGCATCAATGTCATTGAAGCATTTCTAAAGCTCAGCCTCGAGCCTGCTCCCAACAACCTTTTGGACGCACGACTTGCTGCCTGCGAATGTATGAAAGCATTTTTCGCCCATCATCCTGGAATTCGTATGCATGTGCTCCGGCGAGCGATTGAAGGGCATACCAGTGGGCAGGATCGGATTCCCAATATTCTATCTGTACTCCTCACTGCCCCGGAAGCGCGAGGAAATGCGGATCCGTATCAAGTGTGGATGGCCTGCGTTCTGATGTTCCATTTGCTCTTTGATGATGCACAGGCGAAGGCAACAGCTATGGCTGTTACTGAGGGCGATGCTGAGAGTGGTGAAGAAGTGGTCACCAGTGTCCAATCTGTCGTTGGAAACCTGATTACTGGTCTGCAGCGCGGTGATGATGAAAGAATTACAGTCGGTTATCTCATGTTGCTCTGTGGTTGGCTTTTTGAAGACCCAGACGTCGTGAATGATCTTCTTGGAGAAGGTAGCTGCATTCAAACCTTGTTGCAGGAAATCAAGCACCAGCGCGCCCCCAGTAAATTGGTGCCCGGCCTTTGCACCGTGCTGTTGGGTGTCATTTACGAGTTCTCCACAAAAGATTCCCCGATCCCGCGCATCACGCTCCATAAGCTACTCATCGAACAGCTTGGCAGGGAACAGTATATTGACAAGATCACGAGACTTCGAGAATGTCCCTTAGTTCGCGACTTTGAGGTCCTTCCCCAAACCGCTGGTGCTCAGCTCGAGGGTGGACTGCCGGAAGTGTTTTTTGACCGCTCGTTCGTTGAGTTCTTGAAAGATAACTTCAGTCGATTGCTTCGTGCAATTGACCGTGAGCCCGGGTTTGAGATTTCCGTCGTTACCAATGGCGTCGAGAAGGGAATTTCACGTGAACTTGTTGATTCATTGCGTGCAGAAATTGAAGATCGCACCCAGACCCTTCAAAAATTGGAGTCTGATCTCGTTACTATCCAACGGAGGCTTGATCAAGAACAGTTGGACCACCGAAAGACAAAGGAATCCAACGCGGTTGAGTTGTCAAAGGCTCAACAGACCAACCAAGCTCTGCAACAAAGTCATGTGCAGGAGCTATCTCAACAGCTATCGAAGCTCGAAAATGAACATAAGCATTACAAGAACGAGTTACTCAAGCAGCATAGTGATCAGCTCCGTGCCATCGACCATCAACTCAAGCAGACTTCGGCGGAATCTGAAATCAATAACAACAAAGCAAAGGAGCTGAGAGAGCATCATGAGCGGGAGGTTGCTGGTCTGCAGCAAACCATTCGCGGCTTGGAGTCGGAGCTTTCTCGCATCCAGGAACAACATGCAGGAGAAGTTGTCAATCTCAATAAGAAACTCCGGGAGCTGGAAAATATCATCAGCCAGTCCAATGAGGCCCACGGTGTACAGGTCACTGATCTTCAAAAAAAGATTCAAGATCAGGAAAGTGCCAAGAAATCCCACAATGGCCAAGTCGATAACCTCAACAAGGAGATACAGGGGTTGCAGAACACAATCAGCCAGTCCAAGGAGGCCCACGATGCACAGGTCGCCGGTCTTGAAAAGAAGATTCAGGACCTGGAAAATACCAAGAAAGCCAATGATGGACAGGTGGCAGACCTCAACAAGAAAATCAAGGATCTTGAAAGCTCCAAGGGGACCCACGATGGAGAAGTCACCGGTCTTACCAAAAAGATGCAGGACCTGGAATCTGCGTTGGCCGCAGCCAAACGAAGTCACGAAGCAGAAGTCGGTAACTACAAGAGCAAAGTTGAAACGTTGGAGTCTAATCTCTCTACAACCAAGCGGCAGTATGAGGCTGAATCCACTGGCCACGGTAATACAGTCGGGGCTCTCGAGTCAAATCTCGCCGCAGCCAAAGAAGAGCATGAAGCTGAGATCGTAACTCTCAAGCAATCTGTCGCAGCTCTAGAGTCAGACCTCGCCAAGGCTCATAAGTCTAGCAATGATCTTGAAACAGCCCAAGAAGGCACCACATCCCAGACCTCTGCGCTGGAAGCACGAGCTAAAGAGGCTGAGGGCAAGGCCAGAGAGGCCGAGTCCCACGCTCGTAGTGCAGCAGAAGCCCTCAAGAGCATCCAGGCCCAGCTTGACAAAGCTAAAGCTGAAGCTAAAGAAAAGGAGGAGGCTCGCCAGTCAGCCCAATCTGAACTGGAAGACCTGCTGATTGTCTTCGGAGACCTTGAGGCTAAGCGAACGGAAGACAAGGTATGTTTACTGGCTCGGCACATTCTCAAGCTGCTCTTGCCTCCTGAGGATATGACTAACAATTATCTTAGAAACGGCTCAAGGAGCTCGGGGAGGAAGTCTCTGAGGCTGAGGACGATGACGAGGATGAGGAAGATGAGTGATGGACATTCATGTGTAAATAGCCAGGTAAACAAAGATTTCAATTCTTCAGTGATTCACGGTATGATGCCACGAAATGCCACAGCTTTAGTAGGTAGCTACTGTATATCTTTCTAAAGCTGATTTATTTCACTCTGCTGTCCATATTCCCCATCCCATTGGCTGCTTTTTACCTACTTAGGGGGAGTATAGGGGTCTCAGTTGAGCCTGGCATCCAACAACAGAGTACTCGACTTTATTTTGACATCTTCCGTCCCTCACTCGTATATGTCATATGGGTAGAGGTTCTCACTTTCCAAGGTTGACTTCAAGTAAGTCTTTAGTCTGCATACACATAATACTACTAGCAGGCTAGCACTATGCTAACTACGGACTTATACGCTCAAACAGGCCTGATAGCGGAACGTGCAAGTAAATATCTACAACTTCACGCCCAGGTCGATTCCACATGGGCAAGCCCTGGATGTTGGGTATATGATTTATTATCAGATATAATGGCTGCTAACACCAATGGAGATCACTCAGGAGGGTGCGTCACGTAATGGAAGATCAGAAGAGCCTCCGATTACTAGGCTCGTTTTCTTGTAAAGCAAACAAGCCATAGTGCCTATTTAAACCCTCTGTTCATGTCGACCTAGACTTCTCTTCCACTCTTCTACCCATACCCATCGAAGGAGACAGCTCAAGCTTCTTCCATAGATTCTCACCCATACATCATGCCTGATACGAGTATGTCATCTCGGCAATACTCTCATGAGCCTGATATTTTGTATGATTATACATGGGCCATTAATCTGCCCCATTCAGCAGCAAAACTTGCTGGTGCCTTGAACCTTTCAACAACAGATGAGCTATCAGCATTCTGTCTTAACGCGGAGACTCGGAGAATTATTACGATGTATTGGGAGTCGTTGGAGTCGTGGAAGTCCAGAAGCACTGATTTTCGTGTGCTCTGGCTACAGTCTCAAGATGGCCATGGGTATGCCAGGACAGATCCTGCGCCCCTACAAATCGACATGCAGAATGGGATTGGCAAAATCCCCAAACGTGTATTCGAACACTGGTGTGAAACTTGGCTCATACGTCTGGCCCCGACGCTATTCCCCCGCTGCAATCTCGACACGACTCCCCAAATGCTTGATGCATATGACTATTTTCATGCACTCTGCGTGATTCGTTGGTCAGAATATCAGCGTCGGTGGATAGAAAAATGTACGTTAAACTGTCCCACGAAACTCGCAGATCGGAAGGTGAGGTGGCACCGCGAGCCTAGTGGTGACAGACTCGGTACTCAATCCCCCGTATCCCCCATCGTCATTGGCATTGAAGAGCCAGCAACACCACTGGCTCCCACAAACACACTTGAGCCCAAGCATGCACTTCCGGCCGCCTCGGTGGGCGATAATACTGGTTTACCTGAACAAGGACCCATCGGTGATTACACCGGCGCTCGTGAAATGCTATATCAATTTGCTGGCAAGCTATGCGAGCAATTCCAGCAGGTCCAAATCTCAGCTTCGTCATATCCCGCTGAAAAAGGTGAAAATGCCAGTACTCAGTTCGCTGATATCGATGGGTTGGTCGAGAAATATACCAAGACACTTGAACGGAGCTGCATCGGGGTCATCGCCGCCAATGATAAGTCTCTTGGCCAAATTACTAACCACTGTACCCAAATGGGAAACCAGAGCGTTGGGGAGACTGGCCGTGGAGAAGAGATTGGCTCTGGCCGAGACACTGGCCTTGGAGTAAAGCACTCTGGCAAATGTTTCCAAACCGCTCCAAAGACGCAAGTCAGCCGACGGAACAATGGTGTTTCCAAAATCAGAACTCGACCATCGAAGGTTCTCAACGCAGGATTGAATGAACATATCCAGGCGGCATTGAATTCGAAATTGGCAGGTACATCGAACACGCGAGATCAGTTGGATTCGGTCAACTCGAGCACGGCAATCGAGTTAGACTCGGTAATCGAAATTGATTTGACAAAAGACTGAATTTCCAAGACTGTTTACGGCTATTTGCAGGGTTCGCGTTCAAACAGGCGATGTCGGCTAAGTTGAAATTTGAGCAAGATGCGGAATTTGGCAAATTTTTGTGGAACGTGTTGATTTCATAGTCTGAATTGAAACGTATTTAAACTGATAACAAAGTTTCAGAACATGAATACCATGTCTGCATGATATAAATCCTAGATGACCTAAGTGTTGTACCTACTTGTAGATGTCCAAGGGTGTATAGATCGACAGATTGAGTCACCGGGCGGTCAAGAAACTGCCCGCGACACCGGAGGGGAAACAATACTCTTTTTTCCTTTTGTGTCTTGTTGGCTTCTGACTTGGAGATTATATTCTCTTGATACACTATTGGCTCTTGGCTCAGCTCTGTCCAGGTTGGTAAACTTCTCTAATCATTCACTTTCCTCCAAATGATCGGCGTGCACCTTGTATCCCTAGATTCATTGTGGGGGGAAACGGATAGAGTACAATGAATGAGTCAGGGTACTAACAAGTCACAGAATGAAATGAGCCGTCATTGAACTTTGCCATTACCAAGTCCTCATCTATATCCTCCTCCACAATGTCTGAACCCACCAAGATCAGCATCTTGGGCCGGGAGAGCATTGTCGCTGATTTTGGTCTTTGGCGCAATTTTGTCGCAAAGGACCTGATCAGTGACTTGTCCTCGACGACCTACGTTCTCATCACTGATACCAACCTCGGATCTCTTTATACCCCCACTTTCCAAAAAACCTTTGAGGCCGCCGCTGCTTCTATCACCCCGGCCCCGCGGCTCCTCATCCACCATGTGGCGCCCGGAGAAAGCTCCAAGTCACGGCAGACAAAAGCCGACATTGAAGATTGGATGCTGAGCCAGAACCCGCCATGCGGCAGAGACACAGTGATCATTGCGCTGGGTGGTGGTGTGATTGGGGATTTGATTGGATTTGTTGCAGCAACGTACATGCGAGGTGTGCGCTTCGTGCAGGTCCCGACCACGCTCCTTGCCATGGTGGACTCCTCAATCGGAGGAAAGACTGCTATTGACACTCCGCTTGGTAAGAACCTTATTGGTTCTATCTGGCAGCCATCGAGAATCTACATTGATCTTGAGTTCCTCGAGACTCTCCCCGTCCGAGAGTTCATCAATGGTATGGCCGAGGTCATTAAGACTGCTGCTATCTCAAGTGAAGAGGAGTTCACTGCCTTGGAGGATAACGCGGATTTAATTTTGGCTGCTGTGCGCAGCGAGCCGAAGGCTGGCCAGGGTCGCTTCGACGGCATCCGGGATATCCTGAAGGCTAGAATCTTGGCATCGGCACGTCACAAGGCCTTTGTTGTCTCCGCAGATGAGCGTGAGGGCGGTCTTCGCAACCTGCTCAACTGGGGTCATTCTATTGGACATGCCATTGAAGCGATCCTTACCCCTCAGATCCTTCACGGCGAATGTGTCGCAATCGGCATGGTAAAGGAGGCAGAGCTTGCGAGACATTTGGGCATCCTGAAGGGTGTAGCTGTCGCTCGCGTGGTAAAGTGTATCTCGGCCTACGGCTTGCCCACTTCCATGAAAGACGCACGGGTTCGTAAGTTGACTGCTGGTAAGCACTGCTCTGTAGACCAATTGCTATTCAACATGGCTTTGGACAAGAAAAACGATGGTCCGAAAAAGAAGGTTGTACTCTTGTCGGCAATTGGCCGCACTCACGAGCCAAAGGCTAGTGTTGTCTCTAATGACGATATTGGTGTCGTCCTTGCTCCCAGCATTGAGGTTCACCCCGGAGTGCCCAAATCACTCAATGTCACTTGCGCACCACCCGGGTCGAAGAGCATTTCCAACCGTGCCCTTGTACTTGCTGCGCTTGGTTCCGGAACCTGCCGCATTAAGAATCTCTTGCACTCCGACGATACTGAGGTCATGTTGAATGCCCTAGAGCGGCTCGGTGCGGCCACTTTCTCTTGGGAGGAGGAAGGCGAGGTCCTTGTTGTGAACGGCAAAGGTGGAAAGATCATAGCAAGCCCTACGCCGTTGTACTTGGGTAACGCCGGTACTGCTTCGCGATTCCTCACCACCGTGGCTACACTCGCTACTCCCAGCAGTGTCAACTCGAGTGTCTTGACCGGCAACAACCGCATGAAGCAAAGGCCCATTGGTGATCTCGTTGACGCTCTTACCGTTAACGGTGCCGGTGTCGAGTACATGGAAAGTAAGGGATGTCTTCCTCTCAAGATCGCCGCTTCTGGAGGCTTCGCAGGAGGAAAGATCAACCTGGCCGCTAAGGTCTCCTCTCAGTACGTCTCTTCGCTGCTCATGTGTGCTCCGTACGCCAAGGAGCCAGTGACTTTGAAGCTGGTCGGTGGTAAGCCCATTTCGCAGCCTTATATCGACATGACCACTGCGATGATGAGATCTTTCGGCATCGACGTGGAGAAGTCTACCACTGAGGAGCACACCTACCACATTCCTCAAGGTCACTACGTGAACCCTGCCGAATATATTGTGGAAAGCGACGCAAGCTCTGCAACCTATCCTTTGGCCATTGCTGCCGTCACTGGCACCACCTGCACCGTCCCTAATATTGGTTCCAAGTCTCTTCAGGGCGATGCTCGTTTCGCAGTGGATGTTCTACGACCTATGGGCTGCTCCGTTGTACAGACTGATACCTCAACTACTGTCACCGGACCCACTGATGGCGTTTTGCAGCCGCTGCCCAACGTAGATATGGAGCCCATGACGGATGCCTTCCTTACTGCCTCCGTCCTTGCGGCCGTTGCCCAAGGCAAGGGCTCAAATCACACAACTCGTATCTACGGTATCGCAAACCAACGTGTCAAGGAATGCAACCGTATCAAGGCTATGAAAGACGAATTGGCTAAATTCGGAGTGGTATGCCGCGAGCATGACGACGGACTCGAGATCGACGGCATTGAGCGTTCTACCCTTCGCCAGCCTTCCGGTGGTGTTTTCTGCTACGATGACCACCGGGTCGCGTTCAGTTTCAGTGTGCTGTCTCTTGTCGCTCCCCAGTCCACACTTATTCTGGAGAAAGAATGTGTTGGCAAGACTTGGCCTGCCTGGTGGGACGCATTGAAGCAAATGTTCAGCGTGAACCTTGTTGGCAAGGAACTCGCGGAAGCAGAGCATGCCGCCTCAAGCGATGAGGAGCGGAGCAGCGCCTCCGTCTTCATCATCGGTATGCGTGGCGCTGGAAAGACTACCACTGGCAACTGGGTTGCTAAGGCTCTTGATCGTCGATTCATCGATCTTGACACAGAGCTTGAGACTTCCGAGGGTATGACTATTCCGGATATTATCAAGACACGCGGCTGGGAGGGATTCAGAGACGCGGAACTCGCTGTCCTTAAGCGCGTCCTTAAGGATCATCCTACTGGCTATGTCTTCGCCTGCGGTGGAGGTGTTGTCGAAATGCCAGAGGCACGAAAGCTGCTTACCGACTACCATAAGAGCAAGGGCAACGTCCTCCTCATCATGCGCGACATCAAGCTAGTGATGGACTTCCTTCAGATTGATAAGACCCGCCCTGCCTACGTCGAGGACATGATGGGCGTGTGGCTACGACGTAAGCCTTGGTTCCAAGAGTGCAGTAACATCCAGTACTATAGCCAGCACTCCACCTCAACGGAGCTGGCCCTTGCCTCAGAGGACTTTACCCGTTTCATGCGGGTAGTCACTGGCCAAGTAGACAGCCTTAGCCTCATTAAGAAGAAGAAGCACAGCTTCTTCGTCTCATTGACTTTGCCTGATATCGAACCGTCGGGCGATATTATCACTGAGGCTTGTGTCGGGTCTGATGCCGTCGAGCTGCGGGTCGACCTGTTGAAGGACCCTGCGGTTGACGGCGATATTCCCTCGATTGACTACGTCAACGAACAAATGTCTCTCCTTCGCCGTCGTACCACCCTACCACTCATCTTCACCATCCGCACCAAGAGCCAAGGTGGCCGCTTCCCCGATGATGCTCATGATGCAGCAATGCAGCTGTACCGACTAGCGTTCCGTTGTGGGTGCGAATTCGTGGATCTTGAGATCGCATTCCCCGATGCAATGCTCCGTGCCGTTACTGAGATGAAGGGTTACTCTAAGATCATCGCCTCGCACCACGATCCTAAGGGCACTCTGTCGTGGGCCAACATGTCCTGGATCCCATCCTACAACCGTGCTCTGGAGTACGGCGATGTGATCAAGCTTGTCGGTGTTGCTAATACCCTTGATGATAACAATGCGCTTCGGAAGTTCAAGACATGGGCTGAAGAAGCCCATGATGTGCCGCTGATTGCGATCAACATGGGCGACAGTGGTCAGCTCAGCCGAATCCTGAACGGCTTCATGACCCCGGTGTCTCACCCTAGCCTTCCTTTCAAGGCGGCACCTGGTCAACTGTCCGCTGCAGAAATTCGCCGCGGTCTCTCCCTGATGGGTGAGATCAAGGCCAAGAAGTTCGCTATCTTCGGATCCCCTGTGTCTGGCTCGCGGTCTCCCGCTCTTCACAACACCCTCTTCGCCAAAATGGGTCTACCCCACGAGTACTCTCGCCTGGAGACTACCAACGTCGAAGACGTCAAGGACTTCATCCGCGCCCCCGACTTCGGTGGTGCCTCGGTGACAATCCCGCTCAAGCTGGACATCATGCCCCTGCTCGACGAAGTTGCTCAGGAAGCTGAAATCATCGGCGCTGTCAACACCATCGTGCCGGTCCCCAACGGCGACAAGCCCCCTCGTCTTATTGGCTACAACACCGACTGGCAAGGTATGATCCGATGCATGCGCAACGCAGGCGTTTACGGTTCCACCGGCAACGAGAGTGCCGTGGTCATCGGCGGCGGTGGTACTGCCCGTGCTGCCATCTTCGCCCTCCACAACATGGGCTTCTCCCCAATCTACGTGGTGGGCCGTACCGCCAGCAAGCTCGAAAGCATGGTCTCGACCTTCCCGACCAACTACAATATCCGCGTTGTGGACAACCGGGCCCAGCTTGACACCGTTCCCCAGGTCGCTATCGGCACGATCCCTGCTGACCGTCCCATCGACCCTGTAATGCGCGAAACGCTCTGCCACATGTTCGAGCGCGCTCAGGAGATCGACGATACTCTCATCGGCAAGTCTTCCGACGCTAGCAAGCACCGTGTTCTTCTTGAGATGGCCTACAAGCCTGCCGTCACCGCCTTGATGCAGCTTGCCTCTGATGCGGGTTGGAGCACCATTCCTGGACTGGAGGTCCTTGTTGGACAGGGTGTTCACCAGTTCGTTCACTGGACTGGTATCACTCCTTTGTACCATGAGGCAAGAGTAAGCAAACACCTTGGTTATATCCTCCCTCTCTAGCTCCCTTGCTAACCTCGTTGTCTTTGTGTTTAGGACGCCGTCATGGGTACTGCTGAATGATTACGAATGCCTCGTGAATATCTCGGGCTTTTCTCCATTTTCCATATTTGACGCCATACCATGTTCCATGTTCTAGCAGCGGTGGGCGGATTACTAAAAGCATTCAAAACTTCCAAGGTTGTCCTGACTTACATCTTGTTTGCCATGTTCATACGATAGTCCTCATCTACATATGATTCCATTTCGGTTATTATATCGTAGTCCACAGACGTTCTGTAGAGATATCGTTGTCATTCATGGCATCTTAGGGATAGCATCATCCTCACTTTAGCTTCAAATTCGTGCTAGGTTGGTCATCCACTGTACCGAATGCCGGTTCTATATGGGTACCCACTACATAGGTAGCTTGGTCAGATTACATTTCTTTGATGCTCACTATCTGAATATCCTCCAGACGTCCATACCTTCCGCTACACCTATCTTATCCATCTTACCCCCCCCCCTCTAACAGCCTTCTTATCCCCCTTGGTCTCTTCTTCGGCCTTTACTCTCACTTTATTTTATTCTCTTCTTCATTTACCACCTCGCCTTCTTGTTAGGTGGTGATACTCCAGACTTCTACAGAGAATTTCATCAACCATTTCTCTTCTTCCCCTGGTTTCCAACTGAACCCTTTGCCTTACCAAACTGTAAGCCCGTCACCTACTGCTCCATACCTAGGTCTTCTCTAATACACGTTTTATTACAGCACAATGGGTGACAGGGAAGTGCAAGCCACGGGTCCAACCGGCATAAAGGCCGGAGCAGACGCACGAAGCAACAGCGACTGGGATGAAGTCGCTAGCGAGAACCCTACCGAAGAGGACCAATCAACCGATCTGCCCGAGCCAGGCAGTTTCACCATATTCTGTCCCATAGTGCCCCTTGAAAAGAGAGGTGATTTCGACGAATGGTTTACTGCTATTGAGAAATCTCTCCGTCCCAACCTCCACCGTCTCCTCGATGCAACAATCAAACGGCCTGCCCGAGACACACCTAATGCAGAAAAATGGATGCAACTCTCGATGCACCTCCGCTCCTGGCTCGCAAGCAAAATGGATGCCGAGGTACTTCAAGAGATCATGGCACAAGGTGGACGAGTCACCTTTGCTGATGAATTCCATGACTGAAACACGGAAGGTTATGCGGGATGGAGGACGCACCGCGCTGTCCGCTGCGATCTTGAGACTCATCGGAACGACCCGCTCTGAGTTCCACAGCACGGAGGAATTTATCAACGCCCTGGAATATCGCTACAAAGTCACCGTCGACCTCAAGGGACAGATCCCGCCGTACACTGCGCTTATCATCATGTTCCAGGAGCTGCGCTCTATGTCTGGGTTCGAAAGGATCATTAATACCTGGAATGGTCAGTTGTGTCGAGTCAAGGATCCAGCTGTGAATATCACTTATGCCGATTTTCTTGCGTACGGCTCTGCGGTCATGACTGAGGCCCGAGGTCAGCTTCTCACTTGGCCGCCGAATTTGCCGGGGCCTGTCATTTATGGAGACCGCACCAACCCGCAAATCTATTCGATGTTCTAGTCAATTTGCTAGGGATACAGAGTGAATGACGATGTTGGATAAACCCCGTTGTTCCAGTTTCGGTATCAGCCTTTCGAGATATGGAGGTCAGGGAGATGAAAATGGCTGAATACTGTAATGCAGGAATTGCAAGAAAAGAGAGAAATGGTTTGAATGTAGTCTTCTTGTAAAAGTCTTCAGGTCTAATATCTGTATGTAGAGCCAACCTTTGATCCAAGCTTTTACTCGGTCTTCGTCTCTGACCGGGGAGAGATGGTCATCCACACGTCTCTCCAGTACCCAATACCACCTTTGACCATGAACTTGGCCTCGGGCTTACCCTTTACAGTCTCGGGCTTATATTGACGGAAGAACTAACCGACACATTAGCCACTCCGAAATAACACCAGGCCTCATAGGACAACCGGAAAAGAACTCACCTGCAAAGGACCCTTAAACAACTCCATCATAGCAATATCCCTCCCCAAACAAACACGCGACCCATACCCAAACGAAAAGTTATACTTATTATACAACTTCGCCTTCTCAGCGTCCAACCACCTCTCAGGCTTAAACTCCTCAGCATCAGGCCCATAAAGCTTCGGATCCCGATGCACAAGGTACGGGTTGCAGCTTATCTCCGTACCCGCCGGCGCAAAGCGACCATAAAGATTGAGGCCCGGCTCAGGGACATATCGGGGGAAGATATTCGGTGCAGACGGACACAGACGCATCGTCTCCTTCACACACCCAACATAGAAAGGCAGGTGCTCCAGGACCTCATTGTACTGCGGCATATCCGAGATGAGGCCCTTACGGACGGCGTTATCTATCTCCGCCATCATACGTTTGTACACCTCCGGGTAGATCATGAGATACTGCACCATGGCCTGGAAGGCGGTGCCGGTTGTGTCTGCGCCAGCGAGCAGGACGAGCAGGACCTCGGCGCGGATGTACTCCAGATCGAGGGGCTTGCCGTCTTCTGTGAGAGCCTCGAGGAAGGTCTGGAGCAGGTCTGTGCGGTCGGATCTCTTGCCGTTTTCGATGTCCTTGATGCGCTGGTCGATGAGGCGGTCGCGGAAGCGCATTAGCACGCCGATGCCGGAGTTGTCGGCTGGTTTGGCGACGAGGTATTTTTTCAGGAAGGTGGTTTTCACCCATGAGGTGAAGGGGTGCAGCCGGGCTAGGAGGCCGAAGGCTGGGAGGCCGTCGTGGAAGCCTTGGATTAGGCCGCCGATGTCTTCGCCTTTTTCAATGAAACCGAAGGGCTCGCCGAAGCCGATTTCGCTGATGATGTCGTAGGCCATGTAACTGGTTGCATTGTTAGTCGGGGTAGTGTTTCATTTGGCTCGTATGCTTACACTGCCCACCAGGCGAAGTCGAAGACTTCGCCCGTCTTCGCGAACTTTTCGTTGAGCTTAGTGGTCCATTCGGTGATGCGCATATCAACTAGTGGCTCCATTTTTTTAATATTGCTGAAGCTGTACTATGTGGAGGGTCAGCTTTTGATAACTGCAAATGAACTCGTATGTCGCCATACCGGTCCGGCAACGTGCTTTCTGAACACAGCATGGGTCTTGTGAGACCTCATGTTGAACAGAGACTCGGTCTCACCGAAGCTTCCAGTGATATAGTGTCCAGTCTTGTCTGCATTGCGGTGGTAGACTTCCGGGAGCTTTTCGTGATCGCTGACCAGCAACAATGTCGGGGTAATTCGAACAACAGGGCCTGAGAGAATCCACTTGTTAGAGATAACATTCCTTTTGGAGATAGGGTCAAGACCAACCATATTTCTTAGCAAGCGCATAAACAGTTGGTACCTCAGTCTCCTGCAGGTTATGCCATGCGATCCAGAGACGAGTCACAGAGCCCCAGAAAGGACCTGGGAATTTCGCGAGCGGACTGAAGAAGCGATAGTAAATAACTTGCCAACCAAACTTGAGCGCGACATAGGCCACAAGACCCAAGATGACATTGGTCACCGTCACCAGTGACAGGACATTCTCCGCAAGACCCATGGCGGATTTAGGGATGCAGATGCATGAAAGATGGAAACATGTCTTTCTGACCAGGGGGGGGAAAGAGCCCCTCCGGAAATAAAGGACCCCAAATGAGCATCTGCATTAGACTGCATATCCATTGTAGTAAGGGTCAAAAGGTCATTGGCCAATGCTCTCTGGCCAAGGGGCTATGTCGAGCTAACAACACCCCGCGACGCTGAGGTTTGCCTGAAATGAAGTCTAGACCAAACTAGGTCTAAACGGTTGAAGATATGCTCGGCATGTGGCAGCTCGTGCATCTGCCCCTCCCCTTTGGTGCTAGTCCTTGGGCTAGAGCATTGGTAAGTCGTAAGAGGAATTGCGACTCCGCTTGCGAATTCAGAATCGGTTTGGCTGGTCCCCGTTGCGCACATTCCTAACCAAGACCGATCCCGTGGTGATTTAGTTGCCTAACATAGTAAAGATGTTCTGGATTTGCAGCAAGACCGTTGCCAGCTGTCAGAGGGGCCGTGCGGGTTCGGTACACCCCGTTAGGAAGAGGCGCCGTTGCGCAGAAATATCTGAAACAACGATCAGCACTCGATATTAGATGCTCGGGAGTTCAGGTGCGAGACAAGGCTTTGGGTGGTCCTCGAGGACCAATTGCACAGGGTCAGACGGAAATAACAAAAGTACATACCTCGCCAGCCTGTGGAGCGGGAGGCTGGCGTTCTCCACAATCGAATAGCGAGTGTTTCTCACTGGTCTCTCTGTGCGAAATACGGAGGAGACTAAATGAAGCTGCAGATGATGACGGTCCGGCGTATGCATGTGCCGCATTCTCCTGGAATGTAAGGTGGCAGGGAAACGGGATATCTGCGATGTAGTATATCACCTGGGCATGTACAACATAGGTAAGCCATAGACCGAGCCCTGGAGGCCGGGACCGAGGTCCCGACCCAGTACCTGATTAGTAAGAATTCTTGGGATTAGGTACCTTTTGTATAGGTATGCCATACAAAGGATACAAATGTTACCAAAGCCATAACATCTCCTGAGGTCAAGTGCTATTTTGATCAACCTCCTATGGAGTACTCCGTACATATAGGTAGGGGATTTATGGGTCTTTGGTTGATCTGGTATCAATGTTAGTAAATATCAAGTCTATCCAAAGTAATAGAACGTCCAAGTTCGATACAATCTTTTATATGCGCTTCTTACACTTCTATGTTGATTATTTGGAACTAGTTTTAGTATTATAACAATATATTCATATTTGTTATATATCGGTACTCCGTACTTTTATTTATCTTTAGCTAGTCGAGGGTTGAGGGAAATGGATGTTATGCATTGATATCATTTGTACCTTTTGTATGGGCATACCATACAAAGGTACCTAATCCCAACACTTATTGAGAATTATCGCGGACTTTGACTGGCACCAACCCACAGTGTATAAGTAAGCTGGGCGCTTGACACAATTATCGCATGTACTCCGTAAGCCGGGAGGCGTTAGGACCTCATGAAACAAGCTAGACTCCGACTTTTGTTTCTCCACTGGTTTCGCCCCCAAAAAAAGGGGAAGAGAAAAAACAGGTATTTGTGAGACAGACCAACCTTGGAAGCCCCTAGTGATCAATTGCTAAATATGATAACGTCTACGGAGGGCAATATACGGAGTACGGAGTATGTTGATCAGAGTATGTTACAGATTGTCCTTTTAATCCCTGCTAGCTTGGAAGCAACAGTATTTTCTATGTTGTATTCCGGAGAATGATAAATTGAAATTGATAGCCGCTAAGGATCTTTATGGAAAGGGTTGATATGTAAGATTCGGAGTATAAGAGCTGCATTTCCTCGCATTACATTCTTAAGAATGTGCAGTGTAAATTTTTACTGATATCACATCTGAAATGCAATGCTTCCAAATCATTCACCGTCTATGTTGTACTGAGTACGGAGTACGACATAGCCAACTTCGCTTAAGTTACAATGACCCACTCTCTCAGGACGGCTCGGAAGGCAAATGGAGTGGTGGATCGGAGGTGAGCTGCATGGGGATAGGGTCTTCAATTACAATTGCCTGTTATTCCGTGCTAGGGCTTTGACGCACATCGTTCAGCTCCGGGCCTTTTCCTCAAGATTATCTAATAAATTTTGGATTCACCGTAAAACCTATCTTCCGTCGGGCTTTTGGGCTTTCCAGTCGCTCTTTTTCTTTTTCCTTTTTTGTCCGTTGGACTTAGGGCTATATACGTCCTCCGTATAATGTATCCAACCTGGAGCACGTTAAAATATTAAGATCACCATCGGACATCTCGTGAAAACAAAAATAAATCAGGTCTCTCCACGGGAATCTTCCGAGACCCACAGACTCTTTTTGTTTCTATCAAATCATAGTTCCTCTTTCCTGCGTTCTTGTTGGAAGTAATAGTTCAACTTGGCAATCCATTTTCGAATTGTCAGGAAATCATAATGATCGCCCTTGAGACGTCCAATGTGTCGACCCATACCTGTCCGAGCCATCCCAACCCGGTCTTTAGGTGGATATCTTTGCTAAAACACAATGTCCCCTTGTCCCCGGAACAAAGCTCTATCCGAACAGGGATTGGTACTTGATCTTGTCAAATGATATATCCAACGGTTTGCGCCTCGACAATTGGAGACAGCATTTCTACGTGTGAGTGGCAAACCATGCTGAAAACCCCCAGTGATCTTCTCTTTTTTTTCCCCCTCAAACCTGAAACTCCCCATAATCGGCAGATGTATTTTAGCATAGATCAACAAAGATCTAGAATGGTGGAGATGTTCGGTTCTGACAGTCTCGTACTCCGTGTGTCTCGTGTTGCTCTAAAAAGAAAAAGGCCGTGCCAATCCCTACCATGTTTGCTTTTTTTTTCCCAAACGGCGTTTTTGATGGTATACAGTGGATCTTCGAGGCTACTAGATCCATGCACGATGGGCATTTCTGATGTGCGCAGTCATTTTATCGGACTCGTTCCAGGGGCATCAGAGATAAATATCTGTATAACTTGTAGACCAGGGTACCGCTAGCCACTCTTTTAGATTCTTCTCGGTTATACTTGTGATCTTTTTATCATCCATTCTCCATGAGATGGACATGTGAAACGACTGTCTATGCCATTCATTTAAACTAATCTCTTCCTATCACTTCACGGTCTTTTCTCTTTTTTCGTTTCTGTCTGATCCCTCCATATTCCTCGTGATGGCGGGCGCCGATGGTTTCTCAAGGCCCTATGGTCGTAGGTGTCAGCGTGGCATTTGCCGCCTTAACCTTCGTTGTTTTGGCTCTTCGTCTCTTTTCGCGCATTTTTGTCCTGGGTCAAATGGGTATGGACGACTGTAAGTAGATTATATCTGATCTATTTTACCAGCACTATACTAACATCTTCCAGACCTCATCGTTTGCGCTTGTGTAAGAAAAAGCGGCCCTATCATCAACAAACTCAATAACTAATGGAAATAGGCGTTGTCTTGGGCATTCATTGCTGCCACACTTGTCGGTATGTTCCAGTTTCCCTTCCTATACCACTTTGTAGAAGCTAATATCATTTAGCGGTCAAGCATGGGCTTGGAAAACACATTGAGGATGTCGACCAAACCAAGATGGTCGACTATCTCTTTTGTAAGGATGATCCCGATCTTTTACAACGTATTTCTAACCTCTTCCCAGGCCGTCTGGCTGAGTTCAATGTTCTATCTCGCAACACTTGGGTTCATCAAAACCTCCGTCCTGTGCTTCTATACTCGCCTCGGAGATCGCTATCTCACTCGCCTATCCTGGGTTATGTTGGGGGTCATTATGGCACAAGCCATCTCATTCGTTCTCGTGGCTGCGTTCCAATGCCAACCCATTAGCATGGCCTGGACTGGCACTGGACCCGGAAAATGCGTCGACATCAATCTTTTCTACCTGTGCAACGCCGCCCTGAACATTGTCACCGATCTCTTAACCTATACCTTGCCCATCAAGGTCATCTTCCATCTCCAGATGCCTCGGAAACAGAAGATTGTTCTGGCCTTTATCCTCTGCCTTGGTCTTTTGTAAGTGCACCCCAGTACTTCCGCCTGGATTATTTCTAACATATCATCCTCTACAGTGCTTGCGTTTCCTCGATCATCCGAATCACCTACATTCCCGCCATGCTTAGCTCGAAGGACTCCACCTACGCCATCAGCGGTGCCATGTACTGGTCCGTTATCGAAACCAACGTCGGCATCTTTGCCGCCTCAATCCCATCATTCAAGGCAATTGCCTCCCGTTTCCTGCCCCGCTTCATCGGAGAGTACAGCAGTGGGAAGAAATCCGGCCCCTGGTCAAGCGACAACCATGCCCCGCGATATGCATCTGGGTTCGCCAAAGTCAGAGATCCGAATAGCATCACTATGATCACAGTCAACGGAAAGGAGGATGTTCCCATGGGTACCAATATTGGCGCGGCCAGCAACTCCAGCGAGGAGCGCATTATCCCCCAAGGCAAGATCTTCGCTCACACGGAGATCGAAACTACCTTCGAAAGGAACGATGGTGGAAGCGACAGTTCGCTCGAGCGGGCTCGTCGATGATATCGGATTTACGCTTATGAATTCCAAGGTTGGCGGCTATATAATTCTTTCGTATAATATTCGGGCAGTGCATTTCGGTTTCATATCTTGGATAACATATTCCAAGGGGCATAGATGTCATAAATATTGTGCGTAAATGGCTATGTAAATGACAGTATAAACGATCTATCTGATTTGTTCGTGATGAGTCTTTGCCTGATACTCCGACCCTGAAATAAATAGACGTCCAATGCAAGTCGCTGAAGTGTTGAAGTTTGACGACCAAAAATTTCCAAAAGTCCCAATCCAAAATGCCACCGCAACCCAAAAAATGGCACCACACGACCACCTTCTCATCCTACTATGCAATCATCTCACCTCCACATGCGAAAAGTTGCCACCCCAACACCAAGCACGGCAAACATGCAAGCCCAGCGCATAAGACCCCTCCCGGAAATGATGGTTAATAGACCTCTCAATAGCCTCAGAGTCATTGATACAGGGAAACGGCACACCAACCGGAGCCTCAACACCCAGAGCCTCACACAGCGGCCCCCACCCATCCCTAACATCAAAGAAAACCAACCTATCCTCAGGCACAACCTCCTTCAACCAAGCAATATGACTCGCATAAGTCTCGCGACCATGCTGACCCGATACACCCCCATAAAGCCTCTCCCACAGCGCGGCGAGCAAATACCCATACGGGATAAAATGTCTCAACCCGTCCAGCGGGAGGAGAACAGCACGCGCGAACCAAACGCCCGTCAAACTCTGCACGTGGAGCATACTCGTCTCCCATAGAACGGGATCACGGACTGTGCAGACGACCTTGGCATCCGGGTACAGCTCCATGAGCTCGGGGACGAGCTCGGAGCCTGGGGAGTCGGTGATGGCGACGTAGCCGGCCAATCGGCGGCGCAGGAGGGTAAGCATCTTTGCGCGACTTGTGCGGTCGTCTTTTTTGAGCCAGTTTTGCAGGATTGGCATCCAGCCTTTTATCTCTGTTGGTGGACCTATCGATATTTGGGTGCCGCAGTGGTACACCGGTCCGTCCAGGAGGATTTCTAGCGCTTGGCTGAATGATGAGGTCCCTGTGCGTGGTAGTCCGGCGCCGATGACTTGGATTTGGGCGCCTGGTTGTGGGAGGGAGGCCTTTTGGCCCATTTTGTCTGTATAGAGTGACTTGTTGGGTTGGGTTGGTGTTGGCTGCTGGTTGGTTTCAGGCTGGCCGGATGACCTTCTTGTTTTTTCCTTCTTTTCTTTTTTTCCCCCTTTTCGGTGCTGGCTACTTTAGTTTTTTGGAAATATCCGGGCTCATGAAGGTATGGGGTTTTATTTATGTCCAAAAAATTATCAGGGTTCGAGTGGCTTTATGTTTCTTTGATGGATATAAACGCCAGATATGAGACAGGATTTTCGGAGATTACCGCCCCCACTTTGGAGATCCCCCTCCCCCAGTATGATCTGCGATAGGTTGGAGTTTCCAGATTTGCACAATAAGGGTTTTTGGGGAAATCGAATCAAGAGTATGAAGTCCAGGGTGTAATGGTGTAGGTGCTAGTAGTAATAAAGCACGTATATGAAGCACTTGCAAGGTTACTAAGTGTTGTAGAGCTTTATAACTAGTTGGTGGCCTGAGGCAGCTTGTAGTTGCACCACAACATGAAACTAACTTGTTTGAGTGGCTCGTTGGTAGCTATAACGAGGGCTGGGATCAACAGGAGCTTGTATGAACTCGATCAAGACGACAGCACCCATTAAACAGAGGTTGGCATCGGGATTAGAGATATAGGGCTATTACCAACCTTGGAAAAATAATGAAACTGTTCATGTCAGTAGTTTGGCAGATAGGAGTGTTACTCCCTATAGAGATCTTGATAATTTGGACGATCATATACTAAATATATATATATATATATGGACGCGTAGGTAGGTGATATATGTTCCGCATGTCATTATATAAAAGTTAAACCGTATCCAAGGTTAGTTTTTCGACTGAAAGCTATATAAAAGAAGAGATACAGGCAGCGACATAGGAGCCTAACAGCTACAATATAGAATACCATATGATGTAAATTTTTAATTGATAATTGAAGATGATAGCATTAAAAAAAAAAAAGATAGACATAGCATGTCCTGGTTTCGATCCAGGGCCCTATTGATTGTTAGTGATGATGTTGTGGGTGAAATTGGATTCGGTTAAACGTACCTCCGGGTTATGAGCCCGGCGCTCTTCCCCTGAGCTAACATGCTGATGGGATGTGATATTGCGCCACTCAAGAATTTATAACTCCTTGTTCTCCTTTGAACCCCAGGTTACATACAACGTACATACCTCCCAAGGCTCGATCACTAGGCCTACATACTCCATACACAAGTACCATCCTCTCCCTGAATAAGTTTCTGTCCAGGGCTGAGACTCAGTGAGGTCATTCGCTCATTGATGCAGACTCAGTAAAGGTGCACTTTGCCCCACAATACTATTTATTTTGCAATCTAATTTTCGACAGTCCTCACTTCTTACAGTGCCCCTGTTTCAGTAATCTTCAAATGTTCTACTCTTGCCAACTGGTTCCAGAGCATGATGACGCAGAGGTGGAACGCACAGGGTTCATCTACCTGGCATGATCTATCGCAAATCACTGAATTATACGGGTAAATTAGGATTATATCTCCGTACCCATGTTGTACCTCCGGGATGCTTCTAATCCCTATTTCCTACTCATTTTTCATCCCTTCAACCTTTCTAAGAAAAAAACACAATGTGAGGAACTAGAATGCGGATAGGTCGTGCAATTCTAGAGAATATCTTCGGTACATTCAGCGCGTGGAGAGAAAAAGAGAGTAGAGATAGACGATAACCTCGGTTCACAATTATCCGATATATGCCGTAGGTACACTGGACGGAGTTCATACTCCGTATCAAGCATCTGCGATCAGCCCCTTGGCAAGCGTTTCTCATTGTCTCAGTCGCGTGCTCGGGGATCGACAGGGCCGGGCCGGGCCATAGGACGACCTCAGTAGACAATGGATCACACAGGCGTCTTTCTGGGAACTGCACAACTGCACAAGGCACATGGCGCACAGTCCAGTCTCAATCCGTTTGATCTACCACTTTTGACTTCACATCGTCGATCTAGCCCCAGTCCTAACGGTCGCAAACCAGATTTACCATGTCCGCTTCAACCTGGTCGGTAAACCATTTCTTGGACTAGCTAATTGTGCTAAGCGATTTGGAATTCAGGCCCACTACCCACTACTACCTGAACAAGGATTTTAAGCGTTAACCTCGGTACGACCTCGGGGGTATGTAGTGTGGACACGAATATGTTGAGAATCCGGGCCAAACCGCGCGCAGATTCAGATTCAGATCCCGGAGTGATGGGGCTTTCCCCACGACAAAACGTCGACCCCTTCCTATAAGGGACCCTCGCTTATATTGTACATGAACCTAGACATTAAAGGATGCCCTAAATCATGGACTCGGCCGAAGGGAGGTACGGCAAGTCAATGAATAGCCTAAAAGGTTAAATCTGTCGCCTCAAATATTGACCTGCGAGTCCCTTGATTGCGTGATAGAATAGTTCAGTGATAGTTTCGAGGGTACCTCGGTACTTATCCTCACTCTGAATCCTTTGCCAAGGTCATACCAAGAAATTTCTTTTTTTAGAGAATTTTTTTCCAACTAGCAATCAGCCCCTTTCGTAAATGTGAGGCTCATGTCCTATATTCAATTATTCCTATCACTTCGAAATTTGCTAGCTTCTCATGTTAATCACATAAAAGCAGGTTTAACCGTCTAAAAGCAGGTTGCTCGTATAAAAGCAGGCTTAACCGACTAAAAGCTGGGTTAATCGTTTAGAAGCCAGTTTAGACATTCCTGGACCTGCAACCGTCCCCCTAAAGGACAATGATCGGCAATATATATTAAAGCCATCATTCAGGGATTCGGCTTATCTCCACCCTCTACACAGTTCGCGAACCCCAGTGAGTTCTCTTGGTTAATATAGAGTGTTGATGAATCAGATTCCCCCCATCTCCGCTCTCTTACTCCGTAGTCTTGCTAAATCTAGCAAATAGTAAAGCCTTAAAAAGTACAGTTGATAGATGTAAAGTGTAGGGTACGGTGCGCAATATCGACGCACAATGCTTGTCATTTTGGAAATCCCTTGGTAGGGAGTTCACTGCATATGTAGATCCTAGTCTGTTCTAATCTCCCACACAGTGACTCTTTTGGACAATTAGAGAGCCATATGAAAGGACAAGTCTATTTGATTGGTTGATGGCTCCAAAATATAGAGGGGCTTGAGGGTTTCCAACTCGGTTGGTAAATTGGTAAACGCTTTGCGATCTACACTCAGGCGTGCCATGTGTTTTACGAACCTGAGATGTCATGCGGATTATAAAAAACCCTAACAAAGAAGGCCTAGAACCCACTGGGCTCATAACGCTAACCATAACTCAACATCGGCGCCATTGAACTGGCCATACAACATACGTGTTATAGACACTCGGGCGCGGAAATTGTTTTCCGCTTCGTCGTCAGAAAGTGATTAGCGGGTGGCCTAAAATGGGGCACATGCAGCATACTAAATATGTGAGTGAGCCTATGGAGGGAGGTCTGCAGAGATGTCGAGGTGCATAAATGCGATGTGAGATGAAGGAATTACGTTACGAACTATGAAGTCTGACAGAGTCATTTAGCAACTGTCAACCAAACTCTATTCAAGAGCTGATTCCTTATAAATGGGGGATAAAGGTCATTGCTTCTGGCGTGACGGAATGGTCCTGGAGGGGTTGGGATGGGCCCCTTGATCAGGATTGACAGCTATTCCGCAACAGGAAGGTGACAAGGGCTCAGTTTATAATAGTGGTGTACTCCACGAGACAAGCGAACAATTCAATAAATCTTTAACGGTCTTCACTTCACGCTAGTAACGACCACGGGAGAGGACCTACAGTAGGAAGAGATGGCTCGCATCGGGATCGACAGACAACGTAGTTTATCGGCACGGCCTTTTGCTTGTTTTCTCGGGATTTGCCCGGGCTAGAGGTGCATTATGCTCCCTTGCCTTATTGCCATTATCCTGCTACTGCCAAACGAGCCGTGTATACGAGGTCGATACGAGCAAGGCTAAGTCAGGATGGCACTTACTAAAATCTTTTGACACTGATTGACGTGGACGCATTGACGAGGAAGATCATATTGCGGCAAGGCTGTGGCCAGCCACCCCTCCCCCGGAGGACTGGTTCTCCCTATAGCCGCGTCACCAAGTCCCACATCATCAGTAGACCAGTTTGACATTCAGAGTCTCAGTTCGCACAGGAGTCAATCTATTGCTAGCTCGTTGGTCCTGCAAGCCATTGTCTCTTATCTACTCTGTAGTTGGTGCGGAGTCACTTCATATTATTCGACAGGCCAATGGGAAGTGACCCGCAGCTGACAGGGGGGGCAATGGAATGCAGGTGGTAGATCAACGCAAGATCGTTGTCGACGAGTCCAAGCAGTTAATTCCATTCCTTTAAGGTACCTACTCGGGTTGATCTCCAAGTCACATTCAGCTATATATGAACCCCAGAGAATCTGTGGTCTGTGGTATCTGAGATAATTACCTCTACTATGAACGTCACCAATAACCCGATGGCTTGTCACACTCCTGTGACCGTCAACGGTGAATCGGGCCCTTCTCACTTTGCGCTCATATCTATCGATATAGAAGGCGGTCTTCACTTACGGTGCTCTCGGTCAATTGCCAAAACCTTCCAGGGATCCCTCTCGGTACGGTTAGCGGATATCTTTTTGAAAGCAGTTACGATGTCAGGAGAAGGTTGCTCCGCAATAGAGCAAGGTGCGTTTTATATTAACAGCATAGTGGAGTACGATTTAATAACCAATTTTAGCAGCATCACCCCAGCAAACCACGCTAGCCATTAGGAAAAGTCCGTCCTCGCCACGAATAACCCATATTGCCCCTCCCAAGACGGGCTTAGATGGCAGAGAGAATACCCGGAATTTCCCACCAGCTGGTCTACCTTCGCCAACGGTAGAGTCGGCCCATGCAGAGTATTTGTCTCCCTGGGACAAACAGAGTCAACAACCCACAAAAAGAAATGTTTGGAGCGATAAAAACAGAATGTGGAGGCCGGAAGTCACG
This sequence comes from Penicillium mononematosum, assembly GCF_028829835.1. Taxonomy (NCBI): domain Eukaryota; kingdom Fungi; phylum Ascomycota; class Eurotiomycetes; order Eurotiales; family Aspergillaceae; genus Penicillium; species Penicillium mononematosum. The sequence goes on from NW_026643271.1 coordinate 2,955,576, forward strand.
ATATCTATTACAGACCGCGCCTTGCTACGAAAATACTATGAGAAGGCATTCCAGAACCTGCAGCAGACGAATTGTCGGGCCCTCGCGAAGGCCTATATCAAGCTAGTGGAGCCCCGCAAGCAGATGGTCTTCCCGTACAACGGGGCGGATAGTCGTCGCGGGGGTCACTCAGCAGCTTGACCCGGAGGCGACCAAGCCTCCCTGGTGGCCATGCAGAGTGAGGCACCGAGAGCCTGACCACCTTCTCAAAGAGGGTAAGAAAAACTGTCTCTACCTGGGTACCTGTCGAGTGACTGACCGCCAACAGAGCGCATCAGGCTTCTAATTCATATCTTGTGTGAACTGCGTACTAGCCGCCGTGTCACCGCCAGAAAGCTGCGGGAGGCCGACCAGGCAATTCGGCGGCATATATTCCCAGCAGAACGATTATGCATCTTGGATGAGATCTATCGGGTTCGACGGGAAGAAGAAGATTTCTTGGAGGGCAAGGGTGGTATGTTATCATGGTGTCTTCGAGGTTATTGCATTAGCCGGTCATCTCACTATTATTCACAGATGGACAACGCCCGGTTTGGATTTGTCGTATGAACCTGCCCGAAGCAAAGGGGACCACATTCAACCACAATGAACATAACGGAGAGAGCGTGCCTCTTGATTCAGCATCCCCAATCTCGAACGCCACATCTGCATGTGTCAATTCAGGCTCTAACAACAATGCTCCGCCGGCATCATTTGCGCCTGTATCAAATTTCCCGGACTTATCTCAGGACCATCCCTACGACGCACAGGGTCATTTTTCTGGGCAATACTACGCAGGACTGAATCCCGAGACCATACGTGGCTTTGACATGGCTGTGCCGATGTCAATGCCGCCACAGGGCTTGAAGAGGAAACGCGAAAGCGAAGAGGTCTCTCATGTCGATTCTACCAGGCCTACATTCAGGCAAGATTTTTCTCCTCCGGCCACTGTCCATCTCCAACCCTATCCGGTAGAGTATCCCAGCGAATCTTACAACTTCCTACAGCCGGGCTTCGTGTCCCCTGGGCTCTCTACAACGGAAGCATTGGCCCGGCCGAAGGAGGGACGTGATATCTCTTACCATTTCGGCTATTAGTAATTAGCAACTCTTAGCTGGTCTCCAGAGTCGCGTGGAAATATGCTGTATGTGCTCTGCCGTCAGGTCTATAATAATTGTTTGGGTTGGCTTTGTTGTATTTTTGAGGGAGTTTGTTTGCATATCCCTTTCCAAGTGGCCAGGGTAAATGAAGAAGGCCTTCGACTGTGCAGATTGGGACCGGATCGGTAACGAGGTGGGCCTGATGCTTGTAAACGAGGTTATAGTGGATAATTCTAATCTAAAGGGTCACGGTCAGTTGGCAGACATCCATGGATACTCCTGATTTGCGAACCACACCTACCTACTAGGCTCCCGTCTCTGAAAATGGAGTTAGTGCTTTATATTGTTAGAAAATGATCTTAACGTGTGTCCTAATAAATTTGTAGCATGCTATCTTATACGGAGTAGTGATATCTATATTAGTTACTAGTTACTATAAATAGTCTAACTTAAATGTGTCGGTTATATTATACTCAAGGCATATATTTTCCACCAATCAGCATGTTAGCTCAGGGGAACGAGCGCCGGGCTCATAACCCGGAGGTATGTTTAACCGAATCCAATTTCACCCACAACATCATCACTAACAATCAATAGGTCCCTGGATCGAAACCAGGACATGCTATGTCTATCTTTTTTTTCCCTTCTTCTTCCTTTTATTAGTGCAACCTCAAATCCATCTCTTTTTTTTCCTTCTCAAATTGGTAAATTCCATCAAAACTGCAAGTCACACTCATTGTACAATGACTCTCTACCTTCATAAGATCGCTTGCCTCGACCAAGTCATTGTACATTGGGTCCTCTCGACTGATTAAATTCCAATAGGGAATTTCGGTAGCACAACAAGGGACGATATCAACGATATACTAAACTAGTTCTGTACTAAGAAATATCGAAGTTCTGTTCGCTCTTTCCCAACTATCCTGAACTCTGAGATTTCCAGTGTTATGAATCTATTTCTCCCCGGAGGATCACTATTTGACCTATTGATAGACTTGGTAACAAACCAGCGTCTCTTGAACCCCTGGCTCTCCTCTGTAGAATAGCCTTCCAGAATGTCCACAAGTGTGTTCACTTTTCGCAAATTGCACTCCCCGGTCGCTTCCAGCCAGCAATGAAAACCTCCGTGACTATCTTGACCACGGATAGAAACCCCCAAGCGCGTAGCAGGATCTGTTTTCAAAGCAGAAAGAGCGTAGGGATGTGGGTGTGGGGTTGGGGTCAGATGATACTGGAGAATAACTTCATCGCCGTTATGGAGATCAAGCCCAAGTGTTTGTGAAACAGTGAACCTGAAGCTCCCGGCTCTGACCTCAGTCTGATGGCTTCCACGATTTCCAGAATGCAATGTAACGAGAGCTTTGGCCCCTTCGAGGTGCTTCTTAGCCATGCTGGCTTTCTTTTTACCCCAGGTGTCCTGTGCCTTAAGGATACGCTCTTTGTGAAGATCCCACCAGTAATTTCTGATCCCCGGGTCAGGCGAGTTTCGTATATCGTTGAACGCATCCCTGGTTTGTTCTGCCCATGCCCGAATAACCGAATCCTCAGATGCAAGGTATTGCTGAAAGGTTGATCTTCCGCCAATTGCGTCCGTGATAGCTTTGTTCTCTTGCGTATCTGTGAATCCTTGCCATAATGGCAGCGCAACATTGAGATGATTACCCGACCACATAGCGTTCGTGCTTTTCGGCAACCAGGAGCCCAGGTGAAGGGAAGTCAGTGTTTGGAATACTAGGCACATCCACATCTCTGCTAGATTGAGAACTAGCTGCGTCTGAGGAGAAGACGGGGCATCGAGGATAGCCAGAGTGACAAAGGCTGATTTCATATCCACGGCAGATCCCCACACTGCGTAGTGTAGTCCCATATTCTTCCGACGATGTTTGGGATCTTTGTGTTTTTGAATTCTCAGACACAGCACGCATGCTTGTCCGACGTAAAGCCAAAATCGTTCCGTCGTTTCATCCTCTCTCCATAAAATGTGAAGATAGACACCAGCTTCCTTTTTCGTTTCTGGGTCCTGTCCAATTTCCAAGAGGCTATAAGGGTTTATTAGCAACTGTTTCCAAATTTTCAAGGTCAAACGTGCCTGTTCAGATCGAATTTGCCCTGTTTACAAATATCCTTCACGACTGGGCTCAAGCTGTCTTCGAGTATTCTAGAGATATCATACTCGAGCACAGAAGAATATCTTTCGCCCATTTGGAGGCACACATTTGAAATCAAATGCTCTAGGATAGAGGTCCGATCGACGGGTCCTAGATTCAGGGTCTCAATTTGACTACCGGCCACCTCACCCCAGTTTCGTCGCTTGGCAGTTGGAATTTCATCGGTTGCTGATATCTGTACCGGGCGATCATTTTTCGATGCATTTGACACTTGTGCCATGGCTATTGGTGCTTTGGGTAAATCCTGAGACGGGGGTTCTTCAGTCAGCACAATAATGGAGAAATACGTTAGGATAATAGGGTACACACTTCGCGATGTGTATCAGTGCAATCAAAATCATTCATCGCCGTCATTTTTGCAGGGGGTGAGCCCCTTAGGTGCCCTCCACTTTGTCCACCATGAGATTTCCTTTTGCAGTAAGTGGTCGTATGACCAAAACCTCCGCATCGATTGCAAAATCTGCAGAGGCATTGATCATACCCTCCATTAAGCATCTGCAGCCCCCGTGTCCCGCAGACATTTTTGGGTCTCGGGGATCGGATCTGACTGCGGGGAAATAGATACTTCAAGCCATTGGAATGAGATTGCATGGATTAAAGTCGAAGTAGGTAGAGCAAAGACGTGATGTGATGCCTCGAAAAAGGGAAAGAGGGAAGATACGAGAGTCTGTATGTCAATAAGAAATTGGTAAATGTTGAGAATGGCGCCAGGATCGAGAATTGACTAAAATAGCAGGAAGAGCTCTGCAATATCAGCAGATGATCAGGCAGCGATGGGGCCTAAGAACGTCAACTTGATAATGGAAGGAGGTGTTCGATATGTAGGCATAACAACAATACTGCCGATTACATGACTAGGAAGGAGCAGCTCTGGAGGGATCTGAGGTAGTTTGATGCCAAATACCACACCTACCTAGGTAGGCATGCATGATGACAAAAGCGATAACGGGAAGTCATCAACAGGGTTGTTTGAATAGCTCAATTCTAAGATCCAAATCCGAGCGAGGAGCTTTAGAGTCAAATGTGTGGTGATATCCCTGGAAGATACCAAAGACCACACTTAAGCTGTGTGATGCTGGTGTCGGTGGCATCACTTATCGCGAGATGGCTGTCTTGATACTGTCTTTTCTGGAGTAGGTCCATATCTGCTCCAACGTACGTTTCCGCCTAAATACAAGAAATATAATATCAACAATCTCTTGTCTTAACATCTTATTTAAGTCAGCTAAGGGGTGTTGACAGTTTGGGAAGAGACATAATATGTTAGTATTAGGTGTATTCCGTGACTGGTATGGATGTTTGTGGTGGTTGCTCTAATATTGCCGGGCGGTACGGAGTATGGAGTGACCACATCACGTTTTACATCTCATGTGATTCCCTTTATGAAGCCATGCAAGGGACATAGTGCACTGACAGGGCATCACGAAGAACCAACTAGAAATACGGAGTAGAGAAGAAACCAATTGAGAGAAGCCACATATAACAAGACAGATCAGATTCCCATGATCATCGTACACTCCCCAGCCACACATCCACTATTCCACTCCACCTTTCGACTGCCCCCACTCCAATACCACGAACGTATTAAAGACCCACAGCTATTAAGCCACAGACCCACCGATGTACATCACCCTGTCTATCATTTATCGCCTATCGCTTTTAACGGTGTGCAATTTAAATATGTATATGTACGGTCGCTTATTTCGTACGGTATATGGTAAAAGTTAGCATAAATACAAACCCACTTGCAGCAAAAGATAGTTTTTAAACGAAAGCTTGAATAGGACTTAGTTGCTGTTGATGACGCTGACAATAAAGACAATGACAGCAACATACGTAGCTGGTAAAGATAGGATACAACGGGGACACATGGGTATCAATCCCCACGTGCCAAAAACCATAGACCAAAATAAGCAATTCCGTTAGCTGGACATGGACATGGACGAAATCCTGATATGGGGGGCTGGATTTGTATATTGTTGTAAACAACTACGTCGACACTCCAATCCCAATCTACATCCCCACAGATTCCATCCAAAGTATCCCAGTACCGGGTACCAGGGTGCTGGTAGCCAAATTGCTTATCAGGCCAGAGTTTGGATGAGCTCGAGTTTGTGCCAAGGCTTTCTCGGGGTCTACGCAATCATGGGATCATACTCTTGGCATACCTAGGTATGGAATACTTGCACGACTCGCTACAAGGTATGTACAACATCTGAAGATATTAATGGGTAATTGCTATTGTTGATGCAATACGGAGTACAATATATTCCCAGCGCGAATCGGAACTCATCCTAGAGATGTTAATTAATTAATTGCAATTATTGTATATTCAATGAAAAAATATTCAATATCCAATATACAATATACAATATTATATTGTACAATGACCTTACGTACCCATATAGGTATTTTGGCCAAATCTAATCTAAAATGTACAAGAAATATTCTAAAAAATGTACGGAGTACCTATGATATTGCTATACATTGGACATAGAACTTAGAGATCGACGCTGAACAGTCAAGATAGCTGATACAAGTGGGTAAATATGCGGGTGTGATGCAAGTAGGGAGCGAAAGGTTTCGAGTCTATCCCTCGATTGTTTTGAGTGCAGTGTTTCACCCGTTTCCAGGTAATCATTACTGTGGGGTGTGGAGTGTGGAGAGTGATCGATCATTTCCAAATGAATTCATGTCATATCCAAAAGCTAATATACATTTTTTTAAGAGGAATGTACTATAGTACAAGAGCGACACACTGTACTGGGATCAAAAATGCAGCAACACCATGTACAACAGAAATGTACAACACCAAAACCGTTTGTTTTCCCGGGGCCAAAGGCATAGACAGAAAATAGACCAAAAAAAAAACACACCAACCAATGCTAAAAGGGCGGACCGCATGCAAATCAAATCATTAACGTAAAATCGTACACATAATAAACAAAATCGGAATCCGAATAGTGATACAGAGAGTTCATGAGAATTAGGGAGCTGAATCGTCATGATGACGCAACCCCAGATTTTTGGTGGACCGCAAGTGGGTCCACCTATGACGTTCGGCATGCCGATCCGGTGACTATGACGTGGAAGGCGCTCTCAGTCTCTCCTCCTGCGCTGCTTGCCTGGCCAGTCGATTTCAGGGTGAACCACTCGCATGTCTGTAATTAATGTAATTAGTGTATGATCAACTTAAGGGGTAAAAGAAAAAGAAAACTTACGTCTTGTCAGAGCATCGTTTCGGCTGAAGGTCTTGTCCTCGTTACAGATATGACAGCGCACCTTCTGTTTCCCGGCGGTGTGTATCGTATGCTCATGCCGCGTAAGATCGTAGGGCCGGGAGAAGATGGAATTGCATGCTTTGCCTGTAGACGGGTTGATGCGTTCGCACTTGTGCGGACCAGCCTGGGAGTTGCGGAGCGAGGTGTCGCGGCTGACAAGGTGGCCGCCCGGTGTTGTTTGCCGGTGCGCCTCGCGCTTGTGTCGCTGGAGTCTGGAGGGGGTGTCGAAGCGGTCTGAGCAGTTATGGTAGGTGCAAGTGTAGGTGCCCGCATCCGAGGATGTGTTGGTAGGACGAGGAATACCCTCCGTAATTGACATATTCATTTGACTTGGAGGCGAACTCTCAGTAGATTCCACTGTTGGGAGCGATGGGAACTCGGTACTCTGCGGCAAGAGGTTATTCTGAGGGCGATGCATCTGAGGTTCAGTAAATGCGAATTGTGGCTGGGCCATGCTGGATGCCGAATATTGAGGGAATGCTTCCATCGGTCGCATTGAGCCATTATCGCGTCGCAAGCCAAGCGCGTCGCCCAGGTTGAAATCACCCTGACCCGGGGGAACAGAGGAGGCATGGCATCATCGTTCTCATGGAAATCTAAGACCGCATCCTTGGGAGACATAGTCTTAATATCTCCAGTGTTTGAGGTCTGGTCCATGTTCATTCCGTTCATGGGGATGCTGGTAGCCATCTGGGGTTGCTGGAGAGCGTTGTTGCCCATGTCACCGGCGAACGGAGAAGAGGGGCGGAAAGGAGAGCGACCCCGTCTGTTGGCAGGCGATTGCGAACGAGCAGACATGTGTCCCTGGCTGGCAGCTTGTAGGCGATCGGCGATAAAATTGCGCGGGTTGAGGTGGTTCTGTCCCATCGGCTTGGACATCTGGGGCGCCGCCATGATGGTGGGGTTATATAATTCGTCTTGGTATATATCGGAAATGGTTCTGTTCAGCTTGGGGACTCCAATTGACATGGCACCATTGGCGCTGTTGTATTCTGGAGGTGCGTCGAAACGTAAGTATTGGTCCATCCACCTATCAATATCAGGAATTCGATTCTCACCATTGGTCATCGACTTGGATGCGTCGTCGAGTTCGTCGAGGGTAGTCTGCGGAGTCACCGGCGAGTTATGGCTCATTGTCGACACCGATGGAGCCAACGAGTAGTCGTTCTGCAGTTGCTGCGGGGGTGACTGCTTCTGCTGGTCCATGATCGCTTTTCTCATAGCAGACTCGGCCTCGGCATTCTGACCATCTTGGGAGGAGGGATCGAAACTTTGGAAGGGAGTCGCAAGGAATGAGTTCTGGAGAGGCGTTTGCACCGGGGTGGGCAACGGCTTGTTGGCGCTGTTGGAGCGGCGGTGGTAGTTGTTGGCTGCCAACCCTGAGGGGGCTGAGCGCGAGGACGCTGAGGGCGAAGATCTCTTTTGCACACCGGGGTATGGGACACGCGCAGGGCTCAATAACTGCAGGTTGCTATCCCAACCCTGGTTACTGGCGAGAGGTTGTTGTACCAGCATGGGCGTATAATATTGCTGAGGATGTTGAGGCAAGTAGTGCGACGGTGAGTTGGAACCCTGAATGTCGTACGACGGGTTATATGAAGGCGCCGGGGTCATCGAAGGAGCCCCGAAAGACTGATAGTCAGACGTCTGCGGGCAAGAAGTCGAGAAGGTCGGAGAGGAGAAAGTAGGCGAGGAAGGCGCGGAAGATGGCGGGGAGAGCTGTACACTGGGGTGGCACTGGAACGGTGATTGCAAGCGAGATTGATCGTAGTGCAAGGCGTTCTCGGAATAGAAGTCAGGTGGGTACTGGTCGTCTTGTATGATGATGTCCTCTGGGTTGTATGGATCGGTGATGAGACCCTTACGTGGGTACATAAGCATTATGTTATCACGGGTGTTGGGGACGTCAGAGAAAGTGGGTAGGTTTCGCCACCGGGGAAAGGCGAGCTTTTATAGAACCCGCGGCACAAAATCCGATTAAGATTTCCTGATCAATTGTGGCCGTGCTTTTGGAGAAATCTGGATTTGAGACTTTGGTTCAAAGCTTCAGGTAGCGAAGAGTCTGGAAACGTCGGGAGGCTGATCGAATGGAAATATCAGAGGGCTGGAACTTTAATAGAGATGACTGTGGTTGGTGTGAGTTTGGTTCTGGAGAATGACTCGACCGGAGGAAAAGCAAATCTTACTTGATATGATGATCTCAAGAGTCAGAGTGTTTTATGAGTAATGAAGTTGAAAGAGGTCGGGAGGAGTGAATTAATAAAGAGCGCTCTGTACTAGATGACCTCACTAGCTCGGTCTCTCCGAACAATTTACCGTATTGACCAATTTAGCGTAATTGGCGTAATTATTATTTTTATTTTTGTACCCAATTCCTACGCTAGTCCAAATTGGGATTGGATTCGTATCACCACATACGCCATTTTTACCGAGTCCCACTGATCTGATCTGGGGATCTCTTTCACTCTTTCCCTTATGAAGTTTGTGGCTTACAGGATATACAAAAAAAAGCCACAAGGATCCACCATACCTATATTTCTATATGATTGGGCTTTTGGGGCGTCAATGGGAATTGTTTAAGATCTACATTAATAATATTATTATTACTTTTTTAATTTTATTTACGAGAATTCCGGGCAAAACATTCAGCCAAGGTTTACAGTACATCGCTTAGAGAATAAAGTAAAAAGGGAGAAGAAAATTCTGTCGCATAATCTAGAACTAGCTCCGATTTGCACTCGGGTGACCAGGGCCAAAATTAGGAAAATGGGGGTGGAGATGCCGAGATATCCCTAGGGCTGAGCCACACCTTAGTTTTGTTTTTTGTCCCCATCTCGCATACTAAATTTTGGTCCGTTGGGAATTTGATTCGGCCTGATCTACTCCGTACTCCGTACTATTTCCGGTGAGTCAGACGTCGCTAGGAATGGATAATTGAGACCCGAAGAGTACTCGGCCGTGTATATTAATTATTTGTCCAGACACAGCTAGTACTCTCTTTGTGGATACACTAGCCACATCGAGATGGAGCCATGTGGCTGGTGCCCAATGGTTCGGTCGTCAGAACGTTCATTCCTACACCGTGCAGACCACATTCTTCTCATTTCTTCGTACACGAATTCCATGACTCGAATACTTAAAATTGAGGCTGTGAAGTAATTGTCTCTCAACTGTCTTCCGATTCCGCTGGGATTGTCTTGCAATTGTCTTGCGATGTCTCCCCACTACGCGCCAATCGGCGGGTTCCGCTCGGCCGTAGTTCGACAGACGCGACAGTCAGCTGACCATATATCTAATGGCATGATAAGCTGAAGTTGGACACGGCTCCATGGATCTTGTTTGTATATAGAAATTTAATGACCAGCTGATCCCAGATCTTGAGTCACCACGGGTTTTTTAATTTTAATTTTTTTGTCTTAAGCGAAGGGCTATCGTCCACGGGCGAATACTTCCCATGTCTTACATTTGTCCCAGGTGTAAGCGCTTGTCTCTACAGGACTTAGCTCTGGCATAGGCTCGGCGGGAAATGCCCATCTGGGTTTATCATTGTTACGCTACACAAGAATCCCATGCGCAAGGCTCTAAGATCATGGTCACATGGTCTCTTTACTGTGGGCTGATTGCCTTAATTTTGTGGTCTGCATTGTTCGATGATTCGATGACTCGATCACATGTGAATCATATGTTTTTCCCTTTGACTCAAAAAGTGTTGGGAATAAAAATTGGAGTATTAATTTGGAGTATGAATGTTGAATTTTGTGTTTTCATATTTTCCCAGTGCTCGGATCCCTGTAGATCAGCTAAATCGTTAGCGCGGGCTTTGTAGCACGCGGAACACCATGAGTAGCGTGGTAAGAATGCCATGTACTGCGGGTTACATTCGAAATTTTCTGTTTTAGCGCTGTCATCCTTCAACCGTGCATATGCACATGGCTAAGACACTAGATTCCGGAGTATCAGATTGCAGACCAATGGCCTCCGAACCGAACAACATCGGCAAAATCCGACTCTCCAGCTTATATCTTGTTTGGAGGCAAAAACAGAAGGCAGCAACAATAGTCCAACGGGTGCCATGTGATCTCTAGGGATTTCCCTTTGAAATCCACTAGCGCAAGATAAACCCGACCGGCACGTTCTCGGGGCTAAGTGACTTTCTCGGTCTGGACACGCCAACTCGGGTCCGGGGTCTGCCCGTATTTACCGAACAGTCTGGCCCAATTCCCGACTAATCTCCTTTCTTATCTTGGCGAATTCCTTAAGGGTACACCAAAACGTGGCCCCTACAGAGTCCGGGGAAGTGGCAAACCAGCCTCAGCTGATCCAAGTATTCAGATCCAAGGGCCCACTCAGATATAGTGGGATAGTAGATCTATTGACGGATTTGCCTACCGAAGGCATCCTCGTTTACAATGTACATATCCTTTTTTTCAATTGGGTAGACATTGATCCTGTCGCTCATTACCAAGAGAGGGCCCCTGCATAAGGACTCAAAAAGTCACGGAGAAAAAATTTTCACCGGCATGCAATGCCGACCAAAAAGAATTCTACATATGTCAGCACTTTAATCCGGGTTTCTCGGTGACGGGTCTGCGAGATTGTCATGCAGGATCATATTTAGTAACAGCCTAATGCAGAGTGAAAAAGTTTTCAATGTAAATGATTGGCTGCCACAGCTATGGCTGCACAGCCACTTCTCGGTAATGCCGTTACGCCGTTCAAGTTGCCGGTTTAACCTGTTACCATACGACACTTAGTGCAGCCACGATCTGCAGGTAATCGTATTCGGTATTTCTGGTATGTTCGAGAAGAAATTTCCGTGGCTTGTGCATGACGCTAGTCCTGCATTCAGTAAAGCGTTGCTCTTCGAATTCTTCTGGAAGCTTTCTATTTTCGTTCCGGAATACCGGCCTCCGGGCACCGCCGACATTGTCGGAGGACCATGCTCCTGCTTTCAAATCTGTGTTCAGACAAGTTTTTCTTTTTCTTTTTTTTTGCGCTTTACACATCTTAGTGTAGTTGATTATTGATTATCCCGATATTTGTCATTTTGGGGTCGTCGGTACTGACTGGTTGTTCTGACTCACACCTTGGCAACTTCAAAGGGCTATCACGTGTCTGGTATAGATCCTCAAGGCTAGCCGCGTATGCATATACTATGTGCTTCGTCATCTTGAGTCAGCAAATTTTTAGAAAGGAGGCTCCAAGGAGCTTTGTTGAGAAAAGAGTTGTGGCTATGCTCATAGAAGCAAGGGATGGTAGACTCCTTACTTGGTTATCTATGTACACGTGCATTCTAGAATTTTAGAAGCTAGACACGATCTAGCCCTGCATTCCAGAATGCCACATGTTTCTGATAGTACACAATAAATATAATTATACTTTTTGCTGGTATCTAATACCTATACTGTATAGAACTGGAAACCAAGGGCCCACCAATGACCAAGCACCCCATGACCCAGCCTTCAGGTCGATCCCTTGCGATAATCCTTTTGATAGACCCTTCAAATGTCCTAGGTAGCTGACCCTTGGAGTAGATAGGAGTCCGGCTCGTATGTCCTTGACAATATAGAGAATGAGGCCAGTACCTACAGATAGATATAGTCCTTTCTGTACCACATTTGTTGGTGACACAAGGATATGTGGTTACATCGAGATTCTCTCAGCTACCATCAATAGAGATTATGCACCGATGTTAGGCTGGACACTACGGATAGCAATGAGCCTATAGGTTGACACTGCAAGATGCCGTCTTGATATGAGGCGGCAACCTGCAAGGCATCAGCATTTCCTGAACAGGCAGGAGAAGGTAACTAAATACTGGAAATTTCAGCTTCCAAAGAAGGATCCCTAGAGGCGCTGGTTTAGAGTATGGGATTCTTATATACGAGTTCTCAGGGCTATTATATCCGTATACCACAGAAGGGTAATAGATGATCACAAACTGATTTATTGCCTTACAGTGGTGATGTAGCCCTTCAAGTAAAACTCAGAGTGATCGATCTTTCTATATGTGTAAAATCTGCCTTACTTGTTCTGGCTAATGTAGTCAAAGAGGATACTGATTTACAACGTTCCAGCATGTTAGCTCAGGGGAACGAGCGCCGGGCTCATAACCCGGAGGTACGTTTAACCGAATCCAATTTCACCCACAACATCATCACTAACAATCAACAGGTCCCTGGATCGAAACCAGGACATGCTATGTCTATCTTTTTTTGGTCTTTTTTTTTTTCTTCCTCTTCCCATATCCAGTCATTCGTAAAAATTACGACACATTCTTGTCCTACACAGTTCGGAACAGGTCTGATTCCATCGTGCTCATTTTCAGTATTCAGCAGCCCCATGGATGTTTCCCGAACAAGACCCCAATATGCGATCCACTGTTCATCAACTGTTCGTAGTGTCGCTTTTGGCAGGTTTCTCGGCGTACAGCGTAGTTTGTCTTCTCGTTCGGCAATCAGGACTAGTTTCTAGTGAGCATCCGGGCTGTCTGTAGAGGGGATTCAGCAATAGTCGGCCGGGTAGACTGACAGATATTTCGGCGGGCGAGGGTGGACGGGGTGAGAAGAGTAAATCTCATCAGCTTCACTAGAGGCGAGAAATTCGGAAGTCAGCAAGGCCATATCAGTTTGACGGTCAGCATGGGGTTTTCGGAACCTTCAAGCCCCCGTCAGTCGAATGCTGTGGTCAGAGTGATCTGATGTCCTCTATCTCGGCCTCAATTTACCCTGTCAATGGCGGCCTTATTTGCCCTCCTCATGTTTACATGGATTTATTCAGACTTTGTGGTGTTGATCAGTTGTTACAGCGTCAGCCAATTCAGCCTGGGGTGTCGAACCGCTGGTTTGGTTTTACATGGGCATTGCCTCCATTGGTCTGATACCAGGTTGTTGGTCTCAGTTTGTCGCTTCCTGCTCACCTTCTAGTATGTACAGCGGCTGATTGTGTTTCTTTGTGCAGTTTTCCCGGGGTTGGTCGCCTACGTAATATACGGTTTAACTGCAGTTACAATTTGCTTCCAATGCAATTTGAATCATATCAACTCTTCTATCTTATTCCTAGGTCCCGCTTCAGTCTTTCAGGTTTTCTTCAGAGTGAGTACCCCAGCTGCCGTTCTGTTCACCATTTCCAAAACCAGATCGGACGAGAATTGTGGCGTGGATTTCGCCAATGAGTCCGGAAAAGCCATGGGTCCTGATTCCTCTCCGGTTCCCGCTGCAGTTCTCAGGGCCACGAGATTATCCACCGTCATTTTCAATGCGAGGGTCCCGTAGACCTCGGTCGCTTTCGGGTGTTGAGCCGTATATCCCAGAGATAATGTGCGGGAACGTGCTTGAGTCCAGCCGCACCCGAGCCAGCTCTTTCTCAAACTTGTCCTTAGAGAGAGCCTTGAGCCCATGGATGAGTAGTCGGCGAGCGAGCGAGTACATCAAGATATGAAGCGACAGGGTATTGCACGCGGTCGCTGCCTCTTCGTCTATGTCATCAAGCTCTTCCAATCTATCCTCCGGGTTTTCTCCATCTTGGGTGCCCAGAAAGCTCTGTTTCTGGGGAGTGAACTTCCAAGTGGTAGTCCAGAGTGTATAGATACTCAATCATCCGCTCGATTAGGTCCGGCTTTTCTTCTAGTACAACCCTGTTTGTGACCGATTCCTGTGTTTGATTAGCCGGGGCAACGTTTTTGGTCTTGTTCCCGCCATCTCAGTGTGCATCTTACCTCGAATCCACCATCGCAAGCTTTCGCAAAGAAATCCGACCTTGGGCAGACTATGCACTTGTGCACGGCATATTCTTTGTCGCCACACACAATGGTAAGGTCGCTGTATTTGTGGTCAAGGTGTATACTGCGGTATCGTTAGTGATTTTCCTACCCACTCGCATGGTAGCATGATACCTTGCTAGGCCCCTGAGAAGCTCTTTGAACTGTCTCCTTTTTCCTAATAGTGTCTTTTTCTCCATGGTGACAAAGTTATGACAGGGCTTGGTGGTACTGGTGCTTGGCTCTCTTTTGGTTTATGACCTCGGGTGGTGGGGAGAATCACAATGCGGAGAAAGAAGGGGGAAAGAGGTACATATGTATTCCCTCCTGTCTCCTTCCATGGGTGACTTGAATCCTGGGGACCCATGCAAGTCCAGGAGTGTTTGCCTGCATTTCGGCCTTACACTAAGCTTCGTTTCAGATGACTCGCCGTCTTTCTTTTCCCGTCTTTCTTTTCTCTGTGCATATTATTTAGACCATTCATTGGGGGCCCTCGTAATTTTGTTCTCATCCATATTCAAATTTCTGGATGTGGATGGCCCGTCAAGTTACCAGGCAGTGGTCGGGTATTTTGACCAACTTGGATGCTATCTTAGGTGTCCGTATGCATGTATGGGTATACATAGCCTTGACCGGCAAACAGTGGACGGTGGTTGGGTACTCTCGCATGTACCTGGCATTATACGTGTTGATGTTTGCTGCCTGCATATGCTGTTTGTTTGCCAGTGCCTTGGAGCCTGGGTCGTGGGGAGTCAATTGCCACCCTTCCTCGCTTTGGTGATGCACCATTTATTATCTAGCGGAGTGGCCTCAATCTATTTGGATGTTGTTTTTTTTTTTGTTTTTGGGTGTAGCGCCTCGGACCATCTACTTACGTCTGATGTGTCCCCGGAAGGGTAGTTGTAGTGCCAAGGCTCCCCTTTTGGGAGGGTCAACTCGGTCTTCATTTGACAAATGGACTTTCATTGTAGTTAAAAGGGATAATACTATGGTCCAATTTCGACCCTGGCTTTTCGATGTATCTCTCGTAACCCAGTTGAAATGCTTTTGCCGGTTCGTTGTCATATGTCGGAATTTACCATGTTCTATAGCGCCAAGTAAAGTTGAACTGCCGTTTCGGGGGTTTCAACTTCGACAAGTGGGTGGCGAATCTCCAGGTCTTTGCTCACCACGCCACAGTGTGTGGTCTGTACGGCTATGAGTAGAGCACTTATACTGTTAATGGTGTATTCAATATTTGATTGTGCATTGTATGTGGGTTCTATGCTTTTCCACGTGTTGACTGGCAGTCCATACCCAATGTAAGGTTCGATATATATTTTTACTATACCGCCCACTTATAACCCGAACCACACGTACTACCCACACAACACAGCCCTCGAATCGGATTGAACCCATCGGTCAAAGGATCAGATCACGATGGCAATCAAGCATATTATATATGTAACTAAAGGTGGTCTACGGAAAAATAAGATGAGGTTGTCGTAGACATGTGTATATCCTCCCCAGTACACGTCATGGAAGCACCAAAGAAACCAGCGGTAGCATGGCATACGATAGAATACATGTAGCCACTTAGAGAGTTTAAGAAATACGTAGGTAGGAGTACTAGATCTGTAACAGATATTTAATCAAAATCCATAACTCATGGTGGGCTGATGCTGAGCATAGGAAAACAGGCCTTAGACAGGCAAAACAACGCGTCAAGCAAACCCAAGCCACGAGACCTCAAACCTGCAAACGTCAAATGACCAAGCATCAGCCGCCGAGAATAGGGTATCAAACACCAAAACACAAGCCAAGCAAATAGACAACATGCCAAGTCACAAGACACACGACGCGAGGTATACTACAAGCGAGACCGAAAGAGCCAAAATTGTTTCAAGTTTTAATTGTATTCGTATCGGATCGCACTTTAAGTGCTTGATCCCACCATGTCCATGGTGCCAGCCGTAATTTGGAGGCCGCTATGATACAGAAAAGCTCAGAAGCGCGCACTATGGCCGCGCAATATTGGTAATCGAGTGTTATGAAAAGCAAACCCAGAGACCCATGACAGTTGTAGTAAAATAAATCAGAGAACACCCCAACGTCCCGTCGTACCGTGAACCAGCCCGGAAAAGAAAAGAACAAATGATTTAGCCACCGAAACCGTAGAGGGTACCTGAGGAGGAAGGTTAGAGACGCGTTGTAGAATGGAAAGACACATGGAAACTTACGGCCCTGGCGCTTGAGAGCGTAGACAACGTCAAGAGAAGTGACAGTCTTGCGCTTGGCGTGCTCAGTGTAGGTAACGGCGTCACGGATGACACCCTCGAGGAAGGTCTTGAGGACACCACGGGTCTCTTCGTAGATCATAGCGGAGATACGCTTGACACCACCACGACGTGCGAGACGACGGATAGCGGGCTTGGTAATACCCTGAATGTTGTCACGCAAAATCTTGCGGTGACGCTTGGCACCACCTTTGCCGAGACCCTTTCCACCCTTGCCGCCTGAAATGAGACGCGTTAGAACGCGCTTCTTGTTGAAGAAATGGAAGTGCGGGGTAGTAACTTACGGCCAGACATATTGAATATGGATTAAAAGGAAAAAGGGGTTTGTAGAAGAGGAGATGTGGAGTTGGTAGTTGGGAGGTTGTCGATGGAATTGATGGAAAAAGAGGGAAAGGAAACGGAAGTGGACAGAGGATATTTGTATGATACGGGAATCAACGAGGACTGGGAAATCACGCGCTAGGGATGGCGTCCACCAATGAGAGTGCAGGATCACAGACCAACCTTGATCTACCGGGAGACCCCAGAGTTGGTACGCCGACTTTGCCGTGGCCCATCTTTGATCCTACTATAATCCACCACCAACAATGTAAATCTACAATAAAAATGGAACAATTATACATTCCAAAGGATGTCGAATACTTCAAAATGCATTGATTGTCCATCCAAAGGAGGTTGGGTGCAAGATCAAGAATTCAAGGGTTTGGCATTCTATACTCCTTGATCCTGCATTCTCATTGGTTTAGAGCTCGCTTAGTTGGCAGTACCAGCACTTTGATCCAGCTCAGCGAATCAGAGCTCACCGCAAATCAGTCTTTGGGCTACACGCTACGCAGTCCCCAGTCCTACGCGCAGATTTTCCTGACTGATCCAGATCGGCTCACTTCCCCTGATTCGTGGCTCCCTTCCAGATCAATTCCCCCCCTCCCGTCTCCTACAAATACTCTTCCCCACCCACCTCTCTCTTCCCTTTTACATCCATCCTCCGCCAACCAACTCTTTTATCAACAAAAACCACTTTTCATCAAGTTTATCATCAAAGATGGCTCGTACCAAGCAGACTGCCCGTAAGTATCTCTTTATCATATTTTATTATTCACCTTTCTACCTCGCCGTCGCCTCCTGATTAGTCAGGTTCTCGCGTCGAGGCAGGGATTTGGTGACGCGTAGACGCATTGACAATAAACATTTTACTGACTGTTCAAACAGGTAAGTCCACTGGTGGCAAGGCCCCCCGTAAGCAGCTCGCTTCCAAGGCCGCCCGCAAGGCCGCTCCCTCTACCGGAGGTGTCAAGAAGCCCCACCGCTACAAGCCCGGTAAGTTCTATCTCATGTCGAACAAGGCATCCATCAAGCATACACTGGAACATTTTCTAACGGTCCATCTCCAGGTACCGTCGCTCTCCGTGAGATCCGTCGCTACCAGAAGTCCACTGAGCTCCTGATCCGCAAGCTCCCCTTCCAGCGTCTGGTCCGTGAGATCGCCCAGGACTTCAAGTCCGACCTCCGCTTCCAGTCCTCTGCCATCGGTGCTCTCCAGGAGTCCGTTGAGGCTTACCTCGTCTCTCTCTTCGAGGACACCAACCTGTGCGCCATCCACGCCAAGCGTGTCACCATCCAGTCCAAGGACATCCAGTTGGCCCGCCGTCTCCGTGGCGAGCGCTCGTAATTTCTTTATTTTCAACGAGCTGGTTTTCTGAAAGGCGATCATGGGGTTTTGTTTTTATCTTTTTATCATGACTACTGGCGATACATGATGGGTTTGCTTTCAAATATCAATGGGTTTCGGCACCGGGTTGCTTCGCAATTTGCTTTTTTATCGATGCTACTGCTCACCATCGATTGATGGGTCAGTCATGGGCATGTACATTATGGGGGCTCCCTTTTAACATGATGCCTTAGCGCGCATCATCTCATGACAAGACGCTATAATGCCGTCTTCTATGATTCATCACTTCTTTTCTTCCTTGTAAACGGTAGCGTGTAATTCCTTCTGTAAATCTTTGCAATCGACGCGCCTTCTGTAGTTACTGGTGCGCTTGGACTTGGGCGGTCTTCTGCATTGTGTTTGGGTTTTCTTTGTGTTCTCGCGCCCGTATGCAAGGCGACGGTCGCAAGCCCTGGCGATACCCCTCACCCCATTCAAACTGGCGGCATATCCATACAGGGCTATAGTGCCAACACCCAACAACACTGCCTAAGCAAAATGAGATGGAAATAATTTAGCCTACGACAATAGAATAGTCTATCTTTGCACATGATTGTTCTCAGGCCAATATGAAAACAAATGGTTCGATTACACCCCGAACCTTCCCGGAAGGTTTTCCTTGCGCAACAAGAGGCAAACATCATAAGTACGAGACTTTTATAATTAGGCAGCAACAAACAGACATTGGACATTGAGATTGAAGCAATTATTTCTCACTTGGAAAAGCAGCCAAAAGAACGTGGGCCGCCTTGTACTGGGACTTGACCATGCGAAAGCACATACATGTGCACTCAATGTGACTCGTCTGAAACTCGACTATGACTTCACCGTTACTTAACCCCGATCTAACGAGGAACCTGGAAGTCTCCAATCAAATTGTATAATACAATATGAATCAAGCAGTGAAAACAAAAAAGAATTAAACAGCGCGCAACCTGAACTCGGGTTTCCGACTAGTTCATACCCGCCATACAAAAGCCCTGAGTAGACCCCATAATCCAATCCGGTCGCCACACAAGCACCTGACTCCAAAGAAAACCCGCGAGCTGGACTTGGATTGAGTCATAGTGAGCTTAACACGTCATAGGCACTGTAGGGCAGTAGTACCAGGTAGGTAGTCCTCCCCAGGTGTACCGTAGGTCCACGGGTGAACATCAGAATGACTCATTGCTCTTTAGACCAATAGATCAGAATTATACGTGTGACAAGTCCTCGAACGGAGAACAACCCTGATAGGGAGTAGATCAGATGAACACATTTGTCGATGCTGGTATCAAACCTAGTATGTAAAAGAAAGACAAGTCGAGTGCATTTCCAGTACGGTAAATTTGACAGTCTGAAACCACGTGCATTGATTCTTAAGCAGGTGATCTATTTGGTGCTATGTTTAAAATCGTTCTTTACTTGCAAGGCTCTACTTGCAAGGCTGAACCACATGCTAGATGGCCGTTTATGTGTCCCCAGCTGTCATGCAGTTTTAAGTGGGGACAGAGTGACTTGAACGCGTGTTTTGTTTCTTTGATCTTACAGCCAACATGACTGGAACATCTTCGAAATGAGAGAACTAAGCAGCTGAAGCCGAGAAGCATCTACTGATATGAGTTGACACGTATAACCCTCTTGGGTACCAAGATCAAGACCATATAGCCCGGATGCAAATGTATCTATTCACAGTAGATCCACATTACCTGGCCTGAGGCTAAAGGAAGGCGCCAAGGGAGCGTAGAAAATTCTAGCTCCCGTGGAATTGGTGGCTTCTCTTTCATTCCAAACTTCTCCTTGAACTGATTTTTTCTGCAAGCCACCCGCGTGCAGTTTTACCCGCCAGTACCACCGAACCTTGGCTGAACCCTGGAGATATAGCCTTTTATAGCCTAATATATATATTTCTAAGAGATACATCCATGCACATAACTGATTCCTAGCTGAAACTAGAACCTTGGGGCCAGGAGATGTCTTCAAATGATTACGCCTTTATTTCCCCCCCCCTTTTCTCTTTCGAGTCCGCGCGTGCCTAACAAGATGGCTGATATTAGCCCATGGGTGGCCTGATGGCCCCCCAGGTGAACTCGATCAACACAACATTCGATGGAGCGAAGCACAGCGCTGGTGCCTAGCTTGGATCAGATTCCAAAGACATTTTGAAATGTACAACATAAGCAAATTACGCGTTAGCATCGGAAATAGCATCCTGATTGCCGATCTATGTACTCAAACAGGGGCTGGATTAGAAAATATTATACATAGTAGCTCCACCATGCATAAGCCTGATCTCGAGGATTGATAATTATCAATCACAACGTGGATACGAAGTATGTGCACGGAGTTTGCCGGTCATAATAATCATAAACTCCATTTTTGTACGTGCACCGGAGATTATCCTTAAATTGCCCGATCCAGGGAAGTTTAGATTTGTTGAAGCTTCGGTAGTTTCGGCAAGGTACCGAGTCCCATGTGGAACGTCCGAGTGTGGACTCCGAAGGTTATGCACGGCCCGATGTCCATGTGTGCACATTGACTTGTTAAATTTTATTTGTACTTTATTTATATGTTGTACACGGAGCACGGAGTACTCCGTGGTGTTATGTATAATATTAGAGAACGAAATTAATCTCTAATTAATCTCTATCTAGGTAGAATAGACTAGAACAGAAACGCTAGGACCTCTGGGATGTTGAAACTTGCAGTGCAGTTGACCAATCAGATCGATGCCGTGTACCCGAGTTGCTCAACATAAAACGTTCATAAATCACGTGGCATAACAACGTGGCTGCAAACAGATAAGAGCAACTTTTACTTCCAGGGCTGCATCTGAGTCTGCATCTGAGTACCTCTAGGGCTAGGGTATGCATATTTGTACTACGTATAGCCTTTATATCACCGAAGTGGACGGATATAAATCAGTCTGAAATCTTTATACTAAAGTGTATAAAAAATATACAATATATGCCCAAAACAACATAACCTTGTAAAGGGCCCAGACGTCAAATTTTGATTCAAAAATATCTTGTCCGGGTCCGGGGCCCACCTATTCCCTGAGAACCGGATTCCACTTATCCGTACTTTATCTGCATATATTGTATTCATAATCCTACAACCCCCCCCCTTTTATATATAACTGGAGGCCCGTCTCCAATTCACTGATTTCCCTCGGCATTGGTCTTTCCCCCGCAAAGCTTCACCCCTCCTTTTCACCTTAAGCACATAACCAACCTCCAATACTTCCAATACCGTCGACTCGTATATACCACAACCTTAATTCACTACCTGCCCACCATGGCAGCTGACTCAGAGCCTCAGATCGACAAGATCGAGCCCTCTGCCCCAACGAAAATCCCATACTGGCGCTTGGTCTTTGATCAGGGCGTCGTCACGCAAGAGATCATTGATCACACATACCCCGGTTCAGGAACAGATGAGGACCCCTTTGCAGTAACATGGATCCCCGATGACCCTCGCAATCCCATGAACTTCAGCGAGGTGAAGAAATGGACTTTTACTATGCTTGTGGCCATCGCAACATTGGCTGTTTCACTAGTATCATCTGCCTATACCGGCGGTATTCAAGAGATCATGATGCAGTTCAATATCGGGCAAGAGCTTGCCACTCTTGGTGTTTCACTTTTCGTTCTCGGTTTCGCCGTAAGTCCTCCACCCTCCAGACATTGGCTCTTGAGCTTGCCCAAAATCTGCTTTACATGCATACTGACGGTTATTTGCTTGGGTATAGATCGGACCATTGCTCTGGGCCCCACTAAGTGAGCTGTTTGGTCGCCAAGTCCTGTTCATTACCACCTATGCCGCCCTCACAGCTTTCAATGCCGGTGTCGCAGGTTCTCAGAATGCCTGGTCTATAATCATCCTTCGGTTCTTCGCCGGTTCCTTTGGATCTTCGCCTTTGACCAACGCAGGTGGTGTCATTGCGGATATGTTTCCCGCTAAGCAGCGAGGTGTCGCCATGAGTCTGTTCGCCGCTGCACCTTTCCTCGGCCCTATCATTGGCCCCATCGCTGGTGGATTCATTGGTATGAGTGACGGTGGCTGGCAATGGGTCATGGGTTTCCTTGCCGTCTTTGCTGGTACTGTTTGGATTATAGGCTCTCTGACGATCCCTGAGACCTATGCGCCCGTGCTTCTCCGCCGCCGTGCGGAGAGGCTCTCAAAGCTGTCGGGCAAGGTCTACCGGAGTAAGCTTGAAATCGACCAAGGCAAGGTCTCTCTCAAGGAGTCGTTCAAACTGTCACTCTCCCGCCCTTGGGTTCTTTTGTTCCAGGAGCCTATTGTGTTCTTGCTATCTCTCTACATGGCTATTGTTTACGGTACCTTGTATATGATGTTTGCCGCTTTCCCTATTGTCTACCAGCAGTCCCGCGGCTGGAACCAGGGTGTTGGTGGCCTTGCCTTCCTCGGTATCATGATCGGCATGTTGATTGCCGTCGCCTACTCGCTCTGGGACAATAAGCGCTATATCGAGGTAACCGATAAACATAATGGCTTCGCACCACCGGAAGCACGTCTCCCGCCCTGCCTCGTCGCATCCGTCGCAATCCCAATCGGTCTATTCTGGTTCGCATGGACCAACTATCCCTCAATCCACTTCATGGTCAGCATTGCAGCTGGCGTCCCCTTTGGCTTCGGAATGGTTCTTGTCTTCCTCAGCATCATGAACTACCTCATTGACTCCTACACCATCTTCGCTGCCTCCGTGCTAGCTGCCAACTCCGTCATCCGTTCGCTCTTCGGTGCTGCCTTCCCTCTCTTCACCACCTACATGTATCAGAACCTGGGTATCCACTGGGCATCGTCGATCCCGGCTTTCCTAGCGCTCGCCTGCGTGCCATTCCCATTCTTGTTCTACAAGTACGGTCCCGCGATCCGCACCCGTTGCAAGTTCGCCGCCCAGTCCGATGCGTTCATGCGCAAGCTCCAGGAACAGGTCACTACAGCGCCGGCGGAAGAGGAGAAAGTGGAATACGACCGCACAGAGGCTCCTGTGCCCGAAGGCTCGCTCTCCAGCGAGTCCCAGGACGGTGTTGAAGAACTCCCTTCTACGGAGCGCATTCGCAGCCATGCGCACTCTGTTGCTTCCACTCGCACTGCTGGCTCGTTGGCTCGCTCGGTTACCTATGAAGGAAATCCTTACGACATTGACCGTGTCCACACTCGTGACTCCTTCAAATAGACGGCTGCTGAGCAGCTTGTTTATATCCACTCTCACCTTACGATCTCTTGCCCGGGCATTGCCATACCTATACATGCCTGTGTCACTCTAATCATAGTTTCTATTGACCTCTTCCTCTTCCCCTTTCCCCCCGTGTCACAAAAAGTACCATTTTTGCGTGTTATATTTGTTTTTATTTTGATACCCGTTCATATCATCCATACATACTGAGGGCAACCTCATCCGATTAATGTTTTTATGGGATTGCATTGTATCGAGCCGGAGTTTGGGTTTGATTTCACAGAAATATCAATTGAAATGTTCATCTTAGAACCCCCCTTTCATGTATGCCTTCTATATAGTAAATATTCACAATAAACCCAACCCTAATCGGAACCTGCATCCGGCCCTTGCCTCGGAGTTTCACCCGCTTTTCGGCTCTTATCGCCACAATCCCCGAGGTCGGATTTCAAAGCTCATTGTTTTGTCATTCCTGACAACTTTCTCTACTTCCACTTTCAACATTGAACTATTCTCACTTGTAAATAATAGATGTGGCCTTGGACATGAACCCCCTCCGAAATGGCCTCTTATCCAGGGCCTCGACCTCATCTTCAACCTCCACCCTCCGCCGACCGATAACCCCCAGATCCCAACCCCAGGTATTGCGCCAAGCACGCCCACAACGCCGATACAACTCCGACTCCTCCGCAGGGAAGACATCCGGCGACAGAAATACCACACCTGCACACCCATCGCACTCGCACCATTCAACAACCTCACCTCCACCCCGGCTGCCAGACACAACCCCCGCTACAGCGGCAGCCGGAGCAACGACCACACCCGTGCGAAGTCGCGGATTCCGCGAGGTGATAAAGGCCGGCCCGGTGGGGAAGGTGGGAAGATGGTATGCGCGCGTGCAGGAGCAAAAGCCGTACACGACGCAGTTCTGGAGCGCGATCGTTATCTACCTGTGTGGGGATCTGAGCGCGCAGATGCTGTTCCCTTCTGAGGTTCCTGCGCCTGCGAAATCGGACTCGGAAGATGGCGTTGCGGTTCAGGGGGATGGGGGAACTGTGAGCGCGGGTTATGATCCGCTTAGGACGCTGCGGCATTTGTGTGTTGGTGCTGGGTCGAGTATTCCGTCTTATAACTGGTATGTTCTGTGATGTGGGGTTTTGTTATGTGACAGACGACCAATGGTCTCTATCTATTGTTACGATGTCGGGGATATCTGTGTGCGTGTGTACATGTTAACTGACATAACCCGCTCTTAGGTTCATGTTCCTCGGAAACCATTTCAACTATCCGAGCAAGTTCCTGTCGATTTTGACCAAGGTCGTTGTGCAGCAGACGTGCTTTACTCCCGTTTTTAACACGTACTTCTTCAGTGTGCACTCTCTTCTTGCTGGTGCGACGCTCGACGAAACGTGGGAGCGGTTGAAGAAGGCTCTTCCCGTTAGCATCCAAAACAGCGTCAAGCTCTGGCCGGCTGTTACTGCGTTCAGCTTTATGTATGTGCCGGCGCAGTTCCGGAACGTCTTCTCTGGGTGCATTGCGGTCGGCTGGCAGACCTATTTGAGTTGGTTGAACCAGAAGGCTGCTAAGGAGGTTGCGGCTGCTGAGGCGCTTGCTGCGGCAGAGGGGATGAGTGTTGGCGCATTGAATGCTGTTTCTGGGGGGGAATCTGATCTCTGCTGGGACTGCATGAATGCATGAATGCATGAGACGAAGACATAAAAGTAAAGTTGAGGGCCGATTGGATGTATAGATTTATAGAACCCTGCCGAATATTGGCTGGGGATGTTTCTTTTTTTGTTTCAAAGCGATGCATGGGATACCAAGAGCAATTACTTAGATCAATAGACTTCTCTTTTGCTAATTTGCAATTTGCATTCTATGATTCTATGTAATATTCAATATTTCTACAATCATCCAGTATGTGATGGCCGGCCAGTAAGAACAACCGGATTCTTAAGGCAACTCCTCACTTAGGCACATTGCAATGACGCACCCGAACATCAACCCGATCTAGAGCATGATCCCCTCCAGTCGCAGGCATGTCCTGCCCAGAAAGAAATGAGGATGACTCAGACTACGGATCCGACTTCACTCCAGATGAAGAGGATCTGTTAAACGAACTACTGAACAAAGCCGTCGCGGAATACGCGACCGATGCCGACGCCACTTCGATCTCGACACCAACTTGGATCTCGACCCCAACACCGGTCGAACCCATCACCGCACCAAAATCCCCAGAACTCGCCGATCTCGAGTCATTGCAACCGGCAGCTTTAGAAGCACTCGTTGCAGATATCGAGGATGGCGTTGAGCCACCTAGCGTCCGGCTGCCTAAGGTGCTGGGCCGGGAAGGGCCTCGTTCGCCGTGGCGGCAGTGGCAGCCTCGACCAGGTCAGGCGGTTAGATGGGGTGCGAGTGCGAGTGCAATGGGGAGGTCAAATCCGCGCGCTGGTAACAACAACAGGCACAGCCCGTCTGGTATGCTTTCTCGTCTTTACTTTCCCCTTGCCCTTTGCGGTTGATCATCCACACTTTTCCAATAGATTGGACCCATTACATCCAACTTGAATTGAGCTGACGACATCTTCTCCGAAGCGTTTAGTCGAGCACTCTAATTCAACCGAGGGCCGAGAAATAGAACGCGAGCGCAACGCAGCGCGCGCGCTCGAATGGACACAGCAGGATCCCGCGGAGGCGGCGCTCGATACTCGATCCCCCGTTGAACGCTTCCGGCAAGCACCCAACAAAGCGTTCTCGGTGACTGATCTGGTCTCGCCGGCTTGGTGCGAGCTGCAGTACTGGTTCACGTTGACGAAACATGGGCGGAAGAAGAGGACTGCTGCTATGAAGAAGGGAAGCTCCATGCACAAAACGCTCGAAGATGAGATTTACACTACTGTTCCCGTGGAAATCACGACTAAAGAGGACGCGTGGGGTCTCAGGATATGGAATGTTATCCAGGGACTGCGCATGCTGCGCGAGTATGGCGTTACGCGTGAGCTGGAGGTTTGGGGCGTTGTCGATGGGGAATTTGTCAATGGCATTATTGATCAGTTGTCCTATGAGTGTCCTGATTCGGAGCTTGAGGCTACTGCCGCTGGGTACTATGCAGATGTTGTAGCGTCGCGCGCTGCGCTGCCGGAGTATCAGATGTCCTTGTCGGACTTTTTGCTTTCTTCTTCGCAAGGCGGAATGAAGCTTTCTGACCTTGGACAGAATGGAGATGAGGAAACGGGGCATGTTGAGCAGGAACTGCCTGCAGAAGTCTATAACCTGCCCCGGATTTATTTGACAGACGTGAAGACGAAGGGTAACCGATCACTCCCGAATGTCAAAAGTTCAGGGTTCCGGCCTACTCTTCTTCAGCTGCAACTCTACTACCATATGCTCAACCGGCTGATCACGAGCGACGATGTCACTATTGACCTCCTGGCCGCTCGTTACGACTTCGACGCCGAGAAACCGTTCACGAACGCCTTCGTCTCGGAGGTTGGCGGCCTGAACGACCAATTCTTCGACGCTCTCTCTTCCCAAGAATCCGAACAGAACGAGGGTCCTCCTACTGCTAGCCAGGACTCGACCGGCATGCTCCTAACACACAACAACCTTTCCCGTCTTTGGAGTCTCATGATACAACAACTCCGTCTCACATTCCTTCCCGAAAATTCCTCCGACACGCGATCTATCGCACCATCTATCCCTTCAACTTCCCAGCCAGAGCTCTTGGAAGAATACTCAACCCTCCTCTCCCCGGTGCTCACAGCTAGATATCTCTCGTCCGCCGCCAACGAAGACCAAGAGAGACAGCTTATCGGAAGCCGATCTTTCCTCTTCGATCCGACATCCCTCACCTCCTACCTCAGTGACCAGATGACCTGGTGGCGCGGCAAGCGAGATCCTCGCGGTGTGGATATCATAGACGCGTGGAAATGTCGGATCTGCGAGTTCCGTGATGAATGCTCCTGGCGTGAGGAGCGTGAGATGGCTTACGCGAGACGGGGTGGAGGTCGAAGAGCTGGGCCCATTGCGGATATATGATTTGTCTTGGTTGAGTCTGAGTTACGTTAAATGAATTCAGCGAGTGTAAGAATATGGAGTTGGTCCCCTCTGAGCATGCTCTTTTACTACATTTGTTGTGCCTGTCGAGGTCATTTGGATACACGGCTTAGAGATCAAGCCCAGGCATTGCACTAATTGCATATAATAGCCATGATATTGGAAAGAAACATCAAAATAATCGAATAAACGAAAGACATCATTCATGAAACCCGTAACCACATCGCACTCAAAGAGGGTAACTCCTAACCTCATCCTCCCTCTCAACCTCCAATCCCCCCCTCAACCTGCACTCTATGCTTCTCATCCAGAAACTCCAACAAAACGTCCTGATACTTCTCCTTCCCCTTATACCGACCAACATCATCCCCCCAACTCCTGATCGCATCCGCCAAACGCCCTGGGACATAAGGCTCCTCAACAATGGCAGTAATAGGCTCAAAATAAGTCCGAATGGTAAAAACCACCGCGCCAGATCTCGGCAATCTCCTCAACGACTGCCTCTCCGAGCGAAAGAAATGATTCTCAATCGCGCGGTTCTTCTCCGCCGTATTCCACGACACCGTCTCCGCATCCTCAGACCCAATACTATGCGACCACGCCAGGTTATCGTCCACCTGGATGAAATAGTTATTCCGCAGAACGGGCTCTTCGGGTCGTAGTCGCCGGAAGAAATTCAGCATCCCTTTCTCCAGCTTGCTCTTGAATTGCGGCACGTCGCCTGATGTGTGGATTTCAGATAGTCGCATCCCGAATTTGTCGCTCAGTCGCCAGAACCCCGCTAGCAGGATCGCCCCGGCTAACAGGTAGTATTCGCCGTCTGCTCGCTCGATCATGAGCGCTAGGTCGTCTTGGACGAGTCGCGCTGCTGTCGCCATTGGGTCCTCTGGCAGTGGGCGTTGGGTTATGTTGAAGGTTTCGTTGGTTACTTTGTTGGTTATTCCCGTTGTGGTCTTGGTGAACATGCTTGGGTATCTTTCGGGGAGGTAGGCGCATCTGGTGGGAGGGGTGTTAGGGGGTTCTTGGATATACGTCGGTATGCTTTGATTGCTCTTACAGTTCTTCCAGTAGTTCGATTGCAGAATCCATTGCCTCTGGTGCTGTATGGCAGCATTTGCTCCCGCGCTCTTTGACGCGGCGTGCTTTGTCGGCGTGGTATTTCAGATAGTGGTTGTCGAGCTCTGTGTTCGGGATATATGAGGTCAATGGGCTGGCTGGCATGCTACTATCGAAGAACGACTCACCGATCCATTCGTCCCATTTCATGCTTCTTAGACCCAGCGTGATGTAGTACTTTCTGCCAGAAAAGGTTAGAAGACGGCCAGAAATATCTTCAATGGATTTGTTCAACATACGGGCCATATCTAAACGGCCGGTAGGGAATTGGCTTTGTCGAGTGGACATCCCAGTCTGGGTATGGGGCTGCTGTTGGCCGTTTGAAATCCGATGGAGTCCATTCTACATGGATGTAGCAATAGTCAGTGAGTCTTCCTCATTCTTGTATGTGCTCATATCCCGCATTTACTTACCACCCGGTGGCCTGGTTACCTTCCCTCTCACACCTGCAGTGGGTTTCTCTAGATCACTTCTCGAAGCTCTGGCTCTGGCTGTCCACTTGCGCGAGACCAAGATAACAAGCCATACACAGATACTGAGAATGAGAGAGACATCCACAACTTTCTTCGTCGGGGTCGATAAGATAGTTCCCCATAGGGATTCAGGTGTCGACATGGTCATCGCAAGTTACTCCTAGGCAGTACCTAGCTCGAGGATACATTGAGAATAGAAAGTCGAAGATCAAAAGTTGTTTTAGTGTATAGTGAACGCAAATCGGATCGCCCTTATCAAGTCTGGAATGCGGAGAAGGTTATTAACTGTCTACATAGATGGTTCTGTCATGCGAGATGCAGTGTTAATCCGATACGAGATAGGACGTCTTTGGTCAACATGTTAATTGTGGCTGAGGGTAGAGACTATCTTGTCTGGGGAAGAGGGGACGCCGTCTTTTTCGAGCTGTCAGATCCGGGACTGCATGATCTCTGTCCGTGGATTGTCTGTCGTTGGTGTCAGGCGAAGCGGAGTGAGGGTTATCTGCGGAGAAAAGCCAAAAGTCCATAGGGATATTTTGTCCCGATTGGGAAAGGTGACGCTACACTTGTACTTGATAACCTCATGTGTTACTTATCTGCTTACATTCGATGCGAGTGGATTCCGTGTTCATATTCTTACATAATTATTCTAGAGGTTTTGTTCCTGGATCTATACATGGCCTGGCACTCTTCGTTGGAGAAGACAGTATTCTCCCCATTTGCGTCGGAAGCGAGCTGGCATGACTGGGAAATCAGGAATCCAGATCAACCGACCCAGCAGACCTGTTTGAGACGCATCGAGGAAGCTTGCGCAGGAAAGCGTTTCCCACTGCGCCTTGTCTAGGAGGTAATGGGGCTCTAGCTCGGTTGCATCGTGACCAGGGAAGTAAGAGTCAACCAGGAAAGAACATTGAGAGATATCCGTCTGTCATAAAGTCAGCAAAGAGACAGGAATAATCGTTCCAACGCCACGCTGAGACACTTACGTATTTGCTAGGATCCTCGATGTTGAGATCATTCATGCCAGATGGGATCTGTGAGGCACCATCCAGACGTCCAAGATAACTCGGTGCATCTGGGAACTCGCCCGGAAGTAGTCCTCGGAATTCACTTCGGATGAACTTGGCGCGCATGTCGTTGGGAAGGAAATATGATGACGGGAAGCGATACCACTCCTTACCGAAACACACCGAGTCTCCTGCCTGCGCGATATCCACACTCTGTAGGGGCTCGAACACCTTCAACGGAGCGTTATAAGCCGTAACCATCCCTAGAGTGCGCAGCATGCCGGCATTCAGACCAACTAGGACAACCGACATGGCTGCTGCAATCTTTAGTTTAGTTGGTACGCGGCCGATCAGTTCCTTCTGGTTAGTAGAGCCAAGGTAGGTCAGGATAATATGGAAGCTCAAAGCCGCGCTAAGTGCCAGAAACGGGTATGCTGGGTACATAAACCGCTCTTCCTTGTGTGGCTGGACTGAGAAAATCCCGAACCACATATAGAATGGAGCGACCAGGGTCATGGACCGCAATGAGGTCTGCAAGGAGGTAGTGTGTGATCGAAAAACGACCTGGAAAAGCAGGAGGGGCGCGGATAGCATGGCGAGAACAAACCAGACATTGAAGTTGAGCAAGAGGTTTCGAACATAGAACGTCCACGGCTCAGTTCCAAAGATATCCGGTCCCTTACCTTCTCCTCCCAAAATGTTGTATGCAACAATGTTCCAAGGCACGAGAACGAGCTTTCGAAAGAAAGCGTAGTCAACTGCAACTTCAAGAGCCTGGGATATATCTTAGTAAAGACATTGACACCAAGTAGAATGTCACATACCAGAATTGACACACAACGGATGATGCCATCAAAGACATTGTACACTAGTGACCCAACGGATCCAGACATGAAACTAACAATAGCCTCCTCAGCCAAAAAAGGAACAATGAGAGCACCGGCAAAGGGCCACCCAACAATTGTTCCCAGCCCAAACCACATGATGCCCTGCGCTGTTTTCCGGCCATTCTTCCAATCCAGGAACGAAGCCAGACCGAGCATAGACATATACATGGTAAAAGTAGAGGGCAAAAAGGCGGTCGAAGCATGAAACATGCCAGGGCTCAGTGTGATGATCATGACAAACAAGAGACCGATGCGGGGACTGAGTGTACGACATATCGCAGAGTATAGTCGAGTCTGGCAGGCGGCGCACATAAATGCAAGAGATAGGCGAATTGTATAGAATTCAGCTGTCTTGCTGTGGACCACCAAAGACCCGATCTTGCCTACAACAGCATGGAGGGACACGTAGAGCCAGCTCCGGATAGAATAAACCGGGGAATATTCCCAGGTTTGAAGACCATATCCATGTTGCAGATAATGTGTAGGTTCCCAAAAATTGAAGACCTCATCACAATCTTGAATTGGAGAGAATATTGCGGCGAAAGTGTTGGCAATTAGGCATAGGTAGAGAGTGATGTTGAGGGGAATGTAGAAGGGAGCTGGTGGGGGTCTATGCATAGGTTAGCTTCATTCATGTATGATTCCGCACGGATCCATATACATACTGCTTCTTTGTCCGAGGTTTATGGGCATCCCCCGATGCATTGTCGTTCCCTGCCATCTTGCAAGTTGGAGTTAGCTACGTAGGTGAGTCGAAAGGCGACAGAGCTGCGATAACCGATAAGACCATCTTGACCGCCCATGCGGAGTCTGGCAAAATAAAAAAAAGTTTCCCGTCCGACTTTTGATCTTTCAAGTTGAATTGGTTTTTATACAATAAATATTTGGACTGAAGATCCAATATGGACGGACATCAGAATCCCTCAAATGAGACAGGTGCTGGTGAAGGCCCTGCCCCGAAAAAGCCCTGTCTTATCGAGACGCCTATCGCAGGGACCCCAGACAACGGCAGCGATTTCTATAACACTCCCTTGGCTGCAGGTACACCAGAGATGGGTACAACTAGCTTGGATGCTGGAAACAGCGAAGCTGAGCCTTCCACTTCCTCCAAGCCAAGCAATATGATCCCCGGATTGAACCTTATCCACCACCCCTCCGAACAAGAAACTGGCTCGCAGTTGACCGAACACACAATCAAGCGAGAGCAAGATCAACCAGTGAACCACCAAGAATCCGAGACAGAGATCAAGCGGGAGGAAACCCAGCACACCTCTCAGGCCGAGCCCACCGAGGCAGTTATTAAGGAGGAGGAGACAGAGGCAAACCAAATCAAAATTGAGCCCACTGCTCCCCTCGGCGAAGCTATGGATGTCGAGCAATATACTCGCGAAGACAATATGATCGAAGCCACTGGACAGGCTGGCGACGACAATGGAGAGGAGCACCCTGAGTGGGAGGTTGACTCTTCCCCGTACGAGTCATCTTCAGACAGCTCTGATTCCTCTGACTCCGATGATAGTGACGATGAAGACTACCCCATCCTCAGCCCCGAGGAGCAAGCACAGATTCTGATGCGAGCGGAAGGTGGCTCTGATGACGAGGGAGACGGCAAGGGGAAATCAGGCGGGAAACTGCGGACAACCAACGAGATCGAACAGGAGATCCTGCCTGTCCCTGACGTTAATATCACCCCGGAGATGAAGATTGTGTTCCTCGGCAAAGTTCATGCGGCTATCGATAACAATGTTCTTATCGAGGCCAATACCTCTGGAGAATATCAGGTACTTGAGTCGGGCTCCTTGCTCTGCTCTGAAGATCGCCAGATCATGGGTGTAGTAGCAGAGACCCTGGGCAGAGTGGAGAATCCTCTGTATACCGTCGCGTTCGCCACAGCCGCCGAAGTTCAGGAAAAAGGCTTAGTCAAGGGCAAGGATATTTTCTATGTTGAGGAGCACTCCACCTTTGTGTTCACCCAGCCGCTCAAGGGCATGAAGGGAAGCGACGCCTCCAACTTCCATGACGAGGAAATTGCCGAAGAAGAGATGGAATTCTCTGACGATGAGGCGGAAGCTGAATACAAGCGGAAGCTGAAGCAGAAGAGACAGGAGCGAAAGGAAGCCAGAGAAGGCCCCAAAGGCAAAAAGCCAGCCCCAGGACCTTCAAAATTGAACCAGACCGAGCTCAACTACGATGACGCCGGAGCTGAGGATGGCTATACCCCTCTTGCCCGCCCTACCAACCTCTACGAGATGATGAATACTCGCGAGCCACCAGTTGAAGGCAACGAGCGTGGCGGGTTCCGTGGCGGAAGAGGTCGTGGCCGCGGTGACCGTGGACGTGGAGGACGAGGCAGAGGCGGACGCGGAGGAAGGGAGTGGGACCAGGACCGTCGGCCCCAGCAGGCCAGCGGCTCGACCCACGAGTCTCAGCCTCAACCTCAAGCTCAGCCCGCTGCTCCTTACGGCCAGCCAATGTACCAGCAACCACAGCAGCCATACGGTGTTCCCCAGCCCTTCGCCGCGTATGCGCAATACGCACAGCAGCAAGCCCAGAACCCGCAACAGCCGCAATTCGGCCAAGGTGGAGCGCAGACACCGATGCCCTTCCAGTTCTCCCCATATCCGGCCTTCCAACAACCGCAACCCAATAACTTCCAGAACGTCCAACAGGGTGCTTCCCAATTCAATCCTCAATCCATGGCTATGTTGCAGCAACAACAGCAGCAACAATTCCTGCAGCTTTTGCAACACCAGCAGCTTTACCAACAGTCTCAACAGCATTACCAACAGCCCCAGCCTCAACAGCAACAGCATCAGCCTCCCCAGGCCCAAACTCCGGCTATGAACTTTGACCAAGTGAAAGCCCAGCTGGACCTGCTGCGAAACCTGAGCGGCGGCAGCCAGGGTCCTCCTCCTTCCTGATAACTTTGTTTTCCATATATGTTCTTCTGTGATATCCTAGTAACAAATATTTGCTTTGCATACGGAGCGGGGTTTATGTGGGCATGGAAATTTTGTGTTCGATTAAAAGTTTTTCATAGCTCTAATTGAGTGTCTGTTTTGAACAATTTACGGTGCCTATGGGACAGTAGACAATAAAAGTCTGAGGCATCATGCGTATGAATGATAATGGCTATGAAGCAAGTTCGCTATCTGTAAAAGTACAATAGACCTAGACTTTGATTATCAGCCGTAGGAAATGTTAATATTCAGCTGGCTTGGCACTCTTCGCCAGCGTCCAGAAGTTCTCCATCTTGGCTCGGGACAGGGCTGCTTTGGCAGCAGAGTCTGTTTCACAGATACGAGCACCAAACCATTTCCTGAAGGCC
Organism: Penicillium mononematosum; assembly: GCF_028829835.1. Classification (NCBI taxonomy): domain Eukaryota; kingdom Fungi; phylum Ascomycota; class Eurotiomycetes; order Eurotiales; family Aspergillaceae; genus Penicillium; species Penicillium mononematosum. The sequence continues at coordinate 2,989,935 of NW_026643271.1, forward strand.
CGGCCTTTGGTCTGACCTTCCCATAGGAGATTACATGTATTCGCGCTGAAATCCCGGGGCTCTCCTTTATCATCTTCAGTGGATAACCAGGAAACTTTAGCTTCGGGGCTGTCTGCAGGTACTCGATCAGATCCAGGGTTTTCGGTCCAATCAATGCGGTTCAACATCAGCTTTCGGTAATTTTTGATGGAGTGCTGGCCGCCCTCGACAATCACCAGGTTGAACCGGGGATGCATGACACACATGCCCGTCAGATTATTTTGATCTGCGTTTTTGCCGATCTTGAAGCGGTTCCGGCCGCTCGCCAGACTGTCAATTCGATACACAGATTGGAAGATGCCCAATGAGGCGTCCTTTTCCTTCTGAGCTTCCAACTTCTCGCGCCGTTGCTCCTTAGTCAGTTTGCGCTCTTCGTTCGCCATCTCGTGCGCCTCCTTCCGATCTGCGATCTCTCTGGTCACGCGAGCTTCCACAGCCGTGGGATCCTTCACAGCTTGTTCTCCCAACACCCGCATGAGATTGGATTTCTTGACCTTTGGAGGCGGTGCTTCCACGAGTCCCAGTCTGATCTTGGCTTGCTGTTCCTTCAAATCTGCCATGCGTCGCTGCCGCCGAACCTTGGCTTGTTCTTTCGGCGTAAGGAACATGGGCTTTTGCGCAGGCATGTGCTTTTCTTGCGGAGGTTCCAGCTCAATAGGATGCTGGACATAGCTGGTGAGGGTATCAAGTTTGATGTTTTCCTGGTGATCAATTGCGTCATAGTCGCTGCCATCAACTAACTTTGCATCCCACCACTCTACAGCGGGCGGAGCAGGAACAAGGAATGCCTTTTCCACATCGATATCCTCGTCAAGTCCGGCCTGTCGCGATTTCTCTGCAATTCTTTTCTTCATAGCCTCCAGCTGTGCCTGTCTGCGTAGAGCCGCTGCCTGTTGGATGTATTTGCCCTTCTGATTGAAAAGGAGCTCTCGTGTTTTTCGAGGCTTTGCAATCGTTGCTTTGGGATTGATAGCCGGGTCGAAGTAAGGGTTATTCTTGATTTCCTCAACAGATGGACCAGACAGATCAAGCTGGGGCCCACCGGCACGTTTTGGTTTAGTCTGTCGCCCATTCGCACCACGATATTCCGGGGTAGTGTCAGAGAGAAGCGCAGGATGAAGGCCAACGTCCAGACCACCGCGAGCCTTGGACATGCCCTCGTCGTCATGCGCCGGTGGTTGATAGGACGGTACGGGTGCACTGGGTCGTGGCTGAGAGGGGGCGCTGGCTCGTTGAGTAGCTGCAGCAACTCGAGCTTTCATTTGTTCTAGCTTCGACATCCCAGGAGCAGGAGGTGGCGGGGGAGGACTTGCGGAATCCGGTGCGGGTGGTGCGGGTGGTGCTGGAGGCCCTGGAGGTGCTGGCGGCGTTGGTGTCGCTCTCACACCACCATGCGCCTGTAGACGAGCGCGCACAGCTTCTGCCTTTGCCCTTGCTTCTGCCATAATTTTCGCAATATCTGGCTTGCCCGGGGCAGCACCTCCTTGACCTGGTACTGGGGACCCATGGTTGGAGCGGGTCCTTTTCTGAGAGTTGTCGTGTTGATCCTCAGGGTGAGGACGCTTCAGCGCGTTACCCGATGCGTCGGCCATGATGTAGATGGCTTCACACGCGCTCGGTCTCCAGGCGATAGGAAAATAGAAAAACGTGGAATGAGCGAAGGATAGACAAGCAGCAGGAATTGTGCATGACAAGAGTAGTCCACGCAGAAACCCAAAAAGGGTAAGGCGGTGGAGACGGGCAGAAAAGAAGTTGCTCCTCCGGAAAAAAAAAAGTTCGCTCCAGAACTAAAAGCACTTGGAGGTCTGAATCCGAGCACTTGATTTCGTGCGCCAGCGTTTTCTGTTGCTCAAGGAGCTGCAGGCTACAATGGCAACTTTTGCGCGCCCGGTCGCCTCGACCATTAATGGCGTCGACTTCAATGTCTACTCCGAGGAAGAGATTAAAGCTCTCTCGGTGAAAAGAATTCACAATACGCCGACTTTGGATTCATTTAACAATCCTGTTCCTGGTGGTCTTCAAGACCCTGCTATGGGCGCTTGGGGAGATCATGTGTAAGTCTTGAATCAATCAGTATACTGTTCAATCTTTAACGTGAGAGATTTTCTTATTCTACAGATGCACTACCTGTCGCCAGAACTCTTTCACTTGTACCGGACATCCTGGACACATTGAGCTGCCAGTACCCTTCTATAATGTCACCTTCTTCGATCACATCTTCCGCCTCCTGCGAGCACAATGTGTGTACTGTCTTCGCCTGCAGATGGGTCGCAACCAGGTCAACATGTACACCTGCAAATTGCGCCTTCTGCAATATGGATTGGTCGACGAAGTCGCTGTTGTCGATGCGATGGGAGCCGTCAAAGGTGCCAAATCAAAGGCCACCAAGGGCAAGGAAGACGATTCAGACGACTCAGACAATCCCGATGATGATGACTACATGCAAAAGAGGACTGATTATGTCACTCGGCGCATCCGCGAAGCCAAGAAGGAGGGCAAATTGGACGGATTGATGCCTGGCGGACAGAACCCTATTGCCGCAGAAGCCAGACGGGAGTTGATCAAAGCCTTCTTCAAGGATATCAACGGATTCAAGAAATGTGTCGGCTGCAGCGGGTACGTTATATCCCTCGACCCTGACTTTGGCTTTCCCGGCTAACATTATGGCAGAGTATCCCCCTCCTATAAAAAGGATCGCTACAACAAAATCTTCCGAAAGCAATTACCCGAGAAGCAGAAGCTTGCAATGCTGCAAGGAGGATTCCAGGCACCGAATACCATGGTCCTTCTCGAGCAAGAAAGGAACGCCAAGTCCAAGAATACTGTTTCCGAGGTCCACGGAGCCGAAGAGGAAATCCGCCGTGGTGTGGCTGTCGTGCAGGAGGCACAAGGATCGACCGGTCAAGAATTCATGTCTTCTTCCGAAGTCTATGGAGCTCTTCATCTTCTCTTCCAGAAGGAAAGTGAGATCCTGCAGCTTGTCTACAATTCTAGGCCTGTGCCCAAGGGAGTGAAAGCTATATCGGCAGACATGTTCTTCATCAAGAGTATTCTGGTGCCGCCAAACAAATACCGCCCCGCAGTCCAGCAGGGTGCCGGAACAGTCATGGAGGCACAGCAAAACACTTCGTTCAATGCGATTTTGAAGGGCTGTGACACCATCAACCAAATCAGCAAGGAGATCCAAAACGAGGAAGAGAAGACCATGTCCCGTGCGCGGAACTACAGTGATCTCCTTCAAGCTATCGTTCAACTCCAAGATGTGGTCAACGGGTTGATTGACCGCGATCGTACCTCGGTCACCGGATCAGCTGCCTTATCACAGCCGAACGGTATCAAGCAGATTCTGGAGAAGAAGGAAGGTCTGTTCCGAAAGAACATGATGGGCAAGCGTGTCAACTTTGCTGCTCGTAGTGTTATCTCACCCGATCCCAACATCGAACCCAATGAGATTGGTGTACCCCTTGTCTTCGCCAAGAAGTTGACTTTCCCTGAACCTGTGACAAACCACAACTTCTGGGAGTTGAAGGAGGCTGTTATCAACGGTCCCGACAAATACCCCGGAGCCTCTTCCATCGAGAACGAGAATGGACAAGTCATCAATCTCAAGTTCAAGAACCTGGAAGAGCGGACAGCCCTTGCCAACCAACTGCTCGCACCGTCAAATTGGCGCCAGAAAGGTTCGCGCAACAAGAAGGTCTACCGTCATCTCACCACCGGTGATTACGTCTTGATGAACCGTCAGCCCACTCTGCACAAACCCTCCATCATGGGTCACAAGGCTCGTGTCCTTCCCAATGAGCGGGTTATTCGCATGCACTACGCCAATTGTAACACCTATAACGCCGATTTCGATGGTGACGAGATGAACATGCATTTCCCTCAAAATGAGCTTGCTCAAGCCGAAGCCAGAATGTTGGCAGACGCCGACCACCAGTATCTCGTTGCCACATCAGGGAAACCGCTGAGAGGTCTGATTCAAGATCATATTTCCATGGGAACGTGGGTTACATGCCGTGACAGCTTCTATGACGAGGAGGATTACCACCAGTTGTTGTACAGTTGCTTGAGACCGGAACATTCGCATATTGTCAGTGACCGGATCCAACTGGTCGAGCCTGCCATGCGAAAGCCCAAGTGCCTATGGACCGGAAAGCAGATTATCACGACAATCCTCAAGAACATCCAACCCCCAGAGCGAGGTGGTTTGACCTTGAAGAGCAAGTCTTCAACCCCTGGCGAACGATGGGGTGAGAACAACGAAGAAGGAGAGGTTATCTTCCAGGATGGAGAGTACCTTTGTGGTATTCTCGATAAAAAACAGCTCGGTCCCACCGCCGGTGGTCTCATCGATGCTGTCCATGAAGTTTATGGATACAGCACTGCTGGCAAGCTCATCGGTATTCTTGGAAGACTCCTCACTCGCGTCCTGAACCTGCGTGGCTTCAGTTGTGGTATCGACGATCTTCGATTGACTAAGGAGGGTGACCGTATCCGCAAGGAGAAGTTGGCCACTGCTCCTCAGATGGGCCGCGAAGTTGCTCTGAAGTATGTGACCTTGGACCAGGTTCCTGGTGACCAGACTGCCGAGTTGAACCGACGATTGGAGGAGGTTCTTCGCGATGACGACAAGCAAAGTGGCCTGGATAGCGTTTCTAACGCCCGGTCTGCCAAGCTCTCTTCTGAAATCACCAGCGCGTGTCTCCCGTCCGGTCTTGCTAAACCTTTTCCCTGGAACCAAATGCAGTCTATGACGATATCTGGAGCCAAGGGATCCGGCGTTAACGCCAACCTGATTTCTTGCAATCTCGGCCAGCAGGTTCTTGAAGGTCGCCGTGTACCACTCATGATCAGTGGAAAGACTCTTCCGTCATTCAAGGCCTTCGAAACCCACCCGATGGCTGGTGGTTACGTCTCTGGTCGTTTCTTGACCGGAATCAAGCCTCAAGAATACTACTTCCACGCCATGGCTGGTCGTGAGGGTCTGATTGATACTGCTGTCAAGACATCTAGATCTGGTTACCTGCAACGTTGTTTGATCAAGGGTATGGAAGGCCTCAAGGCTGAATACGATTCCTCTGTTCGTGAAGCGTCAGATGGCTCCGTTGTCCAGTTCTTGTACGGAGAGGACGGTCTCGATATCACCAAACAAGTGCACCTGAACGACTTTGACTTCCTTGCTCAGAACCACATCTCCATTTCCAAGCAAGTCCAAGCAGATGATTACCACAAATTGGCGAAGGAGGATGTTACGACTTGGCACAAGGACGCCATGAAAGCGGTCCGCAAGACCGGAAAGATTGATGCTGTGGACCCTGTGTTGTCTCACTTCCCCCTGGAGGAAACCTTGGAAGTACATCAGAAGCGTTCGCCCAAGAGCTAAAGAAGGTATGGACTCGCTATCTCTTCCCTAATATTCTTTCCAATGCTAACAGCTTTTGAAAATAGTACGCGGATGTCAACAAGAACAAGCTCATTAAAGACAAGAAGAAGAACATCGAGGGCAAGGTCTCCAAGAAGACCTTCGAGGCCTTGATGAACATGAAGTACATGAAGTCCATCATTGACCCCGGTGAGGCGGTCGGAATTATGGCCGGTCAATCCGTCGGAGAGCCGTCCACGCAGATGACTCTCAACACCTTCCATTTGGCTGGTCACTCGGCAAAGAACGTCACACTGGGTATCCCCCGTCTACGTGAAATTGTTATGACTGCAAGTGCCAAGATTATGACACCTACGATGACTCTTCTTCTGAACGAGGAAATCTCTAAAGAGGACTCGGAGAAATTCGCCAAGGCCATCAGCAAACTGAGCATTGCTGAACTTGTTGACAAGGTGCAAGTCAGGGAACGCATTGGCTCAGGCATTGGCCACTCCAAGGCCAAGATCTACGACATCGAGATCGACTTCTTCCCGTCTGAAGAATACACCAAGGAATACGCCATTGAGACAAAGGATGTTCTGATTGCTCTGGAATCCAAGCTCATCCCCGGTTGGTGAGACTCACCAAGGCTGAGCTCAAGAAGCGCAACGAAGAGAAGAAGGGCGTCAAGGGCACGACTTCTCAGCCTGAAATCGGTGTTTCAGTCGGTAGAATCGCGGAGGCACCGAGAGGCGCCGACTCCGAGGCCCAGCCAGCCGACGACGACAATGAAGATGATGAGGACGATGCCAAGCGGGCCGCCAGCGCTCAGAACAGGGGCAACCAGGTCTCCTACGAAGAACCCGACGCCGGCGAGCAGGATATCATCAAACGCCAAGACAGCCCTGACGACGAAGAAGACGAAGATGAAAGCAGCAAGCCTGCCAAGGCCACTCGTGACGTGCAAATGAAGGACAGCTCCGACTCCGACTCCGAGGATGAGTCCGACGACGAGACCGCCCAAGACAGCAAGGCGCGCGAGGAGGATGTCATGGGCAAGTTCGAGGAGATCACGAAGTTCAAGTTCGACCCGAAGAAGGGCAACACGTGCACCATCCAACTGCAGTACGACGTCGAGACCCCCTAAGCTTCTCCTCCTTCCCCTGGTTGAGAAGGCTCTCCACCTCGCCGTCATCCAGTGTATTCCCGGCATGGGCAACTGCGTCTTCGTCGAGGCTGACGAGGCGAAGGGTGATCCCGCCAACATCATCACCGAGGGTGTCAACCTTCTCGCCATGCGCGACTACCAGGATATCATCAAGCCCCACTCGATCTACACCAACTCCATCCACGACATGCTCAACCTGTACGGTGTCGAAGCTGCTCGTGGCACCATCGTCCGCGAAATGGATGCCGTTTTCAAGGGTCACAGTATCTCCGTTGACAACCGTCACTTGAACTTGATCGGTGATGTGATGACACAGTCCGGTGGCTTCAAGGCGTTCAGTCGTAACGGCTTGGTCAAGGATGCCTCGTCTGCTTTCGCTCGGGCCAGTTTCGAGACTACTGTCGGTGCCCTGAAGGACGTTGTGCTCGAGAGAGGTAATGATAACCTCAAGAGTCCTAGTAGCAGAATTGTTGTTGGCCGTGTCGGTACCGTCGGCACTGGTTCGTTCGACATTCTTGCTCCTGTAGCATAGTCTCTGACTGGACGGAGTTCTGAAATGTGTATTCTTGTTTTTCCCTCATGTGTATATTGTATTTATGCAAAGCTCTTGTTATTTCTTTCGTGTTTTCGCTTCATCTTTGATGTGTCGATGATCTGGAGTTTGTCTTTGTGCAGCGGAACCAAAAAGTCCTGTTCATATTAGCATCTTGACTAGTTCGATAAATAGATCTTTCCTAAGTAATGATGTTATAACGTGGCCTATGCTTCTTTTATTCTCCATAGGTATAGTCTCGGACTACCTCAAGGGCTCTACATATACCATATACCCCGCAAAAGCCCCCGCGATGAAAAACGGCTGATACATCCTTCACTGAAACGGTCAAGGTCAGTTTTGCCACTGGAACACTTCAAGTCTCAATTCAAGAGCACACATTGTATCTCTTTCCAATAAAATTATGCCAAAATGCAGTTTATACTCGTTTCCCTGCTGCGCCTGGGTAAATCTGAGATCTGCCGAGGTCCCTCGGCGATGTCGCCGGACTAGGCATATCCCTGTGACTTGAATGTGTGACTTGAATGATAATTGAATCTCAGCTGCAACCTCATCAAACCTCCTAATTATACCCTGCACAAACCACAGGAAAGATCACAATTTGCTAAAATGCAAGCCGTTGTTTTCAAGGGCCCGTTGAAGGTAGCCATCGAGCAAAAGCCCATCCCCCAGATCCAAGATCCAACAGATGTCATCCTGAAGGTGCGATACACTGCATTATGTGGCAGGTAAGAAATCAAGATCTATCTCTAACAGCGCACAACGGTTCATATCCGCGTAGTGAACTCCATGTCTTTCGCGGCCACCAAAAGTCCGGCACGGAGTTTATCATGGGCCATGAGTTTACAGGCGAAGTTGTCGAGCTTGGATCAGACATAAAGAACTTCCAAAAGGGAGACCGAGTAGTCTCACCCTTCACTGCGAGCTGCGGGGAATGTTTCTACTGTGAGCGTGGCTTTTCCTCTCGGTGTGCTCGAAGCCAGCTATTCGGTACTGTTGCACTTGATGGTGGACAGGCCGAGTACGTACGTGTTCCACTAGCCGATTCGACTCTTGCCAAAGTCCCAGCTTCAATCGACGAGAAGAAGCTGGTTCTTATGGCCGATATATTCCCGACTGGGTACTTTGCTTCTCTGAATGCTTTCTCTGGCACAACGCCAGAGGAGATCCAAAAAAGCACGGTACTCCTCTTTGGTTGTGGCCCTGTCGGTATCTGCGCACTTATTAGTGCGCTCGATTACAAGCCGAAGACCTTGATTGCAATTGATAGTGTGCCTTCCAGACTAGCACTTGCAAAGAGTCTAGGAGCCGAGCCTTGGAATTTCAAGGAGGACGAAGAAGGACTGCGCCAAAGGGTAAAGGATCTTACTGACGGTCGTGGAGCGGATATCGTTATCGAAGTTGTCGGACTTAGTAGTGCTCTCAGGATGGGGTTCGAGTTGTTACGACCATGGGGCCGTATATCGAGTGTGGGCGTACACAATGAGGATATCCCATGGACTGGGAATGAAGCTTACGGAAAGAACCTTCGTCTACAGATGGGCCGATGCCCTGTACGGAGTATGTCTGATTCCACATCTTACTTGGATTGACTTGCTTAATTGTGCTAGGTATCTTTGGTCCGGCGATGGACCTCTTCGAAAAGAAGCAGGACACCCTCAAGTGAGTTTGGCTAATCTAATATTCGTTGTTTTGCGAGTATCTAATGATTCCCAGCTTCATGTCTCAAGATATCCGTCCACTCTCGCAGGCAGTTCAAGCGTAAGTTCTTCTCGTTCAGATCTTGACGCCCTATGATTGACTATTCGGTAGATATGACGACTTCGATAACATGCGGGCACACAAGGTGATCTTTGAGGCGGATAAGTGATGAGACCTACTCAGTAGCGAAGATCGGAAATCCAGGAGTTATTTGAGCCTGATCCTGAAGATCCACGTCTGTCTTTTTTTTAAGCCGATCTCAAGAGATGCCTCTATACTTGGACTGTATCCATAGGATAGTTATTTAAAAGATTTGTCTTCAATTGTAAGGTAAATGGTTCCTGTCCCTAGGAACGTCGTGCTAAATAGCACCATGCCCAATTCCAAACGCCTGCCCATGCCAGTAGATGTGTCATTATGTAAAGAAAAAACAAGATTATTTTATGGTGCGTCAAGCATCATGAGGTCCTGATCAATGTTGTCGTCGTATTCGTCCGTGACGATCCGGGATGCGGATGGGACCATTCCGTCCATTGGATGCCCGTTATTCAGCTCTTCTCTCATCATCCGCTCTTCCTCCGTCCTCCTCTTTGCCTCATGGCGCTCGATGTCAGCCAAGCCCCAGGTAGAAATGCCTTCTTGATCTTTCGATTTGAAAGGCTGGGCCATGGTCCGCAGGAAGTTCTTCGCATTCGATACAGCCATATCAGTGCTAAGATTGGTTTCGCTGTCCAACATTGCCTGGTTGATCCACTTGGGGAGTTGGGGCCGCTTTCGTTCGAATCGACGATCCGCCAACACCATGACTCCATAGTCGTCCTTGCCACGCAGGACACGACCCAGACACTGGGCGGCATGTCGAATCGCATCGAAAGATAAGAAGTCATTCTCCCGAATACGATAGTTCTCACGCAAGAACTCGAGACGAGCTTTCAGAATTCGAGATTCGGTGTATTGGAAGGGAACACCAATACACAGCACTGCACGACCGTAATGGTGATCAAAATCAATGCCCTCGGAAACCTTGCCACGAGCGACACAAAACAAGATCGCACCACGCCCATTGCAGCACGCTGTTCGGTAGGTCTCCAGGGCGAGTGAAGATTCTTGTGCATCAGGAGTTTCGACGAGAATCAATTTGTAGTTCCAGATTTGATCCAGAATACCCATACCTTGCCACATACTGATGATTGATTCCATGTAGAGATAAGAGGGGAAGAAAACGACAACGCCGTCGGGTGTGATGCGAGCAAACTCGGTCACTAGACTGCCGTAGTTTCGCACGACACCAGGATCATTGCGAATTCCGAACGAAGATGAAACCTGTGCTTGGTCTGAGCCTCGAGTGACAATCATAGGCAAGAAAGATCGTCGAGCGAGTGTCATGCTGTATGATTCTTGCAGAACAGCGGTGAAACCCAGCATTTTCGGATACATTTCCAACGGCGACAAAGTTCCCGAGGTAATGATCACAGAGCTGAAACGATCGAATACCGGCTTGATAGCAATAGCGGCATCCAAGCACGTGAAATGGAGGATGGGATTTGGTACAGTAGCCGCTTCGGATTCGAAGGGCTCAAGGATAAGAACGAATCCCTTGTCGTAGGTTGCGACCAGTGTTGCAAATGTGGCCACCTCTTGAAGAGGTTGATAATCTTCAATATTGACAAGTTCAAGCGTCCGTACAAGTGACGTTAGACGCTCGGCGCAAAACCTCAAAGGCTTTCGCTCAATATAGGTAAGGTCTTTTAGGTGAGTGAGGAAAGAAGGAGGTGTCTCGGATATGGTATGGGTGACTTTCATCCGAGTCTTCAGATACTCGATAAATCTCTTCAAGAAAGAGATGAAATGCTCGGCCCGGCGGATGTTACCAGGAACAGCTTCCTTTAATAGGTCATCTGGCAAGACCGGATTCGAGATGAATTGATCTTCGTCCCGAGCTTTCTCAGCTTCCTGCAGCCCCTCCACTAATTTTGAATACTCGTTCTTGAGCTTTTCCTCATCCGTGCTCTTCATCTCTTCGATCCTGCGTTCCAGGTTGTTTGCACCCCGAGTCGCTTTTCGTAAGGAATCCTCGCTCAGGTCTATACTGAGCGATTCGATACAGACATTGTCAATGTTGTGCGCTTCGTCAAATACCACGATGCAATCTTTCGAGAGCTCTCGGGATACACGTTCCGCAATTTTCGGATCGAGAAGATAGTGATAAGAATAGATAATAATATTGCACCACGGCATCTAATGAAGTTTTGTCAGAAATGGGTCACTTTGAGTGCGATAGTCGCTCGATATCTTACCATACGCCGAGCGGAGAAGTAGGGACATTGCTTGTGCTCTTCTCCGTATCTTGACAACCCGTCCAGTGTGAAAACGCCTGGGGGGGGACGAGGTTATGTGGCTCGAGTAAGTCAAGGTTCTAGGCCTGTTAGTTCGTTCAATGTTGTATTGTTGATAATCAAAATCCCACCTCATGGTATACACAAAGCTCAACATCTTCACCACGCTCTTTCTTCTCCTTGACAAACCCGGCCGTCAAGCTTCTGCACCTGGCATCGACCACGGTACCACTCTTCTCTCTTTTTACTGAAGGGTGAAGACAGAGGTTCTTCCGACTGGTCAGGCCAAGCGCACGAAATTCCTCCTCATGACCCAGCTCCTTAGCACGATGTTCCATCAAAGCCTTCAACTCCGCTAGAGCTTTCTCGATCTCCGACATGGTTCGGGAGCAGTAGATGAGCTTACGGTGCTCTGGGTAGTGCTGTTGATAGGCGACGATCAACGACAAGAGCGAAACTGTCTTTCCAGTTCCCGAGGGCATTTCCAGCACACAGTGACCCCCGACGTCGAGGGTCTTTTTGAGATCGCACATGTAGGCATATTGTTCGGGGTAGATGCGAGGATACGGAAACAGCACCGGAAGATCACTGTGACTGGTCAGCTTGGAGACAAGATAAAATCAGATGCAGGGGACATACTCAATGAAGAACTTCATCTTGGCTGGGCTCTGATGCAAAGCGCAAGAGGGCAAAGGATCAGAAGAGAAGAGAGCTCGCTCTCATCTTTCGCGGCTCCGCCTATGCGCTTGTCCTATTTGGGACAGCGATGACACAAACTCACGTGATGGCTATCTTGGTCCCGCGGAACTCTTTTGGGGATTTGATATTGAATGTGCTTGCACCTTCACACATGCGATGGAAGAGTGATATAGCGTTCAAATCACACTCTACCCTACAACGAGACCCTCTTGCTCTCTCAAGCCTTTCTAAATCTTCAATTTCGAGGTCCTCCCCCACTACTTGCTTATCCCGCTGACCTCATACCCCACATGAGCAAAAAGTTCAAGTCCCAGGCCTCCAGCAGTCGCGCTGCTGCCAGTGCCTTCGGGGCATTTGGGGGCTTTCCCGGTGGTCTCTCCAGCGAGGGAAAGGACCCGTCTGCTCTCACATACATTGCAGCACCTCCAGATCTTTCTCGCATTGCGGACCAGCAAGTAGTCATCGCCTTCAAGAATTTACTAAAGAAAGATGACATTACACGATTGAAGGCTCTAGAAGAGCTGCGAGACCATATATCAAGAGTTGAAGTCAAGAAGGGAACTCTAGATGACGGGTTTCTAGATGCATGGGTATGTCTAGATTGCTTCTATATACAAACACCAAGTAGTAACAATGCTTTTCCCCAGGTCAGAATTTATCCCAGACTCTCGATCGATCTGTCTCGCCGAGTACGCCAAGTTGCCCATCCGATACAAGGTACAATTTCTGGTCTTGTTGGGAAGCGCATCGTGCCCAATTTACCAAAGGTCATCGGAGCATGGATCGCAGGAATCTACGATAACGACCGGCCAGTCCACCGTGCCGCCCTTGAATCATTCACGAAAGTCTTTTCAACCGAAAAAAAAGAAACAACGTTTGGAAGATCTACCAAACCTCCATTTTGGACTTTGTGGATGATGTCATTCTTCACCAAACAGCCTTGACATTGAGTGATGAAAGGACAGTGAAGAGGGACGATGCCGAGGGGAAATATGCCCGTGTTGCGGGAGCCGCGATTTTGCTTTTCAACCGCGTACTAGGTATGTTAAGCGTGTCTACCTTGCAATACTTTCTATCTAACAATCCAATGCGCCTAGGCAATTCGTCCGATGAAGATTTACAGAAGAACATAACAGAAATCGAGAACCTGTTAGCCAGCAAGAACTTGTGGGCTCTCTGTTACCACGATGATCCATATGTTCGCCGGTCCGTATACATGCTGCTCCGATCTGCGGTTTCGCGGGAGCCTGGATGGATCGACTGGAAGACTCTCAGCTCAGCCGTCATTGGGAAATCTTTGTCTCTTCAGCAAATCGGATCGGCTACCGAATTGTCAGAGTCCCTCCTCTTATTATCTTCGCTGAGGCCTCAAATATGGACAGATGACTACACTGGGAAATCATCTGCCTCGAAGAGATTGCGCCAGTACATGCAGAAAGGGTCCGAGGGTGGACATTCTAACTTTTGGTCAAACCTAGACCAATTGCTTCGAATCATTCCCCAAGAAGTACTAGCAGGTGTTGACAAGGCCACTGCTGCCCATGGGATCACCTCTGCCAGTGCAATCACCTTGACTGAGGCTTTACAAGAAGGTCTCAACTCGAGAGAAGAACCGCGCTCAAATCTTGCTATCGGATGGAAATCCTATACCCAGATAGGAACATGGCTTGCAACATTGGTCCCGCAGGAGCAAAAATCCGAATTCATCACGCAGAGACTGTTTCCCTTGGTGGTGCAGTATGTAAGAATGGACCCAGAGCTGACACAATGGTCACTTCCGGCTGAGTTAGCCGAAGGAACTTGTGTAGATTATGTTTCCACTCTGGCTTCCGCCGAACCAGCCCAGGAACTGGAATCATTGTGTACATCCCTTTCCGATGGGCTGCTGGAAGCTGTGAAGCTATCAGCCCCAGAACAGTCAAAGGACTTCCGTGGATCTCAAGACTTAATATGTGCCCAATCCAAACGCCTCTTGGATTTGGAGTCTGCTGTTCTCTCACGGACCGCAGATACCGAGGTCGAGTCTCAAGTATCTGAGGTATTTCAAAGAACAAGCACTTCCCTTCTGGAAGGTTGTCTCGAAGTCCTGCGCACCCGTAATGGGAAGCCATATGGGGCGGCCGCCACAGTGGCGGAGTGTGTTCGCAGCCTTCCATATGTCGCCAAAATGTCACAGGGCCTCCAAAGCTTTGTGCAAAATGATGCACCGGAGCTTTTGATTTCACCGTCTGCTGATCGATTGATTACAATCATCTTAGAATGTCGGGAGTGGGATGGATTCGCGTCCAGTTTCGAGAATGTTGTTGAGCGAGCATTGGCCTTGGAGCTAGAGCAGTCTAATGTGCATGTACTCCAAAACTTACTTTCTTCTCTCGATTTCAACGATGCTGAGCACAAAGACAAGCTTAACTCACTTGTTGTGCGGGCCCTTGACAAAGCTTGCCAAGGTAGTCATGCTCATTGGCCTATCATCATTGCAGTTCTTCAAAACAAATCATCACACGGCGAATTGATGGATCAAATATTTTTATCTTTGATCGAGGCGTTATCTTCAGATGATAAAGTCTTTGATGCCTTGCATGGGCTTTCTCATATTGGAAAGTCTGCACCATCATCAGTTCGGGGGTTCCAAAATGGAACACATGGATCGAAGTTAGCAGGGAAGCTACTTTTCCTCACTGAATCACCATCTGAAGAGGTGGCAAGCTTGGCAGAAGCTCTGTTGAAATCATTGAAAGAATCTGGTGTTGGCGATACGAGTGCCAAGTCAGGCATCGAAATTCTCCAACATGGATTCAACCATGTGGATGAAGAATCATTGTCGTGAGTGCTCCATTACCACCATGGTTTATAGGAAATTGTACTAAATTTGATTCAGGATTGAATCACTTCTTGCTATCGCAGAGGAATTGCTGCCAGGTCTTACGGCTGAAGGCGCAACCAGTACCGTGAAGGATATTTTGCCCTCTCGTCGTGCATGGGAGGAATCCCTGACCCCCTTTCTCCAACTTCCACCTCGCCCCTCCATTGCTATAACAAGTCCCCTAGGAGGCGCCGTTCACTTGATCCAGCGTGAACTATCTGAGTCCTTCGAGGGGTTATGGCTGACTATTCCTCGCGATGCAGACCATCGCTCTTCTGCATTCCGCCTGGCAATCTTCACCATCAACATTCTCTCTTCTTCTGACTTACTGAAACATATGGGCCAAGCGGACCTAGAGACTTTGTTCCATTTCTTGCCCTTGGCAATTCAACTTATAGATGACGATTTGAGCATTGAGAATTGCAACGGCATCTCAGGTCTCGAGCTGGCTGATCAGCGAGAAGAGTACATGGAGATTGTTTTTGCTGGCCGCAAGGTGGTCGGTGAGTGGATTCGCGACAGTGAGCCAGTCAGTTTCGCACCCGAGAAGACCATTTCCTCTTTGTTTGTCGAGTTTTGGGAAACCAGACTAGAGGAACTAAAGGGTACAAATCCCTTGGATTATAGGGTTGGCGAAGCCTTCGTCAAGATAATGACTGTTGCGGATTCATTGCAAAAGTCAAAATCATCGGAGGACGTTGCAAAGATCTGCAGAGAGGCGCGGACAGCGAATCTCATACGCTCAGCATCCTGGTTCGCGGTGTTGCGAAGCTCCATACTTTCAAATACCATCGGAAACAGAATCTGCAATGAGCTAATTGCCGATTCCACTGGACTCAAGCCCCAGGATCCTTCCCAAGTTGGTAAGTGTCTGACAACAGATTAGCAAATATAGTACCAATACTAACTGTCCACAGGATTGCGGAAGCTGGCTCTGTTGAATATCCTATTGTCTGGGAAGAAGATGTTGTCTCCACCATTCCGACACAGAGACTAGTCTTCCTCGCCAAGAATTTGATTGAATGTCTCCAATCCGACTCAATATCTCTCGGTTTGAAATCCGAAGTTATCCAGACTCTTTCTCTTGTCCTTCCAGCTCTCGGGGAGATCTATGGATCTCATTGGGAAGAAAGCATGGGCATCCTAAACTCTGCATTGCGGGAAACCAATGGAGGCGAAGAGGGTCTACCATTACTAGTGTCATCTTTCAGACTCTTCGCACGATTGAAGTCTATATCGGAAAGTGACGACAGCAATGACGACGTCCAGGATGCTTGGTTAGACCGGAAGGTCGGTCTTTACAATGCCCTGGCCTCCACCATTGACACGTTCGGTAAGCGCTTTAGATTTCTCTCATCACTGATCTGTCTAACGAAACATAGATTCCTCAACCACATTCCACCAACCTCGGGATGTTGCCGTTGACTTATTACGACGCCTGATTAACACTATTCCTGTTGACAAGCTGGAGGATGTCAGTGGAACGTTCCACCTTCTGACTGCGCACAGTCGAGCAGTTCAACGAACTGCTTACACAATTCTCCATCACTATATCCCCCATGCTCAGGAGAAGGTATCTTTTGAGGTCGCTTTATCCAAGACTGCAGTCAGCCTTCCTGATGAGCTCGTGTCTCTATTGCTTGAACCCCCGACAATGCAAATGGTCTCTGCTGGGTACGGAGATGACAAGATGTGGACCAGTATGCGGGCGTACCTTCTTAGCTGGAAGGTGGTGTTTGACCATTTCTCAAATGCTGTAAGTTTTGACTGCTCCATGACAAACTGTAAAATAACCTTGCTAACAGTCCGACAAGTCGCTCCCTGTCCAAGAGTACTACACATCGAGCATCAGAGAAAACAATATCCTCATCCCACTGCTAGAGTTCACGTTTGATTTCCTTCAGAAATCACATGGAAAGATGATCGATGCATCCAAGCTTGATATTCGATCATTTGAGCCGGATGAGTCCGAGAGTGCCGAAAAGGAAACACAATGGCTCCTGGTACATTTGTACTATCTGTGCCTGAGATATTCTGCCAACATGACCAAGAATTGGTGGATTGACACCAAGAAACGCATCAAGGGTCCGGTGGAAGCCTGGACTGAAAAATACGTGAGTGATCTTTGGTGGTGAGCCCCTTTGAACGAGAAATTATAACTAATACTGTTTTCAGATCTCCCCCTCGTCGTTCAGGATGCACTCAGAAGTGTGACCGACTGGATTGCCACACAGGATGCAAACGAAGAACGCGCACTGGAGGTGAAGATTTCCCCGAAGACGGGCGAAATCATTGCCAGCATTCCAGTCGACGAGGAGTCGCCTCCAGTTGCTATTTCTATCACTCTTCCACCTGCGTACCCGCTTCAACCGGCGTTGGTTGTCGGTCGAAGTCGCGTGCTTGTGGACGAGAAGAAATGGAAGAGCTGGCTGCTGACGATCCAGGGAGTGATCATGTTTGCCAATGGCAACCTGGTTGACGGATTATTGGCTTTCCGACGAAACGTCCAAGGTGCTCTGAAGGGTCAGAGCGAGTGCGCTATCTGTTACTCTGTTATCTCAACAGACATGCAGACACCGAACAAACGGTGTGCCACTTGCAAGAACACCTTCCACTCGGTCTGTCTGTTCCGCTGGTTCAAGAGCAGCAACCAGAGCACTTGTCCGCTTTGCCGAAACAACTTTGTGTATGTTTAGATACTTTGTTAAGTTCACTTGTACATAGAAAAGAGACATGGCATGACAAACACAGGGCAGGGCCCTCGGATTCGGCCCGATAGCCGCGAACGAAGCAGGACCCTATTTTTCAGCATCTCAAATTCCAGCAGGAATAAAAGGACCACCTACCTTTAGTACCCTGCATACTTGACACTGTAGCTGAGACCAATGAAACAGGGACGTTTCGAGCCATTCCCGATTGGGAAGTTGAACTGACTATCCTCGGTGTCGATGCTGAGAGCGTCTCTTGATAATCACAGTATTACAGTTAGATCTCTATACCTAGCTAGGGCTCTGGAAATCGATATAGTTCTTTTTGCCGAGATATATGCGAAGAATTATAGCTCGTCCAAAGTCAGTTAGAGCGAGAATCCCCATTCCATACCCCAGAAAGATCTGACGATTCTATTGCCTATAATAACGCGGAGAAATGGCACAGGACATCACATTTCCAACCCCACATCCAATAGCCTGTCAAGTTTGAACCATTCTAGCCTGGTCCAAGCCTATACATCGGTTGATTTAGCCTAATTGTGTGCCCGGGTGGCTCCTGTTCCATTTCTTCACGGCTGAAACTGCCGACCTTGCTACAACGCAGATGAGGTTTCATACTCCAAATGGCCATTAGGCAAAAATCTCCCCTCGGTCCAAAGGAACAACTTTCATTTCTTGCTGACCTATTATACGGCAAATGCAATGCTCTTCTCCAATTGACAAGGGGACGTTCTACATCTACATAAAGCAACCGTTGTCTCCTCTGTTCGAACTTCATACCCACTTTCACACCTGAATATATCCAAGGCCACAACTAGCTTGCACTTCTGACTGATATCCATTAACACTATGATTTCCAATATCTTGACGTTCTCCCTCCTTGCCGGCAGCGCTCTGGCTGTCCCGGCCGAACCTGACATTGAGAAACGTGTCGACTGCCCGAGCGTCCACATCTTTGGCGCACGCGAGACCACCGTATCTCCCGGATACGGCTCATCCAGCACAGTTGTCAATGGCCTCCTCAGTGCCTACTCAGGCTCCACAGCCGAGGCCATCAGCTACCCTGCATGTGGTGGACAATCGTCTTGCGGCGGCGTGAGCTACTCGAACTCAGTTGCCCAGGGTATCGCAGCTGTCGCCTCGGCTGTGAACTCCTATAACAAACAGTGTCCATCAACCAAGCTTGTTCTGGTCGGATATTCCCAGGTGAGCTGTATTTCCTCTTCGCGAAAGACCAACTTCTTACGATGCTTCAGGGTGGTGAAATCATGGACGCAGCCTTGTGCGGCGGCGGCGTACCAAACCAAGGCTACACCAACACTGCGGTACAGCTGTCGACATCCGCTGTGAACATGGTCAAGGCAGCCATCTTCATGGGTGATCCACTGTATGTGGCAGGATTGCCGTATAATGTTGGAACTTGTGCTGCTGGTGGCGTATGGACTTCCCTATATTCCCCTTGAACTTGGGAGCTTTGGACCTAACGCTCGAGATATAGTTTGACGCACGTCCTTCTGGCTTCTCTTGCCCCTGGCCAGTAAGATCCAATCGTACTGCGACGCCCCAGACCCATACTGCTGCAACGGCAGTAACGGTGCGACGCACCAGGGCTACGGAGCTGAGTATGGCGCACAGGCTATTGCCTTTGCCAAAAGTAAGTTGGCTTAGGTGCGGACCTAGTAGCAATTCTACCAAGACATATATTAGCAGGGGAATTGCGCTTGGGAGAGTTAGATAGGCCTACCACTGTGATAGCTTGGTGGTGTTTCCAGTGCACTTTTGCAACTGTTTTTGCTGCTGGACATAATTCACTGGTTTTATAAGCCTGAAGAGCTTCCATTGAGGTTGAATCTTACAACTGTCCACCTGGGCAAGGTTAGTGTAGTTACCGGGTCGATTAAACAAGGGGTAGGGTCGAGGGTGTAGTTGGAATAAATTGATAAAGATATAACTCTGAAACTAGTAGGTAGTTTGAAAATATTAATATGTAGACAGACGGAGAATATGACGAGATCCATGCCCACTTGGGCAGATAGCTACCCCACCAAGAGCTCCAAGCTTCCTCCATTCCCCATGGCCACTCACATTCCCAACCTCAACACTCTCCGACGAGGCCGAGGTCGAGGCCGCGGCATAGGTCGCACAGAAGAAGCTGGATTCCCTTCTGGAAAAGACCGCATCGTTCAAGGCACAGACAATGACGCAAGCGTGTCCCGCCTCAGCGCCGTCGAGCTAGGATACCTAGAGGATGCGTACGCGGCGGCATTGACACCTCCCGGGTCGGCGACGCGGCGATTGCCAATTATCAACAGAGGTGAGTCCGTTTTTCCAGACTATGCTATCCCAAATGACAAGAGAGCCTATGGCTGACCGGGACACCTCCCGCGCCCCAGGAACCTACGCCCGCACAACAGCCATTGACCAGCTCGTGGCGCGTTTCCTCGGCCCGTCCTCGCCGGGAAATACACACAAGAAACAGATCATATCTCTCAGGCGCCGGGTCGGACACGCGCGTCTTCCGGCTTCTCTCGTCGCGCCAAACCCCGGACTTCGTCTACCACGAGCTCGATTTCGCCGTGAACACAGCGGAGAAGATCCGCGCGATTAGATCGGCGCCTGTGCTACAGAACGCGCTGGGGATCGACTCGTCGCAGGTTTCGTGGAAAAGGATACTCGAGTTACCGTGTCGGAGGCCGGCGACGCGCTCCATTCGCCGTCGTACCATGTCCACCCGGTTGACCTGCGGTCGCTGTCGACATGCAGTGACCCCGCCGCAGCACTGCCAGGCGTGGAAACGGGACTACCGACTTTGCTGATCTCCGAGTGCTGTTTGGTCTATCTATCGCCTGCCGAAGCGGAGCAGGTGGTTGCATTCTTCACGCAGCGTCTTTTTGGTCATGGGCGTGTAGTACCTGGAACTGGCGACGGCTTGCAGGAGGCGCAGATGAATGTCGCTCCGCTCGGGTTGGTTCTTTATGAGCCTATTCGGCCGAATGATGCCTTTGGTCGTACGATGGTGTCGAATCTTGCGGCCCGGGGAATCCAGCTCAAGACTCTCTCTAGGTATGCGTCGCTTGAGGCGCAGCGAGACCGCTTCCAAGACCAGGGCTTTGGTGATGGCCAAGCTGCGGCTGATATCGAGTTTATTTGGAAGCGGTGGGTTAACGAGGATGAGAAAGAAAGAGTTGCTGGGCTAGAGATGCTCGATGAGATGGAGGAGTGGCAGTTGCTTGCACGGCATTATTGTATTGCATGGGGATGGAGAGATCGCGATGATATTGCGGCTTTTGCTGGGTGGAAGGACCTAGAGGGTCAACGAGGCGAGTAACTTCATTTGTGAATATTTGATGTCTGATGATACAGCCCTATAACGAAAGCCCATGATGTATATCTGAAAATACAAACCAAAATCACCAAGAAGCACCTACAGAGCAAATCACACCCCTATATTCCACACCTTTACTCCGGTCGAAGTGCAGGCCTACGAGGCTCGTCATCAGCAAGACAATTTGAGTATCTATACAATATAACGGTGTGGTCGTTTCAATGCGACCTGTCATATATTGTTAGATGCACTGGGGCCCGCAAAATCCAGGTGATAGGCCGAGTGGATATTCACCATGCGAGGAACATCAACAGTCCTTGCAGCAAACTCAAAAGATATCCTGTTTATCGTGCGTGATGCATTGCCTTTCTCGGCATCCACTCTTAGCACCCGTTGCAGCAGGATGTAATCGAAGCTGATGCAAGATACCTACCGTTCAGGGCTGCTGGACTATCTGACAGATATCTCACCAATGATCAAAGTCTGAAGTAGTATAAAGAGTTACTTGTCTTCTATCATTAATGACGTACAGAGTAGCCCTGAAAGACTTGGAATAATCTGATAAGCCATTGAAGATATCGACATTCGACGCCTGCATCATGTACTAAATCAGCTCCATGCTTTTTGCATTGATATTCCTACCAATTACAGGCACGGGCGATACCGGACATTCCTCACAATGCGTACTTTACTATTTATGTAACTCTGGTGCGTCTTGTACATAGCATCGAATGGAGATCGTGGCCAGAGTGATCACAGTGGTGATCTTGTCGATCTCTTGCTATGCCATCAAAAACCCCATCATCTCTCCTAGGCCAAGCTTTAACCAAGCCACACATTAGGCAGTCGGAACAACACGTTCTAAGGACTTCGGACTCTCGGCCAAGTGATGCCGTGCCTATCAAAGTCCACTTGATGATCAACAAGTCCAGACCGGTGCAGGATGGTGGGTTTGATTGGGATTGACGGTTACTAGGCTAAAAGGGCAATCTCTCCCGCTTGGGAATATCGGCCCATTCATGTGCTTCGGTGGAGTTCTCTTCCTTTGGTATGGAATGTCCGATGTACTCCAAGTTCACTTGGTTTGTTTTGCAATGCAGCATCCATAGATTTATTGCAAGGCTGCAAGTTCAAAGGTTATAAGTTGGATGTTGAGACGTCATGTGATAGATCTCCAGCCCTGAAGGTTCCCAAACGTTGCGCCGAGCAACGCGTTCCTCTTCTCCTCCACTCTCCTCCATCCTCTTCATTTGAGGATTTTGAATTTTATCTTTTTCCCGTTGAAAGAGTTCGCGGGACAACTCCACAAAAGCACAGCTCTTAGCTTATTGGCCTTACTGCCCCTGCCAAGCAGGAACCATCGGGGTAATGCCGTTCATCATTGGCTGCAGACTCTCACTGCCCCTGACACTAAGTGTCTAGCGGGTCCATATGGCTGCCCACTAGTGGAGTTTTGCTTCAGGGGCACAGCTTTTTGGGGGTCCAAGGCTGCGCCCATAATTCCAGTTTGGGGGAGCAATTATGGAAATTATGGGAATTATGGGCAATCACGGACGAGCCGCTCATGAAAGTCGGGGCTACTTGCTCGACGCCGGAATTGCGCGCACATCATCCCAGATCTAACGCTCTTTTAGGCTAGCAGACTCGTGGACCTGAGCCGGGACCCTAGAGGCCGTGTCCCTTTTCTTGGTGCTTTTCCCCATCTCTTTCCTTCTCTCGTCTTGACCTTCATTCTCTGTGAGCACTGTGTCTGTCCTTGGCCATCGGCCGTATATTTTTTTTGTCACTCGTTTGACTTAGCCATTCGCTTCATATATTCATTCTTTATTGATATTTATCAATCTGCTAGGTCTTTCCCCCTGACACGATGAAGTTCCAGATCACATCCTTCCGCGCAGCGGCGCTTGTTGCCCTCATTGCGAGCGCTGAAGCCGCAAAACATAGCCATGGCCACAACCATCACCACGAGACTCGTGATGTGGCTCTGGGAAAGAGGGGTGGAAAGTGTGAGTTCCCCACTGACGCTGGCCTGGTGGAAATCACCCCGCATGAGCAAAACGCCGGTTGGGCTATGAGCCCCGACGAGCCCTGCGAACCTGGCAACTACTGCCCTTACGCTTGCCCTCCCGGTCAAGTGTCTATGCAGTGGGATCCCAAGGCGACGTCCTACTCTTACCCTATGTCCATGAGGGGTGGTCTGTACTGTGACGACGACGGTAAAATCCACAAACCCTTCCCCGACCGCGACTACTGTGAGTCGGCCACTGGTCCTGTCAAGGCCCACAACAAGGCTGGAAAGTCTGTCTCTTTCTGCCAGACTGTTCTACCCGGAAATGAGGCCATGCTTATCCCCACCATGGTCGATGAACTGGCCGATCTGGCCGTGCCCGGCATGTCCTACTGGTGCTCCACTGCTGCCCATTACTACATTAATGCTCCAGGTGTCACCGCGGAGGAAGGCTGCATTTGGGGTACCTCCGAGAATCCCGTCGGTAACTGGTCTCCGTACACCGCTGGTGCCAACATGGACGACAATGGCGAGACCTTCCTGAAGATCGGCTGGAACCCTATCTACTTGGAACCCACCACCCCCTTCCGCAATGTCAAGCCTGACTTCGGTATCGAGATTGAGTGTGAGGGTGGCGGCTGCAACGGCCTGCCCTGCAGGATCGACCCTGCTGTCAACAACGTCAACGAGATGATCGGTGAGCCCTTCGTTGGCGCTGGCGGCGCTACGGGCTGCGTTGTGACCGTCCCCAAGGGCTCCACCGCGCACATTGTTGTCTTCGAGAATGAGGGTAGTGGCAGCACTTCGTCCGAGACCATCGAGGTTTCCACCAGCACTCCTACCTCCACTAGCAGCTCCAGCTCCAGCTCCAGCACTAGCACTAGCACCTCGACCCCTACTCCTACTCCTACCAGCACTAGCACTACCGAGACCCTCACCTCTACCTCTACTCCCTCGGAGACTTCC
Organism: Penicillium mononematosum; assembly: GCF_028829835.1. NCBI lineage: Eukaryota > Fungi > Ascomycota > Eurotiomycetes > Eurotiales > Aspergillaceae > Penicillium > Penicillium mononematosum. The sequence continues at coordinate 3,013,666 of NW_026643271.1, forward strand.
ACCTCGACCCCGACTCCTACCTCTAGCTCCACCTCCACTGCTAGCTCCACCTCTTCTACGACCTCCGCCTTGAGCGTCACTAGCCCCAGCACCCGCCTGCCCAAGTCGAGCCCGACACTAAGCTATACCTACCAGCCGCACGTCCTGACTGGTTCTGCTGAAATCCAAGCGGCCTCCACGACGACCGCTGCCGCTGCCGCTGCGTCCACATCTTCCGCCACTGGCGGTGCTACCAGCGCTACCGTTTCCATGTTCACCCTGGCCTTCGGCGCCATTGCCGCCATGGTCATGAACATCTAAATCAGCTCCCCCTGATTCGGCTGTATTGACTGCACAATATTGCATATATGTACGGGGTGTGTACAGACACCACCTTGGGGCATCCTTTCCGCATTATATCTGCCCGCGGTAATCAATCTAATTGGAACTCCGCGGGCATTATTGTTCGATTCTTTCACATTTTTTTAATTCTTCTACATAATCCCCCTTTTTATGATTCTTCACATCCCTTGGATGCCCTTTCTTGACGACGCTCAACGTTGGACATTTTTACTCTGCTTCATGACTTTTTATATCCCTTTGCTCCTCAGCATTGCTCTTTTCTTTTCAGCTTGTTGAATATTCGCTTTTATTGCTTCTGGTACGCAAGGGGTTTTGCTTTTTGGTTACATATGACAGCTGGTTGAGACTGAAACCAACCGTGTCTTTTTGGTTGGACATTGGAAAAATAGTGTTCTTTGTTTTTATTCGTCAATCCTTACCACTGGGATCTTTTGCAATCCCGGCTAGGTCTTCATAGAATATACTGAGCGCTCTCTCACCAGTCGTCCTCGCTTTGATTCCCCCGGGTCAAGCATTCCACTGCCCTTGACATACTTGGTAGATATAAACAAAGATTGAAATTATCTATGTTCCGGTATATGATACGCCATATACATGCATCATTACTATCAGAGCCCGCATTTAACATACATAAATTATACGTAGGCAGATCCAAACAATTCCTTGCCCTCAATCCACATGTAGAAATCCCAATCCCAAACGCCAGACCGAAACGACTCAAGCATTCGATTCCCTGATAGGAACAATCATATCAGGTCTCCTCGCCTCAACAGCCAGCATGTTCAAATTCCGCTGTCTGGTCTCGCGCATGTAGTTTCGTTGCTCGTGGGACATGTCCTTGAACCTATCTGAGTCGTCAAGGCCGTAGAACATACTGTATACACTGAACCCAATGAGTGATCCTACAATGCAGCCAGCGATGATGAGGAAGATGTAGAGCGGGTATTTGTCGGGGTCGTCCATGCCACTCCGCTTGAGCAGGCTGACCGTGTTATCCATTGTGGAGGACTGTGTGATTTTTGCGTCTATTGTGGGTGGGATGGCAGGCATTGTGGTCTGAAGAAGACAAAAGGTCTCGTTAGTTATTGGGCAAGGGACATGGTGTGGGATTATATGGACACGCACTGTAGTCAAATGAAGGTGTCAATGTCAGATTCTTTCTTGTTGGTATACAAATGTCGATTCGAAGTAGTTTCTGTCAGAGGATTGGTTATAGAGATAGGAAACAGTAGACTACACTTAGTGTGCGAACACTAGCAGCTATATAAGTAAACATAACCTACACGCTAAAACCTCCTGTCTACGCCTAAGCAACTGAAACGCGAAGGGATTGCTAAAACCGACCATACAGTTGTGATATTCTTCCCAAATAGGCATGGCGGCCACGGATTCCCACGCCAAATGATGTCAGGACCCGAGCAGACCAATCAGCGTGGCTGTGTGACTAGTGGGTCGACCAATTAAAATCTGTGTTGGATCATGCGGAATGAATTCCAAGGATGTTCTAATTATACGGATACGGCCCTGGGAATTTTGACCGGAGAGTAAGCATCTCTCTTCTCAAGGACCGCTCTTCGGCCCCCAATTTTCAGGTCTAATCTGCTATAGTGGCTTGTCCTCGCTTCCTTTGATTTGATCTTGCTGTCTGCCGTGCCTGATTGGCTCGACGGCGCCTGCTCTCTCTGGGTCGTCGGGCCCGCATTGGATGCAGCAATTCGAGGATTGGGGGTTGCTGCAAGTCCGTTTGTTTGGGTCTTGCATGTCTCAGATAGCTCGGTCTCTTCCGTTGCTAATCTCATTGACTCGTCAAATGTGACTTAGTGTGACTCCAAGAAGCCCCACTGTCGCTGGACGGCGACGGTGTGGTGTGCATACTCCAGCTCAGCCATATCCATCCTTCCTTCTTCTGCAACGGCTTCAAAGGTGTATCCTTGCAATCAGGTTGCTATTCCTATCCAGTGTGGACTTGAGAGTTGTAGCTTTCGTTCTTCTTCCACCCAGAGCTGTACAGTATCTCTGTTTTTGGTCTGGCAGTCTTGCGGATCTGAACCCGCAGAATTGGATTCAAAGGTCTATTCTATTACCATATGATACAATATGACTTTTGAAGGTTTGGATTATCAATTGGAGGGAATATCTATATCGGAGTCGTATGATATAGATTGAAAGGATGCGATAAAGCAAAAATCTATTCATGCATAGCAGCCATAGTCACTCATAAGGACTGACTAGCCTCTCAGTGGCGTCTACTTTGTATAGATCAACTCTATCATCTCTAGTAACCCTTGGAATATTTGATCTCTTTTTCTACCCATTCTCTCGTGTTTCTCTCTATCTTCTAGTAGAGCAAAATTAACAGACACCGAGTATGAGACTGAATTTGCGAAGTTGATGGATCAAAAGATATATATAGGTTCAGAACCGCATTGTTTCAAGGAAAGGCGGCGTCGGCGGGTATGCTCAGTCAGCAAATCTTCACCCCGGCCTGCCCAACCGCGAGTCTTATCTTATACCTTTCCTTGCCACATTCCACATTCCACATTCCCTATGCCATATCCAAATGGAGACAGTATGCTATCCATGCTGGACATGTCGCAGCCGCCGCATTCAATGCGACCAGTCCGGAACACCATGCACCAAGTGCGAGAGAGCCGGCATGGAATGCTTCGACAAAAGACCGCTGAGGTGGGTCAAGGGCGTGGCGATTCGCGGAAAGATGCAAGGCCATTCGTATGAAGGTCTGGCAGATGGCACTCCTGTGCACACTTCAAGAATTAAGAAATCCGCGATATTGACACCGCAGAAATCGTCTCGTGCGCTGGTCCAAGCTTCTGCTGGCAGAAGAACCCTGCCGGTTACCTTGCAAGACCCGTCTATGGCAAACCTAGATCAAACTTCGAAATATTATATAGACTACTGTAAGATTCACATGCAAAGGGAGCTCTGGCACCGGGGGTATTAATAGCTGACATCGCATTCAGATAACGAACGCATATGCAAATTGTTCATTGTATACGACAGCGCCAGAAATCCATTCCGGAGTCTGATCCCCTTCGGGTTGAAAGATCCGGTCTTACAGAAGGGCATACTTGCTCTCGCGGCGCGACATCATGCCAATACAGGCCAGTCGTTCCATCAACTTCAAGCTCCGACATCCGCTGGTCGCTTTGATGCCAATCGCGATGCGCTACTTTTCAAACATCAAGCCATGGAAGCGCTCTCTCGAGTACTTAGTGACGGAAGAATAGAGAAGAGCGACACAACTGTCGCTAGCATATTTCTTCTTATTTTCCTCGATCTCCTTGAATCCGGAAGTGAAGGCTGGAATTTCCATCTCGAGGGTGCGAAGAGTTTGATTACATCCCACCGGCCGCTGCTGGAGGCGCAAGCTGGAATTAATAATGGACCTGGCGAGACGGTACAGCAGATCTGGGAGTTCATCTCCAGCCAGATTCATTTGTGAGTTACACTAAGCCAATTGGATGGTATAAAGCCATGCGGGAGACTGACTTACAAAATAGAATCGAAACACTGGGGGCAACATTTTTACGACCAAAACTACTGTCTGAATTCATATTTCACGGCCAAGCAGAGAGGCAACCGCATGAAGAAATTGAACAGTCTTTCCTTGGATGTCCGGAGTTCCTGTTGACGGCGATACAATTTCTCTCTAACGAGAGGGACGCCATCGCAGGACAGTTGCCGGACGGCGCTGCTCTCCAAACGCATATAACAAATACCACCGCGATGATGGAACTCATCCAAGACTTTGACAGTTACGCCTGGGCTTCGAGTGTCCAACGCTCCGGACAGTCTTCGCTAGACGAAATCAATAATCTCTGCACATTATCGCAGGCGTTCAAAACCGGGGCCTTGCTATATGGGAGACGCATTCTTGATGCACTCACAAAATCCACCACAATGCAGGATGATTTGGTCTCTGAGCTGTTGGGTCTGATCGATAGTTTGAAAGACGACGAGGCGCTTTTCAAATGTGTTCTGTGGGCTATCTTCGTGGCGGGCTTGGAGTGTCGGTCTCGGGCCCAGAAAGACTTTTTGGTCGAATCTTTAGAGAAGTTCTGGACTGCTACGAGATGCTTGAACGTTATCAATGCAGCCAAGATCCTGAAAGATTATTGGGACCAGGAAGAACGCTTGGAGACTTCGTCGCAGTGGATATTTGATATTGGTCGATTGGGTCGTGACTGTCTTCTCATATAACATAATAAGCATCGAATATAACCAAGATCTCTCATCAAAGGTTATACATAGAAAGTCGCATTCATAAATTAAGCCTTTTTTTGGCTCTTGTCTGTTCTGCGTAGCCAACAAACTAAGTAGGGGGCAAGATATATACATAACCAGACGTTTAAAAGACCAACAAAATGGCATATAAAAAGGACTACCCCAGAAGACCAGGCCGCTCATGCGACTATCGTTGTCCATGGACGTGATCTAGCACTCTAAGTTTGCTGTCACCCCAAGAGCGACTTGAACGCCTGGAGCAAGTCATTCTTCAGGTCCTCCCAGTTCTCGAGTCCAACGCTAACTCTCAACAGCTTCCGGTCAACTCTGGGATCCGACAAAGCCCGCCACTCAATCAAAGACTCAACCCCGCCTAGACTAGTAGCATGCTGGAAGAAGTGAAGCTTAGTTGGCAAAACCTTCGCAAACTCCTCATTGTCCAAGACAATAGAGAAGACAGGTCCAAAGCCATTCGGCATCTGCTTCTGCAACCACGGCTCGTCCTGCAAACTGGCATGGTAAATCTTCTTTAAAACCGATTGAACAATCATCTCGTCACTGCCCTCAGCAGGAGATGAGGCTTGCATAGCAGCATGAAGCCAGGAAATCAACCTAGCCGAATTCTGGCTAGCCCGCTGAACCCGGACCTCCAGCGTGCGCAGACTCCGGATCCCGAGCCAGCTCTCCATATTCCCCATCACACTGCCAAGCGCGATTCTATCCTCAAACAACTGTTTCGTCCAATCGGCTCGCTTGGTAGCAAGCACGCCACACAGCATATCGCTATGTCCACCGAAATACTTCGATCCGGAATGCATGACGATATCCGCGCCCCAGAGGAACGGATCCTGCAAACCAGGCGGTGCAAACGTACTATCGACAATGAGGAATGCGCCGCGGGAATGGGCTTTGCGCGCGTGTTCCTCGATGCTGAACGCCGTGCCCAGCGGGTTGACGGGCGTCTCTAGTAGGATGACATCACCGGCATCTAGGCTTTCGGTGGGACAGTCGAGGGGGGAGTTTCTGTAGCCCGGACAGACGCGATACTACCGAGATGACTTCGTGGCTGCCGTGGTATCCCTCGCCCACGGAGATGCGGCGCGGGTTGAGCAGTGTCAGAGCAGCGTGCAGGGCGGCTAGTCCTGTTGAGTAGCTCACTGCGTGGCCGCCTATTAGGGATGAGAGCACTGATTCGAAGCGAGTCGCGTTTGGTGCGAACTCGCGGGAATAGACATAGTTCTTGCCGTTGAATTCATCCTAGATGGGACGGTTAGTTGGGGTTGGGGTTATGGCTGGCTGTGTGTTGGCTTGGGACCTACCACCGGGTCTTCGGATGGGACAAGTTGGTCTGGATCATTGGGGTATCTGAAGATCGTAGAGAGATGGATTGGGGGTGCGACGTCGGTCACTAGATTTAGGACATCGTCTGCATGCAATGCTTTGGTGGAAGGGTGGGCATTGTTAGAGGCCATTTTGCTTATTGGAATCTTTGTGAATTGAAAAAGAGAAAATTGAGATTGAGAGGGTCTTTATATCTTTGATGCTCTTCCAAAGTTGGCCCTATCACCGTTGAGACCCACTCCCGTCAACTTCCCAAAACGGAAATCCCCGCAAGTATAGGGTGGCAAAGCATCGAAGAAAAAAAATCATGGAAGTTATGGTTGTAGATATCTAGTACAACATATATCTAATGTATGGTATCTCTAATATCACCTTGAAGCCATAAGAATCACAGAAGACACAAGTCTGAGATCTTTCGATAGCAAGAGCCGTCAAGCTCACAAGGTAACTACATGTAGAATTAAGATCTCTTAGCATCGCATCTATATCCCAAGAAGATATCTGTTTCCCCATCTCTCCATCCCATCTCTTCCATTTCATCTCCCTATTTACCACATCCTTTAGCACCCGAAGCTTCCCCACTATGGAGGAAGACCATGTCCAGGGTAAGTCATCATCTAAATTTCGAGTTCATCCATCCTGATGATATTCAGAGTGCTCAGCTGCGAGCTTCCTGACCTCGAATGAGTTCAATTTACTGCTAGACGAGATCACAGCCCGCTGCAACAGACAGACAAAGGAGATCAACAAATGGCTTCTCTACACCCAAGATTTCAAACGGACTATTGCCGATACGTTGGAGCAGGAGAGCCTCAAGAAACAAGGCGCTGATATCAGAGCTATGTGGCCACTCAGAACTCCCAGAACTCCCCGAACCCCCAGAACACCGAAAACATTGAAACCAAACCAAATGCCTAATTAAACAAATCATTCCATTGTTTGAGTTGTGTGGAGTCTTCAAGTTTCGAATGTGAGAAAACAAAGGGCAACCCGATAAAGTGGTGACCCTGGTGACCCCAAGGTCTCATCGGCCCCATCGGCCTCTCCCCCACATCTTCTCTTCTAACAACTCATCACGCCAAAATGCCTCCCTCGGTTCAAACGGTAAGGCCTCACGGTCTATTCCCTTTTTTTTTCCTTTCTTCTTTCGCATACGCATTCCATGATCGGGGCACTTCCCCTAGATCTCACTACCTAGAGCTCACAAGGCTACCCCGCACTGTCTACATAACGCCTGCCTGCCCTGCAACTCCCATGCGCGCCTGATATACAAACCAAATAACTAACATGGAATCAAAGACCAGGCTAGTTTCCACCCTCCGCTTGCTTATCCCCCGTCTCCGCCTCCTACAAAAGAAAGACACAGGCTCCTCAGTCGTCCAACGCCGCGAACTCTCCCAGCTCCTCAGCGAAGGCCGCGATGCATCAGCGCGCATTCGAGTCGAAAATGTCATTGCAACCGATATTGCAGTAGAGGTAATGGAGATGGTCGAGCTCTACTGTGAGCTGCTGCTTGCGCGCGCAAACGTGTTGGATCAGATGGCCTTCAGCGACCAAGGGACCCGCGCGAGACTTCGCGCCAAGGAATTGCTCAAGAAGCGCACCCAAGAACAAGCTGGTGCTACGGTATCAACCACCGCAGGCGTCAAGGGTGCTGGGGGTGCTGGGGAAAGCACAGGCTCGCGATTCGGGTTCTCTTGGCTGGGAGGAGGAGCGCAAAAGAAGGAGGCTGAGCGGCCTTCGCCGACAACGGCATCTGGTAGTGCGGAGGACTCTGGTGATGGGCTTGCGGATGACGATAACCCCTACATGGATACTGCACTCGATGAGGCTGCTACTGTGGTCTTCTACGCGTGGCATCGTTTCCCGCACGAGGTGCGCGAATTCACTATGCTTCGCACTATGCTGGGCGAGCGATACGGCAAGGAGTTTATGACTTTGGCGCAAGATAATAAGGTCGACTCTGTCAAGGTTCCTGATCGGCTTGTCAAGGGCTTGCGTGTGCGTCCTCCGGGACACGAACTTGTTGAGAGTTACCTGCGAGAGATTGCGAAAGCTTACGGCGTTGAGTGGCATGGAGCCGAACAAGAGCTGGGAAATGCGCCGCAAGAATTTGAGGACAATCGCGGTGATGGTAGCGGTGACGAAGAGGAACCCCAATTACCGCAAACTCCTGGCAAGCAGCAAGGAGACTCGGCCTCAACGCCGGACCTCTCTGAAGCAAGGCGTGCCTCGGAGACCAGTGAATTGACCAAAGCCACGCCTCCACGTGGACTCGCTGCGGGGCGAAGTCCTGTTAGTGTTGCGCCGCCGGCCCCCAGAACGGACAATCCACACCCCAGAGTCAAGCTTCCCGGCACTGAGGGGAAAGCCGCTGCTGTTTCAAAGGAGGATGCTGGCTCCAAGAGCAAGAGTAATAACAATGGGATACCGGAGCTGGATGAACTGACGCGAAGATTTGCGGATTTGAAGAGGAGACCATGATTGAGAGGCCCAGTACCCCAATATCTACCAGAATTCAGCCCTCAGCGCCTTTGATTTAGCCATTAGCCAGTTTTCATGTTGGTTTCATTTCCTATGCCTTGGACAGAGCTTCGCTAGGTCGAATGTCTTATTTCTAGCCCCGCATAATGCATCACATCTCCTCATTTTAAACGATTCATGTTAATTTCAGTTGACTGGCTATCCGTGAAATACCAGATTTTAAATTAGACCAGGTGGTTCCCCAAAAATGACAGGTCATATTCATCGCAGAACTCCGAAGGTGGAGAGTCCGTACTTCCAACGTTGAAGACAAACAAATCTGAGATGATGTTACATTGGAATTAGCAGTTTCTCAACATATTATATGTCAAAGAAGATCTAGGTCAACATAATAATTAGGGACAATAAAGAACAGCCTATATAGTACCCAGGTAGCCAATCTATAAAGCCAACGAACTAATAATCTACCACGTGATAGAAGCAAGGCACACCTTTCTCCAGACCTGTGGGTTTTCAGTTATGTATCACCTAAATTAAATGAAACAGGCTAATGATATATTGCCCCAATATCGAATTCTATTCAATATTTGAGACATTAAAGCAACATTTGCATTAAAGCAGTACAGATCGAAACCCCCGTTGCCCGTTGGAGCTACGCACGGGGACCCGCAAAACCCAATCGCATCGATTCGATACACCCGCCCCGAAAAACCACAGCCATGACACAGACTTAATATGACCTCCGAATCCCCTGCAAAACCGACCGTACTCCCCAGCTAGCGGTCGCTAGACAGTGCGACAACCCTCCCGAGACCCCGAAAACGGCCCCAAAGAAAAGGCCCAAATACTATGCCGGTCTATATGCTCCACGGCTTCCGCTGGCCCCGCGCCGGGTTCACGGGGATCCGCGTATACATCGTACTCCACAATCTCGAAGAAGCAGCAGCGGAATACATCCAGCAACCGCTGACGACCGAGCTCATTGCAGAATCCTTCCACAAAACACAAGCGGACCTCGTGAACCGGCTACCGGAGCTGTCGTTTATCGAGCAGTATGACCCCGCCGACGAGACGAGTGGCACCGTCAGCCAGGACTATGCGTATGTTTCAACGCGGGTTCTGGAGATTCCGGAGGATGGGAGTGGTGGCGGCGGAGCGAATATCGAGGATTGCGTGGAACAGGGCTCTGGGTTGACGGATGACCAGACGGCGGCGCTGGAGGAATTGCGCGATCGACTAGCCCCCGGTGAGAAGATCGGCTGGTATCTTGTCTACAATGGGGATCCTGAACGGTGGTATCCTGACTCTGAGGACGAGGAGGATTACGAGTCTGAGGAGGACTCTGTGGATGAGAGCCAGACTCGGCGCCAGAGTCAGGTGCAGAGCCAGAAGGGGGATAGAAATACAGAGCCTCCTAGTCCTCAGAGCTATACGGTATGTGGTTTCTTCCTTTTTATTTTCTGGTTTACTTGCTTTGTTTCTTGTTTTGCGGACTTCCTCTCAATCTCACTGTTATATCTACATGGTTGCTAATGGGGTATTTCTAGAGTCGCCTGACGAGGTTTTGGAATCGGATGAGCTCGGGGTGAGGGCTGTGGCTAGGCGCTATGAAACATGGCAAACCAGCCCGATTTATTCCGTCACGCAGTGTCACTCGTTGCCTCGTTACATGTGTTACACCGGACTGTGATGGGGGTCTTTAACGAATTCTACGCTTTATGTCTGTTGATACTCTATGTTTTGGAAAATACTGTTATACTAGTTCAGTTGATGTATTAAATGTCTCATGGAAACGGAATTGCTTGAGGATTCAGTAGAATAATTAGCTATAATTCTCCAATATGCGCTTCTATTTCATCTCCATTTTCTATAGAAACCGATCTGGGCGGTGAGTTCGGGCAATATGGGAGGGGAGCTTCGATAACGGGAGCAGCGGAGACCATCCAAAGCTTGTCGCAACACTCCCCCCGAGTGGTTTCATAAATGCTGACCAGGTAACATCCTGGCTTTCTATCGCAATGGTCCTCTCATTTATCCTGGTTCAGAATCGCCAGTGAGTGGATGTCCGCCCCGGTCAATTTCGATTTCAACGCTGATGACGGTATAGGGGGAAAACGCGCCTGGCGAAATGGTACTCACCGTACAGTGTGAGTGTTGCCAGAACCTGTTTGCCAATACATAATTGGAACTTTCAGCTGACACCGGCTTATAGGATGAAGAGAAAGTCAAACTGAAAGGCGAGGTTTGTCCAAACAATACCACCCGCACCCGCACCCGCACTTGCTCCGAGGTTCCCATCCCACTAACCACCGACAACCGTCTAGGTTCATCGCCTCGTCGCCCCCCGAGATCAGAAATACCAGTCCAACTTTGTTGAGTTCCGTCGGAGTACCAAGGTCGTCTACCGAAGATATGCTGGTTTGTTCTTTTGCGTCTGCGTCGATGCGAATGACAACGAGTTAGCCTATCTCGAGGCTATCCATTTCTTTGTCGAAGTGCTGGACCAATTCTTTGGCAATGTGTGCGAGCTGGATTTGGTCTTCAATTTCTACAAGGTGCGTGCAAGTCGCTAGGCTAGCGATGAGTGCGCTATTCGACATGAACGTTGCATGAGCTATGATACTGACCACGTGCGCCGGATTTATAGGTCTACGCAATCCTGGACGAAGTCTTTCTCGCAGGCGAGATTCAAGAGACAAGCAAGCAGGTCGTTCTCACGCGATTGGAACACCTGGACAAGTTGGAATAGAAGTGAACGATACTCGGATTCGGGAAACTATACGGGGCCGTTGCCGATTACGGACCCGACTGCATTGGACAAATCAGATCAAAAAAACAGTCATTTGCATGGAGTTTCAGGTGTATCGGTGGCTTTCAGACAATATTAGTGCTGTTCATGTTCATATTAGGGAGGATTATTCTGGAGATATCAAATCATCGGTACAGTTCATGCCACCACTTAAGGGTACCTCAATCTGTTTGCTGCCAAGCATTTCGCTCGTATTCTCTTTCCGCCAGCGTCCCCATGGAAAACCGCTCGGGTCACGGTTCGGGGTATAGCTGTGTTGTCACTGATTGCCGAAATCACTGCCGTCGGTGGATGCCTGGCGGAGACGGAATGCGCAATCTTGGCTCGATAGACCAAGGAGCTTTAAGCTCAGGTTAGATTGCAATGTTCAGCCCTGTTTCCATCGTATAGAGGGGCTCCCCAATTGGTCATGGCTTGGTGAGGTGATCATAGCCTCGATGGCGAGCGTTGGTCTAAGGGTCTTGGCACAGCACATTTAAGGAGCTGTGTCGCTGTTGACCCTTAAAAAGGGTCTGCTTTGGTGAGACAGTCTCCTTGTTTTCCTTTGCTTTTACTACATTCGACTGGCCATGCACGTTCCAGGTTATATCACGTGGAATCTCTGGAACAATTCCATTCATCATAGACTATGATAACCGTACTGTCTACACAGCCTCACAGAAATCTGCTCAGATTTGTTGCACACGTGACGAATACCTGATTCGACCCCGTCCGAGTATACTTTCCCCGAATGGAAAATATCTCAGCAACAACGGGACGATCAGTTCAACCGTGACAATACTGATTCGTGACAGCAGAATTGCGGAAATCCTCAGACATTACCCCGTTCCCTGTCGATGAAAACCATGCGAAACTTCGTTTCTGACATGCCCAACGCCAACTTCCCCTGATCGATACCTGGGTGACGACTGCTTTAAGGTCCGTGTCAAATCGGGCAGAGTGTCTTCCCCGTGATAGGCAGCATGGGCGGACGATCCAGGAGAAGGGCCCCATCGTGACCGACTGGCTGAAACTGTTACATACTTTCCGCGGCGTTGAGAGGAAATTAGACTAGGCTTGACATGTGGAGCTCGCCACTGCAGTCTCGAACGAGCCAAATTCAATCAATCTGATGGAGCGGGCGCGCCGGATTCTCGTACCCGGAACGATATTCCCCTGGGCGGAACAGCGAGATGATCTGCTTGGAACATTGTGGGCCACGCTTGGCAGACACAATTCGAGCTGTTCTGTGTGGATAGGAGATGATATACGGAGTATGGAATGCTCCGTACAACACGACATTGCAGGCTCATACATAGTAGATGAGTCTACAATAGTGACGAGCCTACAATGTCTGTTGTATGTGGTGTATTCAAACCAGCACGGGCCTTCACATTCGGAAATACTCTCCACAAGTTGAAGGTGTACGCGTTCCCATTTAAAGCCCCACCAATGACCGACATTGCATGGATCGTCAGTTTTGCCGAAAAGACTGATCAAAGAATATTTCGAATTTCGAAGTGTACGTGGATCGGCCTTGGCGCGGCAGACAACCTTGGAATAATTACTCCGCGGTAATTTTCCATTTACCAACATTTCAATGGACACGATACCATACAAACCATACCATACAGACAATACCATACACAACTCCACAAAACGCTCCCCCCTGACAATCCTTGACATCCCTGTGCGTCAGCCTGTGACGTCTCTCTACGCGCCGTGCATTGTACAATATGTATACATTATACAATGACTTTTCAAGGTACGTATCCCGTTGTCTTCCGTTGTCTTTTAAAGTGTACAACATACAGGTACTTTTTATACACAATCCACTTCAGGAATGAAGGGCCAAAAGCCAAGAATACATAATGGAAACATTGCCACTGGGAGACATAGTTCTCTCTGGAAAAAGTGGCTCGGGCCTCGTCATTGGTACTGACCGGATGCCCACTCGCTTCAATTTGTTATCTCCCTTGGAGATCAGTTCAGTACCAAGTCTGGACTCTTTTTTAGCTGATCTTTCTTTTTTTTAATTTTTGCATTTTTGGTATTTATTCATTTACTCTTCCCCTTATCTCCATATCGATCTCTTAAAAACCCCCCTTCTAGACTTTTTCCATAAGTCTTGTCCTTTCTTTATCCAGCTCTATTACTTCCTTTCGTTTATACCATCTACACCTCTTTTCTCTCTATAAAAGTTTCAACCGTATCGAATTACAATTGAGCTCATAAACATCCCACCATGTCTCTCATGCTCTCCGATAATCTGGCTCCCCAGCCCGTGACCGACATCTTCACCAATGACACAAACATTGACCGCCGAAAGTGCCACCGCACAGTGCCTATGAAGGTCCTTGCTCTGGGCGTTGGTCGTACTGGAACTGCCTGTGAGTATGATGTTCTGTGTTGCATTGGACTTGGTGTATATACCAGGTCTGATAGGAAGGAGGAACATATAAACTAACTATTAGTTGACAGCTCTCCGCAAGGCCTTTGAGCGTCTGGGCTATGGCAAGTGCTACCACATGATGTGCGCAAGTGTTGAGAACCCGCCGGATTGCCTGATGTGGCACGATGCTCTGAACGCCAAGTACAACGGAATCGGCGAGTTCGGCCGCAAGGAATGGGACCAGCTTCTGGGTGACTGCCAGGCCGTCTGTGACTGGCCTGCCTGTGCCTTCGCAAAGGAGCTGATCGAGGCCTACCCCAATGCAAAGGTCATTCTGACCACCCGTGATGTCGACCCATGGCACGCGTAAGTCACAGCCACACCTTACAGATCTGTATTTCTGGTCTAAAGAACTACAATACTAACAAACCACCAGATCCGTCATGAAGACCGTTTACTGGCGAGTGTCAGACCCAGAGCACAAGTTCGTGTCGAACTTCAGCTGGGCCGCTGGCATGTACTACCCCATGCTGAACAAGTTCTTCGAGACATTCTTCCGCGGCGACTTCCCCGGCAAGGGCAAGCAAGTCTACGAGGACCACGTCGCCGAGGTCCGCAGCTTGGTTCCCCCTGAGCGTCTGCTCGAATATAACATCAACGACGGCTGGGGCCCGCTCTGCGAGTTCCTCGAGGAGGAGATCCCTGATACCCCTTTCCCCCGCGGCAACGACATGGCCGACTTCTACAAGCGCTGCAGCACCCGCAACCGTCACCAGATGATGAATGCTGCCCTCCAGGCCGTCACTATTGGTGGTTCGCTGCTTGCCGCTGGCTTCGCTGCCACTCTGGCTTTCAAGCGTTTCTCTCCTCGCTAAAATTCTCGCCCTTGCACCTTAGACATCTTTTTTCCTTTTCTTCATATTCCCCATATCTCACTTTTGCTGGCTGCTAGCGTGCGCAGGCGCATCTAGTATGTCGCCGGACCCGGTGGTCGTTGTTGCTTTTTGCTGTTATCCTTGGAACAAACCACTGCATCTATCATCTCGATCCCTTGTTTTTCATCTCCAGTTTCTCATAATTGGTTTAATGAGAGGCGTCTTGGAGAACAAAATCCGGTAATATAACAGTACATACTATTTCTTCTATTTTTTACCATCATTCCTTATGCAAGTGTGCTGTGCGTGCACATCAAACCATCCCCAGCTTTCAAATGAGGGATACACACCACAGCGGACCCGCTTCCCCGAGGCTCTGTCATCATCATGCATTGCCAGGTGCCTAGAGGCAAGGGGCGCCTAACCTTGGCTACGAACAGCCTTACCGCCGACTTTTTCGAAGGATCACGGTCAATGCAAGGCGCACATGGAGTAGAGCAATTTATCAAACAAGCCAACTGAAGGCTGCAAAATGTATACGAATGAACAATTGATTCTGAGGTTTGCAGCATACAACATACACAAGAACAGGAATTCACTCATATTGCCTCAGTTGTACATGTACATATAGCAGCTTCGGCAGGTAAATAAACACTAGCTATTGACACCTTCTAAATCCGCTGTCCACACCGTCCACACCCGGTCTCAAGCCCTCTCCACTCTCGTACTCGTACGAAACCAAGAACCGAGAGGAAAGGTACCAGCCACACTTTATTGGAGAGATGCCGGTGGATATTCCTTGGTTAGTGGCTTGGCGGTCGATGGGGAAATGGACCCACATTGATTACGTGGACCCGCGATACAGTAAGTTACTTGTTATTGTTACGTATGTTATAACGCTGTAATGAATATCGGAATAACTGATACTGCTTTTCTCTGTTCGTTTAGATCACTTCTTTAATTCTGGGCTCCGGAGCGGGATTCTCTTAGAGGCTTAAATCGAGGATTCAGAGCTTTGACAGAAATACGCAATATAGGCCTAGGCTTCGGGTTGGCGTACGTGGACTAACGACACCTGCAGTTGTGTTCGGTTCATTTCGTCGAGTGATTATCTTGGGATTGAGTGGTTCGGCGACACTTGTGAGCTTTGAGCTTCGGGGCTATTCGGGTATGAACTGGTGGTTCTGGGGATTGCGCCGCGTTTGCCGCATGAGAGAGGTATCTCAGCTGTGGTCATGGACACCGATAGGTCCTCTTTCAGTCTTATGCGTCGAGAGCAGTATAAGATCCCACTTTATCTAATATCTTATCTACCCGCCGTGGCTTCAAGTGTTGAATGGTTTATAGCGTCTAGCATGGCACCAGGAGAATCTCATACGGCTCCTATTCACTTGAAACGCTGCACAGAAAGTCAAGAACTCAAATGATCAATCGACATGTCTTGGCTGTGGTACGACAGTATCCATATCCTTGTCCGGTGTTTACCTCTAAATTATGGATACTAAACGTCCATAATGACGAACTTGTAGGTTCAAATCTAATGCACGTGTACCAACATAGCCCGCGTATGCTCTGACGACGCACCATACGCCACCGCTATACCTTACCCAATCCACACTTCCAATTCACTGTAAGCAACGATTTCTTCTCAGCCACATGCACGTGGCTTTTAGCTTTTAGCTTTATCGGTGCGGGAACCTTGGAAGCCCGATCCGGTGGTTGCACCTCCCGAACAGGATAAGTCTACAACATTGTACGCGGGATTCCAACAGCTGCCCACCTGATTTTGGCTAGTGCCCGGCAGGTAACAGAGTGTTTATCCATGGTCCCGTATCCGAGACATGCCCAGGTGTTACATGGTTGAAGTGTCAGGCTCATCCCGAACCTCGACAAGAATTGAAGACGAGCATACGAAACAGTATCTCGGAGTCATGGTATTCGAGACTAGTTAGCGCCAGCCACATCACCTTAGTCTTGCGGCCATGACGTGGCCCTTGAGAAATACCCGTACCGTCACATTATCTGGATTACAGGTATTAGGGGGGGGAGAAGAAGCAAACAACAAGGTTTTCCGCAGCAATAATTAGACGATCGAAATCTTTGGAGAAGATCATGCTAATGAGGGGGGAATGATGATCATTTTACCACGATTTTGCGCGAGTAACCAATTGCCGAACACTCCCCACAACTTAAACAACACAAATTTTAGTAAGACTGGGCATCTTGGCACTAGACGGGTGTTGGTCGAATTACGCTTGACTAAACATCTGTTTCAAGCTTTATATGGCTGTTAGCCAATGGATATAGACGATCGGCGTAATTGATACCCCACTATATCTGCAAAAAGTATGCATTGACAGGTGGAGAGGGATTCGTACACTGTTGGTTCACCTTGTGTCTCTTTGCCATCTTTGGTCTTGCGTCTTCTCTTTGTCTTTTTTTCTACACTTCTACATGTTTTATCTTCAATATAATCTCTCTTATATACATCTTTTGCATGATCTCCTTTCTATTTGGCTCTACCCATTGTATTTCTTTTTGTATCTCACGTCGGGAGTGGTGTTAAAGGATCCATGGGCGCCTCCATATCTTCCTCTTTGAGGACTGGGCCGCTCTTCTTTCTTGGTATTCTCTGCTTATGCGCTATTGATAGCGCACTTGGAGAGGATACCTCTTTCTACAAATCGGTCAGTGAAATTGATTTACCCCTAAGTGTGCTCTTTGACTGAAATTATTATCGCGAGATAGAGACCCGACATATACCCGCCCGTCTTCAATGTCGAAAAGTCCAATCCAGACAAGCTCAGCCCGGGCTACATCTTCATCACACCATACGAACTACAGAACCCCGGCCCATACATTTACGACAACACAGGGGTAGGTCTTTATCTTGCGGGGTTGAGATTCGTCCACGATGGGAAACTAACTCGTTATGCGGTCACTAGGAATTAGTATGGAGCGGCTGGGGTATTTCGGGGCCAGGCAACGCCCATGGCCTCCACGTGTGTAAGTATAAGGGCGCGGATCACCTATGTTTCTTCCAGGGCAACCAGCAAAAAGGATACTGTCGCGGGCATGGTATCATCATGGATAAAAACTACCGAGTCGTGCGATCAGTTCAGCCGGGTGGAGGAATGGCCTCGAGCGACATGCACGAATTTCGTCCCATCAACGATGGCAAAACCGCTCTCATGACCATCTACCAGCAACGGCAATTCGACATGACACCGTGGAACGTCAAAACTGGGGTAGGGTGGATTATGGAGAGTGTTTTCCAGGAGGTGGAGGTGGAAACCAACAAGGTCCTGTTTGAATGGCGGTCTCTCGATCATGTTGATCCATCGTCGAGCTATACATGGCCGGCTCATACGGACACTTCTGGAACGGGATTGAACGTGCATGAGCCTTGGGATTACTTCCATATCAACTCCATCGACAAGAATGCTGCCGGTGACTATCTGATTTCGTCGCGGCATACTTTGGCCGTCTACAAGATCTCCGGTACGGATGGCTCGGTGATGTGGAGGCTTCACGGCGCGCAGCCCTCTTTCCGGAATATCAATTTCAGCTTCTCGCAACAGCATGACGCCCGGTGGTTGTATGAGAATGCTACGCACACCTTTCTCTCACTTTACAACAATGGCTATAACGGCTTCAACAAGACCCATACCTATTCAGCGGGCATGATCATCATGATCGACCACGAGGAAAAAAACGGCCCTTCAGATCCGCAATTACGTCCCAATCCAACACGACCTAGTGAGCTCCAGCCAGGGAAACCTTCAAATGCTCCCCTAACAGAAATGCCTTCATCGGATGGGGAAATAACCCGTTCGTATCCGAGCACGACCAGGCGGGCAATCTACTGTTCTGGGGCTCTTTCGCTAAAGACACCGTGATGAACTACCGCGCAATGAAGTTCGAATGGGACGGTGTACCAACAGACTCACCTGCTCTATGGACATACTCCCGAAGCGCGGAACGATTATCCCCTACCAGCTTCTATGTCAGTTGGAATGGTGCAACTCGCGTCAACAAATGGCGATTTTGGGGAGCGATGAACATGACCGGACCTTGGACCTTGCTGGACGAGGTTTCCAAAACCGGCTTCGAGACAGAATACACCAACTCCAGTTTCTACCTTTGGGCTAAGGCCGAAGCGGTGGACCGCGAGGGCATTGTGCTGGGAGAGTCCGAGACCAAGTATACCTTTGTGCCCTCGTCCGAGCTGAGCGAATTCTGCGCCGACTCTACCTGTTTCGATGCACAAGGATATGGATATCCCGGTGAAGAGGCAGCCGTCCCTTTCATTCCGCCAGTAGGTGTCAACACCGTGCCGTGGATTGACCCCAACAACCCGGGCTCCAATATTTGGACACATCCCTCGAGCTATCCCAGTCCTTCCGGTACTCCGAATTACTCGGACGGGTGGGACATTGGCCGTGAGTATATCCAGAAGATAATTTCTATTCCATCAAGCAAAGCTGACAATGTCACAGGTCTACTCGCCTGGGGCACCGTTCTCCTCGTGGTGATCCCGCTCTTCGCGGGAGCCTTCCTCGGACATCGATACTATACCAGGCATTCGTTAAATCAATCGGAGGATCAGGAGTCCTCTGGGTTGATGAATGAGATGGCTGAGCGGAAGCACCCTCCCTTACAGGCCACCGATCTCCCCTGGTGGAATTGGCGGCGATGGTTCAGCGAGGACGAAGCAACTTCCTATCTCCCGCTCGGTGAGCGGCGTCTATACAGTCACAGGCGCTCTCGTTCGCGCAACGAATAGTGACTCCTCATTCTTTACTCTTTTTCCTTTTTTGCTTCTTCTTTGCATCTATACCACTAGGTACTCAGCGCTGTACATACATGCTAACATAACGTATAACTCATATACATATCGCTCTTGAAGCTGGGTTCTGACGCGTTTTTGCTCTTTCCAGTCATTATCTATTTCAATTTACAAGAAGACAATAACTCTGGGGTAAACCGTAAAACTTATATATCAAATATATATATGGCTCTGGTTTGTATCGTATATAAACATTGGCAGAAACACTTGACTCCGACGACTTGAAAGGTAATATCAACAAAAACAAGCGAACAAAACATCACACGACGGGAATTTCAAGACGAAAAAGCAGTAGCAGGAAGGACAATGATAGCAACAACAACAATAACAATGAAGTTTCAAAATGAGATAAATCCCTTCGGGCGGTTACCTCTTGCGTTGACTGCTGCCACTGAGGCTCGCAAATTTGTCCAGATTGAGACGGCCAACCGGTTGTCGTATTTTTCCCTTTCCAAAGGTGGCATCGGCAGGTCCTTGTCCTCTAGAATCGACAGTAGTTTTTGGAATCCGAAACCCGCCATCTCGCTGAATTCGATTGCCAATATCCGCGGAACCCGTCCAACATTTTAGCTCCAATAGTCTTCGGTACTCTGAGGTGCCAGCTTTTCTCGCTCAAGAGCATTGTGATACCTAGGTAAAACCAATCATATCCATCCATCAATATTTAAGTGACTAAGCCCACTAGAGCCTCTAGGGCTCCGCCCGGGTCAACCTTGAAAGGCGCACGCGGCTCAACACATCGCTAGGCAACTGGGCTCGAGATAAAGCCTTGCTGCCTACGCCCTCTCCCACAAGCAATAAGTAGTAACTTACTCCATTTCCTACATGGTATTTAAGCCTTTGATAGACCTACAATCAAAATTTTGGATACCAGTTTAACTGACAGCCTTTCGTCCTTCTTAGCACGCCTTGTTGGCAATGTCTGTTTCATTGGAGGAATCAAGTCCTTTGGATAGTCATTTTCGGGACGCTCTTCCTTCTATTTTGAAAAAGTCCCGCAACACTGAGATCTGGGGTGTTGATTTGAAGCACGCGGAGTGGCAGGTACTGGAGGTGATCTTGGAGAAGGTATTCGGACTACTGGCACCACTGACATTCGTCACTAACTTAACAATAGTTTCTCAGACGCCATTCCGCAATCCCAGCACTTCAAGTGTCCAGGGCAAGCGCCTCACTCGAGAAAACTTTAGACCGGAGACCCTTCTTTGACCCGAGGGCTTTCCTTGCTGAAGCAGAGTCCATCCTTCCAGACTTGGACCTGTGCCATATCACATTGAATGACGGCCAATATGTGCTGTGGGTCAGCATTGATGAGATTAAGATTAAAGGATACGCACCATTATATGAAAGCCTGACGACGTCTAAAGGGTTGGTGAAGTTAGGTCTTGCTGTAATGGAAAAGCTCTCCATGCTTCTGATGCAAGCAGCCGCTAGTTCTGACCTACATGACTATTCGGCTTCCTGTGTGATTGAATTCAAGATGAGCGATATTCAGCACATCAAGAAAGGACAGCAGTCCTCCCAGGGAAAGATTCGCAATGCCCTCGAGGAATTGGTGACATCCATTCGGCATCACTATCCTAATATTCTGGGAAAGGCATACATCATCAACCCTCGGGATGAATACCTCGCATCTCTCGATATCGATGAAGCTCTCTTGAGAAACACGGTATTGTTGAAGAACCCAGAGGACCTTAGTCGATATCTTGGCTCCCAGCTTCCACCTCGATATGGGGGTACTGTGGAATCGTTCGCGGGATGTGGTTTGCTCCATAGTGACTGTCTTGCGAGGGATCCAAAGGAGAACACCAGTCTCCAGACGCCAGAGACCAGCGCAGCAGCAAGTGCTGATATAGAGAAGACCTCGGTGGAAAAGGAAACTACAGCTTCCGCTATGGATATCGGCTGCACCAGTCCTGAAGGCCTGGAAGAAGGCCTGGAAACAGGGGAGCAAAAAACACGCTTAATTTACTCAGAAACCATTGGACCTCCTTCTATCATACTCGACCCCGGTGACTTGCAGACAGCAGACGACCTTTGTCCCGGCAAAATGGGCGCGCGTCTTGTTTTCGCAGATTCGGAGATGGTTGTGAAATTCGGCCATGGTATTCGTTTGGCCGAAGCCGAAGCGTTACATTTGGCATCTACCCGTACGACCATAGCAACACCAAAGCTTCTCAGTGCATATATCCTTGACGGCGTTGGATACATCGTAATGTCATATGAAGCGGGCGAGCCACTGGAACAATACTGGGACCGTGTTTCGCAGGCTGAGCAAAATCGCATACTGGAGCAATTACGGGACTACGTGAACCAGATGCGGGAGATTCCAGGGGATCTCATCGGTGGACTTGACGGATCACCCTGTCGAGACGGCATCTTCGAGGCTGGCTACGGCGACTACACTAGCTACAGCTACGGACCATACTCATCCGAGGAAAGTTTCGATGAAGGAATCGCACAAGCTTTGCGAGATCGACTGCCCTTGGAACTGCTCGAACGTGAACATGACATCGAATCGAACTTTTTCAACAGCGAGTACATGCTGTACCAGACGGTCCGAGGTCTCAAAAATCACAAGATCGTGTTTACACATGGAGATTTACACCCAGGGAATATCATTGTTCGGACTGATGGCACTGTTGTTCTAGTGGACTGGGGCTCAGCTGGATTTTGGCCGGAGTATTGGGAGTTCTACCGTGCTTTGCATAATCCACCCTGGAGGGCCTCATGGGATCGCATGGTGGAGAAATTTGTTCCGCCTTTTTATGTTGAGTATAGCGTGATTAAAAGGGTGTTCGGGACTGTGTGGAACTAATAAAGGGAATTGTCCACCGTTTCCGACAATACTCACAAAATATTTATTTCAAAAAAAGAAGAAAATTAAATTGATACCCATGGAGATACTAAGCCAACCTCGGAACACCGGCGGCAGTAGTTAGCGCTGAGAGTATAAGCGTTTCAGCCATATTCCATGTCACTGCAAACGTACCGGATTATGCCTGGGGGGCATCCACCCACATCCAGGTACATATAAAGTCAACGCTCCCCTTCACGCTCCTCCAGACTTCACCGCCATGGCACCCTATTTTTTTCAACAAACTTTTCAAGCACAAAAAGAAAGCGCCGAAAGAGCCCAAGTTTACACTGAAAGAATGTTCCCCAAACGCAATAGGAATCTGGGATTCCACCTGTGAGATTAACGGCAATATATTCAATCGATGGAAGCTGCCGATCCAACCAGAACAGCGCCCATACAGCCGGGGAGCTCGACAGAAAAGCTCCCAACAGCAAAGTCCACTCTTTCGTCTCCCGGCTGAGATCAGGAGGCTGATATACCTCGAGCTTATGGGCGATCGGCGAGTGCATATTCGGTATTTTTGGAGAAAGCCATCGTCGGAACCGCACAGCGAGCCTCGCTGGCGCTGGTGGCATGCTGTTTGTGAACATTCTGATGGATTCATCGATGATCCTGTTGAGGATATCTGTTCAATCTCGGGCCGCGAGGGGTACATGCACATCCCGAGGCCCAAAATTGGCGGCGTGGAGTGGCTGAGATGTTGCCGAATTGGGTAAGTCGGTATCCTTCCACTGTTAGAGCATTGACCTATTATTATACAGATATAAAGAAGCATTGGAAGTTCTTTATGGGACGAATGTCTTTGTGATGGGCGAGGCTATGGACACCCCTTTTCTGATGTCAAGGATTTTGGCACCGCGTTGTGCATCTCTTATAACATCTATAGACATCTCGTTTGTTGTTGGCTTCTGGGACCCGGGGCAAGCTGAGGAGGACTGGATGGCAACCCATTATGCGTTCTTTAGGTTGGTTGAGAAGAGCTTCCGCGGCCTGCTCCGGCTACGTGTGCTACTTCAAATGCCGCCCTGTGAGGCTCAAGAGCTTTTCTACACCCATGAACAGGGGAGGCTGTTCCTCAAACCATGGGAAAGACTCTTAGAAGGTCGAGGGTGGACTCGACTGCAGCTTTGCGTTCCGTACAATTGGCACGACTGGTTTCAAGAAATCAAAGGATCGATGCCTGAGCTAGCCAGATTGGAGCTTGTATCTACTTCATGGGCCGACCACTCACTCGCCCCCGCGGATTTGGCATGGTCAACATAAATTTCTATCACCTATTCTATCTGGTCGAATACCTGAACAGGAGATGGAGTGGATCATAGACGTAGCGGTTGTGGAAGCTTAAGCGATCGTGGATAAATGGCGAAGCATTCGTGCTCCAGTATAAGCTTGGGGTGGACGATAAGCTAGTGGTATTGCTAGGAGTAGCAACACACGGGCGGTATTTATGTTATCAACATCCCCACACACCGCTCTCGGGAGCGGTGTGGGGACACTGATAGCTTCCAAGGTTCATAACCGCCGACAACTAGATAACTACATGTACATAGTATAGGTCCCTTTACTCTACCAGCGCCAGCCATGGAATCTCCCACTCACGGCCTTTCAATAAATATCTACGGCCGCGGCGACGCCAAACTAGGCGACGGCCCCTCCCACATGGGAGTCGCCATTTACAAGCACGGCTCCTCAACTTGCGAAATGCACCATATCCGCAACCCCACAGACGAAGACTTCATCTATGATCCACGGACACAGCCGCTCGAAGACCCTGTTCTTAAAGGTCGCTGCGAGCTCTCTTCTCTTTCTTCTGAGCAGTCGCAACAAGCTGCTAGCCTGATCTCTGCGTTTGGGAATGATGAATCTAACATCCCCGAGTTTGGGGTCGGAAATTGCCAGGACTGGGTTGCTGGTGCTGTTGGAATGCTTGAGCATGCTGGTGTTGTTTCTCCTGGAGAAGGGGAATTCTGGAAGAGTATGATCAACAAAAGTTCAGAGGAAATGAAAAATGAGTGTCTCCAGGGAAAGAAGAAATGGATAGATGGTCCGGAGACGACGTATGAAGGGCAGCCTGATGCAAAGTTTGCGGATAGAGAACGGGGTACAGTGAAGCCTGTTGGAAAGTTGGCTCAGAATGAAGTGTTTCGGGCTCGAATGCAGTCGCTACTGGGCCCTAAGGCGGGTGGAGAGACTGACCATGATGAGAGGCCTGTGGAACGGCCGTTTTATGTGTCGAGTCCTTTCTTTAGTAAGATGAATGATGAATGAGAGGAACGATGAATGTATTGTTAAAGCACAACATTACTATCATCGAACAGTATATGGGGTTATAGAAGCAGCTAAACGGGTGGTGGAATGGAGTCACTGAGCGGCGTGATATCTCCCTAGCCATGACGTCGAGCCCGTCTCTCCGGCGAGAACTGGCGCGAGCAGTACCTCTAAACCTGTCGCCGGCAGAGCTGGACTGTGTACGTGTTTGGATGGAGGAATAGCATGCCGTTAAGCCCGTTCTAGCCGGCGTTACCTATAACGCGGGCTAGTCTCTTAAAAGTTAATATACCGAGATTGTAAAACACTCGGATATACTATATAATATTATACTAGCTTCTACGCTGAGTACTAGTTATACTACGAAGATCTCGAATTATCCTCCTATTACGAGCCTTTCTCGCTGTAAATGGTAAGAATCTGGCACAAACCGCATTAACTAATCTAATCGGGAGAACGTTGAGAACGTTGAAAACCACGTTCTACCAAAGAGACCACTATGTCAACCTTGATGGCCAGATTACCAATTCATAACCCCACTCTGTACATATGTACTCAGGGTGCGCCTACTCATGTCAGCGGGTACATTTTGTTGAGCACTACTGCGCTGAACAAGTAGATTCCCGGAAATCGAAGCCTGATTAGTACAGCATATGGGACATCATGTTAGAAATACGGTTGGACTTGTTCATGCACTGTCTATTCGTTCATTTCTACAAGTGTAGGAGATAAGGTTGGAATAGATGAAAAACGTATGTTCGTGTCATCGTGACATATATTGGATGATTTTCAAGCGCACGTCGCAGTCTATGTGTGTTTATGTGACGAATTCCTGCTAGGAGCCCTGTATGCCCTGTATAATAGACAAACAGGATTAACGAAATGCCAAGGTAATGCCTCGAACCTCATAGTGCGTATCGATATGTGACGTCATCATCTGGTTGGGGCACTCGGGTAAATTCACGATCATGCTACTTGGGATATATGTAAGTTGCCTTCTGCAACTACTCGTCATTATAGGTCATAATATTCCTAAGTCCAACTTGAGGGAATGTCTTCCTCGGCCTCGTATGTTGATCTGTTAATAGTTGGAGCAGGGCCAGCAGGGCTCGCAGCTGCGTGTTGGGCAGCTCAATACCAGATGTCGACTCGGATCATTGACCAAAAGGGAAACCGGACCGAAACTGGTCATGCTGATGGGATACAAAGCCGGACTCTAGAGATACTAGAAAGCTTCGGCATCGTTGACCCGATCTTGAGGCAAGGTATCCACGACGTCGACATGGCTCACTGGGTAAGTACCAGGGATGATTCAACTAGCCCTTTATACCTGAAAAACTGAGACTTTAGATCACAAACAACGGAACGGGAAATATTGAGCGACACAAGAAATATGAAGCAGACTCCGGGCAAAGTTCGCGATTTGGACAAATTATGCTCAACCAAGGGGCTGTGGAACAAGTATTTGTTGACTATCTGGGTAGTAAAAACATTTACGTGGAGAGGCACAAGGAGGCTGAATCATTACATCTCCTCCCTGACGATGATGATGACATGCAACAATTTCGGGTCATTGTGGGAGCGAGAGGTGTTGAGAAACATGGTATGTAATCTTCGTGTGGCTTCCTTATCAACGAGCCCCCCTGGTCTCTAAATGTTGGGCTAATTATATGGCCTGGACGAGAAAGATACCATACATGCGCGCTACCTGATTGCATGCGATGGCGCGCACAGCTGGGTTAGGAACCATCTACATGTCCCCGCCGATGAAGTATCAGAAGCTTCAACCTGGGGTGTGCTAGACATAATCCCAATAACTGACTTCCGTTTGTATAACCACTCTGTGCGAAGAATCATTAATTGACCGGGTATTCTAGCTGATATCCGTCGAGCCTGCTCAATACACTCTCGGTCTCATGGAAGCATCATGACAGTACCCAGAGAGAACAGATTAGTTCGATTTTACATCCATCTTCGAGATGAGCACAAAGAAGAAGCCCTGAAAAACTACAACCCTTCCCCTCGGGACTTGGTAGAAATGGCCGACAGGATAATGAAGCCATACAATTTGACGTATAGTCATTGCGATTGGTGGTCTATCTATCCAGTAAGACTGCACACGACCAGTTGCACGAACTTCGTGCTGACTATGGAATCACAGATAGGCAGACGCCTAGTTAGACATTACAGACCTCATGAACGGTAAGTGGCATGTTTCATGAGATGACAAACTACTTACTACCTTATAGTGTTTTTATCGTTGGAGATGCTGCCCACACTCACTCTCCAAAAGGAGGGCAGGGAATGAACATATCAATCCAAGACTCATACAACCTAATATGGAAACTGGGAGCCGTTATCACCAATGGTGCGGAGCCCACTATCCTGGAGACTTATGAGACTGAACGGCGTCCAGTCGCCAAGCAGCTGATGGATCTGGATTCCCGTCTTGTGCACGCATACGAAGAAGAGGAGAACGATAACTCAAGCGGAATTTATGAGGTCCGCGAGCAGTATGCTGGATTTATGGCCGGGGTCGACGTCACGTATCCTCACAGTATCTTGGTCACCCGGGGAGGGCAAGACGGTGCTACAAATCTTGCAAGGAATCTCAAACTGGGCATGCGTTTAAGCTCTTTTCTAGTCGTCTATCAATGCGATGGGGTACCTATACACTTGGCGCAGCGTCTTGCGAGTGACGGGTCGTGGAGGCTCCTTGTGTTTCCGGGTGATCTACGCCAACCGGAGAGGATGAAAGCTCTGGCCCGTTTTGCGGACACCTTCAGCAGAGCATCTCACTTAATGAACCTACAACGGACACGGACTCTGAAATCACGCGGCCCCATCCTTGAATTGCTTCTCATACAGTCAAGCCCCAGAAGCGCAGTTAATCTGCTGGACCTTCCGGAGCTCTTCCATCCGTTCGACGATGTGACGGGTTGGGACTATTGGAGGGTATTCGCTGATGATAGGGACCAAGCTTACATAGGATACGGCATTGATAAGGGAGGTCCGGGTTGTCTCGTACTGTGTCGGCCGGATCAGCATGTCGCATGGATAGGTAGCATGGAGGACACATCTGGCTGCGATAGTTACTTTTCAAGCATTTTTGGACTGTTGAGATAAGAGGAAATCGGGGTGAAAAGATGAATCCAAGTGCCTTTGAGCAGCACTATCAGTCATGGCAAAAATTAGGAACGAATTAGTTATTCCAACAGCACCTAAGAAAAGCCAACTGTGTCCGAAGCCCGCCTGGTGTAATAATCAGCAAAGCACACATAATATCAGCCTCGGGAAACGATTATCATTGAAACATGATACAATGTAAGATCAATAGAGAAAACAGCGTATGTATTGTGATAGACGAAGAGGAGAACGAGAGAGAGAGAGAGAGAGCAAACTATCTGGGTCCTAGGTAACTATCATACAGTTGGTGCCTCAGGCACCCAACATTAACCAATGTTCTCTTGGCAGAAAGTTAAGCCGCTTTTTCATACCGTCACGTCATCAATACATAATTTCCCTGCATTCATTCTGAAGAGAGATTCAAGACAGGAATGCGAGCCATGACGTTGACATAATTTCCGGGCTGAACAATTCAAAAACAAGCATGCCCGGCTCAAAATATTCAAGTCGCCATTTCTCACATTGGTTTTGGCAACGATCGGTATCAATTTAATCAGAAGGCAGCGATTTGTTCCAGCCGTGGGCGCATTCGAATGGCTTTCAGTTGCAGGATGGACGATCCGCGTATTCCCTGCCTCAATATAGCTCTGGTTTGCGAGCAGAGGTCGTCTTATCTCAAGGTCGGTTATTCAGAAGAGCAATGCGCGGCCCTCACTCACATTGGTGAAATCGATGCTGTCATGACCACACTTGAGCACCTGGGCCACCATGTAACGCTGGTACCTGGAATTCAGTCTCTGGTCCAACTACTAGCCGCAGGAAAGGATAAGGGCTGGGATTTGGTATTCAATATGGCGCAAGGGTTTCATGGGTCTGCGAGAGAGTCGCAGGTCCCGGCGCTCTTGGAAGCATATCAAGTTCCTTACACATTCAGCGATGCTGCGACAATGGCGATATGCCAGAACAAATCAATCACCAAGGTATCAAGAGGAAAAAAATCCAAACTTCCACAATTCAGATTGTCTGATAAAAGCATATGATAAAAGCAGACTATCCTAGATCATCATATGATCCCTAATGCGCCTTTTCGCGTGATCCCCATGCTGAACGACGACGTGGCGGACTTTTTGGAACGTTCTGCAGCACTGCCGCCTTATCCACTATTTATCAAGCCGGTCATTGAAGGATCCTCTAAAGGAATCGATGGCTTTAACAAAGTCAAAGAACCGGCCGAATTGGAACCGGCAGCACGGGAATTATCTCAGAAATTTCCGGGCCAAGATATCCTTGTGGAACGCTTTTTGTCGGGCCGGGAATTTACAGTGAGCATACTGGGAACGGGGTCGCATAGCCGGGTGGTAGGTATCAGAGAGCATATCTGGCAAGCGTCCCCGGATCACAGCAACACGAACGGTTACCAGTCCAATGGGTCGCTGGACTTTGCTAGCAGAGAGAGCAAATCAAGCAACGGAAGTAAGACGTTATTGTATAATGATTCCCACGACATGGACGAATCGCATATCAAAGCTACCTGTGAGGTTGCCCTACGAACTTGGAAAGTCCTCAACTGCCGTGACGCTGGACGTGTCGACATTCGCTTTGATTCCGACGAGCCAGGCTCCGTCCCAAACGTGTTAGAAGTGAGTATATCAATAATCCTCATTATATCTGACTCAAGGTACTCATGCTTTCATGGTGGTGTAGGTGAATCCTATTTCTGGCCTTCTTCCAGGTCATTCCCCATTACCAGCGACGGCGAAGATGAATGGCATGTCGTTCAAGGAACTTTTATCTGAGATTATTGGAAGTGTCCTTCAAAGAACGCAATATAAAAACTAATGCTTAAAGGCAAACCAAATGCCAAAAGCATACTCGATATGAAAACATCAATTTGGGACGGCAACTCGGTTATATAGTTAGAGCTAGACGCTCAAAAGGCTTTCTTAATATTCTCCAATTTTCCTGGTTGACACTTCAAATTCAGTGGAATATCTGTGCAGCATCTCGCCACGAATGGAGATTCTGTGTCAATAATTCCTTACTGACAGCTTCGTGCCTTCTCCAAGGCGTTCCAGCTCATTGATACCCAGAGACCTCACATTACCGTCATGTACAATCACCTCCACAACGGCAAGCGTACCTCGGAGATTTTCCCAAATGCTTGGTCTATTCATGCCGATAGACCCTGGCCGTCCTCAATGCCACCGAGTTATAACCCGGTTTCAGCCGCCGAGCTGTCACGAATTGGATGGCTACCAGCACCGGGCTGACAGTCGTAGCCCTTTTTTTTATTTCCGACCTTCCCACCAATCAGAATTGAGAAATACCATCGATATCACCCAACTTGACAATGATCTCCCGGTCTCGAGAAAGCTAAGAGGGAGTGGCTCCAGTGGTGGTGGTAGAGTTGTGGGTTGACTGGAAGTGAGCGGGGTCTGGCCCTTATAAGAGCTTCCACGTCTCTTCCTCCTCCCGATCAGGTCTCGTTGGCCATATTGGTGGTTGAAATTAGCATCGCATGGTTTCCTAACGGAGCTTTGCGAACCCTCTTTTCCACTCCTGGCCCGACGGCTTATTGAGGAGATCCTGCGGTGAGTCCCTTAATGCGTATGCGTTTTGAGATACCGGAGTATCTCCTTTGGGATTCTTATCCATGTTTGACTGCTCTACGTAGGTGGCGGTTTTAGGAGCTTGGCCGAGAACTGGAAAGACTTGTCCTCGAGTGATGCGAAAACATTGGTCTTATAGCAAGTTCGCAACCCATCTAGTCCCCATCGTTCTAAACATTGATTATCCTCCCCGTTCTACGTAGTGACTTCGATAATCGCCCTTTTGCTCGAGTTTGTTCTGATGCCTCGTCCATGTGACCCATTCCCTTACTCTATCCTCGCCGTAACTCCTGGTGATTGCTAGTGCTGCGCCCCTTCGCGGCTTTCTAATAGCATAAATGCCTGGCCAAAATTCATCTTGGGCAGTCTCGTGGCTTACTACTGGCTCAAACATTTAAATGCGACCTGCAATTGTGTAGGCCTAAACCCCACCCGACGACATTATGTACTTTTACAAAAAGTGCTGTAATTTGATTAGTAGCTGCATTTCTACTCTACAGACTGTTGTCGCTGTCCGATTAGTTCACCGGACGAGGTGATGTATATATACGTGCAAGTGCCCCTAGCCAAGGCTGACAAGGCCCACGCTCAGCGTGTGCATATGCGCGGAAATTCGACTTAGGACTAGCTGACTGACGTGTGGCATGGCCCTGTAGGTCAGCGTCGCAGACCAACGCATACATTGCCTCATCTTACCCGGATCTGCAGCGAGGGGTATTAGATTTGGTTCGAGATTTCAGATCCATTCACCAGTTATGTTTAGGTCCGCCCAGGTAGTTTTCGACCCAACCCAGCCCAACCCAATCCAACGCCCATGCATATTAATATATAGATCCTACCCGCTCGACTTATAATGTCAGCGGTTCAACAGGCCTTTTCTTCCTACCCCATACAACTACCATATAGGTTGTTTTCTACTACTCAATCCACTAACATCGAGGAATTTGTACAATCTGATTTATCTTCACAACATATAACAATTTGCTTCTTATTGCTATCTTGTTGTGTCCCCTATCAATCTTATTGTAAGTATTTTCGCCCGCACTTTATGTTGAGAACTCGAGTTAATCATATCAAGACATTACTTCCACAAAATGTCAACCAACGCGGTGTTCCTAGGCGTCTGTGCCTGCTGTAAATATGCAGTTAACTCAGACGATCAATCAGCAGCCAACATCTTTGCTATTGGGTTATGCTGCGGTGGATGTGCAGCCATAAAGCTCCGGGAACTCCAGAATACCGGGGCAAGGAGCCGGTAGTGTGTATGCTTCGGGGCATTTATCAGGCCAGCGATAGTGGTAACGACCTATCAGATCAAGTTATTATGTTGCTTACGGATACAACATCCTGCTATTGGCCTGTGGTATCTGAGAACTGAGAGCCTGATACAAAGTTTGCGGATAGAGAACGGGGTACAGTGAAGCACTGTTGGGAAGTTGGCTCAGAATGAAGTGTTTCGGGCTCGAATCCAGTGTTTCTGGGACCTAAGGCGGGTGGAGAGACTGACCAAGATGAGAAGCCTGTGGAACGGCCGTTTTATATGTCAAGTCTTTTCTTTAGTAAGATGAATGAGAGGAACGATTGGAACGCATTGTTAAAGCACTGCATTACTATCACTTCGAATAGTATATGGGCTATAGAAGCTAAACTGGTGGTGGAATGGACTCACTGAGCGGCGTGATATCTCCCTAGTCATGACGCCGAGCCTGTCTCTCCGGCGAGAACTGGCGTGAGCGTACCCTCTAAACCTGTCGCCAGCAGAGCTGGACTGTGTACGTGTCTGGATGGAGGAAGCCAGACTCGCTGCAGGACCATACCTTCACCTTGGCTGTGCTCATGCAGCCCACGTGGGAACTGACGCTTGAAGAGACGGCCGCCGTCAAAACGGCAACTCGCCCACGAAAGTTACTCGGTGGAAGACAGCTGTTTTTGGCTCCCAAAGCAGTCATTTTCGGCGTCGATTTCAAAGGTCCTCTGAACTGCTACGCACCGCATGCACGTACCTCTGGAGTAAGGTGGAGCTGTTCGATACTGCCGTGCTGGGCATTCATACTTCAAATTAACTTCTTCTAGAGTTTGTTAAATCCGGCGTTCCATAGTTGACATATATGACAGTTTGTAAAATGTCTATCTCTATGTCGATCAAAGTATGTAAAAACCTACGATGTACTGTGTCCACTTCGGAAGTTTTGTAGCCGTGATCATGCAACATGCGGCATATCAACCCCTAGTTTCGCCTTGTAGGGTCGAGTATGCCAGTTTAGCAATAAGCTGTGGCAGGACTGGAGGAGGCATACGTTTGCATTGTACGTGAGATGTATCAGAGTGGCTTTTCCCAATGACGCGGAATGTGGCTGAAACGCATGAACTGTCGGCGCTAGCTTTTGCTATTGGTTCTAGAAACAGGGCTTGGGATTAATTAGTAATTTATTATTAGTACCTCGGTACTATTACTTGAAATAAATAACCTTGAAATGAAAACAAAGAAAATAAATAACTTTGTGTCACATTTAATGTGGTAAAGCTTAAAAATGGAAGGTCCGATCCACTTGAACAATTACGAAACATTAATACATCCATACATTTCTTCCGTAAGACACGTACGTATCTGTATGTATGAAATTAAAGGACTGTAAATTACCGTAAAGCTAGAATAACACCCCACCAAGGTTCGTACCTGCCAAGATTTCCGTTTAAAACGCACCGGCCAGTCATGACCCAAGGGAGGAAGGCTCGGCAGGGAGATGTGGAGCCGTCGTCGCAAGCCGGTGTCGTTGTCGATCTATGTATCAGAGAGAGTGCTATCTACGGAGTATCATATGGAACGTTCACTTATATTAAGGGATTTGATTTAACAAAATGAATACTTTGTCAATATATTGTTATGATCAGAATATAAAAATAGTAATGTTTCGAAGGTTGCGTACGGAGTACAAGTAGTTAAGTCCGTGGCATTCCCCGGGCCTAGTGGGCCTCAAATAAAAGTACCGAGAAAGGACGTCATCGGCAAAATCCCCTGGAGACGGTACAACAACATGGGGGAAATTTGAAGAGAAATAAAATAAAAAATACAACTCTTTCTCTCTTTCTTTCCATTCTCTACATAGCCAATCATAATTAACTCGCATCAAGCTTCGAAACCACCCAACGGAAAATTACGTGAAACCCAAGGGGCCACACTACTTTTTGATCCTTACGGCTTGGTTTACACTAGTCCACGGGTACATTCCTCAATGCCTGCCAGGTCCGGAAATCATAAATCGAATAATGCCCGCCACGGACGTACGACATCCTGGTCGAGCGGCTTCCATCTCACCCAAGGCACCGGCGAATCCTCCGATAACACAGGCCGCCGCCGACGCGAGTCCAACACCTCCCTCGCCAGCGTTGAAGAACGCTCCTCCTCCCACTCCGTCGACTCGCCCGACTCGCCCACCATCGATGATAACATGTTAAGGAACACCTCGATGGATCTGGGTGGTGACCGCAAAACACAGCACGTGCGCGCCCGCTCTATTAGCCATGGCCAGCCACAGACACTGGCCCCGCAGGAGAATGAGCTCCCGACTGCGCGGGCGCCAACGCGCCCGCGCTCGTAACGTGGATGTCGCTGCCGCGGAAAGGTCAATTGGCGCTGCTAGGTCTCTGCCGTGTCTTTGACTTCTTGCAGATCGCTTCGCTACAAGCCTACATGTTCTACCAGCTCAAATCCTTCGACCCGAACCTCTCCGACTCGGATGTTGCGACTCAGGCGGGAATTCTCCAGGGTGCTTTTACCGCAGCTCAGTTCGCAACGGCGATCCCCTGGGGTCGTGTTGCCGATGCTCAGTGGGGTGGCCGCAAGTTCGTTCTACTTGTTGGTCTGGTTGGCACCGCGGTATCTTGTTTGGGTGTTGCGTATTCAACGTCGTTCGCGCAGGCCGTGTTCTGGCGCTCGTTTGGTGGCGCCATCAACGGCACTGTCGGTATTATTCGAACTATGATTGCGGAGAATGTTAAGGAGAAGAAATATCACTCGCGCGCTTTCTTGATTTTGCCTATTGGTTTCAACATCGCGTCGTTGTTTGGTCCTGGTGAGTACCTCGTTCTGTCAATGCTATTCGCGACTATGCGACAAATCGCTAACCAGTTTCGCAGTGATGGGTGGCATGTTGGCTGATCCCGTGAAGAGCTATCCCCGTCTCTTTGGTCCCAATTCTTCTTTTGGGGGCGCGAACGGAGTGCAGTGGCTCGAGACTTACCCTTATGCACTGCCAATGATCGCGAACTTCTGTTTCCTCTCTTCAACTGCAGCTTTGGTTGCGTATGGATTAGAAGAGACCTTGGCATCTTGCAAGGGCAAACCTGGCCTGGGTGCATTTGCTAAAAAGATATTTGCACGCGGCGTGAAGACAGTTGTCCCGCCTTCATCATCCTTGTACACAAGGATTCCGCTCGCGACTACGACGAGGATGGGCCTTTGCTGGACCAGGACCGCTCGGAAAGTTATGAGCTCGAAGAAAAGGCCCACAAGCCTGTGCGCCTGCAACGTGTCTTGCCTTTCCGAAAAATCTGGACCAAAAATGTGTTGTGCACACTCGGCGCACAGGCTTTCTTCGACTTCCAAATGGGTGCCTTCAACAACCTCTGGCTACTCTTCCTGTCTACTCCCCGCTATGATGCCAACGACCCCGCGAGCCCCGCCCAGAGCTTGCCATTCGCCTTCACCGGCGGACTCGGCATGCTGCCGCAGAGCGTTGGTTTCGCGACCGCCATTTTGGGTGTGATTGGCATGGTCCTCCAGTTCACCATCTACCCTACCATCAACGGTCGTCTGGGCACAGCCAAAAGCTACCAGTATTTCCTCTCCCTCTTCCCGATCGCATACTTCATTGCCCCCCTATATTTCGCTGGCTCCATCTACAATTCCTCCTCCTGGCCAAGCCAACGGCCCCTGGGTCTGGTTCTGGATCATCATCGTCCTCTTCTTCCAGGTTACCGCTCGAACCTTCACTCTTCCCACCTCCATCATCCTGCTGAATAACTGCTCGCCGCACCCATCGGTCCTCGGCACAATCCACGGTATTGGCCAGTCCGTGTCATCAGCCTTCCGTACCATTGGACCTATCTTTTCCGGTGCGTGGTACGGATATGGCCTGGATATTGGCATGGTTGGCTTCGCCTGGTGGTTGATTGCCTTGGTATCCGTGTTTGGTTGCCTTGCAGCTATCTTCGTATATGAAGGTTCTGGACATGAGATCCTTCTCCCTGGCGAGGAAGAAGAGATCTGATGTGATATGATACGAGAGTGACTTCTTTTTCTCGAGAGTTGAATTGTACATTGCTTCAACATTTTGCATATCATAAGGTGTCGGTTGGGTGGTTTTTTTTGGTTCTGATACGCTTTGATCTCCATATCCTGCTGGTGCAGGTCACCTCAATTTCTCCGACTGATATTTTTCTCATTTGCATTCATTGCTGTACTAGTGGGCAGTGGTGCTTTTGCATGTTGAACCTTTTTGATTTATGCCTGCATATTTGCTTTTTCCACATTTCGGCTTTTTCGATACCATTTGCTTTGCGACTTCGTTATATTGCGCATTTTCATTTTGTCTTCCCATGTATGTATTGCTAGAATAGAAAAATCCAGACTCTGCTCTGGTCAGTTGATCCCCGCAGGATCAAGTTGAATGACAGCCAATATACCACATACTATCTTTGCAAACTTGAACATTCCAACAACTTCAGTGTATCTATAGCAAGTAACTCCATTTAAAAAGACTTATCATGTATTTTAATCTTGAAATCATCTCTCTTCAACTCAATCCTCACAAACTAGCCCCATACCCCTTGGCATAGCTCGCATCGAAAGTCTCCTTATTGACCGCATATTCGCGAATATAGTCCCTCTCGAGATCGTGCGTCCTCCGACCAAGAAGAACAAGACTGTGCAATGGTGCGCCCATCTCAACAGTGGACAACTCCTTAAGCGTGCCAGAAACAAGCTGCTGATTAGCAGCGCCAACACGCGCCGCACCAACAGCCAAATTATCCGGCCCATAGACACCCTCCTGTCGCTCCTCCTCAGTCTCCAGCATCTGTGCCGCACACTGCGCAACAGTCATGTAGCGCGGTGGCTCGAAAATGCGGCGTCCGCGCGCCATGTTTTCTAGCGACTGCTCCTTGACCTTAATATCAAGCAGGACTAGTGTGTGTAGGCCGGTCTGAACGTTCTCGCGCACACGGTCGTAGTACGACGACGGCTTCCAGGTCTCAGTGAAGAAAACCATGCTGACTGTTTGTCCGAAGTTATAGAGCTGGAGTCCTGTGCAGCCGATTCCGGACATGATGGAGGCGTTCGGGACAACCTTGGTTTCGATGCCAAGTTCGCGCGCGCGGAGGACGAGGTCGGTATGCGTTGTTGCGCTGTTGGTTGTATGATTTTAGCTAGGATCTTGTAGGGGAGGTGATAATGACCGTACCCGAATGGATCTCCCACTACTAGGAACACAATATCGACTTTGTCGCCGTCAGCTAGGATGTCATCGCTGCCGGTTTCGACTAGTTCACGGTCTGCCTCAATGACGGGGCGGCCATAGAACGCTTCCTACTGGTAGTACGTTCAATCAGTCCATCTGCCCAAAGGATATGCAATGTTTCTGAAAATAAAGTCTTGGAACTCAGCTCACCAATTTTTCCTTATCGACAAGAAGAATACTCGTGTATGCCTCTAGATAGACTCTCTCGGCCCGCTTGACGATCTCCAGGCCGCGGACGGTGATATCCGTCTCGTCGGCGAGACCAAGTCCAACTAGATGGAGCATATTGGCTGTAGGATCTCAGGCTGTGCAATTGGACAATGCAATGGATCTCACTGTATAACAAACAGTAAAAAAAAAAAGAACAGCCGTACTGCCCCGCGATACCGGCAGAATACTCCGCCACCGCCGGATTAAAGAGTATCCGGTTATCACTTATCGCCCCCCATATCGGCCTGTGCTTCTCCCCGAACGTCCAGAGCTTCATCCTCCTTGCGCCCATCTTCTCTCACTTTGCATTGCATCGATCCAATACCGCTCATTCCTACTGTCTGAATACCAGTGCTAGCCTAATCTCGACCATCAAAGACATTTCCCCCTGTAGGGTTACCGTCATTCATCATGAGCTCCGATCGAACTCCGAAGTATCGGCAGGAGATACAACAGGTGAGTTCCCCCCCGATCTCCGGTCATTTTTTGTTTTCGTCCCTTGATCTCTCTGGCTCTCGAATATCTCAATTTGATCGTCTGATGAGGCTTCGAAAGGCCTCTGACCATATTGTGACTGTCGGCTGGCTTTGCGACACGACATTGCATGGCGCAAACACATTGTCTTGGGGACAGGGCCACAGCCACCTCAATTCCCCGAGTCCGATAGGATGAAGTCATCCTGCGAAAGTCGATGCCTTTGCGGGTTGCAAACATGATGTCCACGGGCGGTCCGGCTGTGCTTGTCCGGCTGGGCTTGCGACATCTCACTCGCCTTGCGAATATGCCCATTTGCTGAAACGACGCCATCTCGTTCCTGTCGTCTCCGATAATTTATAGCGAAGGTCGACATTTGGTCTAAAACATGTGTTCATGTCGTGTAATGGGTCCAGCATGACCTTTCAGTCTTGCGTTGCTGGATCGTTGGGATGCCTTGACGTCGAGCAATAAAACCGCAATCCTCGAGATTGCCTGGATCCTATCTGCAACTGGTGCTCAATATCGAAGCTTTGGCGTGGATCAATGAGGGATACTGGGTTGAAGACCAAGGACGATTATTCCCTGGGGTTAGGAGCAATTGGCAAGATGTTTGTGCCTTCTCTTTATATTCTGAGATTTGCGGTGGTCACGAGCGAGCTTCTTATCGATATCGACTTCATGACGGCTACTACTCAGCCTACGGTTTGCCGGGGTGCCTGGGTATCTCACTTCTTCTTCACCCGACCTTCACCTGCCACCTGTCGCTCTTCATCTTTTCTATTCACCAGAGGAACCCTCTGTGCCTTTGGCTTTTCTCATTAGCCTCTCACGCATCCTTTGGAATTTCGTCCACCCACTCTATCAAACACTTTCACTGCATCATCATTCGCCAATCATGTCTTTTCCGAACCTGGACGCCGGATCAATCGTTGAGCTCTGGGCGCCGGGTAGCGAAGAGCTTGCGCGAAACAAAGAACTGATGCAGAGCCGTTATGATGATTATGACGAGACCCATCCGACCTTAACTGATCTTGATATGGCCTCCCCTGTCAATGCTCCTTGGGAAGATTCAGACTCGGGCGTGGATTTCCCTGACGATATTTCCATGCATTCTGTTGGAGATGTCACTGATGCGCATCAAGATCATCTATCGGACGATTCTGAGTCAGACTTCTTTTCCATGGGAGAGTACTTTTACGAGTATTACACCGAGATCCATGGTCCTGAAGGATTGCCTGGCCTTCGGGTTCACTTGCTTTCCACCCACATCTTCAAGTCGTTCACTTTCGCGACCAGCCCCGAAACCATTAGCGAGAGCCAGGAAGATCATGGGATGGAGAAGGAAAACATATTTGAAGGCTCATTTACTAACGACAATATTAAGATGATGTTTGTCTCCGGAGAAAACAGCAGAGCCGTCTCCTGAGACTACCACTTTGATTGAAGACATCACCCGCCAACAAGTGGTCGAAATTGTGAGCACTACGAATCCTACTTGAAGGACCCTTGTCACTAACGATAAATTAGCTTACCCGCAGTACTGCATTGGCAACCCGCCGCGGAGTTCGCTCGATCTCTACTGACGACCTAATTTTCCTGATTCGCCACGATAAGGCCAAGGTATCCCGTCTGCGAACCTTCCTGTCCTGGAAGGACGTCCGTAAGAATGTCAAGGACTCGGACGACAAGGGTGGTGGTGACGCGGCCGACTTCGCTGCCGCCGACGACGCGGCTGGTGTTGTTGCAGGGCCCCAAGACGTGGCCCCCAAGCCCAAGAATAAGCGCGCCAAGGTCGGACTTGCATGGGATGTCAACAGCTTCTTCTCAGTCCAGGTCCCCGAACGTGAGGACGAAGAAGATGAAGAGGAGGAGGAGCAGAACTACGCGACGCTCCAGCGTCTTGCTGCCGCCGATGAACGCACCCGCCACATGACAAAGGAGGAGTATGTATTCTGGTCCGAGTGTCGCCAGGCTTCCTTTACCTACCGCAAGAGCAAGCGTTTCCGCGAGTGGGCAGGCTTCGGCGTCGTGACCGAATCCAAGCCGAACGATGACATCGTCGACATCCTCGGATTCCTCACCTTTGAGATTGTCCAGACCCTGACCGAGGAGGCACTCAAAGTCAAGGAGCGCGAAGACGATGAGAAGCACCGTCGCGGTGGCGCCGAAGCTGGTGAGAACCTCAAGAAGCGGAAGCGCGAGACCGGCCTGTTCGACCCGCCCGAGGAGGGCCGCACTCCCATCGAGCCGCGGCACGTTCGCGAGGCCTTCCGCAAGCTGCAAGCTACTCCCCAGAGGTCCATCGCTATGCTGCTGCACAATGGCCGTGTTCCTTTCCGCCACGGTCTTGCTTTGGTGAGTCTACATTACCATTATCTGTATGTTCTTATGCTAACAAAGCCACCAGATTTAATTGTTTGCTCACTTCAGCGTCAATTTGGAATTGGCGTCCCTTCATGAATTACGTGCATAGCAGCGGGAGTTTGGGGACGATACCCAGTTTTATCTTGTTTCAATTGTGATGGCGACGGTGTTAGGCTCCCTTATGTCTTCTTCCTAAATTCACTCTTTGTTTAGTTTAGTGTCTGAATATTTACGTTGTACCTTTCTTGTAAATCCATGTGCACTGTATCTTTGGTCCAGTTGCTTTGGCCGATCAATTCCGCATAAAGTGCAAATGTATGGCCTGACCCTCGGCCTGTCTTATAGGGTAGATGCAACCCTCGGCTGCTAGTGTGTCTTTTTATCTTGAAGCATGAGGCTGAATGGTGCCCGAAGAAGATTGTATTGCAGGGAGGTATACTACATAGGTAGTATCACGCTCATTGACATTTTGACACCAAGGTACAAATGTCCAATCTGAGGGAGGCTCAGCCAGCGCCTTGGTATAATTTGTGGGCTTGTACTCATCTTCGCCAACCTCGGTGAGGAGTCCCTTAGCACTGACATGTCAAGTCAAGAAGAATAGTTAAGTGGATGCCAAAGTTACTGAATGGATATAAGAGCCATAAGACGAGGATATCATTTCTTTGCAATCAAACTCTAACTGATACATATCACTCACATTTGTAGATACGAGACTCGACAAGTCGAAGTGTTTGCGGCGAGGAACTTTGGAACATCAACATGGACAATGTCTCTACACGCTCGAGACGACATATGCTAGGTACAATGGCCCAATCCGCAGCCATCACTATGAAGCAAAAGGCCCATATGGGGAGGCGGTATATTTAGGATTCAAATTCTTTCAATTTTCATTTTCATTTTCATTAAAGCTTTATATACCTCATAGAAAGAGGAAATGCTCTTCGGAGTGAAATGCACTTATTCCTGATGCGTCCGGCGCCCTACAGGGACTAGTTAGCATATTTGTTGCACGTATTCAAAAGATCAAAAGAGGAAGAAAACATACACTCAGCCAACTCCTGCATACTCAACTCTCGAATGCCATTGACATGAGGCACGTTTCCTTGGACAGCACCCTTAATACTTTCAACAGCACGTCCAAGCAGACCCTTGTGCGGAACAACATGCGTGGCTAACTTGGCCTGGAGTTTAATAACGCCAATCCGGGGATCCGAAGGGTCCACCGTCATGGACACCATCCCCCATATCGCCAAGCCAAGCCTTGAGTGTGGGCGAGTAGTACTTCTTCACGGTGGCGGGATCACCAACCACTGACGCAGTGCCTGAGATGGAGGCCCAGGCTCCTGTGACAGGGTCGAGGAAGGACATGTTTGTTTCTTGTGGGTGCACAGTAAGATCCATTGTTTTTCCGGAGAAAAGGTTTGTGTGGAAAATGAGGTCGATGCCACCGTTCTCCTGTTTTGGGTAATGGATTAGCATGTTTCTCCTTTATTTGTGGCTCTGCTCATACAGTTGCGGCTAATGCCATGCATCGCGAGGCCAGATAGTCACCCTCTGATTGCTTGGTTGTCAACATGCCAAATTTAACTTGGGAGATAAATTCGACCAGGTCTTCGATCTTCTCAGGGAGAGGCGGGTCTTCGAAGTTCTGGGTCTTGTAGGGGTCCACGGGGTGGTTGCCCGTCTTGGTGTTGATAGTGGCATCTGCTGTAGACATTTTTGTGTAATGTTCGAATGATGAAAGATATATTAAAGTAGAAAGTCTGAGTAATATAGAGGGCGAAGCTATATATACATGTAGGAAGTATACACGGCCGTCAATGTGACGTCACCGATAAGACCCTGATTAGGGCTGGGATTCTCAGATGAGGTCAAATTCAAGTTCGCTGCATCACAGCACCTGGAAAGCTTGCAATCTATGAAGATCATGACTCCATACCTCTGACTCTGTGGGGATGTGTCTCGACAAGATCCATTTCGATTCTCCGCATCGAATATGTTGCGAACCTCCATTACATCATGCCTATGCAAAATGCGCTCGGAAACACCGTTGTGTATAGTGTAACATGAGTGACTTTTTGTGAGATTGCTATGGTCGCGTGTCAAGTCATTTCTCATGGAAAAGAGGTCATGGTCCATACATTGAGACATGCCAGTTCGACTTCGTGGTTGATGGTCGGCATCGTTAACTGACTTCCGAGCTCTGCTCTCAATGAGCAGTAATGCAGTTTCCTCTCAATCTACTATCGAGGTGCCAAGTACTGGCGAGTTGAATTAGCAAGGTCTTCAAACCACATACAAGCAGCATGAGACAATATCTCACCTCTGGGCCAGATGCCACAGCAAATTAAACAGAACAGCCATAATGCCAATTATAAATGCTATGCAACAAGATATCAGCCGATGTTTCTATCGGATGAAAACAAGATAGAGCTAAAGCGATAACGGACCTTCATGTCCCCAGCTTTCCATCACCTTGACAGCTCTCCTTT
Source organism: Penicillium mononematosum (assembly GCF_028829835.1). NCBI lineage: Eukaryota > Fungi > Ascomycota > Eurotiomycetes > Eurotiales > Aspergillaceae > Penicillium > Penicillium mononematosum. The sequence goes on from NW_026643271.1 coordinate 3,055,909, forward strand.
TCCCCAGTGCTTTCACTTTGAACCAAGCGGGCACCAAATGCGAACGGCAAGTCTGGCCACTCACAAGCAGACAGCCATTTCTGACCGGGCGACACTCAAGATGCCACCGACGGCGCTCCATAATGCCGCGCACACGTCCATTGCAAAAGGACTCGTCAGTGCTGAACGAGCACTTCTCCATGGGGCATTCAAGCTTACGCTCAAGCCGCTCGAGGAGCCAGTCAACCTTCAGCCGCACGCCTGTGTTCACTATCGAGTAGAAGTGGCGACTGCTGTGTTTTAGAGCTAGGGCGTCTGGGTAGGTAAGGTAGGTGCTTATTTGGAGGTGGAGCTCGGAGGGGAGGGTCATTAGATTGGCGCTGATGGGTTGAGAACTGGAGGGGTGTTGGGATTGGTCCATGTTTTTGAACTTGCTTTCTGAGGATGTTGCTTGTAACTCAATTGTACATTGGATGTGAGGGATATTGTTCATCTTATACGAGAGCTCGTGTTATACGAGCGGGACCCGAAAACTGCTGCCTGAAATTACAGCCCCTAGCTAAGCTCGTATTATTCAGATCATCAAATGCTCGATTAGTCCAAATAGCTGCCTGTTTCCAGCCTCCTAGGGGCTATGTATACATGTAGTCAAAGGTGATGTGGTCGTAAAGCATCCTACTTATTACAGTGCCTTATAAGTACCAGTCCTAGATATTAATTAGGTCTCTCACCTATAACATGATTTGATCAACAATAAACCACTTTGGGGAACTTGGAATAACCTTTGGAAAGGCAACATTTGAAGATGTATTTACCTAGGTAGCTATTGTATTCCAACGTTGGGTCCACGGGTGGAACCTTGGAAATCAGGATCGCTGACATAATCTTCAATATCGGCCTCAAACCGACCTCAACCTTGGAAGCTCCAACTTTTAAAGATCGCCACTCACCAACCTCCCACTACATCTCCCCAAAACAATTATCCATCTCAATCACAAACATGTCAGGACCAAACGCCTACGGCACCCCGGTGTCGGACACGGCCTTCCGCAAAACCTGGGACCGTGAAGAATACGCCAAAAAAGCGGCAGACGATGAAGCCAAGCGCAAGGCTGAAGGCAAAGCCCGCTACGAAGCGAAGCTACTGGGCAAGAAATACCACGCACCAGTCGACTACAGCATGCTTGAGGATACCACAGCCCGCAACCAGCGCCTGGACGTCGCGTCCATGGTGGGAAAGACAATGATTGTGCCTGCAGGCGCGGGGATGGGCAAGCGCGGCCGCAGCGCCGGATTTTACTGCAAGGACTGTGATCTTACCTTCAAGGATAACTTGCAGCTTGTGGAGCACTTGAACAGCAAACAACATTTGATTGCGACGGGCCAAAGTGGCGAGGTGAAGAGGGCGACTGTTGAGGACGTACGCTTGCGGTTGAGAATGCTTGCGCATCGGAAGCGTCAGAGGGATGAGGAAGAGCGTAAAGCTTGGCAGCTTGATCTAGGGCAGCGCCTTAAGGAGCGGGAGGAGATCGATGCTAAGGAGAGGAGGAGAAGCGACTCAAGCGCAATGAGAAGCGGAAGAAGGACAAGGTTAAGCGGGAGGAGGACGATAGCTGGGAGGGCCGGTTGGGAATTATTTCTTGAGTGTTGTTCTCGGGGTGCGCGTTCTGTTCTTGATACCCATGGTGTTTTGGCATACTTTCCAGGCTTTGTTCTTTTACTGATCATGTTCCTTCATGTGCAATAATTGCACTTCCAAAAATCAAATTGCAAGCTAAAAATCTAACACGGGTTCTCCAACACCTAGCTTAACGCCTAACATGCAAAATTCATATCATCCGAAAAACATAGTATGATTGTTGATTCAGTCGATGCACTCGATAGCTTCGAGTCGCTGCATTGCTCGGCCGCCTTCTTTCTCGAATTGGCCGACAAGTCGTTCACATTCTCTCTTCAGTCGTTCTTCACCATTCTTTGCGTTCCACACGATCCATTCTTGTACCGTCATCTTCTTCTCTGGGCTACTCAAGCCGGCTTTCACGCCTTTGAAAAGTCCAGATAGGTCTGCGTTTTCCTTGTCGCTGGCCTCCCCAAAGAGTACTTCATCAATATCCACTGGTGTCCATGGGTGGCCGGAAGGTCCGAATCCGCCATTGGCATTGCGCTTGGATGGCGATGGGGTACTAGCTGCCAGAGGGGCCCGGAACTCGGGATGCTTGGGTGTTGAATGAACAAGTGGGCGGGACGCTGAGGGCCGTGACGATGGAGGCCTGTTTTCCGCATCTGACGACTGGGGTGATAGTGAGGGAGTGTTTTGGTGAGCTGGCGGAAGTGGTGAAACTGCCCGGTTAGAGCGTTTTGAATCCCGCCGAGGCTCATGCACTTCGTGAGGGGAGATCTGGCTTTGGACTAGGTTCTCTGCAAGATGCTGTTCGTGGGGAATATCGCTGTACCGTTTGGCGGTCTTCGGCGGTTGACTGGGCGTCTTTCGATGGGATTGTGGCTCGGGAGACATTTCTTGTGGAGGGGGCGAAGGCTCTTTGGGGAGGGTTGACCATCTCAAGCTGGTCAGGCAAATCATCCGTAGTCTCAAATTCATCATCATGTTCCTCGACCGACGGTTCGACACGATGTTCTTCGACTGGTGGTTCATGAACAACAGCCTGCTCCTCTTTTTTCTCGGATTTCTTGGATTTCTTCTCTTTAGTTGATGAGGCATCCTTCTTCTTGGAAATCTTCTTCGATTCAGCCTTGGCCATTGGCTTTTCGGGCTCCGGTGCATCCTCCGGCTCCTTGCTGACAATCTCAACGGAGATGAAAGAGTCATGATGCTTGGGATCATCGCGAACATCGGGAGCCCCGAGTTCTAAAGATTCTGGAGGCTCTAGCGACTGTGCTTTTATCGTCTCTTCGGTCTTAGTTTTCTTTGTCCCCTTTTTCTTGGATCCTTTTGCCGGCTTGGTCTTTTGGGCTGGGGGTTCAGGCGCCTCCGGTTCGTCATCAACCGGTTCCACATGAGGATCAGAATGGTTTTCGTGATCACTGACATCCTCTACTTGATTAGATATGGTAGGTTCGGGAATTTTAGCCACAGCCTTGGACTTTTTGCTCGATTTTGTCTTCTTCGACGCCCGTGGCTCTGCTGGCTCAGCCTCGATTTCTGGCTCGGGTTCGACAGGTTCGGGGATATCTGCTTCGAGGCCTGCTTCAATTTGCGCCTCGATCTCTGAGTCACGAGGGGCTCGCGCTTTTGACGTGGCTTTGGATGCAACAGGCACATCAGAGACCTTGCGGGCCTTGGACGCTCTCTTTTTTGTGGGCTTGCGACCTCTACTGGTTTCTTCTTCCGAAACAGCGCCATCCACTGGCCCTGCGTCCGCCATTGCAGAGTCACTGTCTTCATAATTGTAGTTGCGAGCAATGCTGCTGCTCCGTGTTTTTGTAGCGCGTCTCTTCGCTGGGGGCTCTGCTGGCGGCTGCGATGGCTCTCTTTCCTCCACGGCAACTGGTTTGGGTTCATCTTTGATATCCTCACTGGCCCTCTTCTTTCCTCTGCCTGCACGTTTGGGTTTGGTAGGCTCTGGCTGGGTGACTTCTTCTATGTCCGCCTCAACTTGGCTTTCCACCTCCACAGATTCCTCCTTCTTAGTCTTGGTCCCCCTTGATTTGCTCTTGGGTGCCTTCTTTGTGGATTTGGATTTTGTGGCGGCTTGGGACATGATGCTCTGGTCCATCGAGTCATCCATTTCCATATCGGGCGCTTCCGTTGTAACTGGGTCAACAGATTGGGTTGAAAGCCGGGAGGACGCCTTAGAAACCCGAGATTTCTTAGCACGAGTAGATTTGCTCTTCTTTCCTGGAGGCTGGGCGAAGACAAAGAACGAACAATCTGAGGAGCGGCGATAATGTTCGTCACTGGGCTAAGTTAGCAACCGTCCAACTGGGAAAGAGCGATGAATACCCACAATGGGTCGTCCTTGGGCTCCCAGCCATCCAAAGATAACTTGCAATAGACACAACTGGCTAAGTCATTGCTCTCGTCTGTAGGGCAGAAATACCATCCGGCTTCAACCATCTGTCGTCGTTGTGAGCCAAAAGAATATGAATGCAGTGAAGTCACGTGTTACCTTGTCCGACTGGCATACCCAGCCCTTTTTCCCATCGTGAGGCCATGCCGCACCAAACGTCGCCAGTCTCGCTTGTGTGATCCGGTCGCCCGTAGGGTCTTCAATCGAGGCGGGATTGGAGCTGCTCTGTTGGAGGTCCATCATGATGGCCCATCCGCAGTCAGGCGCATGCTTGAGATGCTCTGTAATGGGGTTGTCGTCCTCCTCCCAGCCATCCAATGCCCGGTGGCACTCGAAACATGTTGTGTTGTCGGGATTTGTCTCGTATGGTTTGTAGTAGAATCCGGCGTGCGCCAACTAGAATCCCAACAAGTCAATCACCTTGAAATGGGCGCGTAATCTCTCCGAGAAATTACATACCTCAGCTGGTGAAGGTCGCTGGTGCGGCCATGTAATCGCTTTGGGTGTTTTTGTGCCGGAAGATCTGCGCTTCTCCGGCTTCAGCACTATATCGAAGCTGGCTAGGCGGGCCGCAAAGGTATCCATTTCAGAGCCCATGACGAGGTATCAGGGAATTTAAAGATAACTGATACAAATTCCCGACATGTAAAGAGACCTTTCGTGGAGGAAGTAGGTGAATATTGTCGAAAGAGCCGTTGTTGTTGATCCTCCGCGTCTGTTTACTTTTGGTTGTTATGCACCCTTGCACACGCGTCCACGTGACCCTTACTCAGCACCCGAATTAGAACCGGACGGGGAGTACGTCAGAGCCGGAAATGTTGACGGAGCGCCCAAATTCACTTCACTTCAATTCACTCATTTGCTTTCTATGCGGGCCCTTTGACTTGATTCCATTACTGCGCTACGCGCCCCGATTTCTTTTATCCGAACCCTAATCATGCCGGGAGTAACAGTATGTCAGATCCCCCACTGTACCCGATGATCCCGCTACAACTTATCTGCTTAGATGGTTGCTTCTCGTGGAGCTAACCCCAGCTCCCTCTGGCGCTCTCGCACCCTTCTCTCGTCCCCACATGTTGTTCCTTCTTCTGCTCGTTTTTTGTCATTCAATTGTCGTTCGATTATTCCCTACAATGGCCGACCCTCCGCAAACAACGGCGCTTCGACATCGCATCTGCTATGCAAGGTGACCACCAACAAATCATCCTCCCCATTCTCGACGTCTTCATCTTCACTGTTACCCGAAAACTGGGACGAGAATCCGGACTTGTCAATTACCAATTTCTCGGAACTGCCCTCTAAGGATTTTGGAGTCAACCAGCACATGATCATAAACCAGGATTTCAAGGAGGCATTGCGAATGATCCTTTGGCAATTCAAAGCACCAATTCGATACGCATTTGCCTATGGATCGGGTGTATTTCCACAGAATGGAAGCGGAGCTCCATCCAGCTCGCTGCACCCCTCGGCACCCACAGCCATCCAAAATATGCAAAAGGGCTCTGGGAAGATGATTGATTTCATTTTCGGAGTGTCATACTCCCAGCATTGGCATGATATCAATCTACACCAACACCGTGACCATTATTCTGGGTTGGGCTCGCTGGGGTCGTACACGGTCTCCCAAGTACAAGACCGCTTCGGCGCGGGGGTCTACTTCCATCCTTATATCACCGTGAACGGGACAATGATCAAATATGGTGTAGTAAACCTGGATACGTTATGCCGGGACCTCACCCAGTGGGACACAATGTATCTCGCTGGTCGTTTGCAAAAGCCCGTCAAGATCTTGCGGGACCACCCGAAGGTGCGATTGGCTAACCAGATGAACTTGTTGTCTGCTTTGCGAGTCGCACTGCTGTTACTGCCAGAGAAATTCACTGAGTTCGAGTTATACAGCACAATCGCAGGTATGAGCTATATGGGAGATCTACGCATGGCCCTCCCCGCCGAGGACCCCGGCAAGGTGCGAAATATTGTTTCCGGACAAATGGCGCACTTCCGCCGACTCTACGCACCACTCATTGAAAATCTGCCCAATGTCACTTTCCAGGACCCCCGCTGCAGCAACGAAGATTGGATCGATGATCCAGACGCCATCTTAGCCATGGCGCAAGATATGGATCCAGTGATGCGTGGTAACATGGTTCGTCGTCTGCCTGAATCTTTCCGGCAAAAGTTGTACTTCCAGTATCAATCTCGCTTTGGAATTCCGGGCGCCGATTTCAATAAGTTGATGCAGGAGAGCAAAGATTCAGACGAGGTTCTTCGCCGGCCTGAAGGCGGTTCGTTTGAGCGACGGATTGCTGGAGATGATTACCTTCAGGAGGAGGTCTCCAAGTCCATTGAGAAGACAATCCGCTGGCCAAGTACTGTCCAGACGATTAAGGCACCGCTCACAGCAGGCCTTGGTAAAAGTTGGACTTACCTTATGGAGAAACGCCAGAAGCACAAGAAGTCTCAGATGGCAGCCGCTTCAGCACTTGAAACACCCCCTGGAGCGAAGAAGCCCACCCAAGCACCGAAGACCTCGGAGCCGAAGGAGACAAAGAAAGAATAGGCGACTCAAGTGTAATCGACAAATAGCCCTGAGTTGCAGGCATGTGGCATATGGAGGCGTTGTGGATTTTTGTGACCCATGTATCAAAATCATCGACGATGTATCTTGTATCTGTGCATCGGCAGGAAATGTTTATCACGCCCAATATATACATAGGACTATATAGAGCCTTTCATTTGTGGAATACACCAAGGAGATTCAATTTCAATTTCTTTTTCTTTTCTAATACGCCACGGTGGACCCTCATGTGTTTGATCCCTCAAGCAGGAGCCATTCAAACCCTTCGTGCTAGAAAAAGACCAAAGCAATGTAGTAATATATAGAATCTATTTGTTCGTAATGTCGAGAAGCAGGTTGCAAAAGAGTCAAAGAAAGGGATATATTATATACTGAGTGTACCCAGGTATCATTGAATGAGACAGAGAGACTGGCTTGATATGTCCTTGAAAGGAAACCTATCTGGAGGTTTCAAACAGACATGCAGAATGCAGGGCGGACTATATGGCCGCCTAGAATATAACTTTTTCAAATGCTTCCTGTAGTCCTCTACTCCCTAACCACGCCTCCAGCGCTTGCATATCACCCCGATTAGCCCGCTGGCCACCTCGCTCTCCTAACGAGTCCGTAATTTCCTCCATCCCAGAAAACACCCTCTGAACACCCTCTGTCTCTCGAAACCTCTCGCTGACTTTTTTCTGATGACTAGGGATATCACCCCAGGAATGCGTCTTGATAAAACTCATATAAGAGTCGATATCAGGCGAAGCCCCCTCAAGACACAATACGCCCGGCTTGCCCGCAAGCACAAATCCCGTTAGAGCATACCCCGGTGCGAGGTTGACCATATCATCTCTCTTTTTGCGGGTTGACAGGGACGGAAAATAGAACCAGACTCGGACGCTTGGCCCTCTGTCTGTGTCTTCTGGAGCCACGGTCTGAGACCGCTTGTCTTCAAGAAAGCGGCTGGCTTCTGCTTGGATGTATTCGAATGCCTCTAAAGCATCATCGCCTTGCGGTATTGAGGCAGTCAGTCCAGCAACTTCGGCTCTGGACATCCATTCTGGTTGTCGAAGGGAATATCCCAATGACGGTGACTGGTCAAGTGTCTCTGGATTATCACATTGCAGTGGCACAGATATATTGACTTGTATTGTTCTGTCTCCATCTGCAATTGGTAGACAGACGGTGAGAGAGAGACTTGAAGGGATTTTAGGAGGTGTAGAGGTCGGGTTCTCGCACCAGTCGCGGAGTCTCTCGACGCACTGTGTTGTGGATTCGGGGATTTCCAGCTCGCCTGGAGACGGGAACATCGCCATTAGGAGGTCAATTGTGGACAATTGGGCCTCCATGATATCCACCGGCAAAACAGATGGTTCTTTACAGGCCATATTTTCGCTACAGACGTAGGAGTCGCCAATATCAAAGAGCTTGCATAAAACTGAGTGTTGAGTGATTTGCGGCTTTTGAGATGTCCAAATCGGAAATGTGTGGGATAAGCAATTGTGGCTCTGGTTTGTAGGCGCCGAAATAAATGTGCTAGCAGAGCACAGTGTTATAGAGAATTGGACGCTTGATTTCTTGGGCACACTTTTTTGTTTGACCTCACTGAGTGAGGTCTCGAAATTACCTATCTTGGATGCACTCAGGGCCGACCTCGGCCCCGGAGCCGGAGACAACCTCTTATGTAATCACTTGTTGGATTGCCCAGGAGGGCTGTACCTATACTCCCGAGGCGAAAGTCGACCATTGGAGATTTGAAAAGGATAGTGGGATGTTTTCGTTTTAAATAGTCCCTTTAATTGTTGTACTAATTATCGCAAAAATCCAGAAAATAGGCAGTGGAAAAGGTGTACAAGCGTAACAGCATAACCTTGGAATAGACGGCCACTTATGCAGCCGTGGTCTTCTTGGTGGTCTTCTGGGTGGTCTTCTCAGGTAGTCTGGTAGTCTTTTTAGTCGTCTTTTTGGTAGCCTCTTTAGACGCCTGGTTATGTAGATATCTCCCTCCCCTTCTCAGTTGGTTAGACAGCAGAAAATGGCCAAAAGAGACTTAATCTGCGAAAGCAACTTCTCTATATATGACTTGTCAAAATTTTCGAGATGGGAGCGAGTTCGATGCTGTAAATCAACCATGATCTATGAATGTCTCTAAGAAAAAAGGGATTCACAAGATTAAAGACAGTTGAGAAAAGAAAAAGCATGGAAGTAAGCGTACATGAGCGAAAACACAGAAGAACATGAACCAAAATAAGAAAATATTAGCAGGTCCACTATCCCTTCGTACCTTTCTTACTCCTCGGCACACGGAAAATCTTGTAGAAGACAATGGCTCCGATGGTGTTGGCAACAACGTAAACCCACAAGAGACCAAAATCCCGCCATCGATTGGCGAATTGGATGCTGAGACTCTCCAAATACTCTTTGGTGTTCCCCATAGTGCAGAAATTGCAATGGTCCTGAGCACCGGGGTTCAGCAAATATCCAGAGTTCGCGGAAAGGTAATCCTGCATATACTCCCCACAGGTCATTCCAGCTGGGGCCGCAAATGACAGAACTTCGTTGTCGGCACAATGCATAGGGGCCTCGCCGACTGCTCCAGACAAGAAGGACGACACCATATAAGTCAAGGGGTTGACCCGGTACATGAATATCCAGAATCGTGACAGAGAAGCAGGACCGGCGAGAATACCGCAGAAGACGTACATCATGATGAACATGATATTGGACAAGCTTGATGCAATCTCTGGACTATCCATGCCTGCAATTAACATGTGTGCGAATGAACTGGCGAAGAGGAAGGCCGCCCAAATAACCAGAATTGTTTGGGTACCCCGAGAATGGACCGCGTCTGTATACTCTGCATTGCGGTAAAAGCCGACGGGGTAGTACCAGACGAGGAAGCAAAAGATTGCCATGACCTTATAGAAGTGACCGCATTAGCGAGAGAGAAAGGTTGACTAGGGCAAGGGCAAGACTTACCGTATTCCAAATGAACTCGATGGCGATATTGGATAAAATGAAGGCTTGCCACATATAAGTCTTCGACTGCCGTTCTCGGGACTCATAGAGCGTGCGCTGTGTGACGAACGACGGGATGATTTGGAGGACAAGTTGGACAATCACAAACAGAAAGACAAAGACACCAAACAACTGGTTCTGTAGACCCTGCTTGGTATTTTCCGCCTTGAACAGAGAGAATCCGATAAAGAGAGCCTGGTAAAATAGAATTAGACCCCATCAATTGTGAGCAGGCGAACGAAGACTTACACTTCCAATGGTCAACAAGGCTTTGGAATAAACGTAGGAAGGAGTTCGCCAGTACTGCTGGAATACACGACGTCCGACATGGGTGAGTTGCTCAGAGAAAGACGCTGCAAATTCCGCATAGCTAGATTTATCACCTGGATCCGATAGTGGTGACAAGTTGTTGGCCAATTCCCGCAGTTTAGCAAGTTCACTTCGCACTGCTAGGTATTCAGGACTGTTTCTCCACACGGCAGGCCAGTCAATATCTGTCTGTGCTCCGGGTGCAGCTCCGATGACTTCAAGCATGTGTTCTGCTGGGTTGTGGCCTGGAGGACAAATAGAGCCGCCATTGCGGACAAAATAATCCATAAGGGTTTTGGCTCCTTGGCCGACCTCTCCGAAGTAGACTGTTTTGCCTCCCTTTGCGAGTAGAAGGAGTCTGTCAAAGCGCTGGAACAGCATGGCAGACGGTTGGTGAATTGTGCAAAGAATCGCCTGTCCATTCTTTGTCAGAGTTTCCATAAGGTTGCAAATCGACCAAGAGGTTTGGCTATCTAAGCCAGAGGTAGGCTCATCGAGAAAAAGTAGCAGCTTGGGACGCGCAGCCAGTTCGACACCGATTGTGAGGCGTTTTCGTTGTTCGACGTTGAGACCCTCGCCTGGAACTCCAACTATAGCTTCGGCGTATTCCCTCATGTTCAAAAGATCGATGACTGTCTCCACGTAGGCCAACTTTTCGGCGCGGCTGAACTGAGGCGGCTGTCTCAACAAGGCACTGAATTCCAGCGCTTCCCGTACAGTCGTCGTGTGAAGATGCAGATCCTGCTGTTGGACATATCCGGTTTTGCGTTGGAAAGTCCCATCCCGGGGTCGACCATCGACAAGCATGTCTCCTCCGACAACCCCGACAGTCGTGCGACTCGCCAAGACGTCCAGCAAGGTGGTCTTACCCGCACCGGAGACGCCCTGTAATGCCATTGTTAGTCTGCAATTCAGCCTATGCGTGTGAGGTGGATTATGTTACCATGAGTGCTGTCAATGTCCCTGGCCGGATCCATCCATCAACGTGATCCAGAATGAGCCTCTCCTCGCCTTTGATCTCAACACTGTACGTGACATTTTCCCAGTGAAAAATTGAAGTTTGCTTCTCAACCCCGGCAATGGTTCCAGTCGCATCCTTGGCGGGCTTCTCGTTCTGTACCACGGCGCTTGAATTTTGCTCTTCATCGCTCTGATATCGCTTCGATCGGGCTTGCTGAGCTTTACCACGGCGGAAGACGAGAACCTCGCCCTTGGAACGCTGAGAAGATACCAGTTCGGTGGTAACTAAGTGGCAGACTGCGAGGAAAATAGAGATGGCGATGATAATCCCGACATTCCGCCAGCGATGGCCGTTCTCATACCCAAACGAGGAGCGGACAAAGTCTGTACCTTGAACGACATCTGAGCCCGGAACCGCTCCTATTGTCGAACAAACCCTTTGTTCACTCGATACATTCTCGTACCCTGGTCCGGACGGAACAAACGAAGTGCAGAGGAATTCTCGTCCATGGAATTCATTGACCATCACGGCTTCAAATCCATACGAGACCGGATTCAGCCATCGCAACCACGACGCCCAGCCACGCATGTAGCTCACGGGAATGGCAAATCCCGTGTAAAGCACCAGAGCAAGCAGGATAATGGACGAGGGGGCAAGAGCCTGTTCGATTGATTTCGTCAAGGAGGCGAAGAAGCGAAAGAACATTGACATGCCCATCATCATGGAAAAGGACACCAGTAAGAGAAAGAAGAATGGACCAGGTTCCCTTCGCAGATTTGGCATGAAGTATAGCACGAGATTGGTGAGCAGCGAATTAGTTATCTTGTACGGCATGTCCATGATCATCGATGAGATGGCCTCAGCGCTAGGGTGATAGAGCGCATATCGCGCGTGCTTTTCCACAATTGTTCGTTTCTCGTACAAAACGAGGATTTCGAGCAAGCTGGAGAAGGCACTTAGGAGAACCATCATGAATAGAAGCGCTCCCCGGGAGAAGAACGAGGATGTATCCTTGGGAAGGTTGTAGAACACACTGGCAATGATCAGAGCCTCAAAGAAGTTTCCAAACAACATCGCGAGGGTCACGCTAGGATCGTTCTTGAGCCGTTCAAAATCCCTCCACAAACAAATGCGAATCTGGCCCCAATATGACAAAGTATATGGAGATTTTAGCCGTTGCTTGCTTGATTTCTCGGCTTTCCGAGAGGACGCAAAGCGGTCGAAGTCCGCTGCATTAAATGGGTGCTCATCGGTGTACTGCTTGATCTCGAGCAGAAGTGCCTGACGTTCAGGACTCTCTTTCCATCGCTGTGCGAAATCTTCCGAGGTTCTCGGCACTTGGTTCTCAAAGCCTGGCTTGATGACGCGCTCGTCAGGGCTCGACATTGAGGTCAGAAAATCAGGCGTCGTCTGGGCCTCAGGGCATACAAATCCCAGTCGAGTGAAATACCCTCTGGCTTCTTGGGCGGGGCCAAAATAAATTTGTTTTCCTTCGTAGAGAACCGTGACTTTATCAAAAATCTAGCATATATGTCAGTTATACCTTGGCAAATCCCGCACTCCTATGTCTTTTATTGTGCTTACCTCGTAGGCTGCCTGGGGAGCTTGATAGATGGCGACACACGAAGTCAAGCCGAAAATATCCCCTTGTGTCCGTAAGGTCCTGCAGAACTCCACGGCATTCGCGCTATCCAGGCCCCGGGTACTGTTGTCCCAGCACTGCAAAGGAGCATAGCTTAATGCCGCCTCAGCAATGGTGACACGCTTCCTCTCACCTCCGCTGACACCGCGAACGAAGTCATTCCCAACTTTGGTGTTCACAGTGTGGCTGATACCAAAGGTAGACATGATCACATCTCGTAGGTGAGTGGCGTACTGCTCACGGCTCATTCCCCCAGGGATCTTGCGGGGGGTACGGGCAAGGGCGGCGAAGTAAAGGGTGTCACCCACCGCGAGCTGAGGGTAGTGTGCATCTACTTCCGCAGTGTAGATGGCTTCGCCCCGAAAGTTTTTCGACATTTGTTGCGGGGTGATGCCTTGGTAATTGATGTAGGACGCAGGGTCTACCTCAAACCCGTGGGTCTCCCCTGCGATGGTCTTCAAGAGGGTTGAGCAGCCCGAGCCAGGGGGACCCAAAACACAGAGTTGTTCGCCGGGAAGCAGCAATCCATCAACGTTCTGCAGGATGTCGATTCTCCGTTTCTTCCCCCCAAACCACTGTTGCACGAGGGTCGGCAGCTTCAGCGCCGCGTTTCCGACGCTCATCTGATAATCCACCGGGCTCCCATAACCGACAACGTTCAAGTTATTAAAAGCAAGACCGGCGACACGCGGAGGACTATCATTTCCATTGTATCGGACATTGTAGAAAGCTTCTGCCCAGGCTCTGGCGTCGAATCGAGGACTTTGCGGGTCAAGAGCACTGCCCTTTCTCAGTTCAAAGGGGAGCTCGTGACAGGATTTCTTCGACCGCTCGCTCAGTGTGCGAGCTAAATCCACCACTCTCTCGTCGCTGCTGATTTGTTTACCCGGAAATGGCTCCTTACCCTTAGAACCAGATTCGAGGCTATTTGTCCGTGTTCGACCTTCTGAACTGATGTCGTCTCGGCCCCGTGTGGGGGAGTCAGGAGTCGTGTCCATCCTGCTAGAGCCCTGATAGTCTTGTAAGAGGTAGTATGTAAAGTCGAATGGAGAGTTTGACCAAAAAGCAAGAAGCGAGCGAAGAAGGATTATTTATACCAAGCTTCATACTCTCAATAGGCCCAGCTGGAGACCCTTCGGTGGGACCCAGGCTCGGAATTTCGGCCAGCAAAATCACCGTGGATAGGGCTGGAAGCCCCTTTTACCAGTATCTACCAGTATGTGTACTTGGCTATGGGAACGCTAGCAAGATGCCTCGTAGATCCTCCTTTGGGGCTCACCGGAACCCGCGGGCTCCGAACCCGTATTGGAGCTCAAGGACTGCTTAGCGCTTTCATCAAGCGGGACATAGTGCCAAGGGTGGGCCTAGTGCCACCAAGCCAAGAGGCCAAGCCAACATTCCATGGACTCAGAAGCAGTCTTGCAGGGCTCGCGTTGCGGAACTCCGCGACCCGAGGGACGGAGGCTATGGTCGGTGTCCGCGGGCTCCGAGGTATTTGTTTCTACTCATGAGTCCTCAATTTTATACTTTAATCCTATCATTTTGTGTCTATAGCATATTTCAATATGACAGAAGAGCTTTCTGGAAATGATATCTCCGTAGAACGAGCGGTGGGTTTAAATCGCCAAGTCATAAATCGTCCATAAATCGTGAACTGACTGTTTCCAGTGTGATCGATGTCGGAAGCGAAAGGTGATATCTACGTTTCAGGTTTTGGTATATAGCTCACTGGTTTAGGTCCGCTGTGACAGGACATTTCCCTGTTCAAATTGCCGATCTACAGGTTCAGACTGCAGAATATCCAATCGTCCTCCTAGGCAAAAGCGCTCGCGAGTCTTGATAACATCGCAATTGTAAGCTTCTTCTGGTCGAACGATTGCGTGGTGTATACTCACAAAATTTGATTAGCGAGGACAAGATTGATCAAATTGACAAAAGGCTCTGTCGACTGAACCACCTCGTCGAATTACTGGTCGCAAATAATCCGGGGAGAGCAACAATAGATACATCCTCCAGTCGCCTAGAAACATGTGTTGCTCCTCGTCCCAGACCATCGCAGACCACACCTGCAAGCCCAGTCAATGGAGATAGATCCGATCAGCAGATGCCGCATGAAGCCGTGAACGATGCTATCCTGAGGCCAATCTTCATTCACGGCGCATTCTACATTTGCTATTGATCTTGCGCACACGGTTGTTGGCTCGAGACAACCTGCGGGGAGTAATCAAGAGATTGAGACACTACTAGACATGCTGCGCCATATCGGAAGTGCATTTAGCGAGCGCCATGATTCGTCGATGCGTTTATTCCCCCTTCTAACAGCACCAGCTTCTTTGGAGTATCAAATGCCTCCGCTGAAAGCTGCTGTCAAGCTTTTGCGGAGATCACAGGGTATGTCTCTCACTTTGATCTGTTGGCAAATACTAATGTCTTGCGTTCAGATGAAAGGAATTTCTTTTTCCTTGGCTTGTCCTTCTTTCTTAGTCCACGGAGTCTGTCAGATTTATGCTTGAAGGTTTACTTTGACTCGGACTACTCTGATACAGACTTCATCATTGTCAATGCAGCTCTACATTGTGAGTCAGTACATTCTCTTTTCGTGGAAACATTCGCACTAATTTGGCTTTCAGATTTGGCCTCTGGTACTGATACTCGGAGGGCTGGCGTGGAGGAGAATGATGAACAGAGCACTCTAGGCTCAATGTGCCAAAAGAATGTTGAGATTGCACTTTCGAAACTGACACTTTACATCCAGCCTAGCTATGACATGACTCTCGCTCTTGTGCTAGGTGTATGTTCGGCATTCCCTTTGAAATCACTCTCTGACATCGAAACTCAAGGTTACCTATGCGATCCACGTCTGCAACCCGTCCCTGGCTGGGGTACTGGCAAACGCGGCATACCAGTGCTCTTATTCTCTTGGATTCCATAAGCGCTTCAACGGCTCCGACGAACCAAAGCAGAAGAGATGTCTCTTCTGGATAATCTACTTCTTTGAGAAAAATTTATCTGTCCGGCTTGGACGATCCTCTTTCATTCTAGATCGCGATATCGAGGATCCCTTACCAGAAGATCTGCAAACATTCAATCCCCACGTCACTGCCTACGTATATCAGCTAGTGAGGCTTGCAGGGTTAGCTGGCAGTATTTACGAACAGCTCTACTCACCACAGGCGCTCGGCGCATCTGAAGATGTGCGGACACGCCGAGCACTTGAATTGTCGCTGAAGCTTCACGAATATCATACAGAGGCGCGCGATGCGAATGTGTGTTCAACCCGTCCGCATGCTCACCCATTCAATTATGGTGGCTATAAAGCATCTGCTGACCAGCGCAAACCATATAATTTAGCAACTCTGGGCTCAAGCAACCAGCAACGTTCACGAAAAGGAGCAGATCGAATTCACAGCTGCATCCGACGAAGTCCTGCGCCTTTCAATTCTAACTCTCATCTATCGAGCCATGCCACCAGAGCCCGGATATAGAACAACATTTGGCCCAGAATGCATCACCTCTGCTAGATGTGCTCTGGAAGCCCACAAGGCAATAGTCCGAGGCTTTGAAATGCATGAATCATCGTTACTTCTATCGGTATATGTGAATTGGTATGTATAAACATAATGGGCTATTTCAGCTTCTTCTCACCAAGACCCGTATTCAATACTCATGTCGATTCCTAGGACAATTCTATTTACACCATTTACGCCCTTCATCGTCCTATTCTGCCATTGTATCGAAACACGAGACAAAGAAGACCTAAGCCAAATGCACACGTTCCTCAAATCGATCGAATGCGCCTGTCAGCATTCCAGTACGATCGCCAAGCACCATCATCTATTCTCGGTATTCTACAACGTCGCAGTACGCTACACCGAGCTGGGTTTCCCGTCTTCGGCAATGGAGGAAGAACAAATTCAACTGAGAAGCGAAGTGGATGCGCATTTGAGTGCTCTTGGACTACAGCCACACCTGGCATATACCTCTCAGAATCTGCAGGGAGATGGGTTGACATCGGTTCGCCTAGGTATGGGTGTCATTGAACAAAATCGAGATGAGGGAAGTGACTGGCAAGAACCTTGGCTTGGGAGGTGGATTTCTTTTAATCAGCAGATGATGGGGTTGTTGGATGGGAGTGATCTGCCATTTGTCGTCCACTGAGCCTCTGCCCACCTAGGCAGGTGTCCCTACCTCCAGGGCTAATAATGTGAATTTAGTAATATGATCTGTTTTGCCCAAAATGATACAGACCTATTAGGAATTCTATATAAAAATAGTCCAGCGTGCTTTGGGGTACCCTTCTTTTGGTCTTTCTAGATGTACAGGCAGTAAAGGCACAAACTGCACAGAGGACATTTCAATCCACCTACACACATGTACATACCTACTATGTTACATGTAGTAGAAACTGTGGATGCTGTCAGATCCGCCACGAAACAACAGAAAGAAGCAGAGGTCTTGGACACTGTACACCAACATATGGATGCTATTCAAGTGGACGAGGCATCGAACATACCGCTGAAGAGCGACAAGGCTTTGTCGATGATTTTCAAAAAGAAAATGTACGCCGATAGCCCGGCCTGTGTTATCCAGATGGCAGAGAATTTCTTTTTGCCGCCACTGGTGAAGACCCAGCAGAAACCCCAGGAGAATCAACAGGAGAAGCCCCAGAGAGAGAACCCCGAGGAGAAGAGAACGCAGTGCCAGGGTGGTAAAAAGCAGTGGTGGAAAAGAATTTTCAGGAAGGGGTGAGCGGCAGAGCAACTATGCTTATTGCTTGATTGCGCTTTGGTGCGTTCGTCGCTGCTTCTTGCTTCAGGGCCTGTCTCAAGTGTTCTCTGCGAGGCAGAGAACTATAGCCCTATTAGGCACATTATGTGTGATCATCGCAAAGGAATCTATAGTTGAGCGGAGGCACCTGAATAGAATATATATGAAGATTTCTTGCTCTTATTGATAGGGGAAAAGAGAGTAGATGTGGTCCAAATAAAAAGGCCCATAAGTGTATAGATCGGCATTTGACTCATAGAGTTCCGATAAAATCCCCCACCTGGGGCTCCCCACCAACTTCGCTCATTTCACATTCCTCCCTTGGGTCACCACAATGGCTTCAACATCTCCGTTTAATTTGGCCACATGTGCCCGCCCTAATATCCTGGCATTGCAGCCTTACCGATGTGCCAGAGAGTATGCTGCCCTTTCCGAATCACCGGTATCGGCGAGCTAATGAGTCAGTGACTACAAAGATGATGGGACGAACGTCCTCCTCGATGCCAACGAGAATGCCTTCGGTCCTGGCCTTGCCCTGAACAGCGAGGGAGCATTGCAAACCTCCCCGACTGGCAATGCCACGGGAGCCTCCAAGCCGGAGATTGACTTTCTCGGCCTGAACCGCTACCCCGATCCGTGAGTGAATTTCCACTATCGCGTCCTATCCAGACCGATTCGACTAACAATGCGTCTCTCAGTCACCAGATTGAGCTGAAGCAGCTCTTCTGTAACCTCCGCAATACCCACCACCACACCCCGAAGACCCTCCTCCCCGAGCACATGTTCTGCGGCGTTGGCTCAGACGAAGCCATTGACGCGCTACTACGCTGCTTCTGCGTCCCTGGAAAAGACAAGATTCTCACATGTCCCCCGACCTACGGAATGTACAGCGTCAGTGCGCAGGTAAACGACGTCGAGATCGTCAAGGTACCGCTCGACGCTACGAACGGGTTCCACCTACAAGCCGATAAAGTCAACGACGCCCTATCAGCCGACCCAACAATCAAGCTAGCCTACATCTGCTCGCCGGGCAACCCGACCGCGAATCTGATCCGCAAAGAGGACATCCGCAAGGTGCTTGAGCACCCAACATGGAATGGCATCGTGGTGGTCGACGAGGCGTATATCGACTTTGCGCCCGAAGGCTCCAGCCTGGCAGAGTGGGTGACCGAGTGGCCCAACCTAGTTGTCATGCAGACACTCAGCAAGGCATTTGGTCTGGCTGGTATCCGTCTCGGCGTGGCCTACGCTAGCGTGGAGGTCGCGCGTCTACTCAACAGCCTCAAAGCCCCTTATAACATTTCCAGCCCGACAAGCGCGCTTGCTTCGGCGGCACTCACAGCGCCAAATATGGCAGTGATGCACAGCTTCCGCTCGCAGATCATCGCGCAACGCGACCGTTTGCTCCGCGAACTACCGGCGATTCCCGGTGTGGGGCAATTCCTTGGCGGGAGCGATGCGAACTTCTTGCTCGTGCAGATTCTGGACGCCGAGGACCGACCGAGTAATGTGACTGCGCTTGCGGCTTACGAGGCTATGGCGGAGAAGCGTGGGGTGGTGGTCCGCTTCCGTGGGAAGGAGCTTGGGTGTGAGGGTTGTCTCCGTATCACGGTCGGTACGGAGGCGGAGGTGACCAAGTTCCTTCAGGAGTTGCGGGTTGTGTTGGATGGGCTGCGTGCTGGGGCTGGAATTGAGTCGCTTCGTGATGAGAAGAGGCGGGAAGACTCGGCGGCAGCTGTGGTTGGATGAGGCTTGCGCGATTAATGGTCATAAGGTTTGGGGAAGATAACAGTCCCCGACGGAGTACGGAATAGATAGTCCATGAAGCCTTGGCTAAAATATATTGAGATAGAAGTACCATACTGTTTAACTCGCTTATCGGGGTTATTGCCTTTACCTTTCTATATCTGTGGATACATGTATGTACTCCGTACTCCGTACATGTACTACATTATCTTCAAAGCAGTAATAGTCCACGTGTACACCGCAAGCCCTTATAACATAGCCAAGACCCTTGTCCGTTTCTAAACAGGGTATACCTGGTACTCATTGGAGGAATAATATGGTTTGTATGTTAAAAAGCTATTGTGGTTTCTTTGTATCGAATATTATCACTATTATCTCTCACCGCACATATCTAAACAGTAAGACCCCCTAAAAAACATACTCTGAGTATGAATCTCCCTGATTAGCCAGTCGAACGTCACTGGCTGTTTGCAGGATGAAATGGAGGCTTGGCTTATCTGCTCATGATCTTTTCCCCTCTTCCTTTTGAGGATGGGGGTAATTTTCAATTTAATTAATTTCCCCTATCTCTCCCGATTTCATCTTATATTGTCTTTCTCTCCTAAGCATCTCACATCTCATCTTAAGATCGTCTGCATCTTAGTCTCCGCAATTTGCCCCATAACCCGTTACATCCCCCACACTTTCGTTCCATAATGTAAAACGCATTTCGTGAATCGCTTTCTGCGAGTCTGCTGTTTTTGTTTAGCCATGGCCTCCGTGGCCTCCATGGCCGTGTCGCTGGTCGCACGTGGCATTTATCACGAGACTTCCCCAGCCATGCAGACCAGAGCCCAGATCAATCCGACACTCATGATGAGCTGGTGGGCTACCATATTCTCCTTGCTTATCATCATCGTGCGTCTATGTGGTCGTTATATCCGCGTTGAGCGCTTCTTTGCCGAGACAAGGTCATGATGATCAGTGTCATTCCCCTGGTAATTCGCATGGTCCTCGTGCATTTCGTTCTCATCTTGGGGACCAACAATACCACCACCACAGGCTTGACAGAGCAGGAGATATCGAACAGAGAACTGGGCAGTAAGCTGGTTCTTGCTGCACGTATCTTCTACGCCATCTTGTAAGACGCACCCAATTCACCCTCGTCTTCAACTTGAATCTGCTAGTTCAAAGTGACTCACAACCCACAACTATAGCATCTGGACGGCCAAAGTGACCGTGTGTGAATTCCTAAAGCGAGTCACAGGGCTTTCCTGGCGCCGATCGACAACTTTCTTCCTCCGCTTCATCTCCTACTTCCTCTTCTCAACTTTAGTAGCCGTGGTCATCGCAACCCTGGCCGAATGCCAGCCCTTCCACCACTACTGGCAGGTCATCCCAGACCCAGGCCCAACCTGTCGCACCGGCTACGTCAACCTAATAACCATGGGCACCTGTGATGTGATAACCGACCTTCTACTCGTGGCCATCCCAATCCCTATAATCCTCATGGCACAAATGCCTCTAAAACGCAGACTCACCCTATCAACCCTCTTCTGTCTATCTCTGATCTTAGTCGGCATAACCTCCTACCGCGTCCCCTCCGTAATCGAACACCAAGGCTCTCAACCCTACCGCTCCCTCCTCGCCTCCCTCGAAATCCTCGCCGCAACAGCAGTCTCCAACGTCCTCGTCATAGGCTCCTTCGTCCGAGACCGCGGCATCAAGAAACTAAAATACAAACGCGCCCAAGGCTCCGCCTCCGTCTCAGAAAGCATGGACAAATCCTTCATCCGCAGAAACACGGTCATGCAACACCAATGGGGCTCAGACTCGGAATTAGCAACTGGCCTATGCATCCGTCTAGACCCAGACGTGTACACCATCCCAGATCCAGACGAAACACGTCTGCCTAGACCAGCTCCAACAGCCCCACCAGCTCACGTCCCACTAGCAGTTGCTCGCACCGGCACCCTCGATCCGACATGGTCGTTCGCAACAACCCGTCACTCAGACGACGACCGTATCTCGGCGACAGAAAGTCTCGAGCGCAAGGTCTCGCCGCACGAGTATCTGCGCACAAGCCAGTCCCCGCGCGAGATCTCCCCTTCATCGCAGACGCGCCGCGTGTCGCTCTCAGATGTCGGCGGTTTGTTGACAAGAGCACTCCCGGAGTCTGGGTCGGATCATGTGCGCGCCCAGACGTGTCTGTCCTCGCCGGTGGAAGGTGTGCAGCGCCGTCTGGGTGGGGGCAGTAGGGCTTTCCTAGAGGATTTGGGAATTTTTGGGACACGCGCTGCTGCGAATAGGCCTCGGCCGCCGCATTCTGGCCCTGCGGACTTGCCGTTTCCGCCGGCGGCTTTTGGTAACCGTTTGATTTCGGTGTCTGGTTCTTCGGATGCCACGCTTGATGCTGATGTCGAGCTTCATGATGTTGGTGGGTTGTTGGCACGACGTGATCATTAACCACTTCCAATGTTGATGCAATGTGATGTGATATGATGTGACGGCTGTTTAGGCTTTCTTATTTCTTTTGCTTTTCTGGACATTTTGGGCTGAGGCTTGTTGTCTCCTGTACATGGGATATTTGGCTGGAGTCTCTTGTTTGGGTTTGGGGGGACTATGTACACATCTCGCATCCTGCGTCTTCTTACCTATTTACTGTTTCCTGCTTCCACTCTGTTTATTCCCCCTCATGCGATTATTAGTGCTGGCGTTGGAGGTGTTACCTCCCGAGATCCCTTGGATACTTCCAACGGCTTGGGCATGACTAGCACTCTGTCTCTTTGGAGCCCTGGCTTGCTAATAATGTACCCCTACATAACTACTACCTATATATACATCTATGGATACATTTACGACAAGATACAACTGAGAGATCATCTTTAGAAGTAATTCGATATCACATGATGCTGTTGCTGTACAACCCTGGTCAAAGTACGACTTGGGAGGTTTCTCCTTTTCCGAGGTTGGATGGTTAAAATAACAAGGCTTCGATTATATGAATTTTAGAACCAGCTGTCCCGAGGTCCATTTATGAATCTTAGATATAATGCATATGCAAGAGCCAAACGACAAAAAAAAAATATAAAAAAAGCGCAGAAAGAATGCTAGACAAACGCTAGACTTCATGTAAGTCGACACATTCAACATGTACGAATAACTTCCTCCTCAAATCTATGCCTTCTCCTCGATCTTGGCCTTCTCAAGCTCATCCTGAACGTCAGCCACGGCATCCTCCTCCTGGGCCAGCTCAGCGTCCGCCGATGGAGCACCGTTCTCTTGGGCGGGCTTCTTGGCAGCATCGGTAGCCCGGCCGTTGGTCTGAGGAGCCGTAGCCTTGGTCTCCTCCTCTTCGAGACGGGTGATCTCTTCCTGGGCCTTCTTGATGTTCTGTGTGGTAATTAGCAACTGATCACGATCGACCACTTTGGAAAGAAATGAAACTTACCTCTTCCGTCTTGCTGGCCTGGTTCTTCTTCCACTCGGTGATCTTAGCAGCCAGCTTCTCCACAGAGGCGGGAACATCCGACTGATTCATAGGGGGGGTCAATCTTGACCTTGGCAAAATCCTCAATGATACCAACGTTCATGTTGAACTTGGTGCTCTCAACATTGGCGGCACCACCCTTCTTGCCGCCCTTCTTACCCTTCTTTCCACCGGAACCGACAAAGTAGTCCTCCTCATCGTCCTTGCGCACAACCTTCATTCCCTTGATCTCAGCGGCTTCAACAGTGCGGCCAACACCGGCACGGAAATTGCTGCCCTGATCCTTCTTCTCGTCCAGACCCAGTGAGGAGAAGTCATAAGCGGGGTCAAAGTGACGGATCAGACCCTGTGCGGTCAGGATCTCGTCGGCGTAGGCAAGCTGAGAGGCCTCCTCCAACTTCTTATCAGCGATCTTCTTACGCTTCTCACGCGCAAAGGCCTCCTGCTCAGCCTTCTGGCGCTCGCGGCGCACACGCCAGGCCTCATCCTCGTACTCCTTGTAGGCACGGCGGGCCTTGAAGTAGGTATCCTTGATAGTGCGAATAGCAGAGTACTTTTCCTGCTGCTCGTTGCGCAGCTTGGTGCGCTCATCGCGCAAAGCGTTCAGGTTCTTGAAGACACCATCCTGCTCGGCCTTGATGGCATCGAGCTCCTTCTGGATCTCGCTGTACTTGTCGCTCAGTGCCTTGGCCTCGGGGTTGTCGAGGGTCTTGCGCAATTCAGAGATCTGGCTCTTGATGTCGTTAATGCCCTTCTGCGCCTCGTCCAACCCGGCGAAGCTCTTGCGCTGCTTGCGCAAGTTGGAGACCTCGGTGAGAGCCTTGCGCTCATCCACCAGGCGGAGGGTACCAGAGTCGACCTCCTTCTCGAGGCGGGCAATCTTTTCGTCGATCTCTTCGACGCTCTTGAATGACAGACGTCCACGAGAGTTGTTCTGCTCGGCAATGCGGGCCTTGAGGTTGGCGTCCAAGGCGTTGATCTTCTCCTGGGTGGAGGACCGGCTGGACTTGAAGCCTGATTGCTTCTGACGAATGGCTGACAATTCGGCGCGCAGTTCTTGCTGCTTCTTAACGGTAGGCGAATCCTGGTTATTAGGCTTCGCGTTGTCCAACTTGGCCTTGATTTGGTTCTGTTGCGCATATCAGTCATTGGCCCGAGGACATGGTATGCAAGTAAATAATGAACACGAGGACAATTAGACAATTAACAATCAGAGTGGGTCGGGGATCATCCCCGCGACTCAAGAGTCAGATGAGAGCTCAAGTGACAATTCCAAAAAAGAAAGGCATCCATACCAATTTCTCTTGAGCAGCAGTGTGCTCCTTCTCGGCCTCAGCGAGACTGGCCTTGTAGGCGGCCTCGTCCGGCTTGGTGGGCTTAACCCGCTCCGCAGCAGTAGGAGCCATTGCGACGAATCGAATGTAAAAAGAGAGACAGAGAAGGAAAGAGAGGAATTGCCTTCTGAGGATCCTGAAGGGATTAAATAGACCAACGAGACCAAAAGGGAAAAGGGGAAACTTGGAATAATTAAAATGGTTCGGTCGGTTTCTCCGCTTAAGCGTCGCTGGCAGAAAGTTCCCGCCGATTTTTCGACTTCACCTTTATCTCTCCACCGGAGCTCTTTCAATCCCGTTTTTTTCCTTATTAAACTCTCTTGGCGAGATAACTCTTATTTCCTTTTCTATCTCAGTCATCAAATTCTCACTCCATCATGGATGGAGATTCAGCACACTCCATGGAGGCCGAGCGCGAGATGACTCGACTCTGGCGCACCTTTAGAACAGTCTATGAACTGCTCGCTGACCGGGTAGGCACTTCCAGATCGAGTCCCTGACTTCTCAGTGTCTCTCCTATAATGTCATTTACCCAAGGCTAACCATCGGCGACACAACAGGGCTACGAAGTGTCTGATAACGAGCTGCTACTCCCGCTAGAAGATTTCCGCGCAAAATATGCTGACCCTCTGGGCTACCCTGAGTATGCGAAATCCTTGCGTCCACCGTCACATTTTCTTCAGATAGCGAAAACTTGAGCTAGGCAATGCCGACACGCATCATTGAAGTCACGCATCACTAACAAACTGTTCCGCAACAACAGTCGCACCAAGATGAAAATCCAAGCCCGCCCCACCGAGACCATGAAGATGAAGTACACAGCACTGCCCAGCAAAGCAAACCCAAACCCCCAGCCAGACTGCGGCACGATCTACGTCGACTTCTGCCCCGACTCCTCAGGTGTCGGTACCAAGCAGGTGCGCGCCTTCAACCACCTTGTCGACGAGAACAACTTCCACACCGGTATCTTCATCACGCAGACACCAATCTCACCCTCTGCCGTGCGCCTGCTTTCTGGAGTCCCGGGCCGTATCTGCGAGCACTTCCAGGAACAGGATCTACTCGTTAACATCACCCGCCACGAGCTGGTCCCCAAGCACGTTCTGCTTAGCCCCGAGGAGAAGGCCAAGCTTCTCGAGCGCTATCGTCTGAAGGAGTCCCAGTTGCCCCGCATACAGATCTCCGACCCTGTCGCCCGCTATCTTGGTTTGCGCCGTGGTCAGGTCGTTAAGATCATCCGCAAGTCTGAGACTGCGGGTCGCTATGCCAGTTACCGCTGGGTCATTTAAGCTGGAAGACAATGTTGTGGAGAATAGAACAGGAAGATTGATATGCGACCCTTTCATGGATCAACTCTTGATCTTTCTCATCTTTTTTCTTTTTCTTTCATTTGGGGGGGCTTTGCGGGGAGTCAACCCCAGGTTCCTGTGAACCTCGACCTCGCAAATTCGAATCGCATCAAGTCCACTTCACTGTCTCCGATATGGCAACTTTCTATACTATGCAGCTCTGCAGGAAATACCCAATTGGCAGTCGAGAAAGAGCAGCCGATGCCAGACAGAAGTGGACACTTGGGAGTTATCTTTTTTACTCATCGACGAACATTCAACAAACACAAAAAAAGTTTTGGTCTCCCCCTTGTATTATGGGCAGCATGGCGTATAGGCGCGAAGTTTCTCCTGCTTTGGGGGATTGCGATGGGGGGGTTTGCCTGTGATTTTACATAATGGCCGTGTCTTTGTATGTCTAGATGAATCCAATCTATGAATGGCTGTCATTTCGAGTCGAGTTAGGTGAGGAGGAAGCCGTAAATCGTGCTTAGTGTCTGCCTATGTGCAATATACGATACTCTCCGGGGGATATTCCATATACTATGGCTGCCTATATATGTCTTTGGTTATATTTGGAAAAGTCTTCTAGTATTTTGCCGTTGGACCTAGAGTGACAAGCCTGACATGCCTATATTGTAGTAGGTACTGCATATTATTCTCATTCTTGTATTTATAAAGCCATTTATTATCCATCTAGCTATAACACTGAGAAAATTCTATGAAAGATATCTGTTGGATATGCCTTTGCTAGGCAGAGCCTTTTGCTTGCTAGCTCAGGCGTTCTATAAAGGGCCTTCTCTTGACAGATTGAATACAGATTTCTCTTCTTGACTCTCCCAAGTCCTTGTTTAGCCTCAACGATATCTAAGTTACTATTCTTATACTAAAAGTGAGGCCGCGTAAGAAAAAAATCTTGGAACGCGGAAAACCCTGGAATGGTTGACTAAGCCAGGAACTGCGCCACTCCAGGGCTGCAACTCTTTTTCGACCCCGGCGCTTCCTCTCTCTTGATTCCTATCTTTCTATCAGACCTCTCTTTACTGTTCGTGGCTCTCGAGTACACACCGAACCCATCCGAGGAACAGCCACATCCACATCCACCTCCACATTTGCAGCGAATCTCCCCAATCAACACTAAGTCTGACATCCTCGGTAACTCCGCATTCACTCCCCACCATGTCTTACAACAAACCCGTAAGTGCAAGAACAATCAGTCGCAAGCATCCTTAAAACACAAATCCTAGATACTAACTCCTTCCAGACGAGCCCACCACCCTCCTACCCCGCCCAGGCCCACGACGCGGGCCCATACTACCAACAACCACAAGGCGCCGCGGGCGACTACTACGGCGGCCAGCCCCAACAACAGGGCTACTACCCAACCCAGCAAGGCTACGGCCAGCCGCAGCAAAACCAGCAGGGCTATTACCCCCAAGGCCAGCCGATGTATTACCCACCGCAGCAGCAGGGCGGCTACCCCCCTCAACAGCAGGGATACTATGCCAATGACCGCGGGAACTCCGGCGGTGGCGCAGGTGGCATCTGCGCGGGTATCATGGCTGCGATGGCCTGTTGCTGCTGTTTGGATATCTTGTTCTAGGCCTACTTTTGGTCTTGGCTTTTAATACGCGACTACGCTACTTTGGTTTGGGTTTTGGTTGGTATTGGAGCGTCTTGTCCTGTCGATATGCCGTGCACGCACTATACTCTTGAGAAGAACATCGAGAGATAGAGGCTGGCGTTTCCTGAGATTGGCTTTGGACACTCAGGAACTGGTGCTGGCTTGTGAACCCTGGGATGAGAAGTGATCTCAGGGTCTGATTGTTTTTCGCTCCTCTCATATATATCCTTGGTTTTTATTACTTATCGCTGGCGCAAAACAGGATATGGCGTTGTTGGATCCTGGGGCTGGGGCTCAATTGTATTAGCTTTTATTTTTTACACTACCTTTTTTTTACACTCGATCCGGTTTATGATCTACTTCATCTTTGCCGCAATGTATACATCTTTGCCGCACATGTATACATACAACCCGGTCCGAAGATAAAAGCACGAAGAGATTTATAGATATACTGGCGAGCGGCTTCGATGGCGTGGTCTACATTTTCTGGAGAGACCGTATGGCATCTTTGCATGGTTAAGAAGAGGTTATTTGAATAACGGAATGGCCTACAGGTGAAGATTCCAGTTTCTTGATCTTCAGTCAGGATTCTGTTGAGTAAAAATAGACTAAGTAAATTCGAGGAGCGGGAAGGCTTATATACAGTGGGACCTCTGAATTGTTAGGCTAAACCTTTGTACCTAGATATACCGCCTTTCAAATTCTGCCAGTTCTGCCAGTCTAAAACTCCTAATATAGCTAGCGTACAGGCACGTGGCTTAGCACTAACAGTTAGCAGTCAAAGGTATGTACCTAAGGGGACTAGCAAAAAAGACGACTAAAAAGACATATAAAAAGACTATCGGAGGAGACTACCTAAGAAGGCCACTAAAAAGACTACGGCCGTATTAGCGGCCGACTATGCATTAGTATAGCGGTATGTTTGAAAGGGAGGCGGTATGTAGGGCGGTATATCTAGTTACAAAGTCTAGCCCAATATTTCGGAGGTCCCACTGTACGCCTAATACGTCAGTTTACTCCGTAGTTTCCTCACTTCTCCTTTCCCTTTGTACTCCTCTCAGATCGTAATAATGGGAATTCTAATTTTCTAAACACAGAGTTATGGAACCAAATATGTCGAAGACTGGAGATCAAGGAAGTTTGTGCACTGCGACTAAGTTGCAGTTCATCGCTTGAGACTTCTGGCGGGTATGATGGTGGATGACTAGACCTCACACTGGCAGAACAAGAAGCCTTGACACTAATTCTTCAACAACTGTAACACCTGTGTCCACTATATCATATGCAGATTTTCCACCTACACCTCGCAATATACGATATCGCGTGGAGCGCACAGCCACAGTACTCAGCACCCAATTCCCTATGACTCAAAGTCTAGGGTCGTCGTCCGTACTGCCAGCGATCGCGATTCCTCCCTCAAGTTCTCCATCTTCGTCGAGAAGGTACTCTACTTATGTTGGAGCCTCGTTCACGCGACCTGGGTGGCTGCCTGATTAGCCAGGCCAGTAATGCCAGTCATGCCTGCTTGTTTACCTCCAGGGCTCCTTCCTCTCTCCCAGTCTCTCTCTCTGTCTTCCTCCCCCAGTCTTCTGTTAGTCTATGAATACAGTCTTTCCACTTTACTTGTTCTCGTCCCCGCCAACATTTTGGTCATTTCACCATGGGCTGCCTATTGGGCTCCCATCGGTAACCCACCGAGCGACCTGAGCTCTCAAGTACGACGCAGCGTATGATTTCGACAACCTGGAAGCATTGACAATACCTGCATCCTCAGCTTCGCCTTGGAACAAGTTCCCAAGGGCATCCTTCATTCCGTCGATCGCAAGGAGGGCCGGGTCTATCTCTTCGTTGATCTTGGGCTTCGGCTGGTTTCTTGCATGTCTGTTGGCATTTCGTCAGCCCATACCGAACACAGTGAACGGCAGCATTTACACGAAGATGAAGAAAAACTGGCGTTCCTGCTGCAGGGATCAGTCTGGGACGAATGGAAAAATCGCCCCGAAACGGAGAAGAACGGACTACTGCCGCTCCTTTCCCAGACAGCCCCGGGCTTGGAGAGTCTCGATCTCACCATGCGTCCCGCCGGTATGGATTTCTCTTCGCTCTGCCGACAGTCTTCCGTCTCTTCCTAAGTGCCGAAGAACCAACCATCCGGAAGATATGGTGCTGATTCCTTCGAGTTAGCACCAAAAATGTATATTTACAAGAGGAACGAGACCGCCCATATGCAAGTCCCAACCTTTGATGGGGCCTCGAAGTTTTTGGGTTTTTTTGGGCTCGTTGTTAAACACCTTGGTCATTGCACTATGTGCATTAGGAGCATTTTGGCTCCTTATTAAATTTTTGAAATGGAAGATTTCTCGAAGGGGGTAGGTAATATCCCTCTCTTGCTTTTTGAAAATTCCCATTACTGATCATATAAAATAGAAATGAGCCTTCCCCTGAAACTATACTGCGAGCTGCTGCCAATCCCAACACCTTCATCTTGTTCCAAGCTCTTTGGGATCACTTCCACTCTTCTACAAGTAAGGATTTCCTATACATGGTGATTAAGTACCATGCTGAGGAGCTTAAAAAACTAATTGCCCCTCCTTTAATCTAGGGCCCCAATTTCCTAATGAACATGGTCAGAACCAGAACACAAATCCCCAGCAGGGGAACGCAAATGGCCAGCCTAATGGCCGAAATACTCAGTTGGTACAACTTGTCCAGCGTGTGGACAGTGGAGATGGTCAGTCAAGCCAGGAGGTGTCAAAGGAGCCCGGAAGGGCCACTGGTGGCCTTGATGGAGGTGACAGCGGCCTGCCATTCCGTATTGCCCGCCTCCCTCTTGGATATACCCTCCCGGCGCCAGACCTCCCTGCTCCCAGTACAAACATAAACAACCAATCTTTACTTGTACAGCTAGCCGTGACGATAGCAAAGGCAGTTGGCGGAGGTTGAACTTGGCCGCGGCTATTTGCTTTTGGGTACGGCTGTTTCTTGGAGACATATATTATTAGACGAAAAGCGGAGCTTTCTCCTAAAACCCGGCGGTCAAGTTAACAATCCCTTAGGTTTATAGTCGCGAATAAGAACTTTATATTATCATTTGAGTAACCGTGCGCTTGCAATCCTTCAATAACCAAGAACGTGGTCATTGACAAGGACATGTTCCTCTCGCAATGTCTCCGCATCCTGTGTCTCAAACCTGAAGTTCCAGAGCTTCTCAACCTCTGTCAACTCGGCCTTATTTTTATGCTTGAGTGGTGTATATGGATCATTATTCATTCCCTTGGAGCTTCTTCTCCCAGCATGCTGCATCACGACAGGAGTGACTGCCCATCGGATCTCCCCGTTCTCATTTGCAAATTCCTCCGTAAGCATATCGACATACCCCAGGCGCTTTCTTTCGTATAGTTCGGTAAGGTCTGGGATCCGCGAGCGTGGAAAGACAAAGGCTTGCGAGCAGCAGCCAAACTGGGGCATTTGATGAACACCGTCTGGTATCGGCATCATTGTGGCGCGACCGGTAGCAAAGAAAAGCCCGATGAGGAGAGGTGCGCAGACGCCGCTGAGGAGGAGGATGGTTTCGTTGGAGAGGTGCGATGCTAATCGAGGCTCGTATCGTCTGACGCCTAAGCAAGTACAAGCGACCAATAGGACAGTAAGGATCGAGTAGAAAAGATAGGTTGGCCATTCTTCTGAGTTCCAGCCGAGCAGTTCTTCGGTGTAAAAGAGACGGAGATAGAGCCCTAGGTCAAGCAGATACGTCAGTTACAAAGGATCTGCAAAGATGGTATTAATGGTTGAAAACAGTCCTTGGGAAAACCCACAGTTCGATGCTCCGATCTCCTTGGTCTGCTTCTCTGCAGACGCCAAAGCTTTTAGCGTACGATGGTACCATCCATCCAGAGCAAAGACATCGTCCTCGAGCATGACAGTATACGGGGTATTGACTGCCTCACATGCTTTCAGCAGATATGTGTAATCAAAGAGAGCCTTTTCACGCCCGGAAACTTTCGCCGTGTCTGTCTCGAGGGATCGAATGTGATCAATATCTACTTCTGCGGGGTCGTATAGCAACACTTGGTCCGGCAGTTTATGAAGCCAAGGCTCTGAGTATGCTGGATGCTGAGAGGGATCCGTGTGTGCAATGAACAATATAAGATGGATGTCGGCGCGCTCTTCTTCACTTAAACCTTCCAGGACTGTTCCTACGGCAGTTTTGAAATATCGTACACCATTTCGGGCGATAGATGCAATACCAACGCATAATCCGGGCTGTGAGGAGGCCTTTGGCGTAGACCGCACTGTGGCATTGTTCACAGACTCAATATAAGAATCCGCCTCGTGCGCTCTCACTGAAGAATAAGAGGCATCATATGCAGTCCAAGGCTTAAAAAATACGGAGCCTGGGTCTCGAGAAGAAATGGTGCGCGAGTAGAATGCGAGGAGAGAAAAAAATGCAAGGAAGTAGAGAAAGTTCCGGAGCAGACGGGAGCCTGCTGCAGCAGCTGATGGTTTCATATCAGACAGGGCCCTTGGAGGGACAAGTACATATAAACAAAAGCAATAATTAAGCGTCAGAAGACAAAATCCAAAACGAAATACTTCGTAGGCGTAGACACGAGAATGTGATTGACATGAAACTTGCCAGTCTCGGGGTCAATTAGCCCCCACGACTGATCTACATATGGCCCCAAATGGCCCCAGTAGATGATCCACCGTCATAAGAAGAACTCGCTTAGATTCAGATGAGGTTGCCAATAGACATAGGCGGCCTACCCGAATCCCCACTGCCTGTCGTGGAGAGAACGGGAAATAGATTAGAAGGATACACTCGAACCTTGCATAAAATTCACTTATGCACCCAAACCCATGATCAGCGGATTGAATAACAAATCTGACAAACGAAGGTTACATCATCTCGCTTACCGTGGGTCTGAAGTAAACATGGGCCTTCGCCTGTCCGTTCTGACATGCTAGCACCGCACCTGGTGTCCTTGACCGGAACAATATACCTTCCCATTGACACTTGGTGCACAGCATATAAGTGAAAGATACATTTATCTAATCTTGAGGTCTGTCTATTGAGTGTTTGTACTTTGGTCAAGGCCTGCGATACTATGCACAACTCCTATACACTTGAGTGCCTGGCGAGGCGACGCATTGGCCGACTGGATATAAACAGAATGAACTTTTTCGTGGGGGGCCTACTTGAAAGGATTCTATGATAGGTAAACCCCGCTTCCTCTACTGACCAGCATCAGCATCGCGAGAGTTCGTCGGAGTTCAGTCCATCCGTCTTCCGGTCAGAGATGGTTACCAAGGCATATGCACAGGTCACGGAGTCCAGCTATAAAAGAGCGTTATTCCACGGTGAATCTTTGGGCCAATCTTCTCCTCAAAGCAATCACCTCTACTTCACAACCTGCCTTGTATATTACTCTCGGAATCCAGTATTCTACCTTGTATGTTCGCATTTTGGAGACCTGGCCTGGGACCTAGCAGCCAGACATAACTAACAAGACTGAACACCTATAGCACGATGATTTTCAAGTCCACCTTCCTCATGGCAGGCACTCTATTCATGATGGGCGTTCGCGCCGACTGCGGTACCCCAGTCGTCACTTGCGAGACCACCGATGGCAGTCCCGACGCCAAAGACGTCGAAGATGCGATGGGCTACTGGCGCCAAATCGCCGGCCTCGGCAAAGATACCTGCGGTGATTCTGGCTGTGCTCAGCCCCATGGCTCGGGATGCCACGACTCTTCGGTGAAATCTGGTACCGCCAACATCGTTTTGTGCCAGGATGACTCATCGTCCTCAACGGCCATGTGTGGTGATTGCAATTGCATCGCTGGCTATCTGCAAGCTGTTATCGATCAGTGTGAGAATAATGGCAAGATCGGTGGATATGCACATGTGCCTATGGGCAGCAACTACATCAACTATGAGTTTGTCCACACTTAAAGGGATCGCTTCAAGAACTTGGAATACGCATGTATATAGTTCGGGTATAGGGCTTATGGTGGCCCGACGCTACCTGAGACTGTCTCGGGTAATGTGTGGGGGGTCAAATATATGCACGTTTATACAACGTACGTTTAGAATTTTCTTGGAAAGCTTATGTCTGCGCCAAGCAGTCTTCCGTAGACGATCTTTCCGCAATTTTCTGTTCTGACGAGGCGCATCAAGGCAGAGCGATACATTCAGTAACAAATAGTGCTCGTATCTCGGGACCACCTCTTGATGCAATGGGGGAAATGTCTCATACCTTAGTGAGGTCTTGTATCTGTCGCGGGTCATTTTCGCCAAAAAGTAGGGGGAAAAAACACCAAACCAAACCAAAAAGCGAAAGAGTACACTGCGCTATCACATGCTATCCTTTAGATCCCCACTATCTTCAACTATCCCTATATACAACATATTGCATGCTACAACACCGCCAAATTCGGTATCGAGTGCCCCATTATAGCCGAGGGAACGTTCCACCATGGCATATATTCTTTACCATAAACCCCGAATTACAGTAAGTTGGGCCTCAAGTGGCGCGTTCTTCCTTAAGACTCATTGTCGGTCCGTCCCGCCCAGGCCGTACAATATACCTACCTAGGTAGGTAGTCCCGAGGTCCGCATCTTCCGCACAAATTTCCAATCGAGATCGTCGCCCCACCGGTGTCTGTGCGGCCCGCAGCGGGAAGCCCGACGCCATTATAAATTCATTTTTCCTTCAAGGCTGCAATCGGAAAAGGGTGCCCCGTGGCATAGACGCGGTCAAACGGATATATGGGGTCCAGCAGATATTCAGGTCAAGAAAATGTTGAAAGGGACGAAGGCAGAGCTCGAGGCTCGCTATACAACATCCCAAACCATGAAAACAGACCACCGCACCATTACAGTCCCAGACCTCTCAGTAATACCCTTGATAGTTATATCTAGCTAACAAAGAAAGAGGAGGCGAAACTATCTATCGTTGTAGGTTTAGGGTCACATGAATCACATGACCTTGTGTGATCAAGTGTTACTACCTGCGCCAACAGAGAGGACTACCTGGGTACCTAGCGTGTTGCATTTAACCTTGGAATGTTTTACTAAATGCCGCTTACCCAGGGCAGGGGCGTCCACGGGTGCTCACCTGCGCAGTTATACCCGAGCAAAAGGCGGCAAGGTCTGAGCACGAAACCGTGAACACCGGCAGAGGAAGTCAAGTACATAGGCACATTAGGTAGCTAGATTCTACGGAACCTCTCACTTCGTAAATTAGTTTACAACGCAAGTTCTGTCTCGACGGGTGAAGTCCCTGCTATTACTGGAGATATTATTATGGGTCTTGCTGGTGCGGCTGGATTTCTGGTGTGGTTGCTCATTGATATCTAGATCGTTGGAGAATACCATAGCAGGATGGAACTAGCCGTACGTTTATTGCTTTCATTATATACTCATTTTAGGCAAATGCATATGGAACACTTTTTCCGACATTATCAATCAATAAAGAATAAATCATAACACATAAGGGTATCGCATCTCAAGCCTCCAAACAAAACACCAAATCCCAAATCACCGCTGACTACTATAGTCACTACCCCCACCATAAGCAAGGGGATCAACATGCCTAACCCCACCCCTCCTCGACCTCCTTGGCGGACGCGGCGAAACATCAGAAGGCACACTAGACTCCTCCTCCTCAACCTCAATAACATCCTCATCGCCAGTAGTAGAAGTGGCCAAAGACTCCTCTACAATGACGCGATCATGTCTCGACGATGGACGACGCCGATAACTATCACGGAAACTATCCCTTTCCTCGGCGACCTCGATGACGTCGCGTCGCCGTCGCGCAGCGGCTGGGTCGCGTCGACTGCGCACATCCACGATTTCTTCTTCGTCCATGGACATCGACATCGATATCGATGATGAGGTTGGGGCTGCCACGCCGCCTCGTGCAACGCCCCCTGGGTTCACCGCCAGGAAGAGTACGTACATTAGCAGTACGAAGCCTGCGACGCTGCCCAGTACGATCCCCACTACTGTGCCTGCGGCGGGGCTTGTGTTGAGACGCCCGTAGGTTGAGGGGATTGAGATTGTTGTGTAGCGTTTTTGGAGGGAGGTGTCTGTGTGCAGGAGGTTTGGGTTTAGGTCTCTTGTGTCGAGGTTGGGTTTGGTTGGATCTAGGTCGAGGGCTTCGAGAGGGGTGGGACGACATGGTGTCTGGTTGTTTAGTTGTTGGTTTTCGGTTGTTAGGGTGGGTAGATACCGAGATGATTGTGAGAGGGTTTGGGTATTTCGATTCGAGCGAATGGGTGACTTGAGGTCAGCTTGCGGGCTGAATGCGCTTGTGGGGTTTGGTGGTATATGCGGTGTCGGAGTGGGTTTTGTCGGAATTATGGGAAATATGGAGTATGGAGAACAATTTTCAAAGCTATTAAAAATGATAAATTGAGAAGCGCAAGGAAATAAGGAAAATGCAAGCAAATGTCCAGCAAAGGAGAGAGGAGGTTGGGGGTGGCTGGGATCTGCGGAGAAGTGGGGATGACCTTGTGAAGCCCTACTTTTTGATACTTCGGACACTTTGGACAGTCTAGTTATCATTATACCCAAAATAACACTAGAAAAGAGTACTTTGCCTCATTCTCTTTGTATTGTATACTCGCGGGACTATTTAACTACATACTTGCCAGCACCTAGTAAGCCCCCTTACGCTTCTCATACTTAGGCTGGTCCACAGATTCAACCTTCAGCGCCGTCAGCACAGGAGTAGTATGAATCAAGTCGAAACTCTCCAACTTGGCCCCATCCGACTCAAGCACCCACAGACTCAACCCCAAATAGTTGGTACCCCGGTAGTTGAGAATACCCTCGGGAACAGGGAAGCTCGTCTGGGGACCAATATTGTTCACATACTTGCCGTACTGATACCCGTTGACATAGAGCTGGACACGGTAAGCCGCTGGCGACGAGGTGGAGTTCCCGAAGTTAAAGTACAGAGGAACATCCCAGCCCTCCTCGATGTTCAGATCGAAGCTTGCACTGTAGAACTTGATTCCAGGCGCCGACAGGCCGTCGAAGGGACTGTCGGATTTCCAGCTCTGGGTCGGCGGCTGGGGCTGGTGGAAGCCCTGGCGCTCGGCATAGAGACCACCTTCATTGAGCGGGCCGCGCACTTTGTCCAGGTAATCCTCGCCGCCCAGGTTGCCGGTCAGCTTCCAGGTAATGTCACTAGCGGAGCGGCCGGACAGTTCATAGTTTAGAATACCGCGGGGGGTTCTTCATCTGGTCTTCGCCGATGACCCAGTTTTCATTTAGACCCATGTTGTCTATGACCACGGTGAGCACGTACGGCTCGTCCTTCTTCAGGGTTGGTAGTGTGTAGGTTCCGTTGTGGTCGTCGTCGGTGTCAATTCCACCCCATGATCCGATATGGTTCTCGTTCAGCCAGACGGAGCTGCCAAATGCGCTGCCTCCTTGTGTTTGCGCAAAGAAAGTCTTCTCGTCGCCCGTTGCGACGAAGTGGCCACGGAAGAGAAGGGTTCCGGTGTGGAAGCCGTAGTCAGAGGCGAATAGCGAGGTTGGAGTCTTGAGTTTAAAGATGCTATTTTTGGTGGCTTGGTCTGCGGAAACCCATGCGGAATCATCGTACGAGGTTTGGACCTCGGGAAGAGTATCAATAGACTTCCACTTCAGACTCTTCAGAGTCGGCAGCTCGACCTTCGGCGCTTTGTAAGCGACGCTGCTAGACCAGATGCCATTCTTGTCGACCTTGACTTGCGCTTTCTTGCCGTTGACGACGAGGTTCTTGGCCTTAGGTGGGGCGCCAATCACCTCAATCGGGGTGGTGGCGTTGAAATCAGCAGTGAGATGGAGGTCGTCGCCCTGCACAAAAGCAGTCCGCACGAGGTAGCCGGCCTTGACGATGATGGATGAGGTGGCAGCCTTTTGGGAGCTATACCCAGGGCTTGTTCCCTTGGTTGGGACCTGAGGGACCCAGTAGTTGTAGGCAGAGTTCCGATCTAGTAGCTTAGTTAGTTATGATGAAGCAGGTATCTGAGAGAGCACTTACCCAGAAGAACGATCTTCAGATCACCCACTTGCACGATACGGCGAGTAGTGTCGACGTCCCACCCAATCACAACCGCCTTGCCCACCTGCTTAGTGGTGATGCTCGATGATGATCCTTCAATGACCGAGGCTTTCGACTTGGAAGATACAGCCAACTCGTGGTGCTCACCAGGGCCGCCGTACAGCACAAGAATCTTGGATTTACCAGACTTCGTCCAGGTAAACACCTCAGCAGAGGAATAGAGGATGTTGGTGCCCGCCACATCATAGTCAACGACATGAATCTTGGAGTCACGGCCGCTGAGAGTAAGGCTTCCACCAAGCTGGGGAATAGTCACTGTACCGGCGCTAGTGGGAAGCTTGAGTTTGTAGTCAACGGCCTCTTGGCTCGAGTAGTCGGAGTGTCGGACGACGAAGAAGGAAGAAGCCGTTTTGTTGCCTCCGAGCAGGGGAGTCACGGCTAGATCAGACGAGGTGGTGTACTTGGAAGTGGTCAAGGCTCCTGGTGTCGAGACAAGGTACGCCGGCGACACTCTAGCAAAGTTGGCAATTAGCTTCAGCTCGCTGTACTTCTCGCGGGTGACGTTGCGAGATTCAGTAATCGGGGAACCGTAATCATAGGATGTGTATCCACCGGGGTGGCCCAGGTTGCCCCAATTGGTACCACCAAAGGTCTATAAGAGATTAGAATCGGTGACCATGATAGGGGATTAAGAACATACCATGTATAGGTTGAGGATCGCAACTCGGAAGCTGAGGTTGTTCTTATAGAACACTCTCTCGAACTCATGGTTCAGAAGGGCAGCACACTTCGTGAACCCGACACCTCCCCAAGGATCGAAGGCACCAGCTTGGAACTATACTCCAGTTAAATGATTGATAATACACACATGGATATCCATATATCTTACCTCAATCAGAGAGTATGGAGTAGAAGGACTCTGTTTCATGTGTGTGGTATAGAAATCAGTGGGCAGTTTACCCTCTGGCCAGGTCGAAGGGTTCGCGCAGTCAAATCCAAGAGGGTAATTGTCATGTCCGTAGATATCCACAGCCCCCTCGCCAGTTCCAGGGGCATTGTGACCACCAGCATAGGCATCATTGCTGATAATAGGCACGACAATTCCAGCCTTGTGAGCCTGGTCCTGCACGTACTGCATAAAAGCGCCATCAGGGAAATCTTCGTATCCGCAGCACGCGCCACTGTACTCATTCTCAGGTTGGAAAAGAATGATAGGGCCTCCGTTGGTGATTTGACCCTTGGCCATGGTTGCGGCAACATTGGCCATGTAACTAGTTACTGTCAGTATTCACGGTGGTTCCAATTGTGTATCATGGCAGAGTCTCGTACTTGTCTGTTGCCTTTAGGAACTCTTCATCGCTACTTCGCAGGGTCCCATTCACGCGCTGAAGCCATCCCGGGAAACCACCACCCGATGCTTCAGCATTGACGTAGGGACCAGGTCGCGCCAGAAGATAGATGCCGGCCTCTTTGGCGGCGTCGAAGAATGGCTCCAGAGCGAAGATTCCCTCGGCAGTATACTCACCCGGCTTACCTTCCAACAGGGCCCAATCGGTATAGAAAGAAACGCAGTTGAATCCAAGAGCCTTGATTTTCTGGAACACATCAATCCACAAAGATGGAACAGGCAGACTGCAGGGGTCTTGATCAGTCTAATTCTCTCTTGGAAAAGTAAAAGCTAATCGATGCCTTTTAACTTACCGATATGGGTGAATTTCACCACTAAAAAGCATGATTCTCTCGCCATTGACAAAAAGAGACTTGTCATCCCAAGTGACCTATACAATGTGCTTGTCAGTACAACCATCTGAACCCAAAGGCCCAAACACAACGTACATATTTTTGGAGCAAGTCGCGCTTAACAGGATCCGGGTGCTCGGTGATAGTAAAACCATTCACCGAATGGCTAATGGCCGCACCAGCGGCCTGGGCCGCCAGACAGGCAATGGCCCAAGAGGACGAGAGCTTCATAACTGTCTCGGCAGTTCACACAGGGGTGAAGCGGGGGTTATGTGGACAGGGGGAAGAAGGAGCACTTGGGTTTAAGTCTAATTTTATTGCAAAATATTAAATCTAGGGGTTGCGACATTCATATAGTATGGAGACTCGGGACATCATTAGCACGAATCAAGCTAACATGCAATTGCTATACTAGTGCAGGTAATGGCCTGCAATTGATGTACTACCGTAGCAAAGGCCCCCTCTTTTCTTTCAAGTCAGGCCTTTCGTCATTCTCCGAGACAAATTGAGGGGTGACCCGGATGCTCCGTGGTGCATATGCGGAGAGGTCTACAGCATGTATCTGCGGCCATGAGTATTTTGGGTATTGTGGAAGAGGTGAGAGTTGTTCTGAATTAAACAAAACAGGAGATTCCTCGTAATT
Source organism: Penicillium mononematosum (assembly GCF_028829835.1). Taxonomy (NCBI): domain Eukaryota; kingdom Fungi; phylum Ascomycota; class Eurotiomycetes; order Eurotiales; family Aspergillaceae; genus Penicillium; species Penicillium mononematosum. Next base: position 3,095,121 of record NW_026643271.1, read on the forward strand.
TTAACTGTTGGAATGTTCAACAATCTGTCTACTATAAGAGGCAATGTCAATATGCATATATTCCAGTGTCAGCCGAAAGTGCCACGGCCATAAGCCCTTACTGTCCCCAGTAACCGGACCGAAGATCCCCCAGCTCCCAAGGTTGCACTTTGCCTTGTCTTTGCCGGATATCACCTGGGCAGATGGCAGGATACTTTGTCTTTCCTTTTGTACAGCTTTTCACACTATCTCAGTCCGATTTATGGAGTTATACGGAGTATGTAGAGTATCCCTTTACCAAAATTCCGATCCAATATTAACCCATTTAATCCATTTAATCCAGATATCCATTTTAACCAGCTCGGAATCAAAAGTAAGCAATTCTCCTGCGGGGAAGTTGTGGGGGTCCGACGATCCCTGTTGTGATATCAAAGTCTACCGACGTTTCTCCGATGCAGTTCACTCGGGAAATTACCAAGAGTAGACCGAAAAAAAAAAGGCACAGAATTCATGATATTGGCTTTTTGGTACAGCATTGAGATCCCCATATTAGCATGTAAAATCAGAACCATCTACACGGTGGTGTTGAATCGATCCTCTTCATCGCCATCCTTGGTGTACGTCTCACGATCATCCATGTCGTCCTGCGCTTCCTGTCCAACCGCGGCATTCTCTTCCTTCAGTGCAACGTCCTCAGCCTCGGCGGTCGGCTCAGTCTCGCCACCCTGCTTCTGCGTGGTGTTGATCAGAGGGGTGGAGTCATTGAAAATACGTAGCAACATGGCACGGCGTTCTTCCTTGGGAAGCATAAGGTTCAAAGAATGGAGAGATCGCCACAATGGCAGAACCATGGCCTCACTGTAGATTATGTTAGTTAATAAGATGCAAATATTAGTAGAATAAATGTAAAGGGGAAAAACTCACGGAAGACCATCTTCTCCACCGGTTGCTTGAATGCGAAGAATACTGCATCCCATGGGAATATCCTTGACTTGCTCGCCAATCTCACCCAGAGCCTTCCAGCCATCGTCGGTGACCTTGGGGAACATCTCCACAAGGAGGCGACGCAAAGTCTCCCTCTTAGTCAGGACAACGGACCGTTCAGGGCCCAGCCAAGGCTCGACAATCTTCAAGCCATCGGTCTGAACACGCCATCTGCAGACATTCTCGCGCTGCGCATCCTGCTTGACGAACATCTTCACACCGCAGTGGACGAACTTCATGCCCTGGCCTTCATTGCAGGTAAGAATGTCCCGGCCCAAGGCACTGGTGTAGTAAACTGTGCGGGTGGGGAGACCTTCGGCATTGCGAACCATGAAACGATCACGGGGGAATCGCTCCGACAGCTTGTAGAATTCATAGATGGAAACAAGCTCCTCGTGGTTGGGATCAAGGTACTTGAACGGCTCCTCTTGACGGGGACCCTTCTTCTTAAAAGGCTGTGCAGTAGCCGCGGAGGGAACAGGTGTGCTGTTACCAGGCGTTTCAATGCCAGTTCCCACGGCAGGCGCTGGGGGGTGGACAGGTCGGTCACCGACAAGGACCTCCCTGCCATCGTCGAGCTTAGTCCTCTTAGCAGGAAGTTCCTCTTCGAGGTCGTCTGCATCCCGCTTTACGGGAGAGACAGGAGTTGGGTTAAGAGTAGCAGAGAACGGAAGTTGATGGGCGGCCTCAGCAACAGAAGCATTCTTTGCGAGTTCGTCCTGGGCCCCTTGGTCGGGAGTGACCAATTCATCCAGTGACTCGAGCTTCTCCAAAGGCTTTCCATCAGTCTCGTTCTTCTTAGAATCAAGCTCTGCGGCGAGAGCTGCAACGGAAGCCTTGGGGATAACATTACTGCTCTCCGGCTTAGCCTTGATTTCGGAGGTCTTCTCAAGGACGGTGATAAAGAAACCACCAGTGTCCTGCTGGTGAGGGTAAACACGCATGCATCGGTCAAGGGGCAGGTTGGCAGCCTCGCCTGTCGGGGCGAACATGCCCTCTGCAAGTCTGGCAAGACCATTGATGCCCTCCAGGTCTCGGTGCTCCTCAACCTCCTGCCAGTTGTTCCACATGCGGCCCTCACGGTCCATGACTTTCCAGTTATGCAACCCGGAAGCTCTTTTGAGACCGGGCAACTCCTGGCTGCAATCGACGATCTTAACGTTGGCAGCGCCACCGCAGCGTTCAATTGCGGAGGCGACAACAGCCTCGTTCTCCACAGGGTTCAGACTGCAGGTTGAGTAGACGACCCGTCCGCCGACCTTCAGCATCTGCAGAGCACGAACCAAGATCCGAGACTGAGTGCTGTAAAGTCCCAAAGCATTGCCAGGGGTCCAGTCCTTCCAGACACCAACGTTCTTGCGTGTGGTACCATCACCAGAGCAAGGAACATCTGCCAGAATGCGGTCGAACTTCAAGTATCTGTTCTTGGGTTTGCTGCCGTCGGCAGTGGGCAGAGGAGGCAGCTTGATGGAAGGGAACATTGTGGCATCGTGGTTGGTAACGATCAGGTTGGGCGAGCTCAGGCGCTTCATCTGGTGAATAAGCATGTGAGCGCGCTTGTAGTCGCTATCGTTGGCAATCAACAGGCCGGTGCTTCGGCCGTCGTCGTTCAGTCCTTCGGGGCCGAGGGGTTCAGGTCCAGCAGTGCCGTTCTTGATCTGCTCAGTGACTTGTGCAATGGCATCCTCCTCGCCTGCATGAAGCAGCTCCATCAGCTGCGCAGACTTGCTACCCGGCGCAGCGCACATATCCAACACAGTCATTCCAGGCTTAGCGTCGATAAGGAGAGGAGGAATCATGCTAACAACCTCCTGGCGGCTGATGTTTCCGACGTCGGTCTCGGCGACAAGGAATTTCTGGAACGAAGCAAAGGGCGCAAATCGACGGATAACGTTCTTAGGGGTGGTCATGGACCAAGCGAGCTGATCTGGGTACCATGAAACTGGGCGGGGAGGCTCGACGAATTCGTCCTCGTATTTGATAGAAGTGATTTCGGGAATGTGGTGGTCGATAAGACGCTGCTGAACAGCCAGCGCATGTCTAACAAAAGTCACGCAACAGTCAATATCAATTGAAACCTCCCAAAGCGCGAATCGCAAAAAAAAGACCAGTTGTGACTTACCCTCGAGAACCGGTGAAACGGAAGCTGTTGGGAAGATCCTTGCGCATAGTAGCCCAGAAAAGCTCCTTTTCCTCCTCCGGGAGGAACTCGGGTTCATTGTAGTAACGCTCAAACTTCTCATTCTCTCTAGTGATATCTTGCCATTGAGCGCGCGTACGGCCTGCGCCGCCGCCACCGCCGCGGCCTTTACCACCCTGCAAGAAAGGAGACACGGTCAGTACAATAAACACCTCACATAGCTCGTATGGAAGATAAAATTACCTTTTTGCCGCCGCGTTTTCCCATTGTTATGATGTGGTAAGAGTTACAGGAAAGTGTACGTCAAACAAAATGCCTTCAAAAAATCTCCCGATCAGATGCGGGATGGTTACGTAATCACATGATCGACCGCCGCAGGTGGGCAGAGTCGAAACATGATCCTCAGCTCCAGAGTGGGGAATTCCGCGAGATATTGTTTGGTGTCCGGATTGTGTCTTCGAGCTGGGTACCGGCGAAGTGATTCAGTTATAATCTGCGGTCCTGGAGTCGGGAATGGTGGATTGGTCCATTTGAAATCGATGTACTCCGCTGACATCTCCGCGAGCCACCTTTCGACTCGGAAAATGAATCTGTCGGTGTCAACCGTGTCGAAGAATTTGACTGAAGATACCTCCTGTTTTGTTTCCATCCAGAGCTGTCTGAATCGCGTGATAGCTGCCTTGTCAAAAGGGTCGATCAACTGTGCTGGCTCGTCACCGTTGCCAAAGAGGCCCAGCTCCCGAGCTTGCTCGTTGGTGGCTCGGATACATACGGTATGTAGGGAGATAATACATGTCTCCATTGAGGAAAGGACTTCCCATACCAACGACTTTGGGATATCGGACCTATTACGGAAACGCAAGAAAGGGTGGACGACATCCGCACTGATAGAGACCTTTTTACACAGAATAGGAACTTTCATCAAGTCGAGCAGGTCATCCTCCAGTCTGCATCTTTGCTGGGTTGTGATAATCTCAGGAGCATTGAAGTGAATAGTCTCAGTAGACTTCCACCACCATCGACTGTCGGTCATGCAATCCGGCGCAAGAGTAACACCGTTGGAGAGCTTGAATTTGGCCAAAGCAATTCGGCGGGATTCCCTACAGACATGAGCCATGGCTGGATACTTCCTGTTAAGGATCCATGCCTGTCTGAGGTCTTCCTCTGGTAAGATATCTGGGTCGCACGGCTCTCCGATCTCAACAACTCGCGCTGGGAGCGCAAACTCCCACACCAGCAGCCGTAACTCGGCTGGCAAGGTGGCGAATCGCTCCATGACGAGAGAACCTCAGTCACTAAAACATCCATGTCAGTTATAAGAAAACAGTACGGAAACGCAGTGATGAGGAAATAATCACCAAATGAAGATATTGAGGCCACATACAAGAGTTACGAATTGAACCAAGCCAGCAGAGGTGCCAATCGTCAAAATAAAATACCTAGATAGATACTTAGGTGTTGGGATTTCGATCACGGCGGAATAGAGCAAGCGAAGGGTAAATGAAGAATTTGAAGAGCCGTGAGATGGCGGAAACATGAGAACCTGGAGTCTGATGTGTAGGAAAGCGCAAGCGGTTAACGTTGGAAGAGAGCGACGAGGATGAAGCACACTAGGCGACGGAGGCAAGTACAATGGCGACGGCGACGGCGACGGCGACGACAATACGCTGGGAAGAAGCAACTTCGCAGTGCACTGGAAGAAATAGAACAAACAAAGGAGATAATTGGTCTGTTTGCTGCAAAGGCAGCAAACTATATAGTCTACTATGGCAAACCATTAATTGCTATTTCACACACGAATTTGGGATCTAACAGCCCAAGGCAATGATTGATAGTACATTCAAATCAAAGCCGCCAAAAATCCAGTTTTCCTGGAGCATTCAGCAGCTATTTCACACGCGATCATACTCTAGAACAACTTAGGAGATCATGCGGGACATGTCTCCACGGATGCGCTGGTAGTCGAGGACACCCTCGATGCTGCCGACGGCGCTCATGGCGAGGTCCTGATCCCACAGCTTGCGGGTAGCGAAGTCCATGACGTCCTTCTCGGTGATCTGGCTGACAGTACGCTCAATATCCTCAGCGCTCAGGCGGCGGCCAGTGGTGATGATCTGGCGACCGATGTCCTCAGCGACAGCAGTGGTGCCATCGAGAGACAAGAGGATAGAAGCCTTGAGCTGGGCCTTGGCACGCTCGACCTCGGCGGAGGTGACGTTGTTGCACAGGCGAGACCACTCACGGAGAGTGAAGTGGATAAGGTCATCGAGCTGAGTAAGGTTCTCGCTGACAAGGTAGATACCCCAGAGACTAATATCAAGTCAGCATGTTTTCGATCAAATACATGGATTATCAACAATAAAACTTACCCAGTGTCGCTGTAGCTGGTGGAGAAGCTCATGAAGCTGTTAGCGAGGTTGTGGTGGCTGACGTGGGAGCTGAGCTTGCTGCCGAGGAAGGGCGACTGGCCCATGGCACGGTCCCAGTTACCGACAATGGCCTGGGTGACCAGAGCGGTGAAGTAGTCATCATCCTTCCAGCTAACACCCTCGACGGCGAGAGCGATGTGAGCGGAGGGGATGGTGTCGTCGCGGAGGCGGACCTCGGAGCCGATGAACTCGGGGTGCGCTTCTGCTCGGCAGTGAGGGCCAAGGCAGCCGAGGTAGGGGGCTTGCTGGGGAGGCCACCGAAGTGCTCCTCGGCGAGTCTCACGAGCTGCTCGTGGGGAATGCCACCAGCACCGACCAGGACCATGCGGTCAGCAGTGTAGTTGGTCTTGATGTAGTCGGTCAGGTTGTCCCGGGTGATGGTCTGGATGTTCTCCTTGGGGCCGAGGATGGTGCGTCCAAGGGGCTGGGTCTGGTAAGCGGTGGCGTGAAGGTGGTCGAAGACAACCTCCTCGAGCTGCTTGTCAACCTCCTCCTGCTCGCGCAGGATCACATCACGCTCACGCTCAATGGCACCAGCCTCGAGCTTGGAGTTCTGAAGGATATCGGCGAGGATGTCGACGGCCTTGGGGACATCGTTGTTGAAGGCCTTGGCGTAGTAGACAGTGTTTTCCCTCTGTAGTCGCGATCAGTATTTGGTTTGGTAGACGTTGATGGGTGGTTTCCCGGGTCGTACCGAAGTGTAGGCGTTGAGGTGAGCGCCCATGTTCTCGATCTCAAGCTCCAATTGGTGCTGGGAGCGCTTGTTGGTGCCCTAGTCATATTCATCAGATAAAAGCGCTTCGTGGTCTGAGGTTTGTGTGGTCGAACCTTGAAGGCAAGGTGCTCAAGGAAGTGTGCAGTTCCGTTGGTCTTGTCAGTCTCTGCCCGGCTACCGGCATCGATCCACACGCCGACCGTCGAGGTTTGAGCCCATGGCGAGTGATCAGTGGCGATCTAGAAGCAAGTTAGCTAAATTGCGATGTCATTGAGATGAGTTGCTTGGTCGTACAGTGAATCCGTTGGAGAGGGTGGTGGACTGGGTGGTGGACGGCAACGCAACCGGCGAGGCAAAGCCACGCTTCACGGGCTGGATGGACTTCAGGGCCGCACGAGTGCGGAGAGCCTGGTTCAGGTTAAAAGCAAGGCGCCGAGAAGCCATTGAGAACGACTTGTGTAGGTGGAGGGAGGGGGAGAAGGGGGAGAGATGGAGAAAAGAGCTGATGGAGACACCCTGAGGTTGAGGTTCCGAAGTCTGAAATTGTTCGCCCAGCTCAGCCAATTACATAACCCGCTTTTCCAAACCGCCCTTGACATCCCGAATACTTCCTTACTCTGCATTAATTCGTGATATGGGCTATAATACTGTTTAAATAGGCCTATATATTGTCTTTATCGATCTGTACCGTGTCAAAACACGACATGCTTGATGTTGGGGCATTCCAATACGCCTTGTTTTCCGATCATTCCATTTCGGTCATCCAATTTCGTGCCTATTGATTGGCTACATGCCCTCCGTCTCATACAAACCGGCTCGCAAACTGTCTAATGTTCTCCTCCATCGAAATATCCGCTGCGAAACCCAACTTGAAAGCACGAGCAGTATCAAATCGAGGAGTCCATGATTGCACAATCTTGTCGGTAGCAGCATCATATTTCTCCTCCACGAGAGCCCGACGCTCCTTACCACCAACTTCCAGCAAAGCATCCAACATCTGCTGAATACTGACCTTCAACCCAGGAAGATTAACAGATCTTGAGTCTCCAAATGCCTCTTTGGGCACGTCACGCGCATGAATCAAGTTCTTGATAACAGTGTGCGGCGAGCAGATCCACATCTCCGTTTCCCTGGCCACAGGCAGAATAGCCTTCTTACCGTGGAAGGGCTCGCGGATGATATCACTGGCGAAGCTACTGGCAGCCTGTGTGGGCTTGCCAGCTCTTACTGTCACCGTGGGCAGACGCACGCACCGGCCATCCAAGAATCCGCGTCGCGAGTAGTCGTTCAACAGTGTTTCAATAATGAGTTTCTGCGATCCATATGAGGAAGATGGCATGGGTGGGAAGTTTGTCTCGTCAATGACGAATCCTGGCGGTGCAAGGCCGTAGACTGCCAGTGATGATGTGAAAACCACCTTCACTCCGGGCATGGTCGCACGTAGTCGGTCCAGAATGTATCTTGTTGCGTCGAGGTTGACGCGAATTCCCAGCTCGAAGTTGGCCTCGGAGCCGCCGGACATGATACCGTGGAGGATGTAGACTGTCTCATAGGGATTGGATGCGCTAATCAGTTCGTCGACCTCTTTGGTGGAGGTGAGGTCCGCCTTGACACAGCTTAGGCGGCTTGCGTGCTGTGCAGCTGACTCTGGGATCTGGGGCTCAACGATATCGGTTATTGTCACGGTTGTCGTGACTGGTGTGCTTTCGAGAAGGGACGCCGCCAATTCCTGGCCGACATAACCCCCCGCACCGGTGATGAGAATCGACATGATGGGTATAGGATAACGTAGTTGGGTTTAGTCAGGTCAATCGATCAGTTCAGTCGCATTAATCGACAAGAGGTACGGTGCAATGAAATAGGAATATATTCAACTATGTAGAACGGAAAATGGATGTGTTCCATTATATAGTGACACACTTTGCGGGGTTGAAGCGGAACTTGTGTCTCTCCCCCACGCTCGTTCAGTCATGATAATTCCCCCGTTGGCCAATGGTATATCATATCCCACGAATATGATCGCTTAATTCAGGTCTCACGCATCAATTCCGAGTCATTTTCTTGGTGCAAGCCTCGGTGAGAAAACCGAGTCCCGGGAGGCCCGGCGCAAGTCCGAGAATGGGATTGGGACAGCGAGATGACCTAGAGAAACATGTGAGCGAACTTTTTTTACTCTTAGACGATAGTAATAGTTAGTAAATTGTTGTTTCTTTTTTTTGTTAGGGATGTTCTAAGGCTATGTCATATATGATCTATATCGGTGGACAGGTCACACTTGCAGACCAAGCTTAGAACCCTTGAAGACTGGAAGCTAGATCTAAAATACTTGCTCAAATATTGCCGGCGATTGTTAGCAAGACTAGGATCGCTTGTATTGGCCACTGGTTGCTACCTAGGTACGGGTATCATACGCTAACCAGAGCTATCTCATCACCTCAGATCAAGACACTCAGTATGACACATTCCAGCGTGTAAAATTCATCGAAAAGGAAAACTAAATTTTAAGACGCAGCCAAAAGTACATAGGCGGAAATACCTGTCACAAGAAAGGTGGAAAACATTCGATACATCACAGAACACGAGACGCCGAGGGGAACATCAAAAGGGAATGGACATGACCAGAGACTAGAGATTAAAACCTTTATGCGGTGCGCTTGTAGATACCAGCGACGATGCAGTGGTCACGCTCGAAAGGCTCGAGGGTCAGCTGCTCCTTAGGCTTGATCTTCTCCTCACGCATCTTCTGGACCTCCTTAGCGAACACAACCTCGGGCTTGGCTGTGCTGTCGATACAGTTGGCCTTGATGGAGACAATGACACCACCCTCAGCCTTGAGGAACATGTGGGCGTTCAATCCGACAATACGGGCCTGATCGGGCTGGGCAACATCGGCAAAGATGACATCAACCATGGGCACGAGCATACGGTAACGGAGAGGGTGACGGGCATCCTCAACGATGGGGATGACGTTGGTGCGGTGAGTGGCCATGCCGATCAGATCACGGCCAGAGCGGTGAGAGAACTCGACGGCGTAGACGTTACCAGTGGGTCCGACAATATCAGCGACGTGAGAAACGGAGGTACCGGAGGCACCACCAATGTAGAGAACCTTGGAGCCGGGCTTCATGTAGATGTCATCAAGACCACCCAGGACACCAGCGGCCAACTAGAAAATGGAAAAAGACGTCAGAAAGAAAGGACTAAGCAATAGACAGCCATGGCTATGGGGTGATATTGAATGATTCCGAGAAAAATTCAATAAAATCACCAACGATGCCATGTCTCAGGAAAAGGGGATTTACCTTAGAACGGAAGGGGTTCCAGACACGGTACTCGTGCTTGGTGACAGCACCATCCTCAGCTGCGGGACCCTCAACGGAGATGCGCTTCTCGCCATAGACAGCAGTTCCAGGCGTAAGGTTTTTGGTGACAAGCATGTCCTCCTTACCGCCGCGAGCGACGAAGATACCGGCGTGACGGTGAGGCTCCTGTTTGCAAGAAAAAAAGTCTCCGTAAGTGACTGATACCCATGTCCATGATAATTTCCAACACTTACAATGACAACCTTGGCACCACCACGAGCACCACCGCCACCGCGGGGAGCACCACGGCCACGAGGAGCACCACGACCTCCACGGCCACCACGAGGGGCACCACGACCACCTCCACGGCCGCCACGATCACCGAAGCCTCCACGGCCTCCGCGGCCACCACCACGGCCACCACGGTCGCCGAAACCACCTTCAACGAGTCAGCGAGGTGAACGGTAATGTCACAGCAAGAAATAGGATCATGGCCATTGGTGCGGTGGAATCACCAGCGAGACTTTGGGCCTTCATGCTTGCTGATTCAAATAATAGACTGGACTGAACAAACCTCGACCACCACCACGGCCACCGCGGTCACCACCAAATCCACCACGTCCACGAGGAGCGAAAGACATTGTATGTGTTTTGAGAAATAAAACTCGGTTGTAAAGGGAGTTAAAGGGGAGGGAGGTTAAGCTGTCGTTTCCGAGTGCTTAAAACCGAGTGTAGTTGAAAATTGGAATAAAAGTTCCGTGGGAGTCGATAAAGATTGAGAAAAAAATTGGCAACGTATCTGAGATAGTGGGATCAATCAATTCAAACAGAATTGGCCGCTAACTATCTGTCGGATGCGGATCGATACCGATGCTGCTCGTTGATGCGGTCGAGATTTTTTTTGCGCCTTTGGGATCTTTCAGAAAATCAGAACGGCGCTAGGTCATTTTGGGTTTAGCGTATCCTCCGTGTGAGGAAGTCACGTGGAACTCTTCATCTGCGTATATGGCACGTGATCTGTTAAAGCCCTGCATTGTTTGAGATGGCATATTGTGATTGAAAACAAAAAGGTCACTGGTATTGATTCTTTTTGATGGTATTTCAAGCTGTAAGTGAAGTAATTGGATTGACTAAAAGTAAGTTTTCTTCTGCAAACCACAAAATGGTGTACTACTGGCGAATAAGTCCTGAGACGTACGTGTGTGAGACGTGGATGAGACGTAACACTACGATCGATGAAAATGAAGAACAACAATCCATTCCCCGGTCATAAAAGCTCATTATTGGTCATTGAATAAATAATAATAACAAAGTAAGACAGAGCCCGCCCGCAAATAGAAAAATCACATCCTCCGACCGAAGTTACCCTTCTGTATATACAAATATAACAAAAACAATCAACTATTCCCCAAAGAAGTAGTAATTTGCAGCGTATTGCATTTGAAATGCGGGTGGCATACCCTCGCAGGTCTTTGGTGGCGACCCAGCGGCAGTATTGACTCGATAGACGCTCTTGTAGTTGCCCACCGTGCCATCAGTAGAAGTGAGGTAGAGCCAAGGCACAGCACCGTACTGCCCTGACACTGCACCTGGAGGTGCGTCAATTGCACCTCCCTTCTTCGTCATGACAATTCCATTCTGCTTTTGGGGTGTAGTGTTCAAGTTGAACTCGGGGATTGCATCGGTGAAGAAGTGGTGGCCCATCAATACAAGGTTGGCTGGAGGGAATGAGGCATATTCGTTGGTTGGTAGGGGGATCCTGTAGGCAAAGTCGGGAAGTTTTGCCAAGAGATCGGGGTAGTTGGCTGCAATGCATGTGGCATTGTAGAGTCTTGCGACAGCGCCCACCGCCACAGGTGTGGATTTAGAAGTAGAGTCCGCACATGTATAGTTCTAGTTTCATAATGAGCGATGTAACTCGGCAAGGTATCTGAAGAGCTTGTCATACCTGGGTGCCCCGTCCAAGTGCAACGTATCTGGGTTTTAGACCTGACGGGCTGGTCATTCCCGAAGCATAGGAGGGCAGAGCAATCTTAGAGGCTTCGCAAGCCCCCGGTACTCTAATGTTGTGCCTTGCGGTGTTGATGTACCGGCTCACTTTTCCATAGAATTCTGCCAGTTCATCGGACCAGTCGTATGCATCGTCAAGGAAGTGTGTTGGGGCAGCAAGCGATATTGCTGCCAGGCAGATGATGAGAGGAGCAAAACGCATTGCTACTATGTCTGTATGCTAGTAGGCAGAGGAATAGAGGGGCGGTCAATGGCGGTGACTTTTTCGGATTGATCAAGGATTGTCCAGCAAGCCTTTGATGCAGGTCGGGTATGAAGATGAGAGGGAGGTAAGCGTGTTGAAGAAAGGAATGACAAGGGAGGAATTGACATGATAAATTGGCCGGGCCGAGGGGCAGGATACATATAGAAGTGGTAATTGCAACTATCCTTCAATTCAAGCATATATCAAAGATAGTAACACAGGTCCGACTCAAAACGATGCTGTGCTATTAACAGAGCGATCGATGCAACCTGCAGGTACTAGCAGGGATTAAAGCTCGACCACGGGCTCTGATTGGTAGATCGACGCGCCCAGGGCTGACCCTCCCAGTCTCTTTGGCTTCTGATTTGTCGTCAGCTGCCAACAAATTTGATTGAAAGTCATGATAGCAACGCGCTAAGCAAAACAACGGGGTTTCCCTTGGCGGTTCGGTTGTAGCAGCTTGAACCGAGCCAATGTGGTGATCTATAAATTCCCCGGTGCTATTAATAAATCTGACTGAAGAACAGTGCCATGTGTGTTGGGCGGTTGGATATGCAAAATCATTGCCGGTACAGGTTAGTATGCGGAGTGCACCCATGCTAGGCCCATCCCTCCTACGATTTGTGCAGAACTCGGGGAAATTGTTGCAGGCATTGGTGACATGGGTCCCGGCACTTATCAAATTAGAGCTTGTTCATAATTTCAACCATGTCATAGTCCTAAATATTCAACTTATTTACAACGTATCTAGGAATGTTGCCTGGATTGCCGAGGCTGACATGGCGGGGGTTGACTTTCCCTTCCCCGTCTTACTTTGGCCTTCCAGGTTGCAGCGCACCAGCGCCTAGATAACGCCATCTTACCACAAAGTTGCTCTGACCTTCATTATTATTATAGCTAGCACCTATTCATGTGGCTGCTGACACCTGCTTTTACCAACCGTCGGCTTTTTTGTCTGTATTTGACTTGGGCAAGCCACTGGTGATATATATATCTGGTCGGCTATAATTCTCCGGCACTAATGCACCACATTCGGAGCACGACCTTCTTATCCCTTTGTCTTTCTACGTATATTCTATTCTTACTGGCGGCACTGCTGCTCTATGGACATAAATTTTGATATTCTTTCCAATTGACCAATCAATCCAATGGAGTGAGTGAGTGTCAGTCAGGCGACTAAGTATTGTGCTGATAGATTGTTTAACTACGCGCATGGGAACGAAATACAATAAAGGTTCGGAGTTCGCAAGGAAAGACCACGTTGATACTTGCAGACAGAAGCTCAGAAAAAGCCCCGTCCTATCCGAGAGGCCAGTAGGGGCATTCATAGCATTGGAAGGGGATCCATACTTACGGCTTGGGTCTGCTTCGGATGCTCGTTTATAAAACGTCACCTGAACCCATGACATCCCTTGGAAAGATCCGAAATCTACAATCATCTCACTATATTGGTCACAGACACAGGATATTTGCAAGAAATCGAATTTACACACGATGCAGCTCGACCCACACCCCAGAATAGTACAACGTGGAGTAACACTTAACCCAAAACGCCAGGAGTTATGATCAGTCATGAAGAGGGGACAGAAAAAAAAAAAAAGAACTCCGGAGCTCTTCGCTGTGTAAACATCAGACAAAACTTTGGAATATTAGTTGAAACCTTCCTGCTGCCAGTCATCACCGTTCAGCTGACCGCCACCACTCCCCATGCCCCCTCCGGCTCCGCTGCTACTACCGTATGCAGCAGCAGCAGCGCTACCGACGGCGCCCATAGCGCTACGCTTCTCAATCTCCGTCGTGCTCATCATATAGAGCACAGTGAAAAGCAGAAGATGGAGTGCAAAGCAGTAACCAGCGAACAGATTCCGACTCATCCGGTTGGCAAGAATGATTCGGGTGAGAGAGAAGACAATCCGCTCTGGTAGGCTCATGCGTTTGTATGCGCGCGTTGATTCACGGCCCCGGAACGCAGCAAACGGTGAGATACGAGCCTCGTAGGCACTCTGGTATCGGTCGAGGGACAGACCCGAAGGCGTGTCTGCAGAGGTATAAACCGAAGTTGAGCTGGGGGGGGGTTGCAAACGACGATGCAGATGTGGAAGCACCCTGACCACGACTATAGGTCGAGACATAGCGAGTCTTTTCGTAGAGACTCAGGTTGTCCTTTTGGAGCGATGCAACTTCCTGTCGGAGGGACTTGACAGTGGCATATAGCTTTGACAGCTCTTCCTCGAGTTCGGCATTCTTCTTCTTGAAGCGGTCTCGTTGGGCCTGGATCATAGGCAGGAGGCCAGAGCCGCCGCCAACGGCCTCTCCTGCACGGATTGATTCCATGGTGTTCGCAGACATGGCACTTTGGTCAAAGCCAGAGATGATGGACGAGGTGGGTGATGATGCGCCCCGACGAGCAGAGTGGGGGTATCTCGAGCTGTAGGTTCCTGCAACAGACATCGCCGAGGACGGGAATGCATTTGCAGCCTCCTCTTGCACCCGAAGAAGGTCATTTTCAAGAGTAGTTGACAGGGTTCGTGACTTTTCCAGCTCTCCCTTTGAAGTCGAAAGCTCATTTCGCAGTGTTTCGAGCTGCTCTTGGATATCGCGGTGCGAGACTCGCAGGAGAGTGAGATCATCTGTCAATTTCTTGTTCCGGGCCATAAGGAGTTGCTCCAGAGAATTCTTGTCTTTGGATTTGGCCCCCTCGCCATTTGCGTTAACCGCAGCACCCTCTCCAGCACCGTCTCCCGCCTCATCATCATCACCAGCTGCAAATTCAATTGACCTGATCATCTCCAGCTCCCGGCGGATCTCATCATAGTCGGCTACCTTTGCTAACCGCGCACGCAACTCTTCCCTTTCCACAGCTGCCTTTGAAGCTGCCCGCTCCGATTGAAGCAGTTTAGCTTCCCAGGTGTGTCGTTCTGAGTCTTTGTCAAATCGTGCAGCATCCAGTTTCCGAAGCAAGGAGGAATTCTCTGACTGGAGACGTAGATAATCGGGGTCGTCCTCAACAGAAACTGGACCAGATGCATGTGATGCAGCCTGAGCCAGCTCCAACCGCATTTGTTCATTGCGTGCTTCCACGTCAGCCAGTCTCAAGCTTGTTTTCTCTAAATCGGCAGAGACGAGCTCAAGCTCAGCTGCAGTAGCGCCGCTCCGGGAACCTTCACTATCATCACCCTGATTCTCGCCCTCACCCAGGCGCTGGGAGACTTCATAGCTTGCTTTGAGTTCCTTGATCAATCGATCCTGGTTCTCCACTTTCTCTTCCAAAGACTTCTCCTTTGCCGCCCAGTTGTTTGTCTTTTCTGTCAAGACAGCTTCCCACGATGCTTCGATCTCCTTAGCTTTTGATTCCTGGTTTTCCTCTAGTTTCTTCCGCGCAGCACGTTCCTCCTGCAGGCGTTTCTCTGTCTCCTCTTGTTGCCTGGTGAGACGATCCACCGACTTCTGCAATTGATCTCGTTCTGAGGTCAGTTTGGGAACTGTATCTTTGGACAGGACAAGGGAGTCGACAGAAGCTTCTAGGAGTGGGTAGGGGTCCGGAGCCTCGGATAATGAAGAGTATAGTTGTAAGAATGAGGACGATGACGTTTTGCCTTGGTTGGTCAAGAGATCGATAAAGGACTGATAGGATTTTAGTAGTGATTTATACTCTGTGAGCTTAGATTCATCATCCAGCTTCTTGTAGTCTTTCGTCTTCTGCGCCAGTTCCTTTCTTTGCACGAGTGCATCACGCTGCTGTTCAACGAGATCCGTAGCGGTTGTATCGAGCTTCGCGATAGTGTTGGTCAAATCAATCCCTATTATATGTCAGTAAAGACTCGGCAACATGTAAGATAATAATTACCTCTCCAGGCTGAAATGGCGCGTTGGAACTTGTTGGTCTCTTCGGTCAATTTGCTGGACATGGGTGATTCAGGTTGGCTATCATGTTGGTCCTGAGGAACCAAACCCTCTGTAATAGCAAATGAATCCATTGTCGGTCCTAACCCCAAGGGTCTGCACTGTCACCCCACATCAAATAGCAGTCCACCAAGGGGAAGATGGAGATCTGTTATCGCGAGGAACAGGACACGCGGCGGACGGGCCGATATTGTTCCGACTGTATGTGTACAACGTACGATCCTGGGGTTGGTGTACAAATTTATGAATGTGAGTATCAAAGGGCAGAGGATGTCCAGTGACCTTGAACATGCAGGCTGTACAATGAGTGTGTTGTTTCAAGATGACAGCAATTCACCCGAGGCACCCGTTTACAATATACGGTAGGAGATAACAGCCACTTGTAGATTGGATTGACCGCTTTACTGACCGCCCTTAATGTCCTACTTTAGTGTCATATTTAAAGCTTCAAGTTGTTGATAAGAACCATTAGAAAGTAAATGAAGCAAGCGATTCTAAAATAAGTTCAATTCTGGGAAAACTCAACTTTAGCATCAAAGTGTACAAGTTAGGATTGCACCTTAGAAGCATCTATAGATCATACCATATTCTGCCAGATAAAAAGCCACCACTGTGGCCGTTGTCCTCTGCCATCAACTGTGGCCCCCTGAGCTTTGGCCCCAGCTACTGACCGCCCTCACATCGTCACTCTCCAAGCTTGCGGGGAGATGCATGGAACGACAGCCTCATGATGGCTTCAGACGATGGAATTGGTCCTCGCAAGAGGCGCAAGGTCAGTCCGCCAGGGACTGTACCTTATTTGTTACATTCCCTGTTCGAGGACGTGCCGTTAGCGACCGAGCATAGCTCCGACGTCTACATCACCTGTGTTGAATACTGGAGTAAGCTTTATCTGTTTTGGTCGTAGGTGCTGCCTGCTCGATGAACCCCGAGCTAACTCGCATTGCACAGATGAAAATCTATATATTGGTACCTCTGCAGCCGAGATTTTGCATTTCGTATGCCTCCCGCCAGCATCCCCGGACGAAGCCGCCGAGCCTACCTTCATATTGGCATCCCGATTACCGATCCTGTTCGCCCAGAGTCCCCCACCGGGCAGTGATCAAGAAGGTGTTCGACAAATAGTTGTCTTATCCTCAGTGAACAAGGCATGTGTCCTCTGCAATGGCACTGTTACATTCTACATGCTGCCGGAGCTCAGTCCGGCTTTTGGAGCCACAAAGGTCAATAACTGCCGCTGGATCGGTGGGTTGGACCTCAACTGGGATGCAGAGGAAGGCGAGGACCCGACTGTCATGATTGCTGTGCAGAACAGGATCATGCTGGTCCAGATTGGGGATGAGGCGCGACGGATCAAGAAGATCGAGTTTCCTGGTTGCTTAACTGCAGCGCGACGAGGAACGATCGCGTGTGCTGCGGATTCTCATTCGTACTCATTACTTGAAGTGGCACACCAGCAAAAGATTCCGCTTTTCCCAATATCCTCTTCGAATGAGGTCTTTGAGTCCGGGCATGTGGAAGATATGAACCCAGCACCGCAAACTCCGCTCAAACGCTCACCCTCTTCCTCTCTACCCTACCTCCCCACCGAGTGATGCTTCAGGGCATGGCA
Source organism: Penicillium mononematosum (assembly GCF_028829835.1). Taxonomy (NCBI): domain Eukaryota; kingdom Fungi; phylum Ascomycota; class Eurotiomycetes; order Eurotiales; family Aspergillaceae; genus Penicillium; species Penicillium mononematosum. The sequence continues at coordinate 3,112,439 of NW_026643271.1, forward strand.
GAAGCACTAGTCTGAATACCTTCGTGGGAATGCTTTCACCGCAGACACAAGCGGCCCAGCTAGATAGATCGCCGTCAGGGACACCCGATCCTTTCACATCTACCGGGGAACCCAGAAGATCAAGCTCGGAGGAGCGAGAGGCGAGGAGCTCCCCCAAGCCCCCCCAGTGACCAGGAGCCAGATAATAAGTCTCCTACTAATGACAGCTTGAAGCCCTTACCACCTTTACCTCCGCCAACAAAGCAAGGCTCGAAGCGTCTTCAGCCCCATGTGGTGTCCCCAACACCTTCTGAATTTTTACTTGTGACCGGAACCGAGGAAACAGAACCGGGCGTTGGGATGTTTGTCGACATGGACGGCGAGGTCGTTCGGGGAACAATCAACTTCCACAGATTCCCAAAGTCGGTTGTGGTTGATACAAATGAGGATGATGAAATGCTCCAGACTAGTGGGGGCGCCAAAGAGGAGTTTGTTCTCGCTGTAATCGAAGACGAAGACGCTGGGAAGGTTCGAACCAGACTCGAAATCCAACGCTGGGACGATGACCCAGGCGAGACTGAGCGAACCAAGAGCTGGATAGAGATACCATCTCCTGGAGAGCCACGACCTACTCAAGTTGGCCTCCGACATACCCTCAGCGCTAGCCATCTTGAGCTCAATAAAATCGGGCAGCTCTTGCGGATGGTCCGCTTTAAAAGCCTCACGCTGCCCGCGCATGTGTCAATAGCAGATTCAAGAACCCAGGCATCTATCGAACACTCGCAAAAGGAGAAAGAACTGTTCGATTCGCAGGAACTGACCGACTCCGAGGGATCGAAGAAGAGTGATGGTTCAGCAAACCAGGGCTGGGAGGCTCAACGGAATAAAGAAGAAGCAAAATTTGCACATGGATTGGGCAAGGTCCAAAGCAACCTTGTCGTGTGGTCAGGATCTCACATATGGCGCGTACTGCAGAATCCATTGATAGTCCAGCTGGATGACACCTTGCAGAAGGCCCAGGAGACCGAAGAGAGCGAGAACATTGTGTTGCGGAGGGATGCCGTTCTGGACTTGTTGCTCTCCGTACAGGACACCGAGCCAAAGACCGAGGCCGAATTCATCGGATTGAGCTACGTGAAGCAAAAGGCCAGCCTCATGCTTTATGGAGATCTTCTCTCCATGCAGCCAGATGACCGCAATGCCACGGCAATCGATGGCACCGAGAAAGCGCTACTGGCAGGTAACCTCGACCCGCGTTTGGCATTGCTATTCATTCCTCTTTTGCGATGTGAGGTTTTGCAGGGGCCTCAGGGTATATGGACACATGCTGGGTTGGCAAGCATGGCGGAAAAATACATTGAACAGGTCGGAAAGATAGGTGTCGAATCCTCGGGATTGGATGCTGCTCGCAGTCCTGTTCTCAACATGGTAAAAAGGTTCCTTCTCTCCTGGCAGCAGAAGCGGGGATATGGTAGTATCACCGATGAGACATATGTTTTGGATAGCACAGATGCCGCGCTTTTGCACCTGACCTTGGAACAAGATGCCTATCTGACGCAGGATCAGCGGGCAGCGTCGCCAATTCGCCCTGAGTTGAATAGGCTGGTTGATAATTGGAAAGGCAATTTCGACCGAGCAGTGATGCTCCTGGAAACATACAAGCGGCTCTATGTACTAAGCCGTTTGTATCAAAGCCAAAAGATGTCTCGAAATGTCCTCAAGACCTGGCGACGAATCGTCGACGGGGAGACTGACGCTGGCGGAGAGGTCTCCGCGAATGGCGTGGAGACGCAGATGCGCAGGTACTTGGTCAAGATCAAGGATGTGCAGCTGGTTGAAGAGTATGGCTCTTGGCTGGCTGGGCGAAACCCCAATCTGGGCATCCAGGTATTCGCAGACAATGCCAGCCGTGTTCGACTGGAACCGGCGGATGTTGTTGCTTTGCTGAAGGAGCGAGCTCCGAACGCGGTCCAGGTCTACCTAGAGCACCTGGTATTTGCTAAGAATGTGAGTCTTCTTGTAACCTTAGTTCATGCACATCTAACTGACATGTGAATACAGTACACGCAATATGCCGACGACCTGATCTCGTACTACTTAGACACGGTACTTTCCGTGCTCGAGTCATCCCCCGAAGCACGAGCTTCTTTGGCCGACTCCTACTCAACCTATCGAGCCCTGCGTGCCCCTAAAGCGACATACCTGAACTTCATAATCGAGAACACTCCCGTAGAGCCCTGGTGGCAATCCCGACTCCGATTACTTCAGCTGCTGGGTGGAATATCCAGCTCCCAATTCACCTCGCAACCCCTCCCAACAGGAATCAGTTACTCAATCCCCAACGTCCTCACTCGCATCGAGCCATTCCAGAACGAACTAGTCTCAGAATGCATTATCCTCGATGGCCTACAGGGCCACCACGGCCCGGCCCTCCGTCTCCTCACACACGGGCTAGGCGACTACGACTCCGCAATCCGGTACTGTCTCTTCGGCGGTCCGCGTAGCTCTTCTTCCTCTTCAACAGGCACCCCACCAGAACTAGCGGACTACAACCTACAGTCACAACTCTTCCGCCACCTGCTCGACGAGTTCTTGCACATCGAGGACCTGTCAGACCGCATCGAGCGTACAAGCGATCTCCTCGCGCGATTCGCAGCATGGTTCGATGTCCGTGAGGTCCTAGATCTTGTTCCGGAGGACTGGAGCGTTGACATCCTTGGCGGCTTCTTCGTGCACGTTTTCCGCACACTTGTGTCGCAGACTCGCGAGACCCGCATCGAGCGTGCCCTTAGCGCGGGTCTCAATCTGCGCATTGGTGCCGAGTATATCGATGGCATGGAGAAGGTTGGTCCCTGGGTTGAGGAGGCAGAGGGTGTAAGAAGGCTGAAGGATGCACAGCCACGGCAGGTTTCCTTGGCAACTAATGACCCTGGCGATGGTGCTTCTGATGACTCCGCCGAGTTTGGAGATACAGTGGGGCCAACATCTGGGGAAGTGGGCCAGTAGATCGATGAACAGGATAGTATGTGAATATGTTATGTTGGATTTTAATCTATGATACCTACGCACTTTGCTTGGATACCTTTCGTGTTGACTTTGTTATTTTTTCGGGTTATATCCTTGTTTGGTTTTTGGCGCTATGTATCATGATTCCCAAATCCATCATCTCCTTCCGTGAAAAGAAAGAAGAGACAAAAGACGGAACTGCACCACAACAGTAGGCAGTCCTACTATGCACATTCCAAGTCGACAGAAAAGAAAAAAAAGCAAAACCATCATATTGCGTTCGTTCCCTTCGTAGCTACTGATGAGCGTATGTTCCGGCGCACGCCGAAAGCCAATGGGACATTAAGGTGTGTAGTGTTTTGAAGCTCCAACCAGACTTAGGATGTCTATTTCCTGAAATGACATCCAGATCCGGAATGAATGAAACCCGGAAAGAAGATAATATGTCAGAAAGAGTGCCTTTTCTCTACTCTTCTGCTTGCAAGAAAGGGTTGGGGATCTCCTCGCTGCCGTCAGCAGGAGAGATCAGTACGATCAAAGTGCCGCGGGCGACGATCAGACCCATTGAGCGGGTGGTAGTGTTGCCCTCCTCATCTGTGGAAGTTAGTATATAAGAAACAGAGATATGGAGATTAGATCCAAGCAGGCAAATTGGAACTCACCGCGCATGGTTTCCTTAACTTCGTCGAGGACCAGGTTCATCAGCTGGTCGTAGCCCTTGAGGGTACCGGTGACTGTACTTAGAGTTAGCATATATAGTTCATAGATGGCGATGAGAAGTCACGAAAGACGGAAAGAAGAAGAAAAAGTAAAAGTAAAAAGAGATATATGAGAAGAAATCAGTCCAACATACCCTCACGACCACCACTGAACTTCACTTGGACCTCCTTGTCCATGTACTTGTTGAGATCCAAGATGTTTTCCTTTTTGGGCTTCTCCTGTGCACCGCCACCACCGCCACTTTTCTGCTGGCCCTGTCCGCCGCGGCCTCCACGACCGCGACCGCCTCGGAATGAGCCTCGTTCAGACATGGCCTGTGAAATTGAGGGATTTAAAAGAATGGAAGGAAGATATTAGACGAGGGAAGCAAGATTGGATCTATCCGAGGGACACAGACTGGTATCTCTGTATCTCCGTGGGGGTAGCGGAAGGTACAAGCAAGGTGGGCGCGTATATGAGGGATTTTTAGGTTGAGAGTGGCCTCAGGCATGGCGGTCCTCCGCCTTGGTATGGAGATTACCAATTACCACTGTATTATTGCAGTTGACAGCCACGAGGGATCCCGCTCGGAGGTATTTTACCGGTATATTACGAGTATCTTATCTTTAATCTGAACATTTCAATGTTGAGGGCTTTTTTGACATTCCTTTCTCAATTGCATGTATTGCATGTACTTATGTGCGTTATTTACTTATCTCTTTGTTGATTGTTTCAAGTAATCTGATCCCAGACCAGATTATTTTCATTGTGATTTCCTCCGAGCTCCCGAGAAATGTTTCAGCCCGCTGGCCCGTTCAGGCATCAGCGAAACTAAAGACCTCCCCACAAGGCTCAAGGCTTAATTTTAGTGATTGAGAGATTAGGAGGACTTATAGAATGATCTAGGATTATGTTTTATGTAGAATTCCCTCCGCATACAAAATATGTGAGACTATAAGCAAGGTGTAACTGTCGTACATCTGTTTAACCAGCGTATCGCAGGCCAGCGGAACCCTCCGGCGGGACTCCGCTGAGGACTCCTCAAAGGTCACCAGGTACTCTATAGTGGGGAGATCCTCACATTGTGCAAGTTGCAATTGGAATTTCTGCTGTAACACTATTCGTCAATCGTAAAGAGGAGAAAATACAAGAAAAGAATAGGAAAAAAATTCTCCAAATCCAGGAGCCCCTAACGGAAATCCAGATCACGTTTTTCCTCTCCACTCCCCGTGCGTTGTTCCGTCCCTCTAGAGGTGCCCTGCACTTTTCTCTTTTCATTTCTTCACCTTCATGAATGTAGCTCGAGTCTTATAAAAGGAGTTACCTGCCGGTTACTCTATGCGCAAGTCCCGGTTCATCTCCGCGCAAGTTCCATGTTTCGGGCTCTTATCTAACCCTCTCCGCGACTTGTCTCTTTCCTCCCAATCTCCAATCTCTTTCCACCGTATCGAAAACCACTCCAGTGTGTAGGGCATAGTGTCTCTCCCACTTCCACCCACAATGGAATCCCACGCTCAAACGGCAGAGTCGTCTCATAAACGGCCTCGGTCTCCCACCGCCGATCATGGCATGTCGTCGAAGGTGCCTAAGACGCACTCGAACCACCTACAGATTAACTACCTGGCACGACAATACCCTGACAACCTACCGCTCGTCTCCGTCGATGATACCATGCCCGCGATCATCCATCTGCTCGGCGAATACGACGGCGTTTTACACCGCCACGAGAGCATCGCCGGAAATCTGGGCGCATGCCCGCTTGGTCCGATCTTGATCAAACGCTTCGAGCGCCTGTTCGACGGACCCCCGCAAGTGTTGAAATCCCATGGCAAAGACGGACCTACGGTGACTTGGCTCGATGTCGTCGAATTTGCGAAGAATAAGCCCGAGCAGTTCAATCTGGAGAAGTCGCGCAACGGCGTGCGAGTCTGCCAGTTCTATACCAAGCAGTGTCGCGTGGAGATCAGCGAGGAGGATTTCGTTTTGATTGCTTCCGGCATGCCGCAGAAGATGATCCCACCCCAGCCTATCATCGAGGATGAGGAAAAGGAGCTGGGCGCGCTGGAGATTCTTGAGAAGAACTTGCAACATATAATTCAGATGGCCGATCAAGGTAAGCAATTCACTATATACATATATCAGCTTAAGAGCCGTTCGCTGACAATATTTGTGTGCTTAGTCTCTGCTCGAGCGAGACAGCTTAACCATCGTTTGAAGAATCGCCGCAATGCTATTATCACCCGACGAGAGAACGACGCTTCTCTACATTCCCAATCCCGAAATGTCACCGAAATCTGGCGCGATGCCAACGGTCATGGCCCAGGAAACGGCCATACATCATCTCATCCTTCTCCGTCTGGTTTCGTCGCTGTCAACGCTCAACGTCCTGAAGGCGAGCACACAGAGGAGAACCCCCCTAGCCTCCCAATTCATGTTCTCACAATCCAACACCGATAATGTCACCATGATCAACGGGCAATCGATCAAAGGTGCCTCCCCGACAACCCGTGCGGATTTGATGAAAAGGTTCTTCACAACGGCTGATCGCCACGCCCGCGGCTACGACGACGCAACAGCCCCAGTCAATCCCCAACCACTCTCCCGGCCCCGTGCCTCCGACCCAGCAGACTACAGCCTCTACAACCCCGCGACGGCAACCACAGTCGCCATCCCAAGCACCCCATCATCCCTCCTCCCGCCACCAAAATCAATTCATCAAGAAAAAGACGACGGAGGCCCCTACAAGCTAGAAATGGTAGCCCGCATGGAAGAGCTCCAGCGCGGTGAACGTGTAATCCCACCCTGCGACCGCTGCCGCCGCCTCCACATGGACTGCCTTAAGAATCTCACAGCCTGCGTTGGTTGCACGAAGAAACACGCCAAGTGCTCCTGGCGCGACGTCAAAGAAGAAGAAATCACAGCAATGCGGGCGGGGAACACCACATCAACGGTATCCCACGAGCGCTCCGACAAAGACCGCACCAGCGCCAACCTTACCCCACCTCAGTTCGGTATGGGTCCACTTCCCCGATCTCCGCCGAGCGTGAGCATCCCCGACAACCGCCCTTTGAGCCAGAGGTCCCCACATACTACTATCAGCACCGACGCGAGTCCGCCCCTTCAGCCCCGAACCTGGCTCCTGGGTCTACAGTTCCGATGGAGCTCCCTTCAAATGATAATTCCCCGCGACGGGCAGTGAGCGAGACAGAGAAAAGGGACCGCCCTCATATCCCTGCCGGTCGTGTCTTGGATCGCCCGGAGGATGAGGATCCCGATGCCAATCAGCGGCTCAGACAGGCTATTTTGGATACAGTGGATCATCACACACGGGTCGCTGCGGCTGTGCAGGAGAGGGAGCGTGGTGTGGAGCGTGGAGAGCACCCAGGTGCGGGCAGTGGTGGGGGTGCTCTTCCTGCACCGGGTTCAGCTCCTGTTTCTGGAGGTGGCTATGACCGAGAACGTGAGCGGGAGGCTGATCGTGATCGTGATCGGCGTATGGTGCATGCGTAAAGTATTCTTTCTATTGAATTGTGTACAGTCTCTGTTGTCTTTCGTTTTCACATATTGGCAAAATGGGTTGGGCGTGGGAGTACTGTGTTAGATATCCCTCTGATTAGCGTTCCTTTTGACTTATTCACCTTCTCTTCTCTGAATAACTACTACCTAGGTATAACATATCATCTCTGCGTCTACGTTGCTATTGCCAAGTTATTGTAATACAGTAGATATTTTGCTTAAGATTCCAAGGTTGGCTATTATAATTATGCTAGATCTTAATACCAAGACTTGGCCGGATATATACTCTGCCCTGAAGACATTCGGATAGGTTCCCCCATAGTATATCCTCAGAACTCCGGCATATAAATCCGACATTTACATCCGACGGGAGGAGAAGTAGTGGGGATTGCGGGGTGAAAAAGGTTTCCATTTGGGAGCTTCTGATTGGGACTTGTATCTCCTGATGGAAGTAATACCAACCCCCTATAACATATAAACAGCTTGACCCCGGACTCTAGCAATAAACTATTTACCATTCACCTCAAATCTACAAGACTACACACCATGGACCCCTCCAAAGTCAAAATCCCACCAATGAAAGACCAAACAGTGGACAACATCACCGACAATGTAATCACAATCAACAGTCTCTGCGAAGACGAGCGCATGAAATACATCCTCGAGCGCCTAGTAACACACCTGCACGACTTCGCCCGCGAAACCCGTCTCAGCAGCGACGAATGGATGACCGGCCTCCGCTTCCTAACCGAAGTAGGCCAGATCTGCACAGACGTACGACAAGAATTCATCCTCCTGTCCGACGTACTGGGTCTATCCATCCTGGTCGACTCAATCGACCACCCAAAGCCCAAGGGCTCCACAGAGGGAACCGTGCTGGGACCCTTCCACACGCACGACGCAGAGGAAATGCCCGCCGGCGATTCCATGTCGCATGATCCCAAGGGCGAGCCCTTGCTGGTGGTCTGCACGCTGCGGGATTTGCAGGGGAGGCCTGTGGAGGATGTCAAGATTGACATCTGGGAGACGGATTCGACGGGCCATTATGATGTGCAGTATGCGGGGAGGGAGGGGCCTGATGGGCGGTGTATTATGCGCTCTGATCGGGAGGGTGTCTTTTGGTTTAAGGCTATTACGCCGGTGCCGTATCCCATTCCGCATGATGGCCCTGTTGGGAGGTTGTTGAAGAAGTTGCATCGGCATCCGTATCGTCCTTCGCATATGCATTTTATGTTCGAGAAGGAGGGTTATGATCATTTGATTACGTATGTTTTGCGGGTTTCGACTTGTTTTTGGACATTATCATGGCTAATTTTACCTCAGCGCTCTCTACCTTCGCAACGACCCTTACGAAACTTCCGATGCTGTCTTCGGCGTCAAGGATTCCTTGACTGTGGATATTGGTAAGGCAGATGCTGAGATTGCTAAGAAATATAACGTTCCAGAGGGCCATGCTCTTCTCACTTATGACTTTGTGCTTGTGTCTGATGAAGAGACGAGCAAGTTGCGTGCGCATAACTCCAAAGTCGCGTTGGACAAGCTAGGCCGGAAAGTCAAGATTGTCAATGGGCTGCCTGTGCCGGATCTGGATTAGATGCTATTACGAAAGATGAGTGTGCATGAGAAATATCACTTGTATGAGTTTGGCTAGGGAATAATACCAATTCTTCCAAGCCTGTCCGGTTTTCATTGCATAACAAGAAAGATCTCGACGAAGCAAGTTAGTCCCGGAGCCGAGACTGCCAAGTATAAGCCATGCCTATATCCAGCTGGATTCTGGTCTTGATTGGAATATGTAACATGTTCTCAGCGATGACTGGTGCTCTTGTTGACCCAAGTTGTGTTCTCGAGTCTGTGCACGGTACCACGACCGGACGAGCGAGGACTGGACAGATTTCAGCTAGGCTCTTCGAACGTAGTTTGGTCAATATTATACCACTGGTACAGCCAGGAATCAAGACAGTTGAGGTGGTCCGACAGGACGGCCTTTGCGTCTATATAGGCACATCACCATGGCCTTATCGAGCATCTGATTCCGACTTCCCCGTCGATATCGGCACTATGCGTTCCACTTACCTTTTCTTGTCTGTGGCAGCTCCATTGGCCTCGGCCTTTGTCATCCCGGATGAGAGTGTCCTTGCGGAAATAGTCCCTGAGACTCGTCCAGCCGCAGATGATCAGTTGTCTAAAGCAGACGTCGAGACGAGCCTGTTAGGCATTTCTCCAGATGGGCATAGAGGCTGGGGAGGAGATGGGGACTGGCGTGATGACGATGAATACCCTAGACACGGTGATTGGCCCGGGCATGGAGGCTGGGGAAGACATGGGGACTGGCCTGATGATGATGAGTATCCCGAGCACGGCGACTGGCCCGGATACGACGAAGATCCGCACGAGAGATGGCCCGGTGGTGATTGTCCCAGACGAGGAGGATGGCCAGACGACGACGACGAACACCATGGACATGGAAAAAGGCCCGAACACGGAGGATGCAGATACGACCGCGACGGCAGATCATGCAACAGACACCGACACTATCCGATCCACCGGCCAATCGACGCCTGTCCAGGCCCGCTATGCCACGCAGACAAAACAACATGGGAGCTCATCAAAGGAAACGAGCATACATCCCGACTCGCCGAGCTCATCGCCGGCGACAACGACCTAATCGACATCCTTAATAGCACGACAGCAAACCACACCTTCTTTGCGTTGACGAACCAAGCCCTAGAGGGACTTCCACGAGGGCGAAATGGACCCAGTCCCAAGTACATGTCCAGCTTGCTGCGGTATCATATCCTCCCTGATCGATTATCTATCCAGCATATCGCGAGCCACGGGACGCTAGCGACGAAGCTGACAGAACGAGCCCTGGAATCGAATCTGCCACAGAGGATTGTTGTCCGAGAGCACCACGACGGAGTGATGTTGAACCGGAGGAGTAGGGTAGTGGGAGCTGACATGGTAAGGAAAACATCGACATCGTATCATGTGTATGTACGTACTCGTACTAACCTCACCTTAGAAAACCAAAAACGGCATAATCCACATAATAACCAGTCCCCTCCATCCACCCCCAGAGACACGCACAATGCTGCACGAAGCACCAGCCGACTTCAGCACCTTCACGCTGGCCCTAGCACGCACGAATCTCGCTAACAGCCTTGACCCGGCGCAGCGGCAGGGCGGTACAACCTTTGCGCCCACAAACGCTGCCTTTAGACGGCTCGGGGAGCAGGCGAATCGGTTTCTTTTCTCGCGGCAGGGTGAGAGGTGTATGCGTGCGCTGATGCAGTATCATATTGTGCCGAATCGGACGCTCTACTCGGATGTCTTGTATAGTAGTAATGGGAAGGCTCATGGGTTGTTTTCTGGCCATGATAGTGGGAATGGGAAGGGCAAGGGTGGGTGTGTTGGTAGGGTAGAGGAAGACTATGCGAATGTGCGGCTTGTGACTCTATTGAAGGAGAGGGATTTGGTGGTTGATGTAAAGAAGCGGTTTGGTGAGGTTGATATGCGAGTTAATGGATTTGGTAGGGTCGAACGATTGGACTTGTTGGCGAGGGATGGGGTGGTGCATGTTTTGGATCAGGTATTGGTTCCGCCGAGGAAGATTCAGGATAAAGATGAAGATGAAGATGGGGAAGAACTGATGATTGAGGAACTTGTGGAGAGGTTGGATGGTTGTGTCTATGAGATGACTCGGGGAGAACTGTGAGGGCTACAAGTTTACGATCAGGAAAACAATTTGAAGTTCTTCATTCCTATGTTTGTGTTTCAATAAAAGTGGCAGAGCGAGATCGGTGCTTGCAAATCAAAACAAAAGATGTAACCTTTGAGTTAACCCCTGAGACCCCTCAGTGAATGCCTCTAGTTGACAGCTGCCAGACCAGAGACATGCTCGTCAAACAGGTGGTCAAAAATAGCAAGTAACAAGCAGCCAGAATCCATAACGATTACCACATATAAAAAGTGTCGAAGACTCGCTAGTGCATTCGTCTAGCGGGCTTCATCAGAGCCTGGAAGGAAGACTCGAGGGCTTTCTTGACCTCCTTGTAGCTGACAATGAAAGAACTCTGGTCGTCGCGACTGACCAAATGGATCTTCTCGTCAGTTCCCGCATCAAGCTTGTTCAAACAAGCCAGCACATGGCCAAGATCAACCACCGGGTCACCTTGGCTATCCACCGAGTGGAAGACGTAATCGCGGAAGAGCTTCAGGAAGTAGCGTTCTCCGCTCTCCGACCAGCGCGGGTCAAGGTCATATTCAGGACGTTCATTGATGAAGCCAAGTTTGCTCAACAGGCGCGCGATTCGTCCATTCTCCAACTCACGGGCGAGATCAGAGTTCAGCTGATCATCCAGGTGGAGTGCGGAATCAAAAGTCGACATCAGCTGGGATGAGATTCCAGTGATAAAAGTATCAATGGTTCGCTCCTGATCCTTTTGCAGTCCGTTCAGGAGCCAGAACACTGAGTTCTTCAACTGAGAGCTGTAGGCACGGGTGAAATGCTCCATGGCTTTGGTAGGGTTGTGGGCGACAGTGGGCGTGTTGGCGCCAAGGGTGACGATCAGTTGGCCAAAGTTGACTAGATCTTGTCGCTGGAGATCAGATACAGTCCGCTGGTTATCGAACTGCACCACATCAAGGATAGCGCAGGCGTTGATGCGGACACGAGTCTTAGCGGTAAGCAAAATCTTGCTAGGCTCAAGCACTCGGGCAGCAAGACCATTGCCATGAATAGCCTTGAGCCCATTGGCGATCTGGGTCATGTAGCCCCAGAGAAGTTGCTCAGGAATATGAGCATTGGTGTGACGTCCGGGGAAGCGGGTTCCAGCGCTTAGATGCTGGTCTGCAAGTGTCTTGGACAGTGGGTGATAGTCAGTCACAAAGATCAAAGAACTGTCTTGGAAGCTGCGGCTAGTGAACGCGTCGTGAATGGTCACCACACTGGCGTTGCAGACACGCTTCCAGGCTTGCACAGAACGGATAGCCTTTTCATTGGTCAGGCGGAAACCTATTAAGGTTAGTTTGGAGCTACAACAAAAGAAGAGATGGAAAGATTGACATACCTTCAAGTCGGCGAAGAGCATAAAAGGTGCCATCTTTGCTAGACTGGGCCTTGTAGATCCAGCTTGGGTAGCCAAAGGTCGCCGCATTCTTCTGATGATTGAGGTCCAGAGGGACAAGTGAATGGAAGTAGTCAACCTGGGCAGGGAGTTGGGTGTCTTCAAGTCCGTCAGCATGAACACAAATTATTGTCAATTGCGGTCCAACATACTAGGGAGAGTCTGGAGAGTGGCTGCGGATTTCTTCTGCAGTTCTTCGCGCAAGTCGTTGGGGATAAAGAGATCATGCACGTTGCGCTGGTATCCCAATGTGTTCTGGCTATGAGGGCCAATTGGGGCATAAAGATGGTACTGGATCTATTGGGCTGTTAGAGCTTATATAAAGCAAAAAGGAGAAGGATCCATTGGCCACCAACGTACCGGTTGCTGGAATCCAGTTTGGCTCGCAAAGAAAGCGCCTCCCATCGCGCCAGTAGGGTCGTGGGAATAAGGATTTGCAGAGACAGGGCCAACGGCACCAGGAGTCATGGGGGGTTGGGGTAGTCACGAAAGGATCAAATGCACCCGCCGGTGTGATTCCTCCGTTTCCATTGCCCTGGAGAGGTGCCTGGGCGGGAGGATTAGCACGGTTACGATTGCCGAGACCTTCGCTGAAGAAGTGCTTGGGATAGCGAGACTGGCGAGGCTGACGAGGCAGACGACCTGAGAAGAACCCGGGAGGACTGTCATCATCAGTACGCCGGGGGTCAAATTCAGCTGCCTCGGGAGACAAGCCACCCTGCTGCGCCATCGCGATGCTAGAGATGATGATAAAAATATGGGCAGTGGGAGAGATTGGGATGGTTAAGAAAAAAACAAAAGACAAAAAAACAGTATAAGGGAACCGAGGGGAATCAAATAATACGGCAGGGGCGACTGACCACGTGCTCGAAGCCTTGGGGAACAAATTCCTGGACATCAGCTACCGCCCAATCTTGGACTGCTTCTGACCGCGTTGTGGGTGTACTCGTGTTAGAACCTTTTTCTAACGTCAGTGCCTTTGAACCTCCCTTGTTCTTCGCACAAAGCACATACGTGATGAGGTTGTTCGAGGTTGAAAAGGAGCTGCACTAGCAGCCTTTGGAGATATAGCGGTGGACTTCTTTGGTGCTGATACACCGTTCCCAGACAGCAATGATGGGGTGAAACTAGGTGAGTCGACATTGAACCGCTTCTTGCTATCAAACGAGACAGTCGCTGTTAGCAAAATTCATCCGGTTTTGTCTGAAGACCTTGTCTCGCACCTATCCGACTGGTTTGCATTGAGCTTCGTCGGGTCATGATTGAAAGCACAACCTGGATACGAGTGTTCCAATCAGCTTCACCACCCTCGCTGGCCGTGATCAAGGTTCGCCAATACCTTTGTCTTCATAGCGGCATCGCCCATAGATGGTCACGTTGCGGCACAATGTGTCTTTCGCATTCTCTATCAAGCAAAATCATTGTTGTCAGCAACTCCGTCCATCTTGAATTCGGAATTCATCACCAGCATGGCTTGCACATCTCAGACCTGAAACGGAAGTGATATGCAAGCCTTTGACTTCGAATCACACTCACCGCGGCTCTTCATTTTCGGTGATCCCGTCGTCCGACGAGCATCCTCCAATGGAGGCTTTCCGGCAGACGCCATGATATCTGGCTGATACCCACTTGATGGTGCGGATCAGCGCAAAGAGATCCCCATTGAAACCGGACTCGGTAGGGAACAAAGGATGCTATTGGGTGAAAACCGCATTCCCCTGCTTTGATCCTATATGAATTCAAGTCACCAATGGTCCACGCGGTTGGCGGGTCAATTCCGGGAGAGCCCACGGACGTCGGGCGGTATCTCAGCCGATAAAAATAGGCATGAATGGGGTGTAAGAATAAGACCGAAGTCGTCTCTCATCCCAAGGAATGATTAAGAGCGACAGAACTGATGGAAATGAAGACGCGGGGCGAGAAACGAACTCGAGCGAAGGGGGATATGCACGGACCAGGCGGTCAGAACATCAATGGGAGCTTCATCTTGAGGCCACTTAGAGCTTCGACGTCACGTCGTTCTTACCCATCTACATATTGGACTGTCTGCACGTGCTCAATGGTCATCCCCAAATGATAATACTCTTCATGGCCACCCCCTGTACTCTCTTTTGATAACACCCATATCGAGTTTATGGCTTACGGCCCTTCTACGGCAAGATGTCACAACCGGAGGTTGACCTGGACCAGCTTTCCGATAGCGAGAAGTCTACGCTAGAAATGTACATGGCTGTCACCAGCCAGGAACCTTCAGAGGCAATTCCGCTACTTCGTCGGTCGCAATGGAATGTGCAAGTTAGTCTATCTCCCCCGGCTCCTGGCCAAGTGTACGAGAGTTTAACTGATCCCCGCACGCTAGATTGCCATATCCAAGTTCTTTGATGGGGAAGGCCCGGATCCCCTTGAAGAAGCTCGCGCTGCCATGGATCGCCCACCTCCACCCCAACCCAACCGCCGAACCCAGAATTTAATGACGGACGATCTGACCGAACACTTGTCGCAAGTTACTCGTGCCACAGCTACAGATCTGGCTCCACGAGTTGACACACAACCAGGAGATCAGCCAATCTACAGGCCTCCATTCATCCTCAGTTTACTCCTCACTCCATTTAATTTGGTGTATCGACTCCTCTGCACTTCATTCCGCCTGTTTGGTGTCCTTTTCCCTTTCTTGCCACGCTTGTTCAACAGGACAGCGAACCCGGCGCTGCAAGGCGCTCGCCGGAATACCACTGGCCGTCGAGCCCTCGGCCCCAAGGATACTGCCGCTCGCTTTATCCGCGAGTTCGAGGAAGAATATGAATCTAACCCGATTCCGTTCCTAGAGAATGGATACAACATGGCGCTGGAGAAAGCCCATCGCGACTTGAAGTACCTCATGGTCATTCTCCTATCTCCAGAGCATGACGATACGAACAGTTGGGTTCGTGATACTCTGCTGGCACCTGAGGTCGTTGAATTCATCAATGACCCCCAGAACAACCTCCTGGTGTGGGGCGGCAACGTGCAAGATTCCGAAGCATACCAAGTCGCCAACTCATTGAAATGCACAAAATTCCCCTTTGCAGCGGTTATCGTCCATACCCCGAATGTCTCGTCAACCGCCATGTCTGTCGTAGGACGGATCGCAGGACTCACTACGCCATCCGAGGTCGTGAACAAGCTCCGGACAGTCGTGACATCGAACAGCGAGCCGCTGGAGCGACTCCGGTCTTCACGCGCCGAGCAACAAGCCTCGCGCAGCCTCCGCGAAGAGCAAGACTCAGCCTACGAGCGGTCGCTGGCGATCGACCGTGAACGAGCGCGCCAGCGCCGGGAAGCGGAACTGGCACGCCAACGCGAAGAACAGGAAGCCGCTGGCCGACAGGCGGCTGAGGAGCAGCGGCGCCGCAATCTCGCCCAGTGGAAGCTTTGGCGCGGGCAATCGCTTAGCGCGGAGCCCGGACCAGATGTCAAGGACGCCGTTCGTATTAGCGTGCGGCTCCCGTCCGGCGATCGTATCATGCGCAAGTTTGCGCCCGATGTGGATATTGAAGAGATCTACGCGGTGGTTGAGTGCTACGACATCTTACAGGAGCAGGAAACAGAGCGCGTGGCGAGTGCACCAGAGGGGTTTGTGCACCAATACGGATTCCGACTGGTCTCACCGATGCCTCGGGTGGTGTACCCCGTTGATGAGGGAGGGTCAGTCAAGGAGAAGATTGGCCGTGGTGGCAATCTGTTGGTGGAACTAATTGATGAGGATGAAGATGAAGATGCAGATGCAGATGATGACGAGGCTGTGACCGACATGTCTTGAATATGACTGATCTCTATGATTCAAATGTTGCTTGTGGGGGTTCCTTGGGAGGACCACGACTACTGGCACACCGCTCTGTTTTCCGTTCCAATATCCAATGTACAATTTAGATTATTATGATTCGATCGTTATTTCACTTTTCCCTGCGTGGCTGACTTACGTGTGGTCAGATTCAAATTTGGAAATTGCCTGCTCCACCGAGCAGACAGGCATACTCCGTATTTGGTAAGGCGTAAAAACCACTGTAGCCTGCCCAGGTGGTGCCTTTCCGGCTAGACTCGTCCGAAGGACGGAGCAATCCATGGATGGGCCATCAGACTGCATATCAGCCTCATGCAAGGGAGGTCTATGGGGGGCCTATCTGACTCTGACAGTGCCACATCCTGGCATCCTGGTGCGTGAGATTCCCAAGAGATTTCAAGATGAGAGACGCCTCGACTCGGACGAAATGGGCATTTGGTCCATTCGACCGATTTCGTCCGTTCATTTGGTCCAGTCATAATAAAATTAGGGGTAAGAGGGGGGGCTTAAGTACGGGGGAATTGGACGGAGATAAGATGGTTTTTACGCGTTCAAAGATCTATCTATGCCCACCTAGGCAGGTGGGTCCATCCATAGATACCTTGGTAGGTCCAGACATAGCTGAGTCAGCCTCGGATGCACTGTGCCCGGGCATCCGAGCCCTCCAGGGCTGTCTGTGGAACGGAAGGTGCTCGTCCCGACATCCTTCTGGAAGCGTTGATGTTGTACCCGTGCACACGTGTATAAAAAAACATGGCATGTACATATACCCGACATCCCTCTTTAGCTGAAGTATTACATACATGTACCTACCTAGGTACATACCTATGTACCTATATAGGTATATGTACTTATGTACATAGGTACAGGTACATGTAGTACATCGCATTCGTGTTCGTTGGCGTACTATAATAAATTACTTTCGCTTATAATGAATCCAAGATGGCCATTGTTAGCCTAATATAGTATTGCTATTTCTTGGCACTAAGCCGCCAAGGGCTAGAGTCTCGAGAAAGAAAAAAATCCGAAACGAAAAATTGCAATTCTCCGGAAAGTCAGCAGCTCCGCCCCGGGTCTGTTTCAACGGGTGTCCCCGTTTTTATTTCCTTTCCGGACACAGGATACAATGTTTCCGAGTCCCGATCTCTAGATCTTTTGAACCCTTTTTATTTTTTTATTTCTTTATTTTATTTTTCTTGCTTTTTCATATTCGTACTTAATTCAAATCCTTCGCTCGTTGAATCCTTCCGTCCTTTTTTATTAGTCGAACCCTAATCTTATACAATCTCTATATACATCCCATCCCGTTGATGGTGATCACCTCTCCTATTCATCTTTTCTAGGGATATTACCCCACTTAATCAGTTTCATTTCAATTCGACAGTGACCGTGGAAGGTCACCATGTCGCTCCTGAGGGACATTGAACCCTAATATCACCGGCACCCGAGACGTGCAGGAATCCCATGTCGCCAACATGGAAGCTCGCCGCCATGACCCCACCGCCAGCGTCAGCACCGATGACACCGCTAATGAGAAGAGCGAGATTGGCAATGAGGACTACGCCGAGGTCGAGGTCACCCGCCTGGCCCAGCAACTCACCCGCCAGTCAACCCGCTTCTCTGTCTCAACCCAAAATGCAGAGAACCCATTCATCGAAACCCATGAGGACTCGACCTTGAACCCTCACAGCGAAAACTTCAAGGCCAAGAATTGGATGAAGAACCTCCTTGCCATCCAATCCCGCGATCCAGAACGATACCCGAAGCGTCAGGCTGGCCTAGCATTCAAGAACCTCAGCGTGCACGGATTTGGCAGTCCCACAGATTACCAAAAGGATGTGGCCAACTCCGTTCTGCAAATCGGTGCCTTGTTCCGTTCCATGACTGGAACTGGCAAGCAGAAGATCCAGATTCTCCGCGACTTTGATGGACTAGTGAAGAGCGGCGAGATGCTGGTCGTTCTCGGCCGTCCTGGATCTGGCTGTTCAACTTTCTTGAAGACCATCGCAGGAGAGATGAACGGTATCTTCAAGGATGGCAACTCTCACCTGAACTACCAAGGAATCTCCGATAAGCAGATGCGCAGCCAGTTCCGCGGTGAGGCCATCTACACTGCCGAAACCGACGTGCATTTCCCCCAGCTTTCTGTGGGAAACACTTTGAAGTTTGCTGCTATGGCTCGTGCCCGCGCAACCGTTTGCCGGGTGTCAGTCGGGACCAATACGCAGAGCACATGCGTGACGTCGTCATGGCCATGCTTGGTCTGTCACACACAATCAACACCCAGGTCGGTAACGATTTCATCCGTGGTGTCTCCGGTGGTGAGCGGAAGCGTGTCAGTATCGCCGAGGCTACCCTCTGCGGCAGCCCTCTCCAATGTTGGGATAACAGTACCCGTGGTCTGGACAGTGCCAATGCCCTGGAATTCTGTAAGACATTGAACCTGATGTCCAAGTACTCAGGCACCACCTGTGCAGTTGCTATCTACCAGGCGTCCCAAAGTGCCTACGATGTTTTCGACAAGGTCACTGTGCTGTACGAGGGTCGACAGATCTACTTCGGCCGCACCACCGAGGCCAAGGAATTCTTCACCAACATGGGCTTCGATTGTCCCGAGCGCCAGACTACTGCCGATTTCTTGACCTCTCTCACCAGCCCTGCTGAGCGAATTGTCAAGCCTGGCTTTGAGAACATGGTCCCCCGTACCCCCGACGAGTTCGCCGCCGCTTGGAAGAACAGCGCTGCGTACAAGGAGCTTCAGAAAGAGATCGCCGACTATGATCAGCAGTACCCGATTGGTGGCGAGTCTCTCGATAAGTTTGTCGAGTCTCGCAAGGCTATGCAGTCGAAGGGTCAGCGTGTCAAGTCTCCATACACCCTATCTGTCACCGAGCAGGTCCAGATCTGTGTGACACGTGGGTTCCAGCGTTTGCAGGGTGACTACAGTTTGACTATATCCGCCTTGATTGGAAACACTATCATGGCATTGATTATCGGTTCGGTTTTCTTCCAGTTGCCTGATGATGTGACTAGTTTCTACTCTCGTGGTGCCCTTCTCTTCTTCGCCGTCTTGCTCAACTCCTTCTCCAGTGCCCTGGAGATTCTGACCCTTTACGCGCAACGTCCTATTGTCGAAAAACAAGCCCGTTACGCCATGTATCATCCGTTTGCCGAAGCAATCTCGTCAATGCTGTGTGACATGCCGTATAAGATTCTTAATGCCATCACTTTCAACATCACGCTCTATTTCATGACTGGTCTGCGCCAAACCGCCGGCGCCTTCTTCACCTTCCTACTCTTCTCTTTCGTGACTACTATGACCATGTCCATGGTTTTCCGTACGATCGCTTCTTACTCGCGCACTCTATCTCAGGCTCTGGTGCCCGCCGCTATCCTGATCCTCGGTCTAGTCATCTACACTGGTTTCACCATCCCAACCCGCAACATGCTTGGATGGTCTCGCTGGATGAACTATATTGATCCGATTGCTTACGGTTTCGAAACCTTGATCGTGAACGAGTTCCACGGTCGCCAGTTCAAATGCAACCCGGATTCTTTCATCCCGGTGGGAGACGGCTACACAGATGTCGGTCCGTTCAACAAGATCTGCTCGCAGAAAGGAGCCGTAGCCGGCCAGGACTTTATCGACGGCGAGGCCTACTACACTGCTAGCTTCCAGTACTCCAACAGTCACAGGTGGAGAAACTTGGGAATCATGATCGGTTTCATGGTCTTCTTCATGGCCACCTACCTCATCGGTACCGAGTACATCTCCGAGGCGAAGTCCAAGGGTGAGGTTCTGCTTTTCCGTCGCGGCCACGCCCCCAAGCACTCTGGCAGCTCCGATGACGTCGAGCAGACACACGCCGTGTCCTCTGCCGAAAAGAAGGATGGTGCTAGCTCCGACGGCGAAGGAACCACTGCCGCAATCCAGAGACAAACTGCTATCTTCCAATGGCAAGACGTCTGTTACGATATCCAGATCAAGAAAGAGGAACGTCGCATTCTCGACCACGTCGACGGCTGGGTTAAGCCCGGTACATGCACTGCTCTTATGGGTGTTTCTGGAGCCGGTAAAACCACTCTTCTGGATGTCCTTGCCACGCGTGTGACAATGGGTGTTGTGTCTGGTGAAATGTTGGTTGATGGCCGTCCTCGCGACCAGTCTTTCCAACGTAAGACTGGCTACGTCCAACAACAGGATCTGCATCTCCACACTACCACAGTCCGCGAGGCTCTTCGCTTTAGTGCTATTCTCCGTCAACCGCGTCACGTTTCTCGCCAAGAGAAACTCGATTACGTCGAGGAAGTGATCAAGCTTCTTGGAATGGAACACTATGCGGATGCCGTCGTCGGTGTCCCCGGTGAAGGTCTTAACGTCGAGCAGCGTAAGCGTCTTACTATTGGTGTCGAGCTGGCTGCTAAGCCACAGCTGCTTTTGTTCCTGGACGAGCCCACTTCGGGTCTTGATAGTCAAACATCTTGGTCTATCTTGGATCTTATTGATACCTTGACTAAGCACGGTCAGGCTATTCTCTGCACTATTCACCAGCCCTCTGCTATGCTCTTCCAGCGTTTCGATCGTCTCCTGTTCCTCGCTAAGGGTGGTAAGACCGTCTCATTTCGGGGAAATCGGTGAGAAGTCCTCGACGCTTTCCAACTACTTTGAACGAAACGGTGCACCCAAGCTGTCTCCCGAGGCCAACCCTGCCGAGTGGATGCTAGAGGTCATTGGAGCTGCCCCCGGAACCCATAGTGAGATCGACTGGCCTGCCGTGTGGCGTGACAGCCCTGAGCGTAAGGAAGTCCAAAACCACCTCGCCGAGCTCAAGTCCAACCTCTCTCTGAAGCCCGTTGCCACAAACGACAACGACCCAACCAGCTTCAACGAATTCGCCGCACCGTTTACCGTCCAACTCTGGGAATGTCTCGTCCGCGTGTTCAGCCAGTACTGGCGAACCCCAGTCTACATCTACTCCAAGATTGCGCTCTGCACTCTCACAGCTCTCTACGTCGGTTTCTCCTTCTTCCACGCACAGAACAGTATGCAGGGACTGCAGAACCAGATGTTCAGTGTCTTCATGTTGATGACAGTCTTCGGTAACTTGGTACAACAAATCATGCCACACTTCGTCACCCAGCGCTCTCTCTACGAAGTCCGCGAACGCCCCTCCAAATCATACTCCTGGCAAGCCTTCATGTCCGCAAACATCATTGTCGAACTCCCTTGGAACGCCCTCATGTCCGTCCTCATCTTCGTCTGCTGGTACTACCCCATCGGGCTCCAACGCAACACCAGCGCCGACGACCTCCACGAGCGTGGCGCCTTGATGTGGCTCCTCATCCTGAGCTTCATGATCTTCACCTGCACCTTCGCACACATGATGATTGCCGGCATCGAGCTCGCCGAAACAGGAGGCAATCTCGCCAACCTACTCTTCTCCCTCTGTCTGGTCTTCTGTGGTGTCCTCGCCACCCCCGACAACATGCCCCGCTTCTGGATCTTCATGTACCGCGTCTCGCCATTCACATATCTAGTCTCCGCAATGCTGTCGACCGGCACATCCGGCGCAGACGTCTTCTGTGAGCCAGTCGAGATGCTCCACTTCGAGCCTACTGCCGGCAAGACCTGTATGGAATACATGAACACCTACATCAACGGACTCTATGCACCAAACGGAACCATGATCGAGCCCCCTCGCGGCGGTTACCTCGTGAACGGGAATGCCACTAGCGACTGCACTTTCTGCAGCATTGACAAGACGGATACTTTCCTCGCGAGCGTGCTGAGTTACCAGAGCGACGCGTGGCGCAACTTCGGAATTATGTTCGCGTTTATCATCTTCAACATATTTGCTGCTGTTGGTATCTACTGGCTTGCTCGTGTGCCCAAGGGAACGCGCAGCAAGAAGACCAAGACTGCCTGATTTATGCCATTTGGCGGTTGTCTTTTCTTTTTTTTAATGAACAGGCTTGAGGTGGCTACTGTTTCCACCCAAAAAAAAAAACATTCTGCATTAGACCGCCAGATCTAATCCCTCCGCTCTTGTTGGACATTCTATTGTTTACATATTATACTTGGTCTTGCAGATGGGGATGCCCTAGATAATACATACACTAGTATAGAGCCTCTTATTCAATTACATATTTATTACTCTTCATTCAAGCATCTCTTGCACCCCAGATACATAGATCAAATCCCCTCTAAGTTCTCAATAAGACGTTACCAAATGTATGTAGAGAAGACAGGAAATTATGCTAGTGATAGTGTATACCGTTAAACAATAAGAGGTATATGCGCAAACCGCCAACCGAAAAGAAGAAAAAGAATGCATGAACAAAAAAAGCTGTATACAAGAAAGGAACTCCCTAGGGAGGAAAAGAAGAAAAAGAAGAAGCGAATGCATATAAACCACAAACGAAGCCTCACCACGTAAAAGCCTCTTCAGCAAAATCCACAACAGCCCCCTTCCCAATCCTCTCCCCTAGCCGCAGACCTCACCTCATCAGCAAAAGCCCCAGGCCCACAAACACTAACGAGCGTCGCACCCGTCCTACCGGGCAAGATCTCATCAAGAACAACATCCGGCCTACAGCGACCGGAATGCATAAGCACCGTCGCGGACGGACTGACGATATCCGCCGCGCGACGCGGCTTCGAGATGAAAAGCTTCACGACGAGAATATCCCGCCGATTCGGCAGGCGCAGGATCTGGTCCATGAAGCTGCTTACCCAGGTGAGGTGGTCTGTTGAACGGACAGACCAGATTCAGGTAGACTTTTCGCGTTGCGGCGGTGTTTTGCGCGGCGGCGGTGACGAGCGCGCGGGTTTGGAGGAGGTGGTGGGTTATTCCTGCGCCGGCGCTGAAGAGCACTGTTGTGCCGTAGCTGGGGGGGTTTGTTGGGTGGGAGCCGTAGGGGCCTTCGATGAAGCCTCCTAGCGTGAGGGTTTTTGAGGGGGAGGCGTTGGCGAGGTTGTAGAGGCGGCGGGTCATGCCTTTTTGGGCGCCGATTATGAGGGAGACTTGTGTGGAGGGTTTGGAGGGTTTGGCGGGCAGGTTGGATTGTTTTTCTAGGTCGGTGTATCCTTTGCCTTGGGTTGGTGGGGATTGGGTTGGGGAAGGGAGGAAGGCTGCTGTGCTGCTCGTGCTGGGTTCCGCCCAGGCTATTGAGAAGGGGTGTGACATCCACCATGAGATCCGCGGGATGTAGGCGAAGACATGGCAGCCTGGTTCGATGTGGATGAGTTTGGGCAGGTGGAAGGTTACGCGGCAGGCTTCGCCGGGGAGGGCTTCTACGACCATTGTTGTTGTGCCGGAGGTTGAGATGTTGAGGTGGACGAGGCGGAAGAGTCGCGCGAGTCGGTCGCCTAGCCAGATTGCGGCGATCGTGTGACCCCAGCTTTGCTGTGGGAGATCGTCTATCTGCAGGTGCAGGTATACGCCGAGGAAGGCGAACACTGCGGCCAGCTGGTGCAGGTGGAGGAAGGTCTCGTAGAAGGCGTGGCGGATGGGTGAGGGGGAGTGTAGGCAAAGGAAGACCATTGCGGCTGTGCTGACCAGGCCCCAGAGGAAGAAAGGGGTATCACGTACGCGGATGAGCATGCGGGCGAAGTCTTCCTCGTCGACCGCATTGACGGCCCATGCGGCTGTGTGTGCGACTGACTCGAAGATGACGATGCGGCCCAGCCAGCGGTGGAGGAGGTTGTATGTGTCAAAGCTGATGTGGAGTAATGGGATCAAGGGGTTGTTTCGGCCCGCGAGGAGGAAGAGCGGGATCATGTTGAGGACGGCCAGCGTCCCGGATCGGCCGCGCAGCTCGGCCATCAAAGCTGCCTTGTTGTTGACACTGTAGTCCAGGATGAGGCAGTACGCGAGTTGACTGGCGAAGTATAGCCCGACCAGGATGGTCTGCAGTCGGGAGGGTAAGGTGCCGACATTGACAGCGGAAGAGAGCTGTAGTTCCCGGTTGTGTCGCTTCTTTCCTAATGGGGCGTATAGGATGTATTTCTTGATGTTGGACCACCATGTTGACTGTTCCTGGGCCCAGAAGGTCTGCTGTTGCTTGTTTGCGCTAGATGCAGTGATTTGTCGTAGATATGCATGGCTGATCTGGGCGACTCGGCCACAGAACAAGACGAATGCCACGATGGCCAGGGAAGTGTAGATGATCTGAGTAAAGATCACATCGCGGGGGACGTCCACACCACCCAGCCCCCTGGAGTACTCATATATGTATGTGGCGTTCGACCCGTACCCTCGTGCCGCGATATGCGGATGGGTTGCTGCCATTGAACGGGCGCAGATATTGAAGAAAGAAAGAAAGAAGTTGCGGTCTGGGTTGAAAACATGCAAGGCTGTGCTCTGGACGTTGCACAACCCACTAGTCAAGAAGACGATCTGGAATATGTTTCGAGCTGTTCAGCGGCTGAGATTGAAATATGAAAATTTAGATATTGGAAGTGGGCGTTTGCGGGGAATCGAAGTCGTAGACGGTAGATCAGGGATGGGTTATAGGGTTGGCGAAAGTGAGTATAGATAGAAAGACCTCTTTGATTGTATCGGACAAAGACAATGTCTTATTATGGGAACATTGTGGCTGGTTTGAGGACAATGAACAATGCGGATTGTTTCAATGTGAATGAAGTCAACAAAGCGACCCAAAATAACCCTGATCTTTGGAATTCGAGAGAAATTAGCACGTCACCAAGAATTGAAACTTGGTAGAGGCTCTCACTCTTGCAAAGTCGACAGGAATGTAAGCAAGGGGGGCACGTTTTTCCCCTTTTCGGTGGAATTAGACAATGTACTAGAGGCAGTCCAGACCAGATATAGGAGTAAATCCCAAGTTCAGTAAAGAGAGTGTCAACAATCGAGACCGGCCGACTGTCTTTCAAGGCCAAATGAATGGAAGAACCGGAAGAAATGCAGCAAATGCAAATGGAAATGGAAGATCGGCCCTGAAGGAGTTTTAAACAGATAAATGGGGACCACGAGTCAGGTCTGTGCAAAGCCCCTGTATGGCCCTATATGGTCTGATTAGCAAGTGTTCAAGGCGTTTAAATGGCCGAGAAACCTATCGGGAGAACTCCTTTAGTGACACCAAGGACGCCGGTGTTTCCAAGATGACTAGTGTCTCCTTTAGATGGGGTGTGATTTGCTGACGATCCCTGCAGATCCAGGTTCGATTCTGGGCGTGACGCCTTTGGATGAGAGCCTAGGAAGTCTGAGACATTATTAATTATGTAGACTTTCAATTTCCCGGAGAACAGCCGGTCAAAACCCGTAGATATTCACATGTGCGTGGTTCTTCAGACCGGTGTTTTATTGTCAGACAGTGGCGTTGTCGAGGGGCAACGCACTGACCACATCTGACGATAATAAGACAATAAGACAGTATAAGACAATATATGTTGTAAGCCAAAGAAAGAGATTTATATGTTCAATTGATTCAAAATAATATACGTTATATTCATTTTTCAAACATTTACCGTCCCATCCATCCTCCATCAACGGTGAGTATCTCACCAGACACATAGCTGCTAGCCCGACTGGCCAGATACACCACCGCTCCCTTGAAATCCTCAGGGTTACCCCATCGACCAGCAGGGATACGTGCCATGATACCGGCGTTGCGGTCAGCATCGTTGATAAGAGCAGTGTTCATATCGGTAGCAATATAACCGGGCGCAATGGCATTGACATTGATTCCCTTGGCGACCCAGTCATTCGATAGCGCTTTGGTCAACTGCCCAATGCCACCCTTGGATGCTGCATAGGCGGGGACTGTAATTCCACCCTGGAAGCAGAGCAGGGACCCGACATTAATGATGGAGCCTCGGTGACCCTGTGGGAATTCAGAGGCATCACGAGCCAATAGATAGGCGGCGAATTCTCGGCACAAAATGAACACGGAGGAAAGGTTAACTTCCAGGACCTATGTATTATTCCAGTAAGACATGGTGTTTCAAGGGGGGGCGGATTTATATTGGTTTATATTGGGGCTCTCGACTCACCTCGTCCCAGTCCTCGTCGGGGAATTTTTCCGCCGGGTGTCGCCGTTGGATCCCTGCACAGTTCACCAAAATCTCCGGCTTCAGCCCTTGGCTAGTCAATGCGGGAACGATGCCTTTGACGGCTTGCCGATCTGAAAGTTCGGCGACATGGATCCATGCCTTCCGCCCAAGGCGATTAATGATCTCGTCCTTGGTTGATGTGTTGGTGGTGTCTCTCTATTTACATGTTAGCACATGCTCTCTCAACTCTTTCTATACTATGAATGACTCACCTGAACCAAGATAATATCGGCGCCGGCCTCAGCCAGGGCAAAGGCCATAGCTTGGCCAATACCTCGTGTTCCACCGGTGACGAGGGCGGTTTTCCCGCTTAGGGAGAAGAGGGACATTACGTCTGCCATTGTGAATATGGATATGAAAAGGAGGTTTGAAATGAAAAGAACTCTAAGAACTAAAGAACCAAAAGGGAGGAGCTCCAAATAAGAGATCCCACCCCCATCCCACCCCCATCCCACCCAAATGAGAACGCGGGGTTGCTCCGGGCAATTCCTATAGCCGATGTCATTAGCCGTCGGCTATTGACGGTTTTCCTCTTCACCTGAAAACATATGACTGAATGGTTAATTAAATAGCGTATAAGGAGCAATAAGACATATCTAATACTATAGTATGCTAGTATGCTAGTCAATTTATTCTAAAATCTTCTAAAAGGAAATAATTACATGTAAAGAGGTCAAGTACAATAGGGTAAATCATTTAGCCTTTCCCAACGTTCGTCCCCCACATGGAGGCGTCTACCGCATGGACACGATGAGTAAGGGTCGGACTTCTCTGTGGAGAAGCCGGACTTTGATTTCGTACTCTTCAATGTCTCTACTACAGCCATGGAGGAAGAATCCCCGTCAGAAGCCTCGCGGCGCGATATCGCCAAACGCGTCTCTCGAGCCTGCTTGCATTGCCGACAGCGCAAGTCTCGATGTGACCTGTAAGACCATCTTTCTTACTCTTTTCTTACTGTTTCACCTTCAGCTCTTATTGTCTTTTCCCGGATCTGTTCCGCGCTGATCGCATGCAGAGAATCCAACGGTAAACCTGGCAAACCACCATGTACGCGCTGCGTGCGCGAAAAGCGTGAATGCATACTCGGCGGCTCAAACCGTGGAGGCCGTCGAATCCGAAAGAACAAAATCAAAAACTTTACACCAGTCAATAATTCACCAGGCAAGGATTCGGAAGCATCAAGCCCAACCAACTCGGAAAACCGCAGAGTGCAATCGGCATCCTACCCCGGCCCGGTAGTCTTTTTGCCACCTAACCCACCAGCTCCAGCCTCAGCATCCGTCGAGGAAGACGACACCTCTATATCATCTGTCCCGCGCAATCCATCAGACGCCTGGCAATGCTTGACTGGCATCGCCACAGAAGACACGGGGACAATCCCGGAGGTCCCCAACGACCATGTTCGGTCGGAGCCAACAACGTTCCCGGTATACAACAGCCTGCGCAACGGCGCTGTCTCAGACTTTAGCAACCCAACTACCGGAATCAGGGCTTACAGACTCGTTCAATCGTGCGCTCTAGACCCGGAAACGGTGTGGCAACTGATCTCCCGCTACGCGGAGAACTTCCATCCGTATCTTCCCCTCGTGCCGCGGAAGTATTTCACGCGCACCGCTCTAGATGCCTTCGCCACTAATGAGAAGCACCTGCTCACCGCAGTCCTGACCATTGCCTCCAAGGACTTGGTCGACCAGCCCGAGATCCACGAGTACTGCTCGAAGTACATGCACGAACTGATTTCCGGCATCGCCGCGGGCGCAGAGTGTGATGTTGAAGCGGTCGAAGCGCTTCTGTTACTTGCCGAGTGGGAGCCGCAGGGACTGCGGCCTCGCATTGAGCGTGTTGGGCGTGGAGAGGAAGACCGCGCTGCCTGGATGCATGTCGGGCTTGCGTTGCGCTCGGGGTATTTCATCGGCATGGATCGCACTTCTTTCCGTGGGGATTCTTATGGTGATCAGGAGAGTGAGGCTCGTCGGCGGCTGGCCTGGGCGAGCTGCTATGTCTCTGATCGATTGATTTCTGTGCGTATTGGACGTGCTTTCTGGTCTCGTGGGCCGGGGCCTATGACTGGTCTTGTTAGTCAGGATTTCCCGTCGCTGCAGCCGGTTAATGAGGGCGACGAGGACTATGCGAAGATCTTTCAGGCTATGCTGGATCTTACGCAGCTTTATGGGAACGTTCATGAGGTTTTGTATTCAGGGATGCGTACTAGTAACCAGATGATGCTGATGGGAGACTATGTTAAATATGTGGATGATTTCCGTCTGGCGATTCTGCGGTGGAAGTCACTTTGGGGTTCATTAAACTGTAAGTTGGCCTTTTTCTCTATTCTTTGGGCTTTTGGGTATGTCTTGGTTCTAACATATCAATAGGCTCACCACCTATGCGGGCAACACTGCAGTTGTCGTACGAGTATTTGCGTCTGTATACAACTGCTTTCGCGTTCCAAGCTGCGATCTCGCAGTCGCTAGTCAAACCGAAAACCGATTTACAAGGCCAGCGAGAAAATCTACGATCGACATTCAAGAATGTCGCCTCGATGCAGGATTCACGATTCATCTATGAATCTGTTGATGCGGCCAAGTCATACCTGACAATCCTGGTGGATCTGGTAGATCCTGAGAAACATCTCCACTTCATGCCTCTCCGCTTCTACTTGTAAGTTTGATCTCATCGCGTGTTATATCGGATCAAACAGCTCATGCGATTTAGATATGGCATCTACTCTGCCGTTTTCCTCTACAAGGTAAGAACCCTGTGCAGTTCGTCCTCTTCTATATATCGTCTAACTGATACGATAGGCTCGTTCCTTCGGAATGATGGTCCCATCAGAAGAAGCAAAAGTCCAAGGTCTAGTCATCCGAACCACCCAAGTCCTCAAACAAGCAAGCGCCGGCACCGACGATGTCGGGTCGCGGTATGCTCGCCTTCTAGAGCTTCTGTGGAAGCCCAAGTCCACGTCAAACCCAACCGAAGAGACACAGCAGAATAGTGACTTCCCACTGCAAACAGCCCTTCCGAACCCGGTCGCAGACCCGGGATACATGCAATTCAGTCCCGCAAATGACTTCTCCTGGCTGGATCTGGAGGCAGTGGGCGATTATGTATCCGGAGACCAGATTTCTGGCGGATTGTTGGGACTGGATGCGTTCCAGAATGCCTCTGATATGTACCAATCTGGGGAGCCACGCTCGCAGTCTTGGCAGCCATCTGCTTGGATGGGGGATATGAGCAGCAGCCTTCTCTTTTAAATGATTGGGAATGTCTTTGCTCATTGTATGATACGTGTGATGTGATACCCCCACACCCCAGTCTGACGGCAAATGATGCGGGGCTGCGGGGGCTACCCTCGGAGATGGCCCCGAGGGGTAACCGAGGCCAGCAACGCAGTCCTTTTTGCTTTGCCAGATCAAACTTCGAGGTCTGGGTGTTTACTTTTGCACTTGAATCATTGCATATCGTCAACATATATCAACTCTGTCGCATCATGTCACTTAACGAGATCCAGGGCCGACTTGCGCTTATCACCGGTGCATCGGGAGGGTAAGCTCTATCCCAACTCAAGTTACCTCAACACCGAGAATGAATAACTCACAATGGATCTTGTAGCATCGGAGCTGCCTGCGCACACCAGCTTGCCGAACATGGAGTGCATCTCGCCCTGACATACGCGACCAACCTGACCGCAATGAACGCGCTGGTGACCGATCTGCAGAGCAAATACGCCGATAACAAGCTCCGCATCTCAATTCATAAAGTGGATGTTGGCTCCGCTGACGACATCGAGACGATGTTCCAGCAGATCGACACCGAGCACGGCCACCGACCCGATATCCTGATCTCGAACGCTGGGCACGGGAAGCGGTTCCCGCAAATCTGGGATTGCTCTCTCGAAGAGTTCGATTATACTTTACAGGTCAACCTGCGCGCTTCATTCATTCTCGTCAAGGGGGTGGTGGAGCGTATGAAGAGCCAGAATTGGGGGCGTATTGTGTTTATGTCCTCGATTGCTGCGCAAGGCGGAGGAATCAATGGATGTCGTATGTCACTCGTTTTCTTTCCGGGGGGGGGGGAATCAAGCTAACTTTCTTTTAGATTACGCCGCCTCTAAAGGTGGTCTGACAGGCATGATGAAGAACCTTTCTACCCGGCTGGCTGAATTCAATATCAGTGTGAACGATGTGGCACCTGCCATGATTGGGGACACCGGTATGATTCCCAATGCTGCGGCTATCCCTGAGGTAGCGGCTGGTATTCCGCTTGGTCGCCTTGGGACGCCCGAGGAGACGGCCAATGTTGTGACTATGCTTGTGAAAACAGGGTACATGACGGGTCAGAGCCTCTTGCTAGCTGGAGGGTTGAAATGAGCGACCCGGGAATATTAGGAAGAATAGCATAAGAAGTGGCAATATATCTCATTGGCCTTTCGCGCCCTACAAGCTATCACTATTATCAACGCCTTTGTCCAATTTTGTAGATGCAATTTTGCTGTTCATAAATCTCATACCCACATATACAACCCCACATATATATCCATCCTTTTGCTCTATTATCACAATCCGGGTATTTCCAAACACAATTCATCATCATCATCACCATCGTCACCAGCATCAAATTCACAGAGAGCCACTGGAGCCCCGTCGGTTCTCAATAATAACCTTCACAACAGGGTTCCCCTCCTCATCAACTCCCTTCCCAGCAAGTGTAAACGCCCGCTCTCCCTCCTCCAACTTAAGTCTATGCGTAACAACCTTCTCCTCAACACTCTTCATCTTCCCGCTCGCCAGCAGCGCAATAGCAGCAGGGTACGCATGTCCATCATAACGGAACACACCAATGATATCCACCTCGCGCAGCGCCGCGGCGCCAACAGGCAGCGTCTGGATAGGGTTCCCCATACCAATCTGCACCAGCACACCACCAGGTGCACTAGCATAGATACCAGCCTGCACACAAGCGGGCACACCGGTACAGTCATAAACACGACTGAATCCGTTTACAACAAGGCCATCCCTAGCCCCGACCGCCTCGACCAACGCAGCAGCAACCTTCTGCGCATTCTCCAGCGCATACGCCGTCTGCTCAGCATGAGGCGCATCCTTCGCCGGAGGCGGAGTCTCCGCCCTGGGAATAAGAGCAGTCTTAAGCCCAATACCCATCCCCTCCGCGATCTTAAGTCTCCGCGCATCAATATCAGCAACAACAATCTTCGAGAAATTCTCACTAGCAGCCAAAGCCCCAGCAAGCAGCAGACCAATCGCACCAGCACCAAAAACCAACGCCGCAGTCTCCTCCCCAGCGGCACGGTTCATCGCAACCTCCTCCTTACTCGGCGGGTGTGAGCGACGCACAGCATGCAGCGTGACAGCCAGCGGCTCGACGAGCGCACCGCCAGCATCGGACACGCTGTCCGGGAGCAGGTGGCACATATCCGCAGGGTGGTTTGTGCGCTCCATCAGCGTGCCGTCGAGGTGGGGGAAGACTTTTGCCGAGCTGCGGAATTGCATGCCTTTGCAGATGTTGTAGCGGCCTTGTTTGCAGAGCGCGCAGGTGCGACATGGGAGGCCGACTTCTAGTGCGACGCGGTCGCCGACTTTGAGGGTTGTCACGGCGCTGCCGGTGGCTGTTACTGTGCCGGCGGATTCGTGGCCTGACACATTGGTGCCCGGACGACGAAGTCGCCATTGCGGCCGTGGCTGTAGTAGTGTAGGTCTGAGCCGCAGAGGCCTGTTGCGCGGATGGCGACTTGGACTTCTGTTGTTGACGGAGCGGGGATGGTGCGTTGTTCCTGGGTTTGGGTTAGGGTTGGGTTCTTGGTTTGTGTTTGGTTTACTTACTAGGCGGAGGTCTTTGGCGCCGTGGAGAACGAGCGCGGTGGTAGTTGTGTTTGCCATGATGTGTATATACAGTGTAGGGAGGAGTAAGAAGTTTTAGAGAGAACAGAAGAAAGATTCGAAGTAAATAGCGAAGCGAAATCCGACCTCTGGCGGCATTTGGAGTCAACTCGGCCCGTTTCCCCTCAAAAGACGCAAAACACCCCACTTGGTCGTCGTGGGGGGGAAGACTTGAGCCCGGAGGTGCTCCGCTGTCGGTTTTTGGATGAAAGTGGTGATTTCAATACCCGACGTGGGGGTGATTACATGTGTGCATTTGCACTTAGAAGGGTGAGAGGCTAACAAGTGAAGAAGTAATAAGTTAAGTCAATGAAGTATAGAGATAAATGTAAAATGAATTGGGAGACATATGGTTGATCTATACAACGTATATAATGTATACGGTCTGATCTATATCTATATCCAGGACACCGTCGGAGGAGCCCCCGTCACGACATGGGGGGTTCCGCGATAGCGGGGATCTCCAATAATTTTTTGGATTTCCTAGACTCTTGTAATTTCTCTTTTCTTTTCATTCTGAAAGCTACTAATCTCCAAGTTGCTCGCTTCATCCCCCTCAGTCGCCTTGTCGCCTTGCCCTCTTGATACAACTATAGAACCTTAGAACGTTACAAGTGTGAGCAACCCCGCCGATATCATTTGGCGCATCTAACATTTGCAGAAACAACATGGCAACACAATCAGCTCTCCTCATTGGAGAAATCACACACGCGCGCAAGGAGTGGGAGAGCATCTCATCTCTATTGACATTGAAGGTTAGCAATTCCTATTGCGCCGCGATCAAATCCCGCTAAAGCAGACGATATCAGGAATTCCCCAGCGGAACCAGAGAAGAGTTCATCGCAAACTGCAAGGCCGGCAAGTATGATGATGTAGTCGCGCTCTATCGGTCCAACACCTCCACCAAGGTACACATCGGCCTGGCTCCTTCACTCCAAGTTATCTTGCTTACAGCGCATAGTACACCGGCCCGTTCAATGCAGAGATGCTCGCAGTCCTACCTAAATCCCTCAAGTACATTTGTCACAACGGCGCGGGATACGACAACATTGACGTGGCCGCCTGCTCCGAGAAGAACATCGCTGTGTCCAGCACCCCAGTCGCCGTGAACGATGCGACAGCCGATGTTGGCATTTTCCTGATGATCGGCGCTCTGCGCCAGGCTCATGTGCCCATGACTGCTCTCCGGGAAGGTAAGTGGCTCTAAATCAGAGGAATAATCCTCCCCCAGTAACCAGTAACTAACCATAATGCCAATGAACACAGGAAAGTGGCAAGGCCCAATCACCGCAGGAGGAAAGGAGTACAAAACCAGCCTGGGCCACGACCCCAAGGGCAAAGTCCTCGGAATTCTGGGGATGGGAGGCATCGGACGGGTAAGTAGCACCGACGCAGTAGTTCACCACCTGACGCCAGCTAACCATGAGCAGGAAATGGCAATCCGCGCCAAGGCCTTTGGGATGAAGATTCAGTACCACAACCGGTCCCGTCTGCCAGCCGAGCTGGAAGGCGGTGCGACATACGTCTCGTTTGACGAGTTGCTCGCTAATGCGGACGTGCTTAGCTTGAACTTGGCCTTGAATGCATCCACACGCCACATCATTGGTGCGACCGAGTTCACCAAGATGAAGGATGGCGTGGTGATTGTTAACACGGCGCGTGGGGCGCTGATTGATGAGAAAGCATTGGTCGCGGCGCTTGACTCTGGAAAGGTATGTAATGCTGCGCATTGGGCTTAAACCTTCCCTTCCATGATGGATAGGCGACTGACTAGCTGTTATATAGGTGCGGTCTGCTGGTCTGGATGTGTACGAGTGCGAGCCACAAATTGAGCCCGGGCTTGTTAGCAACCCTAACGTTATGTTGCTGCCGCATATTGGTACTGCGACTTATGAGACTCAGAAAGAGATGGAAATTTTGGTACTCGATAACTTGCGGTCGGCTGTTGAGAAGGGTGAGCTTATTACACAGGTGCCAGAGCAGAAGAAATAGGCAAATGATGGACAATATAGATGTGGGTTTATAAAGAATTAAATCTGTTCCGTTCAATCATCAAGTATTGAGTATGTATGTAGCTTCCAAGGGTACCTAGGTAGAAGGTGTTCACCTTAGTCGATTTAGACATATCGACACCTGAGATGTGGGGCAGAATCTTAATGACTAATCTCTGACATAACTCAAAAGGAAGAATCCACCTAAAACGGCTAGCGTTAGGGCTCGCTTAGGGCCAGAGCGCCAAGAGCGAAAAAAACCGCACCAAATCTAGTGGCTCAAGCGAGAGCCGGACGACGACGAAAAGCGACAACAACTCACCACCGAGGACCATCACACCCCCCTCGCCAACTCCTTCAAGATGGTGAGTGCTGCATGTTCCTGTCAACGATAATGCCCATTCGGAATCCCATTCTCTACGAAATGCCACTCGTGTGATGCACATTCAATGTCCGATCGCCGGGTCGACTTTCGCCAATATCACCAACACCCAACGACGATCCCATTGCTAACGAGCGATGCTTTTCACAGGTCCGTTACGCCGCCCAGGAGATCTCGGAGGCCAAGAGCGCCCGCGCGCGCGGCTCTTACCTCCGTGTCAGCTTCAAGAACACCCGTGAGACCGCCCAGGCTGTCAACGGCATGAAGCTGTCCAAGGCCCTCACTTTCCTCGAGAACGTCACCAACAAGTCCATGGCCGTTCCCATGCGCCGCTACGCTGGCTCCACCGGTCGCACTGCTCAGGGTGAGTCGCCCTTTTTTGAAGAAAATTCCGGATGGATCGGGGTTTTGAATGGATTGTGGGGAGGACGAACAGCATCGCCAAATATACGACAGCCACTGGGATATGCACTGAAGTGATGAGGAAAACATGGACGAAACGATAGGATGGATTTCTTGGCTTATTGGCGATGCTGTGGATTGTCTACGATCTGGATGAAAATTTGTGAATGGAGTCGAACATCGACTGACAGTTTTTGGTTTACAGGCAAGCAGTTCGGTGTCTCCAAGGCCCGCTGGCCCGTCAAGTCCGCTGAGCACATCATCGATCTGCTCAAGAACGCCGAGGCCAACGCCGATGGCAAGGGTCTCGACACCAGCGCTCTGATCATCAAGCGCATCCAGGTCAACCAGGCCCCCAAGGGTCGCCGCCGCACTTACCGTGCCCACGGTCGTGTACGTTTCTCCTAAGATTTACGGTTGAGTCTGTATTTGCCAAAAATGCTGACCTTTTTCTTCCCAGATCAACCCCTACATGACCAACCCCTGCCACATCGAGCTCATCCTCACCGAGGCTGCCGAGGAGGTCAAGAAGGCCAGCACCGACAAGCAGGTCCGCCTCTCTTCCCGCCAGCGTGGCACCCAGATCCGCCGTGCTCTCATCGAGGCATAAACGGATCGCCATAAGAAGGTGTGAGGGGATGTGTGGTTACGCAATGTGAAAAGATTTTTGCGGTGGACGGGAAGGATCGGAGTTCTGTGCATCAGCTATGTATGTTGGAACGGAATCGATACCGGATCATACAAGATTTTAAGGTCATGGCGCCAACACTCGGAGGAGAACCCAATAAAAAGTTTAAACGATATGGCCCAGGGTGATGGAAATAGGATTCTGTACTTCCCGATCCAATCATGATACAAACGTGGTTCTTTCTCCATGACTCTATCGAGTGTTTTCTCTTTTGATAGAGATGATTTCCGTTTCTGTCTTGTCTAGCTGCACACCTCTGTCGAGGTTCCAATCTTCCATATAATATGGTCTTTTTTTTCCGTTTCAATATGCATTCGATCCATTGTAGCAATTACTGGATAGCGTATCTGGACTACAGGCTAACCTCTATATCCACTTTATATGAGGGGATTGTTGACAATGGAATCTCAAGGAAAAATCCTGTCTATACCACTTCTGGTCCCCGACAATCCTTATCTAGGAACATGCCAAGGGAACCATCCATTCTATGTATAAGCAGAGATCTGCATGCGGGGGTATAAGTAGCCCAGAACAGAATACACTTTCAAGATTCCTTGATTATCCCAATCTACTCCCATTATATATATACTACCCAAATCAGACCAAAATGACCAACCTCTCAGACTACCGCCTCCTCTGCTTCGACGTCTACGGCACCCTAATAGACTGGGAAAGTGGCATCATCGCTGCATTAGAACCAATCCTCTCAAAAAGCGCCACCCAATTCACTAGGGAACACCTCCTAACAACCTACCACGACCTCGAAAGCGCCCAACAAACCGCAACCCCGGACCTTCCGTACTCAGACCTGCTATCAGCAATCCACCCCACCCTTGCCGCACGCCTAGGCCTCAACCCGCCAACCGAGGAGGAAAGCCGCGAATTCGGTAACTCCGTCGGAACCTGGCCAGCCTTCCCAGACACTGTGGACGCTCTGCGTCGACTATCAAAGCACTACAGGCTAGTGGTGCTGTCGAACGTGGACCGGGCTTCATTCGCCAAGTCCAATGCCGGCAGCTTGCAGGGCGTGTCTTTTGATATGATTCTTACCGCGCAGGATATTGGCAGTTACAAGCCTGATCTACGGAACTTTGAGTATATGTTGAGTGCTGTACAGCGCGAGTTTGGGGTTGGGCCTGGGCAGGTTCTGCAGACGGCGCAGAGTCAGTTTCATGATCATCAACCTGCGAGAAAGGTTGGCATTAAGTCAGTTTGGATTGAGAGGCCTGGGGCTTTGATGGGGAATCGAGGGAATCCGATCTTTGATTGGCGGTTTGAGACTTTGGGGCAGATGGCTGATGCTATTGAAGCAGAGTAGAGGGAGGGGTGATGGGTTTATGTGAGGAGTATGAGGAGTAGTGTTAAGTACTTGGTACTTCTAAATATATGGTCAATGCACATTGTGATCGTGTACTGTCTACGCCAGCACGTGGCTGAGTCACCAGAATAAAGCAATGAGATGAATTGCCTGGAGCCTGGATGGCAACAGCTTGGCAATGTAAAACACCTGGCTGCGTGCGTGGAATGTGGCTTTGACCGCTAGAGATCTTGACATTATATACAATATATATCTCTCCTGTCTTCTCGGCCCTTAGCGAGGCCTATTAGTTCCCTGCAGACTAGTTCGAGGGAGGCACTGGCCCCCGGCTACAATTATTCTTTGGCTGAACTTTTTCTTTCTTTCAAAATTTCCCCTGAAAAAAAGAGACTCTACGATCACCATGAAGCGCTTCCTGGGATCTCTGAGCAGGCGCTCAAGTGAGTGTCTCACTGTCTCCACGGCTCCCCGCAAATTCACTAACTTGTACCTGAACATAGGCTCGAGCGACAGTGTCGGACACCCTGAAGATTCACCAGAAGCCATTGTCCTGAAAGAATTGGTTTGTGCTGATTTCAGAGACATTAAATAAGTCACACTGACACCTTCTCTAGACTGCCTTCTGCGAGTCGAATGCAAATGTGAATTCGAATGGCTCTTCACGCGACGCGGTATGTGCCTCGGAGATGACAACAACAACCCCCTTTCCGAGACTGACAATCGCATTTGCACACTCCAGCAAGGAACCGAATTCGTCCACCTCCCCAAAATCGTCGAAGCCGCCGAGTCGAGCCCCAATGCCGCCAAGGAAGCGGCCCTGCGCATCCGCAAGTATCTCAGCGATTCCGCCGGTACCCCGAACCACACCCAGTACAATGCGGTCATGCTCATGCGCATCCTGGTCGACAACCCGGGCCACACCTTCACCCGGAACTTCGATGCCAAATTCGTGACGACTATCAAAGAACTACTGCGTACCGGACGCGACTGGCACGTGCAGAGCTATCTCCGCCAGTATCTGGACACCCTCGAGCAACAGCGTGCATGGGATGAAGATCTCAAACTCCTGTTGCAAATGTGGGGAAGGAGAAGACGAAAGCCTCACACGGTTTGGTGAGCACATCATAGTCTCTCTGCACGCCGTCCAAGGTCTCTAACCTACCCAGATCGACCGTTTCCCAATGAATTCCATCGTCCCGCCGCAACTCCCGCCCAGGGCTTACCCCCACCAGCAGCAACCATACAGCCAGGCTCGCGCGCCGGCAAACACCCTCCCCGGGCCGGTGGAACTAGCGGCCCGCATCGAGGAAGCGCGCAACTCGGCAAAGCTGCTAACGCAGTTCGTCCAGTCCACGCCGCCGACAGAGCTGGAAGACAACGACCTCATCAAGGAGTTCGTTGACCGCTGCCGGACCGGTTCGCGTATTATCCAAGGATATATCCACTCGACCAACCCAGCTCCGGACGAGGACACCCTGTTGACGCTCATTGAGACGAACGACGAGATCTCCGTGGCGGTGTCGCAGCAGCAGCGTGCCATGTTGAAGGCGCGCAAGCTTAGAGCGTCTTCGTCGCCAACCTCGTCTAATTTGAATACCCCCTCGCCGACGTCGCAGGCTGCCGCATCAGGCGCTACGAGTTTCTTCCCTCCCTCTGCGGCGCCAGCTGGGACCTCAACACAGAGTCCCGAGTCCCCCGCACCCGTCGCGGCGCAGCTGCCTTCTACGACTATGACTGGTGGTCGCCCGCTTGGTTCCCATCCCGTCTCGGGATCTACAACTACCGGCCGATATGAATACAACTCTGAGGATTTCCAGGTGCGGAATCCTTTCGCTGATGATTATGCTACGAATGACTCGGATCAGGAGAGGAATCGGCTGCAGGGTAATTCGCAGCCCCAGACTGATCGCGTGCGCTTCCAGCCAACTGAGCAGGAGCGCTAGCGTCATGCAGGATCAATTGGTGATCGCTGCTAGCACGTCTCTAAATTTTTTTTTTCTTTTCTTTTTGGTTATTTTCTATATTCATCTCTGGTTGTGGTTTTGGGCTATTTCTGCAAGCGCATAGCTTTTGCTTTCTCTTTTGGTCCTCTTTTGGCTATCTTTTCCTGCTCTTTGCCATGATACCTCGCACATTGTCACCACACATATCTATTAGCCTTTTACTGCGAATACCTTCAGCAGCATGTCTGACTTACAGGAGAGTGAGTGGCACCTTCGTTTCGTACCATAGGTACTTATATCTTCCAGGTAAATAGGTACTTGGGAATTTTATACTATTCGTGCTCCAGTGCTGTACCGTGTGAAGGACAATGGCCCCTCTATATCAGGATATGTGGGTGCACCTAACTCGGAGTTAAGTACATGGCGCGCATATAAGAAACGGTTGAATGCATTGGTAGGAAGTCATAAACATCAGCTACAAAAGACTCCAAAAAAAACACACAAAGGGCCAATCCAAGGCTGGCTATTTTTCCAGGCATTATCAGACATGTCATCAACCTGCAATTGACACTGCAGTAATGACTGCCTCCTTCGTCTCTGACATCAAAACAGGGGATAGTCCGTTTCATTTACCCCGGCAATGAAAGTACACTACCTTTTACTCCTCCCTCTTGATATCAACCCTCTCATTAGTGTCAGTCTCAGCTTCAGCCTGAGCTCTCGTGTCAGCCTGCTCCCTCGTGTCAGCCTGAGCTCCCGTTTCAGCCTGAGCTCCCGTTTCAGCCTGAGCTCTCGCCTCAGCCTGCTCCCTCGCCGCAACCTCCTCAGGGAAAGGCTTCCTCGCCCACACACGTCGCCTGTAAAGAATCAGCCCAATGCACACACACATCAAAGAAAAGAAACCTTACGCGCGCTCATAAATATGATACCGAGGATTCTGCATCTCAGCCCTCAACTTCGCCACATAAACAATAACCTCCTCCTGCGACCACGGCTCCGGCGCCCCGAATTTACAAAGCAACCACATAGCCCAGCCTTCCATACCCGACATCCAATGCTGGTAGTTAACCGTGCCGGCCTCTTTATATTTCTGGTCACGGGGCCACGGTCCGATGGGCCACTTGTATTCTTTTTCATGGATATCCACGAAC
Source organism: Penicillium mononematosum (assembly GCF_028829835.1). Classification (NCBI taxonomy): domain Eukaryota; kingdom Fungi; phylum Ascomycota; class Eurotiomycetes; order Eurotiales; family Aspergillaceae; genus Penicillium; species Penicillium mononematosum. The sequence goes on from NW_026643271.1 coordinate 3,152,432, forward strand.
CCAGCCTTGCGGAAGGCATCTTGCATCATGTCGATTGTTTCCAGCGGACGGCCGGCGCGCTTGCCGCACGCGGACAATGCTGGTCCCCAGCTGCGCAGGATGTTGTCTTCTGGTAGACTGTCGTCGTCGCATTCGATGTAGGGACTTGCTTCTAGTTGTTCGATCCAGCCGCCTGGGCGGATGTTGCTTTGGGGTTGGGTTAGATGGGTGGGGTGCTTGGGATGGGATGATGGGGTTAGTGGCTTACTCGTAGCATTGCTGGTAGACGCGGCTCCACTCTGCGTCGTCGAAGGCTCCGATCATGATGCGCATGTGGATTAGGTCCTGGGGTTCGTTCCAGGTCCATTCTTCGGCGATATTGTCGACTTCGAGGATGCAGTTTGGGGGCATCCATTTTACTGGTGGTGGGAAGAGGTCGACGCCGCGGACGGTGGCTGGGGATTTTGGTTAATATGTTGATATAGAGTGAATCGGAGGGTTCTGGACTCACTTGATGGGAACATGTCGGCTACATCGCTAGAAGAGGGTGAGTGGTGGTCCCCCGAGATGAAAGGTGTTTTCTTTCCACATACATGGCCCAATTACCCAGACCTGTACCAAGATCGAGGATATTTTTGGGATCTTTAACAGGCGCCCGGAAAAGGGGGTTTTCGCGGTCTGAGTCCATGACGAGGGCGACCAAGTGGCTGCGATAGTGTTAGTTATTGAAGGGTAAAAAGGAGGATTCCACATACCCAGCTTCGTATGTCTCGAACTGTTTCTCATCCGATGGGATCCTGATAGGAAATAAGCAGGATATACCTTGATTCGGAAATCCAAGCGTACAGATATTCTTTGTGGCTCAATGTTTGATATCGTCGGCCATTCTCCTCTAGCCCGCGATACAGCGAGGAGCCGATCGAGGTGGTTTCCCTGAGATTGTGTGAGAGACTATTTTCCTTTCTCATATAAGGAGATAATAGTTACGATTGCCAGTCATCGCCGTAAAGGGTCGGGACATGGGTCGTGGAATCCTAATATTGTGTCAAAACATAAACAAAACATCGGAAAAAAAGAAAAAAAACAATCGAGACATACCACGGCGATATCATCGTCAGGCTCAGTGCGTTTTTTATACATTGTAGAGAACCGATCAGGTACAGAAAATCAAAGTCGAGAAGAGGCGAAGAATTTGAATGTTCAACGGGGAACGGCATCGGACCCCGCTCTCATGTCAAAGGCCATTTTGGGAACTACACAGCGCCGTCATAGGCTTGAGGGCCTTGAGGGGCTTGAGAGGTGATATGTGGGCATTGTGGGGTGGAAACTGATTCCGGTATTGGCTCTCGAATTGGACCTCGTTGGTGTCGCTGCATGTGAATTGACAAAAGTACGAGTCTTCTAACCAGTAGGAAGTGTCCCTACAAAGTGATTCTTCACAGACATCCTGCAGAATTTCCACCTAGTCTGGCTAAAACTCACTCCAGTTCCTTTAAAAAAAAGTTATCAAGGCTTATTGAGGCATTTTTTCTGACGATCACTCAAAAATGTGGTTAAAATCAGGGTCCATCGCTTTTATAGGGTGTCTATCTGGGATTTTATAGGTAGACGACACATTGCATGACCTTGGCATTTATGGTTAATTATAATTGCCGACATGAATACGAAGCCCTGCTGCATCTAGGTAAATCCTGATTTCTAAACCTTGGAATGAATAAATGTATAAAATGCTTAGGCTAAGTACTCCGTGTACTCCGTAGCTTATGGCTTATGTGGGAGATAGGCTATCAAATAGACTATGCGGGGATCCGGATGACGCCTCGACACTCACCTATATAACTTGAGACACACCTGGGCAGTCAACCCATTCCTTCTAGCAGATAACAACGTATCTACAAACCCCAGACATGTCAAACCCCCTTCCCCCCAATATGCGCAGCATCATCCAACAAGCCGCTTCCTCCAAAACCCTCACCCTGACAAACACACCCGTCCCAACCCCAAATCATGAACAGGGAGAACACCTAATCCAAATAAAAGCCTGCAGTCCCTGCGCCGGCGAACTCCTCTGGCCAAAGAACTTCCCGCCACCAACAGCGCGCACTCTAATCCCATGCCCGGACATGGCGGGAATCGTCATCTCGGCACCGTCAGACTCGCCCTTTCAACCCGGCGATGAAGTATACGCGCGCACAAACTATATCCGACCAGGGAATGCGCGCGAGTATTCCATCGCCGTTACGGACGAGCTGGCACACAAGCCGAAGCGTCTAAGCTGGGTGCAGGCTGCTGCGGTTCCTGTCTCCGCGCAGACGGCTTGGCAGGTTCTTTTTATCCATGCTCTTGGTACCCCTGGAAATGGCAATGGGGGAGAGATGGATATGGAGGCTGCCAAGGTCGCTTGGGCGGGAAAGAGAGTTCTTGTTACTGCTGCTTCTGGTGGTGTGGGTATTTGGCTTGTGCAGTTGGCGACGATGCTTGGTGCGGAGGTGGTTGGGACGTGTGGTTCTCGGAATGTGGAGCTTGTGAGATCGCTTGGTGCGAAGGAGGTGCTTGATTATCGGGTTGTGGACTTGAGGGAGTGGGCTATGCAGTTGCCTTCTAATAAGGTAGATGTTGTTGTTGATTGTGTTGGAGGGAAGGCTCTTGGGGATGCGTGGTGGACTGTTAAGGATGGTGGTGTTGTGCTGAGTATCTATCAGCCACCATTGCAGGTCTGTCCGGATGGGATTGAGGGGGTCAGTGTAAAAGATTTGTTCTTTGTTATGCAGCCTGTGAGGAGACAGTTAGAGGAGATTTCGAAGTTGGTTGAGCAGGGGGTGTGTCGGGAATTGGTGGATAGTGTCTGGCCCCTTGAGCAGTATGAAGAGGCATTCAAGAGACTGGATGGAGGACATGCGAAGGGGAAGATTGTCTTTGATCTGTCGCTGAATCACTAGGAGCTGAGGGATGAAGAGTGATGCTTCTTCGACACTGTTGCAGTACATGAGACACCAGCCCTGGAGAAATAGAAGACTACTGTCATTTCTGGATGCTTGGCTCTAAGTAGCTGGGAATATACACCAATTTTTGGTGGATCGAGAGGAAGAGACCTTATAAGCATCCAAGAGCCAATTAGGTATAGGGAGAAATGCAAAGCAGGCTCAATAAAGTACTTGTTGCGAGAAGCACTCCGGTTTCATGACATCTTCGGCCGATGCCAATAGATTTGAGCTCTGTATTTAGCTGCAAGGGGGTAGGCTGAAGTTGCCCCCCGGAGACAATGTGTATAAGATATCCCATATGTGGGAATGCCCAATGCTGGGAACAGGTTGGAAGGCGAATGAAAGAGTCAAAATTACGCATGTGATATTGTTCAATTTGGCTTCATTCTGAAACTGATAGATCAAGAAATTGCTAGTATAACTAGTCAGTTTCATCGGATTTAGTTTGGTTTTCAAGTGTGGACTATCAAAGACTCGGATAATCCTGGAATGAAATTGGAATGAAATTGGATAAATGTCCGAGCAGAATCTGCCAAGTCAAGCCTATTCGATCTCCACGTTCTTAATTAACGTAAAGCGCCCATTAAATTCCTGTCTCAGCTGTCAGTCTCCCCATTGGCACCGGTGCAGGTCCCATCAATATGAAACTTGCATCCCTGTTCGGCGCGTGGAGCCAGGCTTGGCAACCCTAGCCTCAGGAACGTCGGCCTCGTCTCGGGAGAATCATCCCTAGTTCAATATACCCCCGAAGGCCTATTTCCGAGGTCCTATGTTGTATTTTACCGATATGATGCGAGCTAACATTGCCGCCGGTCTCACGTATCCCCTCCCGGTGGGGGAGCACTGTCCCCTTAGGTATATCCGATGTGTTTCAGTGTGATACATGCATTCGGCCCTACTCGCTGTCGGAGATGTCTCTGATAAGTGTCAATCTAGTGTTTGTGGTTGATTAATGTCCAATGCAGGTCCAAATAGAGCTCCTTTTGAATATGGCTACTATATAAGCAGCCGCATGCCACGCGACAGACCAGTTCAGCATGCTGGCCAGTCCTTTTTGAATTTTCATTCACATCCACATTCATTTTCCTCCGGTTTGATACCGTGCAGACATTCATTCATCAAGTATACATTCATTCATCGGTCCGGTTTACCGATCATTTCCATTCACTCCTCGACATCCCAACTCATCAAACATGAAGCAATTCACCTCCGCTCTGGCTATCGCCAGCATCGTCTCCTTGGTCAACGGCCATGGCTTCGTTACCACTCCGAAGGCCCGCCAGCCCGGCACCGCAATGGGAGCCGCCTGTGGCCAGCAAGTCCTGTCCAACCAAGGCTCTGACAAGTACGGCAACATCCAAGGCGAGCTGCAGATCGCCTCCAGCCAGAACGACTACAAAGCCGAGGAGTGCGATATCTGGCTTTGCAAGGGCTACAAGTTCGCCGACAACAAGGACAACGTCCAGTCATACACGGCAGGACAGAAGGTCGACTTCACTGTCGACATCCGCGCCCCCCACACCGGTGTCGCCAACGTTTCCGTCGTCGACACCGCTTCCAACAAGGTCATTGGCAAGCCCCTGATCTCCTGGGATGAGTACGCCTCCACCGCCAGCGGTGTCACCGACGACGAGACCAACTTCAGCGTCACTATCCCCGACGATCTCGGAAGCCAGTGTGCCACCGCCGGTGACTGTGTGCTGCAGTGGTACTGGTTCGCCGAATCCATCGACCAGACCTACGAGTCGTGTGTCGACTTCACTCTCGGTGGAGCTGGTGGCGCGGCTCCGGTTGAGTCGTCGGCCTCGACCTCCAGCGCTACGGATATCGCTGTTACTTCAGCCCCTTCTGTCGCTGTTCAGACCCCCACCACAGCTGCTGTTCAGCCTACCTCCTCCTCCGCGGTTGCTGCTCAGCCTACTACTTTCGCTACCACTGCCCGTCAGTCGGCTACTTCCGCCGCGTCTCAAGCCCCTACCGCCAGCGCTGTTCCCTCCGCTAGCGCTTCGGATCTGCCTTTCCCCACTGATAGTGCCACGGATGTCCTGACCTGGCTTCAGGCCCTCTTTGGCAACCTGGTGGGTAACTAAATGCGGAGGGTGCGGAGAAATGGCCCACTAAAAAGTGGGCGGCATAATTCGGAAGCACATCGTGTTCAGTTTTGGATCTACCTTCATCTCCTACGTTAGCTAGTAGCTAGATATAGAGGTAATTAAATGTCAGATTTACCATGCATTCATCATCGTTCTGGATTCCAATGCAACGCTCTTCATAGCGATATCGGAGGGATCACCGAACATCCGACATCGCCACTTCCTCGATTCACCTCATTAGCCATAAGATATCAATCTAAAAGCAAGTATCCCTCCTACAGCCAAACATCTTCTAGTATTTAAATCATCTAAAAAATGCACTGTCGCCTGAACTCAGCAACCAGGCTAGTCACCCACTCCCCAAGAATCCCAATCCCCAAACCAGTCTACAGACACTTCACCACAACAATGTCCCAACAAACGAAAGACTGGAGCGCAAACCAATACCTCAAATTCGAAAACGAACGCACCCAACCCGCCCGCGATCTCCTCTCCCACGTCCCCCTAACATCCCCAAAAAGAATCATCGACCTAGGCTGTGGCCCAGCCAACTCAACAACAGTCCTAGCAACCCAATACCCAACAGCAAAAATAACAGGCCTGGACTCATCCCCAGACATGATCAAACGCGCAAAACAAGTCCTCCCAGACCGGGACTTCCAGGTCGCAGATCTGACCACCTACACGCCCGACCCAGCGACGCCAGTCGACCTCTTCTTTCTCTAACGCGGTGTTCCAGTGGCTGAAAGCCGACGAGCGCATTGCGGTTATTAAGCGGCTGCTACAGCCCCAGGAAAAGGGCGCTGTTTTCGCACTCCAGGTCCCGCATAACCTGGACCAACCTTCGCATGTTCTTATGGCGGAGACGGCTGCTCAGGGTCCCTGGGCGGAGAAACTAGCCGGTGTGCAGAGAGATCGGTTCCAGTCGCCGCAGGAGCTTTATGATCTGCTTATTCCGTTTGCTAGTCGGGTTGAGGTTTTTGAGACGAGTTATTATCATTCGCTTGAGAGTCATGAGGCGGTTATTGAGTGGGTTAAGGGGACGGGGTTGAGGCCGTTTTTGGATCCGTTGGAGGATGCCGAGAAGGTGGATTTCTTGGAGGATTATTTGAGGCGTCTGCGGGATGCTTATCCTGTTTCTGTTGATGGGAGGGTGTTGTTGAAGTATCCGCGGTTGTTTCTGGTTGCTGTGAAATGAGTTGGCTGGAGGTAGTTACTTTGTGTTTGGTTACTACATAGTTGCTCTTAATGTCGCAGTGTATGCGACCAATGTATTTGCCCTGCTCTTGGACTTGCAGTGTTCATCCTACGTGACTTGATGAAAGTCTAGATATAGAAAAAATGGGACACATGGATCGATGAGACGATGGACGAATTCACGTCCACATTGATATTCAGTAAGCTGCTTAGATAGAAGAGAGCAGCATTTCCCAATGATGGCCTAGACTGTGCCTAGACTGTTCCTGAAGCAGCAATCTTAATGGTACCGTCAGTCTTCCCAGACCGATCTAAGCTCTTGCTCTCCATCTTTTGGAGAATATCCTGGCCGGAAACAACCTCTCCGAAGACAACGTGCTTTCCATCCAAGTGGGGAGTTGGCACAAACTAATGTAGTCAGAACACGTCTCCCGTGTATTTCTTTAAGCATGGTTCCGACTCACAGTAATGAAGAATTGAGAACCGTTGGTGTTAGGTCCAGCATTCGCCATGGAGAGTAAACCGCCCTTAGTATGCTTGATCTTGAAGTTCTCATCTTCGAACTTCTCGCCGTAGATGGACTTTCCGCCCGTGCCCTGGATAGAGAGTAGAGATTAGCTGGCGCTCGGATTTCCCCGCGGAGAGATGACTTACATTTCCGCGAGTAAAGTCACCACCCTGGGCCATGAACCCGGAAATCACGCGGTGGAAAGCAGAGCCTGCATATCCGAAGCCTTTTTCGCCTGTGGCTAGGCTGCGGAAGTTGGTTGCGGTCTTTGGGACGACGTCGTCATAGAGTTTGAACTCGATGCGACCCCAGTTTTCCACTGCATAGAGTTAGTGTTACTCAAATGAGATAGAGTGTAAACTTACCCTGGCCGCCAGACGTAGTGTATTCAATATCAAAGTAGGGGTTGGACATGATGAATTGGGTGATGTTGAAGTGAGAGAAGTATGTAGAGCTCGGGATGAACTGGAAGGGGGCGGGGTAAATAAATGAGGGGCTCGGATCTATGGACATGCAGGAATGAGGTCATCTTATTGAATTGTCCAAGTGGACATGTCTGGGCATCTGGTTGGATACATTGTTGGGCAAGATGTCAGATTCAGATTCATCGGTACCTGGTAGGGTTCTCATCCAAAAGGTACATACTTTTCACAGTCGTACATCTACAACTTCAAGATCTATTTGAAGTTATACTACACAAAGGTCATAAGAACCTTTATTTATGGAATCAAATAAAACGGATTTGAAGTTCATCGGATTGTACCGGGAAAAAAATCAGACCGTCACAGACATCGCAAGGATGCTGCCGTCACGAAACAAGACTAACGGGCACATAACAAAGTGCACCCAAACATGTAAGAGACCAATGGCGATTTTGCGAGATGGTAGTAGAAACCATGAGAATGGTGACCACGCAAGACTCATCCGGAGTCTTCTTTCCCTGTCACACCGTCCTCCACGTGCGTTGCCCCCGAAATCATGTTCCATCTATTCAGAGCCAATGGCGTCCTTCTTGGGGGACTCAGAGCCGTCGACGTTCCTCGTTGATCTCAGAGCTGTTGGTGCCCTTGCCGGAGGATTCGCTGGAAGCAACAGCCGAAAGACACTGTTGGATTTTGACGCGAAGACGGGAGAATCGTTTCTGGACAGTTCCAACCGAGGTGCCCGCATCTTTGGCCATGGCAGGCCAGTCAATCTGTAAGACAATTCAGTTAGTACACAGCATACTATCATATATCAATCAGACATGCCAAGATATCTGAGAGACGTGTGGCAACCGACACACGGTCAAGTCAGAGACATAATCGAGCTAGGCACATAGCGAAGACAGACATAGTCAAGATAACTGAGAGACACTTACTTCCATCACAGACATCTGCGTGATTTTCCACATGAACAGAAGGTCCTCGCTAAGGACGACGGAATTGGCCTTGGTATAGGATCGCTTAGAAGGAGAGACATCCTCTTTCTTTCCGAAAGATACTGCTGGATTTTGATGCGAAGACGGTACCGTCGTTTCTGGACGGCTCCAACAGACGTGCCGGCGTCTTTGGCGATAGCAGGCCAGTCAATCTATAAGACAATTCAGTTAGTACACGACATACTATCATGTATCAATCAGATATGTCAAGACATCTGAGAGACGTGTCAAAATAGAGTCAAAGTCAAGTCAGAGACAATCGAGACAGACACTTAGTGAAGACAGACGTCAAGACAACTGAGAGAAACTTACTTTCATCGCAGACATCCGCATAATTTTCCACATGAAGAGGATGTCCTCGCTAGGAACGACGGATTTGGCACGGGACAGCTTGACAGGCGAGGCCTTGACTGGAGTTCTCTTAACAATGCCTGCTTTGGCCGGCTAGGTCTCCTTGGCCTCCTTGGCCTTGGGGTGGTGGATTCTTTGGCTTTAGCCATTTTGATAACGACAAGATGAAGAACGAATTTGAAAGTGGTTTGTAGAAATGGGTAGGGTACAAAGTAGAATCGAGAAGGAGAAAACGGAAGAAAACAAACTGTGAAAGACCCAAAGAAGTTATAATAGGCTGCGTTGCGCGAGTCCAGCGTCGCCCCGACGATTTCATGTCGTCGTTGGTCGTCCCAACGATTTGATTCACTGTTTCCCCGACGATCAATATATCGATTCATCACGCGCAGCATAGAGTCTGCCAGCCCTGTCTTTGTCCGTTTGTCGTGCGTCGTACATTACGCCTACCAAGGGACCTGAATAGCGCAGTATCCACAATGTTTATGAAGCAGCTTCAACTCACGGAAACTCTGTTCAATGTCGATTCGGAGGGATGTACATATGCATATATGTATGGAGCCTTTGGTAACGGGAAGACAATACTAACTGTCAAACTGTGGATATGGCCCCCATAGGCCCTAAATATATTAGATGGTTGTCTCAGGTACCATAGAATAACCAATGATAGTAGCCAGAATACTTGCAACAGTATATGTATCCATCCATGGATGTATATATTGGATGTTGTAGATATGAAATGCACCGACCTCGGAGGTGCCAAGGAGCTAAGGTGGGGCATCCAGGGCACCGGGGATGGATGATCCGCGATCAGATAAGCACCCGTGGACTGCCACAGGAATTTATTTCTCCCCTTGCATTTCTTTCATCCCAAGTCCCATTCATTAAATTCAACGTTCATCATGGAGGAACATTTGCGTCAAAGTCTTTCCAACCACCCTCATGCCTTCCAGAATTTACATCATACCCATAGCAGCTCACCGTCACACCGGGACAGAATGCCTCTATCCTTCAATGAAGGCACCACAACCGCCCTTGAGCACGAGCTCACCACCATGCAGCAACACCGCAGTGGTAGTTCCAGTGATGAAGAAGGCCAACCTCCGCCACGCTACACCCCTGAAAGCGATCCGTTCCAGCTTGCCTCGAAACTGAAGACTGAGGATGAGATCCGGCAGATGAAAGCCAATACCTCGCGGAAACGGGATTCCAAAAGCCGGAAAGTGGGTTCCATTGTGCAAGACACTGCCCGTCTTGGAAAACAGGCTTTCGTGACCAAGAAGCTACAGGGCTTCTACGAGTCCCAAAATGAAAACATCGAGCGCATGTTGAAGCCCGTCGAGGAGCACAGACGTGCCGCCCGCGAATTGAGCGTCGACAACCGTCTCAAGTACCGGATTGCTGTTTACGGTAGTTTTGCCGCGAATATCATTCTCTCGATCATCCAGGTGTACGGTGCCGTCTCGTCCGGATCGCTCTCTCTGTTCACCACAATGGCCGACGCGGTCTTCGACCCCATGTCCAATCTGACCCTCTTGCTCTGCAACAAGGCCGTCAACCGCGTCGATCCGCGCAAGTTCCCTGCCGGAAAGGCCCGCATTGAAACCGCTGGTAACATCTGCTTCTGCTTCCTTATGACCGCCGTTTCTTTCATCATCATCGCCTTCTCTATTCGCGAACTGGTCTCGGGCTCCGAGGAAGGAACCCAGTCTTTCCACCTCCCTGCTGTCATTGCCGTCGCCGTCGCCTTTGCCACCAAATTTGTCCTTTTCCTGTACTGCTGGGCCCTGCGCAACCAGGTCTCGCAGATCCGCATCCTGTGGGAGGATCACCGCAACGATCTGTTCATTAACGGGTTCGGTGTTCTGACCTCCGTCGGTGGTAGTAAGCTGCGTTGGTGGATCGATCCTATGGGTGCTATCATTCTGTCCGTGCTGGTCAGTGTACTGTGGCTGCACTCCGCCTATGGCGAGTTCGAGTTGCTCATCGGCGTTACTGCCGACACTAAGATGCAGCAGCTTATTACTTATATCTGTATGTTCATTCCCTTTCGGTCCTTTTTCAGCTCTGAGTCGAAAACTAACATTTCTATCAGCCATGACCCACTCTCCTGCCATCACTGCCATCGATACCGTCCGTGCATACACCTCTGGCCCTCGCCTGCTGGTCGAGGTGGATGTCGTCATGGACCCAGAGGCATCCCTGCGTGCCACTCACGATGTCGCCGAGGAGCTCCAGATTAAGCTCGAGTCGCTTCCCGACGTTGAGCGTGCCTATGTGCATGTTGATTACGAAACTACTCACAAGCCCGAGCATTCTCTGAAGAAGGAACTCTAGAGACTTTGACATAGGAGTTTGGATTGGCTTTTTCACTTTGGACAGCATTAAGTCGAAGTCCACCCATTGCTTTGATTTTCTTCAGTGCCATTTTGTTTAGAAGAGCGTCGTCTGGCTGTTTCTTATTTCATTTCCCTTACGCAATGGATGAATTTCACCAGGAATCACATAATAACTTTGGGAGACTTAGTTTCTTTTCTGATACATTCTTTGTCGTGTTCGAAGTCTTACAATAGTCGTCAATTGTCAATCTCAAGGGGACTTACCGGGTCAAGGACGGCCTGAGGAACAGCTCCAAGAAACTAGACATTGACCAGTATGGTGTCGATGATCAACAGTTTCTGGTAGTGCCCAATCGACCAATATCAACCAGTTGTGAGACTCTCTGAATGAGAGGATCTGATGGAAGATATCCCGAAGCGTCAGGCATACGATAGCTAAGTGATAATTATTGTCACGAATGATGTTATCTTCCAAGGTTGTCTCGACAAACGCTCTTTCCATGTGACGCGGTAGGTGCCTTCCCTTTTTGTCAAAACTGAGGTCGTCCCCCACCCCAGTTCCTTCCTGTCCTTCAGCCACTGGAAAAATACAAATACCCCCTTTCCCCCCCAATTTCTCTCTTCTTCTTTTTTCTCTTCCATCCTTCCTCACGCCACACCCCCCGCCCCCCTCCCCGGCGCCACCAGTCCCTCGGCAGGTGACGGTCCACTTCAGCTCCAGAGTCATATCCGATATATGTCTTCTGTTGTCCAGTGAAGGACAACCCTGAGGCGCTGATAGCTCTTTGCTGCGACCCAGTTAAGGCAGTTAATGGGACGTAAGCATGTGGGGGGGGGGTGCCTTAAAGGACCGCTCGGGGAAACCTAAGATCTCTTGAGCCCTACAGGACAACTCAGAGAACCCTTGGGAATCCCTTGGGTACCCGATTTGGTAAGTGCCTCCACCTCTGTGGAAACAGACTGTCTTTTCTGGGTCCTCCACTGAACATCAGGAGATCTGAAGTTTACTCAGGTACGTCTCTTCTCTCCTTTGTTTTTGTTTCGATTGTCTGTTTGTTTCTTTATTACTTACCTATGTACTTTGCTTCTTTCTTTGTTCCCCTTCCCCTTCCCCTTTCCATACCCAGTTGCACGGGTCCTGTGTGCAACACCTGGACAAGACTTGCACCTTTACGTGGTGTTCAGGATAAGTAGCCTATGGTGAAACCAAGCAAGTCATTAGGTAGAATTGCAATAGAAAATCAAACTGTTTATGATCTTATTCTAATCTGATATTGACAACCTAATGTAACTTGTATAAACACATAACATGAAAATTCTATCTAGTGACGCATCTGTGTACTGCCAGTCAATGCACCCTGCAGCTCGCCCAACTGCCGTAGTAAATGGGTATTCGACTGTCCACACTCGTTCCTTTCACGCTGTGCACTCTCAGTAGCCGGGCTGGGGAATCTTTGCCCTCTGACACAAACTCTCCAGTGCTTGCTCGAATGAGATGGTATGTTCTTGTCTACGTTGCACTTGTTGGTTTCGCAAGTCTGCTTTCTAGTGGGGATCGAACGACCGTGGTAGTTTCTCCTTGCCCCCAGGAACGAAGCAGAAATGTTCCCCAAGTCGTGATTTTCACTTCAACAACGCCTGGGACGAAGAACCGAGGAACATACTACGATTTGACAGCTAACGGGAAACTACAGGCAAAGATCGAAAGTCAGATTACATGGCTTTTTATATGGTCACATTCGTGAGAAACCGCGAATGATATCGAGCAAAAGACCTCCGGAGTGCAAGTCCGATACACAAGAACAATGTTAAAAGTGCCTAAGTCCTAAAGACAGGAGGCTTTGGAAGAAAAAAATCATAGAGACCGAATCTCATACAATGGAGAAATACAAAAAAAGTTAAATGGTATTGTTTACAACAATGAATGAGAACACAAAGAAAAAAATGATGATTTGAGAAAAGAAGAATAACCTAAGCATGCTGTTCGAAGAGAGCAATAGTCGAGCAGAAGTTACTCTTGTTCGGCTTCTGAGGGACAAGACCCTTCCCACTGGACGACGTAACCATATTCACAGCAGCCTTGGTACTGAGACCATACAGCTTAACATCGGAACAATCAACCTCGACCATGTTCTCCTGGCAATCCTCCGAGTTGAGGCAGGACTGGGTGTAGTTCTCGAAGAAGCTGTAGAGACCGGCACCGTATACGAAGACATCCGAGGAGCCGAGAACACGCAGACCCCATGCCTTGCGACAGGAGTTAGTCTTGCAGTTCGAGAAGTCAGGATCGTTCCAGGATTTCTGGGGGGGTGAAGGGGACCAGCGAGGTCGGGTTGGACTGGTAGTACGGAGTCTCGGATTGGATGAGGCCCATGAAGACGTTCTTGGCGCCCGAGATCTGGTAGTTGTACAGCTGGTGGTGCTCGGAGGAGGTACCCCACAGCCAGTTGGCGTTCTCCGACTCGATGAGTACACCGCGGGCAGTGTAGACGTTGATCTGGTTGTGGTCCTTGAGGTCGAGCTCGTGGTCGGCGGTCCAGAACCAGGTGTTCTCGAGGTAGGCGCTGCCCTTCTTGGTGATGTGCAGGAGCATGAAGGCGGCCATGCACTCCTTCTTCGGGGTGGTCTTCTCCTTCGGGGTCTTGGGGCAAGTGTCGCTCTGCAGCTCGGTGCCGGCGGCGCCACCGATGCGGAAGTGGACATCCCACATACCGGCGGAACCTTGGGAAGTGCCGGCGATGTTCCACTCCATGAGGATGGCACCAGGGGCGGGGCCCTTGGTGGTGATGATGAGGTCGCTCATCTCGACGGAGCCGGTGTCGCCCTTTTCGCCGACCTGGAAGACAGGGACGGGGTTCTCTTGGTCGGCGAAGGTCTTGCCGTGTGCCATGAGCATGGGCCAGATTTCACCAACGACCTTGATGTTCTTAGGAACCTTGATGGTGGAGGTAATGACATAGGCTCCGTGATCGAAGTAGATGATCTGACCGTCCTTGTAGCTATTGAAAATCTTCTGGATGGCCTCAGTGTCGTCAGTAGTTCCGTCACCCTTGGCGCCAGCAGACTTGACGCTGATGAAAGAGGAGGCTGCGACGTCCTCGTACAGAGGCTTGGAGCGTTCGAAGATAGCACCTCCCTTGAGCAGGCTAGCGGGCTTGTCAGCAGTCTTCAGAGTGCTCTGGGTGCGGGCAGAGGCAACGGCAGCCGCGGCACCGCAAGTGCCGGTGCTGCTATCGCTGCCAGACTGGCGGCCATCGCTAACTTCAGAGCCGCTGCTGGTACTTTCAGCAGATGCAGCAGTGGAGGTAACTGGCGCAGCAGGTTCCTTGGCAGAAACAACACTGGAGGGCGAAGAACCAACAGGCACGGCGGAAGTGGCAGGGGCCTCAGTAGAAGGAGCAGCCACGGGAGTGGGCTCGGGGACTTCAGCGACAACCGAAGACTCAGCAGAGCGATCCGCATCGCTGCTGGTACCAGCACCCGGGGCAGGCGAAGGAGCGGGAGCGGATCCAAGTGATGAAGTCTTCGCAGGAGCAGGTACGTCGCTCCCCGCAAGGCTGGCGCTGGGAAGGCCGTGGGAAGCAGGACAGGCAAGGATGGTCTCTGTAACGGTCTCAACAACGGTAACCAGCTCAGGCTGAGCCTCGCTGCGCTTGTTGATAGTCTTGGATGGGGTGTAAGTGTTACCCTGGATCCAGTGGTCAACGACAGAGCCACCTTCCAGAATGACATTGCCATCAACACCAGCCACAGCAGCCTTGGAGCCAGAGAAGTCCACGTTGTCCAAAATCAGGCTACCGCCACCAACGGGAATACTCTTCTGGGTCCAGGCAGTAACGATACCAGTGGGAGTGTTGGTGAGCTTGCTGTCCAGCATCAACACGGAGCCAACAGTCTGGTTGGAAGGCGAAGTAGACATATTCAGGCCAACCTCGCAGTTGTTGATCTTGACGGACTTGAAAGTCCAGGCCCAGTTCCAGTTCATGAAAATGGCAGTCTGGCAGCCATTGAAAACCAAGTTACGGGTAGTGAACTGTTGATTACCGAGGAACATGCCGTAGTTACCACCGTTGAAAGTCAAGTCTGCCATGAAACCACCGGATCCGTTGTCCATGAAGATACCCTGCTGCTTGTTGGCCTCACCACCACCCTTGACCATCTCGAAGCGAATGTTTTGCAAGCTCGTAGCCTGGCCGACCTGCCAGTGGATACCAGCGCCCGAGCCAGCGGGGACGCTGGTCAGATCAATGACCAAGTTGCGAATAGCGCGGAAGAAGTTGTTCTGGTTGGTGTACCAATTGGAGCCATCATCCTCGTAGGGATCGGCGTCAATCACGGCCATACCGGCGAACTGGGCAGAGGCCTTGATAATGGGCAGTTCGACAGCATCTCCGACAATCTGGGTGTAGTAGTACTGGACAATGGGCTTCGAGACAACATAGGTACCAGGCGGGAAGTAGACAATAGCAGGGGTCGTGGTAGAGGAATCACAGCCCTTACCACAACGGCCTCCAGAAGAAATAGCCTCGTTGATAGCCGCAGTGTCATCAGTGGAGCCGTCACCTATGTTATAGTTAGCAGGCCGGCCGAGGGGATAGAGTTTGGATGAATGACTGACCCGTGGCACCATAGTCCTTTACATTTCGGAAGATCTTGTAGTCGGCGCTCTTGCCGAAAGGGGACGACACCCTGGCGCTCAACATTGGCGACCCAGTAGCTTGAGGCGGCGGATGTCTTTTGAGTGGTGGCCAACACGTTGTTCACCGGAGAGACGGGCACGTTAACTGGCACAGCTGCGACCAAAGAGGCTGGCAAACCGAGCAAAAGGATGATATGGGTGACAAAGATCGCGATGGAGGTCTGTAAGATGGCCATATTGAAAATGGATAACGCTGGACCAGCAGCGAAGTAGAAAAAAAAGGATGTCTAGGGAATGAAGATTCAGTAACCAGTACTGCAGAAATCAAAATAAGAATCGAGTCTAATGCTTGACCAGCAGCGATATGCAGGGAGAAAAGCAAAAGAAGATTTAGAGAGTCAATCTCCAGATGCACCGTTCCTTCCAAAAATGAAAACAATGAAATATGGTCTCAAAGAATGAATGAATTGAAGGGAATGAATAGAAAAGAAAAGACAACAAAGGACTCAGGATCAATGGGAATATCATACCTATAAAAACCCCAGCGTTTGCCAACTTCCCCGTTTCAGCCAATCAAATGCACCACAGCCCTGAAGTCCACCACACCCAACCAATCAGATTCCCAGGTCTTGAGACAGCGGTTGAAGCTTGAAACGTGATAGACTGGAGTTGAAACAGAAGATCAGTCTTGCAGCTTGATTCGGCTAAATGGGCGGCAGTGAGTGTTTCGAATCACAATTTAGGGTGTTTGAAGGAATTTAGGGTGTTTGAGGGGTCCCAATTTCTTCGTCTGTAGAACAGAACAGCCGGAGGAAATAAACAGAGTTAAAACCTGGGTCTACGCGCTATATAGCTAGATTCATAACCTAAACAGGGTATGCCGGGTCATCCATTCCAATCATCTGAGATGCAGGTTATATGCTCACAGGGGGGATAGGACGAGCATTGCAAGTTGTCGCGTATCACTATGCCCTTGACCCGAGTGGGTCCCATCGTTCAATACGAAATAGATGTATAATTAAAGGGGATTGATATCTCGATTTCCCAGAACTGATATCGTGGAAAAATATCACTTTATTCCGTTTGCTTTAAAATGCATGTATGTGTCTATGTTTGTGTAATGTAGACATGTCACACGAGACTCGACGCCCCGTGTTAAGAGGGTGTATATCCCCCGCGTGTTGTCAGGGGGCGTTCCGCGTCCCGAAGTTATGGATGAACATTCCGGGGTGTTTGAAAGATTCCTGATGACGGATCACAAAGAAAACATTGAAAGCAAGGTGATAACATGACCAGGCCACGACATTGGGAATTCCCCAAGGTCGACTTAAAGGGTTGGCCTTTGGTCATTGTGAAGGGAAGAGGGGAAGTCTCCAAGGCCAAGCTTTGCTTTCCCCCCTGAGAGGATCAGGAGCCGGTCGGGATCGGCTTCCCCTTTGATCCTTGAAATTGTTGAAATTGTCTTGGGAGGTATTATTTTGCCCCCCTGTTTCTGGAATTACATGGTCTTTCACGACTCAGTGTCCTGTCCCCCGGGGTTGTGTCTTTGACTAATCATGATCCAAAAATAATCTTGGACCCGGGGGCCAACTCATTGCAGAGTTCAAATACCCGATGCAGAGCCTCAGGTATATACACTCATGTATCAAATACCCAACTCAAGAGACTTGTATGAGCTGGCAAGACTACGTTCTAAATTGTCTACTTAAATTTCATGCGCCACGCGTCCCTAGTGGACACGGTACGGACCGTACTATATGAACCAGCTGGCGTGGCTCCGACGTGGCGTGGATCCAAGTCCAACGCCACAACACCTAGACCTGGGTACGAGTCATACGGTTGAGAACACGCGCTAACCTACGCATTCCCTCGGTCAAGTGTCGTGGTTCTTCCCACGCAAAACAGAGACGCAGATGATCCGAAAACCCCTCAGTCACATGCGGGTCTCCCGGGACCTGGAAAACATCACCTGGAGATACACGCAGATTTTCTTCGCTCTGCGCTAGCCGGACTACGTCGGTGGCGAGCAAAGGCGCCGGTAGACCAATCCACATAAAGTAGCCACCCGCCGTCGCGGCAGGCGCTGGGACCGTGACACCCAGCGGAACGAGATGCTCGTGGATTGCTGATAGCAAGGTGTGGTAGTGCTCGGCGTATTTCGGTTGTAGGACGTCGCGGATGTGGTTTTGTATGACTGTAGGGAACATCTGGTCAATGACAGCGGCGCATAAATGGGAAGGAGCGCCGCCCGATCGGGAAGAGCCTCTGCAAGCGATATCGGGTCAGTCTGCGAATCCGGATCCGAGAAGAAGGGGTTGGTCAGTCAAGTCATCCCGGTGGCCCGTACGTTTGTGATAATCCATAGGCAACCTTTTCGGAAGCCTCGGCCCAGCCGGTGCGGGCCCCAGGCCCGATGAGTTTGCTGAAACTGCCGTTGCTTAGTGCGTGTCCCCATTCATCCTGTGGACCACCGTCCAAGTAGCGGTCCACATCGACAATGCGCGGAATACATGCGCGGTCACGGAAATTCCCCTCTCCCTCCGGCTTGGCCGACCACAGAAGGAAATCGTACACATCATCCGTAACGATAAGCGCATCGTACTGACGGGCGAGACGAACGAGCGCCTCACGTCTACGCAGCGACATAATCTTTCCCGAGGGATTCGCAAAAGTCGGCACAGCATAGATGACATGCTTGTAGATCTTGCGCCAGGGCCTGGGCGGTTTCAGTTTCTGCAGGGAAAGAGGGGCAGGGTCAGTCCGGGACTCAATAAATGATGGCAAAGTGGCATGGCACGGTGACTGCCAGTCATGCCAGCTCAGTCATGGGCCCAGGATTGTCCTACCGGCTCGGTATTCCCAGTGCGCAGGGCATTCTCTTCTGCGGCGCGTAAACCGCTCTCCAGCACCGCTATGTCGACGCCCTCGTCATCTTCGGGGACCCCTCGTAAGCGCCCGGCGAAGCCAGCGTCGTCCATGATGCGCGCGGCCAGGTGGTACGTCGGTGCGACCATCCATACATTCCGCGTGTAGACTGGGTCTGTGAAGGTTTGCAGCACGCATGCCAGGTTCTGGCTGGCCCCGCCAGTGATGCAGATGCGCTTCGAGGAGATGGGCTCGCGCGGCTGGTAGAAATCGCTCAGCCATGCGGCTATGTTTGTGCGGAGCGGCTCGTATCCTTCATCGGGGCCGTAGAGGAGGGCTGGGGTTGAAATGGAGGGATTGGACAGTACGGTCGTGGCGGAGTGGCGGAGAATGGGGGCGGGGAGGAGGGCGGGGTTGGGCCAGCCGGTTTGAAGGTCAATGGTCTTGGGGGAAACGGTGATGGTCATGATTAATTGGGTATTAAGTAGATCGTGAATATCATCTACTTCTGTATAGGTTAAAACTAATAGTTTGGTGCTTGGGTAAAGAGCTTGGGCTTCCACGGGTGGGATGTGGCGAAGTGCCCGGACAGGTGGGCACCGAGCATCCGAGATCGGGAATTGAATGGTTCCAGGGGAACAGGAACAGGAGCTGTATTATTGTTTATATTGAGAGAGCTATATACGGACATTGGAGTTTGGAACTATATTTTAGGTCTCGATTTTAAACAAGGTACTGAGATGTCATGAGAGATATATATATAGAGCATCGAGGCATGTCATAAGAAGGTGCCTTGGCAATACCAGGCTAGTATGTACTTGTATCCCCCAGTTCGTATGAGTTATATCGGATCATAGCGGATATGATCGTGTTTTATATATGGACTTTAATTGGATGCTCCCAAGGTGAGGTATGTTAGGCTTCTACTTCCAAATCGAGTTATTTCTCTGATAATCCGTATAATTGATACCTAGGTATGATATTTTGACTCAAGTTTTTCTTTTTTCTATATATTGTATACAAAGGAATTGTAAATATGATTATGTATATGTATTCTTTGACTATATAAATCTCCTATTCTCCTATCTCCTATTTAATTGGGTCCACATCCAAGACATGCACAGCCAGGGAACCTCTCATTCTATTATTGGCATTGGGTTGAATGTGCTCCGTCTCTTTTTCCCTTTCCCCCCCTCGTATTATATGAATCTTGGGTATTACCTAGGTATATATTGTATTATATTATTAAATACTAAAATAAGTCAAATAAGTCAAATAAAAATGGGAGGCTCCGATATTTACCTTTTTTCTTATTTTTATCATCTCCTGAGCTTCTCTCTTTACCTTTTTTTTTTTTTGTTTGGATCTCAGCTTAGCCTCATCCATTCCCTGAGGACATCAAGTTTCTTGTCATTCTTCCAATCCCTCCTGCCGATCCATTCCACCCCCTAAACCTCCTCCCATCACCTGCCAAGTACAACACTTCATTCCTACAGTCCCATGCGGGCTTGAACTTCTCTACCTCCGGGTCGCCTTCCTCCCCGAAAAAAAATTATCCTCCAACATCTGTATCAAAGATGTTGTCAGCTCCCGTTAAGTCGGCGAAGCGGATCTCATCTCTGTTTTCGCTGGGATCCAAAGATCGGGACTCCCAATCCTCGCCCGCGTCTTCGCCAGTTTTGAGTTCAGAAAATCCCATCGACAAGCGACGCCGGAGCAGCTCAAAACCCACTCGCCATGTCTCAACCCCCAATGCCGTCTTCTCTTCGGAGCCCAGAACCATGCCCGATAACCTCGATATGGAGAGCCTACCCCCGCCACCTTCACTGCTGGCGGTGAACCAAGATCTGGCAAACAGCGCTCCCAGTTCACCCGTTGGCCGTCCGCAGAGCAGAGGTCGTGATATGAGCCGGCCCTCCAGCTCGGCAGGGTTGGGTATCCCTGGATCGAACCCGGATTCTCGCCCTAGCACACCGTCGAAGCGCAGAAGTTGGATGCCGGGTCGTTCGCGCGCCAGCTCAATGGATAAGCGGGCAACTCCCGCAAGTCCCATGCTTCCGGCTGCTTGGATCGCAGGACTGGACCAAAAGGTCGTTTATGATCTGGGACCATTGTCCAGAGGAGAACGGGTATGCATACGCGAACTCAGTCTGTTTTGTGGTGCTCTAAGTTAATCTTTTTTCCGTTACTTTCCAGATCCAGGAACTGTGGAATGAACAAGGTGACACTTATGTGTATCTGTTCCCCCAGAATACCGGCCGCGCCCCATCTTTCAAGGTCGATTCCACCATATTTGCCGAATCCCCCTCCCTCACCTATCTAGCCCGCGGCAACGATGGCAAGAGCGGCCTCGAGCAGCCAACCCGAACATTATCACTGAACCCACCAATGTCTCCGCCTATGTCGCCGCTGGACCCTCAGCCAGAAACTGACAACGATAACGACAGTGCGGGAAGCCAAAGAATGGCATTCGAAGATACACCCGAGGAATTACAGGAACTTCATCTTTATCTCCCCATTCCACTGAACTGCGACGTGTCCAACCCGCAAGCAAGGCTCACTTCGGAGGATACAGAAACTCTTCTTCTGTTCCGCAACCTTTTCGCATTCCTGCTCGGCCAATCTTTGATTGCCTCACCCAAGTCATCCACTCTTTTCTCCATTTTCATGGACGTGGCGGTCCTTTTGGCCCGTTTCGAGTTCTCGAACTTGGATGCATCCAACTTTGGTGAGACTGCCACCACCAGTTTCAGCAACTACTGTGAAGAATTACGCCTTGCAGATGTCCGCCGAAGCAGGGAGAAGACGATCGAGGCTATCGTCTTGGGTGAGCGTCTGCGCTACTATCCGCTCTATGTCGAGGGCTTTGTCCATGGTGTTGGAAAGCTGGATGAGCTCAAGCAACTGCGGAGCCCTAAATATACCTTCATCCATCCCATCACGCAGAAGCGCATGGAGCGCGCGTTCATTGATCTCGACACCCGTCTGCGCGGTCTCTACGGCAAACTTGAAGATTTCGATTTCCCGTCTGTTTTCTCGGGTGTTGCCAACTCGACTACCTCGCAGGAAAGCAAGGTGGTGCGCTTCAAGAACTGGAGGACGGGATTCCAAGAATTCCGCCGCTTTACGATTCAGTACTACCGGCAGAAGTACGGATCGTGGCCCCCCAAGGCTCGGTCGAAGAAGAACGAATTCGAGGAGAACGGACTTAACCGTCTTCTCCTTCTGGATTTGTACCACGACTTCACCGATCTCTACGATTTGATGGTTGACCGCACGTCCCTGACGACGCGTACAATTGATATTTCGGGCGCGGGCAATGACTCCGCCGATTCATCTGATCCAAAGCAAATGACCGTTCGTGCCTTGCGACAGGTTCTCTCCGAGTATGACCGTAGCACACCCCCAGTGCTTCCTCCCATTCCATTCGACATTCCACAGATGCCTTCGCTGCAGCCCTTGCATCGGAAACCACTCGACGCCAAGAAGGAGGCCAAGCAAAGCGTCAAGAAGCTCAAGGATTCCGACATCAACGCTGTCCTGATGGGATCTTATACTCGGGAGGCAATGCGACCCACTCCTTTCATTGAAAGCTTCATGCAATTCGAGCGTCGCTCCGCGCACGGCAAGAATATTAATGACATTACCGACCTCCGATGTGGCCAGTGGATCTTCCTATACTCCGTCATTCAAGCGCTCCCCATGCTGGTGGTGGATGTTCCTGACGTCCACTACAACGAAGGCGTGGAGTATTTCCTCTGCATTGCCCCACGTGGTGGTGCTCCCTGGATTCAGAACGACACCAAGACTGCTCGCAGTTGGTTCGGAGTTGCAGGTGGTGCAGGTGTTGTTAGCTTGCCGTCTGACGTAGTCATTAACGGTGTGGAAGGTGTATACCGCCGCAGTCATTGCTGGCAGGTCGCCGAGCAGTGGGCCGAGGCGGGCGCTCTTCTCGATCCACCAATGGTGGAAGACGCCGCCTACGACGATGAGGAGTCCTCTATATCATCACCTTACCAGGCCCAGCAATCGTCGGCTGGGTCTTCTTCGGAACCATACCCGAACCCTATGATGGTCCCCGGTGGGCTCACCCCGCCCCCTCCAGCCATCCCACGAACCCGCTCGCCTGCCGCTGCCCAACGAGCTGAGCATCGCCACTCATTCTACCCTGGATTGGAAGCCTTGCCCCTTCCCGCAGGCATTGCTCCCATCGAGCCTCCCACGCGTCCGATTAGTCGGTTCAACCCGAACATGAGTTTCGACGATATTCTCAAGGAAGTCCCGAAGAAGGACAAGAAGAAGCACTAAATACCATTTGTCTTGTGTCTTTTCTCTATGATTAGATTCCATGACACGAGACGGCCTGCACATTCAGAATACAAACTCGTTTTGTGGCTCTGACTTCCATACTCTTGACCGTTTCATTTTTCTGTTGATAGGCGCATTTTGTGACGGAGAACTACTGGGCGGGACCGGCGCGATGCACAGGGAAGCGAAAACAAAAGCAAGAACTTTTTAATTCATCGGGGGCAGCATGCATGGAGAAGCACATCATAATTATCAGCATATCGGCATCAGCATCTCCGGAGGAGGGGCTTTTCTTTTTCTTTTCACCTTGTCATTTTAATTTTTCTTTGTGCTTTTCCTCTCTCTTCGCCTCGGATTCCCCCCTGTTTCCCGTAGTTTGTGACGCTGGAAGCTGCCCGATAGAAATATAGATTCTAATGTTTGTACAATTCAGTGCACGAGGGTTTATTTACTTTCTGATTGAGTAGTGTTTGTATTTGTAGTGTACAACATACCTAGGTAGGTACCTGGGTACCTAGGTAGCCATTGAGTTGTCCCGGATCCATGGTTCCGGCTTGAGTTACCAAGTTCTTAATTTCTTTGTTTACACCAGCGCTCTATCCATCTCTCCATTGGATACCTTCCAAGGTTGTCATATCCTGGATTTACCTGTACTTTTATAGAAACGTCCGTCTCTCCAATCAAAGAATTCAGCCAGTCAAATTGTAAACCATGCATATGCCGAGGTCAAACCCGCTAAAGCATGCAATACGAGAGGGATCAGCCACACAGCCTCATTTCCTTTATCACCGTCGGTTACAGAATCCCCCGCGGGATTAGGGGTTAAGGAAAAGAAGGACCTTCACGCCCGCAGATCCTTCCGGACCGGGAAAAGGGCCATCTGGTGTCGCTTGAGCTTGATTCAAGTCCAGCTTTCAAATTTTGTCTAACCATCCATCCCCAAGTACCTTTTCTTTGCCGGGGAAAATCTCGAAGAGCCTCAATAACTCAACGAAAAAACGCCTACAATGAATCAATGAACCCTATACACAACTATATATACATACTCTAATCCTCGCAATTCCCCTCATCACCTCACCTCAACCCACCATGCCGCCCTCCCGCTCCAGCATAACGAGCGACAGCCACGAGCGCCTCGAACCACGGCTCCTCCGCGCCGCAGAGTCAAACGACATTGACTCCCTCAAAAAGACCCTCGCCCTCGCGCAAGAGTACAACCAACTAAACGACAACTTCCTCCGCATCGGATTAATGCGCAGCGCCGAACGAGCCTGCGTCGCCGCAACAGAATACCTCCTCACCCTCGGCGCAAAAACAGACGTCCCCTCCAACCGCGCCTCACCACTCCTCCGCGCCGTCGAGCGCGACCACTACGAAATCGTCCGTCTCCTCCTCGACCACGGCGCATGTCCCAACTCCGCCGATAAAGAAGGCCGCACGGCCCTCATGACAGCAGCATGGAAGAACCACACCGATATCCTGCACCTGCTCATCATGCGCGGCGCAGACGTGAACAAGCGCGATCTGCGCCGTCGGAATGCCTTGCATAACCTCGCTGCCGATAAGGCTTGCCGATGGGGATGGGGGGATGAGGTTGTGGGGTTGTTGCTGAGGACGGAGTGTCTGATTGATGGGCCTGGGGGGCAAGATGAGCTTGGCCGTACGCCGTTGCATTGGGCTTGCGCGACGGGGAACTGGAGGTTGGCGGAGATGTTGCTGACGAGGAATGCTGGTGAGGGGAGGGGCGGACTGGACCCGCGGTGATTGACGCTGTTGAGCTGCGCGGGAAGACTGCGTTGCATGTTGCTACGGCTCATGACCGTGCGGATATCGTGCAGCTGCTGATTGCGCACAAGGCGGCTGTTAATGCTGCTAGCGATGGTGGCTGGACGCCGCTTCATAATGCATGTGATAAGGGGTGCGAGGAGATTGTGCGGATTTTGCTGAGCGAAGGCGCGCATATCAATGCGCAGCTTTTAAATGGAATTACGCCGCTGCATCTTGCTGCGCAGGGCGGTCATACCACGGTTGTGCAGTGTCTTCTCGAGAGGCCAGATCTGAAGCGTCGGGTTAGGGATAATTTTGGCAGTACGCCGTTTTTGCGCGCGGCGCAGTTCAAGCGGAAGGATATTGTGCTGTTGCTTGCGCCGTTTAACAATGTCGACAGCCTGTCTGATGATGTTAAGGAGGCTTGTGCGGCGTTCGATGCTACTGTTGTTGATTTTGGAAACTTTCATAATGAGAATCGGGTTAAGCGCATGTCGGTGTTTAATCTGCTTTATGGGAGGGATCAGGAGAATCCTAGAAAACAGGCTGTTACCACCGTGCCGCTTGATAGTCGTGTGACCGATTTCCGGTGGATTCACTTACCGGCGAACAATATGGCGTGGGTGGAAGCTCTGCTTACCAAGTCTTTTATTGAGGAGGGGGCCCATGATGTTGATGGGTTCAAGGGGCTGGAGAAGTCTTTCAACTATCAGCATCGGGGTCAAAGAACTCACTCGCACTTTATGCGGCCGTTGTGTCAGAATACGCCGCGGACGATGCTGCGGCGATATGAAGAGGAGACTTCGGAGGAGCCTGTGTCTGATCATGGGCAGGTGAAGGCTATGGATACCGCTGTCCGCAAGCAAAAAGGCACAGGCGGCAAGCCTGACAAGGTGGAATCTTACTTCCACGATGAAGGGGCAGGGTCACATGGGAAAAAGAACAAGAACAACCAGAAGCGTGGCAATGGCAAGTCGGGCAGCGCACCGGGAACTCCCAAGCAGGAGACGAAAGGGAAGTCGCCGTGGGGCCAGAGAGAGACACCGTCGAGGTCATCAACTTTTTGCAAAGATCCTCACCCCCTGGTTTCGGCATGTAACGTCTGCGTGTTCATGCCGTATCTACACTTCGAGACCGCGGAGGGCAGGCAGAAGATGCAGGATGCAATCTCACGGGCGGAAACGCTGGATTTTGTATCCAATAGGATGAAGCGAAGGCGCACCAGAGACGAAATGCTCATCGACGCACATCTATCCTCCTCATCGACCTCCCTCCATGTCCGCCGAACTCTGGACCAGTTTTTCTACCCAAACATCGATACACAGAGTCGTGATCAGGATCAAGTGGTGTACCGGTACCAAACAAAAAGCCCCGGGATGGGGGCAGAACCGAAGATATTCATGGTGGATCAACTGTGGATGTGGGTTCTAGGCACGAATCTGATTGTAACGGCCTTCCCACAGAGATGGGACCAGCCCAAGAATGACCCGCTTAATGTGCTGGACGGGGTTATTGAGGTTATCAATTCCAAAACCCGAGACCCTGTCAAATCCGTCTATGATCTAGCCATGATAATCACCAATCGCTGCTCCGGAGTCTTCGACCGACACCGCTTGGGCGACGAGGAGTACCAGTTCCTGAGATATGTTCGAGTCATCCATTGGTATAGCTACAGACAAAGAGACCGTGCTTTTTAACCAGTTCAACCATGCCTCCGGACAGGCATCTGACTGGCTGAAAAGCCACCGGAAGCTGAACGGCTCCTTCAGCTCTCCGCCAAAGTCCTGCAATGGGACTGACGACAAAGACGAAAGCAGCAACTACTGCGACGAGGACGGCCAGCCACTATTCGTCGACCGGCTCCTGGATATCGGACAGGAAACCAATCTCCTGGCGGAGACAAAAGACATCCGAGACGAGCTGAACATGATCCGGACGGTGCTGGAGCACCAGAACAATGTACTTCTTGACTTCCAAGAAGTCATCTGCGAGACGTACCAAGGCCAGCATCGTTCACAGTTCGAGGTCAAGAAACGGTTCAAAGACCAGCAGCGCATGATCGACATGCATCTGAAGGATATCGACCGCATGGATAAGCAGGCTGAGCGAATCTACCACTCCATCACGGATCTACTCGATCTCAAACAGAAACACGCAAACGCCTTTGAAGCCCGCTTTGCGCGTGATCAGGCTGCTGGTACAACCCGCCAGAGCAAGACAATTATGGTCTTCACCATTGTTACTATTGTCTTCCTGCCGTTATCATTTATCACCTCCATCTTCACGATCAACCTGAAAGAATTCGAGCACTTGAATCTCGGTTATGTGGCAAAGTATACCTTTGGTATAGGCTTCGCAATCTCCATCCCACTTGTCTGGGTCGCTCTCATGGTTGATGATATTGGTGGTTTCTTCCGTGTGGGTAGTCGACGATGGCTGTCTAACCGGGGAAAGGCGCCTGCGAAAAGTGAACGGGGTGAGGAAACCCTCCAGGCGTTGGAGATGGAGAAAATGATAAGTCTGTCGCGAATGCGGAGGAGCATCGATGTTGGATACGGCGGTAGTCTGCTACCTGTTTCTACACGCGGCACGGGGGCGTCAAGGCGACCTGATCTCTATGTCGGAGGATTAGGAAATGGCACTGTGCGAAAAAGTTACGATCTGCGGTCTACTGAGGACTACAGATCACGATGATATGATTTATGGCATGTAACGATCCGATATTTTGTCTTATAGTTTGTCATTTTGTGATCTTTGCGCAAAAGTTGGATATACCCGTTTTCTATATAGCGCTAAAAGTAATTGAAGTTCTGATGAAAAGTGAGGAAATTTTGATGAGAATTGAAAAGGATTCTTATTAGTAAAGTGCACCAGCCCTAGGAGCCACAACGATTGCTGTCTAGCTTAGCTGCATTACATCTGAATACTCCCGGCTCCCACCTTTCCCATCCCCCAAGATCTCGGCGGGGTGGTACACATTCAAAACGGCCATGGCGATCCACATCAACAGCGCATCAAAGATGTACATAAAGACCTCGTGGGTCATGGTGTACCCATCGTAACCCTCTTTGTATTCGACCAAGCGGAACACAGACCGCACTAGGATCAGGAAGCTGACGATGTATAGTCCGATCAGGATGGTGAACCAATTGCGTTGTTTCCAGCCATCACCCCGGGTGTGATCACGATCTGACTGCGATTTGGGGGTAGGCTGACGAGAGATGCGGAAGTGAAATACCGTCGTGACGATCACGAAGAAGCCGAAGAAGAGAAGCTGGACGACGAGGCCACCGATGGTTATGTTTGAGCCCATGTCACGCATGGAGCCTCCTGTGGACATGAGACCGCCGCCTAAGATGAGATGTGATTAGCTTCTATGTTCCTATTCCATAGCTGGGCTATCATCTGATTTGATGAAAGAGGCTTTACTTACCAGTGCATTGTAAGAAAAATGAAAACACATCACCCGTCACGAAAATCTTCGTCATCCACTTGACTGGCACCATGCTCAGGGGCTCAGCCTGTAGGTAGGTCACTGTTCGCCCGAGGATCATGTAGACTGAGGCCGCGTACAGCGGCGGCGCGAGCAGGATGAACAGGGACTGCATCGCATAAAGTGGGATTCCATAGAAGTTGTCATGCGATGCGGCTCGACAGATGTATCCTATGACCTGGACTGTATGAATTGAGAGTTAGTGGTGCCTTTACACGGTTGAGCAGGTAAACAAGCAATCCAACATACATATTCCGCCGATCACGAATGGAATGAAGTACCAGCATCGTGACTTGGTGAGCTGATAGCCGTGGTGGGCAGTCGTAGCGCTGAAGAGAATGATGAAGATGACAGCGGCGGGAAGAGAAGGATTGTACCCATATATATTGAGTTGGTCGGACATGTTGAGATGAGATAAGTGTGAGGAAGATTTGTTTCATTTATGCTAATTGGGGTAAACAGGACTTTTATATCAACGTGGGCAATAGCCATCCAGCAAGAGCCATTAGCATAGCCCATACTTAGCCTCTCGGAAACGGGCCTCCTCCGCGATCCACTATAAATCTAGGCGACCTTCTAATCGAATGGATTGATTCGTGCGTTATTCTTATCATTTGGGAAACGTCTGGGATTTTACGCAGCTTAGACAGACCATGTGGGGGCGTTGAAGAGGCTTTTCGGTCGAATTCGTTTCCGTCTCCGTATCCGTATTCGTGTCCGCATCACCGTATCCGCACTCGCATAGGATTCAATGTTTCTCCCCAGTTCAACTGTTATATCTGCTTGATAATGGGCCCAAGAAGATCACATCGGAAGTCGCGCAATGGCTGCCCACAATGCAAGGCACGAAAACTAAAAGTACGTCGAATATCCCCTGGGTTTTCAGCTTTTTCTGACCAGCGTAGTGCGATGAGCAATACCCATGTACAAACTGCACCAAACATGCAATTCAATGCTCATTTGTTGAGCGTGGCGTATCAACTCCGACTGGAACTTCATATACTCGGTCAGAGTCATTGGCGCCGCCTTACATGCCGTCGCCATTGAACATAGAGTCATATCCGGCAACTCCCCCCGGGAACTCGAGAGCTCTGGGTCACGATCAGCCTAATGCAGAGAGTAGATCTGGTCTACTGCAATTTTTGGCTGACTCGCCAGGTGAAATTCCAGCTTTGAATACGGATGACTGGGCATCGGATCTTGAACTCATGCACCATTACTGCACGGTGACATGCAACGCTCTGACAATTCGCGAAGACTCACGGCATATCTGGCGCGTTGTTGTCCCAGTGGAGGGATATTCCAATAAATATCTGATGCACGGGATACTTGCTATTTCTGCCCTACATCGTGCCTATCTCTTCCCAACCCAGAAGGAGAAGAACATTAAGGCATCCTCCTACCACCAAGCAGCTGCACTAAAAGAGTTTCGAGAGCTCATTTCCTCGCCAATCGACCCTAGCAACTGGCAGCCTGTTTTCTGCTTTGCTTCTATGATTACGCTATATATCTGTGCCACGCGGATCAGACTGGGTGAGGACCGTTGGCCAGCTCCGATATCGAATATGGTGGAGCTCTTTTCCGCCGTCACTGGATTGCAAACTATCATGGAGCCGTGGCTACCCTCTCTTAGAAGAACCCAGCTCGCACCCATTGTCAACTGTGTCTGGATTGAAGATGAAACGCTCATTCCAAGGTGAGTTTTGAGTGCTCGCAATCCCACATCGCGGGCATGGTAATTGTGGGGCCAACCGACTGACCCCGTCTCAGCCCAGGGACCATGCAGCAATCACTGCTCCCCCCGGACATCCATGTTCGGATATCACAACTCCATCAGTTTATTGATGATTACCCATTTCCTCAGATCCAACAACCACAGTCCCACCAGAACTTGAGCGTGTCGGATCAATCACCGCGTCCTCACGATTACCGAGCAGACTACAAGAAGTCACTGAAGTTCTTTGAGCACTCGACTCGGCAGATAGAGCTCGCAGGACCCCACGTGGAGACTGGCATGGTCTTACTGTGGGCATACTCACTTTCCAAACGATTCCGAGATGATATGGAAGCATGCCATCCTGCAGCTCTGGTCCTGCTTGGTCATTGGTGTGTGCTGCTGCATACTGTTAACGATTCTTGGCTCCTCAAAGGCACTTCAATTCAATTGCTAGAGGAAATTGAGGTCAGGATCCACCTCAGCTTCAGGGAGTGGCTGGTATGGCCGAGGAGATGGGTCTTTGGGAAATGACCTCGATCTACCCTGTTTAGTAATTTTAGAGTCGGACATATTGATAGGATATTATAATACCGTTACAGGGACTATGCTCTACAGGACTTTGCAGCCAGAGAAATATTGTTATATATTCCTCTCCATCTTGAGCGGCGACTAATTCTTTCATGGTAAGCAATTTCAAATCGAAACAATCAATCCAATCGAAATGGACAGGAACATGGGAAATCCTCCTTTCCGATGTTGACTTTCTCCCCTCAAACAATGTTCATTACGCCAACTTCAAAGCTTGATGCCTGCACTCCCAAATACCACAATGACATGTCCACCAGCTCCACAAGCCTTCACAGCTCATGAGACTCCTCCCCAATAGACAAAGGGCCTTTTTTGACCATGATAGTAAGGACTTCATACAGCACATCAGCGGCAGCCCTGTAAAGAAATCAGTCTTTGTCATATCTTCCGCTCAAAGGAACCTACATCGTCGACAACTCTGCATTGGTATCATAAGCCGGCGCGACCTCAACGATATCCGCACCAATAAAGTTCAACCCGTCAAGACCACGGATAATCGTCCGCAGTTCGCGTGTAGACCACCCGCCAGTCTCTGGCGTGCCGGTAGCCGGTGCGACTGGATTGTATTCTTAGCAACAGAAAAAGTCACAATAGTCACCTCCAGAGAAGACTTACAAGCAGGATCCAAAGTATCAATATCAATAGAAAGATAAACCGGATTGTCAGTTCCGACACGGTCGCGAATCTTCTTGATAATACCGTCCGTTCCTAAAACAAGCATGAGCACAAAACCAAGCCAATCGACAAGATAACATACCAATAACATCGATCTCCCTCGCCTCAACAATCTCAAACCCGCAGTACCCATCATTGTCATAATCAGAAGGCCCAGACAACGTCGTACGAATACCAGCATGAATATTAGTATCATTCCTCAACAATCCTTCCATCGCCGCATGGTAGAAGTATGTGCCGTGATTAATAGCTGCAACCTCACTAGGAGAGCCACCGAAGACCTTCGGTTTCCACGAGTCCCTAATCAAGTCAGTTATTCGCCCATACTGTACTGCTAAGAGTTCTCACAAATGACTATCAAAATGAATCACTGTTACAGGCCCATAGGCCTTATTGATACTTCGCAGCAAGGGCAGTGTGATGGTATGATCACCACCAAGGGTAATAACACGAGGAAGGGTCTTGCCGGCACGTGAAAGACCCGGTTTATTCGCGTCAAGGTATGGCTTGCGCATCAGGATGCTGTTGTGTCCTTCCTCGATCTGCCGGATTGCCCAGGCGTTGTCATATCTATGTGGGGGGTTAGTCTCTTGTCTCTCGATCTCCCTTCGAAAGGTAAACATACGATGTAACAGGAACATCGCCACAATCCAAGATCCGCATATCGCTAGTAAACGGGTTCGCCTGCAAAGGCACATTGTAGCCACCACTGAAGGCCAGTTTTTGTGAGCTTCGTCGTGCCATGTGGAAGCATCTCTGCTTGTTGGAGATGATACGTACTACAGATTGAGGCGGCGAGAACCTTGTCTGATACCGCTGGGTCCGAACCGGGCGCCGGGTCTGTAGGAGGTTCCGGTATCGAAGGGGGCACCTGTTTGGTGGAAGTGTGAGTAAGGGCTTTGTATGATCTTGCTGTAGACCAGCTGGTGTTGACTGACCTAGGAAAGCGATGTCGTATTTCTCGGCGTCGCTAGCCAGGCATGGGTAATAGGGCAGGCGGCCGAAAGTTGAGATTCCTGAGAATACGGAGTCGGCCTTGTTCGTTTAGTGAGATGGCTTCTTTTGAGTTGAGTATGTTATCAAAGGGGTTGTTCACCTGCGTGCCACCATCTCCTGGGAGTGTGTTGTACCAAAGTCCTTGGTGTGGACCAGCAAGCTGGGACTGGCCATGGTCACCATGGGCTGTGGCGAGAGCAGACAGGGCAACCAAGCCGGCGATGGAGACAATCATTGTGATTTCAAGACCCGGGGTGACGTATAGAAGAATTCGAAAGTGCCAAAGTGAATACAAGTCGGTTGACTATGGTGGTAAAACGCAGGGCCTTCCATGATATATGTATGTCATTCCTAAGATATTCTTTACACCCCAGTTTAATTCACTGTATACAGTGCAACAGTCAGCTTGCCATACGATAGTAACCCTCTACCGTTACTGCCCCGATACAGACACGATTGACAAGAACTCGGCAATTCTTACTATCTGCACCCATCAGCTAAACATTGGAGTCAATTTTGAAAATACAATTGCCACCGCTAGGTAGCGTTTATCCCCTCCCGCTCCCAGTAACTTCCCTTTGAGGAATTGATGGCAGGCTAATAACCGGTTGGTGGGGGATGTGGTGTCAAGGCTTGGCCACGACATACATAGAGTATGCAAGGCAAAGCTATTCCATCCCAAAATGGAAGGCCCGGGGAGATGGGAACGGGAGATAAATAGTAGAGTTGGGGAAGATAGGGGATGTATTTCTATTAGTATATGCGATGGCTTATCGGTCGGTCGTCATTGGTGGTTGTCGATCTATAAAAATCCAGCATCTGGTGGATTGCTTGTCCGACAACGGAGGATAATACATATGTAGACTTGTTGGTATAGCATATTGTAACAATATACTAAATGTGATTCTGGTTACAGTAGGACGGTTAAATAACAGTAGGACGGTTATTAAACACGTCTGTGTTGCGAGACTTGGAGTGTAGCGGGAGACGTCGAACAACATTTGAAGGCTTGTACTTCAATGTCAACAATGATTCAATTCAATTCCTATCTAACAAGACCAATTTATGTATGTCTTTACAAATTGAATATACTCTCTTTCAAATCCCATCCTCCAAAGTCTCATGTACATCCATGCGCTGGAAAGCCTTCTGCACCTCAGTATCCCATCGACTGCGCGCAACAATAACCCACTCAAAAACACCAACCAAATACAAAGCAATACACTGTCCAACCCACAGACCCTTAAGCCCCCAACCGTGAAACGCAAGCCAGATTCCCAACGGCAATGCACCACAGTAATAACTCACCAAATTAACCAATGCACCCACATGCTGCCGTCCCATTCCTCTCAGACTTCCCCCACAACTCCCATTAAGCCCATCGGCAATCTGGAAAAGCGCCACATACGGCAGGACCTCAGCTGTGAGACTCACAACACTCGAATCACCATTGAAGATCTTGGCAAATTGGTCTCTCGTGCCAATGAGAACAGCCAGCACAACACCGCCAAAACCATGCTCAGCATGGCAGAGATATGCGCCGCCCGCGCCGCACCGGTATCGTCCCGTTTTCCTAGTAAGTTACCGACGCGACCGGATGTCGCTACCCCAATTCCAAAAGGGATCGTATTGAGAACTTGATCGGCTGTCATAATGACACTCTGAGCAGCGAGTGAGACAGTGCCCAGACGCCCGGCAGCTAAAGCGACGATCTCAAATGCCCACCATTCTGTTCCAACGTGCACAACGCCTAGAAGAGCGAGTCGTGCAAATGTGTGAAGGTTTTGGAATGCCTCGCGAGACCATCCGCCCCAACACTCTGAGCCGTTGATGAAGCGTGCGTAGAGAACTAGCAATGCAAATGAAAGCCAGTAGCAGAGTCCAGTTGCGAGAGGTGCGCCTAAGAGGCCGATCTCAAATGTATAGCAGAATAGGAAGTTGAGACCGGCGTTTAATGGTAATATAATCAGCAGCACGTATGTTCCAGCTCGCATGATTCCTATACAGTGGTCGTGGTTAGGCCTCGTACCCAAATGAATCTCGTACAAACATACCTTGAGCTTGAAGATACTTCTTCATTACCTCAAAATAAATATATCCCAGACCCCCAGGAATCAAACAAGTCAGAAACCTCGCGCTATCATGTGAAAGTTGAGGATCCTGCCCAAGAAACAAAAACACCGGTTCTGAAAAAGCCCACAAGACAGCAACGGGTATATAAAAAAAGACCCAAGACGAAGAAACCCCGCTGTAGCAGGATTCCCAAATCATGTTTATTAGAGCTTCCTGTGAACGAGGAGGAGGCGAGTGTATCCATAGCCGTGGTACCTCCCAAAGCAATCATCCACGCTGTAACCATCGCGAACATCTGCGAGAATGCACTCGCTGCGAGGTTCTCCGGCGATGAGCGACCGATGATCAACACCGATACTGTTTGGAGGCTGTTTTGCAGCGTGTAGGCTAAGATCACAGGAATTGAGTCTTTCAGCAAGATCCAGAACTCGGCGAGTATGAGAGGTCGTGAGAATGGGCTTTCGTTTTCTTCGGAGTCGTTCCATGGTGGCCCATCATCGATAGGCTTAGAGACGAGGGAAGTATATTCATTCGGTTGGTGGTTTGGGCCTCTGTTGCTGGAGGGGGCGGGCATGGTAATTGAATTGCAACAATATGTGCTTTTGTGGTAGATCTGACTTTGCCTTCAATATCTCAGAATTTGGCCGGTTTGGGCAATTTGACGATGTGATCGCTTTTAGAAGTAAGGGCACAGTACGGTGTGATTTTGTCCGCCTGTTAAGCAAGGGATTTGGAAGAAACAAAAACGCTTCCAGTCAGAAAACCGCTTTTGATTTGGAAAGTGCAATTTATTTCAAGGCTATGTATGCTACGCTACGGCCGTGGAGTTTGTATATCAACGAATCTCTCAGTGGTACAGCAAATTCGCCGCCTGTGTATTCAACAATGGATACATAATACATAGCTGGTATGATTGACACAATAAAAGCAATAATTTCCTTGAAGTGTGTATTTTTGCTCCACTGCTAATATCTTCTTGGTCGAGTATCTCAAGTTCAAGTCCGATCTCGGACGCTGGAGAGACTCGGTATTTGGTATACAACAAGTGGGCGTGCTGGAGCCACGTTTATTGGCTTCTAAATTGGAGTATATGGCTTAGAATAGATCGGTCCAGTCATGATCTCCAACAATAGACAAAAATATCGTTTATTGTTATCAATGATAAGAACGGGATCAGTCCTGAAGTCCACGGGTCTTCTCTAGCTGTTGCCCCAAAGCGGAAGTTGACTAGAGAGAAAGATGCTCGTTGTCAATGCGAAAGCGACTTTGATAGCGCCAAAAGGACGGTGTCATGCTAATGACTTGTCCTCCACGGTGATGTTATCGTATACTCCAATTCTGGTCAGACATGTCGCAATTGTGTAACTTGGGATAAATTAGGTGCACATCAGTGCGTCGTGAAACCTTTGAGACTTGGATTTGTTGATAAATGATTTACTTTACGGAGTAGTGAGGGTGGTTATGGTGTTAGCAAATCCATATTGCTAGAGCCCATCCGTTCTTAGCGCGGGGTACCCCAGACATTCCCCCAAGGTAGACACAACAGGTCTACATGGTTTTTAGAATCGAAACATCGGAGAATTAAGTTGTCACTCTGCGGCCAATGTCTAATTGCCTGTCGCCCTTATCTTTACCTCTTATCATGGACTCTAGCCAGTTGATTGGTACATCCGGACGACGTCCTCGCACCCCTGTCACTTTGATAGTGGCGGGCTCTTTGCGGCAACGATAGTCCCGGCACTTACGGAATACCATTCTAAAGGGTCTATGCACACAAAATCCGAAGAAAGAAATGACCAAATACTTCACTGTTTAATTGTATGCCTCATGAATAAAGATGGTATGATTCCGCCGAATAACTATCCGTAGAAAGAAGAAAATGGTAATAGTATACGATGCCAGGGCTTCAATACACAAAGGCTCATTCACTCGACGAAGTAGGCTCAAATGTGCTTTATAGAACCCTATAAACCCTAATTCAGTGCTTATCAGCTAGGCCCTTGCATCAGGAGTCTCTACCCCGGCAGCCAGGCCAGTAGACAGCCGAAGGGCAGTTCCAACATATGCTGAGAGATAATCGCCAGCTTCAGTATATTTGTCCTATATATATTTCAGTCCCAGATCGAGGCGTCAGGAAGGCTCCAACAATCAATATCATACTTATATGCCGGCATTGCCCTCTATACTCTTGGCTAAGCATTCACATAAAAGAGCGTACAAGATGGCATCTTACACAAAAGAAATTGATGATAAACGCGAGGTTGGAGAAACAGACACCAAAAACGACGACTCTGACACAACCCATACCCCTGTGGACCAGGGCACCCAAATTCTCTACAATGCAACAGTCAACAAAAACGGAATCAGACTTCACCCTCAACCGACTGCTGACTCTCTAGATCCATTAAACTGGTCAAGCCTCCAGAAACATGGCATATTATCTATCGTTATGTTTAAGTAGGTCCCAAATCAGCTCCGAGAATCTCTCATTATTTCGCTTCACACTTGCCAGAAATAAAACATCAACCAATCTACATGTCTTGCTGAAATTTTGCTACGCTCTGTTAGATATTTCCTATTCACATACCTCACGACCACCACAGTTCCCTCATTTACGGAGATCCAAGATCAATACTCGATCAACTATTCGCAAGTCAACTGGACAGTAGCCGTGCCGGCATTAGGGTTATCTGTCGGACCACTTATATGGTCATCGCTTGGTGACATCTATGGTCGAAGGGTGGTCTTCTTAGTCGGAACAACCATATCACTGATCTCGACCATCGGCGCTGCGGTAGCTGATACCTATTTGGGATATATGGCTGCTCGCTTCTTCCAAGGATTTGGGGTGAGCCCAGCCTCTATAGTCGGAATGGCAGTTGGTATGTCTCAACCATTTATCTTCGGACAATAACCATATCTGACATTTAGTTGGGCAAAGTTAATGATCTGTTCTTTGATTATGAGCGTGGTCAGAAGCTTGGCTTGTGGGTTCTAGCACTTGATGCTGGTCTGCTTCTAGGCCCTACCTGTAAGTTTGCTCGGATATCTCAGAATACTGATGCGCAATATGCTGAGATATAATACAGTCGGCGGCTTTTTGGACCTCGTGAGTGCCTCGTGGATAAATTGGTTCAACGCAATCCTCTTTGCATTATTGCTACTTCTCGAACTCTTCTTCATGCCAGAGACCCTTTACCCCCGCAACAAGATGCTTCAGCAAATGCCTCGGCTTGATGACAGCGTTGCTCTTCCCAGTGATATTGAAAAGCAAATAAAAGGAGATGACGCGGCCACGTCCATGTCTCCGGCAAAGACCTTATCATCAGAGCTACGCCGGACAAAGAACCTACCTTTCATCAATTGGCGCCCTGTCCCTGGCATGCGCCATCCCAAGCTGTGGGACTCAATCACTCGGTTCGTGTTGACATTTCAATTACCCGCAGTCGTTATCGCAGTTATCGGGTACTGTTTTGCCTGGTATTGGTGGGTTTTATCTGTTATCACAATGATACCGGCAGCTTATGCGACCTACACGCCTCTTATTCAGGGACTGTTGTTCCTCGGACTGTTCCTTGGGACTTTCATCTCGGAGATTGTGTGTTCTGGGCGATTAAGTGACTTCATTGTCGAGAAGTTGTCGAAAAGGAATAGCAATATCCGCGTTCCAGAGATGCGATTGTGGTTGGCGTACCCGGCTATATTGATCAGCACTGGTGCGTTCGACTTTCCAGACGATATATGTTGGGCTCGACTGACAAGAATGTTTACTATAGTTGGGTTGGTAGTCTGGGGAGTTAGTATCGATGAAAACCATCACTGGATGGTAGGCCAGGTGGCATTTTTCCTATGTGAGTTCTATCCTCCGGTATACATAGCATTCGATGCAGAGCTGACATTCCTCCAGTTGCGGCTGGTATCCAGATAGGCAATACTGTAACTACTAGCTACATTGTTGACTGCTACCCATTACAAACTACGAGCGTGGTCACTTTCTACGCCGTATTTCTGAACCTGAGTGCTTTTATCAATCCGGTACGTTGTCCAATCTTTCTTGCTGATGAGGTATCTAATGGATGTTGATACTGATATGATACAGTTTTTCATCGCGTCCTGGCAAGAGTCTTCTGGTTGGACCTGGACCTTCACTACCCAAGGTCTTATTGTACTTGCTGGCGGGTGTGTGGTATTTGGTGTTCTGCATAAATTTGGGGCTTGGATGCGTGCAAAAGCACCGCAGCCTTCATGGGTCAATCCGGAGTTTGATATGGACCCCTACGTGGGACCAACTTAGTGTGTCATTCATGTCAGTCAAACGGACAACTCGCAGCAAGCCCAGGCCTTTTGTCGTTCCGACTACAATGTGTACTATTCACATGTATGAGAGCCCCAGAGAGATACATCTAGATTATGCAAATGAAAGTCTGAGGAATATTAAACGACAGGTGATAATAAAAAGACTTCGACTAATCCAGAATCGCACAAATTCGACCCGTCTTACTGCACAAGAACCTTGACAAACTCCCTCGCCTCACCGTCTTCAACATCGCTCCCTTCGGACTCCACCGGAGTGAAAGTCTTCTCATCCACGACCAAGGCCTCCTTTTCATTCTCCAAATCACCATCCTCCACAAAAACCTTCTTTTTCCCAACCTCAGGATGCTGAACAACTTTTGGCAAAGTAACGTTCAAAATACCATCCTCCAGCTTTGCCGAGATCTGATCAACAATAACAAAAGCTGGGGCAACACGGGTCCCAAGACGAACCTCGCGTTCAAATACACCAACGTGCTGACCCCGCTCTTCCATTACAAGAGCCTGGTGCAGATCCTCATTGACACCGGGCCGGTAAACGACACCCGCCAAATGCAGAACGGACTCATCAGTGTCATAGTCAAGGCTAAGGTCGTTCTTCTTAGCTCCGGGCAGTGAGATATGCACAATATACTTGTCGGGGCAGTCGAAGACGTCAACGGAGGGCGTGAAGTCAACACCTTCTGCAGTGGGCCCGTTCATGGGGAAACCAAGTCCTGCACCGAGCTGGCGCAGGAACTCGAATGGACTGCCGAAAGGAGGCCCGGCATGTTGTCTGCCACGGCCACCGAGGCCTCCTTTGTGGTGATGACCTTGTCCACGGGGGCCAAAATCAAAGGGTCCAGCGTTGTGGTGATGACCGGGGAAGTTGTATGGATAAGTGTAGAGTCCGTGTTCGTGTCCATATCCATGCCCATGGCCCCCGAAGGCGGTGCCTTGGTAGTGGTCATGGCCGTAACTGTGGAAATCATAAGGCCCAGCGTGATGGCCATGGCCATGTTTCCCCTTGCCGCCCTTGCCGCGGAAAGGGCCTGGTCCATGGTGACCGGGACCTCCATGGGCCTTGTTCTTGCACTTTCCGCTATGGCCGTGGCGGCGGTGGTTGTCGGGAGAGTCTGAGTCCGATGCTGATGTTTCATCTTTCCTTATGTTATCGTTGGGTTCTGTGGCTTTGCCTGATTGAGCACCCCGGGTGGTGTTGTCACTCTGTCGGGCGTTATCCCATGCACGACGGCCACGATGACCGTGGTGTCCACGGTGGCCGTGAGGAGCAAAGAAAGGATGGTTCTCTAGATTGCCGTTGACAAAGTCCCAAAACGGATTGGTAGGCTGGTTGAGTTCGTAGATGGAGGCCATCTTGAAATGTTAGATTGATGTAAAATATGTAACTTGCAAGAGAAAAAAAAGATGTTGGGAAGATATGAAAAGTGAGAGAAGAAAGCCAAGAAATGTGGAAAACACTTGATCTGATACACATTCTGCTCTTTATATATAATTAGTTATACACCTAGGCAGCCGTGTTAACCATCATCCTGGAAGTATACGTACCACAGTCCTGCCTAGCCATGTGCATCATCACACCAATTCGCCATCAGGGCTCGGGGCCGAGAATTGGTCCCGATGTAGCAATATCCATGGATATCGCTGATAGCAATGCATTACACCATTATCTCCGAAGCCACGAGAACCTAAAACTCGGAGGGGCGAACAAAGATACATCGATGGGGTTGAAGTATACAACGGAGCTAAAGAGGACCATCCCGATTAGGCAATCTTCCCCTAAATCCGAGATCCTGACTCAGACTAGAGCTGCCCAGGTGCGCCACACAACGCCACACATGATGTGGCATAATTACGCGCTATTTGTTACCGCCTTATCCACCGCCTTAAAAGTGAAGGCAGAATCTCCAGCCAGGATTATGATCTTTGATGCGAACGGACAGATGAGTACGCTTAATCTCGTGCCATTTCCTCGGATACTATCGAGACGTATTCTAATCGGAACAGGTTCGACTCGGGCGTGTTTCCGCAGTGCTGGAGAAGCTAGGCCGTCCAAATCCTCGAACACGATGGCATCCGCGGACCTGCGGAAGACAACGCGAGAGAACAACACGGGACCTTGTTGTAGGCTTCCTGCCTCGAAAACTAGAGCAGCACCAAGCCTCAAGCCGCTAGAATATCGGAAATCCTTGAAATGACTTGTGTACTGCATTTGGATAATTCATGTGATTTTGCCAAGGCCTAGCTCAACCCCATCATACGACACTCCCCTTGAACCCATAATATCTTTCTGTTCTCCCCTCTTCTTCACAAGTTATCTTCAAACCCATTCACAGCTGATAGACGTCTGTCTAAACTATTCAATTCCATGTGAATAGCATGTGCCTGAATATCCCGATCGTCTCCGACGGCACGTGCAGCTCGTTCTCACCGATTGCTCCGAAGGGTTCCGGCTCCACGAGCTTGATAGATGGAGCAGGAACAACAGCTCT
Source organism: Penicillium mononematosum (assembly GCF_028829835.1). Classification (NCBI taxonomy): domain Eukaryota; kingdom Fungi; phylum Ascomycota; class Eurotiomycetes; order Eurotiales; family Aspergillaceae; genus Penicillium; species Penicillium mononematosum. The sequence goes on from NW_026643271.1 coordinate 3,193,227, forward strand.
CAATTCCCAACATATTCACGGGAGCACGAGTATCCGATGGACCATGGATCCTACCAAGTGGGCTAGTCCCAAGATCCGCTCCGGATATCTCCTTTCCTTGTCCTACCGACGATGAAGTCATCGATGTGTCAGCGGAGCAGTAAACCTTATGGGCACCAATGCCGCATTTAGATAGCAAGCGATGGTGCTGAAATGGGTTTGTTTTTAAACATATCACCTTCGATCTACTGACACAACTGAGTTAGTCCTAGATTGTCATGGAAACCCGGCCATTGAGCACGATGCTCCCTCTGGGGCGCCATGCCCTACGCATACGGAATCCCTTACCCTCCGTTGCCCACCGTCTTCATTCTACATACATATCGTCTTCTAGGATTGTCCCGACACTTCACACACCAGGCCGGAGATGTCTTGCAACGCAAGCTCAACAGCCCGCGGCAACCCAGGAGTCTGACGATAAAAGAGAACGAGTCGTCATTCTTGGATCTGGCTGGGGTGGATACACCCTCTCGCGGAGGCTTTCTCCAAAGACCTACGCCCCTCTCATAATGTCACCTCGGTCATATTTTGTCTTCACTCCTCTCCTCACCAACACGGCTAGCGGATCCCTCGATTTCTCGAACATTGTCGAGCCTGTGCGCGATCCGCGCTCCAAAGTCGACTTCATCCAAGGAGCTGCGCGCGGAGTTAACCTGAAAACGAAGACCGTTCTTTGCGAAGCAACAGTCGTCAAGAGCGGTGTCACTGAGTCACCTCGCACACTCGAAGAGCATAGAGGAACCGAGGAAGGCCCGGATACCAGGAATAAGCAGCCGATGCAACCATATCTCCAATGGGAGCAGGGTGAAATGTTCGAAGTACCCTACGATAAGCTTGTCATTGCGGTAGGCGCTGTGAGCCGCACGTTTGGAACACCTGGGGTGCGGGAGAATGCGATGTTCTTCAAAGATATCGGGGACGCGAAAAGGGTCAAGCGGCGCGTGCGAGAATGCTTCGAGCTCGCCGTTCTGCCGTTTACAACCCCAGAGATGCGAAAGTGGCTGCTGAGCTTCGCTATTGTCGGAGCTGGTCCAACCGGTATTGAGCTTGCGGCCTCGCTGCGCGACTTCATCTACTCCGATCTGATGGCGCTATATCCGAGTCTGAACGGAATCCCGAAGATCACATTGTACGATGTTGCGCCCAAGGTGCTTTCGATGTTCGACGAGTCGCTTTCACGCTATGCGATGGAGACTATGAAGCGTGAGGGTGTTGATATCAAGACCTCCCACCATGTCAAAAGTTTGCGCTGGGGCGCGCCTGGTGCACCTCCGCCATACCATATGGATCCCAAGCGCTGTCTGACTCTTACAACCGAAGAAGATGGCGAACTGGGCGTTGGAATGTGTGTCTGGGTAACGGGCAATGCCATGCCCAAGTTCATCACCGAATCGCTTGATTCAGTCGACGAATTCCCCACAGACTCAGTCCATAGCGTCGAGGGCTCATCACCTGCACCAGCAGATGCCGAAAAAGCATCGTGGAAATTCAAGAAGGCTCCCAAAAACGGCCCCCTTCTTGTCGACGGCTATCTGCGCGTACAGCTGCAAAACGAGAAAGGCCAGACCGCTGTCCTCCGGGACGTGTTCGCGTTGGGTGACAATGCCATGCCGGAGAAGGGTGCTCCCCCTGCAACGGCACAGGCGACGAGCCAAGAAGCGAAGTGGCTAGCTGATCGTTTGAACAAAAATGACGTCGGCAAGACTCCGCCGTTCTCTTTCCGTGACCTTGGGACGATGGCGTACATCGGTGACGAACGCGCATTGATGCAAATCCCCCACGACGGTGACCGTGGTGCGAGCAACTTCCTGCCAGAAGGTATCAAGGGACGTACTGCGTCACTCATTTGGAAGACGGCGTACATCAGTATGTCCATCAGCTGGCGCAACAAACTGCGTGTGGCTTTCAGGTGGATGTTGAATAGGTTCTTTGGTCGGGATATTTCGCGGTTTTAAAGATGATCTGGACAGAGATTATGTCTTAATATTGTCTAGGCAGAATGCATGCGAAAATCAGAAATTTAAGTTCTAACCTTGGAAGTCTAGCGCATTTTACATAGACTGGGTGACTACCTAGGTGACATCCCCATGTATTCCGTGGGTTTATCAAGTGGCTATGGAGACCAAGCGCTCAGCCAACTTCAAGAACTCACACGAGAAAGCCCGGTTTGATTTGGTTGCGAACCTACTAGACCTCAACAGTGTTGATATCTGTGAGCAGGTCAAGCACCGAGTTGCTACGGTACCCTCTCCCTACACTGTCTCATGGGCTACGGGAGATGGTAGTCCAGAGGGTTGGGGAGAGGAAGAAGAGAAGAGGAAGAGGGGTGGGAGGCCTTTTATACCCCGCGTACCTTCCTAAGACGGACACTTCTCCAACGCACCTTCCCTGGCCACCAATGTCATGTTACCTGGGTACTTCCTTCCTTTCAAATGTCATGCAAAATAAGGATTTCACTTTCATTGATCAATGTTATTTATTTCAAGAGTCGATGAAGAACCTAGGAAATCCGTGCCAACTACCTTATATCTAAAGCTCAAGTAAATCTATATCCCAGTTAGTACGACAGCCCAGAAACCAGAGAATGAGATACATACCTCATAACATAAGGACAGATGCTCAGCCCACCAGAAGAAGTCCAAATAGCCTGCTCACGGACCGGCGTACCAGTCCGAGCAGCATTGATCATCAACTTATCATTGATAAAGATACCAACATGAACAACGTCGTTCTCGCAATCACCACCAGTAGCCCAGAACAAGAGATCACCAGCCTTCGCCTCTGCACGGGGATACCGCTTGCCCAAGTTGGAGTGATACTGGTCCTGCGAGACACGGGGAATAGTCTTGTCCATTGCCTGGCAGATAGCATACTGCGTCAGACCGGAGCAGTCAAAGCCGCCGCCAGAAGGACCTTTGCAACCACCTCCGCCCCAGACGTATGGGAGGCCCTTCTCCTTCTGGGCTGCAGCGACGATGGCCTCTCCGGTGCCAGTGCTGCCTCCACTGTCGTCTCCGCCACCGCTGCATTTGGTCGTCACGTAGTTGCTGGTGCCGGTTTGCACGTAGTAGTCGGCTACATAGCAGCCGTCGGATGTCTTGTCCCAGAGGTTGTCGCCGAAGATGGATTCTCCCGCGGTTTGGCAGGTGACCGTGACATCCTGGGCCTTTTTGTATGATTTGACGACCGCATGGTTCGTCCCAGGACCGGAGCGGCAGTTGACGCTGTCGCCGGTGATGGGGTAGGCGCTGACCGCTGTTATGGCGGTCGTGAGGGAGAATGCGGCGAGGGAAATGAAATGCATGATGTGATGCAAAGTTCTTGTTTCCCGTGGTTTGGAAGAACTGAGTTGAAGAAGCTGCATCCGAATAGCGATGGACATCAAAGCATTTATAGAGAACCATTCACACTATGCTACGAAGGCATCTATACCCATTTACTTACTCTTCGTGTTTAACGAGCTGATCGTCGATCCGTATTGTTCTTGCAGCAGGAACCGAGTCTTCACTCGTATTCTAGGCTCTGATCGTCGATGTGAAACTCGCGTTATAAGACCCCAACGAACCAAGATCTTTAATATTGTTTATAAAAATAACAACCTCAAGAGATCAACTAGGCACTAGCTGGAGATTTTGTTGATCCTTTCTCGTAAGTTCGTGTTCCTGAGTCTATACTTCCATAGAGGCCACTAACAACACGAGGAACACGAGAAGTACTATTTATAGCGCATGCAACCATATTTTAGCCCGTAAATCGTAACGAGAAGACATACATACAATCTGTATATGACATAGTGTATTTGTGATTGAGTTTGGGAATGGGATGCTATATGCCCATCTAGCCACCATAGAAAAGAAGCTAAGACTAAATAATCCCCAATGAGGGGGTAGAAGCAGGAATGAATGCAATAGATGATAAAAATACATATATACAGTCAATGCGACCGTGGCAGTAAGCATATTCTCACAATATATGTAGTGGTGAGGGCTCGGGGTAGAATGATCATCCAGAGATTCTTTCGTGTGCCTTGTGAACAATCCACCAGGTCCACTGTTGCCGGTGCAATGCCCTCCATCCGAAATTCTTAGCCAAATCATTGTAGGTGAACGATCGACATTCCACATTGTAATAAAATCTCATCAGGCATTATCTCGCGAGAACAGCCTTTGAGTGTTGAGGGGAGAAAAGTCTCGCACATGCTAGGGTCTTCACGTTGACAATTCAGCAGGCGGGGACTTCCGGCCAGATGGCACTGGTAGCTCTGAAATGCTTTGACCACTCAGCTCTGTGATCCGATTACTATCACTCAGCTCCGATATAGGGGCTGGGGAAGGTTGAATAGATTGGCTGTCTTGAGGGTCCTCCTGCTTCTTTCGGCGACGGAATAAACACCAGGCCAGCCCAATCAAAATGACGACGCCGGCTATACCACCAACCACACCACCTGCGATTGCCCCAACGTTCGATTGAGAAGAACCAGTATTCCCGTTGTTCGAGGAGGTGGAAGTTGCGATAGTTGCCCCTGACGTCGACGAGGAGAGTGTTGTAGCCGTAGCAGTATCTGTGACACGGCGGGTCAGATTGAGAGAAAAGACAATGATACACCTTGTCCAGTGTTTGGAACTTTGACGAGCATCAGGGCCGAGGCTTACCCGAGCTTGTAGACGCAGGTAGAGTATATGGGACAGCCTTTCTCATTGTCGTCACTTTCACACCGAGCCCGTCCACTTTTTCTGCTTTTACGCAGCCCGCATACTGCCTCTCAGATGTATAAATCCCCAGGGTATCATTTGTGCAGCAGAAATAACCCCCAGTCTGATCGGTAAAGTAAAGATCTGCTGTAGGGTCTGCACAACGCTCTTTTTCATCTAACCGGTCGCTGCAATCCTCCTTCGTTGGGCAGCACATCCCCGGGGTTTTTTGTCCGACAGGGCATTCGGTATTTCCAGGACAACATCTTATAAATGAGACAGAGGATGTGTTCCAGGTGGGACCGCAATCCATTTCGCCGTCCGCACATGTGAAGTTTCGGCGTAGGGAGTAGCCCATGAGATATTCATTGTCTGTGGACATTTTAACCAAATATTTATGCGAGGCCACATGAAAGTGAATGGCAAATAGGGGAATAAGTTGCTTGCCGGCGTCACAGCAGGGAATGAGGGCGTCTTAAAGTGACTGGCAATCTCCGGATCAATGCGTAAGACCAAATTTACCGTGCCGTGGGGGCCAAACTAGCGGCTCACATTTCCATCAAGGAGGGGAAGGAAAGAAATCCTCTAATCAGGCAAGCATCAAGAGATTCTCTAAAATATGTACATATGGCCGTTTTTTAGCTACGCGTAACAAGATTATCTTCGAACGGAATGGCCAAGTTGTTGTCGTCAAAACCCCTTTTCCCCTTTTTCCCGCAATTAATGATATCTGAATGCCTGATTTTGGCCTGGGCACTGGACACACTGGACCCTGAACGCTAACCTCACCTTCGTATCCAGTTGAGGTCCCTAGCCAACTACATCCATCCACTTACCACGCTGTAGGAACCATGCCCTGGAATCCACATCCACCCAGCATCTTTCATGATGAATCATGGTCTACACCATGGCGTTCATCTGAATTTCCACCCGAAGAAACCCTCCTTGAGCGACGTAACCGACAACATGCAAAACCAGAGTGGAAGTCTGTACCAGCATTTCTGAACTATCAATCTAGCCATTCTGGAGGGTGGCCATGGGGCTGGGCCATTTATCGTACCTCCTATGCTAAAACATCCGATGAAGACTGGGCTAGAGCCATTGAAAAGCTCGACCAGGCCTGTATGGCTGACCTGGAATTTTTCGAGCGCAATTGGTCCCAAACTGGGGCCACGTGCGTTAAAATGATCCGTGAAGGCTACCGGAATGTGATCTTTGAAGATCCCACCTTGGAGGGGGCATCCGAAGCCGTGATTCAACGTCGACATCAAAAATGGGTCGAAGACCATGGCCTCTACGTGTGCAGTGCCGTTCCTCGCCTCAACTACCCTCTCTTGTTGGATGAGCGCTGTGTGCGGTCGATTCTAGCTAGCTCGGAGCCGAGGCGACCACCTGCTTTGCAATCTGAATCATACCCGCATGCTACAGATGGGCCTGGAGTAACGGTCGGTTATGTCAACGTCATTGATGGTGATTTTGTCCTTGAAAACTGGGAAGAGGAATACGGAGAGTTCTACCGCGGATTGGTACGGGTTCACCTGGATTGTTTATTTTGCTTCGCTTTCTATTGTGAAAACCTGATGGATGACCAGGATTGGGGCTCCTGGGGTATGGATACCCCTACTTTTGTGCAATATACGGATGGCCGTTCATGTGAGCTCGAACGGAGGGAATTGTTTCTTTCTTCTCCAGATCGGAGTCTGGAGAGGACAGTGAGTGTCACCGAGCTTGAATACGAAGCGCACCGGTAATTGGTATCCAGACACGTAGGATTGAGTACTAGGCAATGTGGCGGCCTCTTCCTGATACTAGGATGGCCAAAATGAGCTCATGGTTACTAACATTGACATCCTATTATCATCGTTGCTCGAAATCGAAGTCCCAAGAAGCATGTCAGATAATTTTGCTGTAGACCTGGGTTAATCCCAGCCGAAATACATGATGGTTACATTGCTTCTGATAGTTTAATGAACTATCTCCAAATCGAGACCATGTTGAGCTATTTCTAAAAAATAGAGCACTCGAGCAAGATTTCAATATCAGTACAGTACATCCTTTTTTTCCGCAAAATTTCCTTAGATCATTGTGGATTATCTCAGGGATACATGTAGGCAGAGTATGGGGTTGAAAATGAGGGGTAAAATATTCAGAATGATAGGATACCCAAAACGAGATAATAAGACTGGACACATTGGAAATACCAACATTGATTGTCAGACAAGATCTTAAGCCCTCATAGTGAATGTAGAGATACACACTCTACTATTTCTAATTTGCCTGGGTAGGTGCATTCCGTGATACCCCATTTTGCCAGGAGGCAAAAAGCGGGGAGAAAAGTATTAAAGACCGGACATTCTCAGCATCAAACATCCAGCGCTCCTCCAAAAGTCAACCAGCTGTATTGATTTAAACTTCATCATCGTTATCACCTTCTTCATCTCCAACTCCCAGCGTGAAAATGTCAACATCCCAAATCTACCCAGTCTACAAAGTGAAACTGAAACTAGCAATCCAAGACCCAGACATGCCATCACCCCGATACCACACCATCCTCTTCGTCCAAACGAACACCCAAGGTCCAGGTAGCGGCATCAAGCACCACGTCACAGGCGATATTGTCACAGGCATGCACTACGAGCCAGCAGAATACAACGACCCAGAAACAGACGAGAATTTCTTCTCAAAGGAACTCATCGGACACACCAGAGCCCTCAACTATCCCAAGAATTGGAACGATATTCTCAAGTCCATCCCGGCGCCACCGAAGCAGAAGGCTTTCAACAAAGTGACGATGAAGACGGAGCCCATCAAGAGTTGGGATCCTGTGACATTTTACGAGCCTGGAGAGCCTCGTCGGCCGTTGATTAAATGCACAGAGTGGATTGAGGATCAGGCTATTCCGACTTTGATTAATGCGGGCTTGATTCAATGGAGGCATGAGCGCATAGCTGGTGCTTGAGGTCGGAAAGATTAGTCTCGATGCAGCTGTTTCAAACAAGGGAATATTTTCTATGTAGCCCTTCTGATTTTGGTATCTTCCTTGCTCCATTTCAGTAACAAGTTCAAAGTAGCGTCCTTCTAGTCTCTTCAATTTATGCACATGCCACAAAACTGGATATTATGAAGAGCAATATCGAGTAGTCTGTAGTTGTACAAGCTGACGCACGCCTTACAGTCTCGGTAGATAGTTGGCAATATACATTCGAACCAAAGCCTAAGTGACTTCTGATAGACAATATCGCCGCATTGTGGGAATTATATGCTGGCTTGTGTGACCTCCCCAATCAGTTATCAGATGGTGCTTGATCGATACATCTGGCCATGTACGGTTACCCAGGTAACTTCCGCTGTGGGTCCCTCTAGTGCGGCTCTTGATGTATAGACCGGGCATTGTCCCGAACCTTTCCTTACAACCATTGTAGCGCCATGTACACACTTGACACAAAGTATAGGTTCTATGTAAGAGAAAAAGCTGGCAAACGAAGCCGATAATCGAATACTACCTATGTATCTAGAGGCGTACTAGGTAGGACAACACGTTCTAACAGAAAACGCTACCGTGCTACCCCAAAGCCTCAGATATTTTAATCGAATATTCCTTCTGTATACCGCACTACATTAATACATGAGTTCCCAGAGTATACTTCCAACATGGACCCCTTCTCAATCCTAAATCAACTTGCCTCCACAGCAAACGCATTCAAAGAAAATGAACCCGGTTCACGAGAAGCACTCATCGCACAAAGCCACGCGCTCGTGTCCGCACTCGAAATCCCCAGCGAATTCATCCAGCGCACCTTTTGGGCAGAGGTAAGAAGACCAGTTCGAATTCCATACAGCCTCCAATAGCCCAATAAGGAAGCTCACAATATCCCGACTTAAACCATAGCCCGCCCAGTCCGCAGTAATCCGACTCGCCGTAGACGTGCGCCTATTCCAACACCTTAAAGAAGCAACCCCAACAGGCCTCAGCCCTGTTGCTCTGTCTGAGAAAACAGGCGTGGACGTCGACCTCCTGACCCGTCTAGCACGTCATTTAGTCGCCATGAACGTGCTCGCCTTTCATTCAGGTGCGTTCCACGGAACAGCGCTGAGCAACGGTCTCGTCGAGGAACGATACCAACATAGTATCTTATTCTGCTATGACGCCACGCGGAAATCGTTCAACGGACTCCCGGCTTACTTCAAGGAAAACGCATACCGGTCCCTGACGCTGGGCGGCAGGGATGGACCCTTTCAGGAGGCACATGGGACGGGTTTGCCGTTCTTTGAATGGGCTGTTGCGACGCCGCCGCAGCTGCAGCATTTTAATTCGTTTATGAGTGCATACCGCGCTGGGAAGGCGAATTGGTTTGAGGAGGGCTTTTATCCTGTTTACCAACAGCTGGTTTGCGGGTTTGATGCGGAGGTTAGCGAGAGTTTGCTGGTTGATGTTGGCGGTGGCCGGGGTCATGATGTTGCTGCTTTTGTGGCGCTCTATAGAAGTCTGCCTGGGAAGGTTGTGCTTCAGGATCGTGAGTCTGTTGTTGCGAGTATTCTGGAATGTGCCGAGGGGAGGTCGTTTGAGGTACAAGCTTATGACTTCTTTACGCCGCAGCCTGTGAAGGGGGCGAGGGCTTATTGCTTTCATTCTGTTTTGCATGACTGGTGTGATGAAGATGTTGTGCGGATTTTGAAGAATCTGGTGCCTGCTTTGGTTAGGGGTTATTCACGTGTTCTCTTTAATGAGATTGTTATTAGCGAGGAGAAGCCGACGCTGGCGGCCACGAGTATGGATATGATGATGTTGGCGCATTTCTTAGCGAGGGAGAGAACGGAGGTTGAATGGAGGGAGATTCTGAAGAGAGTTGGGCTGAGGGTTGTTAAGATTTACACTTATCCTGGTGTTGCAGAGAGTTTGATTGAGGCTGAGCTGGCTTAATTGATCTTTTATTGCCTTCTAAGGTACCTTTGTAATCCTGGGGGGGTTAGCCGTCCTGTATAAGACTTTCCAGTCTTTCACAGGTGGAGTCTGATATGTCCGTCTCTAACGTATCTTTGTAGCGTTGAAAACGATGTCGCTGTGGTCGTCTGCATTCGAACTTTGTTGCCTTTGCTCTGAAAAAGAGACCGAGCGAAGCCTCCGTTTCTAAAACGACCTGCAACTAACATTACCCTCTTCGCCAGGGACTCTGTCTGGTAAAATTAATTAAAATAATACGTTACCCAAATAGATAATTGTGAGTGCGAGGTATCCTGGACGGGGGAGATCAGTGCGGACAGCGATGAGAAAACTGGAGTTAACAGTCAGATATGTAGGAATTTAGTGACATTCCAGTTTATTTCCTTTTCCTTTGAAGTGAGCAGCTGGCCTTGCATCATCGTAGAACATAAGAATATAAAAATAGCATCAAATCACCCATCCGGTCACAACGCTATTCAATGACTTCCCGTTAAATAGCCATATTGGCACAAGTGAAGGCAGGCGTAATAGGGCCCGAGTAATCAGCAATGATGGCCTCGACGGCTGCATACAAGCCAGGACCCAACAAGAACAGCCCAACGACCATGATGAAAGCATTGAGCGCAGTCATAGCAGTCTGTCTCCGATTCTTGGAAAGGAATCCTCGGTTTAGCTGCCAGTATGCGACGGCGAAATAAATGAACCCGAAGATCGAATCAAAGGCCACGCTGAGCAGGGAGAGGAAATCACCCATGCTGGGAATGATCTCCGCGAAAACGAACCAGAGTATCCAGATCCCGACCATGATTGCCCCCCCACACACTCCATCCAATCACGGTGTGACTGTGCGAGTGTCGGGACTTGCCGAGGATGCGTGTATAGATGAATTTCCCGGTTACGTTGGCGTAGATTACGCCAATGACAAGGGTAGGGATGATCACGAAGCCGAAAGATGCTTTCTTGTATGAGACCACTCCTAGACTGCCGAAGGCTGGGGCGGTAGCATATTGGCCTAGATAGCGGAATCCAATGGCGAAAGGGACGATAAATAGGATGGCGGATATCGCGGCGAGAACAGCCAATGCCTTAGGGAAATCTTGTGGCCTTTCCATCTCTGAGATGAAAGTCGGGAACAGAATTTGGGGGACCCAAAGAAAGGTAATGTTCATCACAGCGTTCATACAGTCAACCCATGTGGTGCCTGGTCGAGGGAAGGCGTAGGTCTTCACGGGTCCTTCTGTCGGGTAGTCGCCCTTGGGTCCGTAGAAAGGGGCGTCTTCGATACCGGCAAAAACGAGGAAAAGAATGATTGCGATAGCCATACAGGCGGCTGCGGAATGGTCTGCTGGGTCCAGTTGAGAGCTGTGGGGGATTTATCGACTCACATGAGAACATTGACATGAAGCTAACATGATGCAAGGTCCGGGGCATGGACATAACGATTCCCATAATGGCCACAATTACTGAGAAAACCGCAGTGCACAATGAGTGGTCTGAGAGGGTATTCAACACTTTAGCGCCTGTCAAGACGTGAAATCCGACAAGAAGAATATTGTTCGCAAGCACCATAAATGCGGAGAAGACGTAGGCAGCTTTGCTCTGCCCAAACACATGGTATCCAAAGTCACCTGTCGGTGATTAAACCGTTAGTTCTATTGCATATAGAGATCGGGATATTTGGACCGGCGGAGACTCACAGATATCCATGATATGAGGATGCTTCATAACATACTTGTGCATCGTGATCGAGGTGACCCAGAAGAGGAGTCCGCAAAGGACCATAGTAATGATACCCGGAACCCAACCGAGGACACTGAAGATAATATTCCTGTCAGCTTCATTGAAAATCGTTATTTGAATGAGATGGTTACTCACGAGAGAGACCACGACTGTGCCATGATGGCCAAACAGACCTGCTCGCCGGCAAGCAAACAGGCCGTCTTCTGCCACGACATAGTCCGAAGCTTGATATCATGTTCGTGGTCTGGACGAAAGGAATGTCAGGTTACTCCGACATATAACGCGCAATTCGTACCTGCGGCGACCAGAGCAGTGATGGTCTCGAATGAGTCTGTTCCATCAGTCTCGGTGCCGAGGACGTAGCCCGGTTCCTTCTTGTCCCTGCACATGTTGGGTAATATGATGAAGGTGATGGGTAAGAAGGAAAGTTTACTTACGTAGGCAGGATCGGCGGATAAGTGTAAAACAAATGAGAGACCCGTGGACAAATCATACATCGATCTCAAGTCCCTTTTTCCCTTTCTTTTCCTGCTTATTTATTTGGTTCTCTCTTTTTTTTCCTCCTCTTTTTGCCCTTAGTGACGCCAGTCTAGCGAAGGCAAAAGCGCGACTATGGCGCCATAATAAGAGCATCGCGATATGGGCTTTAGTCTTGTAGTCTTGTCAAGGCTTAGCTGCATTGCTTACCGGCCATTCTATGGCCAATTTAATCTGTATCTCTCGTTTTCTGATTGGTTCAAATTGTACGGACCCGTCCAAAACACCCGTGGACATATCAAGTCGACAAATCCTTTCAATATGGCTTGCCACATGTCTTATATATTCACTTATAACAAGGTTTTCGTATGATGTTGGCCCCTCAATTATGACTATTTCCAAAAATCGATCACTTTACTGTGGACAGATACGTCAAAGTAACTACAGCTTCGCACTGGTTGAGCTCCCGTGTCCTTGCACAGCGCGATCAACAATCTCCATTGCCCGGAAAAGCTGATAATCGTGCTGTTTAGGAGTGACAACCTGCACACTGAGAGGTGATCCGAGGTACACCCGGCGGTCAACCGTCTTCTCATCCCCTGCGAATCGAAGCAAATTAGCGAAAGAACAACGGTATATCAAGTGCTGATATCGAAACTTACACAGCTGCCGATTAGCCTTATCCCAGCTTCCCAATACCGGTGCATCCATTGCCCGTCCGATCTCGAGATCTGTTTCCGCAAACGAGCGGACAGGAACCGAGCCAGCCGGGTAGTCTAGCAGCACAAAGGTCGAGGTGTACCCAACGGCATTGTAGCGGTCGATCTCCGGGACCGGGTGAGGCGCTACAGGGCAAATTATGGCATCGACACGTCGGGCGACAGACGAAGCCTGTGATGACAACGTCCACATCTTCATCATCTCCTTCTCGATCTCAGCACGCTGGGCCTGCAGCGTCGCCAATTGAACCACCGTCAAGTCCATGCCACGCTTCATTCGGCCTTGTAGCCACGGAATGAGGTCCTCGCCCATGCTCTCGATAAGGTCAAGCATGTGGGACCCATCGTCGATGCCCATCAGCCGGCCAGCGAGGGCTTGGCATTTAGGTAGAACCGGTGGAAGTGGGATATCAACGACCTCAATGCCTGGAGTACGACGGAGGCTATTGGCGACTTCGTCCAAAATCCGAGCGATCGGAGGTAGGGGTGTAACCAGACCATCTGTCTTAAGAACACCAATAGTAAAATTGTGCGGTGGAGCGAGAGCAAGCGGTATTGATTGTGACGACCATGAGCCCGGAATGCAATCTTCGCCGAACAGCTCCGCGCGAGGGACGATCTCCGCCATGATGGCGTTGATATCCGCAACAGAGCGAGCCAACGGACCAGCCACTGCTTGCAACCCTATCCGGCCCTTACCTTCGATCTGGCCGCTCTCTTGCCCTCCATATGGCACGCGTCCGTTACTCGGCTTGAACCCGTAGATACCCTGGCACATAGCTGGTACTCGGATACTACCACCAATATCCGTGCCGAAGCCGACCATGGACCCGCGCATGGCGATCAACACGCCCTCCCCACCAGTGCTGCCACCTGCAGTCCATTTACGGTTGAGAGGGTTCAGCGTGCGCCCAAAAAGGTGGTTGCAGCTGTCCAATGTTGCGAGTGTTTGTGGTATGTTTGTCTTGGCGATCACTACCGCGCCCAAAGACTCCAGCAGGTCTACTAGCGGGGCATTCGCTTTTGCAGGCTTGAATGCCAGGGCAGACAATCCGATACTTGAGTCCACGCCTTTTATATTAAATGTGTCCTTCACTGACACCGGAAGACCATGTAAGGGGCCTATCGGGGTGCCTGTGCGGTGGAGGTGATCGTCCAGCTTCCGGGCTCGTTGCAAGGCGCGGTCGAAGAGGGGTTCGGTTAGACAGCGAGTAAGTTGTTGGGCAATGGCTGCTCTCTGTAATAATCCATAAATATTAGCCCCATGATCGGAGACAATCAGCCAACATGCGAGCGCACCTTGCAAAACCCGCGCACCACGTCCTCGGCCTTCAACCGACTCTGTGCCATCTCCGCCACAAGACCTCGCACGTCGTATTTCTCTGTTATTTCCAATTCTTTGGAAGTAAGTAGGCCACATGTCCGTGGAATATCCATCACCCCGACTCGTTGGTAACTTTTTGGGCCAACAGTTATCGACTGGGAGATCGAGAGCATCCCCTCAGGAATGAGGTGTGCGGGCAGCCGCCATTCAGAAGGGATAGCTGCAGCAAGCTCAGCTTGCTTGCGCTGGGCAACTGCCACATAACGGGGTTCCTGAGAGGCCATGGCGGATGTGTTAAGGGAAAGTCATCGAGGTGGAGAGAGGTGGTTTTTAATGCGGGGAGTGTGGAGAAAAGCCGCCTCGGCCCAAATGTTGGGGTATGTGGTTACCCGAGGTCCCCCTTTGCTGGCTGATCGGGAAGGGTACATTTTGAAACTCTATACATCCATGGGTGCATCCACCTCCAGGGCTGTTGAGCGATGTCTCTTTTTGGCTAGTCGAGCTCTAAAATTCGCTAATCGGGTTAGACGACACCTACCTAGGTATCTTAGACCTTTATCAGGCCCTGTGACGGATTAGGAGGCAAAGTTTTGTAAAGGATTCTAGCCTCAAGTTTATGATGGGGTTGATATTCATTCGAACGTCGACCAGGTTAGCATTTTGACATTTATTCGTAGGAATATGCTTTGTTAATAACATGAATAGAAAGCCTAGAGTCTCCCCTTAATCACAGCTCCACCATCTGTCGCAATGACCGCTCCATTCAGATGACTCGAAGCTCTAGAACCGAGGAAGACCACCAAGCCAGCAATATCCTCAGGCTTTCCAAGGCGACCATTCGGTGAGAACTCCTCAAGATGTTTCATACCACCTTTTGCCTCAATAAGTCCAGTAGCCATCTTCGAGGGGTAGAATCCGGGTGCAATAGCATTGGTTAAGACATGACGTGGCCCCAGTTCAACGGCCAAGTTCTTCGCCAGATGGATAGCAGCCGCCTTGGAAGCGGAGTAAGAAGGTGTTGCGTTCTCGCCAACTGCGCCAATCCCAATACCTGCCACAGAGGCGGTGATAATGACGCGGGATGGATCTGCGAGGGTTGCCTTTGCTGTGAGGAGAGGGGTGAACCTGGTTCGATGTTAGAATCGCGCTTTATCCCTGGTTTCAGCTAGGCCAATAACATACTTCTGGATCGTGTAGAACACACTCTTCACATTCAAATCCATAACCTTCGAGAACATCTTCTCGGGGTGGGTGTCGAACTTCTCGCCCCATGTTGCGCCGGCATTGGCGAAGAGAATATCAACACGGTCTGTGGTCTTGGCTACCTCAGCGACAAGTCGGTCTAGCTCTTTCATGTCGGAGCTGTCGGCCGGCACAGAGATGGCCTGTGCGCCGGGCCTCTTGTTGGGGATGGCATTGAGAGCTGCGACTGCTTCATCGCAGGCCGCCTTCTTGCGGGAGGTAATGTAGACTTTGGAGCAGCCGGCTTGAAGGAGACTGCAAAGATGTGAGAATACATATGTATGGTATTGGCAGATATTCCAACAAAGCGTTAGAAATATACGTACCCCGAGGCTGCATGTAGTCCTAGTCCCCGGGAACCGCCTGTTACCACAGCGACCTTGCCCTCAAGGGAGAAGATGCTGGAGAAGTTGGAGAGTTTGACTTGCTCTTCGGCGGACATTATGAAGGTAATTAGAATTCAATTATGCTAAAAGGGAGAATTGAGGGAAAAGGGGATTTTGTTCTTCAGACTAGCTATTTGTATTTGTACATGCCGAAATGACCGAGGCCCGTTGATTCTCCCCGACCCCGCTTGGCCCTGGGGAGCCTTGGAAACCTGCGGGGATTAATAATCTACACATAACGGGGCCTTGGAAATTCTACCTTCAATGTCTATAAGCGATGGATGTCTTAAAATTTAAATTGTTAATTATCTCGTTGTCATTACTTCGGTTGATCACTAGAACGCCTAAAAGACACTGCAGTAAGAACCTCACGGAATCATACCATAATAGAGATCTGGGAAATTGGGATACGATGTACTAAGACTTGGGGGGAAAAGAAAAGAAAAAACGGCAGGGAGAAGAGAAGAGAACAGGGTGGAGGAGGGAGCTGATCTCACTATCTTCTGTCCCATGCGTGACCTGCAAAAACAGACCAACAAGAACTGAGTCGTGAAGATAGCCGAGAAGTGACAGGAGTTGAGTGCGAGTCCTGTTAGCCAAGGAAAGAGAGAGTGTCTGAGTGAAAGGCAAGACATAAAAGGAAGTGACGTATATATGGTTAGCTTGCTGATGCCTGTGTAGTATTCCAAGGCTGGTCTTTCTCTCTCTCTCTTAGCTCTTAATCCTTCCTGCAAGTTGCCAAATTCTCTCTATCAATTTCAACTCAAAAAAAAAAAATCCATTTCAGAAGATGGATTTTACAGACGAAGGTTGGCAGGTGTCTCTGATTGTTAATGTGTTAGTTCTCGTTGTTACTACTTCGATACAAGTATGGGTCGGGTCACGGATCTCTGCGATGTCAATGCGTGATCAAGTGTTGTGGTTGTGGACGTCTCAGGGAACTCGAACTCTAACAAGGGCCACTGGCCCTAAAACGAAACGAGAGCACTCCGTTGCTAGGACAGAATCCGCCCCGCCTATACTAGAACGAGCTCCCTTCATCGCTGAAACTGAACCCGAACCCGTTAGGAAGACCTCCACCTACGCCTTGAGAGGAAATGGCTACTTGCGAACTCGGTTTTATTCACACCTAGACCTAGCCGAAGGCGATCGGTTTGTGCGGCCTACCCGATCCTATACTCGATCAAATCGGACTTTTGATCAAATGTCAACTTGTCCTGGCTTTTTTTTATCTCGGGACACGGCGATAAGTATAGGTTTGGGGTCGCTATTTGTGGCGAAGGCTCGGCTGAAAACGCCCCAAGGCTAACTCGGGGGAAGTTTAACTCTGCAATTCGAACAAGTGTGGACTTGAGCCTGGTCATGTCGTGGTGTTATCCTGATGGGGTTCTTAAGCCAATGGTCGTCATTGTTCCCTGCAAAAAAGCTCAACATCTCTGGCGCGAAAACTTCATCTCTGGGAAAGTCTGTCCACTCCAGAACCAACCGGGATCCTGCGAAGAATCGACCACGAAACGAGAGGCAACATTCCAGCCGCCTCGAAACAAAACCGTGCTTAGTGTTGGTTCAGAGGATAGGCCGGTGGCTACCGATTACAGTCGCAAGAAAGACAGATATTCGCTTACACACGGGGGGGAGCATTGTTATAGACATACAATCCATTTCGCGCATGTTTAGCGAAGAAGACCCGAGGCATTGTGAGTGGGAATTCGCGTTTTTGGCCTACTACGACATTTTCCATACATGCGGGTTACTCACTTGCGATCTTCGGGTACCTGAGGCGCTTTTTCTATGACCTCTGCGGATACAGACTATGCGTGTCTGGTGCTCCCGTTGTCCGCCAGCAGCTTCTACTTCGGCGTTAAGTTGCGGAACCTCTTCACAGAGATAGCTCTGTTGTCCAGAGAATCTTTTGAAGTGACTTTGTTTTCTTCGAGGTTCGTTTTGATGGTTCCACATCTTCCTGGCGTGTCCTTCGCTGCATGACATCCGTATCTCCACTTGTAAAATATTGATTCTTGCAATACGTACTTGTCAAATTTCACACTATTTCCGTCTGATAGAGTCAATGCTGGGTGGGTTTCCAGGGCCGCTGTGGGTATAAAAAGCCAGTTTCCCCGGCTCATTTCCCCGTATCTCTAGCCCCCGAATGAGGACGATAATTGAATGATATAACACATATTTTAGTTTCACATAGATAAATTGGACTACTTTATATAATTTCGCCAACACTCTAAATGGACAATGAAAATTTTATATTATACAACATTATATGTTGTGGGAAAAGGAACTACCTAGGTAGTTCAGCTATTGCTTTGAAAGCATGCCGTGAGCAGATTAGAGCAACTTTGGCGAAAACGTGCTCAATCCAACTCATCCCAATTCCCGTCCACATTTACCGGTGGATATCCACCTTGGTGGCCTCTTGGAAGATGCTTACTAGCACGTCACTCAAGGAGGGGTATCCAGAGGGACCTTGGTGGTTTATCTCTTGCCTACACCTTCCACTCTTCCTTTTTACTCTTCTCTGCTCTTGACACGCACTAACATCCACAATCACACTATGGCTTCTCAAACACACACTCTTCCTCCTCTCCCTTACGCCTACGATGTAAGCCTCGCCCGATCGAGATCCTCCTAATCTGGCGCCATGAAGCTAACAATGAACAGGCGTTGGAGCCCGTCATCTCCAAGCAGATAATGGAGCTGCACCATCAGAAGCACCACCAAACATACATCAACAATCTGAACGCAGCACTCTCCGCCCAAGCTTCTGCAACAGCATCAAATGACGTCCCCACCTTGATTTCATTGCAACAAAAGCTCCGCTTCAACGGTGGTGGCCATATCAACCACTCCCTGTTCTGGAAGAACATGACTCCCCCCCGGCACACCTGCGAATGACATCGCTGGTGCTCCCACTCTGCGCGAAGCCATCGTCTCCCGCTGGGGCTCGCATGAAGCCTTCGTCAAGGCTTTTGGCGCCGAGCTGCTCGGTCTTCAGGGAAGTGGCTGGGGATGGCTTGTGAGCAAGGGTGGTGCCAAGGGACGACTTGAGATCGTTACGACTAAGGACCAGGACCCTGTTAATGCACCTGATGTGCCTGTCTTCGGTGTGGATATGTGGGAGCATGCCTACTACCTCCAGGTGAGTTGACTCCCGTCTGTTTATTGTGTGTATTTGTCTGCTAATCGGCGTTATGTGCAGTACCTTAACAACAAGGCTGGCTATGTTGAGGGGATTTGGAAGATCATTCACTGGGCTGAAGCTGAGAAGCGTTACACCGCTGGTGTTGAGAACCCGCTGAAGCTGTGAGGTTTCCATCCAGCCAGGGGTTCGCTTTGATTTAGCTGAACGATCCTCCTACTAAAGAAACGTAGTATTTCCAACTCATGCAAAATGATTGATGATCCCAATTATGTCTATGAAGTATGTTTGTAGAGAGTATAGGCTCGCCACCTTAATTGTATCCCACTATTCCAATCCCCAGGATGGAACCCCCTTGCTCTCTGACTGTCACTTGTCGGCCAATGACACCCTTCTCGGAGACGCCCAGGTCCAGCCTTTCGGGCAGCTCGAACTCGATCTCCGTCGAATTTGCTGTACTGTGGTTCTTGTCCTGTTTCATATTCAAGCGGAACTGATGAAGAGGAGTTGTGGATTGAGATGTAGAGGAGAGATCACCAAATTTCCTGATATGAACTGTAAGCTTTTTTTCCGTACTATATAATTCATAAGACATCCAACTTACTCAATGCGCATATCGACATTTCCACATCCTCTGAGTGCGTGATATGTCTCTGCATCTTCCGTTCGGAAGATCGCTCTCGTTTTACTTGCATCCGTGTCGCGGAAGAAAAGAGAGTATGATGATATTGAGGCAGTCGACGATGATGATGTAAACGAGGATACTGATTCTGGTGATGAAGATAATGATGCATCTGAAGTGTTCGAGCTCTGATGAGTCCCTCGAGGAAATAGGACGGCAATAGTGCCTCCGAATGTTGGGCGGTTGGTGTCTCCACACATGATCTATAAAAGTGAAGATGTTTAAATGAGAGAAGAGGAGGTTTTATATACAAGTGATTATAGATGTTGAAGGTAACAAGGATAGGAAAGGGACAAAGGGACAAAAGGACCATCTAAATAGGATTCTCAATAGGCCCCCAAGGTGCTCAGGGTGAGAGTGATCGAGCATGAGTGAGCACATTAAAGTGGATTTCCTCAAATCTGCTCATGTGGGGCTTGTTGGTGCCTTACTGCCTTACTACCTTGGTACCCTGTTGCCTCAGGATCCCAATACTGCCTCAGGCACTTTCCTGAGCTGGATTTATAAATAACTCCCAGTGTATACTTTGTTTCGCTATGGGCGCTTATCCCAGTGTCCAATGTGATCAAAATGGTTAGATGCGAGTTCGTGGTAGCGCCGCGTTGGGCAACCGTACCCCTCATCCACCACAACACATGAATACACAACCCACCATCAACAAAATGGACCAGCCATCTCCCGAGGACTACTATAACCTAGGTGACTATCGTCGGAATGTGAGCACAATAAACGAACATGCCCAACTTTGGTTTAGTCGGGGCTTAATCTGGGCCTACGCCTTCAATCACGAAGAATCTATCCGATGCTTTGAAAAGGTTGTCGAACTCGACCCGACATGCGCTATGGGATACTGGGGCATTTCCCTTGCTCTAGGGCCTAACTATAACAAGCCATGGCAGCTCTTCGACGGAGAAGATCTCTCCGCCACCACGACTCGCGCCCATCGCGCGATCCTAGAGGCGAAGAAGCACGCTCCCACCGCGACCCCATTGGAGAATGCTCTTATCGATGCATTGCAGCACCGGTATCCCCAAGAGCAGCCCGTAGAAGACTGCACGGAATGGGATAAAAAATACGCCGAGGCAATGACATCAGTGTACAATGAGTACCCGGATGACCTCGACGTGACTGCGCTGTACTGCGATGCGCTGATGAACCTGACCCCGTGGGGTCTTTGGAACGTGAAGACCGGCGAGGCCACGCCAGGAGCAAAAACTTTCGAGGCGAAAAAAGCCCTAGATCGAGTCTTGGAACGAGACGAATCCTTCGATCATCCAGGTATCTTGCATCTCTATATCCATCTGATGGAAATGTCCCCGACGCCTGAAATTGCCCTGCCGATAGCAGAGTATCTGCGTGGTCTTGTGCCAGATGCTGGTCATCTGGAGCACATGCCTTCCCATATCGCTGTCTTGTGCGGCGAGTACAAACACGCAGTGGCAGATAATACCTCTGCAATCCGGGCAGACGAGAAGTTCCTTGTCAACCAGCCACTGGGCCACTTCTATAATCTGTACCGTGCACACGATTATCATTTCCGGATGTATGCTGCTATGCTGGGTGGCCGATCGAAGGTCGCACTTGAGTCTGGGGCCGAGCTCGCGCGGATAATAACCGAGCCTCTCCTGCGCGTCGAGTCCCCACCGATGGCAGACTGGTTGGAGGGCTTTGTTGCCATGCAGATGCATGGGTTTGTGCGCTTCGGTCGCTGGGATGAGATCATTGCCGCAGAGCTGCCGGAGGATGCAGAGCTGTACTGTGTCACCACAGCTATGATGCACTATGCAAAGGGCATCGCATTCGCGGCGACCGGCTGTGTTTCAGAGGCGGAGAAAGAGCGGGAATGGTTTTTACGGGCAATGAAACTTGTGCCGGCTTCGAGGACGATCTTCAATAACCGCTGTGTCGATATTCTCCGTGTTGGTGAGGCGATGCTCGATGGCGAGATTGCGTATCGCCGTGGCGAATACGATACTGCATTTTCATATCTCCGGGATGCTGTTCAGAGGGATGATTCGTTGCCGTATGATGAGCCGTGGGGCTGGATGCAGCCCACTAGACACGCGCTGGGGGCATTGTTGCTCGAACAGGATCGTGTTGAGGAGGCTGCGGCTGTATATTCTGCGGACCTTGGAGTCGACACATCTTTACCTCGAGCTTTGAGACATCCGGGTAATGTATGGGCTTCGCATGGGTATCATGAGTGTTTGGTCAAGATGGGTCGCAAATATGAGGCGCGTGCCATGTTACCGCAACTGAAGAGTAATTTAGCCTGGGCGGATGTGCCTATCAAATCGTCGTGTTTCTGTCGGCAGAGGACTGAGTGAGATCTCTTTTTTGTTTTAGGATTACGTGTTTGATTTCTTGAACATTGGTCAAGGTGCATCTGTTTGAGGTACGCCGAATATATGCTGTGATTCATGATATTGACCTGTATATTACTGAGGCATTATATAAGCCACATCACGACCTGAGGTGCTGCGCAGTTAAAATTGCTGGCTGCTATGAGTGCTCCTATCAAGTCCTATTATGCCCGTGTTGGATGTTAATACCAGCGGAGGATAGTGCTTCGGGGTCGTGGTAGGGTGCCGACTCTTAACTTATTCGATCTTACTAGTTATAGAGTTCCAAGGTTTACCAGTGTTGAAACTCACAGGTTCTCTTGTCCATTGGACTAGGCGCTGTTTTCAATTGCTGTCTCAATGTCTTACTATACGATATACTATATAGGGGTTTAAGTCGTTATAGTTGGATGCTTATTGGCCCCCATGGCACTATTCCCTGTCATCCATGGATGGCCAATCGAAACCTTACTTCGAGCTTCTGTCAAAACCGCCAGTAAGGGCTAGCGCTTCTCCTCTTCCATAATTGGCCTTACCTTGGATCAGCATACCGTTTCGCTTCGTGGAGCATGCAAGTGAATCAAATTCGCTTAATATCAAACCTCATCTGTAAGTTTCCCATAAAGGTCCACGTATAAATTGTCTCAATGCGGTGCGTGCCTCTCGGCCAAGCCCCCAGAACCAGACGAGCCACGCCCCTTCCCAGCTTCGTTCCCAGGAGCTCCTGATACTCTCTCGAACCATATGTCCAGCGCTGGGGTCCATAGTCATCAAACCAGTGCAAGCCATGACGAGGGTATAAATGGTGTTCCACGTAGGGCCATGTGCAAAGGTTCTGAACGTTGATGAAATAAACGTACCTGAGGGTATCGATGTGATTGTCAAGCTGGTACTGCGCATGAGCGACTTGCGCCCAGTAAGGTCCGAATCGTCTGGTAATGTTCTCAACGAAGATAGCGCCGAGCCCGGTACGGTGCTGGTAGATGGTATAACCTGCTTGGCGTCCATCATCCCAGTATCCGTATCGTCTCAGAAAAACATAGCGCCAATCATTCCCCATCGACAGCCCGGCTGATTCGAGGTTCCCCGCTTCTTCGGGGGTTGATCTTATCTCGTTGAGATATACCTCAAAGCTGTACTCTTCGAGCGGGTGGTGGACTAGGTCTGTCCAGGTGACTCTTGATCGTCGGATTGGGCATTCTGTTGTGGTTGGGCCTGCTACCCATGCTTGATATTGTGCCCCGATGGCCCGGTATTTGGTGACGGTCTCATCTGAGACATATTCATCCCATGAGTTTTCAGAGACGGAGGGGGGTGGAGGATGCTGGTGAGAACTTCCGTCAGTAGGTCGTCGGGGTGGTATTGGAATGGGGTCTGAGAGTTGCCATCTTGGCGATGTTTGCCGTAGTGTTCTTATTACTGGGGTTCGAGGTATTTGGGGTGGAGGTGGCGCGTCTTGCAATGATTCGTTCGCAGAGCTGCGCTGTCGAGTGGACTGGCGAGAATCCGTGTCATGTCTGGTGCGGGTGACACCCCTACCACGAGATACTAAGGATGAGTGGTGGCCTTCTGGAGCTTCACTGGGTCCATCGAGAGAGTAGTGGCGTGGGTCAAAGCTCGGGATGCTCATGTTGTCAACAGGCCTTGGATGTTTGGGGTGTGGAGTCAGGCATTGTTCTGGAGCTGACTGGTTAGCTGTCATGCCAGCCCTGGAGGATTGTCACTTCGTGACCCGCCTCACCTTGTCTGGTATCATCTTTCCCAGCCTCACTTCGATTACTAGACTCATTATCATGGTGAGACTGACGTGGACCTACAGGCGTTGACCAAAGGTCTCGTCCTATCATCTTTGAAACAGGTGGAAAGAAGTGTGCCCTGGGTTGTGTTTGAGTTTTAGTGCAGGTGTCGAAGCTTAGAGTGCGCCCTCGACAGGTGATTGTCGAAGCCAGTGCTTGTTTATTTCCTGACTGAGAGACTACTTTACGATTGATCGTATGTACAGGTAACAGACAGCTATAACATAAAGTTATTAAGACCAACACAAACACAGTGTCTCGCTCAAATAAACACATGGATACTCAGAAACAGCAGAAATAAAAAGAAAAATAGCAAAGAAACTAATATCCAAAGCTACGATGCCGCAATGATTCACAATGTGCTAAGAAATCTTCACATGCCATTCCCAAATCGAGGAAAGCCATACGTGGACGCCCTCTATGGAGTTATACTTGTTATGTTAAATAGCAAGGAGTTTCAGACACTGCGCAACGGAAAGCAGCAAATAGCCTAAGCGTAGAGAAGGATAAATATTATAGCCCTACGAGCGATATGGCGAGTTAAATATTGGATCACATCCCCTCCCTCAAGCAGCTATCGAGATTCAATCAGAAGAAGACTTCATCTCTTCCTTCTATTTCTTTACGTTTAGGTATTCCAGCACCACCCTCGCTCCTATTCAAGCGTACGGTTTGTCAAGCTAGGTTTTGATAAGATCACAGCCCTGATCCTCAAAATCAGTATGTGCTTCGTCCGGGTTAGCGAAAAGGTCTACAGTCACAGCTACCCATTCTGGCATGCGCATTTTCATATATGCTACGATTATGGCACTTCTTCTTGTAAATCCCAAATCAGCTTCAGGGGATACCCCGGATGTTGTCGCCCAAGCTGTGACCCACCAGACAGGTCCAGCAACTTCAACTACCAACACTATCTAGAATGGGATTCCAGATCTGATATCTTTGGTCCCATATCCATATCCAGGCCTTCGCAAGACCATATTTTGCGTGTGCTAGAGGCTGTACAGCGCAGCTTCCCTGCCAACAGTCAAGAACGAGAGGGACGGGTAGAGGAACGAGGAGAGAGTGGCAGATACATCGTTCTCGGCCGTTCACATCGACATGATTACATGACGGATGGGAGAAGGTTGATTAGGCGGCCGACAGGCCGTCATGTTCGAAGAAAGAGGTTCTTGAGATTGTTTTGCCTATGTTGATAAGCAATTCTTTAGCCTGCCTGTACAAATCTGGGATCTTGTCTCTTTTATATAGCAATCCGCCGTTCGAGGCCCGGTCGTAAGGCCTCCGCTACTTTTCATCTTAACTTGACACGGGTAACTTCTTTGGCTTGACGTTAAGATCATCTCTACTTGGGCTGAGACTTTCAGTCATGCGCTACGAAAGGAAAACGGATGTTGGAAAATAATAGTAGTATAATAGTAGCCATTTGGGTTGTGTTTTGGTTTTTCCTGGTGCGAAATTCGAGTAACCTGGACAGGCGGTTTCCACAGCCAGTGTTATCTATTTCTCCCTAAGAAACAAAATTTATTTCACGGCAAATGGTACTTAGGGATATAATTAGCTATAACAGAATGCTAATGAGTAAATGGCTTGAAGGAAATAGTAAAACCAAAACATATAGTTGAAAATAATGGATATGAAAGGAAATAATAGCAATCGAAACTACCAGGTAGGACTAATAGCCATCAATGTTCGATCAGAAGCAGTCTTCCACTCTTTTATATTCTACTTAGCTTCGAGACTTTTCACTCTTACTCTTATCCACGCCTACGCCTACTCGTTTTCAAACTCATATTAAGGAATTACCAAAATCCAGCTTCTCATAGCCAGCATGTGCCATATCGAGATGGAACTTGCAA
The DNA here is from genome assembly GCF_028829835.1 of Penicillium mononematosum. Classification (NCBI taxonomy): domain Eukaryota; kingdom Fungi; phylum Ascomycota; class Eurotiomycetes; order Eurotiales; family Aspergillaceae; genus Penicillium; species Penicillium mononematosum. Next base: position 3,218,614 of record NW_026643271.1, read on the forward strand.
CCGAGAACGGAGAGGATGGCTGGGAGAAAACCTTTACACTATGCCACCATTTTCGCAGTTTTGAGTGTGGTTTTCGTGTCGACGTCATGGTGTCCTTTACCCCGGATGGCATTAAACGAAAACCTTCAAAAGATGGTCTCGATATAGCGTGCAAAATGCTGCTTGACCTGGCCATATTGAAAGCGCAAGAAGTGCAGGGTGGAGATACTGGAAATGGAGAGAACTATATGTCTGGGTAGACATGTTTTATGCACATTATCTCTACGAGAAGTGTTGCCGGCAATTCTTGAGTTGGCCTGATCGATTATGTTTTATTTTGTGTGCCCTCGGTTTATTTTTGAGGCTTCTACTTTCGGATCCTTCGTTGCTTTTATACTCTGGACTGGAAACATTCACCTTGTCTTCGTTTTGATTTGACGCAGAGCATTGCTTCAGCTCTAACTAAATATTGGGATCTCAATTAATGTTCGACTCAAACATTCAATGGAACCTGATCACGCGCTATTAGAACAAAGCGCTAGAAGTAAGAAACAATAATACAAACGAATGCAGTTTCAAGGAAAGCGGAGCTGTTGCCCACTGGAATTGGGAGTTAATGAAAAGGACATAGAGACTCATTTAGCAAATAATGTAGAAATCACCCCTCAACAACCCAACCAGTCTTAATACGCATGGATATAGATGAATATAACGATCGGGAAGGACCTAGTTATTATTGTTTACGCTTTGGTGGTTTACTATGCTTGGCTCAAACCGCCACGGTCTTGTCTTCTGTTCTACCGTCTACATGTAGTCGATACCTTGTCATTTGAGGAACGGAATTTCCAAAGGCAAAAGAAGAACAAATTAAAGTCCATTTTCGCAGTTCGACGGGTCGTCTATCGATGCGATTCGCGCTTATTCTCAGGCATGGGTGAGCCCTCAAGGCCGAGGAGATAATTGGAACAAATTTCGAATGTGCATCATCACCGATGAAGAATCGCTGCAAACGCTGTAAGGTAGATCCGCGGAGGACGTTGAACAGCAGGAGCTGGATAACGAATTACGATAGGTGAAGGTTCTCGAACCATGGCCGATTATGGATCAGTATGACACTTCCCCTAGGTGGATGAAATGTTTGACATATGCACTATATGATCTGTGGATGATGATAGGAGATGGCGGTGAAATGAGAAGGTTATTTGACGATATCGGGGGCTCTCCATTTCGAGGAGAGATATTGCGGGCGAACCAGTGCCACGATCTGGTCTTGTTTATGCCAGTATGGAGTGCACGGGAGGACATGTGATTTGGCCTTCAAATCAAGGCAGCCTGAAGGGCAGATGGTCCAATTTCAAAAGGAATGATACCACGGCTTCAATCAAAGTAGTATGTGAAGCCGAGCCACATTATACTAGCCGTCAGTCTCTAGTTTCCAAGCATAGAACAGAGGATACACGCAGAAATGGAGATAGGTTAGTGAATGATTTGGGATGATCAGGTGAAACTCACCTAAAAGTATAAGAAAGCCAAGTGATTCCTTAGCTAGTAATAGAGGAATATGGTGACGGGATTCTGAAAATCACCTCGAATTGTTGCAAGTACAAGCTCTGAGCAATATATTTGGAGCGCCTCTTGGTTGATTCTGAAAAGCAAAGCAGTTTACATCGGGCAGAAAGTTCCAAGGTTGCATATTGCATCTGAAGACGACATACAAGAGTGACTGCACGATTGCCGTTGCCTAGGCGATGATAAATCGATGAGATTATTTGGACAAAATGAGAAAAGTACTAAAATGGAAGTGCATCCATCGTTCCTGCCTGATTTACAGAAACTCCCAGGGAAAGTTCGTTTTCTTCGACCTCTCTTCTTCTCACTTTCCACTTTCATCGATCATCGCCAAAGTGGTGACTTGGCTGCTCCTGGTACCTTTATCGTTCCCACACTCAAAAGGTTGATGTGATTTTCAAAGTCCTGGAGCCATGGTTCGAATGGGTAGTCCAGTCCCTCTCCACGAAGCAGAAAAGGCATGCTAACGGGGCTTACAGACTGTTCCAACTTATGTGACAGCGATGCTCAACAGCGGCACAGGAAGTCAGGTGGTCTCATGACTGCCCGCGGCCTGTGGCCGGGGTGTCAATCTGCCCTGGCCATGGTAAAGCCGTGGCCGTAGGGGCAGTCTCGACTCCTGATGCGAGGCTAAAACGACCCCTGATGGGTGGCATCGTCTTAAGCCAGTGGGCAGAATCGGACTAGATGCAATGATGCCGCTACGCAGCCATCATCCTGGGCATTGCGTCTAAACTGGGACAGGACATGCGATAGCAGCCTGTTACTATGCTGGCCATATTCCTACCCGCTATACTGATGGGGAACCGCGATGTAAGCCATTCCGCACCGTAAATATTGGTATATCTGCTAATTACTGAACTAGCACCACAAGCCCCAGAGTCACGCCGAATCCACATATATTGAATGGGTCAGGGGCCGTGTCTTTCCAAGGTTGGATACGACACAGGATGAGTGCCTAATAAGGCACCATGATATTTTCCATGTCTCTCGTCAGCCACAAAGGGCTATGGTGGTCCCGATATCCTTTTCCTTGACTTGGCCTCGGTATGTCGATGCTCGGACAATCCACGCGCTGTCGCATTTTCAGTCAGCGTAGCGGAAATCATATCCTCGGTTACGAGCTGGACGAACCTTTGAACTTCTCGATCGTGGAGGGGGTACTCTTTCTTACCTGCGGGAAGCTTCGTGCAGGCCTAACACTGACGCACACTTGGGCAATAAGGCTTGCTTACTGGCTACCCTGGGCTCGAATAACGACGTGTTCAACTTCCAGAAAATACCACACACAACCCAGGTTGGAGACCTCCTTTTCGAAGGGTAGTAAAGGGCAAAGAAAGGGACGCCACAAAAGTCCAAAACAGCTCATCGATGCCACAACCATCAGCATAACGTTGGATCAACAATGTGCGACAGCAAATGGCTGTTACGTTACTGAACATCACAAACAATGAAGCGAGGACTTTAAAGACGCATTGCAATTGTCAACGCCCGACATGAAGGTAATTCTGCCGCAGAACAGACCATGGTTGCCGCTAAGGCCTTGGCAAATGGCACCGGAAGTATACAACACTGGCGACGCGCATTTTGGCGCGAGCTCGCCAGCCTGCGTGGCTCTCAGAGCCCTTGGAACTGGGCTTGGAGACTTCATGTCACAGCGAGATCCAGGAGACGGTTAGTGCTGCACATTAACGCCCAAACCAGGCCGAGCCGCCGGGCCCTTGAGGCCAACGCCGCGCTAAGACAGGGCACACCTCCTCTCGGTTCCGGGCTTAATTTGTAAGTTTGTTCGCCTCCATTATCTCACGAACGCCGGTCGATGTCGACATAGCTTACTAACTTCTCTTCTGCTAGTTTCCAAGGATTCCTTCAAAAAAAGTCAAATTCCCTCGCTAGTGAGGGGTGCGTTCATCATGGAGTGCATTACCAGACTCGGGGCGGTTGACATGGCCCAGGAAGAAGGAAGAAGACGATGAGACAGAGGGTAAATGAGACACTCTGAAGACAAAGTTTTAAAGGAATTGCCTTTCGATATAAGCGAACAGCTCATGGCTGTTGGCCGCTGCCTCCTCTTAGCAATCGTGGAATGGGACGGTCAGGAATTGGCTATGGATGTTAAACATTCAGAAACCTCAGGTAATCAACATAGTATACCTAGGTAGCCCCCTGTGTATGGTTCACATTTCTCTGGCGAACACGATGTTCTGATATAGCGTACCAGTGGGTCAGAATTGCAATGGCCTCGAATACCACATCCTCTGTTTTTGAGACGTTGGTGACGTTGGTTGCGAACGATGGGTTGCTGAACGTACTACCCTCAATCTGAAATGGCCAGATCACCAATCCTGGCCTGATCTGTCAACGGAATCACTCTTATCTCCGCTCTCGTCACGGAATGATCATAGAAGACGACAGAAAAAACAAAGTCTTCGGGACCAGGAAGAGTTGAGAGGTTCTAGGCCCGCTATTGTTGGAGAGGACGGTCCGGCAGATCTCGCTATGATCACTCTTCGAGATTCAGTCTATACCTAGTTTGGCAAATTCACAATTGCCTTGAAGCCTACCGTAAGTAGGCAATAATCTACTATAACCCCATTTATGCTCACTCTTCTTATTAGGATATCGAAAATGAGTCTTTCGGTCAAAGTTTAGACAAATTCCTTCTAGGCGTAAGACGTCTATTCTGATAAGAAGTTTTGCTTCAAGCTATTAACTAAATGCGCCTTAATAGTGATCTTAGCCGTCGTAATTAGTCCTATATCTAAGTAAGCTAAAACGTATTAGTTACGCGATTCTAAAGCTATAATTATCGTTATATAACGCTAGATACGGAATACGTAGCTATTTATAAGAAAAGGTTAGGGCGGACTTAATAAGTAGTATAGACGACGCATGATTTGCTGAATGGGCAGGTAAGAGGCTCAGCTAGGGGGCCGCCGATGTAGATTGGACCCTGCGTAAATACCCCGCAACTGTTCATCGAGTCTACTGGTCTGATCGGGATTTGTGGGTCATCTTGATAGGCCCTTGGCATTGCCACCGCATGTCGAGGGCTGTGTTGGCATATAAAAGGCAATGATTAACATGACATATGAACGTGTTTTCATTTTATAAGTACTCTCGGATCATGGAATTTCCCATACCATCTCGTCTTTTCTCTTTACAGCTCCCATAATATCTAATATCACATACCAGTCACAACCATGTCTACGGCCTTAAACCATCAATCCTCCCCTTCTTTCTGCATCGAAGCAATACCTAGGAAAGAGAAAAAATGGCTGTCGCTTCTTTCTCTTCGATTTGGCACAGTACTATGTACCATGGTAGCTATAATCTGCTTTGCCTGGGCCATGGTACAACATCATGAAGGAGTTGTTTACTCCGACGGGCTAGGAGAAGCATGGTCTAGCCTCAACCTGGGCACAGTGAGTCCAAGAATCTCGACTATAACAGTTTTATCGGTTGTTGTAGGGAAGACTTACTGACTCCGCATCTCTATCATGATCAGGCCTCATACGGATTCGTCTGGTCGACTATCTTTCTCATCGTCGTCTTCTGCAACTGCGTTGTCCACCCTGGTGTAATCGTGGCGTTTGACTGCATTGCTTTCTGTGCTCAGATTAGTACAGTCTGTTTTGAGTTGCACGAGCTTGCCTTTTACAACCCTGGTGGTTATTACCCCAGTCACCCTGATACTGTCCCATTATACGGGGCTGAGTGTTTGGGGTGTTCTATGATACTTATTGGAATGTGAGTTTAGTATTTCTCGTTCATGTTATGTTTCTGTAGCTGACGGAAAATTTGTCATTCAGCCTATTCAACCTCATCCTTTGTGTGCGTGCCTGTATTGCCTGCCATAGGCTGCGGAAGGCTGCAAAGCAGCCAGACGCCAAACAGGCTTTCGACGCGTGATATTCGATATCCACCGGCCGTTGGTTCTACATGCGCTATAATTTGAAATGAATGTATGGCTTATTCAAAGGTCCCTTGCCCTTTACTGGGGTGAAGTGGAACGTTTTAATGTTTAATATTTAATCTCTGCTGTTACAGTGTCCGTTATTTAATGTCTAATGTGATATACGAACGTTCTAGCCTTTTCTCGCGCCACCCTGCCAGACTCGAGAGCCGTTCGAGTTGAAGGCGTCAGTACTTCTAGGCCAGTAGTACTACAAAATTATCTTGTTCTTACATCAATCCAACGGCAGAAGCATAATATAGGCTTGATGCATGCACTGTAGACTGTAGTGATAGACCACCTATGCTATAGACTAGGTGTGTGCCACACGCACGGGATGAGCCTCGGTATTGAATACAAAAGCATTCTTCTGGCCCTTCTGGACTTGCCATGGGGCGTCTATACCAATACCCATTAGCAACGCTTTGAGAAAAGAGAAAGACGACTAGGAAGGTCGGCAACTTACCCTCTGCATGTACAAGGTATGCATATTTCATGACTTCAGCAAAGAGGAAGCTCTCCTCATTATCGTACTTTGCGCCGCCTCCAGCAGTATTCACGTTGCTTACAGCAGCAAAGCCCGAGTCAGTGCGGCAGGTAGCATTGATCGCCTTGAAACTATTCCACACCCAGTCGCGGTACTATATACGGGTCAGTGTCTTTAAAACATCAGTACAAGAAAGGCTGGCTCACTATTTCGTTCCCTGTGACACGGTATGCGTAATAGAAACTCTCGATCACTTCGGGGCGCAAATTATATGAACCGTTGTCCATGTAGAACCCAGCCTTCTCGTAGAAATCCTTCTGGTCGGATGGCACTCTCTTCGGATCCCAGCCCCACGAGTCTGGTCCAATGCCGGTCAGAGTCTGGTTATAAGTAGCCTCGCAGCCATCCACGAGCTTCAAGCCGAAATCAATAAAGTCTTGCCGATCCAGCACGGTGCCGCCCAGGATGAAACTACCGCCATCGAAGCAGGTCAGATGCTGTGAGCTCAGATCCTGTTGGCCGTTGTAGTATGAGGCCAGCCAGGTGATTTCCGGACGAGGGGCGGGATGCGATTGGAGGTGTTTGATTGTCGACTCCGCTGCGAGGACCCAGCGGTCCTTGTATGACTCAAACCGCTTTGGGTCGTACACGTACATCTTGATCAGGTACTCGTAGAATGAATCATCGCCGCCGTTCCAAGAGACAGCTCCGTCGGTGAAATGGCCGTTGGAGATGTTGATGTTGCTTCCCACCAGGCCGGGGAATGGCTCGCCGCTTGATGGCTGAGGGTTCAAAAGGTATGACTGGGCCTTCTGGCTTAAGTTGGCATACTCATCATCGCCAGTCAAATCAGACAGTCGGGTCCACTCTAACACCAGAGTTCCAGTTACTGCAAGACCATTGGTTATGGAGCCGTCGTTCCCCTTGGAAGAAATGTCAAGATTATTGTAGGGAACACCGGATGGTGTATCAAAGGCAAACTTCAAGACATCGCCAAGTTTCTTGGACTGGGCAAGTAGAGCATCGACTTGAGTCGATTTGGGGGCAAGCTTTGCTGCAGGGCCCTTAAGCAAATCATAGCCGGACAACATGCCACCAAGGTATCGGATAGTGGTTTCAAACAGACTGACCTCACTGTTGGTCTTCGAAAAGTCAATAGTTTCGATATGGTCCAAGATCTTTTGAACGGCATCCCGGTTACCCATAATAATGGCGGTTGAAAGTGCATCGACAGCGGAGGCTCCCCATCCATTCCTACCGTGTGTCAGTTCAGGGCAAGAACTGTATAATCAGACATGCTCACCTGGAGTCACCATAGCCATTGCTCACGGGGTGCAACTCGTCGTGAGGGAAAGCATATTTCACATATCCATTCCATGCATGTTGGAAGGCCTCCTTCACAGCATCGGCCTTGGCCTGCTTATCTGATTGGCGGCGCAGGATCACCTCTGATCCAGAGTAGGGATAGGCAGTAGCATACCCAGCGAGACCCAGCACCAAAGGAAGTGACAGAGAGGAGATGCGCATGATTACGCGATGTAGTTGGGTATAGATATACGGGTTTGTTTAGGCTCGATCGGTGCAAGGGGCACACATAAGGATAATTTCAATTGCGAACGAAGGACCACCTGAACTGCAATGCAGCAGGTCAATGCAATTCTTAAATACGAAGGGAGTGCGGAATGAGGATATAGTGAGGTCGCAGTCGACAAGAAAGAAGCGAAAAGGGAAGGCAGCACGCGGGCAGGCCGAGACACGCGACCCCGACTTGTTTACTATTCCCCTGTCACTTGCATTCTGATCATGAAGTTGGAATTGTGCATTATACATGGGATGTCATTCCTATAAAAATAAAACGATCCAATCGGATAAGATGCAGGGGGGATCTGCAAGGGCAGCAACTATTGGCGCGCATCGGAGAATGCGAGTGGCCGAAGTATGTATCTTTAATCCAAGATTCTCACATAACTGAGATCTTGCTAGATCTATTCAATGTTCGAGTACTATTCCATGTTCTAGATCGACCTTGTTCGACCTTTGACTCGGATTTTCAGAGACCATAACTATACGAGTGACCAAGCCAGACGACCACTTGAAAACATGACGCCTGTCTTCGGATGCTCATACCAGGGTGTCTAGGACGTACCTGACTAGCACAAACTTGGCTGATAAAAAGCAGTCACGCCAGGTGCTTTGACATGCAACATACCCCTCAACGTATTTTGTCACCAGACTGGAGTGTCTGACCCGTCAATATATCAAAGTCATCTTCTCCGGGTTTCGAGATCCTGATGGACTTAGTCCAGCGGCGGAACATTTATATCAATCGTGAATACATGGGCAGGTCTGTGCCGACATTGCGCATTTGAACTCCAACCACTTGTCTCAAGTACTCGTAGTTCGGAAGTTTCGGTTGAGAATACAACGTGCAACGTGCGTATCCGGATAATACCCTTGCGTCCATGTGAGGAATTACCAAAGCTAAAGTGTTTCGGGATTCTACGATATATAGTTTTCGTCATCTGCTCTCTATATCATCTGCCACCATCTCTACACTACCTAGGTAGCCAGTGCTAAGTTAAATCATCAATTTAAGCCAAACCATAAGATCACAGGATCAAGAAAAGAACTAATCTAGACTTTGTACTCTGGCGGAAATGACCTTCCATCAACCTTGTTGAGAATCAGTTTCTCAACGTCAAAGTCCTGTAACAGTCGTACCTAATATAATTAGTAGCTCCAACATGACATTTCTCGTTCGGCTTACATTGACCGCAGTGATCGGTTGGACGCCCTCGAATGGCTCCTGCGGGGACGGATGAAGCAACTACTTCCACACTCCCCGCAGAATCGGTGGCTCACCGTGCGATTGCCAAAGCGATAATCTTTCAGCACATCCTCGCCTTTTTCGATGGTGAAATCCTTGGTGAACGGGTACACGAGCAAGTAGCCGTTCTTGGTACAGATGGAGCAGTTGCAGGTGTTGGTGGGGTACTCGTGTAGGGGCGGGGATAATGTGAAGCTGAACCTCACGGCACCACAGTGGCAGTTGCCGGAGTGGGAGCTGCTCTCGCCGGTGGGGGCAGGTGGAAACATATTGATATTGGAATAGTATGTTGTATTGATTCTCACAAGGTACCTGCTTGGGGTTGAATGGCCTTTTAACTGATGGGCTTACACTAAGCCTGCTTATCCTCGTATCCGCGCTAGGCATCAATTTGATGAAAGGAATAATGGCGGAGTCCTAAAGGGGCCATTTGCAGCCAGAAGGAATTTTGATCCCTAATACACCCGGGGCCTTTCCAAGGTTCTAAGGTTATTTTACCGGTTCTCGTCTGATCGGGACCTTGCATCTGACACATCTGACATTAACCCGATGATCTTATGACCTCCAATCATTCCAGCAAATATCTTTCTGCTCCTTCGATATTCCAGCTTCAAGATACATCGAATAAATCACGGCGCTTGCAGTTACTTATATCTTAGCGATCGATATGGAGGCACCCTATACACTTGAAAGTTGCCTCGGGCGCTTCAATTCGATATCAATTTGGCTGGATCATGTCTTATGGAAATGTTCAAGCAAATGAATTCCTAAATCGAAAATACTTGCCTTCGAGTCCACATCCTTCGCCGGATCATCCAACACATCGCCGTTTGTCTAAGTCCTTATGGGACAGTACAAATTGGTCAAAGAACCACATCACCTACAGATTGCAGATATCTCACTGATCAAATGCTTTCAAAAATGTCGCATGCAGCACAGAGCCCAACGGACGGTAGGATCTGATACTCTGCCTCCTTCGATCCATGTTGCTGCTCTAGAGTCCAATGCCTTAGTAAATACATTTGGCGATGGAGCCCGGCTCGGATGTGATTTTGGTGGAGAAGTCACAGAGTTAGGAGACACAGTCACTCGACCTAATAGAGGTGACAGACTGTTGCAGGACTGATCTACGGGTGTGTGAGTCATGACCCGAAAAAGCACCTGGGCAATGTCGTCGTGATAGACATAACCTTCGACACAGTGATTAGGGAAACGCCCGATTTGGGCGAACATAGCCAATATACCATCGCAGATCAGTGCATTTCCTGCAAGCTTCCTACAAACATCTCATGGGAGGGGGGCAAACACCATTCCTCTTGCTGCAGCCACAGCATGTCTCACCTTGATCTGAATGATCACTCAAAATTCCAACGCAGCAGTGTCCTGGTATGGGGTAGCAGCTATGAGTGCTACTCAGCTGTGAGCCATACCGTTGGAGAATGGTGGGTTGTTCTGTTGTATTAGCATCAACAGCAAGCATGGGCCATTCAGTTCGCCATGGATGATCTATGGCCTGGATGTAATGATCGGGTTTCTGCATAATGGAATATTAGATGATTCAGAAATGAAGAAATGCAGAGACATATCACAATTATGTAGATCACAAAATAGAATCACTAATCAAGAGCTCGCGATAGACCCGGGAGATGATTCAGCGGGGCCGGGAAAAAAAAGGGCCAAGGGAGTCATCGCTCTCCTTCACAATTTCCCCCCAATTCAAAAGGGTCCTATATTTTAGGGGATATAATTCTCCTCAATCGTTTTAATCTTTTTATTTCTCTATTACTGCTATACCCATCATGGCGACCCCGTTCCTTATCTCCCACGACCCCTCCTCCCCCACCTCCGACTCCGGACTTTCGCTCAAGCAGATCGCCTACTTCGGCCGCGTACTGATCAAGGTCTCGAGTCTCGCTCAGGCAGAGCAATTCCTGCGCCAGAACTTCCGCACGCTCGATGTCTTCGTCGACGCAACTGAAATCTCCTCCGCTGGTGATCTCGTCGATATCCTCAACGCTGGTGCCGCCAAGATCTTGATCAACTTGGACCAATTGACCACCCTCTCCGAAGAACAATCCGTGCCCTCCTCCCGTTTGCTTGTCAACGCCCTGTCAGACTCCGAATTGGATACTTTCCAGCAATGGATTGCTGCCAATGCCGAGCGCAGCGAAGCTAGCGTCTGCACTACACCCTCCACCATCTCCGCCGCCGCCGAGAAATTGAAGATTAGCTCGGACTCCCCACGGCTCTTCACAACCTTCGGTACTCAGGCAGTTTCGGAGGATGCCATTACACAAGTCACAAAGCAGGGTGCGATTGCTGTCGTCCCCTCACAGGCATTGACCGTTGAGCGGGATGTGGCTGGCCAGATCTCTGCCGCTAAGCTTATTGCGTCGACCGCTGTTACTGACCAGGCCAATGGTCTGTATGCCACTTCGGTCACTGATGAGCGGGGAGCCTGTCTGGGCTTTGTTTGGAGCAGTGACGAGAGCATTGTTGAGGCTTTGCGTACTGGCACCGGTGTTTACCAGAGCCGGAAGCGCGGTCTTTGGTACAAGGGCCAGTCCAGCGGCGATGTACAGGAGTTGATCCGCATTGGCTTCGATTGTGATGCCGACTGTTTGGTCTTTGTTGTGAAGCAAATTGGACGTGGTAAGAACCAGCTATCTACGTTGGTGGATGATGTATGTATACTGACCATCGTGACTCATTAGGATTCTGCCACCTTGGTACTGAAACCTGCTTCGGTGCATCTTCTGGTCTGTCTCGTCTCCAGAAGACTTTGGACGCCCGCAAGGCGGATGCTCCGGCTGGATCATACACCGCGCGTTTATTCAATGAGCCCAAGCTCATCGATGCTAAGATCATGGAGGAGGCTGATGAGCTGTGCCGTGCGAAGACCAAGGAGGAGGTTGCTTTCGAGGCCGCCGACCTGTTTTACTTTGCCCTGACCAAGTGCACTGCTGCCGGTGTTAGCCTGGAGGATATCGAGCGCAACCTTGACTTCAAGAGCTTGAAGGTGAAGCGGAGAAAGGGTGACGCTAAGGGACCTTGGGCTGAGAAGGCTGGTCTGGCCAAGTCCGAGTCAAAGCCTGCCCCTGCCCCTGCGCCCGCACCCGCCCCGGTCGAGGATCGCACGTCCCGAATCGAAATGAAGCGTGTTATCACTGCCTCTACTACTCCCCAGGTGGTCAGCGAGTATCTTAAGCGTCCTTCCCAGAAATCTAACGAAGCCATTGTCAACCTGGTGAAGCCAATCATCCAGGATGTCCGCGATGGCGGCGACGCTGCAGTTCTCAAATACACCCACAAGTTCGAGAAGGCTACATCACTCACCTCCCCAGTTATCCACGCGCCATTCCCCGCTGAGCTCATGAAGCTGTCCCCCGATGTCCAGGAGGCAATTGATATCAGCATTGGAAATATCGACCGCTTCCACTCCGCACAGAAGGGAAGCAATGACGCCCTCCAGATGGAGACCATGCCCGGTGTGGTCTGCTCTCGCTTCTCGCGCCCCATTGAGCGTGTTGGTTTGTACATCCCCGGTGGTACCGCTGTGCTGCCCTCCACTGCCATGATGCTGGGTGTTCCCGCCATGGTGGCAGGCTGCAACAAGATCGTGCTTGCCTCACCTCCCCGCTCTGACGGCAGCATCTCCCCGAAATCGTCTACGTCGCCCACAAGGTCGGCGCTGAGAGCATCGTGCTGGCCGGTGGTGCTCAGGCCGTGGCCGCCATGGCCTACGGTACCGAGAGCATCACCAAGGTCGACAAGATTCTTGGTCCCGGCAACCAGTTCGTGACGGCCGCAAAGATGTTCGTGTCCAATGATACCTCCGCAGGCGTCAGCATCGACATGCCCGCCGGTCCCAGTGAAGTCCTCGTGATCGCCGATAAAACCGCCGTCCCGGCCTTTGTTGCATCCGATCTTCTCAGTCAGGCCGAGCACGGCGTCGACTCACAGGTGATCCTCATCGCCGTCGACTTGAACGAGGCCGAGCTACGTGCCATCGAAGACGAGGTCGATGCCCAGGCCAAGGCCCTGCCCCGTATGGATATCGTCCGCGGCTCCCTCGCGCACTCCATCACCTTCGTCGTGCGGGACATCAACGAGGCCATGGCCCTTAGCAACGACTACGCACCCGAGCACCTGATCCTGCAGGTTGAGAACGCCGAGTCTCTTGTCAAGGATGTCAAGAACGCCGGCAGTGTCTTCATCGGCGCCTGGACTCCCGAGAGTGTTGGCGATTACTCCGCGGGAGTCAACCACTCGCTGCGTAAGTGTCTCTCTGCAACGGCTTTCCTTTTATCTTCCTGCTTCAATCTTGCTAACATATCCCTTTCTAGCTACCTACGGCTACGCCAAGCAGTACTCGGGTGTCAACCTCGGCTCCTTCCTGAAGCACATCACGAGCTCTAACCTGACCGCCGATGGCCTGCTCGGTCTCTCCAAGACGGTTGAGACCCTCGCCGCTGTGGAAGGCTTGGAGGCGCACAAGCGTGCCGTCAGCATTCGTGTTGCCCACATGAAGAAGAACCAGTCATAGGTCAGGTAAGCTATATATTTTTCTTCTTTTCTTTTCGGTTTTTCTCATGATTGGATGTGCTATGAACACAGATGCATATGTAGCTAAAAAGCAATTTGGTTATCATTGGGCTTAAAATTGAGTATATACAACCCATCAATAGAGTATTCCAAGTAAATAAAGTAAAAGTCGTTACATTCGGCAGATGAACGGCATATGTACACTAAGGTCGATCATCCCACTATCAGATCCAAGACATGACGTTGGGCTCCACTTGAAACTTCAGAGTCTTCAGGTGAGTCACGACCACAGTAAAAAATAAGAAAAAAAAATAATTTCACTAAATTAATGAAAGCCAGACGCCCCTAGCATAATTTTGTATGAAACCAACCCAAAAGAAAAATGCTCAGAAAACCCAATGCAAAGACCGAATACCCCCACTTCCGTCATCAAGGTAAAAAAAAAGTGTAGCCCACGTCGTAAAGTAAGAATCCTCCCTCAAAGCTGCGCAACATCATTCAGAATCTGAACCTCCTGGCCCGGCTTAAAGGCGGGAAGACCCATGTAAGGACAACCGTCACAGCGGAAGGCATCACCCAGAGCACAGCTTCCACAAGAACCAGTCTTTCCCTCGACCGTGAAGTCCAGCTCGTTCAAGTCGCCCGTATCCAGCTTCATCACGTTCAATTCTTTATCAGCGTTTGCGCGGCGCTCCTTATCCTCTGCCTCGAGCTTGTCGGCGAGACCACACGTGCAATCCTTGCAGGCGCGTCGCCGGCGACCGGTCTTGGGCTGGCACTCTGGGGCTGAATATAGTGTTAGCTGATATAGATCCTGTAGGAATGCAATATGCAATATTTGGAAGGGAGTGGGTGTTGACATACGCGGCATTATGGGTCTTGTTAAATCCTCCTCAGAAAGGAGCGTATCTTCATTAATGAGCTCGTCATCCTCGTCGCGGTCGTGATTAGTCGCGGGCGAGTCTATCCCCATCGGCGCTGCGAATCCTGTCGGAATACTAGGGACTGCGGTTGGCGTAGGCTTATTCTTCTTCTTCAGGCCGAACTTTAAAGGGACTGCGGCCGAGGGCTCGAAGTTTGGCTTCTCGAAGCCGTTATCGGACTGCACAAGGCCGGCCAGGACGGCTTCCATGGCATCCGAGGCATTGAGCGCTGAGTCTTGGGTCTGCAGCTTGGCGCCGGCCTTCATGGCGGGCACGAGTGTGGTGTATACATTTCGAGTGAGGAGTTGCAGCGCCTCGGAGCGGCGAGTGCCGTCTGTGTCGGTGAGGATGAGGACGAGGTCGTAGGTTGTTGCGGGAAGGGAGACGACGCCTGCGGAGAGTCGGTCGAGCATTTGTAGATCTGTGGTTGAGCGGTCGAAGGTGCTGAAGAGGTCTCGGAGTTTATCCTCTTGAGTGGCGATGGAGGGGGGTGCCAGCAGGAGTGTGCGCTTGGCCTGGACTGGCTTGGGCGTGGAGAAATCCACGTCCATATCGTTGGCCTCAATGGTTATAAATGAAGGAGCCATTGTTGTTGTTTTTCATGAGATGTGAAGTGTAGAGAAAGGGAAAAGACTTGAGAAGATAACCTTCCCTTGGAGGGGTGGCAAATGATTATTAAGCTTGGATGTCTCCGCGGACAGATTAGAGAGATTGTCCTATCAGCGATGGTGTGATTACTTGAACGTTTTAGACTCTTTGCGACAACGGACTATCAGAGTACTTCGTATCGCAATTTTGATGTTAGAAACTGCGATTAAGACCTTTGAAGTGTTAGCACGAATATCGGAATATCGGAAATGGCGCATTTTCAAAACTCTTATCAAATGGCCTCATTCCGACGCTTCTTCCCAACTGGGCAATCAATCCCGCTCACGCACATGGTAGGTTGGGGATATTGGGCTTGATCTAGCCTTCGGTTACCTCTAACTAACTATTACATCTGTATTGAATTCCTTTGGTTTACGGTTCCAATATACCCAGGGTCTTTTTGGGTTACTCCACATTTAGGGCAACGATATACAGTTTGCCAGAGGGCATTATAAACGAAGGTGAGGAGCATATAGGACATTCGATGAATATAAGGCTCTATTGAACTATACAATTAACCGCTTCATTTATGATTTCGGGCCTTATCTCTGGTTTTACTGTCGATACATTCAATATCAAGCCCTACCCTCGAAATTCCTAAGGTTTTCGACTAATGGCGAGATAATGAGTTGAAATATCTCATCTTGCATCTTCTCGCTTTCCAGGGTAGATTCTTTGGTACCAGGCCAAAGGAGACATCGCCTCGCTACCTTTTCGTATTCTGCACCGCTTTGCTCCTCCACCACTTGCAAGAGGCGAGTTGCAGTCTTTAGATTCACATATGCTTCCACTCGATCGTCATCCTCCGGTATACGTAATGCCTCTAGCGTCTGGCATAAAGAAAGTTCCACCAGAACAAGGCCCAGGGGAAACAGTATCTCGCTTTGAATGAGTGAGAATGTTGGTTTGTCTCTGCACATGCTCCAGGTATCCAAATCACTGCCTACGTTCCAACGGACGTATGGCTTATCGATATCCCCAGATGAAGTCTTGGTAAACATAATATCGCGTGATCTCCACTGGGATTTCAGCCAGCTTCCGTGGAATTGGAGCACGCTGCAGGCGAGATTAACTGCAACGCGGAGACGGTGGCCCCATGTGAAAAGGAAGCTGCCGCTGCCAGGCGCCTTGAAGAAATCACTCGAAGCCGCAATGAGTTCAGCGAGCGATTGTGATCTCAAATTCCCGGCGAGCTTCCGAACATAATACATATTGTGGCGGTGGTTCTCATCGGAGATAAATCCAATAAGTTCATTTGTCTCGCCATTGCGGTTGGTCCCCACGGTAGACAGCGTTGAGCAGATGTCTACAATCGGCGGCACAGAAGGCATATCAGAGATCATGGATTGTTCATCTTCGGATGATTCATCAAATGCGAACTGCACTTTGGCCTTCTGTTTAGCGAATGGGACTCTCTCTTGATTGCCCTGATGGGGAAATCGGTCCAAAGGATCCACGTGCGATCGAATAGTATCAGATTCAGTTTCAATCTCACACCATCCCGTAGCAAAATCTATAGAGCTGCTGGAAGGGAATATCATTCGAAAGCGAGGGCAACAGGAGGACTCTTTGGACCCATCATTTATATCCTCTGGATAGCTAAGAACAAAATGAATTGAGTGTTGGTCGAGACAAGCACATTTCCAATAGTTGCCCCGTATTATTGCATTATGCAGACTGCGAGCTGATTTCTGAGCCCTTCTCTGGCGCAATAGGGGTCTTTTTGATATTCTTCGTTTTTGTATTGTGGTTCGATAATCGGACTGTTCCACTAAGGTATTCAGGATTCTATTGGCTGCGTCGATTCGAGCGAAGAGATCAAGATAGATGCTTTTCGAGAAGATGTCTCTGAACTTCTTGACCTCCTTCTTGATAACGGACTGGTCGACCCGGTAGTTCTGTAGTATGATCAAGGTGTTGATTAGCCCTGGACCTCGGGAGGCGATCTCGCGAGAACTAAAATATACTCACCACCGCAACATTCTTGTCCAGTCCTAATTTTCGTGACAATTCCTCTAGTAGAGTTGCAATCTCTATCATCATCTGGTTGAAAGGGTAGAAATCTCTCCCTAGCTTTTCATGAAGACTCGCTTGCAGATTCTTCCTTTTCCACAAATCCCCAAGGGGTTGTTCCTCAGTTCGTCTAGCCCATCTTCGTATTCGACCACTCCATCGAGGGCCCGCTCCAGGGTATTGACGAAGATGGCTTGTTGTGTTCCAAGGCTTGAAGAATAGCTTTCGAGTTCCCTGCGATAACGCTTAGCTCCGAAGCTCTTGATAGCCTCAAGACCCTGGACATAATTATCGAGCTGATTGATGACAAGTGGGAGAATTGCTAGAGCAACGCCTGCAGCCTCCATCTTCGAGCGCTGGGTCAAGCCAGACAAGAGATGAATAGCCTGGAGTCCAAAGGTCCATCTGGGCAGAGAGGTTATGCGGTGTAAGCGCGGGGGCCAACTCCACGCAGCCCCGCAGTGGCATCCCTGTCGAGCAAACCAACCTCAAACGTCCAGTCTCGCAAAATCAGATGCTGTTCTTGGCTAAAGGTCTCGGAGTGTGCAAGGGCACTTGCGCGAAAGATGTTCAGAAAGATGGAAGGTCCGAAACCCACAGAACCAAAACAAGAGCAGCAGCAACATGACCTCGTCTCAGCTTCCAGTCCATATATTTTGCCGCAACGGACGCTCCAACCGGAGGAAAGGAAAGTGGCCGATTTAGGACAAGCACCTCAGATGGGGCCTGACTCTGATCGCCTCAATTCATTTGAATCTGGACTTCGGCAGCTTCAGGATACACTAGATACTCCCATGTCAAGGTGGAAACGCGAAGCGGATCCAAGCCAGGAGATTTCTCACCACTATACACCACCCGGTGGACCTCATTCCCCAGTTGAAGAGACTGTCCTTGAGTACAGGTTTGAGAGAAAGGGAAACGCTTCCCAAGGCGCATCTCCAAGCACCGAACCAAATTTCGATAAACAAACGGCTTTTTCAGACAGGCCAGTTGACAGACAAGAGGAGCCAGAGACAATTACGAAGACAGCCCCGGCTGCGAATACCTCGACGGCAAAGATCTCGTCTGTGGTGGTTCAATGCCTCAAAGGCTTAGGTCGGCTTGTGTCTGAAGACCTGTCATCGTTCGCGTCGGAAGTCCCGCCAGCGCTATGGAAAGATGAGCTGGGACGATTACGGGTTTGGGCTGCCAATATTGGGGCACATCAGACCGGTCAATCGTCGCTAGATCATCGACTACGAGATGCATCGCACATCAAAGAGCAGACACTTCGCGTTCTTCAGCGGCTGCAGCGAACCACCGAAGATATCAACGATGTTTTACATCACTCACCCGAAGATGACGATTTCTCAGATCTAAGCGAGGATGAAGACGATGACGACCATCAAACAGAAATACAGTCTGTATATCATGCTCTGCACGATACTATCAACAACCTGTACCAGATGTCCATGGTCATCCGGCAGCCTGCTCAACATGATCGCCTTCTTGGCACCAAAAGATCAGATGCAGTCTTTTTCGAACATTTCGACCGGCTACATGTCACATCGAAATACCCGCAGGCAGAGGAAGATATTCTGAAACGTCTTGGGCTGGCAATATCACAACGTCGAGCCGTTATGCGGTATCGTGAGCGTCACCGCACCAAACTCGGCCAGGGACTCAGCCAGGTCATGGAAGATCAGACAGACGGGCAATCAGCTAAACTATCAGAGACAGTCGCAACTGAATTCGTGGAAACTGCACCAGCGGCAAAGGGCGACTTAGAATTCCTAACTGTCGCCTCACAAACATCTTATGCTCAAACCATATTGAACGGGGCAGAAGGGACAGTTCTCCCGTCTCCCCCGAAAGAATCGGCTGATGGAGCTCCATTTGAATGTCCTTATTGTTTTGTGATCATTAGCATCGCGAACCGGAGGGCCTGGGCTCGCCATGTCTTTAATGATTTGATGCCATATCTATGTATCTTCCCTAACTGTCCGACACCACATCGGCTGTATGAAAGCCGCCGGGATTGGTTCTCTCATTTGCAGAGCCAACATTCCATATCCGAAAGTCCAGGTGTACACGTGGCCTGCCCACTCTGCCTATCTTCGGTTCCATCTGGGAAGCAACTTGAAAGACACGTGGGCCGGCATCTGGAAGAGCTGGCGCTCTTTGCGCTGCCGCGATCGGAAGAAGATGACGATGAAGCTGCAATTTCCTCTGATGTGGATTCTGATAACTCGCACGATTCGGCCGCTGAGGGGCAGTGCCCCGAATGTGGGCAAGTCTGCGTCGACCGACGAGCTCACGCCATGACGCACAATCCTGAGCGGACGGAAAAGTGCCCGATCGTATCGTGCGAATACCACACTAGGGGGTTCGCCCGGAAATATGACATGAATCGCCACGTCCTGACCCACTACAAGGGCGACATGGTGTGTCACTTTTGTCCAGGCTATGGGACACCAACAGAAAAGAACTTCAATCAGGTCGATGTGTTCAAACGCCACCTTATCACCGTCCATGGGTAATGCAGATGCAACCAAACCAGCCTGGTACCAGGCCGAATTCCTCCACTAAGATGGGTATAAACCAGACCAACGGAAATTGCTCTATCTGCAATGAAACCTTCGGGGATGCTCATGACTTCTACAAGCACCTTGACAACTGCGTAATGCTCAAGGTGATGCAAGAGGATCCCTCCGAGGCCATCAACGACATGCATCTCGATGAGGTGAACGATGATGAAGAAGCGAAGAAGACATTGAAACGCGGCTCCCTTGGCGTGGAAGACCGCGGCGACCAAGCAGACTATAACGAATCTCACAACGACCATGATCTGAGTCCAACATCATCCTATTCCAATTTGGGTTCCGATAAAGAGATCCGTGCGGCTAGTCGTCCTTCGAGTGTCGCGAGTGCGGCTACGGCAGTCAGCTTCACATACTTTGGCGGCGGATATTCGAATGGCCATGGCTCGGGTTTAGAACCAGATACCCAGTCTGCTAGGGAAAACTCTCACAACGACCATGATCTGAGTCCAACATCATCCTATTCCAATTTGGGTTCCGATAGAGAGATCCCTGCGGCTATTCGTCCTTCGAGTGTCGCGAGTGCTGCTACGGGTGCCAGCTTGACATACTTTGGCGGCGAATATTCGAATGACCATGGCTCGGGTTCAGAACCAGACACCCAGTCTGCCAGGGAGAACAACTTGCCTGGAGAAACCAATCTCGAGGTGCAAGAGCCAGAAATCAGGTATCCATCGGACTATCTCGAGGAGCCCCCATCCACACAGCCAATGCATTGGGATCGCCGATGGGACGCAGATAATTATGAAACCGATGAGCGTGGACCCGATATCATCGTTCTTAGACACCGTGGAACCATGTATCCGCTCCAGTTCCGCGCATATGCCATTGATGACGGTATTGTCACTGTTGGCGTATTGCGGCAGGAAGCTGTGAGGATAGTTGGAGACCCTTTTCCGGACCTTATTAGGTTATTTTACAGGGGAAGGTCGTTAGAAGACGACAATCAAACATGCAAAGCAGAGGGGCTCAAGCAATACTCAGAAGTGCTAGTTACAGTTTCCGAAATTCAACTTGATCCACGCAGCGACTCTTCCCATTATGAAAAAGGCTACACAGGCGACTCGTCACGGGGCCAATTCAATGTCATCAATAAGGTAGAGAGGAAGAAGAACAAGAAGAAAACTGGACATACTTCTCCTCCTGATCCCCCATCACGGCATCCATCGCCCGCTCCATCTAGCAGCTCACTCCTGTCTCCACCGGATTTGAAAACAATGCGTACAGCGATGGAACAAGTGTCTTCCTTGACCGTGTATTTCGAGCGTGATATCATCCCGCTTTGTGATGAATACATAGCCCAACCGCCGGGCGATATCAAGAAACGGGATTCCGAACATAAGAAGCTGAGCGAGATGGTGCTTAGGCAAGTGATGTTGCCAGTGGATGAAATCGAGCCTGAAGGCGATGTGACAGTACGCAATGCCCGCAGGACCCTCGTCAAACAAGCGCAACATGTCTTAAGTCTGCTGGATGCGGCAGCGAAAGTATAGCCATATTGGTTGTGCCAGGACCGATGCATGTATGTACCTTTTATGGGGTTGTGGCCGTTCTCGAGAGGTGCATAAACGTCCAATTCACATAAAGTGGGATTCGTCGAATTTATAAAATATAATAGATGTAGATGAATTGAATACCCGCAGAGCTACAATGCCCTGCTGCTGGGTCTATCATATCATAATAAATAGTGCCGTGGACATAACTCCTGTTTCATTTTATCGAAGCTCACCGTCTGTAAACGCGACCCGGGGCATTGATTGGAGAGGAAGACAGCCTATGGTGGAGACAAGTATAGAATAATAGGATTTCACAGAAATGGAAGCCGGTTTTGAGGTTATTTCACCAGTACTATATATGATGGTATTAGCGGCGATGGCTTATCAGAGGTCTTCATCGCCTGACACAGCGATTGATGTTACCGATCTTTCCCCGGAATCGATGGCCAGGATTGAAGTGGGTTCCTTGGATGCTACTGTATGCGCCGGACTGCCTCTATGGTGGTTGGTATCAATATGTACAAAAAAGATGATTGCGAGTCATCACTCATAAACTCCGAAGCGAAAACACTCAGCGCTTGCGCTCACGTATCTTCCACTTGATTCCGTCCTTGTTGGTGCCTCCCACGGAATTTTCCATCTTAGCCCGCTGCCAATCAAGCTCTTGCTCTGCAGTTTGAATTTCGGCGTGTTGCTTGCGCAACGCAATCAGCTTGTTTTTACGAGCCTCGATGGTTCGTTTCCGGATCTTGCGAGCCCGTCGAGCATCTGCAAGTGCTTGCCGCTCAGCCTGAAGCTGCTTGGGTGTCTTGCGAGTCTTGCTTGATGTCTGATCTTCCTCCTCTGAATCCATAGCAGGTTCTTCTGTTTGTATCTTCTGCTTCTTCATTGCCAATTGATCTTGTCGGTCGTCGGCAAACACGACCCTGGTTGGTTTCGGTTTCACCGGGGCTCCGAAATCGAAATCGGAATCGTCGTCGAACCCGTCATCTTCGTCATCGCTCTCCTCGCCCTTTTTCCCATCTTTTTTGCCAAGGGCCTTGTTCATGCCATCTTGCAACTCCACTTCGCGCTCCAGGCGCTCAATCTCGCGGCGCACCCGCTCGCCAACCGTCCGAAGATAACCTTTATCTTGCGTCTTGAGCAGTTTGATTGCTTCGTGACTCAGTCCTCGCGCTGCGGCAGAGTCTCGTCCTGTGCCTGTTCCACGTCCGTGCCGACCCTGGGTCCGGTTCTTTTCTCCCATCATACCGAAGGCGAACTCATCGGGGTTGCGATCCCGCGCCTTCTCTTCGAGGCGCTTCAGCTTAGCCTTCTTGGCATTGTAATCTTTGGCACGGAGCGAGTAATCCTGTTGAAGTTAGAACGTTCGTCTTGACATTAGGCATGAAAGAAAGCTTGGGCCATTGATAGTTATTCCAAAAGCTCCTCCGGGGAAACTAACCTTGTGCTTCTCGAGGAGACCCCATTTCTCGCGGCCTTGGACCTGACCACGCTCTTTGTGGTTCCGCCGTTGGACGGCGTTGCGCATGGACGACATGCTGGGTTTCGGTGTTGAGAATTCCCGGGACAATAAATAGAGTGCAATAAAGTGTAGAAGAAAAGAAAAATTAAAAGCCTAAAAGACGCAGAAGCCTCCAGCAGAAGTGTAGTCAAAGTTGAGATGCAAAGTCGGAGAACTTTTTTTTCTGATTCTGCCAATAGTACCATTCTCTCCGCCCGAGCCCGGCTCTCTCGCAATCAACACTCCCACTTGGCCTCGATCTTCTCTACCAAACCATTCGGCAAAGCCCTCTCGGAATTACTTCTACCTCTCTCGACCCATTTTACCGAGCTCTGGAGCAGCAGAACTCACATATTGTCGTTCAAAAACCGGGACCAATCCCCCTCAAAGCAAACTCTCCGATCGACCAGCCCATACACATAACCCGTTCAAGTCCGATCTTTGAGCTCGACCTACAGTCCCAATGGCTACTTCCTCCACATCCCCCGATACCTCTTCAACAAGTGCACCTAAGAGCACACCCAAGCAATATAATCTTCGCAACCCGCTTCCGCTCTCAGCCCCCCCAAGAACAAGAAGTGAAACTGCTGTACTACAAGCGTGTACGCGCCCATTGCGCTCCCGAGATTAAAGGTATGCAATTTACATTGCTTTCTACGCCAAATTCATCACCTCTTTACAAATACTGCATACCTTCAAGCTTGCAAAAGCCGGTCACGAGTCTGAAATGGAGGAGAAACTCCAGCTCTCATGACCATGACCCACTCCCCACACCTCGAAGATGCAAGGAACAACGAATTAACCCAATCATTATATAGCATTCGCCGAGTGCGCCGTTAACCGCACCGTAACTGCAACATGGGTCTGTCGCCAGCAACGTCTCGCAATGAATTCATGCATGGTTGCGCACGCGAAGCCGGAAGAAGAGGATCGCGCACGTGAGGAATGGTTCGCAGGGTATGAGGATCGGCGACGCGCGCGCGAGGAGGAACTTGCCCGTGTGGAGAAGCGGCGTGAGGAAGTTATTCGCATGATGCGCGAGGATGAAGCGCGGACGCGAGCGGCCGGGAAATGATTGGAGATTTTATTTTTACTCCATGTATCACTCCCTCTCTCGCTCTCTTCGTTTATTGTGTGAGTATCTCTTGTCTATATGGGTTTCGGCGTCTTGAGTATTCTTCTTCTTGGGTTTTCTCCGAGGTCGAGGGCGAAGACCTTCGTCTCTGGGCTGAGTGCTTGGGCGAGGGAAGGAAGTTGTTGGATTCTTACCTGACATGGCCATGGCTGCCTGATTGGCTGGGCCTTGTATGTCCCAAAGTACTCGGCCCATGATTCACAGTCCCGGCGGCTCAACTCGACCTTCCCGCCGTCAGTCTGATAGGCAGATATCAGACAGATCCAGCTGGGCAGGTTGGCCCTCGACTTCCTTGGCCAAGCCAGACTCGGATTTATATCTTCCCTCTCTCCTCACGGCGCACAAAGGCAAACAAAGCAGGCGTTTTGCTGGGCATCTTTATTACATTGCATAATCATCCCGAATGCGGAGCGATGGGATGGACTGGATTATGTACAATATACACACAGACGGTTGCATATCTTGGTTTAATTGACCAGAAGAATGTCTTCTTTATCGGTTTATTTGCCTTCATGCGCGGCAAGGGAAATTTAACCCCAACTTGTAGAGACAAGTCATGAAATAGATGCTCTTCATGATAGTAAAAACCGGGACTCCGTCCCATGGTAGATTAGAGAGAAAAAGGAGAACAACACCAAGCGCCAGAACACCACCAGCCCAAGGCCAAAGGCAGAAGAACCCCGGACGTAAATGCACTTCCTTAAACATCAGTCATGTTTCGGTCTTCATCTCCATCGCCTGCCTCGCCCATAGTGGTATCTTCGCCGAAGAGATCCTCCATCTTGCCATCATTATCATCCTCGTCTTCATTATCTTCAGCCCCATCACCACCAACACCCATCCCAGCCCCAGGCTGCTGCATCACATCAGGCATATCATCTTCCTCGCCCTCACTATCCCATTCATCCTTCATATCCCACCCCAGTCCAGTAAGGCAGAAGCGCTCAGGAGGCAAGCGCATACCACCAATAGCAACACTCTGGTTCGCCGCAGGAGCAGCGCCATTAGCGCCAGCAGCAGGATCGAAGCCTCGGGATACACCCGGCAAAGCGATCCGATTCCTCTCCGACGCGACCTCCATGAGGAACTCCTTCGGCAAACCTGTCTGGAACTGGAAGTGCAAGCGGGAAGCAATGGCCAATCGCAATGCGGGCAGAGAAACACTATTCACTTCAGCGGAGCCCTTTGTCCCCGCTGTACCGTCTGTTGCCGCGGCATATCCTTCCGTCGCGAGATGCACGGAGTCTTGTAGCACATTGGCAGTGTAGCGGTAGGCGAAGTCGAGTAATTGGAGAGGCACCCGGTCCTGGTAGGAGGTTACGCCGAGTGAAGCGAGGAGCATGTGGACCAGCCGCACGTCCCGTGGCCGTCGCGTTTTTCCGCTGTCTTGAGTTGATATGCCAGGGACTGCTGGCGGTTGTGGTGCTGTGGTTGAAGGGCCTGCCGCTGGGACATGGGGTTGGGAGCTTGTTGCGGCGGGCGCGGGGGCCCCGTTCGCGGCGGAGGATTCAGCGGGTGGCGTGAGAGGTTGTGTTGTGGGCGCTGAGCCCTGTGTTTGGCCTGGGGACGCCATTTTGTCTTAGATTACTGATCAAAGATCAAGCAGGAGGCAAAGAGCGAATTGCGATGTTGCGAAAGTGGTCAAGATGTTGAATTAAGTGATAATTAGACGGGCTGGAAAACGTAGTCGGGCAGCATTCCTAGCACAATGCTCAGGGGCTAGGAAACAACCAAAGACGCTAGCAGCGTTCAGTGTGGGGATGGAGATAAAGAAAGTGATGGCTAAATGAGGCCGAAAAGAAGCATGAGCTCCAGGGCTTCGGCCAATATCACGATTAGGTAATCACGTTGCCTGCCCGGGCCGGCCGCGGGCATCGTGCCCATCTCAGATGAAGACCACCTTGGCAGATGGTCAATAATGCTTTCACTAGCTACATTCTACAGTATCCAAAGATAATCTATTGAGCGATTCAATGTGTTTGCACAAGTCTATTCACTTGTTTCATTCATTACATCCCATTCGTCTCATGACTATTCAATCCTCCAAATAAGTGCGCCATGAATGTACAAAAACAAAAACAAATGCAGAAACGCCATGAACGCCATGAATGCCGTGAATTAGAAATATTCGGCACGGATGGCAGTGTATAATGCAGTCTCCAACTCCAGGTCTGCATGCAATAGTGTTGAACGTGAATGTATCGCTGTCAGGGCAGTCTAATGCAGAATCTGACTCAGTAAAGCACTCGCAAGATGGGTATCTATGACGCAGGAAATGCCCAGGGATGGCTCCCTTATCAAAGAGGCATAGCGATGAATGTATGTTCAAGGTTTCTGGGGCATCTTGGACCGAATGGGAAGAGAGGTTGTGCTCGGCTCGCTTGCTTCTTCTGGTTTCTCGGTGGTGGGAGGCAGTTCCTCTTCACCGATAGCTCCCTCTTCGACCCTGAGATCCCCTTCCACCGACTCGATTATTGAGCCTGCTGGGTTGGACAAGGCAGCTGAATCCTGCGATATGTAGCTTGCGCCGAGATCCTCCTCGGCCAACTCAGCCTCGTCGAGGTACTCGCTACCTTCACCATCGCTCAAGTCTTCATCATAGTCCCCATCATCATCACCATCTTCATCTTCTTCTGCCAGGTCTTCATCAACATCTTCCTCATCTTCATCTTCATCCTCGCTGTCTGTTGTCGAAAAGTCTTCGAGCTCATGCGGCGTGTTCCTCCAGTACGTGAAATCGGTATATTCCTCGCCACCGTCGTGCACAAGAAGGCTGGTTGGTGGAAAGAAATGGTCCAGAAGCTCTTGCATCGTCACATAACTGCTCTTGTACTTGTTGAGACTAAGCAAATCAAGAGACACTTCAGCGTTAGAGTTGATTGTGAAAATCCGAGTTGACGGAATGTTCACAGAACGATAACTCAATGCGTCTGTCAATCGATTTCCGAAGCCAGCATAGAAGGGATTCTCTTTTCCACAGAAGAGATTGAGAATATCCCGCAGGCACGCCATCTTGAAGACTTCTGGTTTTCGCAAATAGATCTCTCGCCTCAGAGCGGCCATCGTGCGATCGGGGCTGCAGATTACTGGACCTCTTGGTAGTCTGTATCCATCTTGGCAAATACCATGAAGATAGGCCCGTGTGGTATCTGTCTGGCCTACAGACCGACTCGTAAGATACATGATATTGTAGCCATTGTTGACAATGTCAGTGTACAATTTGGCGACTCCCGCGTGAGTCCAATCGCGTCCGATCATATTTAGAACATGCCCCAGCGCATCCGACTTGGTGATAGTTCCATCAATATCAGAAATCACGATCGGGGTATTGCCATTCCACAGGTACATGTTTGCAGTGCAAACTGCTCTGTTGACGCTGAAAGACATTGTGTTGGCGCCGGGCTTCAGTTCCAAGGCCTTAAGTTGATCGCTTGTCAAGCGGAGTGTCTTTGCATAGTTGCGGGTTTCGGAAAAGAATCATGCAAGGGCGAGTCAGGGGGTGTGGGAAAGCCGGGTTGGACATCTGATTTGGTTCGGTGATGGCGCGTAGTCAACGATGGCTCCGAAACAGGGTGTTCGCCTTCGCTGTGGTATCCTGGGTCGGAGATAGCATCATCGCTCATCCCTATGTTCGGCCGCATTGAGTGAAGAGTGGCTCTCCTATCAGCCAGTTCCTTGGACTCCTCGCTGCTGTATATCCATAGGTTGCCGTGCTCATCGGCTCCAATCAGTGCGCCGATGTCGTAGGCTCCTTCAAGCTCTTCAGCGAGAATCTTACGCGCAACAACCTCCGCGCGAAGGGCGTCTTCTTCGTTGCTTTTGTAACCAGTCATATCCAACATAAGATCTCCAGCTTCGGTGACATGGGACGGAATATTGGAACCGGACAGCTTCTTCGACAACGAAATGGCACGGGACACCGCTTCCTCGGGAGACAGAGGAGGGCTACGAGAGCGCGGGTATGTTTCACCCTCGCTATCAATGCCACGAGTTTCGCCATTCCCATCTGCAGATCGACCGGACAGGGAGTGTTGAGGAGAGCTGGTCGAAAGCACATTGTCCGACAGCGTGTGATCCAGTGGCGGTTTAGAGGATAAGGAGTCGTGCTGTGGACGAGCCACGTCAGATTCGTCGGGAGATCGCGATAGGGGTGTCATTGTCCCTGTTGAGACGGTCAGTAACGAGGAACTTAGATCGAAACTACGAGTTGGAGATCCGTCCTACCTAAATCCGTGTTTGCCCGTAGCTTGTTCGATGGCATCGCCATCGCCGGTGGGGTTTTTGCGCCTTCCGACAATGCATCCCCGTTTCCTTTGTCCAAGTCGAGGTAATCTGGTTCCTGCAGTGAAGGGAGAATATCCGGTTCGCTCTGGGGTCTCGGGCTGGCTGCTGGAGACACCAACGGCGAGGTCTGCAAGGATGCGGGGATGTCATCGGTCGTTTCAAAAACAAAGAATGCCTCGCCCCCTTCTCCCAACTTCATGGCATATTCTTGTTTTACGCCATTCACCTTGAACTCCACCTTCTTCTCAAATGGACGCAAGAGCGAAAACTTGCCAAACCGGACATGAAAGGGCGAACAAGCGAGGGTGCCTTGAAAGAGATAAGCCAAATCAGTATGTGTGAATGTCGCCTCGCGGAGAACCGTAAATACCATCTTCTTGCTCTATGACAATGACATCAATAGCCCCGCTAAGGGTGGCCGGGTTGATAGAATTCCATGTCTTGGAGACGGAACCACTTATAGAGCGATAGAGCTGCATCCCGCCAGATGGATGTCTAGCACCTTTGACAACGACTCTGAGTAAAGTTTCAGGCCTATCCGAAGCAAGTTCGAGAAATGCAGAAAGGCAAAAAGAAGGTCTGAACGGTCAAAAAAAGGACTGAGACAGGTTTTTGGAGAATCGGGAAGTTAAAAGACCCATGTGACTGACACTTGGAGACAATGGACAACTACATAACCATTGTCACGGGATAATATCAGCACAATATCAGCCACGAAAAACGGGTTTATTGAGTCTCAGCTTGGGGGTAAAGGAGATACATAGAATTACTTCCGATCTACTCCGTACATAACCACTTCCAACATTTGTTGGTTTCGTCAACAGCATTCAACGCCCAACAATTCTGATTATGTCAGCCTCGAGGAATGCCGAGGTCCCGTAGCGGCTGATCCCCATTTTGGCGCTAACCCGTTTGGGGTGGATAAAGTTCTGGGTCACGTGGGGCATATCCCACCGCCCACTCCGGAGAGCATTGGCGATCCTTGCAATTCTCCCGTATCCCGCTACCCACGTCCAATGGGTTACAGACGTTGGGATGTATGAGCCGCTATACTTTGCATTCGACGATTACCCAGCAGTGGTTCCTCGCGTGAGAGTGCGAGGTGTCATGGCCCTCTTTCTCGCCGTCTCGATCTTGTGGGCTTTGATCTGGTAAGTCCCTTGTCTATTCGAGCGTTGGCTTTGCTCGGCTGACCCAGTGTATCAAGGCTTCTCTACCGTGCATGGCAGGTCTGTCAGACTTCAAATGAGGTCCTAGTGGAAAAGCTCGGTCTCGACATTCCTCCGCCGCCAGAGGTCACCCTTGAAGAGATCACAGCCCGTGAAATCCGCCTTGCTTGGAAACAACCCGACTTCCACAACTCAATACATAAGCATATCATTCAGGTGAATAATGTGAAAGGTATAATATACGCATAATTCTTTCCCGCCACTAAACACAGCACTAACAGTCTCTAGTCGGTGAATCCAAACGAGCAGAAACAGCAGTGGAAATATCAAATCTATTACCTGGGAGCATCTATCATATTTGCGTTCTTTCCGTTAGTGCGGCCAATTTTCAGACGCCCAGTGCGATCCTCCATGTCCGAACGAAATCTCTTCCGCTGTCCGAAGCCCAGCAGAATGGCAACGCCGGAGGTCCAGTTGTCCGCGCTTCGATCCCGAGGTCTACAGTAGGCCTTCCAACACCATCTGCGCCGATAATGTCTCGCGAGCATAGTGCGGGCCAACTACCGGGGAAACGGCCCTCGGCTGGACGGAAAATTTCGCCCGCGACTGGAACTACGGACGTTTCTCACGGCAATTTCGAAGAAACGCTCAAAAGCAGAGCCAAAACCGCCAAGGATGAGACTTTGGAGCAATTGGCAGACCGCTTGAAGTCGTTACAGCACGAGAACGAGAACGTGGAGAAGCAGGGGACGGAGGAGGAAGAAGAACATATTGCACTGCTGAGGGACCTCGAAAAGCAGCGCAGTGAACTGCGGAAACGTGTCAGGGAGAAGGACGAAGCAAGTGGCGACTTGAAAAAGCATGTCTACAAGCTAGAAAGCGTCAACCGGACCGTGCAGGGCGAAAAGTCCAAGCGCATGAGACTTCTTCAGCAAAAAGAGGCGGAGCGCAAGAAGCGCAAGAACGACATCTTGCGATGGCAGGAGAAGATTTCACGCATGAACTCGGATGCTATACAGGCAAAGGAGGACAAGGCCAGGATTGAAGAAGAAGCGAGGATGCGCGCAGATGAAGTCCGAGCCAAGATCGCGAAAGAACAAGCGGAGATGAAGACCATCGATGATGAGATTCAGGATAAAGGAGGACGAGTTAAGAAGCTCGAAGAAGAAAGGATGGGATTACAAGAAGGGGACAGTGAGGATGGCAAGGAGCTGGACCGGATCGATAACGAGCGAGCTCGTCAGTGGGAGCACAAGCTGGGCAACCTACACGCACGTTACGCTACACTTGTGAATCTGCACGCGCAAGCCCAGCAACAATATCAAGAAGCCCAAGAACGGCTAAAGTGGCTCACAGCTCAACGGCCCAGCAGCTCAGGGCCCTTCGCCTTCCCGACCTTGGATCTTGATATGTCGAATACCGCCACCATTCGGCCCCGTCGCCATCGCAGCTCACTCAACAGCAATATGTCTTCCCCTCTGAACTTCCCAGGGTGGAGACGTCGTTCCCAAGTAGCGTCAACTACAACCCGTCCGGTCACTCTCCTACATTTCCTCCGAGCTCTGCATTTTTCAATATCAATAACGGTATGGCCCTTCCAGGCCTGTCCGATCCCCCCGAGGTTATGCGCTCGGATACGGAAGTTGCTTTCAATAACCCGCAAATGAGTCCCCGTGCGGATGCCCTCTTGCCATCCGATCTCCTTGGTGACGAGGAATCGCCAGAATTCCCGCGATCTGTAACTCGCCCAAGATTTGCAACGACGGAGGCATCCAGTACTCCACTGGATAGCTTCGGCCACGGCCCAGTTTCGCCTGTTTCTTCGGACAGTCGAGCCGGCAGTATCTTTGCCAGCCCACTAGAGACTCAAAATCGGCAGGACGAATCCCAAGGCGTTCATTTGTCTGCTGCCGGGGAAGCCCCGAAAAGCGCATCCCGAAAGCTTTCTGGGCTTTTCGGTTTCCATCGGCCTCGTGGAAAAACCCTGGCAGATGAATCCCCTATGCTGGGTTCTTTAAAACCCGGCCAGAGTCAATCCTTCCCTCGCAATATTGACGAGCTGGATCCAATTGGTGCACGCCGGCGACGATCGAGCTATACTGCTAATTGGGCAAACCCGATGTCATTATTCCCTCGGAGCAACACGGCTGGTGTCACCATGGACAGCTCTTCTGATCATGCGCCTTCTCGGCGGGCTGCTTTCTCAAATATCTTCTCATCCAGCAAGTTTGGCTTCGGCGGTGCTGGTAGCCGTGGGAATTCCGATCTTAGCAGTGGATACAATCAATTCAGTCCTCGGCATGATCCTATTGATCCGTCATCGCTTCTTGGTGGCGTTCGACGCGGTTCTCTGTCCCCGCGACCTTCATCGACCTCATTTGACACGCCGAACCAGCTTCCGCACCCCTCGACAGACAATCGCCATTTCGGGTGGCCATCGACTGATAATGCTGGGCACCGCAACAGCCCGCTTGGGTTTGACTGGGCGGCGCCATCCAATTGGTCGCGGGCTCCTTCTCGGCGACCTTCATTCCAGTATGGATCGTCAGGCCATCTTCCACTCGGTCTAACCGGTGAGCCTGATTTCGTGGAGGACACATTTGACCGCCACCATCGGCCCCTCCAAGCACCGATTGGCACTCGTCCGTCATCGTCTCATCGGCCGCTGACCCCAAAGTTGAATCCCGCCGCTCCGGCGTTCACGGCCGTTCTCACGGGAGAGAATTCGGAAATAGAAACAGACAAGCGCAACGGTCCCGACAGTTCATTTAATCATGACGAGTACGATGGATCTCCTTCGGAGTCTCGTACATCTCGCTCCCTGTCCCTTTTCACTGGTGATTCATACGAATCGCTGGAGCGCATGCCATCGAGCACTTCCATGGACAATGCCTCCAAGGAGTCGTTCATCCGCAAGATCACGCGCAAGGGCAGTTCCAGCAAGTTCAGCTCATGGAAGGATCGCTCGGGACTTTTCTCTAAGAAAGGTGAATCCTCGCAAGGTGATATTGACGAGGATGTGGCCAGCGAAGCGCAGCTCGGCAAGAGTGTCGATAGCACTGTCTCAAGTGTGGCATCTGCCGATCGCTCAACCCGCAGCAGCCTGGGATTCTTTTCTCGCAAATCCCGCAAGTCTGACAAGGCCAGCGAGACTAGCGAGCGAGCCAGTGAAACTGGCGATGAAGAGATTCCTGAGATTGAGAACTCATGATTCTCGCATGTATCTATAGACCATCTTGGTTCTGTCCTTTCACTTTCATTTCCTAGATTCTAAAGTATCCTCCTTAAGAGTTTTTGATATGCATCTCAACAACATACTAGTTTATTTACGGGCTTTTTGGTTCTGCATAGCATTTACCTGGTTATATTTAGACCATGTAGTGGCCTGTGGTATTCACGAAGAACCATTTTATTATTGTTATCCATCAAATCGTTTCAGGTCCTCAAAATAAGAAAAGTCCTCGAGAGACTGGGGCAAATGCGGGCGGGCAGAAATCGCCCGCACAAAATGACAACTCAATTCTCCGGGACTACTCATCACTTAATTTGGTGCACCAAAGTCCAGTAGATGAAAAATGGCGAACTCAAGGTATGCATTGGAAAATTCCAAAGATATCAGTCCTACTAAAAGAACACAGATTTGAGTACGTCAAGTCCTTCGAGCAGCCGGATGTGCTGCTCCCCAATACGTGGATTGTGGTCCGCATTGATGGACGAGGATTTCACAAGTGAGTTTCCATCTCTCTTTCCTTGTGGTGATGTCCTATGCATGGGAAATCTTCATGCAAGAAGCAAAAAAGGCATCTATATATCCGTCTGTCTATGCATATCTTTCACTAAGATATGATGATATGACTGCTGTTCTGGTCCAACAATGCATTTATCTCTGTATTCGGAGACTAACCTATATAGACTCTCTGATCACTACGCTTTCACGAAACCAAATGACCGCCGGGCACTAGATCTGATGAATGCCGCGGCAGTTGAGGTTATGAAAGAGCTTCCGGACCTATGCATCGCATATGGAGTCAGTGATGAATACAGGTGTGTTCAGCTCGTTTCATCGCTATCCTCCAATTACTGACAGTATTCCCTCAGTTTTGTCTTCCACCCCAACTGCCAACTTTTCGAGCGGCGCAATGGGTGAGTATCCCCTCTTTCCCTCTATCGCCTGCGGTGTAATTCGCAAGAACGGCCATTGACAGGACATCTTCCATCCAGAAAACTAGTGACCACCATCGTCTCTACGTTCACAGCACACTACATTTACAAGTGGAGCGAATACTTCCCTGATAGACCTCTCTTGCCACCACATCTGCCATCTTTTGATGGGCGTGCGGTCATCTACCCTAATAACCGAATTCTCCGTGACTATATGAGCTGGAGACAAGTTGATTGTAAGTGACTGTTCCATGGCAATATGGCCTCGCAATGTCTCTGGTTTCGAATCACATCCGGCTAACCCAAGATGACTAGGTCATATCAATAACCTCTACAACACTACCTTCTGGACGATGGTTCTGCAAGGGGGAATGAGCAACACAGATGCCGAGCAAGAGTTAAAGGTAGGCTATTACTCTTCCAATTCGAAGTACAGGCAATTGACTTGATATAAGGGTACTGTGTCTGCAGACAAGAATGAGATTCTCTTCAAGCGGTTTGGAATCAACTACAATAATGAGCTGGAGATCTATAAAAAGGGCACTGTTCTTTATCGCCAGGTATGCGCCAATTTATATGACGTTTTTCGTTCTGTTTCAGCCCGTTCTAACCTTTATCTCAACAGTACGAGCTGGAGGAACCTAAACCTACAAAATCGTCTACAGACGAAGAATCACCGGTGAGCGAGTCTAAGCAGTCGAGGTCACAGCAAGACAAGATCCGGAAACTGCGCCGAAAAGCACGGGTCGTTATTGACCATGTCGATATCATCAAAGATGAGTTCTGGGAGAAAAGACCGTGGATTCTATCAGGCAATCCTGGAAAATTACCAGCCTAGCTTACCTCCAACACAAAAACAAAAGATTTATGTTGTACATTTATGGTTTCAATGGTCATAATTCGCCAAACAAAAAGGGTATCTTGATTTCTATATGGCGTAACAGAAAACCGGTATATGCAGAATTTTATACATGGTCCTGACATGCATGAGAAGCGCTCCAATATCAAAATGGTTACAACAAAATGGAGACATCAGGCTTTGGCCTCCTTCTTATCCTTCCTCTCCTTTTTAGACTTCTTTTTCGGGTCTTCGTCACCTCCTATGCTCTTGGCCTTCTTGCTCTCCTTCTTCTCCTTTTTCGCCGCCTCCTTTAACCGCGCAACAGCCTCATCCGTCTCGGTCATCTCCGCCGCAGTCTGATCAGACTCCAAATCCATCGACGTAGGCGTCGGATAATCCTCCTCAGAAGCAGTCTTCTTCTTCTCCTTCAAAGCCTTCTTCGCAAGCTTCCCAGCAATCTTCTTCTCCTTCCTCTCAGCCTTCGCAGCCCTCTTCACCCGCCTCGCCTCCTTCCTCTCGGCCTTCTCCACCTTCCGCGCCGCCTTAGCCAATTTCCTAGCCTTGCGATCACCCTCATCCCCATCCTCCCGCTTCCGCTTCGACTTGGACTTAGAAGTAGACGTCCCGCTCTCGTCTTCCTTCTTGTCTGTCCCTTCAAGCGTACCAGCCAATCCCTCCCCCCCTCACGAAATGCCGGTATAGCTCGCTCGTCAGAGCGTTGTTCTCGCGCGCGGAGTTCGCCTCGAAACTGTCGTCCCCGACGCCCTTCAGCGCATCTTCGAACCCGCGTAGCCACCACTGGTTCGTCGGGTCTTTGGTTGTCTTCTTGCCCACGCCGTGGTTGTTGGCTTTGCGCGATACAAGGAGCGGTCGGGTTAGGCCTAGTCCGCTGTGTGCGCCCGGTCGTTTGTTTGGGTTCAGTGGGTTGCCCGGGCCGGACCAGCCGTGCTTGATTAGGTAGGCTTGGGCGTCCATTTGTGTGTGTTTGCCCTCGGAGATGTTGTGTTTCCGTGGGCAAGAGGGTTTGGTTTTTTTGGATCGTGGGTGTTTCGGTTGGGAACTTGGTATTTTGATATCTATTTTGTGGAATCGGGGAGGGAGTTTGAGGGAGTTGGTCCCTTGCAGAAGAAGTTTCGATACGGAAAAAAATGTTGGAGATAAGATTTCACGGGAGCCCCAGGGCCCTGGAGCTTAGTAACCCGGCTCTTTTGTCCAGGTACTTAAAAGGTTCCAAGGTTGTTTTTGTTCATTCTATAGAGCTTTCGATTCATTTTTTATATTATTGGCGTTCTAGAGGGGTGGAATTTACACAATATAAATTAGGTTTAATTGGTGATATCCAGAAATGGATGTGGTTCGAATTCAAGATTCATACCCTAACAGGGGTAGTCCAGAATATATTTCCAACCTACATTGAACTGATACTACCAATTTCAATGTTGACAACAACCAACTTATGTATTTTGCTACAATTCGAATAATATGTAACGACATAACCTCATATGATTCAAGTGCAGGACTATCTATTTTTACCACCCAAACACCCAATGATACAGAACAGACAACAGATGCATTCACCCGCAGTACAGACTAGTATGGCTTGAACCTATCCTTCTTCTTCTCCTTCGGGCGAGCCTTTGCAGACCCAGACCCAGACTGAGACTGGACCGGGGCCTCACTCTCCTCAGCAGGCCTCCATGCTCGCACAAAGCCATCCTCACCACAAGTGAAAACTGATTGACTCTGATCGAGGAGATAGTTGTATTAGCGAGGGTTATAAAGAACGACAGCCAAAAACAGCAAGCAGATATAACATGTAACAAGAACTATTCCTGAAAAACGTACCTGTTCATCCAAACACACCGAGCGCACAACCTCCTCGCAATGAGCACGGGCAAGCGCCATAGATTATCCCGGTCTAGCTTCCACGACGGACTAGAAACAAGTGGGACAAGATCGAGACGGTTGTCACTGCAAGACATGAGTTAGCAAACACCCACGAGCCCACGAAAACCCAGCAAAAACATAAGCACAACAGCAACGTGTGCATGCTCTATTCTTCCCACAAACACACAAACACAAAAAAGACAAGAAACATACATCTTATTCCCAGCGGCGATATACGGCCCCTGCGCACCGACACACAACTGCGCAACATACTCGCAGCCTAGTGGCTCTCGCACGTCACCGAAATGCACGGGCTCGGGCTCCTGTGAGGCATCGTCCGGGTCTGTGGCCGGGTACACGGAGAAGTGTTCGTCGTGGCTGAGGGCGAAGATGGTGCGCTCCGATAGGAACCCGGCATGATGTACGGAGCCGTGGTTGATCACTTGCACCAGGGCTTCGTCTTCGTCTGTTACGGTTGTATCGTAGATGTTGACTAGTCCGTCCGTGCTGCCGGAGAGTAAGATGTTGCTGCGCGTCGGGTGATATTGGAGCTGTGTACCACCGGTAACAGGCAAGGTGCCGATGTATGGTTAGTCTGGTGCTGCATGTATTGGATTGGAGGGATTGTTGGGTTCTTAGAATGGAGGTGCACTTACCTCGGTGATATCGTCGTTGTGGCTCTCTACGTATTGGAGGCGGAATTCCTGGGGGGATCGGATGTCCCTGTTTGTTGGTTAGTGGGACTGGGTTTGATAATAGAGTACAGTTGTTCTTGTCTTAGGGTTGGAAAGACATATCGAATCGATATAATGATCGAATGATCATTCCGAGCCCAGTATTGAAATCGAAACTAAATACGATGAAACCTACCAGAATGCAACAACCGCCTGCGAAGAGACAAGCTCCGTTCCGGCAACAATAGTGTTTGTCTCCGGGTTACAAGCCACAGACAGAACAGGCGAATTCTTCGCTAGACGCATAGACAACGTATTAGCAGATCTGCATTTGACAACCTTGAAAGAAAAAACAAAACCGAAGCCAAGACCATCATTGAATCCAAGCGCCGATAAATTCCCCGAAAACCAGTAACCGGCCAGCGGAAATGCAGCAAAACACAAAATGCACAAATGCACATGTCCAGCAAGTTCCCGACGACAACCCAAACAGGCAATAGACACATCAAACCAAAAAGAAAATAATAAAAAAAAGCTTAACCAAAACAAACTCACCCGTTTCCATCTCCACAACCGGACTCCCATTCCCAGCCCGGACATCCCACACCTTCACCTTCCCATCACGACCACCCGTAGCCAAGAGGTGCGACTCGCCCAGAGTGAAGCTTCGCAGCGCAGTGACACCCTTGTGCGTAGCGGGCGAGACCACAGACGCGCGATCGAGATCGGCGGCGTCAAACACGCGCAGCGAATCATCTGATGAGATGGCGGCGAATGTCCCCGGTGCTGAGGGGACGATCGAGTAGATGTAATTATCTGCCGGCAGGGACAGAGTCGATGAGGCCACTGCTTTGAGGGTGTGCATTGTGGAATTGAGCTAAGCCCGTTTTGCTGGAATTTTCCTGGATTTGATATAGAGATATTGATCTCTGGGGCGCTGTGGCTGTGGCTGATGTGAGGGGTGGATTAGTCTGAATTGATTAATTATGTATCGTACGGAGTACTCCGTATGATAATTGGGTTTTACGTATTGTAGCAATAGCAATTTAGTCAATTCAAATGTTCCAGGGCCTTTGGATGAGTTTCGGGATGGGAAATTTTCCTACGTGGGGCTCCCGGGGTACATCAATGTATGGGGTTCTGTAGCCTGGTGTAGGCTTGTCTACTCAACCTGTATATAATATATGACAGAATTTCGATATAAAATGTCAAATTGGAAAGGAGTTTTCATTTCCCAAGAATCAGGGGCAAAAAAGAGTACAATATACAACATACGCTCGATGTTAGTACCGAACATGGATTGAATGCGCCATGCAATCTTACTAAACCCAATCCATGAGCTGTCAGTACCTACAACATACAACATAGGTACAACATAGGTAAGTACAAAATTAGTACCCTGGGCCTGCGACGATCAATATCTCTTAATGACCAGTCGGACTAGAAAGATCAGCGCGGCAAACCCCGGTAAAATGTTCATATTATTGTACAGAGTATGTGTCATGTAAGGAGACCAATTCGGGGTTTGCCCGACGCCATCTTTTCTTTGTACCCTATAAGAAGGCTAGATTGGAGTCCCCCATTGAATATGTTTTTCAATCAGCGCCCGAGCCGGGATGGAACCAGTGTCCTGGGAAGCCAAGTACCCCGGGGAAATACCCTCATTATTGGGGATGTTGACACGTATAATGCATGATACATGTATATATGTAAGGTATAATTATACATAAGTATACATGGATACAACATTGTAGATTAAAAAAAGAGAGAAAGTACATGTGCTAATGACCCAGTGTGATGGTCTTAGGGTCATTCTTACATATCACAAATGGGATCCGGGTAAGGAAAAATGATTACCAGGGCCAAGGTGCAGCTAATATGCAGCTAAGGTGTTGGACCAGTTGATTCGTTCAAATGTCGCACCCATGGGACCCAGGGCTTTGGGTTACGGTGAGGGGATTCATCAGGACAAATTGGAAGGTCTTTTTCTCTTTTAAAAAAGAAATGCAGACTCTGTGTGACTGAAGTATACATTCCGTTCCCCATATAGATAATACCTACATATATACGGAGTACTTAAGACAACACGCTCTTACCTTCTATTGTAACTTTCCAAAAGTACCCGAGTAAGACGCCTTCTACCACTCCCTTGGGCCCCCCAAGTGGGAATCCCTGGAAATGAGAGGCCCAGACGGTCCGCATCCCGCTAGGACGTGGGTCACCTTTTTTGGTCCATGTCGATCTAGCTCGGAGGAATTCTGATTCGATTTATATATATAATAACCTTGGAAGGATTGTTAGGATTAAGGATTAAGGATATTGATATAGCTGGGGTTTACATAACTATGTAGGGACAATATAATATGTATAATGTATAATATATAATATACAATATACAATATATTCATTCTGGGATAGAATCAACCTTGGAAATATTCCCAACCTCAGTCCCGGTAGCGCGGGTCGTACTTTTCCTTTTTCCCACTGTACTCCGTACTTCTGCATCGAATTCTGCACCTTCGTTCTAATAATTTCCCCTTCTCTCATCCTTGTGCCATTTCATTCTTTAGTACCCCCGTACCCCGCGTGGGAACAGCTTCACGACCTTAACTCCTTCTTTCACTTTCGAGAAGAGAAGAGGATATTGAACTGCTGAATTTCCTGGCTCAAATCCCTGAGCTTCACCCGACCGTGCAATCCCTGTGGTCTCCTTTAACCCGCACTTGCTCGTGTGCTTTCGCTGCCTCGCAGCTGACTTGATCCTTTCGTGTTTTCCTATGACTGGCATGATCGATCGATTCACAACCGCCTTCGATATCTTGCGCGATCATTGATTGATCGCCGATATCAATCACCATGTCTTACCGAGAGTCTTCTGGTTCCTTTCCCGCACCTGACCGCACATCGCTGCCGAAGATATTTACGAACGGGGATTCCAGGCTGCGACACCTGCCTCCCATAAATTCTCCACCTCCGCCCCAAACGATACAAGTCCGAGTCAACCCCAGGGAGCGATGCCGGCCATTCCAGATACTACTCGCAC
The DNA here is from genome assembly GCF_028829835.1 of Penicillium mononematosum. Classification (NCBI taxonomy): domain Eukaryota; kingdom Fungi; phylum Ascomycota; class Eurotiomycetes; order Eurotiales; family Aspergillaceae; genus Penicillium; species Penicillium mononematosum. The sequence continues at coordinate 3,258,333 of NW_026643271.1, forward strand.
TCCGTGGCGGCGAGTGATCGGACCCGATCACGACAACCGTCTTCCGCGATGGACTTGTACACCCTGATCGACAGAGATCCGGTTGATAAAGACCCTCGCAGGAACGCTCGCTTCACCAGCAATGGATCGGTGGCCACACAAGCATCCCACGCCTCGAACGCATCTCAAATATCGCGATCTTCTCCCATCATAATCTCCGACCGCAAGTATGTCACCTCATACCCAATTGTGTGAATTCAATGACTGACTTCTATCCTAACAGGATACCCGAGAAATACCCGAATCACAAAGAGAACGGCCGGATGTACCATGGCTACCGGAAAGGAATCTACCCGCTCCCGTGCGACGAGGAAGAACAGGATCGTCTCGACATATTCCACAAACTGTTCACGGTTGCACGGGCCGAGGATGGATTGATCTATGCACCACATCCCCCAGGGTCCAGAATTCTCGACTTGGGCTGTGGAACGGGCATATGGAGCATCGAAGTTGCGAACAAGTTCCCGGATTCCTTCGTGGTCGGTGTTGACCTTGCACCAATACAACCGACCAATACCCCAAAGAACTGCGATTTCTATGCCCCGTTCGACTTCGAAGCGCCTTGGACCATGGGAGAGGATTCCTGGGATATCATCCATATGCAGATGGGATGTGGCAGTGTCGCAAGTTGGCCCAGTCTCTACCGGCGAGTCTTCCAGCATCTCAAGCCGGGCGGCTGGTTTGAGCAGGTCGAAATTGATTTCCGACCCCGCGTTGAGGACAAAGATGGCGAACCGGGACGTGCTATGGCTAACTGGTACTCGACCTTAAAGCACGCAACTGAAGCTACCATGCGGCCCCTGGCCCACAGCTCGAACGAGACGATCCGGAATTTGCAAGAAGCGGGCTTCACCGAGATTGACCACCAGATTGTGGGATTGCCTATGAATCCATGGCATCCCGATTCCCACGAGCAGAAGGTGGCGCGTTGGTACAATTTGGCTATCTCCGAGAGTGTCCAGCCAATGTGTTTGGCTCCTTTCAGTCGGGTGCTTTCTTGGACCAGGGAGCAGATTGACCGCATTGCATTCGACGTCAAACAGGAAGCTTTCGACAAGCGGATCAAAACGTACAACCTTCTGCACATTTATCAAGCGCGAAAACCCGTCGAGGAATAAGCTGGTGAATTCTTCCACCCATATAGCAGTATCTGCAGATTTGGGTGGAGCATAACAGTCGACCACAGGACAGCCAGCTCCTTCAACTCGAAGGAAATCTCGACAGTCCTAGCTTCATCGCCCGAAAAATATACCGGCTTGGTTATCAGATTCAAGATAGACCCGGTCGCCACTCACAGACTTTGGCTGGCCCAGAGTGTGCACTAGCCACATTATGTTGAATGTGCTTGTGCAAGTGGCCGCAACTAGATGTTCGCTCCAAAGCCAACAGCTTCACAGCACAGCTTTATGATTTTTGTTTTCTGCGTCCGGGTCTGTTTGAGAACCGAGGTATTATCTCTGGGAAAATGTTGGCCTTATAGGTCCCAACCCCGACAGCCCACAGGACTATGGATGTTTAATCGATTTAAGAAGGTTTGGGGGATTGACGGTTGACACGATGTGTATGTGATTCTTTCTTTGTATGCACCCACGGCCCTCTTGGGTCATGACTTTTCTTATCTTTCTACTCTATTCTATCCTTTATTATTTCTTTGTTTCTCTTTGCATGCTGGACTTTGCATCTCTTGGCGTTTTTGGCTTTTAGCCATCCATTTCGAATCTTTTCGGCTTGTGATATATACCCAGATTACCTTCCTTTGGTTTCTGGCACCTCCATTTGCTATCTCAATGACGGGTAAATATGTTTTGGAATCAACTGTTGCTCTTTGTATTCTTATCTTTCATATATATATATTGGATAGTGATGGTCTATTGGTCCCCTGCATTCCTTTTAAAGTGTCTGGAGGACTGCGCCAGCATGTCCATTTTGACATTATAATCGCTGTTGGTTTCGTTACGATGGCAGGTTCTATTAGCTCTTGCGATCCCTACCATCGATACTTGTCTATAAAGAGCTTGGCACTTGGAAAGATATATATTTGAGTATAGTAGCACCTGAATCATTCTTGGCTGCAGTAGAAATCAAAACAGCCAGAAGCTTTTCCTCCCAACGCCGGATTGCAGACCAACCAACCTCCCTAGAAACGAACGCCAGTATGCAAAATATGCTAGTCCAGCCCTCCAACAACGGAGACGGAGTCAGAAAATGGAAAGTCACGCACACGCAAAAGAAGACCAGCCAACTATCGCCGCCGACTCCTGTTCGTACCCCGGGAAGTCCCATTAGCAGCAGGCTTCTCCGCATCCCCATTGGCACCCTCCCTGCCAGCCCCCGGCGTCCTCCGCCGCATAGTCCCGGGCCCAACAGCAACAACATCCTCACCGGAATCACTATCCTCAATATCCATCAAGACAGGCATAGCAAACGGCTCAATGCCATCAGCATCCCCATCCCCCTTAACCAAGTCAAGCGTCACAGCATCCGGCTCCTCATCCTCCTGATCCAGCCGGCGCTGATGCACCTGCTCGGCAGGGTGAACATCAAACTCATCCTCCGCCTCCATGTATTCCACATTCTCCTCGACCTCGCCGAAATCCGGCGCCAGCGCCGACCATTTCTGCGGCGACACGATCGACCACGTGTATATGCATCCGGTCTCCAGTCCGCACGCAACAACCATCGGTCTGCTCGGATGCCACTCCACAACGCCGAGTTCCTCCCGCGGCCCCTCCAGGATCTTGACCAGTGACCCGTGGCTGCGTTCCCACACGTAGATATCCGGGTTCATGAATGTCGTTGCGGTGACGAACTCGCCGGTCGAGGAGAATGTGACGTGGTTCCAGCTGAGTCGGTTGACTACGTCTTGGAACTTGTGCTCCACGTGTAGTTTTATCGCGGATGGTTCCAGGTCGATTCCCAGCTGTGATAGGTCTGGCATTAGCACTGTGCGGATTACGCGGTCTGAGCTGTTGACTAGGAGGTCGCGGCCGTTGCTAGCTAGTCGGAGGAGGATGACGACTCCGTTGCAGAGGCGCATTGAGTGGATTGTCGTGCAGGTTTGGGTTTCGATTATGTTGATCCAGCCTTTCGAGGTGCCGGCGATTATGTGGTTGCCGAAGGCTGTGAAGATGGTTACGCAGGTTGAGTGTTTCGCGTCTTGTGCGGCTTGTTTCGCTGCTACGGCTGGGTCGACTTCTTCGCCGTTTGGGGCTTGGGGTCGGAGCGGGGCGGAGGGGAGGATTCGTTTGATTGGTTTTGTGCTGGAGACGTCGACCAGTACGGGTTGGTCTTCGAAGAGGGATGCGACGAATAGGAGGCTGGAGAACAGAAGCGGTTAGTTGGTATGGATTGACGCATAGTGAGGGGATGGTGGTAGCTGTACTGGTTGAATGGGTGTAACTCGGCGATATATACTGGCGCCTCGAATCGGACTGTGCGGATTCGTGAGCCGTCTTTCAGATCCCAGAGGATGCATTTCCAGTCTTGGGACGAGGTGAGGAGGTAGCGGCCATCGCGGGACCAGCTGGGTATGGAGTCAGCATTTGGCCTTCAATGTAGATCGGCGCTTGTTGAATCCGGGGAAACCGTACCTCAGAGACTGGATCTGTCGCGTGTGGCCTTGCAGCTTGCGCGCAACGCCATTGGTTTCAATGTCGAAGATTACCACTGTGCCGTCCACCTAGAGAATGTCTTAGTATTCGGCCCCGTTTCCTGGACATGCCTTTTTGGTACTGGGGTTCACGAACTCGTCCGGAGGCAAGGTAGTCGCCTTTATGGTTGAAGCTCAAGCATGTCGCATGGCCGCTGCCTATGGCGTGTTGACCAGGTCAGCAGTGTTTATTGTTGACAACAATGCAAGCGTTCGTATCACATACTCAGTTTCTCAGTCAAAGTATCCGGGTATTCCTGCGCCAGGACAAATGGATCGACGAGTGAGAGATTCATTGCGCTAGGTGCATGTAGATCGAGGTGTGACTGTGAATTCAAAGTGAATCCTCGGCCGCTTACATAGGCCAGGATAATAAGAGGTGTTCAAGCATTCAGTGTGGACTCTGGAATATAGTGAAACACGTGAGGTAGCTTCTCATTAATGATAATAATCGTCGATCCTTCTGCCGGTGTCGATATCCTTACAATCTTGGGGCGGTGACAACAGCCCATTTAAAACAAACCCAAGTTGATGCCTCATATTGATGCCTGTGACATTCACCGCTTTCATTTCCCATAGTAAAAGGTACATTCAATCTGCCGTTGCCTGCACTTTGGGGAAGGTATCCACAGTTCTGCCAAAGCGGTGAGGTACCGTTTAGACGGCAGACATCGTGCAGGGAAAACTCAAGCCCCATCACAGTGAGGCAACCTCAGAACATCACCCTTTCATCTCCCCGACACGCCATCCACCCACCGCCTCCAGAACCCAGGAGGATCGCGCTTTCCATCGCGATACTTCTTCGAGATACCGCGAAGACGATCTTCTTTGCCGCGCTCCTTTTCCCCTTCTTTTCTGCTCCGTGACGTTCGGGACCTGTAGGTCGCCGGCGCCCTCGTGGCAAGGGCTGCCCAAGGCCTCAGCCGGCCAGCTGCTTCCACACCACCTTCTTTTCATCGTCGCTACGTGTAAATCTGAATTCTAGCTTACGAGCGAGTCTTTCACTTCGTTTTTTTTTCGCGACATTTACGAGCCAGCCTTCGTCGCTTTTACCGGTTTTACTACACGTCTACGTGACCGGTCATCTCCGCCTTTTTTTCATCAATCTTTTTTCGTCACCACACCTTCGCCATCATGTCTAACGTGTTTTTCCCATATTCCAAGGCGCCTTTGCGCACCATCAAGGAAATTCAGTTCGGTCTCTTTGCCCCCGAAGAGATCAAGCGCATGAGTGTGGTCCACATTGAATATCCTGAAACACTGGTGAGTAACTCTTGATTCATTTTTTTTTCGCCAGCGGACGTTTTTTTTGGGACGATCTTCCGCTTTTTTGATGCGCCAGGAAGACTTGATTGCTGAGTGACCAATAGGATGATCAACGTCAACGACCTCGGACTAAGGGTATCAACGACCCTCGCCTGGGTACGATCGACCGTCAATACAACTGCGAGACTTGCGAAGAGGGTCCGAAGGAATGCCCTGGACACTTTGGTCACATTGAGCTCGCGTCTCCAGTGTTCCATATTGGTGCGTAACAGATTTGCCTCGGTTTCCTCCTTCTATCTTTCCTGCTCATGCTAACTTTTGGCCCCATTCTAGGTTTTTTGACTAAAATCAAGAAGCTGTTGGAGACAGTTTGCCACAACTGTGGAAAGATCAAGGCCAACACGGTTAGTCATCCCTACTGGGATGGCAAATCTTGACTGGTTCACTTCGCTAACGTCAATATCAGGCCGATTCCAAGTTTACAGAAGCCCTCCGTTTCCGTGACCCCAAGCGACGATTTGACGCTATCTGGCGACTCTCCAAGGATGTGCTGGTATGCGAAGCCGACGCACCCGCCGATGATGAGGAATTTTCGAAAGAATCCCAGAAGGGCCGCTCCCATGGTGGCTGTGGTAACGCCCAGCCCACCGTTCGGAAGGAAGGCATCTGTTTGGTTGGAACCTGGAAGCCCAGCAAGGCTATGATGGAGGATGAGATGGCTCAACCGGAGAAGAAAGTCATTACGCCGACAATGGCCTTGAACATCTTCCGAAACATCTCTGTGGAAGATGTCCGCATTATGGGTCTCAGCAATGACTACGCTCGTCCCGAGTGGATGATTCTTACTGTCTTGCCCGTTCCTCCCCCGACCGTCCGTCCTAGCGTTGTGATGGGAACCACAAGTGGCGCTCGCGGTGAGGATGATCTGACTTACAAGCTCGCGGAAATTGTCCGTGCGAACCAAAATGTTCAGCGCTGTGAGCAGGAGGGAGCTCCGGAGCATGTCATTCGTGAATTCGAATCTCTGCTTCAATACCACATTGCCACTTACATGGACAATGACATTGCTGGTCAGCCCACAGCGATGCAAAAGGGAAACCGCCCTGTGAAGGCTCTTCGCAGTCGTTTGAAGGGTAAAGAGGGTCGTTTGCGTCAGAACTTGATGGGAAAGCGTGTCGATTTCTCCGCTCGTACCGTTATCACAGGTGACCCCAATTTGAGACTGGACGAAGTCGGTGTTCCATACTCGACTGCTCGTATTCTCACCTACCCGGAAGTTGTGACACCCTACAATATTGAGAAGCTGCAGAGGCTGGTTGCCAATGGACCCAACATTCACCCTGGTGCCAGATATATTGTTCGTGATAACGGTGAACGCATTGATCTTCGTCACGCTAAGCGCGCTGGTGCTCAGCAACTGCTCTATGGTTGGAAGGTCGAGCGCCATCTTGACAATGGCGATTACATTCTGTTCAACCGTCAGCCGTCTTTGCACAAGGAATCCATGATGGGTCACCGCGTCCGCGTTATGCCCTTCTCCACATTCCGGATGAACTTGTCTGTTACCAGTCCTTACAACGCCGATTTCGATGGTGATGAGATGAACTTGCACGTCCCCCAGGGCGAAGAGTCGCGTGCTGAGCTCGCGGAGCTTACTTTGGTCCCGAAGAACATTGTTTCTCCGCAGCGTAACGGTCCTCTGATGGGTATTGTCCAGGATACACTCTGCGGTATCTACAAGATCTGTCGCCGTGACACCTTCCTTACCAAGGACCAAGTCATGAACCTCATGCTGTGGGTCCCTGACTGGGATGGTGCCATTCCCCCTCCCGCAATCATTAAGCCTCGCCCCCGTTGGACTGGAAAGCAGATGATCAGTATGGCTTTCCCCTCAGGCCTTAACCTTCTGCGTGTTGACAAGGACGGCTCGCCTTTGTCCGAGAAGTTCAGTCCTCTCAATGATGGAGGTCTCTTGATCCACGGTGGACAGCTGATGTATGGTATGCTTTCCAAGAAGACGGTCGGTGCCAGTGGTGGTGGTGTCATTCACACCATATTCAACGAGTACGGTCCTGATACTTGCGTCAAATTCTTCACTGGAGCCCAAACAATCGTTGGGTACTGGTTGCTGCACAACGGTTTCAGTATCGGTATCGGTGACACCATTCCCGATCAACTTACTATCAACAAGATCGAGGAGGCCGTTCGGAACCGAAAGCAGGAGGTCGAGGAGATTACGGCTAGTGCCACTGAGAACACATTGGAGGCACTTCCTGGTATGAATGTACGTGAGACATTCGAGAGCAAGGTCTCTCGTGCTCTCAACAACGCCCGTGATGAAGCTGGTGATGCCACCGAAAAGAGTCTGAAGGATCTGAACAACGCTATTCAAATGGCGCGGTCCGGTTCTAAGGGTTCAGCAATCAATATTTCGCAGATGACTGCGCTTGTGGGACAACAGTCCGTGGAAGGCAAGCGTATTCCGTTCGGCTTCAAGTATCGTACCCTTCCTCACTTCACCAAGGACGATTACTCTCCCGAGTCCCGTGGATTCGTTGAGAACTCATACCTTCGTGGCTTGACTCCTACCGAGTTCTTCTTCCACGCCATGGCTGGTCGTGAGGGTCTTATTGATACTGCTGTCAAGACTGCCGAAACTGGTTACATTCAGCGTAAGCTGGTCAAGGCCCTGGAGGAAGTCATGGTGAAATATGATGGCACTGTCCGAAACTCCCTTGGAGATATCATTCAGTTCATCTACGGAGAGGATGGTCTCGACGGTGCCCACATTGAGAACCAGCGTGTCGATCACATCAAGTGTTCCGATGCCAAGCTGTTGGAGCGATTCCGTGTTGATGTTATGGACCCCGAGCGAACCCTTGGCCCAGAAATTCTGGAGCAAGCCAATGAAATTGCCGGTGATATTGAGGTACAGAGATACTTTGATGAAGAATGGGAGGCCATTCTGAAAGACCGTGAATTCCTGCGCACTGTGGTCAAAGAGGACGAGGAGATGATGCAGCTTCCCATCAATGTTCAGCGTATCCTGGAAATGGCACGAACCACTTTCCGTATTCGCGAGGGTACAATCAGTGATTTGCACCCTGCCGAGGTCATTCCCCAAGTCCAGCAGCTGTTGGATCGCTTGGTGATCGTTCGTGGTAATGATCCCATTTCGCAGGAGGCTCAGGTTAATGCGACTTTGCTGTTCAAAGCGCAACTGCGCAGTCGTCTCGCTTTCCGCCGCCTCGTCACAGACTATTCGCTTAACAAGCTTGCATTCCAGCATGTGTTGGGTGCTATCGAAAGTCGTTTCGCTCGTGCGGCAGCCAACCCTGGTGAAATGGTCGGCGTTCTTGCGGCCCAGTCTATTGGTGAGCCCGCGACTCAAATGACACTGAACACTTTCCACTTTGCTGGTGTGTCGTCCAAGAACGTCACGCTTGGTGTGCCACGTCTGAAGGAAATTCTCAACGTTGCCACGAACATTAAGACGCCATCCATGACTGTGTACCAGGAAGGTGTGAAGACCCACGACAAGGAGGGCGCCAAACTCCTTCGAAGTCTTGTGGAGCACACTAGTCTGCGCTCTGTGACGGAGTCGACGGAGATTTACTACGATCCCGATATCCAGTCCACTGTCATCGAGAACGATAGGGATATGGTGGAGTCATACTTCATCATTCCTGAAGATAATGCCGACGACGCGTCTCAGCAGTCGAAGTGGTTGCTCCGTATTGTTCTCAGTCGCCGCTCCCTTCTTGACAAGGGTCTCACGGTGCAGGACGTTGCCACAAGAATTAAGCAGGCTTATCCTCGCGATATTGCAGTCATCTTCAGTGATAACAACGCCGACGAGCAAGTTATCCGTATCCGTCAGGTTCAAGACTACAAGGAGGACGAAGACGAAGATATTGAGTACGACGTCACCTTGAAGAAACTTGAGCAGCACTTGCTGGACACTTTGACCCTTCGTGGTGTTCCTGGCGTTGATCGTGCTTTCATCAACGAGAAGAGCAAGGTCAGAGTCATCGAAGACGGTACGCTCCACACCAGCAAGTCCGATCCTCTTTGCAAGGAATGGGTTCTGGAAACCAGTGGATCCTCTTTGGCTGCTGTTCTTGCGATTCCGGGCGTCGACGCCTCGCGCACTTACTCCAACCAGTTTATTGAAATTTTCGAGGTGTTCGGTATTGAGGCTGCCCGCACAGCTGTGCTTCGTGAATTGACCCTCGTGCTTGCCTTTGACGGTTCTTACGTTAACCACCGTCACTTGGCTCTGCTGGTCGATGTCATGACTGTTCGTGGTTATCTGACTCCTGTTACTCGTCATGGTATCAACCGTGCCGATAATGGTGCCCTCATGCGTTGTTCGTTCGAAGAGACAGTTGAAATTCTGCTCGAGGCTGCTGCGTTCGGAGAGCTCGACGATTGCCGCGGTGTGTCCGAGAACCTGATCCTTGGACAGATGGCCCCCGCCGGCACGGGTGAGTTCGACGTCTACCTGGACCAGAGCTTGCTCAACACCGTGGTGTCCAACAATGCACGCTACGGCCTTATGGGTGCGGTCGGCGCGAAGGATGCCATCATTTCCGACGGTGCTGCCACTCAGTACGATACTGGTTCTCCCATGGCCAGCTCCCCGTACATGGCTGGTGGGGACCCCAATTCGACGTTCTCCCCTATGCACCAGATTGGCCAGGAGCCAACTGGAGGTCTCACCGAGTACCAGGCTACCGCTAGTACCTTTGGTGGATTCAGTCCCGCGGCTCGCAGCCCCGGCGGCTACTCTCCAACAAGTCCCTTCAATACTAGCCCGACATCTCCTGGATACTCTCCGTCTTCAAGCTATTCACCGACCTCTCCTGGCATCGGCATGACCAGCCCGCGCATGATGACCTCTCCTGGTTTCTCGCCTGCCAGCCCAACGTTCCAACCCACGTCTCCGGCCTACTCGCCGACGTCGCCTGCCTACGGCCAAGCGTCGCCCACCTCTCCTTCATACTCTCCAACTTCGCCTGGGTTCTCGCCGACGTCGCCTAACTATAGTCCGACTTCCCCCAGCTTTAGTCCGGCCTCGCCGGCGTTCAGTCCGACTTCGCCGAGCTACAGTCCCACCAGCCCTGCGATTGGTGGTGCTCGGCACCTGTCCCCAACATCCCCTACCTCTCCTAAGTACACACCAACTTCGCCTGGTTGGTCTCCTACGAGCCCCCAGTCATACTCGCCGACTTCTCCCAATTTCTCTGGCTCCCCGACGTCGCCTACCTCTCCAGCTTACAGCCCGACATCCCCGGCGTACAGCCCTACGTCGCCGCGCCAGTGAACATGGTATGAAGATGGCTTGCCTCTCTCAGGCTCGTGTTCTACACCTGTACCATCATCAACTTGTTCCTCAACCACTAAACAAAAATGATCTTTTCGCGCTACACATCTCGGAAATGATTGATAATTTTTTCTTTTCACGATATCGGGGATCGTCTCCCATTCATTGTATCTGTTTACTCTTTTTTTTTTTAAACCAATTAACCAACAACACGTGCGTTTGGTTTCAGCCGCCATCGTTTTCAGATTGCTTTGCTTTTCCCGGCGCACTACCCCCCATCGTGCATGCGAAGACCGCACACACTTCGATCAGAACCGAGGACACTGTCCATGGATACTGGAGATAGGAGCATGGACTTTGCTTGCCATTTGGGGAATTGCCCAAATCCTTTTTATTGCATGGAAAGCGCACCCGGGATGTATTTTGACTGCTGCTTTCCGTTTTGTACACACCCTCCAGAGGGGTCGAGTAGATTCCAACAATGTTTATGAAATTCCAAATTCTTTTTTCTGTTCCTCGTACTGGCTAGAAAAGCAAGGATGTCTATAGATTAGATTCTCACCGCTTTATACTAGATACCTAGGTAGTCTAAAGCAGTTTAGGTCATGAAGGGCTTCCGCCCTCATATCATGTACAGATTGAAGAACGTCTTGAATGAGACAGACAAGAACACTAAATTGGAACAATGTACGTAGAAATATGCCTGCACATAGAAAGCATACTATCGTATGGAGTACGCAGGTACGATAAGTATACGATGTAGTGATTGGCCCTCGGCAAAATGAAGCTCCGTCAAGCCAAGTGGCCCGTACTCTGGAACTACATCATGTCACGATTCCCAACTCTGTCGCCTTTGTGATTCACGTTGCTCTGAGAGTCGCAATGTGCTTCACACTCCTACATTACACCAGTATTTTGCAGGCATTATGAGGACGCCGCTCTCACACTTTCTATCGGCCCTGCGTAAGTCTGCCCGCACCTGCTGGACCGAAACAGAAGCTGACACCCCTTTCCAGTGCTATTGCAGACATGTGCGGCTGGGCCTGGTCAACCTCTCGCTGACCAAACAGCGTCCGGGGCTATCGAGCACGATGCAGATCACGAATTTACGTTCCAGACAGGGGAAGCAGAGCCGCGACGCATGACTCGTGAGTAGACAGCCTCCGCCTTATCGACCGACACTTGGTACTGATTGCCTTTATCGTCTGATAATAGAACGTGTTGAGAATGCCTGGGATATCCTGCGCACAATCAAGGACCCAGTCCTACAATCCGACAAGTCGAGAGGATTACTAGGGACTGCCGTCTACTATGGCCGCCAAACGGTCCGACTGCTATTCTTGAATGGCCCTTCGACCGAAAAACCCGAGCGGAAACTGAACAAACATCTTGCAGGAGCAGTGGAGGAGCTGAGAACAGCTGCAGACGAGGACCGAGACCCGGACGCGATGTTCTTGTTAGCGGAAATGAACTTCTATGGCAACTTCTCCCATCCCCGCGATTTCAAAGAGGCCTTCCGCTGGTACCATGAACTGGCATGGCTGGACGGAAACAATACAGCGCAGAACATGGTCGGGTTCATGTATGCGACGGGGATCGGTGGTGCGGTTGAACCGGACCAGGCAAAGGCCCTGATGTACCATGAGTTTGCGGCGGAAGCAGGGAACATCCGTTCAGAGATGACACTTGCGTATCGATACCACACTGGCATTGGAACACCGAAGGATTGTGACCACGCGATCCATTACTACAAGAAGGTTGCGGATAAGGCGATCGAGTACTACCGCTCAGGCCCTCCCGGTGGCAGGGCTATGGTTCGAGAATCTTATCGTTGGGCGGATGAAGAAGGTGGCGTATACGGTCCAGGAGCCAGTGTGTCGAGCTCGGGTCAAAACGCGCGGGACCCTAGTAATGCTACTCCTGAGGCTAGCGTGGAAGATATTCTGGAGTACTTGGACCTCATGTCCCGGAAGGGTGAACTGAAGGCTACATACACCCTCGGCAAGATGAATTTCGAGGGCGCCCGGGGCTTGCCGCGGAATTTCCGACGGGCTATGAGGTATTTCAAGGTCGTTACCAAGAAATATTGGAACAAGGATGGGTCCGTCAACTCGAATCCCCCTGCAGGGCTGGATAAGTTGGCGTCCAAGGCTGCAGGCCATATTGGTCTGATGTACCTTCGCGGAGAGGGGGTCGAACAACACTACCCGACTGCGCTCACATGGTTCCGGAGGGGTATTGCAAACGGGGACTCTCTGTGTCAGCATTGGATGGGTCTGATGTATCTCAAGGGCTATGGTGTTCCCCAGGATGGCTTCAAGGCATCCCACTACTTCAAAGCAGCAGCAGAGCAGGATTCCCCAGCCTCAGAATCGCGATTGGGCGCTCTATTCTTGGATCAAGGAGATGTGGCTACCGCAACACGTTACTTCGAGCTTGCCGCCCGCTGGGGGTGGATGGAGGCATACTACTACCTAGCGGAGATGGCCAACTTCGGTATTGGCAGACAGCGGCACTGTGGCGTGGCCGCCGCCTACTATAAAATGGTAGCCGAAAAAGCGGAGATCGTCCACTCAGCCTTTGTCGAGGCAAACGCCGCTTACGAATCTGGTGACAAGGAGGCTGCACTCATCCCATCGATGATGGCAGCAGAGCAGGGCTATGAGAATGCACAGGCAAATGTGGCCTATCTTCTTGATGAGCATCGCTCTGTGCTATCGCTCAGTTCTATCCTTCCATGGGCACAGAAGGCTCGGTCCTCCTTGATGCACAATGCGCGACTGGCGTTGATTTACTGGACCCGCTCTTCGAAGCAAGCCAACATCGACTCCTTGGTCAAGATGGGTGACTACTACCTGTCTGGCACGGGTACACCTGTCGACGCTGAGAAGGCCTCAACTTGTTACCATAATGCCGCTGAAGCCCACCACAGTGCACAGGGCTATTGGAATCTGGGCTGGATGCATGAGAATGGCGTGGCAGTAGATCAGGATTTCCACATGGCCAAGCGGTATTATGACCTGGCTCTTGACCTCAGCCCGGAAGCGTATCTGCCAGTGAAGCTTAGCTTGATCAAACTGCGGATTCGAGGATACTGGAATCGCATCACCAACGGAAACATTAACCCTATCCATGAGGAAGAAGGTAAGCTGCTCCCACTTACCCTGTGAAAGCAATCGTGTCTTTCTAGTTTCTTACTTACATTTATTCCTAGACTCGAAGCCCCGTCGTACCTTCAAGGAATGGATCAAGGCCTTCATCGAGAACGACGAGGAGGGCTACTACGAAGACCTTTACGAACTACAACGGGGAGACGATGATGAATATCGTGGCTTGGAATCCGAAGGCCACGAGGATGGCTACTATGAAGACCTAGACCTCGATATCGACGAGGGAATCCTGGAGGGCCTCCTCATTGTAGGATTGGCTGCTGCGCTGTTGGTTTTGGTTTACTTCCGTCAACAGCAGCAGCGCAACCGACAGAATGAGAACGCCAATGCCAATGCTAATGCTAATGCCAACGCGCAGAATGGAAACGGGAACGCCGACGACCGTGGATTATTTCCTCAGCCTGGTGATCCTGCTTTTGGGCAATGGGTGGCAGGAGGGGTTGGTCATTAAGGAGATTACAGTGTATGCATTCCAGCGTGACCTTTTGTAGATAAAATCCTTTGCTTATCGATAAGACTTGCATCTCCGCATCTCGCCCTGGCTACTCCAACTTTTTAATCTTTCTTCCTCTTTCTTCCTCTTTCTTAAATCCATCGCACGTTTGAGGTCTGTATCCGATTGATGCACCATGGACAAGCCATCTAGTAAACGTCGTCGCATCGACACAGCTACTGCTCTCTCAAAGCCGTTCAAGTCCCCGCTACGCAGACCTGCACCAACAAACACAGACGACATCCCATCTGAGTCTGTCGCACCTAGGACTCTGGCGGACACACGAGTCCCAGAGAGTGTTACCAAACCCAAGTCCAACCCAATATCAGGTCCACCAGATCAGACAACAACTCCAGTACCTCCTAAGCCAAAACGCATACTGCAGATGTTTACCCCATTCCCCCTAGAATCATGGAAAACAACCGATCCAGAGATCCTAGAAGTACAGAAACAGTACCGGGAGATCAAGTCAAAGGTCGACGCACTCATCACCGAACTCGAAATAGCAACTCAGGCCCACAACCTCGAGACCAATCCCAGATACATTGAGATACCAACTCTCATCACCAAGTGGCGGCTTGCCAGCCAGGATGCCGCCGATGAGGTATTTGTCGGTGCCAAGGAAAGGTTTAATCGTATTGGGGGCATGGCGGCTTGGAGAGAACGGTCGAAGCGTGATGCGACTCGCTGGGAGTTTGATGAGGAGAATCACGAGCGGGAGCACATTGATGAGTATGATGGAGATGTTGATAACTACGGCGCTGAGAATTCTCCTGATCGTCCACTGAAAAACAATAACGGAGAGGAGGAAAGCCAGGATGAGGTACGTATTGTGATATTATTGTGGTCTTGGGTGGAATCTGTATGCTGACATTGTTACTTAGGAGTTCACGATGGAGTTCATGCTCAAGGCTCTACATGTTGATCCTAAGTTGATTGGATATGATACCAAGGCTCAAAAATGGATCAAAAACTGATTGTCACTGCTTGACTTCTTGATCCAGTGGGGTTCTCTATGGGCTGGGGAGTATGAATGCTTTATGAATGTTATGACCGATGCGATGACTATGGACTCTACGGTTGCCCTGACTTGAGAATCTTCTCCTATGATCTCTTACAATGTTATATTTCTTAACAGGGAACAGCCTTTATAATTAACAAATCATTTCTTATCAAAATCGCATAGACCTTCCTATTACAGCCACTTAATAAAGAACTGATATCGCACCGCAGATCAACCCCGTTATCGCGAGTCTCCCCGCATTTCCTCTTTCCCTGTATGTTCCCAATTGCTGCATGTCGCGCCCTCTGAAGCATAGAGAAATAGCATGCGATCGCTGTTTCCGACACAAGCGGAAATGTGACCATGCGAAACCTTCCTGTGGCGAATGTCGTCGTAAGGGTGCTGAATGCTTGCCTGCACGGTCTCGGAAAACGGGAGATAACATCACAATCCCGCTGGAATACTTGAAACAGCTCGAGAACCGTCTCGCGGAGTTGGACCGTGTTACAGAAGCACAAACATGTGATGCTGGAGTTCAGACGGACTTTGACGACCTAGAACACGGTCGCAATCATCCAGGCAATGATACAGACTACCTGATGGTCGATCAGAATAGTAGCGGAGCAGATAATGACGGTTCTCTCATGCTTCTATCAGACTTGCAACACAGCAGCCAAAGATCACCTCAAACATCTCCATTATCTTTCTCGCCTGGCGCATTTTCTTTATTTCCGGAGACGACATTCGACGTTCCATGGGTTGACTTGGCGCCCTCATACCCTTTGACCGATGATGACTCCCCTTGGCTCAAAGAGCTCTACACAAATGTGTATTTCTCCGTGACACACCGCGAATGGCCCTTCTTGAACGAAGCAGCTTGGAAATCATGGCATGCCGAAGCAATCCTAGATGGACAGGAAGAATGGAAAGCCTTCTTTCTCCAGATGGTATATGCTATTGGTGCATCGCTTTGCAATACTTTACAGCGAGACCCCTCGCACTCCGTCCGGTCAAGGGAGTATTATGCCTCGGCCATGAGGTACTATCCATATGTTGTCGGGCATTCGTCTATGGTCTTACAAATCCAAGCTTCACTGTTCATGATACTCTATGCTATGCACTCTCCTTCTTCCGAGGATATCACAACGATCGTGTCTTCTGTGTTACCTTTTTGTACAGCTGCCATGACAGAGATCCGGAAGCACGTATCGATATGCGGCGACAATGGGTCCATGACCGAGTCTAGCGAAGTTTTGTCTGAGAACATGTTCATTACGTGCTATATGCTCAATGAAGTCATTGTCTCGGGGTGGGATCGACCAGTATCAGCTGCCTACAAGGTCGTTGACGATGATGTGAGTTCTCTCCAGATGCGTCCTAATATCTTTCGCGATCACTAATTCTCAACTTAGATGTGTGCTCTGGGAGATACCCTCCAACCAACTCTAAGTACAAACCCCGCCATAAGACATTTATTCCGATTACGCAAGATCCAAGCCAGGATCAGAAGATCGCGTGAGAACAGGGCCCGAAACCCCCTCGCCAGACATGGTAAAGGCTATAACTCCTCATTCAAGTCTGCTCTTGACAGATGGCGACAAGAGATTCCACACTATGAATCAGACAATGACCAACACGGCTTCCTCCATCCTACATGGATGCGAAAGCTGTATGTTTACAGCCTCTTGATCCTGATAGATGAGAAACGTGACTTCATCGAGATGGACGGAACAGAGGAAATTCTCGCGACGATTGCGGAAGTCTGTCTGAATTTCCGACTCTTACAGGAAGAAGGACATGTGATGTGCTATACCTGGTCTGCAGTATGTGTCAAGGCCCAGTTTCCCCCTTTCAATCGCGGTAGACTCGAGATGATATGGCGTGACTAATAATCAATTCATCGGTAGCTTGTGTTCCAATTCCGAGCAGGAATCATGATGCTTTACATTGTCTGGGCGACAACCCCCATCACTGATATCCAGGATCAGCAGCGTATTA
Source organism: Penicillium mononematosum (assembly GCF_028829835.1). Lineage (NCBI taxonomy): Eukaryota > Fungi > Ascomycota > Eurotiomycetes > Eurotiales > Aspergillaceae > Penicillium > Penicillium mononematosum. Next base: position 3,275,277 of record NW_026643271.1, read on the forward strand.
GACAGAACACCCATCAGGCCATTGCTACATGTGCAGCTAACTTGGCTGGTTTCGTCGACCGATGGAAGGATGCAAGGCCGTATATGAATGTGTTTGAGTTCATAAGGCACAAAATCATGTGGAATGCTGGCACATTTGAAGTCAATTCTAGTGCCCCGGTATCACTGGAAGAGGCTGAATTACACTTGGAGGAGTTGAAAAAGAAGTATTTACACCGAGCTGTCTTGGGGATGATTGAAGATATGATGTATGGGAGGAGGTTACCTCAGGACTTGTTAGACGATGACTTCAAAGAGGTATTGTGAATATGAGAGATTTGTACTTATCTCAGGAGCGCTATATAATCGAGTAATGGAACGAAGATTGTATTTCTTTTTGGCGACACTAGGTCTTCATAATAAGATCAACTTGCCCGTTGACGAGCCATCCTTAGTACGAGCTGTGATAACCACGATAGTCTGAGTTAAAGCGGGACTCGACCACCTCTTCCAGGATTGATCACGGTCCGATGCGGGATAGGAAGTTGTCACAAACCAGCTATCTCCATCTATGGCCGGCTTGACCACTTGACCGTTGATATGGCATTCCATAGTCTCCAGCTGGGAGTTCTTGGGTACCACCGATCCCTGGACCCGGACCACAACCGTGCAGTCGTGAATCTCCTTCACTTGAGTCTCTACCACTAACTCAAAGATCGATCGAGAAGCCCACGGCACAAGGTCTTGACCACCCTTGATGAAATCAGAGTCAAGAGCAGGCACGAGCGGTGGCTGAACACGGCCCTTCATCGCCATCTCAAAAGCAAAGCCATACTTGAGCAGATTGTTATCATCATATGCCTTCCCAGCGAAGGTAAGATTGACCGGCATGCCCGTATCATCCATGATACCCATAGGAACAGAGATAGTAGGCACACCAAGATGGCGTATAGGTCTATTCCCATTGGAGTATTTGACGCCATTACTCCACGCAAACAGCGAAGCCGTCTCATCGCAGTCCGCATTAGCAGCCCCGATGTCGCCATTAGCCGGGAAAACCACAGCATCAAGCCCAAGCCCATCCATCCAGCCCTCAAAAGTCTCCTTGCGCGCATTCTCGAGAGCCTGGATTCCCTGCTGAATACCAGGGACGTCGAAAATAGACGCCGGCCTCCGGTGCGGGTATTCAACCATCTCATGCCACCGCAGCGCATTAGCCGCATCAGGTGCACCCTTCAGAGACCCCGGCGCAAGTGGGAAGATAGTCGTCGGATCGACTTGAGCAAGAGTGTCAAGACCCTTTTGGCCGTTGTTAATCAGGAAGTCATCCCATATATGCGCGACGAGATCGCTCCGCTCTAATGCAGACCAGCCTTCTGGTAGTCCTGCGACGGTGACGAGCTGGCCCTTGTCTGCGTTTGATTCGTAGGTTGTCACGAGTGGGAAGTCTGTTTCGATTACCTCCGCACCGCAGGACTCGAGGACTTTTCTGGCGTTTTGCCATAGCCTGATTATGGAGGGTCGGGTATTGACTTTGCTAACTGGGGATAGAGAAGAGTCATCGCCTCCGATGTACATTGACGGTACACCAACGCGCTTCCCGCGCAAGGATGTGCCATCTTGTAATTCTGAAAAGGACTGCGGTCGGAGTGTATTGATTGAAGGGAGGGTGATGAATTTCTGTTCCTGGTAGAAATCTCCTAACGGGGCTTCATCGGACACAGCCAGAACATCTAGGACATGGAACATATCTGCCATAGTCCTGGTGTGAGGCACTAGGACATCACAGGTCAAGTAGAGTGGCCAGACACCACGGAGAGGAAGAAGGCCTTTCGAGGGTGTGTATGCAACAACGGCATTATTTGATGCCGGCGAGCGACCCGAAGAAACAGTCTCGCTGCCTAGAGAAAAAGCGCAGAAGTTGGCCGCCGTTGCGACAGCCGATCCATTCGATGAACCGGAAGCATACGCTGCAGCCAGATACGCAGTATTATAGGGACTTTCAGCACGCCCATAACACCCACGTTGCATACCGCCGTATGCCATGGCGGGCATGTTCGTCCGGCCGAGAAGCACGGCGCCGGCCTCGCGGAGAAGTTGAATACAGGCAGCATCCTCGTTAGCAATGAGGGTTTCAAATGCAGGCGATCCGCTGGCAACAGTCATGCCCTTAACTTTGATACTGTCTTTTGCGAGGTAGGGGATACCCTCCAATGGACGCGGTGGCAGACCTGCTGCGCATCGGGCATCGGAAGCGGCTGCTTCGTCGAGGGCGGATGGGTTTAGGATTGGGATGGCAGCAAGCTTTAGATTGCTTGCGTCGTAGACGCTGATTCGTCGTAGGTATCGTGACACTAAGTCCACACTAGAGAGCAATCCCGAAGAAAGTGCGGATTGGAGCTCGGAGATACTGGCGTCCAGTAGCGAGAAGTCTTGGGATTGATAAGCCATGCCGATGAGGGGTATTGGCTTCTTTGAAATGCAAATGAAATGCGAGTAATATAATTCATAGAGTGAATTCCTCGAGTTATCTAGTGAGGGCCAAGTATATGACCCCGTAAAGCGGACAATAGTCCGCCTTCCCCACACTTTTGTATGCGGACTATTGGCCGCTCCTCCTATCTCGACCGACTTGGCCAGAGATAACCTTCGCAGATAAAGAAATAACCTTGGAATGATGCTTATCTCCTTGGCGTTGATAAGTTATATTCACGCCGGGGTTACATATAATACCCAGGGGGCGCTGGACGTTGATACAGGAACTTCTCAGTTCTGTTCAACCTGACCCCCACTTATAATGAACGCCAACGACAAAAAAGTGGACCAGTCCACTGCGGAGAAAGATGTTGCACTCGGCGAGACTCACGATATCGGAGCGAATCTGTACCTGGAGGCGGAGCAGCTGACTGCCGAGGAGCTGGAGACCGAGGGCGCCAAAGTGCTGAGGATTATCGACTGGAGGATTATGCCGATAGTGCGTGATCGCTCTGATATTTCGATGAGTGTTTTATCTGACAGTCTGACGTGTTTTAGCTTTATTTGACCTATGTTATTCAATTCCTCGGTATGCAAAGGCATTTCGCCCTTGCTATTCTACAACTAACATGCCTGTATAGACAAACTATCACTTAATTATGCGTCGGCATACTCCTTAATCCCAGACCTCGGCCTTGAAGGCCAACGATATTCTTGGGTCGCAGCGATTTTCAATTTCGGTTATCTATTCTGGGCCCTCCCAGCCAACCTCCTAATCCAGCGATTGCCAATCGCAAAGTATATGGGCGGTATGCTTCTGATCTGGAGCGTACTCGTTATTGCACACGTTGGAGCGAAAAACTATGCAGGAATGCTAGTATTGAGATTTCTCCTGGGCATGGCAGAGGCCGGAGTCAGTCCGTGCAGTGAGTAGCCCACAGCACAAACCGAAGATATGGAAAGCACTTACATATTTCCTAGTGATGAACCTTACATCAATGTTCTACAAGCGCTCTGAACAACCGTTACGTATGGCTATCTGGCTCAGCGCAAATGGCATGGCTACAATGGTAGGAGCACTACTAGGATTCGGCCTCGGCCATTCGCACAACACCGCGCTCCATAGCTGGCAGTTAATCTTTCTAACCATCGGACTACTCAACTTCCTCTGCGGCTGTATCTTCCTCTGGCTCATGCCCGACTCACCCAGCTCTGCCCGCTTCCTAACCCATCGACAGCGCGTGATCGCCGTGCAGCGCGTCGCCGAGAACATGATCGGTGTGAAGACCCGGGACATCAAACCACGCCAGGCTCTGGAGATTCTATACGATGTTAGAGTCCTCTGCTGCGCGGGAATCGGCATCGCCTGCGGTGTGATCAACGGCGGCTCATCGAATTTTGCATCAGCCTTGATCAAAGGCTTTGGCTTCAGTGAGATCTACACTACCCTCCTCCAACTACCTACGGGTGCAATCGAAGCAGTGGTTGTTCCAATCTGTGGCATAATCGCTACATATGTTAAAGATTCACGTTGCATCGTTCTTGCAGTCGTCTGTCTGATCCCCTTCGGTGGTCTTCTCGGTATCCGCTTCACCAGCCTTGACCATCCCTGGACTTTAGTCGGATGCACCTGGCTGCAGTATATCATCGGTGCACCTGTCATTATTTCATGGAATTTGCTTGCCACCAATGTTGCCGGCCACACTAAGCGTGCTGTCGCTAATGGTCTCTGGTTCTCGCTCTATGCGGCCGGTAATGTTGCCGGTGCGAATATCTTCTTCGCTAATGAGGCCCCGCGCTATTACTCGGGTCTGCTGGGCCTGTTAATTTGCTATGCGGGCATAATTGTTCTTGCATGTGTAGCATATATGTCAATGAAATGGGAGAATGGAAGGAGAGATGCTGCAATGGTTGCGGCTGATACTGATGAGACGCTAGAGGATGCTACCTCTCAGGCTATCTTGGATGGATTTAAGGATTTGACGGATATGGAGTCCAAGCATTTTAGGTATGCGCTTTGAGCTTAATCTCGTGTTTTAGATTTAATATAAGAATTATTTTGGGAGACCGGTAGAAAATGACCAATAATTATCTAGGAGTAGAAGATGTCTGACAATACTATGACATAGAACTGAAAGGGCATCCCGCTTGTAAATGAAGACCATTAAAGACTTCCAATAATTCTCGTATTATATAATTCCGGCTCGCCGACTACTAACTGCCTTCTGGTCCCTTCCGGGTATCAAACCCTCCTATCACCATATCCAGCCACTTGACGAGTGTCTAAGATCTTTCGCCACGTCGGGAATGTCCTTGCACCGGTCCAAGCTCTTTAGGGCCAGGGAAAATCTCGAGGAATTGCGGTCATTCCATCCCCATCTGCCGAACTACTAGACTTTATGCACATCCGAAATGCTCGCAATTGATGCACCGCTCGCCGTATGTCCCTGGCTGTGCAACACCATCATCCCTCGATTTGTTGGGTTACTATAGGCTTTTAGTATCGGCGATATTGATATGGATTGTGCTGTGTACCTGATGGAAATGAGACTTGGACGGTATTGAGAGATGGGGCCACTTCACGCCCGCGGGGTAGAAGATCTGTCTCTAACTGCTGTAGGAAGACCCCAACCTGCCGGTACACCGGTACAAGCTCATGCACGTTGGCGTAGCAGTAGAGGTACACCACCTTCGTACCGCTTTCGAGATATCGACGTTTAATGAGTTTTTTGGAGCTGATCTCCTTCAAGAGGGCACTGTGGTCCACGCAGCGCCCTGAAACACTCTTGACACTTGATCCAGCGTACAGGCCGCTGGGGACCTTATGGCCCTGTTTAGCGATCAACTGTACATCTGTCACCTCAAGCTGCTGATCACTGGCTTTTTTGAAGCAGATCAGGTAGACGCTTGGACACAACACCATGGTCGATGCAGCGCCTATAAACACTTTGCATACTCAAGACCTCGGCCAAGTGCTACGCCGCCGTACAACTTCTCTTCAATTATCTCAACAGAGATTCCGGGTAGGCGACGACAACGTGGTGAATCTATCAACAAGTTGCAACTCATCGACACTCCATCGAACGTTGTAGGGAATCACAGCCATGCACTGAAGTGTCCAGCACACACTATCCGACTTTCGCAGGAACGTTGTTTTGTTATAGTTGATTAGAAAGCGTACTTGGGCTCTTCCGCGGCAGCTATTTTGCTCTCTAGCCTAAGTATGTTTTAGTTAGTGCGTCCACCAATGTTATAGGTTGGAGGCCTAACCAGCAACCTTCGGAAGTCCCATTCGATACCTTGACCAAGGTGCGAGGTGTTTCACTCAACTGATGCGTTCCCACACAATGAAACCTTAGCTTCTCCGATGACTTAGGCTTTGCCGGCCTGATTGGGAATGGCAAAGTCAGGGATATTGCTGGATTGGCCACCTGGGGTCATTCAACAGTTGAACAGCTCTTATAAGTCTCCTTTTGACTTCAGTTTCCGCTGGAGATGAAGATATGCTCTCTCGTAGTGGTTGGGTGCGACTGGCCCCGAAATCTGAAGAATTCTTGAATGACTTCCCAAGACCATTGATAGAAAATCCGGGAATGTGGCTGAGGTAGGCTCTTACCAATCCATGATGAAGGTAGGAAAAAAGACCTGAGAAATTCAGTTCCAGTGTGTAAGATTTGAAATATAAGTAATCAAATGAGAGCTGTGGACTGTAATTGGGTAAAAGAGTGAAGCGAAGGCAAGTGAAAGAGATAATTGGAAGAGGATGAAGGAAGGTGAGTCCTTTAAATAGAGGCTTCTAGACTTAGCAAATAAAAAGAGTGTTTGCTCTGGACCGGCTTTCATGGAGACTACCTAGGTAGATATTGTACCTCATATGCGCGTTATGTTATACATGTACACATTATATACTTATACTACCTACCTAGGTAGGTACCTAGGTATATCCATCGATGTTGGTGTGTCTCTTTGTCGGCCCGAAGCCGAAGAGCCCAGGTGCGGGGCCGCTGCTGATCCTCAGGCCCCAACGTTGAGAGCTACTTGGCACTGGCATGCACACTAAGCGTTGCAGACCAAGCGTGTTATAATCCGGCATTCACATGCCAGGTGGCATCTGTCATTTCAAGGTTTGAACTGAGGTATCCTGCAAACACACTGCCTGGAACCTACATGAACACGCCTCTACAGTGGCATTCCATGACGCACACCGGTAATTCGTCAAATCAGTAATATGGATTTTTTTTCACTCGGCAGAGTTTGCGTCATATGTGACAGAGTTGATGAATCAGCAGCATGTCCCGGGGCTGGCGATTGCAATCATACACAATGATCAAATTGCCTCTGCGGGATATGGACATGCGAGCCTGGATCCCGAAATACCTTGCACAGCAGATACGCTGTTTGACATTGCATCATCTGCTAAATCACTCACTGCTGCGGCGGTGGGACTACTAGTCGACGATAATGACATGTTCCCGGATATTCAGTACGATGCTGTAATGTCGACTCTTCTTCCCGAGGACTTTGTTATGTCTGGAGAAGGATACACAGAAGGAGTCACCGTGGAAGACATCTTAAGTCATAGAAGTGGAATGCCTAGGTGAGCTAATATTTTCAAATTTCATGTTTGAGTTCAAGACTAATGATATTGCGCCAGCCATGACGATTCGTATATGAGTGTGCGAGCGGCGAAGCCAGACAATGCTCGATCCATTACGAGAAACCTCAGGAATCTCCCTGTCGCTGCTCCCATTCGATCAAAGTATATTTACTGCAACATGATGTATACAGTGGCAACCCACCTTGTGGAAGTCAAGACCGGACAGGGTTTTGGTACATTCCTCGAAGAGCGATTTTTCAAGCCTCTGGACATGGCCTCAACTACTCTTCAACCCAGCAGCACACGATCAAAAGGATTCGAATCCCGCATGGCAACTGGCTACACATGGAAAAGAGCCGACTCAATATATCGCGGGTTAGAAAATCCAGACTGCCCAGAAGGCCAAGGTGCAGGGTCTGTCATTTCGAGCGCGAACGACTTGATCAAATTTGTCAAGGCTTTTATGAATCGCGAAGATCCGATCAATAAAAATGTTTATGAAGGGCTCACTCGCCTGCGAACTTTTGTGAATCCAAACCCAGGAAGACGGAAGCGGCACACCTCACCGGTAGCATATGCTGCTGGCCTGGATATCTACTTTTACAAGGGACATATGGTTGTCGGCCATAATGGGGTATTCTCTGGATTCGGAAGTCGCTTCTTCTTTCTCCCTGATTTCTCATTCGGTGCCGTGATCATGGGAAACTCAGATGGGGCAAATGGCGTTGCGACGACCCTTGCCCAAAAGCTAATTGATAATCTCCTTGGAGTAACGGACGAAAGACCTCATGATAGCGAAAGCAAATCCACACGACCTGTTGAAATTCGCGGTCCAAAACCCCAGGCCGAGGCGAAAGATGCAAATCCAATGAGTAAGAACCAGGGAAAGAAGGAGAAGAAAAAGCAGGAAAAGAAAACCCAAGCGAAGAAAAGTCAAGGTATCCAGAAGGGCCAAGTGAATGAACGAAGACCAAAAAGGAATACTCCACAGCCACCGACAATGCCTCTCAGTGCTTACGCTGGCAACTACTGGAATCCTGGGTATCATAACTTACTGGTTCAAATCAGAGATGATGCCCTCTTCATCGATGCTACAGATCGCTCAATGGGGTTTACCTTGAAATTCGAACATGTGTCCGATGACCGAAAGTTCGATGCTCATCTTACTGATTGGCTCGATGGCAGTGATGACATCGTAAAAGCGGAGTTTGTAATAGAAGATGCTCAAGTCACAAGGTTGGGTCTGCAGTTGGAGGAAATGCTCAAGGGAATGATCTGGTTCGAGAAGAAGGATGGAGTACGCAGCGGTGCGGCCAGGGTTCAAAACCCGCTTTGAATTCCAAGGTTACTATTACATATGCCTTAATAATCAAAGTACTTTGATTCTACTGACGTTGTAGGGTTGTAAAGATATGAAGCTTTTTCCTCCCATACAAATGTATGCATATCCAATTTTCTAGGAGATTTACCAGCTGTCTCTAGTTTAAAAATGAAGCTTTTTTCTATTAATTCCTAGTTATAAATCTATATATTTACCTAACCCTCTATCTCTACTAGCTCCGCCGAGGTATTATAACCAAAGATCTAGCTCGCTTCCGCCTCGCCGGCTCTATATCCATTAACTCTATACCTACTAAAGTAGCCGCTTTAATAGGTACTAGACTTAGTATAAAATTATATAGAAAGGAGCCTTATCCTCCTATAGATTAGCTTCGATAAAAACGTATCTTTATACTGCTTTATAACTATGTAGAGCTTCTTTAAACTAAAAAGCTTACAGATAAGCTCCTTTACAGTACTATTAAAGAAAGCATCTAGTATCAATAACTTGAAGACATTGATCAATGTCTGCCAGTGGACTTCAGAGTCAAGCAATCTACTAATGCAGGGTATGTATATGCCAGAAGGTCAAACTTGAAAATGAGATCGAAGATTAGTACTAGTACGGGCATATGAGTCAACAGGTTCAAAGTTGATTGATTTCAAAATATTATATAGTGTAAATGGGGGGGGGAAAACAAAAGAAACAAAAGCAACGCTGAAGTACTGAGTGATGATACCAAGACTAAGTATATAACATTATTGTTCATCAAACATCAACATCCCGAAGAGAGCGATTCGTCAACAGCGTCAGTTGTGAGAACCAAGTCGGATTCCCCAAAACATCCTCAACACTAAGGACATATCCTTGCCTCTCCATGTGAGCTGATATCAGACTAGCGCTCACCAAGTCACCACCAAGATCAAAAATTGTCTCGCCAGCTTTCATCTCAGGACTAAGGCGGCAATTAAAAGTGTCACTCCACGCACTCTCAAGCGCCCATTCCATTTCAGTCGGGATAATGCTAGCAACCATCAACTGTTCATTTGTTGGGATTGCACTGAGAGGCTTCTCCGAGGGCAGCAATGTGGTTGTCCGCAGATATCTGATCTGGTCGGGAGATAACAAAGGCATGTCCATGACATTGCAGAAAACGACGATAGCCTCCGTCAGTTTTGCAGCCAGCAGTTCACCGTCACACTCAGATACCACGCCAGGTGCGAAGTCCAGCTCAATTCGGAACATGTTGTGATCGGGCTCAGAAGTGGTAAACCATCCAACAGTGCTCGACATGTCAATTTCGTCAGACCAGGCTTCGCGACCGTGGCCTTCATTGAATATGGTCAGGCTGTTGCGGTGGGGAAACGTCCGAAGGAATGCATCCCAAACAGCCGATAAAAGGATCTCTACTGGCTCCGTGTTCATGGCTTTGTTTGCCTTGCCCAGTAGTACAGCCGTAGTTTCTCGATCAATGGTAACCGATCGGAGCCTGTGGTCTGCCAAGCAGTTGGGCGTGTCGTGTGTATATTTCCAAAACTCGAGATTGTTATGGACGCCGTCAGTCGACAGCAAGGTGTTGAGGCTTCAAAGTGGAAGATACAGCCCGCTCAGCTTGCAGCCTGCTCCACACTTGGAAGGGTAGAGCGGCCGTTAGGGAATGGCCGTTGAGAATAGTCTCCAGATCATCTAAGATAATCCGCCAGGAGACCAAATCGGTAACCAAATGATGAGCTATCATGACCAGATGCTGCTGCTGGCCTAGTAAGCAAATATCAACTGAGAAGACAGGACCTTTCTCTATGTCAATCTCTCGGTGCCGCTCTTGGACTAACGATGCAGAGGGAGGAAATGAGTATTGCGGAAGGTATATTACACCAATCTTCACTAGAAGGTGTCAAAAGCGCCCTGGCGGTGGCCAAAATTGTTGATCCGAAAAACAGCCTCGCGGATATCCTCGACAATTGGCTAGGATGGATGATATTCACCCCGTATAGGCTATAGTACATTCTAAGATCTCGATCTGGGGAATATTCCTAGGAGAGGGAAGACTGTGTGCGATTCCATAGTTGAGGAAACCCTAACCAGAATCCACCATCCCGAGGGACAGGGTGGGCCGGAGCCATGGGCTCGTACAACGGACCGGGCCGTTGTATGTGGATATAGTACGAGTTGGTACCGCGATGAAACAAACACTGACATACAATGGACTGCATTGAACCGTAAATGGCATCCTGGATGGCCCAGACGGTGGCCGCCTACTGATGTTCCGGGCGCCAATAATTCTGGAGAGTCTGGACGCTCCGACATATACCCCTTAGCCAATGCGCCCACCGTGGTAGGATCGCACACCCCCATGAGATAGATGTCAGGTTATGGGATGGCCTGTTCACTTAGAAATACGTTTGTCACCTACATCTTTAGCGAGCGAATAAAAATTTTAAGTACACGTCGATAATCTTGTAGATATAGGCTTAGTGGCAAATTTAAATGGAAACGCGTCTAGTGCCAAGCTCATGGCTAGTGCTTGACTTGCGATCAAGTTGCGCGGAAGCTTTGAACCAGCGCTTAAGCTTTGCAATTTCTTCCTGCGCAGACATCTCAACCTCGATTGCCCGATTCTCGATGTCATTCAGACACTGTTGCGCTTGTTCTTCTATTTTATCCTTGTGTTTTTGCACTTCTTCTTCCAGGTCCTTCATATAGTCATTGGCCGCATTGCATACTTCGGCCTTGCCATCCTCGACCTGTTCATCGACATCGGCTGCGTTTGTTCTGTGTTGGTCAAGGATCTGATCATAGCACTCGTTCACGGCCCTATCGACAATCTCGTCATTGACATATCGTTTGAGGCGGCGCTCAATCTCGTCATTAACATATTGTTCGAGACGGCGCTCAACCATCTCGACATTGGCAAATCTGACTTTTTCAGACTCGGATGGCAGGTCGCTCTCTTCTATGGCCAGCAGATGTCGCCGTCCTGATTGAATTAATACTTTGCGTATCTCCTCATCGGAAACTCCACGGAGCGCATGTACAAGATGCGCAAGTTTGTTGCGCTTTATGTGGCCAGGAGGGGAAGTAAGCGTGAAGTCAGTTGGGCGGATTGAGGAGGGTGACGAGGAGCAAGTACTCGGTGTATTGGCTTCGGTGGGAGAGCCTAGCGCTTCAGGGGATGTAGGGCCTAGCCGTTCAGGGGATGTAAGGACCTGTCGCTTTCGTGTTTTATCGTCAGGTGACTTTGACCATGGGACTAGACATTATTAATGAGCTCTTCAACGACAAAAGGACGATAAGAAGGTGACAATATACCCGTGCGCCTTTTTCCAATCACTTGTTCAAAATGCTTGCAATATACGGGTGGATCCCCCTGCTCGGACACGCATTCCTCAGGATATGGGGGTGGATTTGGATTGAGCCACCGAGCAAAGACACCACAATCTCTCTCTACCACACCATGTCGAGCGTTCTCGAAAACTTCTGCCTGAAGACTTCGTAGAGCATTCGAGAAAATTTCCAGCTGATCAAGTTCTTCGTCCGCAAATTGTCGTTGGGAAATGTATAAATATAGAGATGTGGAATGACAAATTTTCGCAAACGCATCAAAATCCAAGTCTCCTTGATTGGCTGGTATTAGAGACTCCAACCCAGCGGGACAAAGAACAATGCCGGTCTTCTCAAGTGTCAGACTCAGTGTTGAAACGGCCGAAACCTTTTTGACACGCGCCGGGAGTATGGAAAACAAACCAGGCGGACAGAGGCGGTTGTTGCTTTTCCGGGCTAATGTACACTCTTTGACTACTCCTGGGGATATGTTCAAGGTCAGCGATGATCTGCCGCTTAGGTTAGCGAGATCCGCCGTAATTTTAAGGGAGATAGATCCTTGGTTGGCCTTTTTATCATGGCCAATACGAAGGACAGCAAAACAAGAAACATCGAAATCGGGTGTATAAACAAGTATTGCCTTCTCGAAAACCCAGGCCTGGTTTGGTGATGTGGTGGCCATCGTGTTGTTACAATATTCGCTGGATTAAAAAGGAAATCCCTCAATGAATCGAGTAGCCCTCCCACCCGGGCTTTCGAATAGTGTTGAGCAGCCCTGACTCGCGTAAAATGTCGGATGAATAATGATAACAAGAAGATGAGAGTAAAGTGGTAAAACTATTGCGGTCTGGTCCCGAGTACGTGCCCAATCCGAAGTCCACAGGTGAAATCGGAGAGTCCAGTGTAGCCACAGGAATGACAGGACAGGAGACGAGAACGGCAAAGAGTAATACTTCCTTTACAGGACGATGATGTTGGAAGGAGAAGGTGAAGAAGAAATTCCCAGAGAGAATGGGAAAAGGGGAGGCTGGGGCTTGGCGGGTTTGGAAGTATGATCACGTGATCAGCTTCCGGACTCCGGGCCTGAACGGAGCTCGGATTTCATATACAGCTTTCTCGAAAGCTCGCTGAATCCCTTGGACACTAGACTCACCAATAAATCATGCTCGCCAATTGTGCAAGCAACACGGAGCTTCTCTGGGAGCCCTGGATTATCCTTGCCCAGACTAGCATCCATGGATGCTTTGGGGGCGAGATTCTGAAGCCGGCACTAATACCAAATGGCAAACTCGGGAAATTGGGTGAAAAAGAGGACCCTTTGATTCATCCCCGAAATAGGGATGAGCCCTCAGCTATGTGTCGTTTGTGTATCAAATATCCCGTTTAACTAGATCTCCCTCCCTGTTGCTGCCTGATTGGTCAGGCCTTTATTTGCTAGCTGAGCGTTTTGTTTGTCAGACGCAAGGTGTGGCCACCTGGGCAGGTGACAGGCCGAATATACCTTGCTTTTGATTTGAACGATCTTTTCTTCTTCCTCTCTCTCTCTCTCTTGGTGTAGCCTCTATCCCTATTTAGACCCGAGAATAGGTGGAGGCAACGCATGATAGCTTGACTGGATCTTGCGCCTCTTGATCATTCCTGATTCGTCTTTTTCAGTTCGTGCCATAACTAGGCCTTGCATTTCTTACCAAAATTAGACCCTGGTCTCTCTTGGCAGTTTTCAAAAAGCACATTCGATGCGCCTTCTTCCTTTGTGGTCACCAAACTCACACGCCCCGCTTGCTGGATAACTCCACGTTATTCCTTCGGCATCGACAGACGCTCACCTGAAATGGCTGGCACAGCTGATGACAGGGCAGACTTCGGCGACTATGTGAAAAATTGGGACGAGGAGACTGACCTCGAAGTGCTCGTCGAGCCAAGTATGACATAAAGGAAACTCAACATGTCCTCTATCCCATTTATCTTGGAGAAATACTCAATGAGAGATACCTGGTTGAACATAAACTGGGTTTTGGCGGTGGCTCTACTGTGTGGATGGCCCGTGACCTTCGGGATAAGAAGGATGTAGCCCTCAAAGTCATGGCTTTAGGGGAATGGAGTGACAACGAAGCCCGCATGCAGGATGAAATCATTCAGAACGTCCAGGATACCTCTCACCTTATGACATATCTCGGCACTTTTCTGGTCCCTGGAAACCAGTGTCATCATAGGGTGCTAGTGTTCCCCTTGATGGGTCCATGCCTTAACACTCTTATGTTGAGCAAGAGCAAGATATCTATGGCCACTCGTATGTCCGCCGCTCGGCAGTTGCTAGAGGTGCTGGAAAACCTACACAATGCTGGAATTGTACATCGCGGTAAGTGACACCTGACTCTTACTCTATCTTCCTATTTTTGTCCGTATTTTAATATTCTACAGATTTGAATGAGAGAAACTGTATGTGGGGGATGGCGCCTCTCAATCACGATAGGGGTGCTAAATATGAAGCGCTTGGGCGGCCAATTAAGCAAATCATACAATGGGTCGAGCTTTGGAAGCAAGGAGAGCTTGTTGGGCCCGTCGAAATTCCCGAGAACTTACGCACAGATGAATTCTATCTCGGTGACTTCGCTCTGGCGAAGAAACTTGGTGACCCTATAACTCAACCTGGGCGTCCGCCTTCGCAACTCTGCTCCCCAGATCGCCTTCATGGGAAAGAGCCAAGTTTTGCCTGCGATATGTGGAGTTATATGATTATCTTCGCCGTGCTTTACCTTGGATTTGCGCCTTTCCATAGTGCCTTCAAGGGTGGAGTAATAACCAGTATCACCGAAACTTTAGGACCACTACCTAAGGAGTGGAAGGGCCTTTATGATGGAGCCCTTGATTCTTGGTACGATCAGGATCAAACGCCTGATCCAAAACACGACCTTGCATCAAAAATTGTATACTATCGCCCTGACGCTGATCCAGTTGAGCTACAACTTGTGCACGCTATGATGTCTAAAGTATTTACCTACAATCCAGAGGAACGTCTGACCGCGACGCAGCTTTTGCGGGTCCTTCATTCAGGGCTATTATGGACAAATACGGTTGTTGGTATTCCATTGTTTTGTCTCGTGTGCTGCAAGGTCGATTCTCTCTTGGTTGGTTTGCGAATTCTTTTTATCTTTTCTTTTTCTTCAGATGTCTTTTTCCTGTTCCAAAAATGCGAATACTAGCTTTTTCCGCCAAGGACTACGGCGTAGAACATTTTTGGGCTTTTTCTTTTGGGACGCCTTTTACTGTAGCACCATTTGCTCGAATAAAGGTGACCCGAATGGGCTTTTGATGTATGGTCTCTGGGACGGTGGTAATTACGTATGGGTGTATTGGGACACCATAGAAAACAGGAAAATCTTCACTAGGCGTAGAGCATGATCTTCCAAAATCATAATGCGAATAGCTTGAAATCAAGTGGCTCTTCTAGCAACAACCACAGTTTCATATGGCGTTAACCCGATCTGATCTGGAAAACTCAATTCAGAGAATGGAGATTGAGAGAACCGCGGCTCATAGTCTGACCAATCGACCCGAGGCCCGAGCCAGACAATGAAATCAACAGCCTCACCATGCGTATCAATGTATTTGGTGATGAGTTTTGGATCGCGTGGGTAGACAAACATCCACGCTGCAGCCTGTTGGGCGGCAGACCAAAGGCCCCAGCCTCCGCCGACGACATTCATATCTTCTTCGGCAATATACCGATTAATAGTGGAATCCACCTCAACACCCTCGATGGACACATTTTGGTCGCAATGGACGATCAGACCTTCGAGAAGGCCAGATCCGCTGCCGATTGAGAGGGTGAAGGCGGGCTTTTTTGGGAGGAGAGAGGCAAGGTAGGTGATCAAAGTGCTGGAGATGGCCAAGCAGCAGTCTGGAAATCTTTTGGGTGCTGGCGAAAGCTGCTTGGAGATTTGAGATATATCCATTTCTTCACCGCCCAATTCAGCGAGCGGAGTGATGATGAGCAATCACAGCAATGAAGTCTTTGAAAGTACTTCCATAAGCATTGGGAAATGGGATATAACAGAATGATCCCCTAGGATAGTGTGACGGAAGAAGGATAGCGCCCGTTAGGACGCAGTGCCAGACCCACTGTACTCCCTTGACCCAAGCGAGCACGTGAGCGACGGGTTGGATGGTTGCGCAAAAGGTGGATGAATGGCTTAAATTGGCGTCTGTTCTGTTGAGGTGAGTGATTTTTCGCTTAAAAAATCTGCCTGACCCGGGGACAATCTCAAAATCCAGTGGACTTCGGTGATGATTTATCTTGCACATCAACAACCCCACTTCCGTCGCAGGCAAATCCTTTGCGGCTCGTCCATAGGTGCTAGGCCGCACAATCTGAACACAAAGGTTATGACTGTCGGGGCGAATATGGCGGAAGTTTGGAAAGGCGCAGCCTCCAGTGAGTCAACGATAAAAGTGGTGAACGAGCGCATAAGAGTGTCCAGGTATGTCATCGCTGCCATCATTATGGCAGTACAAGAGAATAACGTATCGATTAAGAAAACTAATTTGACAGACTTGGACGCTTTGAAGGCCTTAGATTATAAACTCACTATTAGTATTGGAATTGCTTCTGTCTAAATAATCCCTGCTCGACCAGTTTCAGTTAGCTTAGGAGAATGTCTATCAATTATATTTTTATATACGTAGAGCCCTTGGAGATGGGCAGAGATATGTGTACAAGTCTACATATGTAAGTTATGTTCTTCCACTCATTCACGGATCACCAATCCATAAAACGACACAGCTGACGGGACGATCATTCCCAGTACGATGGCCTGGAATATCCTAGTCTCATCCCACCCAGCCATATTCGCAAACATTCGGGCCAAAGTACCACCAACAACCCCCATCCATACGACAAAGAACCCCAGATCTTTCCATCGTTTCCAAGTCTTCCCTCTCTTGGACATTTCGCTGATTGAGCGCATGGATGTACCCCATCCATCCTGGAACACCGTAATCAAGCTCCATAGATGAATTATAGGGAGAGGGATATAGTAGAATAAGATGCCCGGTACGATCCAGAGCCAACCACCACTGCGAACTGTGGCAGGGTTGCGGAAGAAGTTGTACACCATTGAATAGGCAACGCGAAGGCCAAGGTCGGACAAGTTGAGATAAGTCAAGGAACGGCCAGTGATCAGGTAGTACAGGACAGAGGTAAATAAAAGCAAAGGTCCGGCCTCCCGTTTGAAGGCAGCCCATAAGAAGAGCGGGTTGGTGAGCACATATATTCGAGGCTGCTGCAATGCTTCAATATGACCAGCGCGACCCCAGCGGACTTGTTGCATGAGCCAGCGGCTCAAGGTTGTTGGCGTGTCAGTTGCAGCCAAGGTGTCCGACGCAAATGTAACGGTCCACCCGCGCAGGATCAGATTGGTGGTGAGATGGCGATCCTCGTTGACGATCATTCGATGTCCCATCACAGTCTGCGTATACCAGGGGTACAAGATGGCCGGGAGCGCGGATACTCGGAATGCTGTACTGGGACCGGACTGGCAGTCACTAATTCCAGAGGCAAGTGCGGTTGACCGGCTCACATAAACCTCAGACCAGTAGACCATACCGGCGAGTTTGGTCGTTATAGTCTCATTTTCATTATGCAAGATCAATCCCGCGCTTCCACCGCCGACATGAGGGTCACCAGCGATGGTTCCAATAGTGCCTCGCAATGTGTCAGGCAAAATGATGGTGTCCGAATCGGAAGACCACATATATTCGATACCAAGCATCTCGGAGATCACAATGGAGAAAATGAAAGCTGAAAACATGATTCCCTTCTTGTGGAGATGCGGCTGGAAAAGGCATAGCCTTGTGACACCACCGACCTCACCAAGATCAAGGTCATGCTCGGATAGGATCCCGCGTGCGATCTGGCAGCAGTGGGAAATGGTAGCTTCCATGTAAACCTGCGGGGCCTGAGCGTTACCGTCGACCTTGCAGAGCTTCTCAAAGGTCTTCATGGCAACTTCGCCCAGGGGCTCATCGATGTGAATCACGGCTGATTTCATTGGAAAAGCCTGTATGTCACGTCAGTGTGCTATGTGTAGACTATCGTAGGGCTGCTTACTCCTTGGAAAACGTCAACCATCTCCATGTCCGGAGTATCGTCACCATCAACGCCCACTAGGACGAATCGGCATTCCGCCGCAGTTTTGTAACTGTCTAGAGCACGAGTAAACAGATCTGGGTCTTCACGATATCCGACAATGGTAGCCATGCATTCCGTGGTTTTTTTGGTGTCGGTGAGTCGGTAACTAGCTTTCTCCGGGTCTTGGACAGCTCGCGACGGGGCTTTCAGTCGCCGTCGTCGACTCTCGTTCGCAAAGCGATTGTATTCCGCCGAAAAGATCGTGATCAATATATCCAACGTCGCTGGATGTCGTGTAAAGTGTGTAACGAACAAGTAAAGTGGAATCACAAGAATGCATCCCAAAAGATTGAGAAATTGGCGGAAGAGAGAGACATCAGGACCACGTTTCTGGAACATGGATACCCCAGTATACAAATTTTTTTCAGTCGATGAGTCCATAATAATGGCACTCACTTAGGGCGGATAGTAACGAATGACGAACGAAGATTGCGAGAAAGAAAAATGATGAAAGAGTCGAAAGAATGGAAGAGCCTGAGACTAGAAATAAACCTCGACAAATGGGGAACGAGCACGATCAAGCTTGACTCTTTAGAAGCTAACACCAGGTGCCGCCAACTTCATTCATGGAAAGGGCTCTATGGCATTGGGAGCCTGTCTAGAGCTATATTTGCCGTGCTTATTCAAGCCAGCTTTGTCTCAGTCAGGGACCTTTTTATGGAAATTCGGAGTCCGATGTGGAGTTGAAACCATTACTACTATGTAGTTTCGGGACAGCAAATAGAACTCGCTCTTTGAGACTGGTTGTAATGCTCAACTCGTCGAATATTCCTCTGAAACATCGGAGAGTCAAATTATGGGGTTTGTGAAGTTCCATCGCAGAATGAAGTTGAGATCGACGTCAGATAAAGTTCGACAGGATTTCGTGCAGATCATTCGGCCACTCAAAAAACGGCTGCATATTCCCCTTGAGACGGGAATATTGCTACCTAGATACTCTGTACTCCATATACGGGCTAATTTTGTCTACCACGTTATAGTTATGTCTTAAAGATCCATGGATACATCCTGTCAATCACGTCATTAGGAAGACATTCATTTCACCTGGTTTTTAACTGATTCTATTCTCTCCAAGCTTCAATCTTACTTTGTTCCTACATAACTGCCATCAAACTCCCCGCCGCTTCGACACTATTGCACTTTCCCTAGAAGAAGCCACTTGTTGTTGAATAATGATCCTAGCACTATGAAATCAGTACCTCTTTAGTACCTACATAGCTCCAGCTGGTCGACGTGTTCGAGGCAAGTAATTCGGTATATACTGCAGTAAGTTTAGGGGGGTGGAGAGATAAAGGAACCTGTTTGGATGATAGGGTTAGGTATACTATCTCGGGTTCCAACTCGGGAATCCTCGAAAAGGTGTTCCGGGATCTGACTACATATATCATCCCAGCTCCTCATTTATCGCCTCCACATGTTTATATTCTCTATTGGAGACCTTCATTTTGAGATATCTTTATTAGCGCACCGTTAGGATTCGAGATTCTATTTACCTACCTAGGTACATACCTAGGTAACCTTGGGGTTGGAACGTAGGATTGATTACATAAGTGGCTAGCCGAACCTTCCTCGGGACTTCCCGTCCCGTCGGGGCCTTGAAACCTTTTTCCCCGAGCTGATTCGCCGATGCCTACATATATGAAGGAAAAGATCTGCAAGAACATTGTAAGGTTGAAAGGATTCAAGACAGCCCCATATATACGAGGTTTTAAAGGAGGCTTAGACTTTAGTACTAAGCAGATGAGGAAAGTGATTAATAACCTTGGAATTTGGGCTCAGAAGCGGAGTTTTGCCATCCAGTGTCAATAGTTTGAGAATTTCCCTCCCTCCATGATTTCCTTCACAAGCTTATAGTGGGTCTTGCGTGTCTCACCTATATCCGGACATTCAACGGACTTCCACTAACTCGATTAGCCATGGTGCCAAGGCTTACCGGGCTTCTGCCATGAGTGGTTTATGTACATGAAACCTGGAGGCAACCCGGTCATATCCTCCAAGACCGGAGAAGATCTGTGGAGTATTTCTGTTGCATTGGTTTTTCTTTCTAGGAGACACGCCGACGTTCCGGTCAAGTTGGAATACGACGATAGCGGAACCTCTTCTTCTGCAACGATGCGCCACTCATTCCAGAAGGATAACCGCATAGTCCCATTAGGGATTATGCTGTTGACATGCATTTTCTTTGTCTATCATTTTGTATTGGTTCGTGGGTCATTGGACGGGCTCCATATGACAGCTGCTCCAAATACATTCTTTGAATCCTCGCAGCATGGAAATTTGGATTCTGATGCTACCGCCAACCATGCGGGTGAAGCCGTTGACGAGCCCGTTCACAATGACATTATTTCCCCCGGTTCCTCCACTAAGCCGCCACTTATATCTTTATCTCCAAGTCATTCGCCGAACGGGCTAACCACCGATGATGTGGTTCTCATGTTCAAAACCGGCGCTACCGTTTTGTGGAAACGTGTGCCCATCCATATGGCCACTACATTCTCGTCTCACCGCATCAACTCCGACAACCTTCTTCTTTACTCGGACTATCCTGAAACCATCGGGAAATGGGAATTCATTGACGTTCTTTCTAATTCCTCCGAGCAAGTGCGAAAGTCAGCGTCCTTCCAGCTATACCTCCAGCAAGAGGACTACGAGTCACGTCAGAACTATGCTGAGCTCTCCAACTTGCCCGGTGACGATAGCGGCCCTAGTGGAGGATGGAAGCTTGACAAATACAAATTTCTGCCTATGTTTCAGCACGCAGGGCGCAACAAGCCTAATGCCAAATGGTACATATTTATGGAAGACGATTCCTACATCTTCCTCCCCAATCTCCTCCGCCATTTGGACAAATTCAACCATAAGGATCCGTGGTACCTGGGAAGTCTGGCCTGGAAGCATGGTGACTACTTCGCTCATGGTGGCTCTGGCATTGCGCTGTCCAGGGGCGCTTGGGAGAAGAGTTTCGGTAAAGACCCACGTATCGTGCAGAAGTTCGAAAAGTTCACCGAGGAGCATGGCTGCGGCGATCATGTCCTAGGCCATGCGCTGCATGAATACGGTGTTGAGTTCGGCGAGACCACCGACGATGATCGATTCCGGTATGGGTTTAACAGCGAAGCTCACTGGAGCGCATGGTATGAGCGCAACAACTGGTGCAAGCCAGTGTATAGCTGGCATCACACCCACGGAAAAGATGTTGCCAGATACTACGAAATCGAGCAGTCTTGGGACTTTGAGAAGGTCAGTACTATCAGGAGTGATTGTTATCATTCGCAAGTTCAGAAAGGCTAATAGACAACAGGGCCCTTTGAGATATCGTGACATCTACGAGGCGCTAATCGCCCCGTATCTGCATCCCCGTGCAGAATGGTGGGATAACGGGGCGAGTCAGTACGAGATCGAATCTGGCATGGCTGCACATGCCGAGCCACCAAGCTCGGTCAAATCAACTGAGACATGGCGTAGCGCCTGGATGTCGGTGGACGCATGCGAGGCTGCCTGTATATCATGGGCTGACTGCGTACAGTGGGCCTCCTACGATGACCGCTGTAAGATGGACAGCAGGATTTCCTTGGGCAGCGGCATTCCGGAAGGCGACTCCAGGC
This sequence comes from Penicillium mononematosum, assembly GCF_028829835.1. Taxonomy (NCBI): domain Eukaryota; kingdom Fungi; phylum Ascomycota; class Eurotiomycetes; order Eurotiales; family Aspergillaceae; genus Penicillium; species Penicillium mononematosum. Next base: position 3,296,764 of record NW_026643271.1, read on the forward strand.
GACAGACCAGCCTGCCTTGGGTTAGCGGATGGCTGCCACGTCGGCTTGAAAACTGGTCATGCTAAGAATAACCACAAGACTGAGTTGGAGTATATTATTATTGAACATAAAAGATACGATAATCGTAAAAAAAGACAAATATAGTTCCCTCAACAATTTCTTAGTTTCAATCGTAGTAACCGTTTCGGAAGCTTCCACTTACAAAGAAAAGGTTCCAGAATTGAAGGATTTCCCCATGTGATTGTGGATATCGACAGAAATTATGATAGTCGGATCCTGCGTTGGAAAAATTGGGTCATCTAAGACAGCGCTAGCCTGTTACATATGTAGCTTATGGCCAAAAATGTACATTTTGTGATCGGACAGTGCTATATACATTCCCGCTACGGAGTACTCAGCTTAGTGACGAAGATGAAGTGATATCTCCCATCCTCCTTTTGACCAAGCACCATGGACCGCACTGCCTGGCTCGATGGCCTTCGAGGCATCGCAGCGGCCATCGTCGCGACGGATCACTATTTTATGGGCGCCGTCTTAGACAATGCCTTCCTCTCATTCTGGGCCGATCCGCCCGCAGAAAACCGCAGGCTAATCCAATTGCCTCCGATTCGCATCATTTTCGCAGCGCACGCCATGGTCCCTTTCTTCCTGGTGATCTCGGGCTATGCAATCTCTATTAACCTTCTACAACTTCGCAACCGCGACGACGGCGATTTCGTGCGTCGTCTGTCCTCTGCAGTCAGCAGGCGGATCTTCCGCATTTATCTACCTGTATTTGCTATCGCCGTCATATCACAGGTTCTCTATTTCTGTAATATATACCAATGGGCCTTCAGTGAGGAGGTTGTTCAGGGTAGGAAGCCTTGGACTTCACCATGGTCACACATCACCTACGTCTTCCGCTATATGCTGGACATCATGAACATTATCAATGCTCAATGGAACGGTGGCTTGAATGGCCAGCTTTGGACGATGACTATGGAATTCCGCGGCTCCTGCATCGTCTATATTATGGTCTTGGGACTGGCGTTCTGGAGGCCGCAGCGCCGACGCATAGCCCTTGGAGCCCTGATCAGCTACTGGTTCTACTTTGGTGTCTGGGATGTTTCTGCCTTTCTAGCTGGCCTCTACTTGGCTGAGACGCGGCTTCTCTCCGAGGCGAACTCAACAGACGAAGAATTCAAATCGTCCCATCAGTCTCCGAAAGGTTGGGTGTCAAAGTTGAAATTCATTAATTTCCTTGCAGTCTGGAACTATTCCTGCTTCCTTTTTGGATTTTATCTAGTCTGCCTTAGCGACGATGGTGGATTGCCACCTGGCTATCGGTTTCTCAAACTTGTCGAGTCGTCACGCTGGGAAGGCAATTGGGAAGTTCTCAGCAGATGCTGGAAGACAGTAGGCTCTGTGCTCGTGGTCTATGCCATAAGCGAACTGCCACTTCTACAACGGTTATTCAACGCAAGGCCTATACAGTATCTGGGCAAGATATCCTTCTCGCTCTACCTGGTGCACCAATCTGTTTATCACCTTGTGCGTGATCCTGTGATAAATATCTTGTGGTATATCGCAACCAGAGAGCAATATCCTGACACGGAGGACACTAGCAAACCTGGAGGGCCTTTGGCGTTTACATGGTTGGCAGGTTACGTGGTCATGTCTGCAATCAATTTGTATACTGCACATCTGTACACAAAGTATGTTGATGAGCGCTGCGTGAGGATGGCAAAAAGGATCGACGAGTGGCTTACTCGGCCATGACCAATTTGTATTTATGCATTATATTAATAGGGCTAAATTTGAAAATAATATTTCTTGCGATATATACCACAAGACTACCCAGCTTTGAACGAATTCATCTATTTGAAAGGGATCATACCCTGCACCTACGTAGAAGCAATTGAATGTTGAAGTAATGGAGGAAATTGGATATTTATATCCTAACCTTGGAAGTACTTTAAGACTGGCTAATAAGTAGAAACGACAGGGACCACATACAGACGTGCGTATATTGACTTGACAAAGCATTCTAATAATTCTTTACAAGATGAAGACACGCAGAGAGAGATGGTAAAGGTTGGAATCTTAGGAATTTTGGGATACTAACTCCATTATGTACTAGTAGACATGTAGTTAGGACCTGCTTGTGCGGCCTGAATGCGGGCAACGTGCCATGCATGGATTTTCAATAATAGTCAGCTAGCATCATGCTGTATGAAAGAAGAGGAAATAACAGGATGGTCCCGATGTCATACTATAACTAAGGCTCGTGTGATAGATTGTGTTAAACTTCGCCATTTATCCTGAAGGGCAGGAATGCCTGTATATGCAGATCTACCTAGTCGACCCAATTTTGTTTCACTTGAAGCCCTTCTCTCATGATCTCTAACTCAATATATATACTACCTTCATGCTTGGTTTTCCCCAATCCTCACAGGTTTTGCTATGTTGCGTACTGAGCTACACGGCTTGGGGCGTTACTGGAAAATCAAATATCATGTGCATTCAAAACTTCGTATAGGATCCAGGTATCATGGCAGTTGCCGGAGTCCACCAGCATAAATATCAATGGGCACCGCGTCCATCTCAGGCCTTCTCGATCAACCGATCAAAGATCTGGCTAATCTCCTTGGCACTCTTCTTTGGGATTCTCTTCTGGTCATTCTCATAGTCGACAAAAGTAACACCAAAGCGGGTCTCGTAACCCTCAGCCCACTCGAAGTTGCTGTAAGAAAACAAGTTAGTCAGACGTCATACCAAAACCATCGAGGGAACAAGATCTAAAACATACTCCATAAGACTCCAAGCCATGTAAGCCCGCACATTGACGCCGTCATGGGTATACGCATCAGCCATAGCACCGATATAATCCCGGAAATACTGCACGCGGAACTCATCGTTGAGCAACTCCTCAAGCGGCATATCGTTCTCGCCCAGGACACTAGTTCCGTTCTCGGTGACATAGATCTTGGGGTAGCCATACCGCTCACTGAGCCACTTGAGCAGTTTCCGGAATCCGATGGCAGATGGGCGTAGCCAAGGCGATTGTGTGATAGGCCCGACGCTCACGCCGTTCTTGTCTTCGAGAAGAAGCTCCAGGTTACCCGCGATATCGTTGATATCGGGCTCTCCCGTCTTGGCGCGGATGAAGTTCGCGCAGTAGTGGTTCATGCCGTAGAAGTCATTGCTGCCTTTAACAAGGGCAATGTCCTCCGCCGTCCAGGTTGGCAAACGGTCACCAAGTTGCTTGATCATACTGTCTGGGTATTTACCGTGGTAGATCGGGTCCGCGAACCATGAGATGGCGAACTCGATCTTGCGGTCACAGGCTTCCACATCGGCTGGGTTCTCAGGATCCCAGGGCTCGGCCCAGTCACCTATTTTGACAATATCATTAATAAAGGCTCCGTGTAATGCGGGGAGAATTGGGACATACCATTCAGCGTAATGCCAATCTCACCACCGTCCCGTTCTTTGAATTCATCGCGGTAAATCTTCACCGCGGCCCCGTGAGCAACTAGCAAGCTGTGGCTGACAATCCACGGCTCAGTCGAGCTATCTCCCACTGGGCTCTTGGTACGATCACTCGTGTGGCCCGGAGCGAAGGAACCATTGTTATATCCAAGAACACTGACACACCAGGGCTCGTTGAAAGTGATTAAGTGCTTGACCTTGGATCCAAAGGCCTCGAATACCACGCGGGCGTAGCGTGCGAAGTCGGCAACGAATTCCTCCTTGTTGAGTGGTCCACCGTACCGCTTGTCGAGCTCATCCGGAAGATCCCAGTGGTAGAGGGTAATCATAGGGGTAATTCCCGCATCAATCAGGTCATCCACGAACTTCTGGTAGAACTCTATGCCTTTCTTGTTGATCGGATCGTTCCGGCCGCCGAGAGGGATAATGCGGGACCTATAGATTTCGAAAGCTGGGGTTAGCAAATGATCTTAAGATTGAAGCTCGAGACCAGGGACACAAAGAGACAAACCATGACAGGGAAAATCGGTATGCCTGAGCACCGCATTCTTTCAACAAGGCGATATCCTCGTGTGTGCGATGGTAGGAGTCGCAAGCTACATCTCCAGTTCCGCCGCCGGCGATCTTGCCGGGGATCTTGCAGAATGTATCCCAAACTGACGGGGCGCGTCCATCATCGTTCACTCCTCCCTCAATCTGGTATGCGGCCGTTGCAAAGCCCCAGAGGAAATCGGAAGGAAGAGTGGATTGCTCGGTGGATCCCATGGTGAAATGAATGTCAATCAAGGGAATAGCTGGAATAGCTGTGTGCCAACCAAATTGTCTTGAATTCGAGCGCACATCGATATTTATGTGATTTAAAACGTTTTATTTTCCTTATTTTGTTGAAACGCAAGCGTGAGACTACAAATGGTGAGCTCCTTATCGTGACAGGAATGACCTCCGCGATCCGGAGTCAGGTCCGCGTCAAGAGCGTCGAGAGGCTCCACACCTCGTGACAACGAATGGCCTCAACGCCAGCCCTGGAACGGTTAAACGGCCCGGTCATATTGAAAGAAAAGGAATATATTCAAAACTCGTTATAGAAATGGGTAGATGCAAATACAATACAACCTAATAAAGAAATGATCCCGCCAAGAACTCCGGAATATAATGCGTGCCCCATTCGTGCAATTCATGCAATTCATGAAATCTCCATCCCTTCGTCGTCCGGGTCAACTTCGGACATCTCGTCTGCAGTAGATCCCAGCCGCATCCGAGAACCTTTATCTCGGTCACCTAGGCCATCTGCTCCGAATGTGACCATCTCCAACTCAGGTCCTGCGAAGACGCGACCTTCTGTATCCACTACTTCGCAGAGCTGAATCAAACTCCGGTGGCTGAGCGATTTGAAACCGTCTGTCCGTACCACACGGCCCCAGTATGTCAGGCAAAATTGCGCTGCTCGGCGCATCAACCAGTGCTCATTGGTCCGCCCCGCACGTTCCCAGACAATGGCCGCGTTGTCCACATCGAGCTCTTGGCTTAATCTATTGACGCACAGCAGGCGAAGCTTCGGCATGTCATAAAGATTGGCCATAACAAGCATACCCGCCACGTCGATAGCGCTCGAGCAACAGTCCGGATGGCCGGCGATACTGTCTGTGTACAGGTAATAGAGAAACGCGCGTACGACAGAATAAGGCTCGGGGATGTGCATCCGCTTGGTGTGGTACTCAGCCATCTGAGCGGAGTACAGCCGCTTGAAATGTGGCCACCTGAGCTGGAGGATGATACGGTGGACATGAATGGCCTCCGAGGTCCAGGGGTTCTGTTCCACAAAGGTCGGCTGGGCCTGGGTCGGGGAAATGCACGATGTGTCGCCCACATCTTCCAATACAGACCCGTCATGATCGTCACGAATAGCAGTGATAACAAAGTCCGTTCCACTTCCGGACTCAGGGGGTTTGTCAAAAACAGCGGCTAGATCGGTTCCCAGCCCGGAAACCTGGGAGGAGCCAATTTGATCAGACGTCCAAGGTGCGCCTTGTTCGGAAGGTTCTGCCGACAGGCCGTTACCTAGCAAACCATACTTTTCCAAATCGATAGTCAGGACTTCACTCATATGATTCTCGTCGCTACCTCCCGGTACATTCGCAACATCAAGACTACACCCCAAGAGCCATGCTTTGGTCCCCGCGTGATTGACAGTGCAGTAGTGCCATCGATAGCCGGGTCGGAAGATCTCTTGGCCATCAGCCAGCCGTTGCCAGCGCAGCGAGTTGAGGTCCAGAGCCGACAGGTTACAATCATGCGACCGTACGGTTTCCGACGGTGTGATTAGATCGAGCAGGACACCAGAGGCAAACGAATGGAAATGAGTACCAGAAAAGAGGGAGGGGACATGAGGACCAGAATCAAACCTAAGACAAGATATGGCACCAGGCGCAACTGGCTTGCGTCGGCTCAAACTGCGTACCTGCACGCTGCCTGAATTGGCGGCGTAGATTCCGGAGCGGGGCGACATTTGGTGAGGACTGCTAGATATAGAGTCTGGAAGATGAGCCGTAGAATGATTTACATTCAGGGAGTGGACGCTACCTTGGGGAGTAGTGTTTCCGGCCAGCGAGGGGGATCCCTTAAGGTCAAGCCACCAGATATCAGTCGTTCGCTCCATGTTCGGACCCAATCCACCAAATATCCACAGCCGTGTGCCCCAAACCCAAGCTGTATGATCGAAGCGAGCAGTGAAGCTCCATGTCCGAGACCAGGTCCATGTTTGGAGATCGAGGTAGGACAAGTCATCCAAGATCACATTCTTCTCCCCTGTCACGCCTCCTATGCCTGTCACTCCACCCACTATAAAAAGCTTGTCTTCATGAATGACGGCAGCATGCCGCGCTCGACCACGCGGGATCGACCCACGAATTTCGGGGAGTGTCCAGGTGAAGGTATTGAGATCAAGAATGACGACGTCGGAGAGATATTCGCGATGTTCATTTTCGCCTCCAAACACAATCAATTTATCCCCTTGATACAATGTCGCCGTGTGGCCTATCAGAAATTAAATTTCTAGTTAGAGTGTGTTCATCATTAAACATGGACGAATGAGAAGAGAGAGTCGTTACCCATGCGAACTCCGGGGATGTCGCCGTAGTTGTCAACGAGCTCCCAGCGCAAAGTCTCCAAGTCCAGCCTGAGCACGTGGTTATAAACTAAAAATTATCAGTGCCATTTTAGAAAATATAAGGCTAAGGAGAATGGCAACCTTCATCGGTAAATTGGTCAAACCCTCCGAACGCATAAATGCGATCATTGCTGCAGTACGTCACCGAGGCATTGACCAGGCACGCGGGGACATGGCCCTGGGCCTTTTTTATGCTGGGTCGATAGTCCGCGCTGGTCCGGCGACCGCCAGCCTGACTGGCAGGCATTAGGTAGGCGTCCTGCATTGCTATAGAGGGGGTACAACAGGATATCGGGTTTAAGACCCTCGAAGATACCGGCCAGGGAGAAGTTGTGGTGGGTCTCGGTGGAACTGAGAGGAACGTGGTGGGGGGGGTTGCAAAGAGGAGATGGATGCGCCATCTCAGTGGCGAAAAAGGGATTGGATTGGATCCGCAACTAGAACAACTGGTCACGACATTTTCTCCTTTGTGGCCTACGGAAGATATATTTGGTACAGGCTTCTCACCCTTCTTTGTTCTTTAGGGAAAGACGATTTTGTCATGAAATTAATGCCAAGACAATTATCACCAAAGAGGGCAAGCGCGGTATGACAACGCCTGTCCCAATACGGTTTAGTGTGCTATGTAGCTCAGGTAACCGTTGCTATGGGGAGAGCCTCATGCTTTTCAGTATAGTAGCTACCTACCTACGTACCTTCTATTTATTCGCTTTTCTCCTAACCTCCTTTTTCTTTTCTACATCTCTCAATCTTACTATCATCAATTGCCTGCATACTTTTCTGTTGGTTGATCTCGCATTAGCCTCTGCATCAATTCGCATTGCATCTTCTATTGGGGTTGATCCCATACATCTACTCTGATCATATATTAATATGGCGTCTGCTACTGCATCGACTCCAGTAAAGAGCCACCATGGGCTCTTCTCCTCCAAGACTGCTGGAGGCCGTATGCCTCTGAGCCCTTCGCCCAACCCTCGCGCAAGCGGCCACTCGTCACCCTTCACCCCTCCTCGCCAGTCTGATGCCGGCCGCAGTCAAGCCAAGTCAGTATACGGTGGAAATCTCTCCGCCCACTTTGCCAAGTCCATCTCAAAAGCAGCTCGTGCCACCCACCGTGACTCTCCCAAGACGAACAAGTCGAACATTGCCAGCACCCGCACCCGCAAGTCACCCAAGCACTTGGAGCTCGGTGTCTCGGACTGGACTTTGACCGGCACAAGTGCGACAACAGCCAACACTCCTTCAAAGGAGCACGCCCGCCGCGAGATTCCTACCCGGGCTCGTGCCAGCAAGACAACTGTGCGCATTCCTCACAACGCGGGTGACCGTTTTATTCCCAACCGCACTGCAAGTGAAGGTCTAGCCACTAGCGGGGCCGCAAAGCCAGAGGAGAAACAACGCCCTAAGAGCGGTGGAGCTGATGGATCATCGGTACTCGCCTCGGCAGCCAGCGCTTTTGACATTGGTGCGCGTGGATCGGATGATGACCTTACCGCTGCTTTGGAGAACTTGGGTCTGGATGACAATGAGCCTTCTACCTATACTCGCCCGGCTCCTGATGCCGTGGCCTACAAATCCTCTCTGGCTGAAGCTTGTGGGGTGAACATGAACACTCGCATTCTTGCCTTTAAGCCTCCCCCTCCCGAGTCATCGAAGCCCATTGATCTTCGTGCTCAATATAACCGTCCTCTCCGCCCTGCCAAATCTACAGCTGCCCAGTTCCGTCGCCGTGTCCAAACTGCGCCCGAACGGGTCTTGGATGCCCCGGGTCTTTTGGATGACTACTATCTCAATTTGCTTGACTGGAGCTCTGGCAATCAGGTCGCCATTGGACTTGAGCGAAACGTTTATGTCTGGTCTGCTGAGTCTGGCTCTGTCAACTGCCTTTTGGAAACCTCCCCGACACATACGTTAGCAGCGTCAAGTGGAGTGGGGACGGTGCGTACGTCGGTGTTGGCTTGGGAACCGGTGAGGTCCAGATTTGGGATGTTGAGGAAGGTTCCAAGCTTCGCAGCATGTACGGCCACGACTCCCGCGTCGGTGTTATGGGCTGGAACAAGCACACTCTGTCCACCGGAGCTCGTAGCGGGCTTGTCTTCAACCACGATGTTCGCATCGCAGAGCATAAGATCGCTGAGCTCGTCTCTCATACCTCCGAGGTGTGCGGTCTCGAATGGCGCTCTGACGGCGCTCAGCTCGCCACTGGTGGAAACGACAACCTCGTCAACATCTGGGATGCTCGCTCTCTGAGCGCTCCCAAGTTCACCAAGACCAACCACCGCGCCGCCGTCAAGGCTCTGAGCTGGTGCCCTTGGCAATCCAACCTCCTCGCCACTGGTGGTGGTTCCTATGACCGTCACATTCATTTCTGGAACACCACCACCGGTGCCCGCACCAACAGCATTGACACTGGCTCCCAGGTCACTTCCCTGCGCTGGAGCAACCACTACCGCGAGATTGTCAGCTCTAGCGGCTTCCCCGACAACTCTCTCAGTATCTGGAGCTACCCAACGTTGGTGCGCAACGTTGAGATCCCTGCTCACGAGACTCGCGTTCTCCACAGCGCTATCAGCCCTGATGGACAGATGCTGGCCACCACTGCTGCCGACGAGAGTCTGAAGTTCTGGAAGATCTTTGAGCGCAAGGCTGGTAGCAGTGCGTCCTCTGCTCGCGAGGGTGGTGTCGGCAGCAAGGCTCAGATGACCAAGTCTATGACCATCCGCTAGATGCTTGCAAGATGTGTTCATTTTACCTTTTTTTTTTTGTTGGATACCCTGGTTCATGGTGATATTGAAAGCATTGATGGGCTGGGACATTAATTTCGGTGTAATGGTTCTTTTTGGTGATGATTTTGGTGTTCTGATGGTGTTCTTTGTATTTACTTTTGCCGTAAACTGGCTGTACAAATTGTCCAAATGCCATTCTTACAGCTGCTTTAATTCATTTTTGTCATCATTTTTCTTTTATCTGTATCTTGTCTCTGATCTCTCGATTTACTCAAGTTTCTACTTCAAAGTGCCCAGGCGGGTTGGTCGCCGATGACTAAGCCTCGGCGATACAGTGGGATTTCGACCGCAGAGCCGTGACTTTCACCTTTACCAACCCATCGCGAAACTCACCGTCTCGTTTTCCTCTGACATTTGCACTTGTGGCACTTGTCTTTCAGAGCTTTTCTTCTCCTTTCTATTCGTGTGAAAGATAGGCATTCATAAATTGCTTGATATTGCGTCATTCGTTGGTGACCGACCAGCACTTCGGCAACTTGATAGTTGCGACGGAGCACTTCATTTCCTAGCCAGGCTATCCTTACCCAGTACCTTTCGCCAGTCGTTTATTGCCTGCTCTTTGCTCGCTCCGCATAATCATCCACCAGCTCATCAAACTGTTCTTGCTCAGCAGCCATGTCTAACCAGCAAGTGGTAAGTCCCAGCTTCTTCCCCAGCAAGCGCCCTGTTTATCCTCAGCCGTTGCTCGCATAGAGTCTTCGCTCTTCACTTATAACCATGTTCTCCTAATTTTGCCTTTGAAGTTTCTTTGATCTGAGATGAGAGCTGACACTTATGGCTTGATAGGGTGCGGTTTTCGAGAAGGTAATCCAGGAGGTCTGTGATGCCTCCCAGGTCGACTTTGAGGAAAGCGGTGTCGATCAGCAGACTCTGCATGATCTCCGCGAGGTTAGTACCATATTTTCCTACCTATATACCTGTCTTGTGTTGTCAAAAAGTCTGGTGTGGATGATTTCCCCAAAAGCGGGGATGGTCGAGGTGGTGCGGGAGGCGGTGCTTATGGGGGAACACCGGCTTATGAGTCTTCCCTTTATATGTTCCGGCCTTACCCGCTTAGGCGCTTTTAGACCGCCAAGACTACTTGATTATCTCATACATGGTGCTAATTATTATTTATATACAGACCTGGCAACACAAGCTTTCTTCTGTGAATGTCGCTCATTTCCCCTGGGATCCTGCTCCTCAGCCTCCTCAGCAGCACTCTGTTCCCCTCCCCACCGCTACTGTCCCCTCCAACGCTCCCCGACAACCTCCTCCCCAGCCGCAATATGTTCCCCCGCCTGTTTCAATGCCCCAAGCTGGACCCTCGCACACCATGCCCCCTATGGGTGGGCCTCGCATCAAGACCGAGCCAGGAACCAACGGCCAACCCGGAATGCCGCACATGACCACACCCATGCCACCGCATGGTCTCAACCCTCAGTCGGCTCGCGACCGTGCTGCAAATGCGCTTCAGCAGAAATACGGTGCCGCAGCCGCGAACTCGGTCCACCAAATGCAAGCCCAGGCCCAAGCTGGACAAGGATACCCTCAGATGCACCCTAACGCCCACGGGCAAATGCCACAGATCAAACAAGAACAGACCTACCCACACATGGGTCCTGGACAGACTGATGGTGGAGGTGACCCGATGACTGACTGGAAGGCAGAGGTAGCACGCCGAAGAGCAGCTGCCGAGAGTGGAGAAGGTGACCGACTTCTGCGCGAGCATCTCAAGCAGCGCATGTCTCAGTATGAGGGCGGAGGTCTCCTTCGTCCCTTGGAAGAGCACGAGTCTTCTTCCATGGTCGCTCGCCGTGCGGCTCTCACCGCACCCCTGAGCCAAAATACTACCACCGAGTCAACTTCATCTGCCCCTCGCGTCACTGGCCAGTTCGATGGCGGAGAAGATGATGTCAAAGAGGAAGATGAAGACGCCATTAATTCGGACCTGGATGATCCCGATGACCTCGTTGCTGATGACCACGACGCAGATGAATCGGAGGGCCAGGTCATGCTTTGCACATACGACAAGGTCCAGCGGGTGAAGAACAAGTGGAAGTGCACCTTGAAGGATGGCATCCTGACCACTGGAGGCAAAGAGTAAGTGATCCCAGTCTGCCATATTAGCATATACTAATCATACTAGATATGTCTTCCACAAGGGCCAAGGTGAATTCGAATGGTAGTCGAAACGACACCATCACTCCATGTTTTCTCAACCCGTCCTCCGATTTCCATTTGACGAAACCTCTTTTCTCGTTCTGTAACATTTTTTTTTCTCTACATGTGCTCTCTCATGGCACAAACGAAAACCAATCCCTGCGTCTTTTCAATCATGCCCTCGAAACGGTCTGTGCAAGCGAAATATTTCTCATGATTCTCACTACCCAAATATCGACATGGTCGGCAACCGAATCTTTGCTCCGCTTTTTCTTTGATTTTGAGCTTCCAATGGCTCATGGCGCTTACAAGTGAGGATGGGTTCTGCTTTTGCTTCTTTTTACATGCTTCTCTGCTCCTAGCCATGCCTTCCAAGGTTGGTTCTGTACTTGCTTGAATGACCGGCCAGTCTTGCTGGCTTCGGAATAGCACAAATGAAACTATGATTTTGAACAACTTCCGCTGGCCTTAGTATCATCTTCAACCATCCGCTTAGAGGTTTAGACAAAGCCGCCATTAATTGGATAGTAGGTGTTATAGTCTACCAAGTCCAAGTCCAGAACCTGGATCTACAATGACAAACTTAACCGAAAACGAAGTCAAGAAAAATAAATCCATAGCAAGACAAAAAAAAGAAGATAAGTAACAATGGGCAAAAAGAGCCAAATCGTATCAAAAAAAAAATCCATATCTACAATGATCCGACGCCGAGAAACCGCACTTTTAAGATACCCAGATCCTAGATCCAGTCCCCATCCCATCCCTACATAGGCAGGAGAGACGCAGGGAAGAAAAGGCGAACACCAAATGCGTGTGAAAGAGGGAAGAGTAACCAACCCCAGAACCTCGTACCTCGCACATGATTCCAGATAAACCCAGCCAAATCCCATTTCGCCAAACTTTTTCGGTGGTGGTCAGTTCCAGGTGCTCAAGGCGGCATTTTCGGATTTGCGACTTGTCGTCGTTGGAAGAGGCACATGAGCGAAAACACTGAACGCAATGAACGGGGACACGAATGGAAACAAGGCACGAGGTCAGTCCTTGCAAGAACGCAGCAACAACAAAGGAGTAGCAAGATGTGGGGATTCGGGAGATATCCGATTCCCCTAGTTTGTCTCCCACGGAAGACACGAATGCCGTATGAAGAAGCAAAACAAGATGAACAGTGTAAAAGCAAGCAAGTGCAAGCAGATTTTTCTAGACAGCTCTTTGCTGAGAAAGGGTCTTTCGATCTTGATCTTGATCGCTCAAGAATTGCTCTATTACCAGGCCAAGTAGATAGGATCTGGAAACGGCGAGAAATATCAAGCGTGGGAGTAAACCGATCATGCCAGTAGGATCTACCAGACAGCAGAAACGAAAAGCAAAGGGGCATCACAAAGCCCAGTCAATAAGTAAACCAGTAGGGAACAATTTTTGAAGAGAGGAAAAAGAAAAGCAATAACTCCAAAGTCACCGGACCCAATTCAAAATCATGACATCGTGTGTGCAGGAGTGCTCTCACCCCCGAAAGCCGTCGAGATCGTTCGCGTCAATTATTGGGAATTATGTATGGACATAATGACATATTTGTTCACGGGTTCACAGAAGGCCTTCTTCGCCAATTCCGGGGAGGCCAGCTCCAGCAACGTTGATGTTTTGCCCTTGCATGACTCCACCGCCGAGGGCGAGGTTACGACCTCCAAGCTGGAAATCCGGGTTGCAGGGTGGTGAGTGTGATTTATGGTACTTGAGTCCGTTCAGGTTCTTGTAGCGCTTGCCGCACACCTCGCAGCGGTAGGGCTTTTCCTTCTCCATGCCAAGCGTGCCGGGGTACGGCGCTGATGTCTCTGGGTTGACGATCGAGAACGTGCCATCGGCGTTGTCGTGAAGTTGTTGGTTATTATGGCCATGCTGGAATGAAAGAGGGAGTGGTTAGAAAAATAAGACGAATGTCGTGGATATCAGGTCAAACTTACAGCTTTGTGGTATTTGAGTCCGTTTTGGTTCTTGTATGCCTTCTCACAGCCGATAACGGGGCATCGGAACGGCTTGGGTTCTTCGTTGGGAAGAATAACGGTGGTGTCGGGAACACCAGCCAGCAATTGTTGTTCGCGGATTCGTCGTGCAATATCGCTATTCGGGCCATATTGAGCTCCACTGAGCTTAAAGTGGGCGTTGGGCGAACCCATGCCACCACTGGGGCTGAACAGCCGCTTGGCTGGTTCGTCGATGCAAAGATCGACCATGTCATTATTGTTCCCATTGAAGCGGCCAAACTGATTCTGATTTTGGCCCATGGTGTTATTCTGCATACTGAGATCACCGAATCCACCCATCATGCTCTCGTCGATTTCGGCGGGGTCCCTGGTCCGGATGAATCGGGCGTATTTCGGAACTGCGAATTTTGGAGCGGGTTGGCCATCAAAGTCGGGGTGTTGACGGAAGAGACAGTGGGATTGTTCTGCAGTGAAAGTGGTCGTCCAGATCCGATCGGTGTACCAGGTTGCGAGGGTGTGCTAAATCCTTGGTGGCTTGGAAGCATACCCAGATTTAACTGCTGCTGGTTGGAGTTACCATATCCGCCCTGTCCACCCTCATGCAGCTGAGACGAGAACATCTGCGACCCTGAGCCGTCTCCGTCTCCTAGGGCGTCGTCCAACTCCATGTCGTCGATTGTGTCTAGATCCGCGTGCTGCAATGGTGATGGATTCTGGCCCAATTTGCGCTGCATGTCCAGGGTCCGATCGGGCTGCAGACCACGTCCTTGGCTGCCATGCTGTTGGTTCTGTTGCTGCGCGATTGCGGCAGCCGCCAAGGCAGCTCGATTCTCACCCTGGCTCGGCCGATGGCCCTGGTTGGGCGACTTGGTCGCATGGGCTTCTTCGTAGTGTTGTAATAGGTCATGGAGCGTCGGTAACGTCACACCGCAGCACGAAAAGTCTCGCATAAAATTCGCTTCCAACTTCGGGAGATACGATGACGAATGGAAAGACGGGGACTGGAAGGTAAATGGCGATGTGCCAGTCATTATGATACTGCGGAAATTTTTCTTGGTCAGCTCTTGATGCAGTGCGACAATAGCAACACACGGTGAAGGATTCCCCCGCGGCTTCTATGTCTGGACAGGCCACTCACTCATCACGTATCCAACTACCGACAGATACACCACCCCAGCTCATACCACCCACCAAACTCCCTGCGAGTGACTCGCGGCGACCTTTGTCGCGGGCAGATCCCGACATCGTAATAGGTTTCGTCCCGTTCCCCCATTGTGCCGTGGCAGCGCCGATCGAGTCCTTACGAGGTGGCGGAGCCTTGAACACGCCGAGTCCTCCCCCGGGGAGATGTGAAAAGCTCCCTGTGCGCTCGCCGTTGCCCGCTCTTTGCAGCGCCGAGGTCAGATTGGACGCCTGTTGACCCGGGGGCGACACCGAGGTCGACTGCCGAGAGGAAATATCAATAGGCGTGGCACCAGTCATCGTGACGAACTGGTAGTATGAATTTTTGGTTAAAGATAGTAAGAATTCCAAGTCGAGGTTTGACGAATCGATATCCTAGTTCCCTGTCCGGTGTTGCGCGATGTCACGCCAAAACCCGAGGGGCTTATGGATGACAGGGTTTCTTCGAGTCCGGCGTTGAAGCGCGAAGCTCACACAGATAAAATCCGTAGAGAATAAGAATGCGACTTTGAGACAGTCGGTGCCCCTCGATGAGTGGACTTTTGAGTGGATGGCGGTTTTTGGGCGGGTTCACACGCAGGAGTCCACCCTCGGATGATGTCCCGCTTTGGCAGAAAGTTGTCGAGTCACTTGGAGGAGTACAGCTCCCTTTTCTTGTCTTTTTAAGAATAATCTGAAGAATGAGAGGAAGGGTACAGTACAGAGAGAGTAATATTGCAATCGAAGAGTGATAAGTCAGAGAAACAGCAGGGGCAAGGACTCATGAAGACGGGGTATGAGATGGCAACGCTTCCGGTTTGGGACAAGCGCCGTTACGGTATTTACTCCACGTGATTGTTTCCCTACCGAGTCTTGGCCTTGAGCCGGACCCGAGTAATTATATTTCGATATTATAGCACTATGGAATTTGACGGGTTAATTTGACGATCCTTGACTATCATGGTCAAGTCATTGAAATGCCAACCAGAGTATCTGAAAGCGTATCTAGCAGTTATAGTTAAGTGTATTCTATTCTCTACACACCGCTTGCAGGATGCGAACGTCATGATCCGTAACATACTAAATTACCTGAAACGGCTAGTGTACCGTATCTTATGACTAATTTGGTTTAATCGGGGACTATACCTAACTCTACACAGAACTAGTCCCCGAGTCAATGATGGTGATATTAATTTTGGGTTGCGGACGAACGGGGATAATATCTCCTGCTGTTCTGAACAAGTAGTATAGCTGAATTATGTTGAGTTACGCAATGTGCTATACTGACTGGATACCTATACTCCATCCGAGGTGGAACGATAATAATAATAATAATAATTATTATTATTATACCGGCCTCCCGACGCCGTAAGTGGAGCAGCAACACTTTCTCCTGCCATATCGACTTTTTTTCTGGTTGTGAAGAAAGATTCTCCACTTTCTACAAATCTTCCCTGGGAATCGTAATAATAAGTAGATCTATAGATGTGAAGCGATAGACAGATCGAGGCGTTGAAGAAACTCAGATTCCCTGTAAAATCCGGGGTCATCTGCAAGGGGTAAATCTCAGATAAGAGATCTGAGTGGCGAATTTGCCTTCGCTTTTTAACACTTCGTCATTGCATAACCTTTTAAAGCGTGTCAATAACTGGGGGCTGGTGATGTGGTTAGTACAACATAGTAGTCTGTACATTCTAAAACCCCCCTATTCTATGTCCTATATTGTTTGAAAGAGCTACCGGGAAATTCATCTGAAAACTATAACTTCCAATCTTGGAAATGAGTGGCGATTCTCAAGTTTCAGTCGGAGAACAACGGGTCTTGGCTTTGCGCTAGAAACGCGGCAGAAGCAGTTGGGCAGCCTTCCATCTCTTTAGCGCCTTTTCCAGCACACCGCCTTGTTTTCCCAAGTTTCAAAGGAATGCTCCGTACGGAACACTCCGTACACTCGGAGTAGGCTAATACCTATTATGGTTATATACCCTGTACCTCGGTATAATAATATATATTATAATAAATACTTCGTACTAATATTTATATTGGCGGAAAACTCGCGTATTCCGGGCAAGATGAAACTTCCGAGACTCGGAGTCCGCCCCGTTATGCCCGTTAGGTATAAAGAACAAGGGTAAAACTATAAGCTAGGCCGTTTATTACTGAGAGTAGGAATGCTACACATAAGATTTACGTCGGGGTTATTTCGGGATCACCCATTATTGAACTATTTAAAAAGCATTAATACTCAACGTTGGCAGATCATACCATCATGTATTATCGTTTCCCAATGACTTCGAGAGCCCCATCAACCTGTTTTCTATGTATTGGAGTAGAACGAGCTATACAGTAATATACATCCAGAGTAATTAAAAGTAAACATATTCCAGTCTACTCCAGTTTTATAGCATATTTACCCCAGAAGGAGATTCTTCCCTAAGTATCGTCCCTCCTACGTTTTGTGCCAGGTAGTCCACGTTTCTTTTAGCAATTTTGATCGGATTTTAGTCATTTGTCAGCACCTTAGGTGTATATTGTATGATGCGTCTCACAATGGCATGATGCAAGTGTAACAACCTTGTCACGATTCATTGATTGTGTGATCGAAGGTGGATGGTGTCCTGTTTTTCTGACTGCATCCTGGCTCAGGCTGATTCCCTGCATCCAGGTCTTGTTCGATAACCCTGTGGATTGCCATAGGCCAAAACAGGCTGTATCTCATGAATCACATTATCCCCGCACCACTTTTATTAAGTCACGATGACAGCGTCGTACTCTGTAGTTCTAGATCGACTGTCAGATTCAGGCTGATATGAGGGATACAGCCCGAATATCAACAGTACCCCGCTTATCTCGACTTCTTCCGCCAGAGACAGTAGCTAAAAATAGCATCTTACTTGCCAAGATGCACGACACGGGATAACTGAGAGTAAATATTGCGATCAATGCAGTACGGAGTACCTATAAAGGATATTCTAAATCACATCATAATTCCTAGGCTGATTAGTCTATATAGTGACCTAATCCAACTTAGAACTTTCCATGTCCCTTGAATACTCCGAGGATGCTAACCTCAAGTTAGATATACACAGTTTTCGAGGTCCTACCCTAGGCGCTAACAAATACTATCATTATTTCCAAGGTTAACCCAATCTACTGCACCGTAAGAGAGAAGCACTTGTCCTTGGTTTCACTTATGGGAATCGTGCAAAGACCTATTAACACAGCGATTCCAGCTCCGATAAGTCCACAATATCTGTCGGTCAAAACCGCCTCAAACTCAGATTCTAAATACTGGCAGTCGAATCATCCAAGACACCACAGGCCAGCATATAATCAAAGTGACTATTAAAACCGCATGACCTTTACTGGCGCCTGATCCATAGACAATGAATTCGGGCTCTTATTTATAAGGCATCTCGCGAGTATACCATCGCTCTTTATGTTTAGTTTCGCCCAGACTTGGCGTATCGATCGCCCTACATCATCATGTGAAGTTCCAGGGTTATGAAGCAGTATTACCTCATGGCGTTGCTAATTTACCGGAGAATCATACCGATATAGTTATTTTTGCTAAAACATTGTTAGTGTTATTGGTGAACATGTGTAAAAGGTGCAGTGGTTTTTAAGAATATCACGACTGTTCTGTTGTTTGTAAGGGAAATGAGTCGCTCTATGCCTCTAGATGATGAGATGACTTATGAGCACGATACAGTCTGCTCTTTGGAAGATTCAAAATTTCATAATCAGTTAGGAGGACCCTAGATAGAAGCACGAAAGGTAGCTGCTGGCACATCTCTGTTGTCCTTTCTTCGATGTCCCCTCTCAACCTTTCGCCGATAGAGAAAATAACAGACATAAATCAAGAGCCAAAATATTAAATTTATCTTCCTTCGAAAGGTTGCTTCAAACCCACATTGTTGTGCTGATTCGGGCAATCTGCCATGAATAGGCACTGACATGACTATTTATGTTACAAAGGGACACTTGAGACTAGTAGTAAGATGCCTGGGACAATTTTGACTCCCACCCAAATTTGTATTTAAGTCTCAAGGGTGTATCATCAATCTTACGTCTTATGTGCTTGAATTCTATGTCTGTAGCGCTGCAGTTGCCTCGGGGGACTCTGGAAAGACCTTTTAGAGATAGAAGACGAGTCCAATTATTGTATCCTTTCTGTTGAGTGGCAAGCGTATCTGGGTGGGGAGGTGCAGGGCGGTATTACATTGCCAGGGTGCTGTTTCTGTAATATCTAGAAGACGGAAGTCTTGCGGCTCGCAACGCAACGGGTAATCTTGGAAGTATGCAGTTAGACAAGCTTTTTCATTGCGCCGAATTTCGGGACTAATAACGAGAGAGATTAATATAATCTCGTTGGGAACTCGATTTCTTGTAAAGAGGGATACAACCGAGGTCTATTGTGAGCTCGACCTTCATATGTGATAACGCCTGAATCATGTCCCTTTTATTCATGGGGGTGTGATTTATTTGCAGAGATATTGTCTAGAGGAATGTATAGTGGGATGACAAGGTGAATGAAGCCCTATATAGAGGTGGAGGCTTATCGAGGTTGGAATGTGCCTCATTCGAGGGTTAAGCATTTTGGTAAGGAATAAGCTAATGAGAGTGTCGCGATTAAGATGTGATCAAGGATGTCGTTACCACGAAATGAGTGGACATGCATGCCAGACTCCCTGGCGCCAATGATCTGTTCGATGCCCAAATTGAGTTAGAGCACATAGCAATACTGGCTCTGGATGATGGCAAGAGAAGTAAATTGGGAAGTTGCTCTTAATCTTAGAAGTTTGAGGCTGGCAAGCAAATAAAAATGGACACAATGGCGTCGGGCTATATCTTGTGGCACATAAGACGGAGGAACACAATTATTGCCCCTTCCCAAGAACCAGCGGTCTGACACTAAATATAACATGAACGGGTAATATCTTGACAAGCTAAAGTGAGACAGCTCCTAAGCAAGTTCAAAATAAAGTCCGCGCAGTCCGCACGAGGCCCGCGTACAAGGTATATTAAGGAGAAAAAAAGGATATCAAAAGCGAAGTACATGGTAACACAGATCTATTACTCACAGAACCAGCCATATTCGCAATCGACCGGTGAGAACCTTAGTGCTAGCCCAAGCCCTAAGTACTTAGAGAGACACGGAGTACCTATTTCTGGGCAGCTCGGAATCTGAAAACCGACTCGGCTAATTCTCCTTTTTACAGAGCGCACCTCACATACCATATGTCATGTGGGCAATTAGTGGGTCTTATTGGACACGAGAAGTTTAAAGTACATCACCCAAAACTATCGATAGAGTAGAGTAAATAGTGTGCCTTATGCCCAGATTCTTCACCGAGAAACGTGTGGGGAAGTAAATAATAAGCAGATGAGGGGTAAAGGGGAAATGAAGTGACCGTCTCACCGGAGAAACGTAAAGGGGTGGAACAACCAGCTGGCAATTGTGGACCTAGATGATTTGCGATATGAACAAGCCAATCCAATCAATGAAACGATCAACGTGTAAAGAGAGAAAACAAAAGGAAACAAAACAATTGTGAACTGATAAGCTGTCGCAGTAAGATTGGCAACAGGGTGGCTTGGCAGGATTCACAATGCCCAAAAATAGGTGCTGCTTGTGTGTATACACATCCACGGCGTGCAATGGGCATTCTTGCCTGGTCGTGGAACATGGTCCGCGATAACCGTCAATCCCTGCCCTCCCGGCCAAGGCGGGAGCATCAGAATGCACAAGGCTTGGCGGAAAATCATCATCTTGGCAAAACTTGGCAAGAATTTAGGGGTCTCCCTCGCGTCCGGGGGGTGGGGATTCCTCTACGGAGTACGGAGTACGACGTACAACCTGTGTTTTGATCAGGTGGGCTATGCAATGTGCACAATTTGGTGGCAAAAGTGGAGTGGAAAAAAATCATGCAGACGGTTTAGAGTCTTGTTCTGATTGCTAGCTTGCCGAATGGGGCTATACGTATGCTTTCCAGAAGCGAAAGACATAATAATGTAAACAAATTTGGAATAAAAAGCATGTGATAATTTGGAAACGCCAAAAAGAAACACCCCTATTGATTTTCCTGCCCTATCCCATGATGGGGTGGTCCCAGACCTCCCGATTGGAGTCGCTCAATTGACAAAGATTGCAAAAGAAAAGAAAGAAAAAAAGGAAACAGATGGTAAGCTCAATGATGCGTCGGTTGCTGCGATGGTGATATATCTTGAAATATGGATGAGAAAAAGAAGACCGAAGTGACTAGGCGCCTAGTGCTGCTTCTTGCCATGACCAAGGTAGAGGAAACCACTCGGAAGGGTGGCGGTAAGGTCACTGAGGGAGACTGAAGAGTTGGTAGAAACGGAGCTATTGGTGCGAGCACGGTTGGCAGGAGCCAACACAGGGATTTCCTCAATTGAGCTGTTCTCAATCTGGGACTGGTCTTCCCAGACGCGGGGATCCGGGCCAGATTCAGTGGGAGACAAGACGAGGAACTTGTTGGCGGGATTGTAGGGGCCAGACTCAGTGGCAGAGAGAACCAAGAAACGGTGGGTGGGAGTGTAAGTGTACATTCTGAGAGAACTTTTTGAAGGCTTTGTGTGTGGAAGTGAACTCGGTTAAAGACGGGATCTGTGGAGTATGAAGAAAGTTGTAGACGGATTGTTTTCGATGAAAGTGGGAAATCTCAGGGAATTTCGACCTCACTTATATAGTCCAGACCGAGATAAGCCAAGAGGGACCCTGGAGAATGAGGGGCATGCTGTATCAATGAAAACTAAGCCCGAAACACGCCGATCCAACGCATCCAGCACATCATATCTGGGCGGGGGTACGGAGTAGTGGATACGCGGTCATGCAGATAAGCCACTCCCCGCCAGTATCACCCATTAAATCCCATAAAGGAGAATCCCAAACATGCTGGAGAGCTTCACATGTCTTGGCTGAAAAAGGGGGGGATCAAAGCCAAGAGCTCACTATTGACCGACTATCACCCTTTCTTTTTTCCCAAATGCTTCTACTTCGCCTCTCTTGGCGCTGGCATTGTCGCACCAGAGTCTGGGCGGCTGACAGTCATTCTCAGCGGTCATGAAAAATATGTTGACTTGGCAAATTAAGCCCTGTGTCATTGCGCAATATGCTTTGCCTAGAGAAACCCGTTGCCAGCCGAAAACTCAAGGACCTCGGAAGATCAACAGCCAGGATGAGGGGCAAATATACGAAAACTCATGCCTTTCACAGGCTTCCGTATGCATCCACAGATGTGTGTTAATAATGGTTTCGGGTGGGAAAGACTTACCTATTCCGAGTTGTTTCGTCGATAGTTTTCTTCGCCAATCATTCTAACCGCTGGATGGGCGCTAGGACCACCGGTTATGCTGGGATATTTGATCTCTCCGGCCTTTCTCTTAGGGACCCGAGAATGCACATTTCGCTCCCTTTTAGGGGAAAAAGACACGAAAGTGACATCATCTTCCAAATTTCCCCAGAATCGAGAATGGAGAATCGAGATCTTGTTAACCGAAGCTGTCTCCTCCATAGATTCGGGTAATTATCACCCCGGGACATCACTAAGCATGTGAGAAAGCAGATTGTTTCAAACTGATCTGCTGGGTTATTCCTAAACAGATAGAAATTGAAATTGAAAATTGAAAATTGAAAATTTTGTTTCCAAGGTTCCTTCCTCAAGTTTATTTAACCTTGAAGTTGAACCTTGGGAACCCGTATCACGTGGTAGGACTCCCATGCAGCATAATCCAAACGTTAATGAAGTACGGAGTAATTTGTCAAATGTTTCTATTTTTTCCCTTCTCTGCAATGTCTGAAAAACACAAACCAACAGCGGCAAAGCAGACTGCTCAGCGACTGGTCTCGACCTGTCGATTGCGTTGCTGTGCCTTGCCGCCCTAGCCTCGCACGTCTCTACTCGCTCGGAGTTAATATCCCGTGTGGGCCGGCGCCTCAGCAAAGGGAGCCTCAGTCGAATCCATATGAACGCTACTGTGCCTTGGCTGAGGAACTTGGTGCTTGTCGCCAGAAATTAACGCTCTAGAATTAATTGATAGGCCAACGTTGAATTCTTTTTATCCTGGGCCCTGCAGCAAGATCGCGCTAGATCCGACGAAGAACGCCTTATGGCCAATATCGCACTCGGCCAACACCGACCATACTACTCCGTATACCACAGCACGTCTGACTTTTCTTGGCTTCGCAATCGCTCTACTCGCTTAACCACAATCTTATTTTTTTTTTTAAAAAAAAAAAAGCCTTGTCACTGTGCAGTCTTTCGCATTTTAATCGCGCAGAGCTTGCGGCTATCACCAACTGCGCCATAGAAATGAGCCTTATTCGCCTACATTCACAAGTCGAGTTCCATTGCAATAGAGTCAGTGAAGTCATCTCCTGCCTTATCGAGACTGACTTGGTGTGCAATTTTGCTTGGAGGACCGTCTTCTATGAATTTCGGTTGGTTCCCGATGCTTCTTTCAGCGGTCTGCCTATCTAGCCCTGCGGTACATCATGAAGGTCTAGAGCCAAGACTCTTTGGGTCATATGCGGGGAATACAGTTCTTGGGAATCACATTGAGTATCCCAACATCAGAATTTGAGAAGAGTCACCCAAATTTCACCGGCATTACTCAATTAGTCGCATCTCCTGCGCCGCCTACAGTTAGGTACACACATCATGAGAAAGCTGTGGCAGGTGCCTTCCTCCCAGTATAAGCCATGCCCTTAAGGTAAGCTATCAGGATCATAGAGGTTTGTCAGACGGGGCAAACTATGTTCCTGACCCACGCTTCCGCCGCAGCACTGGCCCTATGAGGTGCCATCCGATGAGGGCCACTGTTGGCGCTCAGGACATGAGCCATAACACTGGCTGCAGCGCTTTTAGAGTGATGTCAAGTGTTCCCTACAGCCTGCGGGCGTTGGAACTTGCAGCGGTCGTCATGCTTAGGGTTCGGTGACCTTGACCAACCCTGCTGCTCGCGAACCCCATGTCAATAACCGTGACTCTTCCCGGAGGCACACTACACTCCAGCGGCCCACCTACCACAAACGCTGATTTCTGTTGGTGAAAGCATATTTCCTAGATATGGCGCATGTGTATACAATTTTCGTGCCCTCCATCACCTTCTTTTTGACTGCGCAACAAGTGATCACCAAGTCACTGCCTGCATACGGCGCATCTGGATAGGTGATTTACAGCGCTTGTAGGGGAACGGAAGGACCGAACCGTTTTTGCGACTCTGGGTGGTGTGTTCTCTTTCCTTTTCTATTCAGTTGCGCAGTCAATTCACTTCTCTTGATGTGGCCATCAAATGCTATAAAGCCTGGCATTGATCCCGTTCTTGCTTCTCATCACAGCAATCAACATCTAGAGTTGAAGACCTCCTTCGAACCCAGTCATCTTCAATCCGCACCACCTGCTTCTGAATCCTCTGCAACTTGACTTCTTCACTCGACCCTCAATATGTGTTCCATCTACATCTTTGAATACGCCTGCGGCTGCAAGTACCAGGAAGAGGGCGTGGTCCCTTGTGTTAAACAAGGGACTCCTGAGTGCAAGGGCGTGAAGGAGCAGCCTCGTGCACGAGGCTTCCGGTGCCCTCGTCACGGTGGATAAAGTGACCTCAGATGTGAGTTGCATCTTTCATATCGCGACGGCCGTCGCTTGCATAGAGTTTGGCTAACAAAACACAATAGGCACTCGATTACTTCGGGGGCTCGAGGCCGTCCATCGTTATGTCCTACGATCCTCGAGTGATTGGCGTCCCCGCCCTGTCTGTGTCTGCTTCAAGATAGAAGAAAATAACACTGTATCACGTCTGCTATTTGGGAGCAATCTCATTTGTTGCCTCGCATCGGTTATTCTGGGAGCTGGGCGACAGTTTCATATGTCTGGAATTTCGGGATCTCGTTTTGACTTTTTTCTGTCTTTTTTTTCCCCTGTGATTATTTGCGTGTGGTTCTCCGTGTTGATCGTCTATCTACGCGTGCGCGGATCTTCCTCTCCTTGGACAATACGGTCTCGTGGACAAGTTGAGAGACCATAGAGTTTGGTATTTAATACGCAATACATCATGTTGTCTTGATCTAAGATATTTTTACTTCTTATTTTCCCACTAAGTTTTATTTCAATGGCTGATGCATGCGGATTCCAATATAAAATGGCAGTATCAAGCAGAAGGAAAATATGTCCAGCTTTGTAGAACTTCATTGGCATACAACAGTCACGTTGCCCACAATGATCTATTATCCTACGGAATTGTCGATAAGTCCACTCTGTCTTGATACTACTGAGGGGCAGTTAAGGTGTGTGTTTCTGTTGGCGGCTGGCGTGTATTCATATTATCTATAAGCCAACGCCATTGCAGATGGAAGCAGTTCTCTTCGCATCATACCATATTCACTGTCGTCCAGATCTAAATTCAGTTGATCTACCTTGAAGATCTTCGGCATGCCGCACTTTCACGAACCCAACACAACCAGTAAGACACATCTCCCCTGTTGGTGGCAAAGGAATTTGTTGGATTATACGACCAATACCGGATCCCAGAAATACCCCTGCGAGGTGGCGATAACAAGGAAAATAGCGTGCAAGATGGGGGCCAAAGCTGGGGATGGCGCATGTTCGCGATGCTTATCTGTTTGTAGCAAAGTAGACGGAAACAAAGTCTTCAAGCAGTCTAAAGTGCTCTGGGTGGTTGGAACTGAGAAACACTCTCATCAGCAGGGTATGTGGGCCCTCTTAACGCATCGCAGAGCCTTCTCTTGGCCTCCCAGATAGAAATACATAAATGACAAGACTGTTGGGGATCTAGCGAGGATGTGACGTTACTCTCGGTAAAGTCGGACAGGCGTAAATTCCCTATTGGCGAGAATGGGCTTTGGACACGTTGTCCATACGCGAGTCATGTCATGCATTCTGCGGTGTCGATCGAACACTGGATGGGTAGGAATGAATGCCCTCAAGAACCAGTCACGTCAAAGCTATAAGGGTAAAGGCGCATGGAAATCGGTTCCATCCTCTGATCGTAGGACACGAAGTCAAATCAAGTCCAGTATACAAAAGGGAAAGGTCGAGAAACAAGGCACAGCCCCCGAACAGGTGGGAGGTTCGGGATCTGGAGGCTGGTCAGTATGTTTTAGAACATGCTAGTGACATTAGACGCGGCTGCGATCCCAAGGTACAAGGTAAGCGATAGGCTGCACAGACACCTCGTGGGTTGCATTAGTCCCGCATATAATTTGTATCAGCTGATTATTTTTTAGTGTTGAATCGACCAATATCCACCCTAGGTTTGTTGGTTTGTCGATACGTAGTTGTCGGTTTCCTGTCACAACCTTTCAAGGGGTAGATACCTGCGTAGGGGTGGCTGTGATCGTGTCGTCCCTAACTAATCATATCATATCAAACTGGGTCGGGTCGATGTGGAAGAAACCGAAGGATTCGATCGAAAGTCGGCGGCAAAATACCCAAACACGGGTTCGCTCCACGCCGCGCAGACCACGTCAAAGCTCCTTAATTGACCAATCCGCATCTTTGTTGGCGCTGTGCTTGGCTAAATCCAGCAAAACAGGTGGGGGATATGACTTGGCCCTCAGATTAAGAGTGTCCAGATGGCATCTTAGTTCGTGAAGTCCGGTTATGGCTTCAATATCACCAATCTGTACCGAAGCAATGTAAGTAATGTACCGATCCACCGAGCATTGATCATTGACTTTCACCGGTCTAGATTGGATCCCCGGCCAACATCAAAACGATCGGGGCCAATGAAGAGAAAATTGGACCGGGCAGAGTTATCGAATGAAAAGGATGGAAAGCAGTTACGTGTGTTATGAATGAAATGTCCTTATACCCTTATATAGTAATTAGTAAACCTTGGAACGCATATTACATATTGCATAATGAAGCATCCATGGATTGTATTCCCCAGTAGTTTGTTGATCATTGCTTCATAGTAGTTCGTTCTTTATCGATGGATGCGCCAACTGGCCGGAATGTCATCATGTATATCACGTGGTGATACCGTCACGGGCTCCCCAACTTCTTTCTCCCAGCAACAAGCATCAAGAGCTATAACGTTGCATATGTGATGTCAATCGAAGTCGACTGGGCAGCTGCCACCTCCGGCCCGGACGGGGAAGCCCTGGCAGAGCGAATCCGGTCCTTCGTACATGACAAATTCCAGGAGATCACGCTCCCGCGCTTTATTCGCTCGGTCCAGGTCCACTCCTTCGATTTCGGGACCATCGCCCCAGATCTCGAGATAAAAGACATCTGCGAACCGTTCGCAGATTTTTACGAGGAAGACGACGACGATGCCGACACCTCCGTCGCCTCAGAGGAGCTCGGGCATGAGCTCCACGAATCTCCATACGAAGACGACATGACCTACAATCCAACCGCGCATAGCCTCCATAATTTCAGTCACCATCCATACCCCGGCGAAGGCTTCCAGCCATCTGCGCTTCGATCCCCACTAGGCGACCACCTTAACCCGCATTTCATGCCACGCGCCAGTACACCAGGAATCCCCGGCGGTACATCAACATTAGGATACCACATGCGGTCCCTGGGCGGCCTATCAGGCACCCAGACACCCCTTGCCGCCGTAGCAGGTGGCACTTCTTTTGCGAGCGGATGGTCAGATTCGGGTATGGGTGTCGGACCCAGGTCCCAAGCAGCCCGCCCTGCTGGACCACATCACCTTGCGGAACCAGACCTGGATACCACCAACTCCACCTCCAGACCCTCGACCGCAAACACACTCCCCTCCCATCCTTCCCTTGGCCACTCCGGCAGCAGCGGGTCAAACCCGCATACCAGCGACCCCACTGACGCGCCACAGCCCTCAATAGAGACATCAGACGACCCCGCCGCCGAGGGTCAATCGCTCCCCATCCCGCCGCGCATGCGTGAACGTCGCCCAGAGGACTTCCAGGTGCTCTGCCATGCGAAGTATGCTGGAGACGTGCGCATGTCCCTGACAGCGGAGATCCTGCTTGACTACCCGATGCCAAGCTTC
Source organism: Penicillium mononematosum (assembly GCF_028829835.1). Classification (NCBI taxonomy): domain Eukaryota; kingdom Fungi; phylum Ascomycota; class Eurotiomycetes; order Eurotiales; family Aspergillaceae; genus Penicillium; species Penicillium mononematosum. The sequence goes on from NW_026643271.1 coordinate 3,324,495, forward strand.
GTGGGGCTGCCGTTGAAATTGAATGTTACGGGCATCACGTTTGACGGAGTTGCCGTTGTTGCATATATCCGCAAGCGAGTGCATTTCTGTTTCCTTTCTGCGGAGGACGCGGATGCCCTGCTTGGATCTGAACAGTCTCAGGGTAGCCAAAATCCCAGTGACGATGGTCGGCCTCGGTCCGGGGGCGATCAGAAGGAGAAGGAACTGAAGCGGCAGGGTGGGCTTTTGCAGGAGATCCGGGTGGATAGTGAGATTGGTCGCAAGGAAGATGGGAAGCAGGTCTTGAAGAATGTTGGGAAGGTCGAGCGGTTTGTACTCGCTCAAGTTCGAAGGATCTTTGAGGAGGAGCTTGTATATCCTAGCTTCTGGACATTCCTGGTTTGAATCTTCAAATCATACCATCCAGCCGTAGTCGGTTGGTTCTTATACTATGTACATTACGAATAAATTATGATCTCTAGGCGGAACAATTCTTGCTCCGGGCCTTAGCTTTTTATACACCGAGCGGTTACCACGCCTTAATCCACGCCCACGCCTCACTCCGTGAACCGTGTGTACCGTGTGCAGCAGGAACTGTCGTCCTTCACTAAGGACGGTCCCGGCATGGGTAAGTAGCCAATCCTCAGATATTCTAACGAAATTTCTAACCATTGTTATAACAGAGCCGCCCACCTCGGTACCGACCGCATGGAGGTCCAGGCCCGCAAGTTCTACTCGCAGCGCAACATATCAACAGACAATTGATACGAAAGGGTAAAATTGATTGAATATGATAAGTGCTATAGAATCAGCACTATGGATCCCATCGAAAAATCTTAAAGATATCTGCTAGTACATGGAAAGGAAAGCAGCGGTAGAGAACTCCTGCCAACTGTAGTCCCACATTCCCCTCTACATAACTGTAGAGTTCATACATAGAGAAAGGGTAGATATGCACAAAACTTAGTCCAGAATGTGTCGAGTGATTTTGTTGCCGAAAGGGTCCCAAGTCCCTGAAGGGGACGAGCCCTCAATCCAAAGCAAAGGTAAAAGGTGCGCGAGTGAAAGTCTATCAAAGCTTGGGCTTCGACAGTCTGAGTCAGGCGGAATCGGACAGCGCAACCCGTTACAGGTCTTTCTTGTCCTTCTTCTCGTTCTTCTCGCCCTTTTCGTTGGAAACCTGGTCACCCAGATTGTGGTACTCGCGAGTCAGACCCTCGCACTGCTTTTTAAGTGTCTCAATATCCCGGTCCTTTGCCTCAATAACCTCCTTAAGACGACCGATCTCGCCGACTGAGCCAGCCTCCGCGATACGGGCAGAGTCCTTTCCGCCGGCCTTCTTGTCGCCCTCGAAGAGACGGACGCGGTCCTCAAGGCGGAGAGTCTCGAGAATCATGGTATAGGTGCGGTTGAGGATCAGGGAGAGGAACAGAGTGAATCCACAGAGATACATGTTGCGCTGCGAGTAGAACTTGCGGGCCTGGACCTCCATGCGGTCGGTACCGAGGTGGGCGGCTCTGTTATAACAATGGTTAGAAATTTCGTTAGAATATCTGAGGATTGGCTACTTACCCCATGCCGGGACCGTCCTTAGTGAAGGACGACAGTTCCTGCTGCACACGGTACACACGGTTCACGGAGTCGATGAACAAAATGAGGATGAAGATGAAGGTAATCTGGAGGCCAGTTTAGCAGTGCGAACGGAAATTTGGCGTCTCAAATTGGCAATATACCTTCAATCCATATTGCAGCTTGGCGATGATGGGGCTCTCGGAGATGAAGGCAAACAGCTTGCGCTTAATGGTGTGGGGAAGAGGGATGACGAGAGCCAAGAATACGGCCATCTCGAACACCAGAAGGAGGAACACCTGTATAAGAGCATTGTGTTAGTCCATCGATAGGCGCAGGGTCTGGAGATATGATGTTGGCAGCTTGGGCTGGATGGACAGTTTCAGGCACCAGGCTGCAGCGATTCTTGAGCAGCACCACAAGAAGCAACTTTGGAAGGAGCTCGTCAGACTTACAAGGGAGTAGTAGAGAGTCATTGTGCCGTGTACTATCAACCAAGCGACACTTTAAAATCGAGTTTCTGGCCTAATCAAAAGGGGCGGGGTCACAAGAGCTTCGTGAGGATAGCTTAGGGGGGGAAGGTAAACAAATGCGAGAAGCAGCAATTCTGTAGTGAACAAGCACAAACACAGAAAGACTAAAGTAAGAGAGTTTCCTTGGACCAAATAGTTGAGGCAATTGGAGGTCTGGGAAATCGAAAGACGAGGTGGTCTTATGGGGGAAGTTTTTCAGGTTCGGAGGAAGACGTCATGGCCTCGGAGGGTCTGCACGTGATGCTGTCATCAACCCTAATCAGCCTTGGAGATTCCCCAGATCTCCCTAGGCATTGACTTCGTTCCTGAGACAATTGACTTGGGTATGTAGACTGGAGCTTGAATTGATTGAAATTCTCCAGTCTCTACCAGCATGTTCGATGATATTCTTGCTATGTATAACACTGAAGTCTAGTATATGTCGTCATCACTCGTGGACGGGATCTACATCTACATTGTATAACTGATAATGCAATTATCAGCATAATATAGTTACCGTTTCTCCAAATATTATTTTTCTCGACCAAATGGAATATATTAATATGCAATTATGTACATCGTATTCGGTGAGTCACCGGGAAAGGATTCCCCTCAAGTGGGGAAGTTTCGGCTACTGCATGGGTTAGCCTGGCAAGCTGTCAGCAGTCGAGAGGGGAGTTGATACGTGAATCTACACAGTTACACAGACATAATTGAATCCCCTCAAAGTTGACTACTTTTTCATTTCCTCTCGAAGCCATGGCGCACGAAAATCTGAGCACCGAAGAGATCGAAAGAGCATCCCAGCTTCGAAGTGCACAAGACAAGGCCGTTGCTCTCTTCGAGGAGATCGAACGCGATTTGATCCGGCCAGGAATCACCGAAAAGACTCTAAATGCAGAAATATATCAACTAGGGCTCGATCGCTATGGCATCAAGACCCACTGGCACAAACGAGTCATCCGCAGTGGACCAAACACCTTGAGCCCGTTTAGCGATAACCCTCCGGATCGTGTCATTCAGCCTGATGATATCCTTGTTATTGATCTGGGCCCAGTCTTTGAAGCTTGGGAAGCCGACTTTGGGCGCACTTTCGTCCTAGGAAATGACCCAAATAAGCAGAAGCTGCGGGATGCCCTCGAACCGATCTGGAATACAGTCAAGGCGAAATATAGCGAGAACCCAGATATGTCGGGAGACGATCTTTACAATATCGCATGCCAGGTTGCAAAACAAGAGGGCTGGGATTTCGGCGCGGATATTGCGGGCCATCTGGTTGGGTCGTTCCCTCATGAACGCATTCCGCGGGATAGAGTCTCCCTCTATATCGCCAAGGGCAATAATGACTCAATGGGCCTGCCAGGCCGTGACGGGTTCAAGCGTCATTGGATTCTGGAAATTCATCTTCATGATCGGGCACGCGGATTTGGTGGTTTCTACGAGCAACTTCTGACGGTCGATTAGACTTTAACGGTGGCCACATACTACGTCTCGCTGATTGCCTTTCTTTCGCGTATGCGATCTCCTTGGCGCGGCGAAAATAGTTCACCAAGGCCTTCTTCTAACACCTGAAAGAATTGAGCTCCTTGCTAAAACATCCAGACAATGCATTCGTGATGATTCTATGTACAATTTTAGGATATGCGAGATGCATATACATGCCTTTGCCTTTTTTTTAGCCCTCGGCCTCGTAGGCGTTCGACTTGTGCTTGGGCTCGAACTTGAAGGTGTCGGGTGCAGGGCCCAGGAACATTTCACTGTCGTATCGATGAATGGTTAGTCAATGAGTCTATAAAAAAACCGACAAGAGGAAACTTACGTGATCTTGATCCAGTCTTTGTAGTTGCCACTGCCCATGAGCGTCTCCAACTCATTCCGGCCGCGCCAAGCAGGAGGTCTGTCCTGAATGTTGGGAGGGAGGTATTCCAGCAGTCCGATTGGGACATAGCGATAGGCAAAGCTCAGCCATTCCAGCAGGAAGCGACGGGTTGTTCCAACACCATGCTCATCAGAACCCCAGGCCTGGAGACCGTACTTGGCAAACTTCTCGATATAAGCCAGACGCTCAGTCGCGGACTTGTCCAAATACTGGCCGGTCTGGATTTCCTCGAAGATCCATGGCTTGATCAAGGCTCCACGTGCCACCATCACAGAGTCCACACCAGCATTGTTAACGTGGTCGTCGTAGTCAACATGGGAGTAGCAGTCGCCGTTTCCAATGAAGTAGGTCTTGCCACCATTGGGCATGTGGCGGGCATCCGGTTCACGGATGGTGTCGCTGAGTGCATCCTGCTTCTTGTTCAGGCGCTTGATGAGAGCTGCACAGTCTGAGATGTATCCCCAGTCTGCCTGTCGAGTGTAGCGCTGCTGCCTACTACGTCCGTGCAGGGTAATGGCTGCGGCACCCGGAGGGCCGAGGTCCAGAACACTAGACTCATATCCACCGAGAACCATACGCTCGACCAGCTTCTGCGCGGTAGGCTGGTTGTCCTTGGTTCCCATGCGGATCTTTACGGTAATCGGAATCTCCTGCGAGACAGTGTTCATGCCGCGAATCATCTTCTCCAGTTTGGAGTGATGGTCAAGAAGAGCTGAACCAGCTCCATCACGGAATACGAGCTCAATAGGGCAACCGCAGTTCAAGTCAATAACGCGCAGGTTGGGCGTAAATTTCGATAACACCTCAGTGGCCTTGAGAGCTTGCCATGGCTTGTTAGCAGCAATTTGGGCACCGAACTTGCAGTCCTTGGAGTTATCATAGCCCTGAACAATATTGTCGCCTGGGATGACGGTTGGCGGTGCCATTTCCGACTCGTGCGCCTTCAACAGGGTCCATTCAGACTTTGAGCCTTGGATCAAAGGCATACTCATAGCCATCTCTGAGTATGTGAACTGCGCGCCCAGATCTGCACAGAGTCTTCGGAATGGCATGTTGCCTTGGGTTGTGAGAGGTGCCAGAACGGGTGTCTCCGGTCCGAAGTAAATGCGACGCTTCTCTGACGGCATGAAGGGAGGCTCAAGGAACTGAGCACGGTTCTCCTGCATGTCGATCTTCGCTTGCTCGTCCGGTTCAACAAGCTCACCCTTCTCGCGGGTGGTAGATCGCTGATGGATCGCCTTCTCCAATTCTGCAGACACTTGAATGGTCCATGTGGTGTAGGCATCGGCTCGAGGAGTCTCCTCGCGCTTTCTTGTAAGTGAAATTTTGTCTTCGTTGGAAATGATGTTCACAATTCCGTCTGGTGTCGCGTTGGCAATACGAGGACGAGCTTTCTCCATACGTTCAGCATCCTCCAGTAAGACCAATTCCTTCTTGCCGTCTTCCGTTTCTCTCTCGGTCGAGTGCGAACCAACCATGCGACATTTCCAACCGGAATAGCATTTTCCTAGCGCTTCATAGACGGGGCAGATGTTATTCATGGTTGTAAGATCCTCGCGCTTATGCTCTTTCAGATAAACACGCAAATCGTGCTCAAACCGGCATTTCTCGCCATATTGGCACTCTCCAGCGGCAAACTCGTTCGCAAACATTCTTGTGCTGCAAAGGCCCTTCGCGTCTTTAGATGTACCATAGCTGCGATTTGTGTTCTGGCCCTTGTTCTTCTTCTTCTTTCCTTTGTCCTTCTTGCCACCATCGCGATCATCATGGGGAGCGGCCTCGGCGGCATCGTCGGGGCTAGTCTCTTCTGCGGGGCGAGGCTTCGGCGTGATTTGGATGCGATACCTGAATGGCTAAAGTTAGTATTTTGTGACAATTGAGGGAAAGCAAGACATACTCCGCTTTAACTGGTGCGATTCCCCTATCGCGCATATCTACCTGGGCGGGTTTGGAAGGTTCATCCAGTCGTGCCTTCTTGGCTGGAGGCTCTTCCACGCTCGGATTGGAAGACTCATTTGCGGCGTCGCGTTTTGGAACCTCCGTGTCAGGAACAGCAACGCTGGTCTCTGAGGCTTGGTCCTTTGTATTTTCAGGATCCATTGTATTTCAGGGTAAGAGCAAGCTATTCACGAGACTTCGCAATCGCTGTCGGTACGTTCGGTCAAAATTTCGCATCCAGGCGATATGTTTGCACTGTTTGACTTCGATACAATTGGCTTGGTATGTGCGGGACCTTTTCCTATAACGGGCAAGCGCAAACTCAAATACCACAACCCCACTTATTGCCCTAACCTTGGAAGGCACGAAAGATCTCCCGACATCTTATCAAACATAACCTTTCTGCTGTCTTTCTAAGTGTGTCTTTCTAAATGTCTTTCCAAAGGGATGCTTATCTATTTAAGCACGGATCTTTCCTCCCTTGATCTTTCCTCTGTTTTCCCTCTACCTTCAAATAGAGACAGTTCCGCTCATGTCTTGTTCCTTTTATATATATATACACATATATATTATTACTACAATATGACAGTTGCCCGTGCAGTTAGCGCCGGCCGTGGAAGGGTCCAGGTACGCACTCGCTATGTCTTATAAGTCTACCTATATTCGCGGGCGTGCTAATTGATTATATAATAATAGGAGGCCCGAACTTGCCACTACTTCCATCAGCGTGGCCATATCCAGGCCAATTGCCCAACTGTGATGGCCACTCAAGGCTTAGCGGGCATTGCGCGTGCCGTAAGTGCAAAATTTGTTATTGTCGCTTGGAATTATGCTAATATGATACTCTAGAATGGCACCCTATGTGTATGTACAACATGATTGATCGTCGAGTGCACGCATTACTAATAACTATATATTGGGTTCGTCCCTCCCCCGGCACATTTAGGCGGCCGTAACGACCCCGGGTTAGCAATTAAATGGCCCTACCTACTGGTAGTAGGCTAGGTCCGTTAATGCAGATAACCCGTCTGACAAATGTTCTTAATTTAATGTTTAAACCACCCTTATTGAAAACTACTGTAGTATCATATTAGAGAGAGAGGTCTGTAGAGATATCGAAATGCATTAGACCGCGGAGTTTGATATTATGGGTTGGATCGTTATAAGGAAGATCTACATTAGTGGATATCTGAAATTAGCAATATCTGAACCTGAAGTGAGAGTGGCAACCTGCCTAGTCTAGAACTTAGCTCCCTCAACTCTTCAATCAATCTCACACTGCAAGATGCACATCGACGTCTTTGACAGGTTATGAGCCCTAGTAGTGGCGCTACCCTAACAGTTTTTCCCTTTCCTTTTCTTTTGATAGGAGAAAAACTAGGAGAAAAACTATCTGCACATCTGGTTAAGCTACTCGGTGCCCCAGGGAAAGGCTCCGCTTATATGCTTGCTCTGTCTCGCTCTTTTGTCTCGAACTTAGCTCATTTTCTTATTAGTTTCTTTCCAACTTCAACTGGTATATTGTCTGTCTTCTTATATCTTGAACTTGGCAAGTCCCCCTGAGGTCTTTGAAAGTATAATGTGGCTGGGCGGTCCAAAGGCTGTGATTTTACTGTAGCAAATAGATGGACCGACCTTCCCAGGCCAACAGTGTCTTGCTTTTTTTGTGCTTTAGACTTTTTTTTAGACTTCTTTGTGTTCTTGATCGTACACACATTGTTAAACACCATCCATATATCCACTGGTTGCAAGTGACACAGTATTTCACTGCCTTGCACATTCAGTACAAGTTGACAATTATTGATGCTCCGCAGATGTAACGCTTGAGTGAGTACTTTGATCCGGCTCAGTGTCTGGCGTGGAGATGGGTATTTGAGTGAGCAAGAGGTTGCTCACTCGCCTTACTTTGCGTCTTTTCCCGTGCCCTATGCCACAAGAGTAACTCTGCTCTGTATCTCTGCTATAGAGCATATACATTGAGAATTAAACTACATAATACATACCTTGGTAGGTACATATTTACTACCTATATGTAGGTAAGGCACGAGTCCACCCAAGCCACCCAAGATATTTTGACACAACCCCTCGCAGGCATAAGATAGCTGTAATACAAAATGTTGTGTCTACATAAATTCGTAACCGATGGACCTCCATATTTCATTTTCCTCAAGCTATTTATATACACATATAGGCGTAAAAAAAGTCCCCTAAATGGTATATGTTTCTTACCGCTTCATATATTGAACATATTACAAGTAATCTTATACCTAGGTGGGTATACTCCGTGTTACTACTCATAATCCTTTTGAAAGGCTGTAAGACCGATAAGAAGTAATATCTGAAAGAACGCCCAAAAAGAGCGCCGGCCACTGAGTTAAAACCTTACTCGATAAATATAGCCGTAATTAAAATTTTAGAAATCATATATTATGTAGAGCCAATAGGACTATTTTCTAGTATTAATTTCATGTCTTTAATGAATCAGACCGTGGTAGGGAGTAGAAATACATGTTGTAGTGAAGAGCGTTAACTCAGTGGTAGTTCTCACTGAGCCTGGGCCCCGGTGGGGTTCACTGCTTTTGTAATCCCTACCTAGGTACCTAGGTAGGTAGGTAGGTCGTAGTAAAGCCACCTTGCAGTCCGCTTCTTGCTTCCTTCCTTTCCTCCCTAGTTATCTACTATCTACATACCGAATTATGCTCTGGGGGAAGGCACCTCTTAACTACCTAGGCAGATATTTGTTCGGTCTCATGCTTTTGTCTCGAACTTTATCCCATGCTCTATTGGTTTCTTCTCAACTTCTAGACTTTAACTGATGTATTGTCGGCCTTCTTCTTACATCTCGAATTTGACAATTCCTCCTAAGGTTTTGCTGTATTCACGACTGCTGCCCACACCCTTTTTCATTTCCTTAATGTACCCTTTGACGTTATCGAAAAGCCAGTAGGTACGGCATTACTGCCACCAGCGTGCCCACATAATCGCCAACTGCTGGACTGCCATGGCCATTGAAGGCCTTGTCAGATTAGCACGTGCTGTAGGTTCAAATCTGTCATTGTTGCTTGCGATTATGCTAGTACGATGCAGCATGACCTCGTGATCGCGTGTGCTCTAATAATACATAGGTATAGATTGGGTTTGTCGAGCATATGCCGCCGGCTCCCTCAAAACTCAACATAGCCCCACCCACGACGCAAAAGTTTCTCCAAATATTAAAGCAACTTGGCAGCTCCACCTAACTATGTACAACATAGGAAAGGCACCGGTTCGTCCAAGATGGTCACTACTTTTAACATAGATACTTATTCTTGATCGTACACACATTGTTAAATACCTTCCATTTATCCTCTAAATGCATGAGACACGAAATATTTCACTACCTTGCACATTTAACACAAGTTGACGATCGTTGATGCTCCGAAGATGCCTACGCTTGTGTGAGTAGGTCGTTTGATCCGGCACGATGCCTGGCATGGAGACAGCAAGAGGTTGCTCACTCACCTTGATTTGCGTCTATTTTCGTGCACTATGCCAAGAGAGTAACTCCGCTCTGTACCTAGGTATCTTCTGCTATAGAAGCATATATGTTGGGAATTAAACTACATATATACATAGTCAGCTGACCATCCGCATCCATGGATAACCTAAAAACTCTATATAGTCCCCTCCCTCATTTCTTCCCTTTACCCAAAGCTTGGGTTTCAATGCCACCAGTCATGTCTTCTCAAATAAAAGATTGAATTTCATTCAGAATGCTAAGTCCACGTGGGGGAGAGGAAAGAAGAAAGGAATTAGTGGGATCAGAGTATTTTTGTGGGTCGTTCAATGCTCTGCAAACAATGCAAATAATGAGACAACCCCATAGGCGGAACAGACCGGCAGAATCCACATCATCACATTTATCTCCACTACAAAATTTGCATAGAACAAGAAATGCACTGTTCAACATCAAATGTGCACTCCTCTGGCATTGATTTTGTAATTCTATATTATTATTCTGGTGCCTAACCTATTATTTTAACTCTTATACAAGAACTAAATGAGATATGTCACTATATGCGATCATAATGACTACTATACTCCATATACGATTATCAGTATTAACTGCTAAGAATAGATCAATTAACGCTAGCTGTATATGGTTAGCGTGTTTTGCTTTGAGTCCGTTTGCCAGGACCTGCTTGCCTGCGAAGTACAACATGTACAACATAGGTAAATCTCTCCCCTGGTCATGTATTCATCATATCTCTTTTCTCCCATGATATTCGCCATCGAAACCATTAAAAGATTAAAATAGGACTGATAATATCTGATTAATAATCTAGGTAGCCATTTATATCGATTCTTAGTATGCAAACCGACCAGCCAAACCCAGTCAACACCGATCCTCCACACTTCCACCCCAAATCCAAACTCCAATTTATTGCGATATCTACCTTCATTAATCTATCAAATTGGGCATGTAACTCAGTGGTAGAGTGCTCGCTTTGCATGCGAGAAGTCCGGCGTTCAATCCGCCGCTTGTCCACATCTTTTTGTCTGTTTCAGGTTGATTTTTGCATCCGAAAGGTCCGGTTACGGCGGCTTATAAGAGCCAGTGTGCCACTTTGGATTTTGCCGGCAGTATGATTGGGATCTTGAATACATCTCATATTGTTCAAGTACTAAGCGTTTTAAGCTTTCCTTTCCATATAAACCAACTTGCTCGTGAGGTGGTCGCCTTGGGAGTTGCATATTCACAATGTAATCTACAGATGGACGTTTAACCGCTAGTTTTCGATGAAACTAATTCACGAGGGGAATATAAGACATATGCCGAGGTTATTAAGAAAGAATTTGTTACAATTTGGATAAAGTAACTAGTCGTTGAGAAACTACAAGTTTTATTAGGGCTCGAGTTTTACTCGAGTTGGAGGATGCACTATTTGTGCAGCCCTGTTTGTAGTCAAGATAACAGCATTCCGACACCAGAGCAATAAAAGTGTTACGAATATCAATTGAAAATATTATGTTCTTGTATGGTCTACTGAGGTGATCTTACGTAGTAGGTAGCAATGAATGAAGATACTAATTCCGAAGGTAATTGGAAGGCGGTGATATAGGCGGTGAAGGCTTTGCTATTGGAAATTCGATGTGGCTTTTAGAAACTGCCCGCCCTCTCCGCCCCTCCGTATTCGATTTACCGCTCTTCTTTCTGTTTCAATTTTTGATGTGTAGAGCTTGCCTGCTGGGATTTTGCTTAGGATTGCTATACTGTCCACCTCTGGGGTCAATTGCCAATTTTCTGGATAGTACGGTGATGAAATAAATGAGACAGAGCGAAACATTGACGTTCTCGCGATCTTAAGGGCCCATGGATATCATGTCATGAAATATATATCTGGGCGGCATATGTGGTACAAATTTATACTCCAAGAGGACTCCAATAACACTTTGCCTTTGTATGTCCAACTGCTCGCCGATAGCAACATCCTATATCCATGAATCTCGCCATTAGCTTCACAATAGACTGGTTTTCACTTCGAGGCGCACGGCTAGAATGGCTGCTACCTAGGTACTCTTGGAGGGGATTAACTACGACCTCGGGAGAGATTGTACTCACCTGATAGTCCGAAATTGCCTGATTCACCTTCGATACAACAAATTTTGTGTCCATGGGGTGGAGAGGTGGTGAATTGACGATGTCCCTGGTTATGCATACAATATAGAAAAGTTCCTGTACGGTTCGCCGTCTTCCCCTCCTTCTTCTGCCATCTAGCTGTAGACATTGAAACCGAGAAGGGGAGAAAATACTCGGGAAAGAGAACGTCCGAAAAGACAATCTCAGAAGACCACCAAAAGGACCACCAAAAATACACGACAAGGCCGCATAATTGGCTCACTATTATTGTTCATAGTATATTACTATGGTGGATGGAATGAACTAGTACCGGTTCGTAGAAACCTGGTATTGGTGTGCTTATTTCGGTTCGTTTAAGGCTGTTTCCGGCTATTTCAAGTTTATGTACGGAGTGGTGGGTGCACATGCGTGAACTGCAATGTGAATGATTTCGATTATTTACTGCTAACCTTGGAAGAACTTTGAAGCCCATTTCTGACGAACACCGCCAAGATCATTTTCTTCAACGGACTGTTGCGTCGATGTCACGTAAGGTTCAATTTTGAATTTTTGAATATGCTCTTAGCATAGTAGATTGGATCATGAAAGTGACAATACTACTATATGGGGACCATAGTTTATTAAACCATAAAGAAAAGGAAGGAGGAACCTTTATTCCAATTGAGATTTAGCTATAAACATCATTAACGAGCTATAAAATAACTATAATGTAGGATCTGCTAAGAAGAAATAATTGTGTAAGTCTATACGAGATCCCACTCTATAGCCCTACTATTCAAGGTCGGTATAGACCACCTGGAGTCTCACGTGGGGAGAAATTCGGCTAAGAGCAACGAGCTGGCTGAAGGGACTAAGACTATTGAGAGTTCCTATTAACATGGAACTGGGATTAGCTTCAACGCCAATCCTATCGGGATTCTGACTCGATCTTGATGGGAAATAGTCGGCGGCGCGAACTCCCAGTGGGATATAGGGCCGCGGATCGAGAGCTAGTCTAGCTTTGAAGAGGACAGGCTGCAGATTAGGGACAGACTCCAGGGCTGTAAGATTGAGACAGGCCACAAGGAGGGAACAGACTGTGGAGTAGAAACGGACTATTTAGCATGAAGAAAGGAGCCCTAATTTGGTACCTACACATATAATGCGTGAAACTCTAGTAGTCAGATTGAGAGTATTCATAGCCCGATGGCAAAGTGAACCTAGGCTAGATTACAAACATGGTGTCTATTTAACAAACGCTGCCCGATTCTCCTTTGTATATAGCTGCGTATGAATGCTCTTCGCTCGCCGCTCATACGCCTGGCCAGACACTCCCTGGGCTTCATCAGTTTGACTATATTCCCCACCCCGATAGAGAAACAATAATGGAAGCGGATTATCACTCCACTTCTGTAACTTCCCCCGGCGCGTTTTCCACTCCGTCCCTAACCAAGTCACAGCACTGAGCAGCCAAACAAGCAACGGCAGCGTCAACCACTGCCAACGGACATGGATAATGGTGGCGTTCGCCTGGGTATAGCCCACTACCATGTCAGCCTCCGGCCCGTTATTTATATACGCCTGGTCGCGGAACGACTTAGACATAGCATCAGCGACATTCCTCATCGCGCAACCAAACCGGTCGTTCTCAGTACCCGCGCAACCCGTGACATTTCCGTACATAAATGCCTCCATGACATCAGCTGTTGCGTACGACCCGTATTGTGTTCCACTTGGACGGAATACCAGTCGCATGGTGCTGGTGTACGCTTCGCCAGAGAAAAGTGATTCCATGAAGAGCCTTATTGTAGCGTGGCTCTTCGGGAACAAGGTAAAGTTCTGGCCGGGCTGGATGCCTAGGCTTTCGTCCCAGTTCGGGAGGAGGAGTACCCGTCGCTGCTCGCTAGTTCGTCGTGCCACACCTCTACTTTTGTCCACTCTGCGAGAACAGTTTCGCGGTAGACGGAGCTATTAACAGAGGCCTTGACACTGCGGACGATGGGTTCCAGGGAGCATTCCGTCGCGACATATCCAGCGTTACTGTGAATATCTGGGGCTATATACCACCCTTCTTCCCCGCTTGCGACTACTGCTTCGATGCGCTGGATGACCGGTAAGGTGGCGTTGGTGTACACGACGGGCTGAGACGAGGGTTGGACTTTCAAGGCAATTGCTTCCGTCGAATAGCCGCCGGCGTAATATGCTGATACCCCATTGGGAAGCGAGACCGTGCAGTTGTCATATGTAATCCCGGAGCTGTCGTCAAGGCGTTCGCATCTTTTCTCGATGGAGGATGTAACGTTTGAGCAAAGGGCGCGCACTGCAAGAGTGGCAACGGGGTCCCAGGTGCAGTTACCCGTTGGGCACATATACTGTGGGATGGCCCATGGCCTCCCTGGATCTGTACTGAATATAGAGTTGTATATATTCCCTTTGAATGTAGGCTCAACGTAGTAGTCTGTTCATGTTAGTACTTTGTCCGGTAGAGGAAACAGCCCCGCGGGCGGGTACGATGAGAACTAACTGCCTGCACCGGATCCCAACGGTCCGAGACTACTATAATCTGTGGTATTCGCTAGGCGAGAGATCTGCGATGCATCCACGATAAGATCGAGCGAGTAATGCACCAGGTTCTGGACGAAGGGTTCAAATCCAACGGCGAGCAGCACCGCAATGGCACCCAAGACCGCAAAATGACTATCCCATCAGCATCTGCACAGCTACCATAGTATGAGAGCTTACCGCATCCTCAATGCCCACAGAAGCTCTGCACTCCCGTAGATGCCTCTACTGGCGCTATCAAAAACCCTCAGGTCTGACAACGGGCGCTTTCGCTGCGCAAACCATACCCACTTGAGCTGTGACAGGCCAGCGCTGAGAGGGAATGCAATGCAGCCTTTTCCGACTGTGCTCAACCACGAGAGAAGTGTGTTAAGCGAAATCCACCTCCAGCTGGGTTGTTGCTTGCCATCGTACACGCGCAGGATGACTATGATGGCGATCAGGATCGCAAGCGCCAGGCCGAGCCCAAGTATATCCCATCCCCACCAGTAGTCTATGGTTGAGGGAGAGTGGTGTAAATTGCTGTCTGCGACTTTTTCCTGGGTCGCGACCGTGGCATTGTTGGTCTTGGTGGGCGATGGTAGAGGCGATGGGGAAGGAGAGTGTTGTTCTGCACGAGGATGCCCGTTCCCCACCTGCGTTGAAAATTGCAGTGGGGGGTGCTCTGGTTTAGGGTCGTTGTTCCTACCTGACTCCATACCTGCTAGTTGGTCCGTGGTTACAATTCGAGAGAACGAAGCAATTTCGAACAGTTTTAAATTCTTTTTCTCGACTAACTGGCATCTCTGGGCACTGAGGCTGTGACAATTAGATCATTGATCGGCAGCCTACCAGGCCAGAGTAAGTCAGAGCCCCGAAGCTGTTTTGGGGCGGAAGGTCGATCTGCACCGACTTGAGGTGAAGTGGCACTTGGCAGACAGACTTCCAACGTTGATCCAATCGTGCTCGTATTTGGCCCACCAACACTCCATCAAGTATCTGCACCTCATATCAGACTACTCACGGACCAAGGACTCAAAGAAAACTCGGCTCAACCTTGGAATGAGATCCTATTCCTAGGAAGCCATTCATACACTCTGTACCTGCTAAAATCATTTCCCGACCAGAAAATTCTCATTTCCAACGAACACCGCCAACATGAATACAATGTTTTTCAGTTTAATATCCATGTCGGTCATGCTCATGTTCTCGGTCACCTCAAAACTGTAGCCAGATACGTTGCAGCTCATGCACATAGGGTTGGCCCGGTCCATCTTCTTGACCTCCTGATCGACCTGTCACACGGTCCACCTGCTGTTGATCTCTTTGCCGACGACCGTGGTGTTGCTGATACTCATCCCCAAGGGCTAAACGGTCTGCAGGTGGCCCCAGAACCTCTCCTCCACGGCCATGGACTTGACTGTCCACGGGTGTTCGCCTCGATGAACGTCCTCGACAACACCTGCTCCTGTATTCTTAGGGTCATGCACGACTTCTTACTCCTCCACAACCAATGCTCATCATCTTCCTCGCCGTACCCTCAACTGGATCCTTGACGATGGTGAAGTTGTGCATGAAGTGTGACCACCACATTTATTATCAACAGACCCTCATGTCCCTGCTGCTTGGAGGCCCATTTCACGTCCTGATTATTGTTTCGGTCACAGAGCTCGTATTCGACAACGAAGTTGTTGGGTTTCGATTCCCCGTAGCGGTGGGTGGTGTCTCGGTTTATGCGATAAAACCTGGGCAATGAATGTTCGAGTCAAACCCACGATGCAAGGATAATTTGTTCTCCTGGTTGGTCTGCTGTTAGAACAGTAATGGTATGACTGGGACGGTGGTGTTCCAAACGGTGTAATCAATTGGATTCCTGTTGGATCAGCGATAGTCGAATTGAGTACTGACTGTCGCCCGGGCTCATCTTCGCTTCATCCTGAGATCAGGATTACTGTACCCCAGCACCGCGTTAAGGTGTGAGCTCATCGCTGGGGGGGGCCACCGTAGCCTGGGAGTTTCCTCGTCAGACTTTCGTCGGCAGCAGTAAAAATAAAGGTAAGGGTTAGCACAACTATTTCCGACCCACTACTAAAAATACATGTTAGTGTATGTTCCGAATAAATCTAACGATAGACTTTTTTTCCATGTGGCTTTGATGTTTCTTTTTTTTTTTTTGTTAGTTTTCGACATCAAATTCTCCGATAAAAGCAAAAAAGAAGCAAGAAAAGCGAGATGAAAAATAAACAGGGACCGAGACTTAGCTTGATTCTCAGAAAGGCTTCACCATTTCCGAGGAACGGGGGCGGCGCCAGCTTGCTCCTGGCCACGCAGCACGCAGATTGCAATCCATCGCAGCCCATCGATATGGGGCTGCTCTTCGAAGGCGTTAAGCATCTTGCTGAATGGCTTATAGTCGATGCTATGCTCCTTCCGGTAGTGCTTGCGGACAGTACTCTTCTGGGTGTACCGGGTCACCTTCTTTGAAGAGCAATCTGGATGCCGGCAAAAGATTTCGCCTCGGTACATTATGGGATTTTCTAGGTCGATGCGAGGCGCCTTGTGAAAATCAGCAGGGTCAATACTCAGATATGGCTTCAATCCATTATCTGATCCCGTTGGCTGTTCTTCGACTCCTTGCACTCGGACCATAGTTCCCCGCCTTTTCCGAGTTGTTGTTGCCGCCTTGGTGTCCTTCTCACTGTCTGGGTTCTGGGGACAGTTAACCTGGACATGTCGGTCTCGAGCCCAGGGTTCAGGAAACTCCTTTTGACAGAAAGGGCAATGTAGCCGTTTAACTTTCTGTTCTTCATTCTTCACTGCTCCACACTCGATGCGCTTTCGCATGATGGCTAGTGAGCATTCCAAGGTTCTTGAAAACCATGCCGCAACCACTGCAGGTCCACTTAGCGTAATCTTTTGGGCGAACGAATGTGTTTCGACGAAAGGAAAGCTCGTTCAATTCCTGATTCGCCACACCAAAAGCCGCGTTGCAAGCTTGGATACCTTTGTAGTACTTGGCAAAGGCCTGGAGGGAGGGATTCTCGTCGGTGGCCTCAATTTCCTCACGTATCACTCCGTATGCGTCCCGAAGTTTGACATCGCGGAAATAGCGACATCCATCATCGAGGTCTTCAACATAGAACCGGAGGGTGACATCGACCCCGTCGGCTTCCTCACTGATCTTCGCCATGCTCAGATCATGAGCTGTCAGCCCGTCCCAGCCAGATACCACCATAATTACACCGCAGCCAGCATCACGTGCATTCTGAAAAACGGCAGAAAGCTTTGTCAATACTTCACCATCCGTTGGAAGTTGACGGTTTGAACTTTGGAAGAAAGGAATAAAGCCCACAGAACGACTGTCAAGGCTGCCATATTCCTTCAAATGTACTTGCTCTACCCAGTGAAGGAACTCGAGTAACCACTCCTGTTTCACCTGGTGACTGGGAGCTGCGCTGCTGCGTGCAATGAACATGATGAAAGGACCTGTACGGGTTGAGTGTGGACCAGCCACGGTGGAAGACCCTTCGTGGGTCTCGTGGATTGCATTTGGCTCGGAATCAGTGTTCTCTGCCATCTTGACGTATATCGTGTTTAAACGAGTAACACTGTAACACTGGTGGAGTTAGAAAACCTGAAGAAGAGGAGAAGAGGAGGATGAGAAGAGAAGTAGAGTTTTCTTGTTTTGTTTCTTGACGCGTCGAAGGTGGGGGTGGGGTCGGTACGCGTTACCTAGGCTCGCCTACCTAACTAGGTAGGTAGGCTCCAAGGCAGCCCTCTGCTATGCCTACGGGTATGAGCACACGCTATACACTCGACCTGTTACAAAGTTGTAATGTGTGATTGACTGAAGAGTCAAGATAGTTAAATTCTAGACTACGAAGTTGACAATCTCACTTCAGATATCTCTCACTTCTCATATCTCTCACTTCTCATATCTCTCACTTCACATATCTCTCACTTCAGATATCCCTCACTATCTTTCTTAATTACCTTTGTATCAATCGAAGAGATTCTACCATACAACTTTCAGTGGACGTTCGCTTTATCATTTTTAGGATGGCTGGTGATGTATTGTCCAACAATATCACTCCTTGAGTATTGACTCTGCCGACTTAACTTTAGCCAACAATACTAAGAAGCAGGCAGATCCATTTTAATAATTTCACAAATAGGTTATCTGTCATAGCACTACAGAGTGTTAGCTTAAGTCTTAGCCGTAAAGGCCTCAGCCTTTGTAGTTAGGGCGGATACAACGTCTGATAACGTAGTTACTCCGCTCTGCTAGGGACCTAGTCCGCAAAATACACACATGCCTATAGTATACATTTCGCGTAGAAAGTTTTACTATACTGCCTAAGAGACCAAATCCTTATCTAACTTAATGTGGTTCTCAATACAGGCTTAATAACCTGAGCCCCAGAATGTGTAGAATGGCTAGGTAAACGCACTTTTCTAGAAGGTGTAAAGAAATAATAGTGAGGCAAACAGACAAGAATGCGAGCCTAGCTCAATACACCTACCTGTCAATAGAAGATAAATAAGGAACAATAGGTAGGTGACTAGGAAATAATGGAAGTCTTTCACATAGGATCCAATAAGAGTACGTTACCTACCGTAGAGTAGATTGTTAAGTAGAGCTGGTTGATCAGAATGTGAGTGCAAGATAAAAAGGAAGCAATAGTAAGTGAATGATAAGAGAAGAGTGAGAGGAAATAATAGAAACCTGAGGTTTGATGGGAAGGTGTTGTGTTTTGATTTCCTCTCTTCTCTTCTCTCTCTGTGTCTTTCACATCAACAACAACTTGACCTTGCATTTTGATCTGACGAATTGAAATTTCCTTCCTTCTTTCTTTTTCCTTCCCTTCTTCCTAAAAAAATCACCTATCACCTCACATTGGCCAAAATGGCCCTTCATGCTGGCGTAGCCGGAGCGGCCGGAGCGGGCCGTGGCGGGCGTGGCGGGCGTGGAGGCCGCAGTGTGCGGGTACGTATCCATGGATCTATCCCCTGTTGACATGGGTGTCAAACAAATCCAGCTTTGTCTCATTTCGCCCTGAGGTCCCTGGGAGAGCTTGGAGGCCTTTGTCTCCCCAGAGCTTGATCCTAGAAGACCTGGGTAATTCTGTATTCGCGAGCTAATTGTTTATATGACAATAGGGGGAGACCCGCACTTGCTGGTTCTGCAAGCAAGTTGGTCATCTCCAGGGTGACTGCCACGTGCGGCAGTTGATCCAATGCCGCCGTACTGTAAGTGCAAATCTGACCTTATTGTTTGGAATCATGCTAATGTGACACTATAGTGCTTTAATGTATGAAAAGCATAGCTATCCTGAATATGCGGCTAGCTAATAAGTAACTACAGACACCATCCCACCGCCGCCTACCTGGCCACCGAGCTGCCGCCCGTGCTGATGCCCGCCCTGCCACTATCGCCACCGCTAAGCCAGCTACTACAACCCTCCGGTTTCCCCCCAGCCTCCTCGCCCAGGCTCATGCCATTTTGGCTGAGCCACGCGAGCGCATCTCGCGTCGTAATGTACGTTCGACCTTATATATCCCTTATTATCCATCTTTCCTTATGACTATACTACGCGTGGATGCGATGACTTCGGCAACCTGCTACTATGCACTTTCTCGGTTCATCTGGGTTCCGCGTGCAGTTCACGTGTGGTCCAACTGGCTATAGACATACCAATCGTTGAATGCAGAGAGCAGTAGGTCATCGCACCTATAGCAATGGAACTCTTCCCCCGTGATTGACTAGTGTGTTCTATACACTAGCTAGCCATCATGATCATATGCAATCCTCATGAGCCCCTTTTTTTGAATACAGAATACTAATGTATATGCATAATAGTCAATTTGAGCGTTGATGGCCCCGGCTCGTCAAGGAGCAAGGTAGATAGGGCCACAAGGTCCCGCCTTCGGTCCTTCACACATTAAACACAATACAATACAATACGCACTCCCGGCTCTCATCTTTGAGTCTCTATCTGCAAAACTATGATATCGTGTTACGAGTAAATGTTTCTTCGGTCACATATAAGTAGGAATTCAGATCATGTAACGGCCCATCCCCACGCCGGTGGATTAGAATTTCATGTAGATTGCCATGTATTCTTAAAAATAGCCCAAAGAAGCCAAGAACTGAGAATCAGCCCTCGACATTATCAAGTTACTATCTACAGGCCGGTTAAATACGGCGTCGGGATCTCAACCTACCTACGTAGCCCTGGAATATGTGTCTCGACTTTGCCAGCACTGGCTGTGACCCCGGGACTTCGGAAGATCGGACACATTAAACCAATGGGAGGTGTCATAGAGCATGCCTCGGTGAGATTACGAGAACCAAGACTAAGCCGGAGGGAGGTTACTATCCCTACATCTAGCCATGAGAAGAATGATGTCTGCTTTGCAATACCACTCCTCGTCCAGAGTTATACCTCGACATGCCCGACCCTAAAGCTATCCACCCCCAGATAGCAAGTCGCGGTTCAGAGACTTGGTCCTGGACGGTATGCCTCAACCAGATATCCGACTCGTCTGGGTTCCCTCAACTCGGCCAGTTTTGGGGGAAATACTCTTGTCATTGCAGTGCACGCCGCATACCAAGAGGCGCGCGAGGACTTTTACCTCTACCCTGCCAGTGGCCATTTTATTCGGCCAGTGAAGGCCCATAGCAAGCTATACTGTCATGTGGAATATCGCAGGATCAGTACGAGCTTCTAGACATGCGAGATTCGAGTGACCCAGAAATCGGATAATGGGCTAGACAAGCTGTGTCTTGTCGCTTTGGCGGACTTCCACGTTAATGAGCCCAAATCCATGTTGGCTTATACAACACCGCCTGAGCTCATTTCTTTGCCTGCGCTCACTAGATTTGCTTGTCATAGTATTGCGAGGCAGAAATATTGCCGAGACAGAGAAGAAGGTTGTACCCTGAAACGGGGAAAAAAGCCTCAGTCCAGAGTATGTCTTTATGCACAATAACCACCCTCGTTCTCGTAGATGTGAGAAATGTGAGAATCATCGTCGGCAGTCCTAGTATCTGATTCCTTACACTTCATTCCGGATACTAATTCCTCCACAAGCTCAGCTGGTTTCATCTTTTAAAGCTACTCCTCAACAGCGTCCATGTCCTCGGTGAGGTGCATATTGTAGAGGAACGCGAAGTACTCGCCTTTCGCCGCGTACGGAATCTCCAATGTATTTGAGATCTCGTTACTTAACGACTAATTAACCATCTGGGAGTGCCAGTCTAGAAAGACCCCACAGGAAATCTTAGCGGTCTAAGGGTACGCGAGGAGAAGGAGTCTCACCCTTTGATCAAGGTCTGAACGGATTTTGCTAGTCAAAAGATTGCTGCTTCTCTTGGGAGGGTCTTCGTGTTCTCACCGGTGAGCCTGTTCTCAAAGAGCTCTGCTGGTCGAGAGATATCGAGGTTGCCAAAACCCATGAGGCTGACGTTAGTGAAGAAGTATGTTCTAACTTTTATCAACTTTTCCTTACCGGTCTGCCTTGCCTCCGTTAGGTTTCCTTCTGGATCAATTTCATTTGGAACTTTTACTAGCAATAGGCAACGGTCTGATCAGATCTAGTGTGAAACATGAATTATTGGCCTGGATGTTACATATTTACTCTCTGCTCGCTTACTGTCCTCTGCCATTTTACCCTTTTCTGTATCGTCAAAATCCTACTAGTACCTACCTAGGTAGGCAGCCTATGAATACTCCTCGCTCCTTCCTCCCTCTCCCTCCTCCCTTCCATCTTCCTCCTTCGGTCTCCCTCCATTTTTCCCCCGGCCACCTTTCTTCCGTCTATCTTTCGTCCATAGTCAAAGAAAGATACCTTATCTTCCTTGCCAATACGCCCACCCTCACCCTCCTGCTCCCGGTGCCGTGAGATTTATCCCGACTCGACAAGGGCCATGCCAGCAAGAGAAGGCAGACGAGGAGATGGAAACACCCAAAGAGAAGATAGACAAGGAGATAAAACATGGCCGATCCTCGAGAGGCCCCTTCCGTGGCTCGCTACTCCACATGATTCGCATAGGCCATGATCCTATTCGACAAACGACCCCAGAAGAAAGAAATTACCTCTGAAAGTGGCCTGCATCTCGCGTTAGGGGAATACTTTCACCCTAGGATCCGACAGACCCCAGTATACCTACCCCTCACCATCTCGATAACCATGTCGAGCAAGATGTTGCCTCCCAAAATCAGGCTTCAGCCTGACTGGAGGGTCTTATTTTCACGAAGTGCTCGAATGAGTCCTTGATCACAAGCTTCCCGAATACACTGCGGTCTTGATCGAGATAGGCTCAGATGCTCTTACGCGGGAACAATATACCCCGGGTCTTTCGCTCTATACTGGGTGTCTGGGTGTGATGGCCATGGCTCGTGGCGTTAAGGTATGTACGCATCCCCGATTGACATGGGGGTTGCTATGTCTCATTTCGCCGTAAAGGCCCTATGAGCACTTGGAACCCTCTGTGCCCTTGACTTTAGGAGCCTTAGGCAATTCTATATTCGTGGGCTAATCAATTATATAATGATATAGAAGGAAACCCGGACCTGCTACTTTTGCAAGCAGCGAGGACATCTTCGCGCTAAGTGCCCCGCGGCACTAGCCGTTATAGGCCTTGTTCATTTGTGCCGTGTAGTAAGTGGAAGTCTGCTGTTGTCATTTGGAATTATACTAATATATCGATACTATAGGACGGCACCCTGACTGTACGTATAGCATGATGATTGCGCCAGTTAAGATCGCGAGCATTGCTAACAAATATAGGAATCTTTCGAGCCCCCCGCGGCCCGCTCCTACCACCAGGCCCCCGCTGGCCAGAACGTCCTGCCCCGCGCCAACGCAGGTCGCGGTGCGGCCAACAATGTCGCCCGCCCGGGCAATGCTAGCCCCGCTGCAGGCCAAGCTGCCCCGGGCCCCGCCAACGTCGCCCCGGGCCCCGCCCATGCCGGCCGTAAGGCCCTGACCCGCCGCAACGTAAGTTCGACCCTATATCCCCCCATCCATCTTCCCCGGGTTTTCGGGTGTGATGGCCCGAAAACTGCTTACGGGTGGCCGATGCCATTATACACTTTCTCGGCTCGTCTATGCTCTGTGTGCAGCTCGCATGGTCCACGGAGGATGGTCATTCTTCGTCGGCCCGTCTGTGCTCTGCATGCAGCTCGCACATGGTCCGCTAGGCCATAGACATACCGAGTTATTTAATACAGAGTAGCAGGTCATCACACTTATAGTAAGGATACTCGTTCCTATGATTAAGTCGTGTGCTTGATATACTACTTAATCATAATCACGTTTAATTATGATATCTATTTTCAACATAGGATACTAACATTTGATACTTAGTCTCTTTGAGCGGCCAGATGCAATGACCACCGGGTAACGATATAATGGCCCTACCTACCCATGTTGGTAGGTTAGGTCCATCAATCAATCAGATAGCCCGTCTCCAAATTCAAAATTCTTAGTCCATTGTTTAAACCGCCTTATTGAAAACTACCGTAGTATCATATTAGAAAGGGGAATATGTAGAGATGTCGAAATGCAAGACACACGTGAACTTTCCCTCCTCTCTTGCCTCATTCCTTGGCTTTAGTGCTCCACTAATTATTATGGCCATAAGAGGTCCACTGCACTGACACAGCGTTACCACCACAGCCAGGCGATTGGGGATGGTAGTGCCAGGTCATGCTCCTATACACCGTATCGTATCGTAAGCGTGAGAAATTCCTTATTATTTATAAGAATGTGCGATCGCTACGCAATAGAGATCTGTATAGGGAAATAATACATACGGATTCCTATGGTCTACGCCAGGGAAGAAGAAATAGGGACACACAGAGAGAGAGGGAGAGCTAACAAGAAGCAAATTGAGATCTGTTGTGCATGTACGCAACTAATGCTTCAGTGTAACAACAAGATATCACGATTTGTCTCGGGAGACGGTAAGGTTCAACAGCATTGGTTAATGGCTGGCATCTGAATCTGAAGACTATTGCCAGTCCTGAGCTTCAATGCACTCCAGCGTCCTATGGTATCGTACCTCACTCCATGCAGAGCGAATTGGTTGTGAATGTATGGTATCATACTATAACTACTAGCCTGCTGTCAAATCCCTGTGCTTGAGAAAAGTAATAGCCGCGCTGATTACTGAGCACCATCTTCTCCGTACCCTCTTCAATGTAACTGACATTGAAGTGCGTATGCCCAAATGCCCATAATTTTATTAGTGGGCTCTTCCAAACCTCCTGCCCCGAGAGGTCGCTGGCAAAGCCCGATGACAGCGAGCTGTTTACATGCCTTGGATCAAGTGCCCGCCGATCTTGAGTGACTGGGCTATGGTGCGTAAAAACCACGATCTTGCGATGAGGCTCAGAGGCAGTGATATGAGAAACCTGTCCATTTAACCACTCCAAGTCTGCTTCGTGAGCAGCTGTGTGATCGTCAACAGTCCAGTCCTTTATGTGGTAAAAGTCATTAAGACCATAGCTCACGTGCTCCTTGTGGGCCTCGCTCACTCGCGAGAAGAGTGTGCACCCCAAGACAGTCACGTCTGGTGAGACATCGTAGCGAGTCTGATCCAATAAGACGAATGAACCCATAGCTCCTGAGTGTCCATCTTGTTCTGTTGAACGCCGACGATTGACAGACGCCGAGAATTGATGGAGGACTTGCTTTGTCTCCTCCCAATTTGAATAATAGGGCTCGTGGTTCCCTAACAGGAAGAAAACAATTTGGAATTGGCGCAATTGGGTTTCGATGAATGTAAGGAACCCTGCGTCCTTGACAACTCCTATGTCACCCAGGAGGGCAAGGTATGGTGCTTTCGGCGAGATCTTGAACACATCGTAGGCAGCGGGATTTTCTAGATGTAAATCTGATAATACCTGGAATGTGGACATCAGGACCGTACAACGAGTGAGGCAAGTTTTGCTTCTGGATTTATGTTGGATGGATGTCTGGGGGATATCAACCAACCAGATGCAGTTGCAAAGACCCGCCAAGTGTGGCTAAGTCAAAAGTGGCGGTGCTGACATGATGTGGCGTAACACAGCCTCCTTTTTGGGGGGGTCATCCCTCCATTATCTAAGCGCTGGGCATGCCCAGGTGCCCAGTGGATGATCTCATAAGAACCCCTCCTTGGCTAAGGTCTGAAAATAGATTTACGTCTTTCTCCTATTTCAACAATCCTCTTTTCGCTTGTTGTGCTTAAGAGGTGTTCCCAAGCCTCTTTCTACCAGCTTATCGACCATTGTCACATGCACGACGTCATAACTGTATTATCGGCACTTTAAATTGCGGGCAACCTTCCAAGATCGAAAGACACAAGCCCCTAACCGTGACAACAACCAACAGGATGTCGAGCACAGCAAACGATCCGCGACTGCTATACAGCGTCAACAACATCCGTGCTTTTCATATTCAAGATGGTGAGGAGCAGGACCTCACGCCGTCCGGTCCTCAAACCCTATCATTGCTAATGGTCCCCACCAACACCCCTGCTGCTGGCCCGGGGACAGATTGGCCTGAAGATTCACCGGAAGAGGATTTCTATCTTCATCTGTACCTCCCACCTGAGCTCGATCTTGCGATACCAGCGACTACACAGATCTTTCACCAACCTCCTGACAGTTATCTGATTCCCCGCTGGGACATGGGTCCCGATGCTGGCGCCTTCATTCGCATTCAGTTCCCTAGCATTGGCACAGGCCCCAGCAACGTATCCCAGGATGATATCGACACATTTGAATCCATCCTTGCGCAGTGCACTGCATTCCTCGAGCGCACCCCGCACCCGAAAGCTCAGGACCATACTGCTTATAACCCGGCTGACTACGCACCCGGCGAGGGTTATGTTGGGGCCCCGGATACAAAGAACGCAGATGCGCATGGGAGAATTGTCCTCGTGGATGAAGAAAACGGCAGTGTGGTTGGGGAGCTAGGAGATGGTTACAATGTAGTTGAGGATGCCGACGTGAAGCCTGGTTCTAAAAGTAAGTGTTGAATTATCATCAAATTCAATCAGCAACTGACCATTATATCGCAAACAGGACCGGTAGGAATTGAACTCCCTGCAGAAGGCGGAGGCAACCAAGTCAGTGTCAGCAATGTCTCCGAAGAATACCTGGCAATGGCCCGGCACCCAGCATATAAGAACTCGACACTGGTTCAGAGTTCAGCTACAGCATCTCGTCTACTCGTGACCGGATCGACGTATCTGGCAAATGCCATCGCAAGCGGCGCGGAGAATTTCCAAAAGAGGACGCAGCCAAATGTCACGCCTCTAAAGTTCTCAGACGCTACTCACGCGCGCATCCGCAAGGTCGGCACTCTATCCAACGGAGCAGCTGATATTTCTGCTCGCACAGTCGGACAGGTCGGCAAGGTTGCACAGAACCTAGGTGCGTCATTAGCGCGCAGGCAAGAATCCGGCCGAAACAAGGGCATCGACAAGCGCAACCCGCCACCAGAATACAAGCCCGGTGTGCTGAACAAATCAATGATCGCATTCTCAACCCTGGCCGACGGCATCGAGCAGGGCGCCCGGAACATGCTCTTCTCCGGTGCCGGAGCCGCCAGCTCCATGATCGGACACCGCTACGGCAATGAGGCAGGCTCCGTCGCAACCAACCTGACAGGCGGAATCAAGAACGTTGGATTGGTTTACATCGACGCCACGGGTGTCAGTCGCCGTGCGCTTTTGAAGTCTGTTGCCAAGGGCATGGTTGTTGGAAGAATGCGCGACGGCCAACAGGTTGTCGTCGGCGGTGGTGACGGCGGCCAGGTTCCAGCTAACGCTGTGGAGGCTGCTTCAGGCCCTTCTGGCTTGAGCGCCCGAGACCCTGTTGTGCGGCGCGCGTCGCCTAACCCCACACCGCCTCCTGCATATGGTGCGTCGGGGACAATGTCCCTCAGCGGGTCATCCATGCCAGGGGGTAAGCGGTAAAGATTTGGGGGCTGGCGCGCATGGCAGTTACAGTGGGGTGAGCGAGATCTCGACTACGGAGATGTTTGGGTTATTTCAATTTTGTGACTTTGGTACGGCAGGGATTTCTCTTTTTTTGCAAGCTTTTGATTGAGATTAGAAGCTTCTTGAGGCTGTCTATTTTACCTTTTTCGATACCTAGGTAGTGACGACATATCCGCACATAATGTTCCGATCGCATCTTATGCACAAATCTGTCGCCAGATTTAGTTTCGATTCTTCAAGGACCATTGGACAGAACTCGGTTCTGGCTAGGTGGCACAGCGCCAAAATAGGGAGAGCAGAGTTGACCGTCTTTTCTAGCTGCAATTGGATTTGTATACGGAGTAGAGTCAGCAGACAAAATTTGAGGTGAGGGTGGTTGGGCGCGATGTCGGTAACGGCGATGATAACCATTGGACAGGGCTGCTCATATGCGTTGCCCAGGTTCCGCTGGACGATCTATCCGATATTGATTGGGTGATGGTACATTGTTGTAGAGGCGAAGACTGCCAGCGCATCGCTTGACAGTTGTCCACGGCCCACCTTAGCCCCTTACCCAATGAGGGTTATCAGGGATAAAATGATGGTATCAAAGGTTTGACATTATGCCTGGTGTATCGATAACTGTCAAAAAAGTAGAAAAACTGGCGAAGATTTAGTTTAGCATCAATTACTGCATGCAGATAGATTTAAATGGAGACTGTGGGTAAGTGGATAGAGTACATGAAAAGATAGAGTAAGGTTTAGTGTTGCAGCCTGGACTATCCAGGAACCGCATCATGTACTCCATATGAACCTTGGAACATTTCAAGGTTGCAGTGAATATGAAATTTCAAGGTTCCAGAGGTCGAACAAGATCTGATTTAGATCGGGATCCAACCATGGTTCTAGCTATTCTTACCGTGGTCGGGCTGTGGTTCCAGGGTTCGTGCGGGTGGCTATGGCCCCTCTTAAATCTGCGTATACTACTCCGGAGCTTCAAAGAGTTAAAACACGAAGCGAGAACTGTATACTGGCGCTAATTGTCAGCTAGATTAAGCTAGGGAGCTGAACTACTGCACACCATTCTCACAACTAATCTTTGGATCTTTGAACCTCACTGGATCAATCTGAAAATCGGTAAAATATCATAAATTTTGAAATCAAGCAAACCGATTTAATTTATTTGTATGTTGTATAAAGAATTTGGCTAAACCAATGAAGAAGGAGAGAAAAGCGAGATCTGAACTTTTTATTTTGAGTGGTTAATAATGACGATCGTCCTAAAGTGTCCACTCTATGAGTATTTGAAACAGCCGGTGCAACCCCCTATTTTTTGCTTCTTTCTTTTCATGAAACCCAGCCCTCTAACAATTTTAGCGCCTGGTCATGTTATTATTATTTCTGTTGAACCCGCAGAGGCACATTGTAACTCCATACACTTCTCTCCCTTCTTTAGCACATGCGAGGATCTCTCGGGACTCGAGCCCTTTTTTAGCATAGGTTAGCACTGGCGCAAGGGATTCACGATCAATATAGCAATATATGGGCAATTAATATTGAATCCACTCTCTATACGCGCACACTAATTACATATGTAGTTTGTCTTTGTCGTCACCATCCTGGATGTATCATCGCCTGGCCCTTGGGTAGCCTTGGGCCTATGTATATATGTCTACCTAGGTAGCTTTTCTGCCAGAAGATCTAACAAACGTCGACATATTATAAATACTAGTATAATATTGAAGTAGCTTCTCTCATCGTAGACTAATGGAGTATATGTAATTAAATAGAATTTCATATTCCATATGTATCCAAGTGCTCATATCAGCCAAACCCTCATCCAAGGCTCAAGAGCCAAAGACCCGCCTCTCCCCAGACTAAGAGAAACTACCACTCGTATCTCACCTCCTCTTTTTCCCTCTTCACCTTCACATCCGGCCTTTCTCTCTACCCTCTGGGCTTTTCTTTTTCTTTTGGTCTGTTTTTTTTTTTGTTTCTTTGATTCTGTTCTTTGGGGGTGTATTCTTCCCCCTTTTTCGACTCGGAAACCCCGACCGGTGCTTCCCGTCTTTTTCCTCCCCTCGCGCCCCCTGTCCGCCCCTCAGTATCCTATCTTCGACAATGTTCAACTGTTGTCGCAATTGAATCAGAATTCTGTTGATCAGGTCCGCAATCGCGTCTGAGACATTTGTTACCGCGTTTGCTCGATTTCTCGGACAACGTGCAACGCCAAACCTCAGGTCGTGGGTCTGGACAGAGGGGGACTCTGGAGTACTGCAGCGCAGGTATCTTTAGCTTTCCTTTCGTTTTTCGAGAAACTTGCTGTTTTTCGACGCGTCTTTACACCTGGAGAAGGTCGCGACCTGGTGTCTTTGGTGATATTCAACCCTCATCCAACGGTTTTTTGCGCGATTGGTCGTAAGCTAGTTCCCCCATTCCTCCGATCGATCTCCTGCTGTCAGTTGCCCACCCCCCCCATTCCTGGGCAAAAGGCACATTTTTGGCGATTATCGATAAGAATCTGGGGAAAATTCCAAGCTGACAGATATCCCAATGTCTACAGATTGGGCTTTGAATAGTCGTTTGGCGAGTGCGACCGGTCGCCCCAACCCCCCGACTTTTGCCAAACACCGCCGGGAGGACATTGTGCTCCCTCGCGCCAATTGTACCAATCGCAATTGATACCAGGATCTTGTCAACGAGTGCCCACAGAAGCTGCCTCGGACCGTCACACAGCAAGTCTCTTTAAGGCTTTGCGCATCTACTAGCACAAAGGTATGCTATCGGCCACGATGCAAATTGCCTCACAGCGCGTATCCGTCCTTCGCCAAACCATTCCATTTGCTAAATAGTTTGCTAATTTCCACTAGCCGTTTCTGAGGCCGGTCCCGAACAGCTTTTTCGGCTATGAGCACTTCTCATCAGCAGGCCGTGCCACTCCCCGCTCATGCCTCAGCAATATCGACCAGCACATCATCTCCCGCCCAAAAGAATGTGCGCGCACCCTATCCCGACATGTTAGGTACACCGCCCGTTCCTCCCCGAGGACCTCTTCCACACACCACAGCCGCCGGAGTCCAAACGGAACCTCTACAGAGAAAACGAGTAGCTCTCGGCAAGGGAAGAGCAGGTCTGATCGAAAAGAAAACCGTGATCGCACGCGTGACGACAGAAATGGCAGACCACGGAGGCACCAGCCCGAGGAGACTTCTCGCGAAGTACAACAATCAAGGAAGGATCCACCAGTCACAAACCCCGCCGAGTCAGAAATGGACAGTATATCTGGTCAGAGGAACTTTGTAAAGGAACCAAGCGCAGAGTTCGATTCTTTGCTGCCCAGCGACCATGCTGTGGACCAGGAAAGAGAACAGGTGCGACCAGCTGGCACAGAAAATGCTCCTGCATCTGGGTACGGTGCGGCTAGCACCGATGGTGCGGAGGAGGCTCGTGGGCCTCGAAGTCGCCACGATTACAATAACGGAAACGTTATCAAGCGCAAGGAAACCACCTTTGGCTCGTACATTCTCGGACAAACCCTCGGCGAGGGCGAGTTCGGAAAGGTCAAGCTGGGATGGAAGCGCGATGGCAGCATTCAGGTGGCAATCAAACTCATCCGGAGAGACACACTGGGGACCAACCCCAGCCGACTACCGAAAATCTACCGCGAAATCTCTATTCTACGTGAGTTGGCGCACCCCAACATTGTGCGTCTCCACGAAATGGTGGAAACCGACCGTCACATTGGTATCATCATGGAATATGCGTCAGGGGGTGAACTATTTGATTACATCTTAAATAATCGATATCTCAAGGATAATTCTGCACGACGGCTGTTTGCTCAGCTGGTTTCCGGAGTTGGTTATCTACACAAGAAGGGTATTGTGCACCGCGATCTCAAGCTGGAGAACTTGCTACTCGATCGAAATCGCAACATCATCATTACCGACTTCGGATTCGCCAACACCTTCGACCCGCTGGATCCTCTAGACGAGGAAATCGAGTACAACTTGACCAACAAAGAATATGTGAAACGGAAGCGGTTAGACAAGGTCGGTGGAAATGGGCTAAGGCGAGGTGATCTTATGCAGACCAGCTGTGGAAGTCCCTGCTATGCAGCCCCGGAGCTTGTCGTGAGCGATTCCTTATACACAGGCCGAAAGGTGGATGTATGGAGCTGTGGTGTTATTTTGGTATGTTTACACCCTACAGCCGTCAGGATCTGACTCAACTAACCTGCTTGTGAAATTTAGTATGCCATGCTGGCGGGATACCTACCCTTCGATGACGACCCAGCGAACCCAGATGGCGACAATATCAATCTTCTTTACAAGTATATTGTCACTACTCCTCTCACATTCCCAGAATATGTCACACCACATGCGCGCGACCTATTAAGACGGATACTGGTCCCCGATCCTCGGAAACGTGCAGACCTTTTCGAGGTTGCCCGCCACAGCTGGCTCAGCGAGTTCTCGAACATTGTCTCTCATATCACAAGCAGCACGACAAACGTTGTAGACATTGCGAACACAACTATCCCGTCTGGTAAGGACTTGCTTTCTGCTCCTGCTAGTGGTCAGGCTTCGGGTCACTTACAAAAATTTCCAGAAAGCCAAAAAGAAGCACCGCCTCTCGTCCGCAGTGCCTCGGTACGCGAACCACCGAAGACACACCAGAACACCGCTCCTGCTGTTGGTGGTTTGAGCCATCATGCTGGAGATGTTTCTCAAGACCCGCCGTCCGAAAAGTCCAGGACCCCGCGCGATGCCAAGCGGAGGACGGTACAAGTCGAATATGTTGCTCCTCAATCACAAACGACCCGAGGAGAACCCCCGGTGGAACAGTCTGCATCACGCAGCCGAGTCCCGGCTCCATCCGAGGCCCAAATTGCGGCTTCAGCACAGCAGCCGACAGAGCCTACGCACCAGCCTTCAGACGCACCGGCACCGAACCTCAACAAGCCGCTTCCAGGACACTTCCCACGCTCGACCTCGGACAACGTAGCACTTGCTGGGCCGCAGACGACTGCGATGCCGCAAGGGCCTCGGCCAGCCACCGGTGCTTCTATAAACTCCTTTGGGAACACTGGTCGTTTGCCTTCCCGCGGTTCCTATGGACAGCCAGTGGCCCCTACTGTTACCGCAACCAACACAGAAGGCCGCCTAGCACAGCCCAAGAGCAGGCAATTTTCTCTTGCACAGGATCCTGCGCAGGCATCGACCACATCCATCGGTCGTCCAAGCACCCAGAACCAGCAATTGCCTGCAATGTTCAACACTACTCCTCGTCAAGAGCCGCCAAAGGGCCACAAGAGATCCAATACTGTTTCTAGCCTAAGCGAGAAGCTTTTCGGCCGTTCAGGTTCAATATTGGGTGGCCGTACGCAGTCTAATGCCACTCGTACAAAGCAGGACAAGCGTTACCCCCCTGTCAGCATGAAGGAGCCTCTACCGAGAGATAACTCCAGGATGTCTATCGACTCCCGCCGCTCGATGCAGTATCCCCATAACCGCAAGACAAGCGAGTCTGGTGCGGAAAACCGTCCTCGTCGATTCTCACTACTCCCGCAATCCTTTTCTTTCCGAGGTTTCTCTAATACCCGGGCTCAGACCCCCGAAGAAACCTCGCAGATTCCTCGTCCAGTCGACCCCCGTTCCCCGCAACGCCCCGCCACAGGCCCTGCAGGTCAGGCACAGGGTCGTTCTCGAGCGACAAGCTATGGCACGCAAGATGCCATGGGGATAGTTGACGAGGGACCCGGCGAGGATGTCCATACCGAACCTGAGCCGCTTAGCTACGAGGCTCAGATCGATCGACAGTTTGCAGATCTGGGATCTCAATTTGATCGCCAGAGTGGTTCCTTTGGGATTCCCTCGGCTGAGCAAGTCTACCAGAACTCCGCAGACCGCCCTGGTCACCAAAACCACTCGTCTAAGCCAAGCTACTACGATGATTACAATGGCCCGTATGACAGCGCCCCTAGGCAGTCGATGCAGGTTGGACGATTAGGACGTGGACCGGGTGTTCTGCAGAAAAACCACCGCAAATTCGCTGACGCCTATGAATATGAGCGTGATGGGTCTCATAATTCCGGCAGCTCTGGGGCAGCACGCAAGGTCATGGACTTCTTCCGGAGACGTGCTAAGTCTCGCGCCGGTGATGACCGTTGATATGCGGTTTAACCAATAGATAAAAAGCAATTTTCCATCTCAAACGGACTGACCGCTGAGATTGCATCGATCAAGCACCCCTGCGGTTTGAGCTTTGATCTTGGAAGCAGATTCAAACCCTATCATTCTGATGCTTCTTTTGAGTTGCTTGAAAGAGCAGCGAGGTTGTTTGGATACCCCGTGATACCCTGCTTTTGTCCCCTTCTTATGCATGGAGCGATTCCTCTTCATCCGTCGGGTGTTTGATTAATTATCTAGCATTTTTTTTTTTATTTCCTTTGTCTAGCTACCTTTCCCTTTTCCTAATGTTTTGCTGTTGTTGTTCTCCCCGTTTTACCCCCATATGTGATTTTGCATTCCCTTCTACTGTTACTATTATCTCTGGCTGTAAAGTGAGACCTCATGTTCTTGTTCAGAGCATTTTATTATCCTTGTGAACTTTTATTTTTTCCCTTCTCATTGTTCCCTCTTAGCTTTTATTTGTTCCTCTATGGGAGGCGCTGTCAACGATAATGCAATTGTGACATTATTTACATTCTTCTGTGGATCGTTTTCCCGTTCTTCATTTATGTGCGTGTACCTTAATGTGTGGCTTTTTCCTTTAAGGTGGGATGTTTCTGGCGGCTAGTTGTGCAGGCCTCTATCCAGTTCTGTTGCCAGTTTTCGGTATTCTATTTCTAGGACCAGCAGTGTGGTCAGTACATTGATTCTACTTGACTTGATCAATATCTTACTAGGCGAATGACTGTATATCTACCTTGAAGCTGCTTAGTTAGGATGTAGATGTAGCATAACGAGATTGATATTAGCTTTGCTCTCACTGCAGAATAGTCTATGCTTTCAAACGCTCAACCTTTACCAGGTCAGCTTCCTTATTCAAGCTCTCAATCTCAGCAGTGGCAAAAGGGATACCCTCTGCCAACCGTTTCTCCTCGGTAATTATCTCGATCTCCCCAGGGAAATAAATCCGATCCACACCAGCCATCTTCTCCGAATCAACAACCCGCTGATAAAGGTAATCCATCCTCGCTTTGAACTCCTCGATAGTCATAAACAAATCCGGCTTAATAGCCACCAAAAAATGTCCCACGTCAGCTGGCTTCGACGGATCATATGGGTTGGTAACGTGGCCAGCAAAAGCAGACCCAGAAAGCACACCGGAGAAAACATCCATCATAACAGATAGCGCAGACCCCTTCGGCCCACCCATAGGCAGCATAACACCCTGCAAAGCCTCAGCAGGATCATCCGTCCTTGCCCCATCCTTATCAAGCGCCCAATCCGTAGGAATCTTCTCCCCACGCCGAAGCGCCTTATAAATCTTCCCGCGAGCGGCAATGGAAGGTGCCATATCCAAGATAAACGGCCTGCCTTCTCCAGCCGGTGCCCCACACGCAATCGGCGACACACCCATTAGCTTCTCCTTCCCGCCCCAGACGGGCAGCGCGGGCGAGCTATTCGTAAATACAAGCGACATCATATCAGCCTCTAGCGCCTGCTGCACCAACCATGCGGACATGCCGAAGTGATTCGAGTGCTTGACGGAGACCATTCCGATACCGAAAATCTGGGCCATTGAGATGGCGAGCTTCATTCCCTCGTGTGCGGCTACGAAGCCGAACCCGTTGTGCGCGTCGACTTGTGCGACGGCGGGCGTCACTTGCCGGATTGTTGGGACAGCGCTTGGGTCAAGTGCGTTTTGTCGGATCCGTTCCATGTAGGAGGGGATGCGGTTGCTGCCGTGTGTGTCTACGCCGCGGAGATCAGCTGATACGAGGCATTTGGAGACTATCTCCGCGTGTTCTGGTGATGTTTTGTTTGCGATGAGGATTTGCTTGACGAAGTTTTGGAGGTCTGTGGGGTTGATGTTGTGCATTTGTTGGGGTTGGTTGGGTTGGTTTGGCATTTTGGAGTTGGGTGTGGTTTTGCTTTGGCTTTTTGATTGTTTTACAAGTAGATTTGGTGTCGTAGTTTGTCGTTTTGACGACCCCGAGTTCTGTTGAGGTTCTCTTATAGACGCGGGACGGATTCGTTGCGAAGGACGGGGTGGGGCCGCACATGGGTATGGGAGTATAGTCCCATTTCGGAGCATTCCGTTAGCTATTCGCGAGGGCAAGCTTTGTTCTGTAATGAATATATACTGTGGAATTAATAATGGCTTGAGATTCATGATATTTACATTCAATGGCTGTCAAGGGAAACTAGATGCTGGAGGGTTCATTCGGACAGGTTCCATGACGACCAAAAAGATATGTTGCTCAGGTTCTTGTCCAGGAAAGAGCCCGTCTGAAATATTATTTGGTTTCTTCGATTAAAGATAGCTCTCTATCACATATATGTGACCTACCTAGGTAGGTATTCAGTGTTGACCTATGACATCATTTTCGGCTGTGGGCGGCAATTGCCGTTCGGCAAAACATCGCTCCTTCCCCCTTTTGCCGTTTGCCGAGAGAATCTCCAAATCGTTGAAAATGCAACGTAGGGCGCGTGCTGTGTGCACCCGATGCCACAGTCGTAAGGTACGTTGCTACTCATGAATATATATTATCAAGACTAATAATGAAGATCCGTTGCGACTTGGAAGGTCGGCCAAGTGGCAGCTGCAGCCGTTGCGAGCATGCAGGCCATACATGTCAGTAAGGCTACTTAATGCTATAAATGCCTTCCATCCTATAGACTGACATGGCAGACCTCACATTGGGCCTCGACAGCAAAGGGAAAGCCCTCCGTCCTTCACTTTATTCGTCAGATACAAGTCTCCTGTCGCCAAGTCGAGTGGTCCCATCTGTGACAAAGGAAACCACAGCAGAAGCTACACCATCACCTTTTCGTCCTCTGGGCCCCCGGGATCTAAACTTTTTGGGACCTGGAAATGTCAGTGGCCCTCAACAGCCAAGTTCCATTGATGGAAGCCAGCCCATTCTAGACATAAGCCAATCTTGTCGCCTTCCACCTCTTGTCATCGCCCAAGCACTTACCGATTTCTATTTCCGAGAGCTGTTCTACCTCGTCCCGGTTTTAGATCGTGGACAATCTGAGATAGAAACCTCTACTTTGCTACAGCAATGCCTGTATTTCGCGGGAAGTACCATGCGTCAGACAGCAGGACCAGCCGAATGGACCACATTTGCCATTTACGGGAGGATCAAAACATTGCTCTTTCTGCACCATGACCCTGCTCCATTGAATATGCTCAGCACGCTTTGCATCCTCAGCACCTGGCTTCCATATTCCCCTGACGCGATAGTACTGGATAACCCGTGGCAATGGGCTGGCATGGCAATCCGACTCGCGATTCAGTTGCATTTGCACGAGAACGAGACATACAACAAATTGGAGCATCCTGGAAGAGCGCGCAGAATGTGGTGGTATCTCTTTATCAACGATACTATGCAGACGGCTTGCTGTGGTCGTCCTGCATTCTTTCCCTTGGAAACCTCTGTGCCACTGCCTGCTCCGAGTGACTTCAAAGATCCCGATCTCGGATCACACGTTTTCTGCCAGTTGACAAATCTCTGCACAAAAATTAAAAAGGTTCAGGACTTGGCCAGACTTGATAACGCCTCACCAGAGCAGGTGTATCTGAGCCTGGACGGACTCAGACTGTTGAGAGAACAGTTGCCTGTCGAAATGCAATTGTTCCACATCGAAACTAGACAACCATACAGCCGCCCTGTTATTGAGCTCCATATATTCTACCTGGTGACTGTTATTTTGACGTGCTTTCTCGGCCGCCGGCACAACCCCTCATTGTTCAAATACGCTTCAATGGTCGCCTCGTCCTGCATTTCTCGCCTCTATGAAGAGATCCTGTATCACGAGGACGTCCAATACCTATTGCCAATCCATTCTTGGGCTAACCTTGTTGCCGGAATCCCACGGGCCTTCACCGATAATGATGCATTGAACCCAGACCGGGAGGAGGAGCTCAGAATCAGCAAACAAGTGCTGGTAATCATGAGTGAAAAACATACCTCCGCTCGTTTGGCACTCAGCAAGATCGGCGGATTCAACAACATGCGCGCAGATGCGTTTCCCGCTCAAACCGAAAGTACTTGGGATGCTCTTCCGGTGCCTGGGCAAATGCAACTGGCTCAGCTCTTCCCTTTCCCCTCGAGCTTTTGCCCTATGCTTGGGCTGCTAAGGTCTGCAGAAACTAGTGAAAACGAAACGCCGGATACGCTTCTCACTTTGCCTATGGATAGCAATGATTGGCCGATAGATTGGTCTTCTTTCTTATTTGACGGTCCTATGAGCGTCTGAGATACGGAGAAAAATATACTAGTAGCAAGGGATATTTTCGCTACGGGTTCTCCGTAACCTTGGAACTTCAGGTGGCCTTAATAATAACCGACTACATAGTGCTCTATCTGTATGGATCATCACAATATGCTGCACTCATTATATCGACTCTGTCAGGGGTAACTCTTGGAAATACAGGTCTCGTCTTCTTTCATATCAACCCACTTCCAACAAGCCTCCCACATAGCTTCACATTTTGCCGCGTCTTCGCTTACACGCGCAGGGAGCTGAGGCTTCGTTCCATTAAAATGGCCCCTGACAGATGCATACTCAGGGGCCAAAGCCAACGCTAGGACGTCTCGGGCTGAGTCGGAATTTGACCGAAGCCTGTAAGTAAAAAGCCTGGTCACTGGTAGCGAAAACGCGAGCAGCTTAAACAAGACACGAGTCAACGAGCGCTGGGCAGCATGGGCCCGGGAGGCCACAAGGCCACCCGGGTCCATAGCAGTCACGGTGATCTTGCTGAATTGTGGGTTCTAGAAACGGAATTAGTGGATCCTCTCGAATTCTGAGAAAGTTCCCCATACCTGTTGAAGCCGACGGTTTAAACTCCGCATAAACATGACATTGGCCAGCTTGCTGTTTGCGTACCGTCGCCAGCCCATGTCATGTTCTGTTCCAGCCTCGTCTGCACCGGGTTTGATCAATGAATCAAGATTCTCATCGGAGGGAAGTTCTGCGCCCAGTTTGGAAAAAGCGTTGGGGTGTTCAGGATCGTGAACTTCAGAGCTAAGCATGACCACTCGACCAGTCTCGGGATCCATGCTCCGCAGAAGTTTTAGAACCAGCAAAAAATGCGAAAGATGATTGACTTGGAATGTTGATTCCATTGAATCTTTCGAAAATTGCTGGCCTTCTAGAGACCATGTAAATGCATTGCAAATGATGGCCGAGATGCGTGGAAGCTCGCTAGATTCCACCAGGCCAGCAATCTCGTTCGAGAATGCTCGTACTTCCGAAATAGAGTTCAGATCCACGCTTTTGATCAGGAGCTTGCTAGAAGGATACTGATGCGCCATCTCTTCCAGTCGAAGCAAATGGGGGCCTTTGGGGGATTTTGATGCATTTCGCACAGTGCCAACGATGGTCACGGAGGGACGCGATGACAGAAGTTGTTGCACCGCTTCAAGTGCAAGCGAGCCGGTTGCACCGGTGATAATCACTGTGCTCGCCATATTTGCGGAATTCGTACAAGAGGAAATGGTTGAGAGAGCAGAGAAGAGCATAATAATGCGGTAATGCGGCAAATCAACCAATCATGAATATTGCCGAACATTCGGCTAACTGTACGGCTAACTGTACGGCAATCGATCCCCTTCATCAAGTCTCAAGGCTACGCCCCGAAAGAGAAAAAAAGGGATTCGGGAAGAATCATAAAGAAAAGAGTGGTGCCTGGACTATCGCAACATTGTAAAAACTGAATTTGTCGAACAATTCTTGAGGAATATTGATTTGAAGCCCCACAGGTTCTAAAGCGTTGATCTCGCTGTGTATGAGTGTTCCGGCTGTGTACTCGGTCAAGGTAGTGTATTTCGCATTCCCAACAGTTCATACCGGGCAAATTGCTGCCGCTGAAAGTTCCACGACACTATCAGATTATTGACAAAGGCCAAGCCCCCAATAATCCCGACCAACAGAACCCCGATCAGAGGCCCAAGGATTGCAAAGACTGTAAATCCATAGGAAGCGTCCTGGAATGGTGAATTGAAGCCTAAACGATCGGTAGCCAGTCCAACCTGCATCGCCGTCAATACTAAGGCAACGTAGATAGTCGCCGCAGTCAGCGGAGTCAAATAGTCGTAAAACAGCTCACCGTACGTCTGGTAGGTGAACTGATAGCCGCTCAAGACGCTAGCATGGCGGATTGCGTAGATTTGGTTGAGTCGCGACAGTCTCAGCTCTCCAAACAAATACCGTGAGTTGATATTCCCGGGGCTGGTCACATCGTTCTTCAACAACTGCTGGTTCAGCTTGAGCCACATTTCCCAGGTGATAGTATTCGGCAATAGATGGTAGTTTTGTGCAATGAAGAAATCACTTTCGAATTGTACAAGGGCCATATAAGAAGATAAGAATCCAAGCGCGCATTTGTATAGCTCTCGCGAACACGTCTGTTCTTGACAAACCGGTTCGCCTGGTGAAGCACAACAAGGTCCCTTACACACAAGATGCGACTCCCAAAACTGAGAATCGAGAAGATAACGTGGTAGTGGCTTCAGATGGATACGCCGAGAGTGCTCCCAGACCATATGCATGTCAATTCTCTCGTCCACGGCAATTTCCCGCGAGGTTGCAATCTGGTAATTTAGAGGCTTGGGCGGTATTGGTTGGCCAGCCAGCCATAGATATTGGTCGATTTTATTCAGTTTATTGACCAGCAGGTCCTTCTTCAAGAATCGTTGGATCTCTTCCGTGGGGCTCACGAGTTTATGATCCGTTCGAGCAGAGGCTGGGAGAAGACGAGCGGGATCCAGCAAGCTGTCGATGAATGCATCTTTGCTGAATGGTAATTGGGACATCGGTAATCTAGGAGATTATATGTCGAAATATCACTGAAAGATGAAAATGACAAGACGAGAGGAATCAACAGCCCCACCCCACTGGGGCTTGGCGTTGGGCGGGCAACGTGATGATCACTGACTCCGAGATTGCTGCCTTCAGAGCTGATAGGGTTTTCTTATAAACAGCGTGCTAGCTGCAAAATATTCCCAAAGTCTTCACAAACCATCATGGCTCCTCTAACAATCATAGTCACGGGCAAATCATCCGTCGCCCACGCCCCAGAACGTGGCACCATCAGATTCTCAGTAAAGGGAAATGGCCCCCTCCAAGATCAAGTCGCCTCCCTAGTGGCATCATTATCGACCAGCCTACAAAGCTGGTTCAAATCAACCTTTCACTCCTGGTCCGACGATCATCCCGAGGGCCCTCTGACAAAATTCTCATCCACCAGTATCAAAACCTGGACAAGGTCAACAGATAAACACGACCAGCCCGTGCAAAATCTGCACCATGCGAGTATATCCTTCAAAGCCGTCTTCCGCGACTTCACGAAGTTGAACCAGGCGATCGAAGAATTGCTAGTCTATCCCAAGGTGGAGATCGACGGCCTGGATTGGAGTCTCACCGACGAAACTGGCAGACAACTGGCTTCCAATGCGCGCAAATTGGCATTGCGCGATGCTATTCAACAAGCCGATGACTATTCGGAAGTGCTTGGACGCCAAGTCTCGGTCGTGGAAATTACCGACCATGGAATGAGCCCCTACAGGGCTACTCATAGAGACTTGATGATGGCTCCTAGTTTTGGTGGTCACCCTGGGGAGGACCCTGCGCCGCTAGACCTCACGCCTCAGGATATCGACGTCGAAAGTCAGGTCAATGTTACTTTTCAGGCTGCATGAGATGTGAGGTGTTCAACTCGATTTGTTTTCAGCCTAGCCGATGACCCACGGACATCAGTGACACTGAGCTACATTGCTTTATCAAGGTCTCTTGAATACGTGATATATCCGGATCATTATATCCAAATCTTCTATTCTCCTCAATTAGCATTAAAGACCTCCCACATGAGAGTGTCGAAGTCCGGAGCCCCGCTGAAGTCCATAAAGCCCCCGGGCATGGAATCATGCAGCCAATTCATAGAATCAGCGTGGTCGTAATCATCCATGAAGGAGTTCAGCGGGAGGCTTTCGATACCCGAGTCAGCACGAAGTGTAGAAGGCAGCTCCATTCCCGCATTGGAAGTCTGAATTCTCTGTGCTCTTCCTGTGCCGGAAGTCGATTGGTTCTTGCCTCTGGTCGAGCTTGAAGGGGCTTCCAAACTTCGCATCCGGATAAGTCTCTGAACAGTCGCACCAGATAACTCATGGATGCAATCCCTTGCGCGCTTAGCCTCGGCCCAGTATTCCCCAATGCTGCTTAGGATATTTAGACTTATGCTCGTGTCAGCGACCACCTCATCAATCTGCACCTCGGATGCAACATGGGGCAGTCTCCATAAGCAGTGTAGCATTATCAGCGTACCCAAGAAGACGGAGTGAACAATGAGTCGGCTATATAAGAGAGCTTCCTGTCGGTAAAGCTCCCCAAACCCGCGGAGAAGATCTACAGCATGCTGGAAACATCGTGCGAGCACTTCTTCCGATGGTTCGGGAATCCCGGGGCTAGGTCTTAGCACCAGTATTATCATTTCGTGATACTTGGTTTCGCATATTTTCGTGATAGCATCGTCTCCAGCTCCACGTGGGATGTCTGCAAGCCAGGCCTGAAGGCGTTCGACCATCTCTTTCTGCCACAGATGGATGTCGGGCACTGGGGGGTACGCGTATCGGGGAGGATCTCTGCAGATGCTATGCATGACATATTTAATCTCAGAGTTGATGCGGGCAAGTTTGAACAGGTGGATAGAGAATGTCATGTGAGAAGTCGTGGGATTTGGTGATATTTCATTGGAAGTTGACTCGGAGAGACCACTATCAGAGACATCTGAAGGGAGCTGAAAGTACTGTTAGCTAAGATCTGTCTAGGAAGAAAAGTATCGAATCACATACCCGAAGCTCGCACGCTTCATCTCTCACACCGATCGGACGACCCATCATAGTCCCCAATGTACGATCAAAGCTGTATACAACCCAGAAGATGCGAGTTCGCATTTCCTGCTCCAAGAATGATATTGAGAATGTCGATGATGCACGAACATCACGCTGAAGGCCCAGGTCAATCAGGGAGCCCAAGCATTGGTAATTCAGGCTCCAGACGTTGATGTCGCATGAGGGGTTATGAAGTCCGTATACCATCAGCAAGAGCAGACTTTGCAGTCCTTCCAAAGAGCCATCAGCACATGCACGCTCGAAATACTGGGTAGCTGCTGTGTAATACCCCTCGGCTGGAAGAGGTATTCTAAATCGCCTAGAGAGATCCGAGGCCACTACTGCGAGGACCAAGTAGACGTGAAAGGCATCCGCTGGGCTGGGGGTGACTTCATTGCTATACATTCTCCGGAGCCTTGTCATGTGGGTCGGTTGGTGTAGAAACGGGTACATGAGATGTACCGAAGCAAAGTATTTTGAAGTAAGCTCCTCCGCGTCTTCTTTGCGACTTGGGAGTGGTGCTGGGCTATTGAAAAATTCAGATGAAAGCGACATTGGCTTATTTGCGTTTCCATGATTCCCTGATGGCCCCGGTCGTCGGCCAGTACTCGAAAATATGAGGTTTGCTAGGAAATATCCACTTGAGGGACCGATGTACCTCGGCTCTCCCGAGGAAAGAGAGACAAGCCCAATTTCGTGGGCCGGTCTTGAATGTGCTCGAGATGGTTGCGGATCTGCTGGCCCGGGTTGTTCATGGTGAGGTGTTGTTGACCGGCGTATGCGGGCGCTGTGTGGAATGGTAGACTCAGGTTGAGTGCTTCCCTCCGTTGGTTCGAGTTGCGAGATATCTGATAGGTCTAGTTGCGGGCCATCCTCTAGCCGGACCGTTGGATTCTGTTCCTTTACCAATGACTCTAGCCACTGCACTCGCTTTTGTAGGTTCGCAATGTACCTAATTAGCTGTTAGTATCAAGGGGATAGATAGAAGCGGAGGAAGTATTCATGTGACTTGGAGGTAATAATACTTACGTGCGATTAACCTCCTGTTTTCCATCGTTTACGCAGGCAACATTAGCCTTTCGGCACGATGCGCACCGGGGAAGATCTCCATCATCTCGGAGATCTCGCGGATCTCGCGAGATATGGCATCGGATTTTCCGGCGCTGACATCTCACACACGCGGCGCGGTTCCGAGACCGCCGTGGAGAGTCCATGACAGAGCTGACAGGGTCCCTTATGTTGAATTTGTCGGTTCATGAATATGAGAAAAGAGAAGTTAGAATTAACAGTGCCTGTCAGAATGAAACGTCTCTGCAAAGAGGAAAGTACTGGAGTCGACGAGGTTCGGATAAAGGCGGGAAGCTTCCGCTAAGGACGGATGACATCCGTCGCGTCATTTAAAAGACAAACTACATTCCGATTTTAGCCAGTCTATAACCCTCGTATTATTTTATTCTTGTTGAAACTGATACATTTCAGAATGGTCCTCGTTCACATTGGTATGGTTCATCCCGAAACCAACCAAGTACTTAATTGACGTCAATAGTTCTATTCAAATTCCGTGCGTACGTCGGAGACGCAGTGAAGCAGGAATTTCTTTCCCAAATTAAGACACTCAGGTCCTTGTCCTGTGTGAAAAGCCAGAGGCTTGTTGTTGGAGGTCCCTCAATCACAACCCCAATCGAAAAGAGCCAAGGATTTCAATATGCTCTAGTGAGCTACCACAACGATCGAGCAGCATTGGCTGAGTATCAAGCTAGCAGTGAGCATGAAAGGTGAAAGATATCCGTTGAAACCTCGAGTCTCCTGGGGAATAATGGGGGCTGATGTTATTTAGGGTCACAAGCACATATTTTATTCCTTATAAGGAGGATCTAGTTCGGTTTGATTTTGAGACCGATCAAGTCGATGAGGCGCTGCTTGGGTTTTGATATATCCAACGGTATATCTGTTATAGAAGGGAAATCATGGAATATCAGGTACCATGTGGGAAAAAGCAAGAGTCTCCATGGAGTGGGTTGCGTCTTAAAGGGAGGTCCAAGTCAACGCGGTTGGAGTAGAAGGCGCCATGTCACATCGTCACATCTCACTGAACGGGGTTTATTGTCTATACTAGTCAAGCATGCTGTCTTCTAGCTCGGCGAAGGGTTGATACCCTTGATATTCTTGGCGTTCTCGTGGACACATATTTGGCACAATGAATAATGGATGTATATATATGATGATCCTTGATTAAATCTCTAGCACTTCGAAATCCCAAGATGTTTGTTCACTACCACAACCAAGTCGCCTCCATTTGTCTCTGCTGAGACTCTTGCTAGGATGTGCTGATCAGGGCGAATCAAAACCCCTCCACCATTGACCAATTCATCACCAAACCAGCTTTGCCTGACAATTTCAAAGTCCACTCCGAGGCGCCAGATATTAAGGCGTACACCGATCATGTTACAGTGCTTCTGTAAAAGTGTAATGCGAGGAATTCCCTGCTCCTGCCCCAAAATCAAAGTCCAAGAGCCAGGACCACAGAGATCCAGGGTACTCCACTGACAAGCCCGAACCTGATCTGCGTCAAGCTCCCTGATGTAGGACACGTCGACTGGCTTGTGAGGCAGCGAAGAACGTTTCGCTGCCTCTGTCTCCGGGGAGAACCGATCTGGGAAGCTGATCCAAGCATGAGGCAAGCGCGCCCCAGGCACGAATTTCGGAGAATAATGGGAAGCATGAGCAGGTGGCTTGGTAGCTCCATACACATATCCAATATGAAGCTCCAGCTGTGAGAAACAGTGTGAGCGAGATCTGTCTTTTATGGGAAGCGGCAACCAAGATGAAGTAGCTTACATTATCGAAATGTTCTCTTTGTCCTTC
The DNA here is from genome assembly GCF_028829835.1 of Penicillium mononematosum. Taxonomy (NCBI): domain Eukaryota; kingdom Fungi; phylum Ascomycota; class Eurotiomycetes; order Eurotiales; family Aspergillaceae; genus Penicillium; species Penicillium mononematosum. The sequence continues at coordinate 3,369,417 of NW_026643271.1, forward strand.
AATACCAGCCTCAACCTGTGTGCGCTGTGCCGGATCCGCCAAAGCTGCCATCATATTCTTTCGCGCTTGTACAACATCTTCGACACCTGCGGTCTTGAGACTCTGCAACAGCGCAAATATCTCCTTGCCGTTCTTAACACTCTGCTTGGAATAGGAATCCGCAACACCACGTCGTTCGGCTGTGTATGTTGAAAGTATAGATGGTGTAGCCACTCCCCGGTGAACCAAGGCAATCTTATAAGCCAAGTTATGAACATCTGCAAGACCACAATTCAAGCCTAGTCCACCAGTTGGGGGGAATGAGTGAGCGGCATCTCCAGCACTGAAAGAGACCGAAACATTAACAAGGAACCAACAGGGTCAATATTCAACCCCAAAGACTCACAGGAAGATATTCCCCTCTTGGAACGTGAAAGCAACTTGCCGTCGGAAGACCCAAGGGCGATAGCTCAGGATATCAAACGGAACATCATCTTTACCGATAGCACCGCGGATCTTGGCCCTGCACATATCTTCTGTCCACGACTCGACCGGGTGCTGTTCAACGTCTACCTGGCTGATATGTACTTGGATTCCGTCGAGATCATACCCGATGATAAAGCCCGCAGCTATAGGGTCCATTATCCAGTACAGCATACCGACACGGTCACCAACGACAGGTCGCAGATTGGCATTGAAATGGATGGTCATCATTGTTTGGTCTGAGTCTTCGCTCTCAGACTCAATACCGAGCAGTTCGCGGACCTTGCTTCTACGGCCGTCACAAGCTATGAGGTGACGGGACTTTGTTTGATGGAGTTTTCCAGTTGATCGTTCCTCAACAGTCGCTACGACTTCATCTTCGGTCTGGCTTCCAGTCAACCGCGTTGCCTCGTTAGTAACCAAAATGGCCTGTGTACTTACCTGCTCCACACCATGAATACTGAATCCCTTGATTAAGGTGATGTTGGGATCCTTTGCAATCAAGTTGGACAATTCTTGCTCTAAGGCTGGTTGGGGTATATTATGGATCATCTATACGTTTCAATTGGTTAGTGCCTTTCTCACTGCTCTCTCACTGCTCTCTCACTATAGAGAGCAGGTACGTACCTCTGGCGTGTCATCCAACACTGCAGGATCCATCCGCTCATACGGAAGCCTGCCGATCGCGGCCCCGCAAAGATTGGTGAGAAAATTGACCGAGGAGCTATCATCTCGCGAAGTGCCTAGCTGGCGAACATGCTCCTCGCCTAGGTTAAATTGACGCAAGATTTCCAAAGAGCGGGGGTTGATTGCGTGGGCTTTTGGAGCAGCTAGGCGCTCGGGATAACGCTCGATGATCAATGATTGAACTACATGAACCGTGTCAACAAGTCTTTCGTGTCGACTCATTCAATATCCATACCTCCAAGTCGAGATAGAAGGAGTGCCTGCAATAGGCCAGTCGGACCTCCGCCCACAATGAGCACTGGCACAGTACTTGGTAAAGTGCCAGAGCCACCACTCTGGTGGGAAGCAAAATCTCGGGACGGAGCCATTACCTTTGCCGGATGTGTTTCGACTTAATTTCTTCTAGAATAACTCGAAGGGCACAAGGTGATCTGGTTTCACTTTCCAGATGCACGACTTAGGCTGGGGATATGTATGGTGGAAGGAGCTGAGTGGAGGGGAGTCCCGAAGTCGGCCAGAACGTGTAATGTTTCATTCTCGCCAATCAAAGAAGCGAAATGTATTTGCTAGTGGGTTGAGACTAGATGCTTAGGCCTTTATTTCTGAGTGGATGCAAGATTATGGTAAAAACCTTGATAGGTGTAGATTGAACGACACAGAATCCACATCAAATATACAATACAGTAGGCGGGATGAAGAGGAGCTCACTAGTTTTTCCACCACGTACCGAGCCCGTTATTACGACAGCCACATATATCCCTGCATAGCTCGTCGTCAGCCTGGATTTATGATTGGCCCTGAAAAATACAGGGGAGGCCCGAAGGATTTATCAAGGTCTTTTTTTTGGATGGTGTTCGGAATACGGAGTACATTACTACCAGTACTATATGCTCGATATTTGTTTCAGACTAAAAGGGAATGGCCACTAACTATGTACTATACTCCCATGTATTAAAAGGATATTTCCGCCTTGTTCCACGCAACGCAGTGTTCAAAGTCGTTCTTTTTTCCCCTTCCTGTTCTTGACACTCCTTATTTTTCTGCTTCATATTTCGGAGGACCCTCTTGGGCATTTTCAACATGTCGGATAGCTCACAACAAGAGTCCGAGAAGAAAGTCGCAGAACAGTTCCATGCCGCACCTGGAACAGAAATACTGTTCGATGGTAGCGACAATGGAAGCATTTCTGAGCGGCTTCACCAGTTGAAGCATCGTGAAACAGGCGATGGCCGCATGTTATTGGTCCCGCAACCTTCGATCAACGATCCGAATGACCCTTTGAGCTGGTCTACTACGAAAAAAAGCTTGACTTTCTTCAACGGCTGTTGGTTTGCGTTTATGGGCGCTATTACAGGTCCTATCATGGCAGCTGGTATGTATTCATCATCTGCAGTATGGATTATATTGAGCCATGCTGATTAGTACAGGTATGATGCAACTGTCCACCACCTTCGGCAAGACCCTCCAGGAATTGACCTATGCGAACGGAGCTTGTTTGATCAACCAGGGTGTATGGAATTGTGTCTGGATGCCATTTGCCGTCAAGTATGGCCGCCGTCCTGTCTACATCTTCTCGAACTTGCTTATGGCCATCGCCTGTATCTGGCTGGCCATTGCATCCAACAAAACCTATACTGTTTTCCTGGTTGGGCGTGCTTTCCTGGGCGCATTCCAGGCGCCCATCGAGTCAATTGTCCCGTCCACAGTGACTGATATGTTCTTCCTGCATAACCGCGGAGAGCTCATTGCCATCTACGGACTGTCTGTCCTGGGAGGTAATGAGCTGGGCCCAATGTTCTCTGGGTTCATCGTGCAGGCACTTGGAATGGACTGGGCATTCTGGATTGTGACCATGTTTGTTGGTGCCAGTTTGATCTCCATGTTCTTCTTCATGCCAGAGACCAAGTTCGACGGACCCCGCCCAGATCCATTCCAGACAACCACGGTCAATGCGGATAAAGACCAGGTGTTAGTTCAGGAATCGATTGCAGTTCCCAAAAAGTCTTTTGTGCAAGAACTCAAGTTCTGGGACAGCGGAGACCCGAATGTGAATCTCCTCCACGTCTTCCTGCGTCCATTCGTGCTTGTGGCCTATCCTACCGTCCTCTGGTCGTGCTGTATTTATGGAATGGCTCTTAGCTGGAATGTGATCCTTGGAGCCTCGGTGGCACAGCTCTTTGCACCACCTCCCTACGGATTCAATTCCAACGGCCAGGGTCTCTTCTTCCTGTCGCCCTTTGTTGGCTCTATTTTCGGTGTCTATTTCTCCGGTCCGGGAGGCGATTGGATTGCCACCTTTTTCACCAAGCGCAATAACGGTATTCGCGAGCCCGAGATGCGGCTACCGACCTGCCTATTGGCGGCATTTTTCACATTCTTCGGTGCACTCTGGTTTGGACTTTCGTATGAGCACCAAATGCACTGGGCAATGCCTGTTGTGGGGGCCGGTATTCTGTCGGTAGGAAGTCAAATGGGAACCACGCTTGGCATGAACTACGCCTTGGATTGTCACAAAGAGGTAAGGAATCTGGCTCTTTTAGTTGGGACAAATTATTGTACACCTGCTAATCGTTTCCTTTTCTGGGGTTTCAGCTTTCCGTTGAGATCATGGTCACTATTGCTGCTTTAAAGAGTTGCATCGCGTGGATTTGGACGTGGGTGATCAACGACTTTATCACTTCCAGTGGTGTTTTGAGTGTCTTCATGACAGTTGCGGCTATCAATGTCGCGGTCTACTTGATCTGTATCCCATTCTATCTCAAGGGCAAGGAGATCCGAATTTGGTTACACCGGAAAGATCTTCTCCGGGCTGCTGGTATTATCTAGTTGGGAATAGGTGGAGTATTCTACTGTGCCCAGGTGTACCTGAGATTACACGCAAAACTTCCGTGTTTACGTGGATATTTAATATATACAATCTGTTTTTTTTTCTTTCTTTTTCAGTGTCTTGTGAGTTTCAGACAAAGTTCCAAGATGAACGAAGTTTATCGAATTTCAACTAGAGCGGCATTGTAGATGACTCGACGCGTAGTTTTTAATCTAAGTAACCTTATTCGGTTCTCGGTTAGATTTTGGCCGTAAATGGTGAAAACGGTGTAAATGGCCCCAGACGGCCCTAAAATGAGAGACAGGGTCTTAATATGTCTCACTTTTTATTCCCCACTGCGGCCCCACCAGGTCTTGGGGAAAGAGCCGAGTATACGGAGCTGGCCGTGGCTACAATGGCATAGTCTCCGATTTTGTGCAGGGCAATTCACCCCTTTACGCAAATCAATTACCTAGATAGACAAGTGTTCGTTTTGGAAAAGTTATTTGATTCGAAGGCCGACCATGGTTTGTCCTCATTGAGTTATATCTCGGACTTACCGTGTGCGAATGGATCGTCGCCTTCTCGCTTGTTTGCATGCATCATTCCAATCTAGCTTCATTTAAGGAGATCCACATGCTATATACAGTGGCTAAACCCACATCATCTTGCTTGGGCCGCTTCGGTTCCCGAGGTCCCTCCGAGGCCAATAGGCGAGGCAGCGATATAATTTCGATTCGTTCCTACCTTCCCCCCCCTGCTCAGAAGACCAGACTAATGCAAGGCTAGAAATCTGCCGCGAAATAGAATTTCCACGTATTGTTAGAAGCCAAATATCAACCGAGAAGCCTTAACCCATGTAAGAGGTCGCCAGCTTGCGGTTTAGCTTGGGGCCCCAGGGATTAGCTTAGATGAATTGTGAAAATTTGATTCTCCAGCTCTCAGTTTCAATATGGGCACCTCGTTATTAACTAATTAACTCACTTATTAAATCATTAACTTTGGTTTCCAGGATTATTACCACCAGGCAATTTATCATTGGACGTACCTGGACAGAAGATCCTTCAGCGTAATCCTTCTGAGCTGTGGTATGTTCTGGGCTTGGTTTGGAAAATTCCAAATTGTAATTCTCCAATGGCAGACATGGATGGTTTGATTAAAACCCTGTTCGTCGCGTGAGACTTTTCTTGGAACGGAATGCCCTTTAGTGGTTTTTGAGTGGCCTGTACAGGATGCTGGTGATACCAGGCATACGCATCCATTTCTGACTTGGTTATTCTGCACCTTCTCTTGATTTTGCCCTATACTGTGCGAGGACGTGTGGACGCATTCCCTCCCTGAAGGCCAGAAATGGTCGGAAATCATTCTGTGGTCATCCTCGCCGTTTCTTGGACGGAAACATGCATTGGCCTATTCTTTTTCGGCCTTCGGTTTCTGAGTAACTGGAAATTCGTTGGGCGGTTTAGATGGGATTTTGCTGTCGCTGGTTTGACCGTGGTGAGTGTCTGGCCTCTTTTCCATGAGTCTCGATTCCATGGCACGTGCTAATGAGTGGCTTTTCGGACAGGCGACCGAGGCTACTGCTCAGGTCTTCCTGCAGTTGTCAGTCAATGCTGGGATGGGCCGTCACTTGGATAGTCTGTCAGACACGCAGATAGTCACAGCGCTGCACTGGTCATGGGTATTCCAGTTACTAGCGATCGCAGCCAGTATGCTGGGAAAGTTGGCGATTCTCGCCTTCCTTGTCCAGATTCGTGGTCGTCACGAGAAAAAGCCGTGGTTCTTGATTATTCTGGGTGGTCTCATTGGAGCAGTTAACATCGCTGTCCTCGGAACGATTCTGGGTCAATGTAGGCCAATGCACAAATTGTGGGACGATAGTGTAGAAGGAACATGCGACCCGGGGCGCAAAATGAACCAGAACTATTCCTTCTTCCAGGCTAGTGAGTTTGCCACCACATCGACACAGTCAAAAAGATGCTGACCCATTAGGCTTCAACGCATTTAGCGACATCCTGTTGGCACTGTATCCAGTTCATCTCTTTTGGAAGCTCCAGATGAAGCTGCGGATCAAGATCGCCTTGTCTATTCTCATGGGGTTGGGTTGGATGTAAGTATTTCCCATCGAATACTTCAGCAGTCCCGAGCTAACATTTCCCGGACGCAGAGCGGCAGTTTGCTCCGCTGTCAAGACGTATGAGCTCAAGGCATTGACCGAAACAACAGATATTACCTGCAAGTCACAAGCCAAAATTCAATCCTGAAAAAAAATGCTGATTATCATATTTCCAATAGACGCTCAATCCGACCTCCTCATCTGGGCCTCGACAGAAGCTTGGATCGTCGTCATCGTCGGCTGCGTACCACCAATCCGACCACTCATGGAAAAGGTGCTGCAGCAACTGGGTTTCACCTCAAAGAAACCCTCGACTCCCTACCAGTACCGCAACTCGAGCGGATACGCAGCATATGGCACAAACAAGTCCAACCCGATGAGCCACTCCAACTTTCAGTCCAACGCATACGGGGGAGGAAGCCATTTGACGATGACCCGGACTGGATCGAGCTCAGCACATCTGCTGGGACGAATGGAAGTGAGGAACACATTGTCAATGGGCCGAAGGATGTTGTGATTAGAACTGAAATTGAGACCCGTTTCGAGGATGTGGAGGGTCAGCCGTCAGGAGATTGTAGTATCTCTGCCAAGGGTTCGCTCCATGGGCGTCGTCAGGATGCCCGAAAGGTTGTTTAATGTGTTGATTATCAAATGTGTATTATATTCTTGGTTGATGTTTGGATGGACATGTTCAGCATGGCATATTTTGTAATCGTAGATGAATGTAAGTGTTCCTTTTGTCCTGATCAACCTAGGTTAAGGAATGGAAAGACCCACATCCCCGCGGATCCCCAACGCCGCCGATAACCGACCTCGGCTCAGCGACACCCTCGTGATTATGACCTTCACCTCCCTCCCGAGGTCATTTTCTCCTCCTTTTCTTTCTCACGCATTGAGCCTATTTCCCCTCTATTCACAATGGCTTCTATTATTCGCGCGTTGCGGCCTTTGTCGCGTACCCCCCTCAGTCCGCTTGGCGGGTAAGCGACTTGCTGCCGGCCGGCCCTTACAGAGGTACCGTCTAGCCCAGGAGCGCATGCTATTGAAATGTATTCACTAACTGGTTTTCCCCCATTACAGCGCATATGCATTCTCAACCACCCCCCGCCGGCGGGAGGTCGACCTCTCCGAGCTCACCCCGACGCCGATCACCCTTTTGTCCGAGACGGAATCCCTGATGGCCGACTCGGTATCCAAGTTCGCAGTGGAGCAGATCGGCCCGAAGGTGCGGGAAATGGACGAAGCCGAGACTATGGACGCGAAGGTCGTGGAGCAGCTCTTCGAGCAGGGCCTGATGGGCATTGAGGTGCCAGAGGAGTTTGGCGGTGCCGGGATGAACTTCACCGCGGCGATCGTCGCGATCGAGGAGCTGGCACGCGTCGACCCTAGTGTCAGCGTGCTGGTCGATGTTCACAACACACTGGTCAACACAGCCATCATGAAGTACGGTGATGCCAAGGCCCAGCGTACCTGGCTGCCCAAGCTGACTACCGGCACTGTCGGCTCGTTCTGTCTCTCCGAGCCTGCGTCTGGCTCTGATGCCTTCGCACTCCAGACCAAGGCCGAGAAGACCGCCGATGGTTATAAGCTCAATGGCTCTAAGATGTGGATTACTAACTCTATGGAGGCTGGTGTCTTCATCGTCTTTGCCAACATTGACCCCAGCAAGGGTTACAAGGGTATCACTGCTTTCATTGTCGAGAAGGATACCCCCGGCTTCTCAATTGCCAAGAAGGAGAAGAAGCTTGGAATCCGTGCTAGCAGCACTTGTGTGCTCAACTTTGATGACTGCGTCATCCCGAAGAGCAACCTGCTCGGCGAGGAGGGACAAGGATATAAGTACGCCATCAGCGTATTGAACGAGGGTCGTATTGGTATCGCCGCTCAGATGACCGGTCTGGCCCTCGGCGCATGGGAGAACGCCGCTAGGTGAGATTCCCTGTCCAACATACACTCACATATGAACTCGATCAGCTGACCACAACCAAAGATACGTCTGGAACGACCGCCGCCAATTTGGCGAGCTCATCGGAAACTTCCAGGGCATGCAGCACCAGATTGCTCAGGCCTACACTGAGATTGCCGCTGCCCGCGCTCTCGTCTACAACGCTGCTCGCAAGAAGGAGGCTGGCCAGGACTTCGTCCAGGACGCCGCCATGGCTAAGCTGTACGCCTCCCAGGTCGCCGGCCGGGTGTCTAGCTCTGCTGTTGAGTGGATGGGTGGCATGGGCTTTGTCCGTGAGGGTATTGCTGAGAAGATGTTCCGCGATAGCAAGATCGGCGCTATTTACGAGGGTACCAGCAACATTCAGTTGCAGACTATTGCCAAGCTTCTCCAGAAGCAGTACACGAACTAGACGAGATGGCGTTGAATACCTACCTAAATGGCTTTGCTTATAAATAGTTTGATTTCATCTATGGATGCACACTGCGGCGTATTGCTTGTTTCTTTTGGGTGTTTATTCATCTTTCCCTTCCGGTATACAGAACACGAAAGAGCCATCATTGGTCATGCCTGTGACCACTTTCGAATTTGCTCAACTAAGATGTATAAATGTCAAACTGTGTATACAAGAAAGTAAAAGAGCAGCGGGGATGGTGGCCCCAGTGATGCCAATGTGCCCTGCCTTGTTTGGATATCCAGTTCCAACAGTAATCTTGCCGTGTAGAATCCAAATCTGTTTACTGACCTCTCAGCAAGTCACATCAGGCGTTTGTAGATGGACCAAAGGTGGGTCCGGAGCTCCAAGGCTGCACTGACAGCTTACTTTATTCGGCGCGGCTGTTATTTCCCGAGGACGGTTCAACGGCACTATTTTTTGTGTGTGGACCCCAGTTTTGAACGCGATTTCCGCGTCGGCTTTGGAGTCTGAGAACAAGCATTGCTCTGAGATTGATGGCATCTATCAGAATGAATGTCCGTACAAAGGATCTAGCACGGAACTTACATGCTGTGAGACCGGATCGGCCCGAGCTCGCAAGTCATGTGTTTCCACCGACGATACAAGGCCCTTGGATTGCTCCGGTTGCCTGGCACATGCAGTGTTCATGAGGGAGGCACCCATGGATACTCGTATGTCGGATCCGTCTGTTGCGATGGAGGCATTGGCTGCGGGTACGTTGATGTGGATGGTTGGTAGACTCGGGCGGGAGTTGGCTGAGGAACGGGACTGGCACTCGACATGGAAAGTGACCGGTTGCTGTAAGCGAATTGGGAGAACGAAGGTCCGGATTGTTGCTGGGGCGGGCAGATTGGTTGTCTCTGATGCATTCGACCATCTATCGGGTACGGTTCCATACGACTGGGGAATTCCGGATCGGAGGCTGCGAGCGACGGCGATCTTGTGGACGGATATTGTTGTTGCCAGTCATGTTGATGAGACGCCCGACGCGGTGCTGAAAGGTCCGATGGTCTTTGAGTGTGGGATGTTGCACTGAAGTGTGGCGGTAGCAATGCCCCCGTTGTTGGGATTCCGGGTAATGCACTATTCGAGGCCTGTTCCAAAGACCACTCACCTCGAAAAGGAGCCATCGGGTCGTTATTTGATGCAAACTCCGGTCGGCCAGTCAAAGAAGCAACTTGATGCTTCAATCGGATCACTTCATTTTCCAGAAAAGCATTGTGTTGCACGACTTCATCGAACCGCTCGTTTTGGGCCCGCATCTTGGCAATCTGTGACTGGAGCGCGGATACCTGAGCCTCAAGCTGTTCTATATGCCCCTTGGTGCGTTGGCGAATGGACCGCTGAGCCTCTCGATCGTTGGCACGCTTTCGCTCTAGTTGTTCCGGTGACAGCGTTGAGACTTTCCTCGTCCCTGATCGAGACTCACGCCTCTTGATAGGTGGTTCGTCTTGAGAGCTCATGGTTATTGGTTTCCTTCCACTCCCGACACTCGACGCAGGACTCCCCTCCGTTGCCCAGAACCTTTCGAAGAGAACCCCCGCTGGCGACCATGGACCCAGCACTGGAGCCTAACATGAGGGGAAGTTGTGGATCACAGGTTTTGAAAGATCGTGTGTGGGTGGCTCGAGACTATTTCCGAGCCGAGCAGGGATCAAGCCAGAACGTGACTGATCGTGCCAATCCAGGGCTAGATTAGCTTGAACGAGGATACGGGGCAGAGGAAAATAAGATGTTGCGAGGTATACCCATGGATGCTTTCAGGAGGTGATTATAGCCTTCTCAGCAATGGAGTGGCTTTGACAAGACCAGAATATTGTCCCCAACACGCATATCGCTTTCTCCAGATTGATTAACAGGCCAGGCAAATCTCCCGATGATGCGGCGAAAGAGAGACCTCAAGCCGACGCCTAAGCGCCCAATAAGCGTGGAGAAATAGACGAACTGTGTGGATAGTTACGGAGTACTCCGTACGGGCCATGGATATAGTGTCCTCTTTTTAGCCACTACGGTGAGCCCCCATCGCAAGGTCCGCTTTTTATGACTCCTGCCAAGATGAATAGGCTCAAACTTAATGAAAAGTCTTCTGTTGGCCCAAAGCCGCGTGCCGTAATGATGAGCGTTTACAATTTACCCCTTTTCCTCTTTTTTCGATTGCGGCTGACCGATATAAGTGTACTAAAATACCTTGCTCCATAAGGCATTCACAGACCATCGGTGATGATCCCGCTTGCTTGTGGAGATATGTACGGAGCAAAGGCCGGCGAAGATCCTTTGGCCCGCACTGTCTGAACGCCGATGGTCCCCGAGTATTCGGCTCGTCCAGGGAACCACGGAGCTAGGGTGTTATTTGGACAGGATGAGCATGTGGTGCGGGCAAACTAATATCTCCAGAAGAAGGGTATCCGCGGCTGTTTGAAAAGCATTTGATCGGCAATCTGTAGCCGCAATGTTTTGACTCACCAATGGGTTTTTACTTTCACGATGATCCTGGGGGACTTTAGCCGGCAACTCACGCAAAGTTCCTATTCGAGCATCACAGTGTCCGCTCTAACGGAAGTTTGAAAAGGCAGACAACCTCTACATTTTGATCCTCTAATGATCCCACTGACCACTCAGGGGATTTTGCCCCGAAGACATAGATCATCGGAGAATCAACCAAGCATCTGTGAATGTTGCGCGTTGATCACTTTACGAAACCTGCCATGAGAGCAGCACAATGTTTACCAATGTTCGATGAATAATTCCCTAAAACTTACGATAGGCGACACCATCTATGTGGAGGTATGCAAGTGGGGAATCGGGCACGGTTATTTTGGGAATGGTGGCCCTACAATATGTATGCCCAAGCGTTTAATAGGCACCGTGCATGCGGACGTTCGCATTGGTTCTAGACTAGAAACGGTCCGTGACCCCCCGGTCGATCATACGGATCTGATGCCGATTTTAAGCCGTTCACCGTGAGCTCTACGGAGTAATCGCTCTTGGCGTCGATGCATAGTGGCCAACCGCCCAAGTATGATTCGTCCTATACATGTAGTCTGTGGGAATAAAAACAGGCAGAAAATTATTCGATTCGACTAGAAACGATCGCATCCATGACGGGTGGTAATGAGGGTGACCGCCATGGCGTACGAAAAATGTTATATTGTGGCTGAGGTGTCCTTTAGCGAAACCGACGAGCTTTCTAGGAACATTATCGGAGATTGTTTACTACAATATGGTGCGACATAAGTACCTACACACCCTACGTATCGGTCTTCGCACCATATTAGGTGATCGACTGGGACTGCCCAGGTGCCGGGCGAATCATATCGATAGGATAGATGGCCCCCAAACACTCCGTAAGCTTTTCTCGAGGTAAGTTCTGACATACTGCTTTGCCTTTGTTCCAGATCATTCTACTCTATAAATTGCTACGCGTTTTTAACCTATAAATGACCACACAGCCTGCGTCCAAGAAGTTGCCTCTACCGTTTCGACTAGCTCTCCGGCAATAGGGCCACGAGAAGAAACGCTATCAGGAGAAGTGCCGAAGATACAGCGATAACATCCAACTAATTCAACAAAATATTCTACATGACAACCTCTGATATATAGAGGATTGACATATGTTCACTCGAAAATACCTATGTTGTTCCTAGGGACATGACTTGATCAGGCAAATTACCATATGCGGTTAGTCTTACTTTTTCAGGAATTGACCCATAATACACGTGATATCAAGCGAAGATAATGGGTCCTCAGTAGCCAATCATATGACGCTTACCAGACTTTGGGACAATCTTAAATGCTTGGCAACAAATCTCTTCTTTGTCAAATATAAAATTGTGTTGATTCAACATCATCAGACATCAAGTCTGATTCTTGCTAAACTAGAAGGAGCAAAGAAAGAAAGATTACGTTCATCCTGACTTCCTCTCTGTTTTGTTTTGTCAACAAGCATTAACAATCATTCATTCGCCACTACGAGTTTGAATTTTCATCAAAATTAATTGCAGTTTTTCTTGGAATATAAAACATTGACTATCATGGAAGGTCTTCAACTCAGCAATGACACTCAGTTGTACTCAACCATGGCAGGGAAGCTGGACTCCAAGCTCCTCAAAGCCCTTGACGTGATGGGGTTTACCAACATGACCCCTGTCCAGCAGCGTGTTTTGACAGAACTTCCAAACTGGCGCAGTGACTGTCTTGTCCAGGCTAAAACTGGAACCGGAAAAACCCTTGCTTTCTTGTTGCCTGCATTGCACTGTCTGCTCCAAGGTGATTCCGCCCCACCCAAGGGCAAGGTCGGCATCTTGATCATTACCCCAACCCGAGAACTTGCCCAACAGATTGCAAAGGCGTGTGATGAACTAACATCGCAACTTCCCACTCCTCTTGAGTGCCATGTTGCAGTTGGTGGAACGGCCCGAGCATCTGCTCATTCGCGCTTCATGAAGGGCGCACCTTCCATTCTTGTCGCCACCCCCGGACGCCTGTGCGACTACCTATCTGAAACTCCCACCGCTAAGAAGCTGTCTAACATCCAAACATTGGTTTTGGATGAAGCTGACACGATGCTCGAGAGTGGCTTTATTGCTGATGTGAAGCGAATCCTCCAGCTTATCCCACAAAAGAGCACTGGCTGGCAAGGCATGTGCTTCTCAGCCACTGTCCCACCCAAAGTCAAGGATGTGGTCAATATTGTTTTGAAGAAAAACTACACTAGCATTTCTACCATTGATGAGAATGAAGCACCAACTCATGAGAGAGTTCCCCAGTACCACGTGCTCATGCCGTCTGTCGCAGATACCTTCACTACACTTGCCTCCCTGCTCAAGCATGAAATCAAGACCAGCTCGAAAATCATCGTCTTCGGCGTGACTGCACACATGGTTTCCCTCCTCGCAGGAGTCTTCTGCAAGGGTATGGTTCATTTGAAGGTGTTCGAGATCCACTCCAGACTCAACCAGGGTGCTCGCACAAGAACCACGAATCAATTCAAGGAAGCCGAAGCCGGAATCCTGTTCGCTTCAGATGTCATCGGTCGTGGTATGGATTTCCCCAACGTCGACTTGGTCATCCAGGTTGGTTTGCCATCAAACGGCGAGCAGTACGTCCACCGTGTCGGTCGTACCGCCCGTGCTGGCGCTGACGGCCGCGCTATCATTCTCCTCACGGAGGGCGAGTCATTCTTCATGAAGAACAACCGCCACCTGCCCATCAAACCCCGCCCCGATACCGAAGCGATCAATGCTGGCGCTCCTTCATGCTCTAAGGCTGTCATGCAGGCCATGTACACTATTGAGGAAGAGTCGAAGCAACGGGCCTACTCGTCTTTCATTGGTTTCTTCGCTGGATCCGGTCTTCTGAGGCAGCTTCGTCTCGACAAGGCTGGTCTTGTCCAACTCGCCAACGAGATGGCTGTCAAGGGCATGGGATGTCCAGAGCCTCCCCCCAATGGACAAAAAGATCATTGGCAAGATGGGGTTGAAGGGTGTTCCAGGTTTCACCTATGCAGACCCAAATGAGATGGCCCGAAGCGGATCTTCTAGACCCCGCAACTCTTCCCGAGGTGGCAAGAGCCGTGATGCACTTAGCCCTGGAGCTGGCCAAGGAGACCGAGGGGGTATCGAGAAGAAGCGTGGAGGAGGCCGCGGAGGCCGTGGAGCACGCCGTGGGGGTGGTGGACGCGGAAAGCCGAGATCATGATTCTTTTGCATACTAATGTCAAGCACAGCGTGCTCAAATGTTACTATCCATAGACACTAGACTTACGACCTGCTACATAAAATTCCTTAATCGAAATCGAAATTACTTGCGAACAGTTGCCCACGTCCTGATTGTAAAGCTCAACCTCGAAGCTAGCCACAGTAGTCACCATTGCTTTTAATCATTTATAAGGGTAGCCGTCTAGATATTATTCCACAATATTTTGACGTAATTGACACAGTGTCATTAGTGATCTTGACAGTTGTTCTTGGGATTCGAGACCGTAAATGGTCAGGTGATCGCGGCTAGACATAACATTTAGAGCTTCAATGCTCTACCATTCCACCACGTCATTCTTTTAATTCGAACCTTTGAGGGCGGTTAGCTATCTATATTGATAACTGCCCAATATGGACCCGAGCTACAAAGCTCGCAAGGAGGCCTTTGTCTCTAATCTTGCGGGAAGCACAATCCTCGAGATCAATGCAGTCACACTCGTTGCTTCAGTGAGAAACCTCGAGACTTTACCTTGCAATTGATACATTCTGACCTGTGACAACCCTAGACATCCGTCCTCCTTTGGTCCGCGCTCCAGTCCCGCTTATCCTTCTTCACACCCTACGGCCCTGCGGCACTCGCGACCGATTTCATCCTCAATGTACTAGCCATCTTATTCGCGACGACCGCTTACTCCTCCGCACCACTTCTCCTCAACATCTTCCTCGTCTCCCCCGCGGTCCTCCTATTCCTTACCCGAAACGGCCTGCGCACACCCCAAAAAGCCAAACCGCCCCGCAAACCTAAGGCCAAAAATGAGAGCTCCCAGGGGGAACAGCAGGCATTGCCCATTCACCCATTCTTGACCACGTACCGCGCGGCGATGATGATTGTCACCTGCGTAGCCATTCTCGCAGTTGACTTCCGCGCGTTCCCGCGTCGTTTTGCTAAGGTGGAGAACTGGGGAACATCTCTAATGGACTTGGGCGTGGGCTCTTTTGTGTTCTCCGCTGGAGTCGTCTCTGCGCGCGCGGTCCTGAAGGGCCGCGACTCGAAATCTCCACGGTTAGCTTTGCATAAGAGATTGGTTGGCTCAGCTCGACACTCCATTCCTCTGCTTGTGCTCGGCCTCATCCGGCTGTGGAGTGTCAAGGGACTGGACTATGCTGAACATGTGACGGAATATGGTGTGCATTGGAACTTTTTCTTCACGCTTGGCTTTTTGCCTCCTTTCGTGGAGCTATTCGACTCCTTGACTACACTGGTCCCCTCCTATGAGGTGCTTGCACTTGGAATTGCAGTACTCTACCAAGTCGCTTTGGAGTCGACGGATCTCAAGGGTTACATTCTCGTATCTCCTCGGGGCCCAGATCTGCTATCCAAGAACCGTGAGGGAGTATTTTCTTTCATTGGGTATTTTGCGATCTTCCTCGCTGGACGGGGTGTTGGAGTCCGCATCATTCCTCGTGGTACCTCGGCCACGAAATCGCCCCAGAAGGCACGGAACTCCGTTCTGATGCGATTGGTTCTGCAGGGGATGTTCTGGTCTACAATGTTCTTCTTCAATTCCACTTACGCATTCGGCTATGGTGCCAACATCCCAGTGTCGCGTCGGTTGGCTAACATGCCATATGTGCTTTGGGTGTCAGCATTCAATAGTGTCCAGCTTTTCCTGTTCTGCCTGACTGAGACTGTGTTCTTCCCTGCAGTCCACCGTGCCACTAGCACGGAAGGCGAGGCAGAGCAGACTTCCTTTGCGACCAGTCGTATTCTACATGCCTTCAACCGCGGTGGCCTTGCAGTGTTCCTGATCGCGAACCTGCTTACTGGAGCAGTGAACCTGAGCATTCCAACCTTGGATCTCAATACCCCGCAGGCCATGGGCATTCTAATTGTCTATGCGGCTGTGCTAACTGGTGCTGCTCTGGGGATGGACAAGTACAATATTAAGTTGAGCTTGTAGATATATTCCAACACTAATAGATGTAGTATTATACAATTTTAAAAAGTTGCATATAAAATACGTTGGTAATTCATATGTTCCGCATATGCGGAGATATAAACCTTGCATTGGTGTAGAAGCTTGTCAATCGAGAATGGGTTTAGCCGCGGCATGTGATATCATCGGAGGAACAATATATGAGCCGAAGTCGCGCAAACCAATTCTGCAACTAACACTATGCCCTCCAACGAACAGTCTTTTCTTAATCACCCTCCAGCCGTGGAGGGTCCCAAAGTGCCGTACAAGTATGAAGACCAAGTCCTACCGGTCTTCCGCGGCACGCCCCTAGCCATCGGCGCTACATTGTAAGCTACAGGAGAGCTCCATTGAACGATCGCAACGTGCTAATTCCCCGCTGTTTATGTCAGAATCCATAACGTCGGGTTTATCCAAAGCCATTTCTGGCGTAATGCCGGCTTCAGTGTCATTCGTGAAATTCCCCACCTAAGCCAGTACGCCGGCCGCTACGATCCGACCGTCATTCCGGTCGACAATACCAGCCAGGCCGAATCCGCAGCGAAATCGGTGTCTGCAATCGTGGATCGCAGGAAGGGAGATCATGGATACTATACTTCTGCCGACTACCACGCGCTCTACTCGTCAGGAGAGCTGACCCCGACTGCTGTCATCGAGACGCTATTGCCTCTGGTCCGACGTGATACCCAGCCGCCCGGGAAACACTCAATTGCTTTCCTGGAGTCTCAAGCTGAATTGATTCGTGCAGCAGCGGAAGAGTCAACGGAGCGATACAAGAAGGGCCAGTCGTTAGGTCCGCTCGACGGCGTGCCGGTCGCAGTGAAGGATGAGGTGCACCTCACCGGGTATAAGCGCACGCTAGGCTCGAAGCTGGATTTCAAGCACGGTACTGATGCGACTTCGTGGTGTGTGAAGCAATGGCTGGACGCCGGAGCTATAATCATCGGGAAGACGTCCATGCACGAGATTGGACTAGGTGAGTTCCGATTATTGGTCATCATCGAGTTGCAGTAGCTAACACTCTTCAGACACAAATAACAACAATCCCAACTATGGAACTCCTAGGAACCCCCATAATAAAGAGTACTATTGTGGCGGTTCGTCTGGTGGCTCTGGATACGCTGTCGGGGCGGGTCTTGTACCCATTGCGCTTGGTGCAGATGGCGGAGGCTCAATTCGTATCCCGTCGTCATTCTGTGGTATCTGGGGCCTGAAGCCGTCGCATGGCCGTGTGTCTGGCGCGCCATCCCAAAGTCTCGCGCCCACTGTTGGTGTTATCGGTCCTATGGCTGCTAGCATCGATGACCTCGCCCTCGCCTATCGCATCATGGCCACTCCGGCACCACCTTCAGAAGACCCGACCTCATCGCAGTTCCCTTATCCTGCTCCCCCGCACCCTGACACCAACAGGACAAAGACAATTGGTATCGTCCGCGACTGGATTGACCGCGCCGAGGGCCCTGTGCGCGTTGTGCTTGATCGGGCGCTCGACTACTACCGCGAGCAAGGCTACAATGTTATCGATATCAAAATCCCTTATCTGCCCGAGGGTCAGCGTGCCCACGCTCTTACCATCATGGCGGAGATCGCATCTGGAGTTGATGCAAGCAAGATCCGGCAGCTCACAGCCCCGAATAAGGTGCTTGTCTCTATGGGCATGTACCAGATCACCGCACAGGACTTGCTCGCCTCCCAGCGGCTGCGCAATCTCCTCATGACGCATCTCGCGCATCTCTTCAAGACTCACCCCGGGCTGCTCATCGTCTCGCCCACAACGCCCATCCCTGGATGGCATATTGACGGTGGTGAGGCCGATTTGTCTCGCGGTTTGTCGGATGCCAAATCCTCTGTGCGGAATATGGAATATGTTTGGCTGGCCAACTTCACTGGCTGTCCTGCTATCAGTTGTCCTGCTGGTTACAACCCCGATAGCGGTGTGCCTATCGGTGTGATGGCTATGGGCGAGTGGGGTGCCGAGGAAGATCTGATCGCCTTTGCTCGAGATGGAGAGCCTATCTTGGACCTGCCTAGTAGCGGCCCTTCGCTTGAGGAAAATGGAACTGCCTCGGCGAGTAAGGGTCTGCGGACTCCTTCTGATGCCTCTGTGTGGGAAGATATCATTGCACAGACCAAGGAGAATTTGTCTAAGTAAGCAGAAGGGACTTTGTAATCAACCGTGGCAGGTTGACTTTTTTGTCATTTAGTATATTCCCATGTATTTATTTACGAGTTACGAGGGAAGCCTTTCGTTTGTATCAGCAAGATATGTCTCAGTCAAGCTTCTCTGCGTATTTTCCGCCTCTCTCTCTCTTCAGACTTCCAAATCCGCTCAGTCAAGCCGGCCTTTGTCTTATCCCTTGCCCGAGTTCCGCATTCGAACGTGCATCGGTGCACCATCTTTTGGGTGCGAGGTCGCTTTCCCCGTGGTATACATTCGTTCACCTTCAACAGTCCGGCGATCCACTTTCAAGCCCTGCATTTCCCGCACCTTATCCCATTTATCCCAGGCCATCTCAATATCAAAATTGCGGACAGTAAATACCAATACCAACTTGAGCACAACCACCGCCAGTTCCTGGCCAATACATTTCCTAGGCCCAAGTTGGAACCCACGCCATATATTCCTGGCTGGATGTAACTTGTCGCCTTCTCAGGCAGAAAACCGCTCCGGAATGAATTTCAGCGGATCAACGAAGTTAGCCGGATCATGATGAATGGTGATAGAGCTGTCAAAAAGATCGAATCCATCTGTCGGCCATGGCTTGTCCTCGCCGTTTATTTTCAGGTTGAATGTAGGCTGGCCTTCCCGAATCGTGATTGTTGCTGGATTCATGCGCAGTGTCTCCTTGATCACTCCTAGGGTATATTGTAACGAGTCCAGGATATGGGGCGCTTGACGAATCTTCTCTGCAGCAAGGCTTGGATCGGAGCCGAGGACCGCGTCATGTTCAGCCTGCAATTTCGCCACACATTCGGGGTTTAACTGCAGTTGTCTGAATACACGGGGGATTGTGATGGATAACGCATCGTCCCCACCAAAGAAGAATATCATCAGCTGGTAGAAGACTTGTTCGATGAAAGCATCATCTGGGGTTTTGAGGCCGGTTCCATCGACTCCAAGTTCGCCAGTGTACTCTTCAACAGCAGACCGAATTATGGTTCGTGGACTATTGCTAGCATCATTTATACCTTTGGTGATAAAGGGTCGAAGATGTTTAAAGAGCAGGTTTCTCTTACGTCGTACAATCAGTTTGAACAACGGGGTAATCCTCCAAAGAAGCTTGCGAGGGCTCAGGGTTATTTCCATGCGGCTCAGTTGCTCGCGGTAAGCGATGGTGAATGGAGAGGGATATAGCGATTGAGAGTTAAGCCGGGTGTCACTACAATTGTCAGCAAAATGAGTAGTCAGTATTCACAAGACGGTAGGCTTGACTTACAGAACCACTCTCCCCGTGACATCGAATGCCAAGTTGCTGGATATCTGCTCAAAGGGAAAAACCTGACCCCATTGACCATCCCCACCGGAAAGACCTCTAAGATCATTCGCAAACGCGTCAACCTCCTCGATAATAGCAGGTACCCAGGTTCTGATGTTGGTCCGACTGAACCCAGGGTTGAATCTCGAGCGCCACATGTGCCACTCCTCCCCGTGCATGCAGTTGAGGTCCTTCCCATTCGAAATGGGATTCAGAAACTCGCCTTGCATGGGAGACTTTGGCAAACTGCTCCCTATCTCCATTTGATTGGATACATAGGCCTGTAAAGAAAATGCCATCGGTCTGGAAATAGGCCATACATCGAGGTAAATAACAGGGGGACATTCTTGCTCGTTTGGGAAGAACTTTGGCCAGTATTTGCTGATGTAGAAGCCAAAGGTCTGGATGAAGTTGGCGTCAAAGGCCCAATCTCTGTAAAATTGGATCACAATGAGGAAATGACCCAATAAAAACGAGTGAGGCAAGATTGGCTAGTGATGTTAGCTTGGGATTCTTTTCGGCAGAGCAAGAGACTTACTATGCCTTGAGATTGAAGTTTTCTGAATTTCATTCGTGCTTGACATAATTGAACAGTAAACCGCAATACCAGCACTGCCACGATGGTTATGACAAGCAGGGACAGCTTCTGTCCTTTTCCCAAATCACCGTGTTTGGGCGATAGCGGAAATGGAAACATGGTTGCTGTGTCCTGGGAGGAATTATATACTTCCATTTTCAAGAGTAAGGTACACCACGGATAAATGTGCAGAGAGCTTATAATTTGCTCAGGTAACATCATGTGGGGAGACTTTGAGCTATATATGTTGCATCTTGTGGTGTCGAATAAAGGATGTTCAGTGTTAGCAGCGTAGACAACACCGCCGAGGGACAAGGGACTATGCAAAAGAACATGCAGATCCAAATATGGTCTTTAATCGAACATGGATTTGATCTCGTTGTGCAAGCGGTGTGTTGTTGTATTGATGTCATTTGCATAGTTGTGGACATCAGTGTAACACTCGGCTGCAATGATGGGATTAAGATTTAGTAATACGAAGTCGCGTATACTGCATTTACCAATTGCAGTATTCAACGTAGTGTAGGTAAGCCGTAAGACCGGAATATTGCGTGATCCCTGTCGAGTGCATGTTCACAGTTGCAGTTACGAACTCCCACTGGCTGACATGCAGCCATTGGTTGTCGCCAAGAATCTTCACATCCGGATGCAAGATTAGCGCTCCCGATGCAGGTCGATTGCCCTACACAGTTTGCTGCATGGAATCTGAATCATGTTCTATCTTCAGCAGGCCAAACCTTGCGATGTGTTGATTCAATGCGTCCCAATAGTACCGAGGGGTTATTCGATCAGGGAAAGCTAGCAAAGTCTATCTATATAGACCAAATTTTCTGGGATGGACAGGGATTAGAATTGGACACTCTTAATATATCAATTTCATACTTACAAAGTATACATGTATTCTATTTGCAAGAATGCCAATCTAGTATATGTAGTATGTAGATCCGCCATCTGTGCCATTTAACAGATGTACCATTTAACAGATGCTACTTAGATATGCCATTTGGTTGTCTCTGATCATAATTCCCAGATCATCTGCATATGTAGTCCTGACTTTCAGGTATCCCTTCGGCCGAGCTCCTGCAGGTCGTATAGATCCTATAGATCTATCCATCGGCTATCATGACTAGTGGAGTATATGGTTCATGTCTACTGTCATGTGATGCATATTCCCTACGTTCTTGTTGAGCCACGTCAGATATTCTTGGCATCATATTGATAACCAATAGTACAAACATATATGCAGTCAATATCGTGTAACAAGTAACGTTTTGAAGTTCTCAAGACCCCTGTCTCAATCGCTGCAACGCCAATGCCACACTGGCCCTATCCTAGCAGATGCTTGGACGCTTGATATTGAGATTCTTTTCTAGTCGAGTGTAGTGATTCTTAGTGGAGACATTCCATCGAGCTGCAGAGTACATGTCTTGCCCTTGTACACCCTGCTTTATTATATCCCAACCAGCAAGTCCAAATACTCCTAAGAAACCGTCAAATGGCGAAGGATCAATAAAACCATAGCCGCAGTGGAAGACACGGTGCCGCGCACTACACCCCCAAATTAGTAGTGGCACACCTATTCAAAGTACTTCGGGGCCAGTGCCAGAGAGCGTTTCTTGCTGACTTTCAGGTTACTATACCCACATATGTACATGTGTATGTACCTACATGTAGGGAGATAGTATCCCCTCAGCAAATGACACAACGCTTATATGACTTTGTCCATCCTTAGCCATAGTACGGATCATATTATACCTTTTCCTAAGCGGATACTACCTACCTAGGCAGGGACTTAGTAGTAACTTACATAGTCAGCCAAAAATGCTGCCTGGCGCTATACCAGAAGTGCTTTGAATAGGTGTGCCACTAGTCTTTTGCGGGTGTGCAAACAGTAATTCTCCTACCAGAATATCGATCTTTTGGCCATGTTCAATGTTGGTCTATGAAGCCGACCATACCAGTGGATATGTCCGATTGCACCTCTCGTTTATGCACGTCTGATCCATCTCAGCATCTCAATTCGGCTTTGCTATTGGTCTCCGAATAGTAACACTCTCGGACCTTGCCATTAGACCTGATTATTAGACCTGATTATTAGACCCACGAGAACCAGCGGTGTGCGGGCTATTTGGATGTGAGAGTCGCGTGGGTCACTACTTCCTATCGGAAGGTTTAGGTCTACGTAGTCACAATGTACTACGTGCATAGCATACTGGCCCCCAACTGTCTCTATCTAACATAAAAGGGTATATGTTACCTCCAAGATCAGACATTCTCTCATACATTTCCATTAACACAATCCCAGAACATCTAAATCTCTTTACACAAGATGCAGGTGGCATCCAATTCTTCCGCTGTTCCCCCAGTCTCGACCATTCCTTCGGTATTCGAAACTGTGCAAGGCTACAAGGTGCCCGTTTTCTTCTCACGCTACCCTGCGGGAATCAGCATTGCCGCTCAAGAAGTCGAAGATGCCCTCAGAAAGATTGATGAGGAGGCTTCCGAGGAAGGCACAAGGGAAAGGCGTCGAGCACTTATCCGACACACCAACCCCTACGGTGACCCGTTCGCCGTTTGCCACTGCTCGGCCTTTCCGGACAGACTGATTCTGTTGTCTTGCCTGGTCGAGGTGATGTGGATTCATGACGGTGAGACACCAATGTGCTCAAAATATATGTTGTATGTTAATGGAACTATATATAGACGTGACAGAGGAGATGGATCATGCCTCTGTAAGAGCACTAGAAGTTCGCACATAGATGACCATCTAACAATCTATAGGCATGCCGAGAGCATGACGAGCTGGCAAAGGTCCTTCAACTTGACATTGATCCATCGGAGTTCGAGTCTGGAAACGTGCGACAAAAGTCCCTCGCAGCCGTGCTTCGGAAAGCAATCGACATTGACCCTGGACAAGCTCCTGCTATGATCGAGATGCTGAGACACTACCTGGCAACATTTGACAACATCGGTGGTGACTTCACACGAATGGAGGAGTATATGCCATACCGGATCGCGAACTGCGGCTACTGGTAAGTCTTTCGTACGTTCCTAAAGAGCTTTCACGGTCAAAGCCTGACGAGTATTATCAAGGATGTCCTCTTACTTCATCCGCTGGGGAATGGATATGACCCTCAGTGAAGAGGACTACGCCAGTATCGAGCAATACGACATTGCAATGGGGAATGTCCTGGGTCTGACCAATGACTACTTCAGTTGGAATATTGAGAAAGACCAGGAGACTGATCGAATGAGAAACGGAGTAGTGGTTCTGATGAAGGAACATAACACCACAGCGGATGCAGCAAAGATGATGCTTCTTGGTGTTATCGTCGAACAAGAGTCCCTGGCTGCGAAGCTCAAGGAGGAAAGATTGAAGAAACCCGTTTCAAAGGAGATCTTGCAATACTTCGAGGCTATTGAGCTTTATGTTGGTGGAAGCTGCTATTGGCACTCGACTGCGCCTCGCTATCAGGTCTTTGAATGAGTGTACATAAAGTCACCCAGTTCAAATGTAGATAGGTATATTTCATATAGAGGAATAGATTTATCTAACGCTTTCCAGATGGAAAGAAATCCCAAGCCTGGGAGACGGATGGGTACCCAGATTGTAAAAGGCCAAGCGGACCCGGACTTGAAATATCAAATTATGTCTATCGCCGGTGATTCTCCAATTCTACGGGAATCTACATGGAATGTAAAGATGCAATAAGAATATTCGTTGACTGAGAAATGAACCCGGATTAATATACATTGAATGACGAAGAAAACGCTGCACCAAAACCAACAAAACAAAAATCCTCCTAGTAATATCCATAAGTCTCAAATCCATATTCCCTCAAGAGGATTCGGGATAAAGAATTCACAACCCAGATGGGCTGCTTCACCATGATCCTGGAGCTCTCTCAGGATCTGATCTCTAAGGTGAGGCCCATCAGTAAGATTCTCCTTGATGTGAATAATGTAGACATTTAATCCTTCCAGGGAAGAGTAGTATCAACCGAAGCCCCAGAGTCCGGATTTCCCGTAGTATCTGCGATATCCGCTTTGGGTATCTGAGGGGTCTCAAATGACTCGCTCGGATGCGATCGAGGCTCAGCAGGCGGCTCGGGTGTCCGGCCTTTATCGGCCGAGGAGCTTAGAGTCCGTTTCGATCGAGGGCTCACTTGCTCGCTGCCGGTCTCGGCAGGGGGGTCACGCTTGCGCTTTTTCTCGCCCGTAATCGAATCCCGCACTTCCGTAACTCTGTTGGCGAGCACGCTGAGCTCGGAGACGAGATGTCGTGGACACATGTGGCCGTATAGATATGAGTCGTCGGTGCTGTCATTGTAGGAGCATTCGATGAAGATCGCTCGTAGTTTCCCTGTGGCGATCTTCGGGGCCGCGGCTTCCCATACTCGTTTGTTGTGGGTTCCCATGGAGACTGAGTCGGGCTCGACGTCACCAAACACGATGATCTCGCTGCCGGTGTGATGATCGCGCAGAAAGAAAGCAGAACTCTCCACTGTTGCCATCACTGGCTCTTTGGAGTTGGAGGGGAGTAGACGTGGAGAGCGAGCGGGGGAATAGAAACTGGGGAATGGTTAAGTTGTCTCGTTGAAAGATTGCGAATCTTAGCTTACCTGCCATCGGTATGGTCCACTGAAATCGCCCTTGAAGGAAGCATCAATTGGTGATCGGAAAAGACAGTACTCCCGACTCGGTGATGCATTCCACTTTCTGGATGGTATCGCTGCTTGCACCGCCCATGGCTAACACTCAAACATTTTGTCAGTAGGCCATTGCACGCCCTGACATAGCCTCTACTGTCCCCACGACCGAAACGAGGGTTTCCACCTTCCACCAAGCGCTGATATGTGAGCAGACCAGCACCCCCATCCTCGTCCGACAAGTTAGGCCATATGACATCATTGAACATGTGGTTCTTCAGAGCGGATAGCACAGATGGCAAAGCAGCCACAGGCTTTGGCCCGTTGCCCGCCTCCAGAATTGGAGTGTTAATGGCCAGCCCTGAGATATGATCTAGATGAGGGTGTGTGATGAGAACAGCACCGATAATTTCGCGAAATACATGGGCTGCATTTGCCTGTGCTGTGCGACAGGGTAGCTCGAGCCCCTGAAATGGCCCACTTGTCATCATCCCCTGATCATCCCTGCATTCGGGGATGTATCGTTCCAGTAGTCGAATGATGCCTGCGAGAAGGGTACCCGCATCAACAGCTACAACGGAGTTTGAAGACCATTTCGTGGACGTTGACCGGACAAGAATGCCTGTGACGCTATCTTCGCGGGGTCCACCAGTCGGGCCCTGAGAACGTCAGCATTCAGGAAGTAAGATTTGCAGGGTTCCATCTGCTAGAACCCGCCATCAGGCAAGTTGAAAAAACAACATCCAATCGCCAAGATATCTAATCAGACCTCGACACCTGGCCCCACGTGACGGGCTCTACAACAGACACGAAACAAATCAACGGGTCCTGACTTACCAAAACAATGACGTGGAACGCTGGTTTCTCAGCCATTGTTCCACTTGTCTCGCTCTTCGTGGAAATGTGAGACACGAACAATAAACTAGACTTGTCACAGCCCAAGAGCAAGTGAAGCTGCCTGAGTACGCCTAATCCCCAATAGTAGGCTGATCTCAATGATAGAATGTTTCACAGAGGCTCAAATAGACTGGCTGATGATCAAAATTTGGGATATGAGAGGCGGCTAATAAAGACTGCCGGGGGGGGAGGAAATTACGTCGCAACGCGATAGTAGCGAACACGGGTTGTGATTCGGACTGCTCAAAGACGTTCGAAACTAACAGCCCTTTGAGTACCATGTGCCATACATAGGATAGGCCTATCTCTAGGAAGCAGAGTTGCTGTTCCTCGACGAGGGAGATAGAGACGCGCGAAGCGACAGAAATTTGGAGGAGGCTGGGTCGGCAGAGTGCAGATAAGAGAACTCCGATTTCGTGGGGTAGATGTTTCCCCAGCTCCGTATCACAACGGGGCGCCTTGTGCGTACGATACACTACTGCAGGTAAACTGCAGTGCCGATTGGAGAATATTTGTTTCAGCAAAGTACTCTGTTAAGTGAGGTTTGGTCGGAGACGCCGGGAGTGGACCAAGTGGATTCTAGTGGGGTATGACCGCAATGGAGCCACGGATACGGAATGAAGATCTGGGGTCTGAGATATCAGATGGAGATTTATAGGTAAATGTACTCTGTACATATGTAGGTAATGCCTGATACTGTATAGATCTTATGAGTAGATTTTTCGATGACCTCCACACTACGATCTCGCCTTTAAAGGATTACCAATTCAAATATTTATCTCAACATAGTGAAACCTATGGAGTACATTTCTTTATAGCCTTTGATCTGTCAAATTGTGTAGTGGATCAGCATGTGACCTGTCAATAGATCTGCCTGATTTCAAATAAATGTACAGATTTAACATAAGGAGGGTATGCGGTCAAGAAGGGCAAGGATAGCAAAACGACGGTGCCCTTATAATGAATCCATTGAATGACTCCCCAAGGGCAAGGGACAATAGGGACACAAAGCCCATTCCAATCCAGACAGAAAACATACCACAATAACCAAGAATCTGCCTTCGCCAACTGCTATAACGCCTCCCGTGAACCCGCTAATAAAACGACAAAGAAATGATCAGACAAAGCCTCTCATGCGCCATGAGGTATGTTCAAAAGCAAAGTGGGGAATAGATGTTGCGTCAGGACCGATCGTTGGCCTCTGAGTTATGTTCGTTCAAGTCTCTCTCCACCACAGTTTGGTAACTTGGTAGAAATTGACCACCAGAATCCACAGAGTCATTTGATGGAGAGTTGGGATGCTCAGAATGCCTAAAACTAGGTGGACTTTCTTGAGAGGCATCGCTGCCCCTGCGGCTGCCGTCGGGACTAGAATACTCTGGCGGCGGGGCCTCCGGCTCTTGACTATCAGGAGCTGCCGCGACGTTGCCCTCTGCATCGGCCAAAGCAAAACGGCTGGACCCCTCGCCAGCATCTTCATGAGAAGGAATGTGGGTCAGCTGAGCGAGGGAAATGTCAGTTGGTGATCGAGAAGGACCCGGGCTGGGCGCCGGAGGGATCCTAACACTTGAGCCTGAGGCCGCGTAGTTTGCATTTTGGTAAACGCGCTGAGAGATTTGAGCCGCACTCTCGCGGCCTGACTCAAGTAGAATGCTGCCTTGTTCACTGCCATAGGGTGGGGGCGGGGCGAGGCTGCCAGTCATGGGGGCCAAGCCCCCTTTTTTGACATTGCCTTCGATGAACACGAATCCCATTTGGCCAAAGTTCACGTGGACAGTGCAAGGACCGTTAGCACCGATGGTGGGAAAGAGGTTTTGCGAGCGATAGTTATGAGCCACGTCCTCCAATTTCTTGCCGTTCCTTGTGAAGAAGACGGTGCCAGATCGAGGTCGGTAGCCTACACCAACAACATCGCCCTGAAGTAGTGGAGGCCCGTATGGAGTGGGATTAAATGGTTGATTGAGTCTGCGATGTCCCGTAGATTGGTAGGCAACAGAGGTTTTATGGAAGCCTAGCGGTTGTTAGCGGGAAATCCTCGGGAGAAACACTTGAGTTGCAACACGTACCAGGCATTCGGAACAGGGGGTATGGTTTCGTAGTCACACCGATGCCGATCGTGGTCGAGTCAGGCTTATCGTATATCTTCGCCTCCCAGTAGTAGACATCATTCTGCTTAGGGATTGGAAGGTTGGTCTGCACACTGCACTCGGAGTCGAAGAACTCAATTTCTGTTTGTCCTTCCACAAAGCAGTTTGCAATTTCCAGCTCTGGCTGGAATTCCCAGGCAGATACACCTTTTTCTTGGATCGCGAGGAATTGTGATAGGGAGATGTCGCTTTGCACGGACTCGGGAGGGTTTCCTTGGATAAAAGCTACAGCCCATTAGTAAAAAGATCGAAGAGACAGACATGGAAGTTCATCTCCAGTCTTACCTTTTGCTCGCAAATATTCCGATCGCGCCAAGTCATCCATTGACTCTAGGGCCGCCTCTTCCTCGCGCAAGAACGCTTGCTCGTCGTCGTATTCACCGGGCCTGCCAATGCGATCAAGCATGATCCGTCCCCGGCGGGTATATTTGAAAAAGAAAAAGATCGCTAGAACAATAAATGCGACGGCAGCCGAGCCGAACGCAGACAAGATCCCGATCAAGATGCCTTTGCCGGTTGAGCCGCTCGAGTTGCCACTGGCCAGCATAGGCTCGGGACGGAACTCCATCGACAATGAGGAGATAACATTTTGTAGATTCGCTTGAATTTGTTGCTGCGAAAGTGATGTATCGCTTTGTGTCGGTGTTGGTAATGGTAGCGTTGAGGAGACAAAGCCAATCGGTGACGTCGTCGGGTTGCCTATCACTGTGCTCAGGGTTGATGGCAGGCCTGCGAGCGCACCGGGGCTCGGAGCCTCAGGACCCTGCATCGTTCATGTGTCAAGTAAAAGAACAAAAAAAGAGAAAAAGTCAATAGACGGGGAAATATTGAGATGGGGTGGTAAAGAGGAGGTGAGAGAGAGATAAGTGGGCGCGGCCCAGGTGAAATGGGCGGGTTATCTAAGACGTTTTCGGCCCAGGACCTACCTAGAGCCCTGTAACTAACAATGCAAGGCAATGTATGAGTTGGTTCCTGGATTTGAAGATCCTGTTTTCTGGAATATTTGGAATATTTGAAGGAATCTTATGTCTCTAGCAAAAATTGGACTTTTGATCTTAGCAATAGCTGTAATATAGCAGTCGGTGTCACACTGGGGCTGATACGGTCTATCTATCCCTACTCAGGATAAGCCCTTCTCTCCTCTTCCCCTCTCTCCTGGCTCCTTACTTGAGATCCCTCTTCCCTCTCTTTGTTTCAGTTTCAGTTTCTTTGAAGAATGCGTGCAAATAGTGGTGCCCAGGGGTCTGCGGCTCAAGACGTCATGATCAATCCCCTCGACTCCTATAATATCCGCGTGGTGACTTCCACCTCCTGCGATAAATACCCAGGTCGGTACACTTCTCCCTACAGTGCACATCGCAAGGTCGGAATGCCTTTATTTGCCCTCCTTTGCCTCACATACCTGTTTGCTACTCCACTGAACTCGCGACCGATCGTCTGAGACTCGAGCTGACCAGACCGCTCTCACCAGCCAAGCACCATGCGCGCAACGTCGCCCGGAAGCTTGGAGCTTCAAGTGGCTTGATCTTCCTCTCCGGACAGCCGACAATTAATCTGCGCGACTCCGATCAATCGCGCCCATTCCGACAACGACGGTACTTCTACTACCTGAGCGGAGTTGACGAGCCCGACTGCTCCCTGACGTACGATATTGAACAAGACCTGTTAACACTTTATGTCCCGGATTTTGACCTCCACCGTGCTATTTGGATGGGACCGACCCTCTCACGGGAGGATGCGCAAGACCGGTATGATGTGGACCATGTACGGTATCACGCCTCGCTCAAATATGACCTGCAGGCGTGGCTGGACGAGCGAAAGCAAGGCAGCGAGCTGTACCTAATCCATGACTCGGAGAAGCCGGAGCATCTGCCAAAAGATCTGCCTTTGAACCTGGAACAGCTAAGACCTGCTATGGACACAGCCCGAGGTGTCAAGGACGAATATGAAATCCGGATGATCCGCCAGGCCAACAAAGTCTCGGGGCTTGCTCATCGGAGAATCCTAGAGAGTATTCAGTCTATGTCCAATGAGTCCCAGATTGAAGGATCATTTTTGAACACCTGTATCTCGCACGGCGCCCGGAACCAGGCATACCAGATTATCGCAGCATCGGGACCCAACGCCGCTGTCCTGCACTACGACCGAAATAACGAAACTCTCCACAAGAAACCTCTCGTCTGTCTCGATGCTGGCGCGGAGTGGAACTGCTATGCGAGTGATGTGACGCGGACCTTCCCGCTTACCGGCGAGTGGCCTAGCGACTACGTGCGGGATATCTATAAGCTAGTAGAGCGCATGCAAGAGGAGTGTATCCGACTGATCCGGAAAGGGACACGCTATCTATCTCTCCACAATCTAGCCCACGACATCGCGATCGAGGGTCTCCTGGCTCTGGGTGTGTTCAAAAACGGCACGAATCTTGAGATCCGTCAATCTGGCGCATCCAAAGTATTCTTCCCACACGGACTTGGTCATCATGTCGGTCTTGAAGTCCACGATGTATCGGAGCGGTCAATCATGGCTCTTCAGCGGTCCGATGAACTCCAATACCGCCCGATCCTGAACTCCACCTGTCTTTCGCCGTGCACTCTCTCCGCTCCACTGCTGGAAGAGGGAATGGTCGTGACTGTTGAGCCAGGACTCTATTTCTCTCCTCTGGCTATGGACAACGCGCGCCAGCAGCCATATGCCCGGTATATTGATTTCGATGTCGCGGAAAAATATGTTCATATTGGTGGAGTGCGCATTGAAGATGATATTCTCGTGACTGCTACTGGGTACGAGAATCTCACCACTGCACCTAAGGGCGAGGAAATGCTTGCCATTATTAGAGGATCGGTATAGAGTATAACTTAGTACAATAAATAGCGACATGCGGGACACTATCCATTCTGCAACATCGATACAGGTCATTATCAATGACATGTCGAATAAAGATGAATACAGTTATCCTCTTCGTATGTATCTCAATTTCTTTGTCTATGTATTTAAGCAAAGACAAGCTGCTTCGAACTGGTCTATAAAGAAAACGCTCAAATACTCCGTCCATGACAGCAACCAAAGCTGGAAAACAGGAATTGTCTTCGTCGCCTGCATCGATATACATCACGTCCAGGTCTTTCGTTCCGGTTTGCCCTTTATATCCTCACAGGGGTTTTCGTAGATCGAGCTGGTGCAGCACTCGCTGGTGTTCTGTTTTCAAGGCTTTGAATTCATCATCTAACTGATGGTGCCATGGGTATAAGACGAAGACTTGGAATGCCAATGCTGAAGAGGCAACTCCAAAATTGATGAGAGAGATTCCGCGAGTGATCCACATGGCCAAGCAGACTGTTTCATCAGTAACTGGGCTGAAAATGAGTGGGTTGATAGGATACTCACCGTAGAGTGAGGAAAGAGAATATTGGTATTAATGTTAGATGATGGATATGAAGCACCTAGGATGAGTTATAATATGCAGAACAAGAATGAATGCCTTGGAGGAAATATAAGTAAAAGGGGGCCGAGGTCGAATTTTGTTGTTCCTGGAATTCCAGTTACAGTCTATAAACACCCATGGTCCTTTCGATTTCGGCAGGAACTCCGCTGGACCTATGAATTGATACCGAATACGGTTAGAGCAATAGAGAAGTGGAGAAGGATCGTTGCGGCAGAAAGTTTTACCGACCAAAACTCTTATCTATCGGAGATCGATCGTATCAGTCGGATCCGAAGAGATAACAATGCTCAACTAAATTATAAACTTACTCGCTCTGTTTATGACCCTTAAGAACCCCCCTAAGCAGAAATTTATCATAAAGAGTAAGGGCTTCTACCTTGCTCCTCAACAGAGAATACCTCTAACAACTGCCTTCATAGATCACCTTTCTCCCAGTCTCGAGACAGACCCAAGTATATCCAAACAATGGAGTCCACCCAACAGAGTATATCGCAGCAGCTGTTCAGTTGGGTAAGGGAACAGAAATACAAGCTAGCTGGCGCCACCTTCGCTGCCAGCATGGTCGGTTCCTTTATTCTAGTTGGCCGCAACCCGTACCTGACGGGTAAACAAAAGATTGTGCAGGCTCGTGTCTATGCACAGGGTCTAACACTGGCTGTCATTGTCTCGTTGGCTGCGCTGGACATGGCAGACCGACAAAAGCCATATATCGCTCAGAGGAAGCAAGGTTCCAAGCAGTCTGATGGAGAGATCTAAGGCCAGGAATTTCCAAGACGGCTATCATAGACGGAGGAAATATGTATAGAGATGTCGATATGTATTGTATGTTAAAGCTTAGATTAAGGTGCACCAAGTCAGTCACAATCAGCTCTTGGAATGCAATGTGTAATTGTACTCGATATTCGAGTATCCAAAGATTCTTCGGTCCCCTTTCTTTCATACTTACTCGCTTAGCAGGACAACGATCTCCCTTCCACATTACTACAGGTATATCTTCTCTGTCAAGTCTTCACTTCACAGTATCTCAGTAAGTAAAGCAATTGAGCTTATATTATAGCGAGAGCGGATATCTCTTCTGCTATAGTCGGCAGTTAGTAGTGCAAGCTCTGATATCGGGAGATTCGTAGATATGGTAGTTATAAAGCGTCATGCTGTAATCATTCTGCCTCGTTATGGATCACTTTCGGCATGTCCAACAATCTTCTGCTCTTCTCTCAAAAATGAACCATCTTTCAAGAGCTGACGGGTCGAACTCAGCGGGAATATAGATGTGGTCCTAGAAAGCTGGATGAAGTGCATGATTGGAATGCACAAGTTACGATAATTCAAAAAAATCTTCGCCGATTTTGACATATCGCCGTTACGCGGTCGCGACGGCGGCAACGCCATTGTCCATTTATTTTATATCAATATCCTCGTCGTAATCTTGAACGTTTTGCTCCTCCTCGCGGATTATGAGCTACATTACATTCAAGTGAGCTTCAAGACGGTGGTATACAGCACCAAGCTGAAGTTAGAATTCTCTATGCTTAACCGTCTCCGGTTACTAAGGAGTACGAATCCCTACGTCTGCTAGTATAGACCCGAGGACCGCCGCCGATCAAGCGATAGGAATATTTTGGGATGGTTTCTTCACGATCAACTGTCGCACCAGATGTGCAACCTAAAGCTACCTAATCCGGTATGCCACGTCGTTTTTTGCGGCCAAGTAGCATCCATAGACACGCTACGCGAGACGTCTAGTGAGAGTACAACGCCCCTAGAAGACGCTTCTTCTTCGGCAACACTATTAGAGGGCCACTCAAACACCCTTCCGAGTAGCTCCTTAGACACCCTACCTACGCTAGAATTAAGCCTGTCACAATTCTTACTAAAGTTCGACGTCTAAGCATTCCACGAAGAAGTCTTGTTCGTTTATTTCGGGCCATCAACGGTGGAGCAGGGGACCTGTGCCTTTATACTAGGAGGTATAATCCGGTATAGCCTTGCTGGCTAGCTAGGTGGCGACAGCTTTAGCGAGACGCTTGAGTCCAATTCTTTTTAGACGGTGTAATGGATGAATCGTGTCTGAGAGGATGCTATTCTACGCTTGCTAAGCGAATGTCGTCAATATCGGTCGGCGCGATAGGCCATTCGCAGGACGGGATAGAATGTGAAATACATTTACAGATCAGTGAAGAAGTACCTATACAGGGGATATGTCATCAAACAAGTCTCGTACTATCTGCACCCAAGTTCGTTGTCCAACGATGTTTACCAAGATGCCTTTCGGTTTCAGCCCACTGGAGGTAAACCTGATTGAGCAGCCGGGCCATGCACATTAACCTGCCAGGCAACTTGTGAACAGAGCTCGGAGCCTGACATCACCATTGTCATGGGTGTCGGTATCGGGATTACATATATCCCGGCTCTGGTCAACGACAACGGTATTGCAGCATAAAATCTCTGGGTCAAAGGCAACTTCGATAATTATAAACCGGAAGAGAACTGCTCAAAATGGAGGAAGAAATTTCTGTACAATCACAGGGTGTCTTGGAGGCTCTTTCACGGTTCGTGAATATATTCCGCTATCATCTAGGAAGTATTACAGTGTGACTAGGCTTACAGATTACTAGGTGTCAAAAATCTGGCGAGTTCAAAGATATGACCCTTGTCTGCGAGGGAGAAAGGATCAACGTACATAAAGTTGTGGTTTGCTCTCAATCGGACGTACTTCATGCTGCCTGTACTGGCAACTTCAAGGTTAGTAATTTACCATAGCACTACCAATGACGAGCTCTGATTCGTCTAGGAGGCGTCATCCGGCGTCTATGAGTTTTTGGACGACTCAAAAATTATTGTTAGAAAGCTGGTAAGCTTCTTTTACACAGGAACCTATAGCGACAGAATACAGGCCTCTGAGACGGAGCAGCCATCGTGCTCTGCTCTCCAACTCCATGCCCGAGTCTTTGTCTTGGCTGACAAATATGTCGTCAAAGACTTACCCGCGTTATGTGTTAAGAAGTATAAGAGGAGGCTTGAGGTCCTATGCGATCCGATCGAATTCATTGAATCCATCCCGGAAGTATACGCTTTACCTCCTACATCAACCAGAATTTTGAAAGAGGTTGTAACACGCTTTGCACGGATCAATATTTCGAATTATCTACGGGAGGAAACTGTCCAGATGGCCTACAACAGTGTTGCCCAGAACGTGCCCGAATTTGTCAAAGATCTTCTCGACTTATATATCGAAGCACCGTTGCTTGGAAACTGTGCGGATTGCGGACAGCACGTACCTATGGTAGCTTTGCAAGGGAGATGCCGACGATGTCGACGTGGCACGTCAATGATTGCTGGGTGTGTTTAGCAGCTGCATGGAAAATTCCAGCTGCTCGGTTTTAACGGAGATAAGACGAGCGAGAAAACGATGAGCAGTTCAAAATTGACAAGACGTCTTCAGCGATGTGACAGCGTTCTACATAAAGTTGGTAGACTGTGATTTTGATCTCGACCTTCACGCCATCTGGCAAGAGCCCTCTGACATACCGACACCACCTCCCTGTCTCGCCGCCGATCTCGATCCGCGACATATTCTCTCCAATGAAGGCGGGCATCCCGAATATGAGACCCAAGGTTCTTCCTTGATCGAATTTTTCCCACCCCAGTCACGACAATCTGCCCGGTTCCAAGTGGACAGCTCCATGAGCGAATGGGTAGCAACGCGAAGATCTGACGGGGATATGGAACGTTATCTCAATGCACCGCACCGATTTATATGGCCGGATCTACCAACAGTGCCCGACTATGATATGCCATTCGAGATGGGCATAACCTAGGATAGAAAGTCAAACTATATGACTAGCCATCGGTCTAGATCTACCGCAATAAGGATAGGGTAGTATTGCTTTCTCTAGGAGAGGCCACTATAGAGCCGCTCGTTGATCAAGGCCGAGAAGAGTGTATAGTAGTCGATCATGGAAAACTACCTAGGTATTTGTGAAAGACAGTGCGTGGAGCGCCCCTGTATGAAGTCGCAGATTAAAGACATTGCTTCACAGCTTCAAGACCGTGGCCAGGAATAGCTTGACCCGTGGACAAGCTTTGCGAGATTTTGATGTATGCGATATCTGTAAATGATTGGTCTGGATCCGTAGCATCTTGGTATACTTGACTTAGTAGTCGCTGGAATCATCAACGTTGTCTTGCTAAACAAAGGGGTTGCTTGCTGTAGATAGCCAGGAAAGACCACACCATGAGTGTAAGCTTAGGAATAGACAGCAACTTTCTAGGTTCAAGGGCAAAACAAAGCTGAAACAGGTAAATGAATGGTATATCCAAGGTTCATCGATGTAACCGTGAATAAGCGACGCCGAT
This sequence comes from Penicillium mononematosum, assembly GCF_028829835.1. Classification (NCBI taxonomy): domain Eukaryota; kingdom Fungi; phylum Ascomycota; class Eurotiomycetes; order Eurotiales; family Aspergillaceae; genus Penicillium; species Penicillium mononematosum. The sequence continues at coordinate 3,405,106 of NW_026643271.1, forward strand.
GATTGGGTTTATGTCATCGGGCGCCGATGTCGGAGTTGGCGGGGTTGGACCTTGAAATTCACCCGCCTTTATATTCTGAAAGCTCCTGACACGGACAATTGAGTCAATCATTTCTCTTCATATATTGCATAATGTCTTCCTTCAACATCGTCGTCTTCGGTGGTGACCACTGTGGTCCCGAGGTATGTCATTGAGAGCTCTCGTAGGGAAATTGAATACAGGACTGACAATTAGAGAATAGGTGACCGCTGAGGCTGTCAAGGTAACATTGCAAGCTGGGATTGCACGGCATAGACATACTGATTGAATTCCAGATCCTCCGCGTCATTGAGAAGTCCCGTGGTGTTACTTTTAACCTGCAGGATCACCTGCTCGGTGGTGTGAGTATACTCCACCCACGCGACAAAAGCTCAATGGCTAACAATTACAGGCCTCTATCGATGCTACCGGTTCACCCTTGACCGACGAGGCCTTGAACGCCGCCAAGAACGCCGATGCCGTTCTCCTCGGTGCCATTGGAGGTCCCGTACGTCTACATCCCAAACCCCTCCATTCCCTTCCTCCCCGCACAAACACCAAGAACAAGCCTACTGACCCATTGGGATCAACAGAAATGGGGCACTGGCGCCGTGCGCCCAGAACAGGGTATCCTCAAGCTGCGCAAGGAGATGGGCACATTCGGCAACCTGCGGCCCTGCAACTTCGCTGCGCCCTCGCTGGTCGAGAGCTCGCCTCTCAAGGCCGACGTCTGCCGCGGCGTTGACTTCAACATCATTCGTGAGCTTACAGGCGGTATCTACTTCGGTGAGCGCAAGGAGGACGATGGCTCTGGATACGCCATGGACACTGAGCCCTACTCGCGCGAGGAGATCGAGCGCATCATCCGTCTCGCCGCCAACCTCGCTCTGCAGCACAACCCGCCTCTGCCCGTCTGGAGTTTGGACAAGGCCAATGTCCTCGCTACCAGCCGTCTGTGGCGTAAGGTTGTCACCGAGGTTATGGAGAAGGAATACCCCCAGGTCTCCATTGGTCACCACCTCATTGACTCGGCTGCTATGCTCATGATCAAGGACCCCCGTAAGCTGAACGGTATTGTTGTTACTAGCAACCTGTTCGGTGATATTATTAGCGATGAGGCTAGTGTTATCCCCGGATCTCTGGGTCTGCTTCCCAGTGCCAGTTTGAGCGGTATTCCTGATGGCAAGAGCCGTGTCAACGGTATCTACGAGCCTATTCACGGTATGTGTTCTGTCTTCTTTATTGCTTTCTGCCAATCTTGGCTCTGGCCATGGCTAACTGGTACTCACAGGCTCGGCCCCCGATATTGCTGGCAAGGGCATCGTTAACCCCATCGCTACTATCCTGTCTGTTGCCATGATGATGCAGTACTCCTTCAACATGATCGACGTGGCTCGCGTGATTGAGCAGGCTGTGAGCAACGTCATCGAGGCTGGTGTCCGCACCGGCGACATTGGCGGCACAGCCAAGACTACCGAGGTCGGCGATGCCGTCGCCGCCGAGCTGGAGAAGCTGCTTAAGTAGATATAAAGCAGCCCCTTCGATGTTTCTATATGAGATATGACTAGCATAGAAAACTAAAAATATGAATACCCATTTTAAGATGCAATATGTATTTCACTGGCACGAACATGCCTAATGATATTCACTAGCAGACCCAAACCCATGCAAAAAGAAATTGGAACTGGGTATCATGAAGACATTGAAACTCCGATAACAACCTGGAAAACCTCCGTTGGCATTTTGTAAGCCAATCAACGCCAGTATTTTACTTGATCCTTCTAAAAACCCCCTGCTTATCGGATCACCGGCTCACCCATCCATTCCGGCTCGTCTAGACCGGTGGTAGTAAATCCAGCATCAGCATCTTCACTTGCAGTACGTCCACGAAGATCATAAGCCCCACGCAGGGAGGGACGGCGGCGCCGAGCATCAGCAGAAGCCGAGGGCGCAGCGGTCATCCGACGTCGGCTATCATCGCAAGCAAACACTTGGAATCCACGAACATGAGTGTCCTTGCCGTTCTGATGGTTCTCCATAATACGCATCTGGATGACCATAGCCTTGAGCACATTCCCAGAGTAGGGATCATCCTCATCGTCCTGGCTATCAGGCTCATCAATCTCATAAAACGGATCACACTCATCATCATGCTCATGGTCAGGGTTATCACAGTTGCGGTACACAGTTGTCCGCCGACGCATACTAGTAGATCGGCGTTTGGACCTCCCAGTGTCGTTGCGCACCCAGCCTCCGTTTCTACCGCCGACGCCCTCCAATGGCACATCGACCCAACCGCATGGACCGTCACCTTCCCAAGTTGCGAAGTCGATGAGGTCGTTGCCGCCCATCCCGGCTGCGAACACCATCTTCGTGGGTGTGTAGCTTTCGTCGAGCTCGAAATCGAGATATACGCGGATACGCACGACGGCGACCAGCTTGAAGAAGTGGAGGGTTAAGGTGTGCGGTTGTGGTCCATCGGATTGCCAGTATTGTGACGGGGAAGGGTTGCGGAGGGCCGCAACACCGCAGCCCGGCTTGGAGGTGGAGACGGTCCAGGAAGCGAGCGATGAGATGTCGCGCAAGTTGGGTGGTAAAGGGGAGGGTGATTTTTCTATACAAAAATATTAGCTCACAATCTTGAGGCGTAGCCATGAAGAAATTTATGTAGGGATCAGTACCGCGATCGTGCATCTCGTGGTCGGGGTCCTCTTCGTCCTCGAATTGGTCCTCGACTTCTTCTTCCAGTTCCTCGTCGTCAATATCGGAGTCATCAAATTGTCCTTCGATATCCTGACCAGTGGCGAAGGAATCGTCAAAGTCAAGTGGCCCGTCGTTCCCAAGCTCTTGCATGCTGTGGCCACGCGGGTCGAAATCATCATCAAAGTCGTCGTCATCCATCATTTGCGGTGGTGGTTGCTCTACCCTTGGTCTTCCAAATATTGTAAAGGGATTTATTGGTGCTGCTGGATGTCCCGCGACGGCGACTGGGTCGGGTGTGACACCATTTGGACCGGTGGAGGGAGGTTGGTGTCGATGGATTGGGTTGGTGGGAGTGTGACGCGTTGGCGGGGTCTGGAACTGTGCTCGGAGGTCTCCTGGGGCATTGGAGTCTTGATTGGGTACTATGTTGCGCGGATTTGGTTGGCGGCGCAAGTGAGGCATGGTTATTCCATCCCTAGGCAAAGTTAGTAGGAGTTGATGTTTACGCGCAGATCGAGGGGAGCTCCATTTCCTTTTGCGGTTAGCGCGGTTTGGAAGCTACGAGGACGTTTTGGCAAGTAACAGCGCCTACTTAATTCTTTTGGAACGTTTGAATATATTGCAAAGAATGAATCCATATTCATGCTATAGCCAGTCATTAGAATCATGACATTCCTTGTGTTGTTTAATGCTTTTATTTACAGTTTGCAGCGCAATCAGTGCCATGCATTTGCACCATGGGCATACATATGTAGTGCTATATTATGTACCTAGATACCTGCCCAGGCCATCAACCGATTAGGGCCACCATAGCAATTGCTTGCAGCCATTCTCCAATATACATATTTCTAGTGACACCTTTCAGGTCGTAAGAATCTTCTATAGATTCCTCACATATCAGCGGGCATAAACTAGTTGGTTTGCGAGTGTAATATGCGGACTACCTAGATAGAAATTTCCTTAGCTGACAGCCTCTCATGGCTAATGCTTATGTCCACTTGCTTGGGGTTTCTCTGACATGCTATCAAGGCCATTTAAATTAGAAGATCAGTCCAGAAAATTTAGACTTGATGTATTTTGCTTCCATTATTTTCACCCTCCCAGTTAGGAGACATGTAAGAAAATAAATGTCTCGAAAATGCACCAACTTTGTCCCTAATTATTCGTTCCATCTATACATGCATAATTCAACCATAGCCTTCCAAGGCGGCATGGATATTCCCTTCAGGCAATGATCCTCTCAGATCCGTGATATACAGCTAGTTTTAGCTAGTACCTTAGTACGATATTAGGCTGCGTTATCCACTTGACAGCCAACTATAGATCTTGATACGACAAGGACTATAAACCGAATAGCCTTTCGACGGCAATACCTTATTGCACAAAGTGGTTTCCATTGTAGGTCGCATTATTCACAGGTGCCAAGTTCCAGTCCAACGCGCTCATCATATCGGTATACAGCATTTCATAGCAAAGCAGCATATCTAGCAGCAGCACTCACAACACTCGAAGCAAGCGATACCAGCGCAGCTGTTGTAAATATGTTAGCTAATCTCCTTTATTATGCTTGGTTGAGTAAGACAACGAAGTAACGTGGGAAGGCTCACATTCCACAGCAGACATCACCACCACCGCCACCGCGGAGTTCCATCTTCATGGACTCGGGGCTCTATGGGCCAATTAGTTGTAATCTCAGCAAATAATAATCGAAGAGCATACAGGCTGCTGGGAGACGACGTTGTTGGAAGACATGGCCTCAGCGTTAGAGGGCTGTTCCATGGCTATAGTGGTCGCATTCCAGGTAGGCTCCTGGGTGGGTTTGGAGTCGTTGGAAGACTTGAACCAGCCGAACATTTTGACGGATAATTTGTATTCTTGGGAAAAAGAGGGAGGTTGACGAAGAAGAGATGTAGGAAGAGGGGAAAGGTGTGAAAGAGAAAGGGGAAGACAAATAAGCCGGGGTCGTGGGTTTCTATTATTGAAACGAAAGGTACTTGTACTCCGTACAATATACTAGTAGTTTTAAAACTCTTTTTTTTTCAGTCCAGACCACACTAGGCAGTCCACCAGCCAGCACGCAGGCAGCCATATTATAGACCTGTGGGGCAGAGGTTGGCAGAGGTATTGCCGGCTTATGCGTTGGCTCCAATAAACAAGAGAGGCTATGGTTAGTAGAGCTGAATAAAAAGCCTTACCTCGGTATTTGCTGTGGTTTTTAATTAAACATATACATACCTAGGTACATAGGCATAAAAGCCATGTGGGAAACGTGAAATCGAACCTTGGAACATTGAAGGGACCTCGGGAGCCCTGGAGACACCAAGCTTTTAGTCAAGCTTTGCAGGATCTTGGCATTCCACTTTCAGCCCTATTGTTTTTATGACATGTTCGCCTCGATAATAAGATAATGTCTTCATTTTCAACCTACGTATCTACCGAAATGGAATTACAGAATATGAGGACCTGTGGGATTGGCGAAAATGACCGCCTTTGAGGCCAGAAACGGCTGCCTTTCCACCCGTAACTTCCGGCCGCCCCTTAACCGCCCACTACCCTGTAACATCTTTCCCGTCAGTCAGCAGTGAGACCCGGAACTCCTCCGACGGTCCATGATCCTCATCGTTCCCAATTGGACTTATTTGTCCGCCCAAAACCTGATCAATTGCAAAAGTTCCCTGATTTGCGCGCCAAAAAATCGAGCCTCTGGACTCATACTCTAGATGAAGGAAAGGCTATCGCGAGGTGTCTGAACGTGTCTCTACTCGGCGACATCATCGGCCGCTCTTCAACACCCCTTGACCGCGCATTGTTCAGACGAGAGATTCGGCGAATGGCCATGCATGGGGTTATTCCGAGCCGGGTCGGTTTCATTCGGGAGGCAAATCCTGGCCAACTCGGACCCCATGGGAATGAAATGTTCTGCTTTAGGTACGTCACGTAAGGCCTGACAGTAGAAATGGCCAAATATGGCCCAGCGAGTCTATCTCGAAGGCTAAATCAACTTGTGGTATGAGGCTGGCATCTCGATTCATTGTGACTGAGCACTGTCTTTCACCTGGGCACAAATACCTTGGTAGCTTTCCATGATCGACTACTATACACTCTTCTCGGCCTGGATCAACGAGCCGCTCTGTGGTGGCCTCTCCCAACGAAAGCAATACTACCCCATCTTCATTGCGGTAGATCTAGACCGATGGCCAGTCATCCAGTTTGCCTTTCCATCCCAGGTTGTGCCCATCTCGAATGGTATATCATAGTCGGGCACTGTTGGTAGATCCGGCCATGTAAATCGGTGCGGCGCATTGAGGTAACGTTCCATATCCCGGTCAGATCTTCGCGTTGCTACACATTCGCTCAAAAAGTTGCGAAATTTTAATAACTTAGAGACTAGTTCGCGATTAACAATCCATTCCGAGATACTTTATACCATGTCTATATATCGATCCGAGGTAGGGATACCCGAAAAGGATGTATCGTTCGTGATAAGCTTGTAGAGTGTGAAGACGACACTAGTAACGTCGTCTCGACCTTTATATAGCCGTCTCTTCCCGGATATAGCCCGATTAAAGTCGAAAAGAGCGATCTTTTGTATAGAAGGATCGATTAATAGATTTCGGGATGCGATATCTTAGTGTATGATCCCTAGTTCTAAGTTGAGAAAATCCACGACTTGAGTAAGCTATTATAGCCACTCGAATCGGAAAGGGATTTTTGGATTGGCGAGAGTTCTACCTGGGATATACTTCGTTATAAACCTAATCACCTAAGACTCCTAGTCTTTAAGGACAATGCGATCAAATGGTATTATATTAGGATGTGGCGGTAGACTTTTAAGAAGGTTGAGTTCATCCTAGGCCATTTATAGTCTTCGGGGCTTGTTCAAGACGTTGAACTTGAAAATAACCTTCTAGGGAACGCCTGATTCGTTTTCGTACGATACAAGATTAATGAACGGTCTAAGCTAGTCGAGCTCTTCGAGCTTAGAGTACTGAATTGTACGGCAATCGGCTAGCGATCTACAAAGTGAAAAAGGAACTTATGTAAGAAATAGAGTATCGTCCTCTTCTAGATCTGTCGAAACCCCGATAAGGAGTCCGTCGTTGTCGACTGTGATAGCACGTACTTCTGGCGATAGATAATCGGCCAATCGCGCTAGAATTGGGAGCTCTCTATTCTCTTCGGGCGGAAACAGTTTGGCGGTGCCTTTGACCTTGACCATCCGAAGTTGATCCCAGTCCCAGACGTTGCAATATGTTTCAGTGGAGGGATTTTCGCTCGGGCCGCGGTAGTTCTGGCCTTCGGACCAGAATCTGTCTTAAGGGTTGATCATGGCAAGATGAAGGCTCAAAACGACTGATCTAAATAAAGTCCTTTTAAACGTGGGCGAGCGACTGATTTCGAAGTAATGATGATTTTCGTTTTTCCTAAGTAGAGACATGGGCCAGGCCACATGAACCCTGCTTCATCCATACCCACTTTGAAGCGTCTCGAAAGTATCACCCATCCAATAGTAGTTCGCCAATCCTCCGATGCGCTTTGAAGCCCCAGAACTAGATAAACCAAGCGCTTAAATCGTAGCACGTATTGGTCAAATCCTCACATTTGACTGCGTACTCCCGCGCGGGGGGGTGATACATAATGCCAGTGTCTTTTATTTTACGCCTCGCTTTCCCTAGTTTGTTGAATGAGTTTAGGTCTCTATAGTGTGCTTAGCTTGGAGGCAACTTACTGAGGATTTGGTTAGCAATCCGATATAATTGCGGCCTTTTCAGTCGCAATGGCAACACACGCTACAAAATTACTGGCTCTCACTAAGGCCGAAAAGAGAATGGCTGACACAGCTGGAGTCGAGCCAAACAGAGCCGCAGCCAAAGTGAGTGATGCCAACCAACGTAGCCTCTAACTTAGACTGTGGGCCAAGGTCACTCCTGGAAAAGAGCCAGATCATTCCTGGAAAAGAGGTACTTAGTAGCGGAGCCTTATATGGTCTAATAGGGCGCCATGTACGGAGTAGGGCTGTGGAACAAACCGATGTCGCATAGTGGGTCAGGTGAAATCGCTCGTGATACACGAAGTACCAGTGGACTGTGTCCAGCTGAGTTTTCGGCCCGGTCGGAGCGAACATACCCGTATATCTGTTCGGCTCCAGAGTACTTGAATATGTGGACCACGCGTATGTTGCCTCATATCTATGTGTACATACCTATTCTCTATCTCGTTCCCTCATCTGAGTCCGGTGCCAACATCGTTCCAGATACTGTTGACTCATTTCATTGGCCCCCATCATCCCCTATGCACTAAGGAGTACCGTACCATAACAGGGAATGACAAAATTACAGCACAGGGCCAATACTGTGTGGTGGCGTGCAGTAGTGCAGCCTGATGGGGTTACTGAGAAAAACGGAAATGTCCGAAAGGATTCCGTTGCTCCACTTAGGGCGGCTACATACCATTTCCCAATGGTTATAGCAAATCCCCTCTCCGACTGTAGCGCCCACGAATCCGCTTTGGACACCCACCCACTAAATCGGGACTATAGTACGCCAGGGACTGGGCAAACTTCTTGGTCAACTGCCTCTTCTTTACGAGGTGGTACCCATGTTCGAGATAGCAACCCGCAGAGGCTCGTGCATAACCGCGGGCTCTTTTTGGCCTCCAATCTCCCCTAGTCTTGCCTTTCAACCCAGTTCACTCCTTCCCGCCCTCTCAATATCACAGTCACACGAAAATATGACAGGCATGCCATTTAAAATCTTCTTCTTAACATTTCTTCTCAATTATGTGTACTGCCTCGAGGTCGCCCCGGACTCTGGCTGTTCTGATCTATGCGTCGACATAATTGGTCCTGCGACAAACATTTCCAGTCCGTTCGCTTCCGGCACATTCCCAACAGACCTAGTATGCGAAGATTCTCAGATAAATGGCACTGACGTTGCGGCCGTGGGGCGTAAATGGCAGCAATGCGTGTCATGTGAGGCGAGCAGCGATACCTCCTCATCTGGAATAAACAACGACAACGAGACGGATGTCTTCTGGTTTATCTGTGAGGAATATTGGTGCCGAATAATCAGGCAAATTGCTAATTGCAAGGATGCGTAGTTAATGTTCGCTATAATTTTGACTGGTGTGTGTTCGGATATCCCAGCAACAATGAGACAACGACAGCCGCGAAGGCCTGTGGGCAAATATGCGACGCGATTCTCGACCCTATGACCAACAAACTCTTTACCGAGTCGCAGAGCAATCGTTACGAATACTGCACGCGTAATGACGGCGCGTTCACGGACCACGCGACGAGTTGCCAACAGTGTCTCGAGAAAGTGGAAGGTGCCTCAATTCTAGCGAATTGTAAGATCCCGTCTTACTTCTGGTCAAACGTTCCTCTAACTACCATCTTTACCCAGACATCAAGGCCCTTCAGATTGTCTGTGAACAGCGACCGGCAATGGGTAAACCGCTGGAACTTGGGTTCAACATTTTTGCGACTAGCTCCTCCACGTCCGTAACGACTAGTGCGACCATCAGTACAGCTAGTGCTGCGAAGACAGATTCCAACCAGTACGAAAGTAACAGTCGCGTCAAAATTGGAGTCGGTGTCGGAGTTGGAGTCGGAGGTGCCATCTTGCTGACGGCCGTGGGGCTCTTTCTCTGGAGACGTCGAAAAGTCACTAGCAATATTAATTCTGGTCAACGGATCAAATCTTACATCATACCCGAACAACGTCAATGCGAAGAGCTGGAGGTACCCGAGCGCAAGGGATTTGTGGTCGAGCTCGGGCCTGGAGGAAAACATCATGATTCACACGAGTTGGAAGCGCGGTGATAGATACTCATTTTGCGATTTTACTCCCAGACCTTCTATCATGCACTTGAAATCTCATCGCCAAATTAAAACACTCCCTCGAGGTATGTTAGTTTTTGATGGATCAATTTGGCTACTATGCCATTCTCAACTGGTTCCAATGTGTTCTCTATTTGCGCGAATGGTGATGCGAAGTGTATTGTGAATGATTTTTACCGCTATTTCTGGCAGCAAGCTGTTAAGGCTGAGCTGCGACACTGGTGGAATGCGGACTGAGAAGAGAAAGACCTGGGTGTCACTTGTTGAACGTTGATACCCGAAAGTAGATGATACGAACTGATATGAACTAACACTGCAACTCCAGCAAGTGGAAGAATAAATAGTGAAAATGAGTGTGTCTTTTAGGAGAGCAGCTAGGTGCTCGACTATTTAACATGTTAGGGCGCAGTGCTAAGCTCAACAAGTGACTTCCTGAGGCCAACAAGTGATACCTAAGGTGGCTACTGTCTGCATAGCGTAAATACATGAATGAATGGACGGGAAAAGACGGGTGTAATTCCGGCTGACATTATATAATGCGCTCTTAATTTATTCCAAATCTGTAACTATTCGCTTGGATTAATTTCATATGCCAAAAGATTCAGGGCCAATCCCAAAGTCCATCATTGCAACGAAAGGCCTGCCGAGACAGTGCAAGGTTATAGGCGCTTTATGACGTGTGAAGGGACAGCCAGATCTTACAAAGCCTCGGCAGTCGAGGTCCCCATGCGTCCCTCCTCAGCAATTTTCTCCTTGTTCATGGTGCCAACGGTGTCAGAGCGGGTATCGCTGGGGGGAGTGGAGCGTTTCTCCACAATGTTGGTCTCGTCCGAATTCGTCTTGTCGGCAGCATCTAAGAATCGTCAGCGTGTATTCGTCACGAAAAGAATCAGTCACGTTCAAATGACCACAAGACTTACCAGGTTGGGGATCCTTAGGCGGGGGGCAGTAAAAGCCAACAGCGAGGCAGATAATCATAAGAACAATCTCCTCGAGGACGCCCATGCAGAGATTGACGGTGGGGTTGGGCTCAAACAGGTTAAACCGCGCGATGGTCGTGTAGTCACCCAAGCAGCCGTAGACGGTGCGCACGATGAGCAGTGGCGCACAGGCGTAGACTGAGTACAGGATGATCTTCTCGTTGCGAGGTATCTCGTTGCGGTAGATGGTCAGGTACCCCAGAATGGCCAGCAGGAGACCCAAGCAGCCGACGAACATGCCCAATGCGGCTTGCAGCATGGGGGGGATGGTGTAGCTGTCGAGGGCCTTGATAGCGCCGGCGATACCAAGGGCCAGCCCGACCAAGCTGACGATGCTGACAAAGATGAAGATCCATTTGGAGAGCTTGTTGATCGAGGCGTTTCTGAACAAGACATGCCTATGTCAGTCTCGAGTCACGCGTAGGTGGATATCAGATTGCGACTGACACTCTTTGTAGCAAACCCACGGCAGCCAGTGTTAGGGGAGCGATGCCCAACAAGTCGCATGTGATTTTTGTGGTGACAACATTGATCGAGTCGTGAGTGATGGTGATGAGCTGGCATATAGCACCAGCAATTCGGAGACAGGCGAGGATAATGAGGAATCTCCAACATGATGCCACAGCCTTCATTCCTTGCTGGTAACACAAAAGAATGGAGAGGAAGAGGCAGGGCACGAAGACGATAAGCTGCAACAACGCGATACCATCTTCATAGCTAAACGTCATCTTAGATAGAGAGGGGCCGGAGCGGCGAATATAGCGGGCAGGTGTCTTGCTGATGGCGGATTGATGGGCAATCTAGATTATAAGGTCAGGGCAGGGAGGGATTGAAGGCCCTGGATAACCGCTATGATCTGATGAAACAAGTATGAAGGATAGGGCGAGAGTTGGGAGTTCATTCGAACACCAGCTCTTACCCTGGGGGAGAAAACGATACGAGGGTAACAAATGGAACAAACGTCTAGGGGTAAAATAAGAGAGCGGCCTCCCGTGGTAGAGCAGGTGTACGATGAAAGATTGCAATAGATTCGGGCTGTGCTTGAACACATAGAGAACGAGGGATTCAATAACAACTTGAGGGTTTCGCGCATGTCCATATAGAACTAACATCAAGCATGCCTAATTAGGAATAGGTGATGATGTGGGTACCTGTGGCTGCGGCTCTGCTAGTCTACTACTTGATTAGGTCCTTTTGCCGGACTCCGAGCTATCCATTTTGGGTACAATTTCCCAAGAGTTGCCCAGCCTCCATTAGTGAGATTGATCGACGCCCATCCTACTAGAAACACGTGCAATGTCCGTCTCCTTCCTTGAACAGCCTACTTTACACGTAGTTTCTGTAACAACCCTATTATTTTACTAGTGTCGACTGCCTGGCATTCCTTCTATATAAAAGACAACAAGACGGGATGTCTGCTTTATAGAGATGAACATGTTTTGAAGATCCATGATCTCGGCCTTTCATCGCCCTGGCCTTCTCATTCTTTTCACATTACTTTTGTTTTCCTTTCACCACCAAAAAAAAAAAACAAAACCAAAGACCAATCTATCACAATGGCGGAGTCCGAGCAACGTCAGCTGGCGTATTGGCAGGAGCAGCTCGAGGGAAGCCAGCCCGCCGAGCTGCTCTGCGACAAGCCCCGGTCGGGCATCTCCTCTGGGAAGGCGCAGGTCCACCACTTCAACCTCGATGACCAGCTTTACCAGGACCTCCAGGCCTTCTGCCAAACACACCAGGCCACTCCCTTTGTGGTGCTCCTCGCCGCTTTCAGGGCGACGCACTACCGCGTACACCCATATTTCTTTAGTGTCACGTCTTGTCCTTCTTGTACTCGTGCAGGGATGCTACCTAACCAAAAGTTCCCCCCAATAAGCGAGACTACGACTTGCGAGACTTGGAGATTTGCACAAACACTTGAAAAACTCTTCCACATGAGGTGTTTTGGTTTAACTTTTGATTTGTGAAAGAATATATACTTGCGTAACCCTGTATGTACGGTGTATGCTCTCTATATGCAGTTCATCGCTGTATGAGATATCCACATTTGAATGATGCTTCTATACTATCCACTCAATGGTGGACGGAGGTTGCTTGATTCAACAAAGTTGGCGAAATCATCTGCCTGCGCAAGACCTGCTTGGCAACTGATTCTGCGCAACTGGGCGACAGTCCACGTACGGGTCTCGTGGCCGAGGTTGTGCATGCAGCCCACAGTGAGGAGAACCCAGCAGGCAAAGTAGCCGCCGACCGCCGAGCCGGCGTTGTTCTTGGAGCGCTCGTGCTGCTGCGCCTGCTTCTGCTGCTGCTGCTGCTGCAGCTCCTGCGCCGGGGAAGTGGCGTAGCCCATGAGCTGGGGCACGGAGGCGAGAATCTCGTCGCGCAGGCGGACGATGGTCTGGGTGGCCTGGTGCAGACGGTCGGCGTAGTTGTTGGCGAAGAACCAGTTGCTGTCGGTGTTAGCGCCGCGGAGGAGGAGGTGGCTGATGGCGTGGTTGGCGAGGATGCGGCAGACGCGCATGCTGTTCCAGACGGAGGCGATCCAGACATCGTGGTAGATGTGGTTGACGTCGCGCCAGCTACGAGTCGGATCGTAGCTGTTGCTGGACGAGTTGGATTTGGCGGTGAACTGCCACTCGGAAGGGCACTTGGAGAAGGTGCTCTCGAGGCGGTAGTCAATCTCGAACGCCTGTGAGAGGTAGCGCTCGAGGTGCTCAATGGAGATGTCGGCACCCTTGAGAGGACCGGAGAGCATGGAGGTAGAGGCGGGGGAAGAACCGGATGCAGTAGAGGGGGGGGTTGGAGGAATCGGAAGGGGCAGCGAGACCGGAGGAGGAGGCGCCGAAAGAGTTGGGAAAGAACGAGTAGCCGCCCGGGGAAATGTGCTGGTAGAGATCCAGAAGCTCGATCATGCCGCTGCAGGCGACCCAGTAGGGATCCGAGACGCCGATGGCGTTGGCAGCCTCGATGCGCAGCATGCGTAGGCTCGAGGGCATAGGCGAGCCGGAGCGTAGGCAGTTAATGAGGAGCTGGGAGAAGACATCCTTGAAGATCTGCAGGCCGGTCGAGGTGGAGAACTGGGAGCGGCCGCGCAGGTTGAGGAGCGAAGTGGCACCCTCAGTGTGGTGCTTCCAACCGTCGATAGAGGCCTTGCTGAACTCGTAGAGGGCGAGGACGAGGACAGAGACGATGGTGCTGTCGCGACGGGCGGCCTGGGGGTCGGCGACGGCGAGATTAACACGCTCCATGGTGCGGGTGTACATCATCATGGACCGGGTCAACAGGTCGACCTGGCTAGTGGTGCGAGCGAGCCCACTGAAACCGACAGCCAGAATGGCACCCTCGAGCATGTCATTGCCGCCGTCGTCTTGCGCCAGCATGCCCGGAACGTAGTCGAAGAAGCCGGAGGAGGGACCGGACTGCCGGACGACGTAGTGAGAGAGGAAGAAATCGAGACCGATGATGTCGAGAGGCAAGGAGAAGGGACGCGCTATGACCTCGGGCTGACTGCTGGTGAAGTTGTTGTGTTCTAGCCGTTGGCGGTCGCCCCGGTTGCTGCCGTCAACAGGGAACTGATCGAGAGCCACATCGTCGCCGCCTATGCTAGAAGCGCCGACACGGGAGCGACGCCCAGACACGGAGGCAGGAACAGAAGCAGCGGATCCAGGACCGTCGCCCGATACCGGCATGGCGCTGGGCGAGGCTCCGTGATGGAGGGAGAAGAGCCCAGTCTCATCCGGGTTGCAGGGGTCGTGGAAGCTCATCAACTCGGGCATGAAGCTGCCGCCGGCGAACATCCCGGCTCCGACATCGACGTCGCTCATGTCCAGCATGGTCTCGTCGACGACATCGGAGGGGCGGCTGGCGTGATAGTCCGGTGCGGAGGTGTATTGTTGTTGGTTCTGTGCCTGTCGTGGGGCTGTGCGCTCCACCGAGAGGCGGTCGGTTGGGGTGGCCGTCAAAGCCCTCTTGGAGACTTTTGAGCGGGCGCGGTTGATGACCTGGGTGCTCTCATCGCGAAAGATGAGGCTTGAGGGATCTCTGTACCCGTGGCATTTCTCACCCGTGCGACAACATTGGCCGCATTCTGGGACTGCTTTGTCGCACTTTTTTTTCAGGTTAAATGTAAGCCAAAGTGCAGGTGTGTCTTTTTTACTTCTTTTTCCCTGATGATTTTCTGTCTTTTGTAAAGGGGCGCAAACAGTAATGGCTTACTCTTCTCTTCTTGGCGCGACAATTGTTGCAACTTGTTGAAGGACGACCGCAGTAGACCATGATGGGGACTCTACCAAGTGGTGATGATGATCGTGGATGGATAGGCGGGGAAATGTGTCAGGCACCAAACCCACCTGGGCAACGCACCGACTTAGTATATTCAAATAAGAGAGTGGGGACTGTCCCGTTCCGCGTGGAGACACACGGTAAGGCTGAATGAGGTGAATGCCAAGTTCGGACTACGATACGGTAAAAAAGGACAAGAGAAAGCAAGACGACAACACGATTTGAAGTGGGCGAAAACGTTTGTGCCTAAATACACTGCTTATCAGCGCCCTGCGGCTAAGCCGGAAGGACAGCTATCGTGATACAAGTTGGTATGATTTGTAAAGATGATCCATTGTTATCTCTCCGTATAGATCTGTTGCTAGCTAGCTAAGAGGGTCTTGTCATGTGGAGTCCAAGCCACGTGGTGGCAACAGTTGCCCTCGAAAAAGTCTCGTCCCGAGACTATACAAATGCAATGGGAAAATATATTGGTTCTCTAGCTTGGAGACCTTCTAGTCGTTCGTTATATAATTCTCGGCTAGCTTAGTCTCCAAAACCAAATCACCTTGACTTCGCAATTTCGTCAACCAATTCATGCAAACATTCCGGCGCATCGTACTTGTCCATGTACAACTCAACGATACGCAAGGGAGGAGGATTGTTCTCATCATAATGACTAGCGGGGCCAAACGATGGGTCGTCGAGCAGCATATTCAGTTCAGCCCTAGTCCGAACAGCATAAGTGCGAGCAGTATTCGGAGCAGCCTGGAAAACGGCCGGCAAAAGCTTATAGTCCCAAGGTTGGATATCGTTATACTCCTCATCCATGCCATTAATCAACCGTTCTATCGTGTAGCCCTCGTTGCAGACAACGAACATGATAACGCCTAAGTTGCGGCGGACCATGGTGCTCACTTCTTGTGCGGTCATTTGGAGGCTACCGTCGCCCGTCAAGAGGATGGTACGTCGGTGCCGAGTGCCTTGAGATTCTTTCTCGTCTTCGCGTGCGGCAATGGCGGCTCCCACTGCTGCGCCGATGGCATATCCAATCGAAGACCAAAGGAACTGCACTAGTGGAACTGCTCCGCGCGGGTATCGAGTCCATACTGAGCCAAAGGCAGCGGTTCCGATGTCTGCGGATACGATGTCGTCTTCTTGGAGCCAAGAAGCCATTCGCGGCCAGATCCAGTCTTGGGTTAATGGTTGAGACTTGTCGACAACGTTACCCTCGAAATCCATAAACTCTTCGCCGTTCGCACTCTCTTTGGGTGGGCTAGACAAGGGTGAGGCGGTTCCGTGTATATCGGGTGTGCCGCTAAGATTGCGGGGAGGTGTGGAGGTCGTGGAGGCCGTGGATACTGACCTTGATTGTCCTTGATCAAGAATATTGCTGAGTCTTTCGAGCACACCATTCATACCGACCCCCAGAATCCCTTGGAATTGCATTTGGATTCTGTGGCGTTCGAATTTGATGGTCTCGATATGGGGCATCTCGGTCTGGAAACCGGCTGTGGTGAAATCGGTTGGACGCGGTCCGATCTCTAGGATTAGATCGGAGGATTGGATCTGTTCAAAAACGGTAGGTTCTGAAGGTTTTCCTGAGTACAAACCGCGAAAGTTTATCAAGGTCTCGTCGATGATGCCCTTGGCCAATGGCGTAATAAAGCAAGGAATTCCCGAGCTTTGCACGAATAGCCTCGTTGTATTCAGGCTGTGTGGCTTTCCGGCCAGACCGTCAAGAATGACAACCGGATTCTGAGCTGCCCGAATACGGCCGAGAATCAGGTCCACGGCATAGTCCTCAACTCCCATCGGATCGGGGCTGGGTTGTTCGAGACTCAGAGGACATTCAAGCGGAGACGGATCTACCTCTGCCTTGACAAGATTCACTGGGAAGCCAATGTAGACAGGCTTGCTAGACCGGCAGCACTCGAGGATTGTCTCGTCGATGAGTCTAGTCGCATCTGACTGTTCTTTCAGAACGACTACCGCGCTCGATATTTCGGCACTCATTTTGGCAAATCGCCCAAATTCGCCATCCCCCAGGGTGTGGTGCATCGGGAGTCGCTTTTCCTGGATAGCTGTTGAGGGATATCCGACAATGTGGATGACCGGTATAAGCTCGGCGCATGATCCCGCTAGGGCATTGATGGCTGACAGCTCCCCAACACCTAGTGTGGTCATGACTGCGCCTATTCCTTTGATGCGGGCATAGCCATCGGCAGCATAGCCTATATGTATACAACAATGAGACTCGTACCTTTTGGTCAAAGTAGAAAGTATGTCTATCTACTTACCGCCGTTGAGTTCATTCACATTTCCGACCCAGCTGAGGCCACACGGAGCAATGTAGTCAAGGGAGGCTAGATTATAATCGCCGGGGACGCCAAAGATGGATCGAATTCCAAGCTCGTGAATTCGGCGAAAGAGATACTACAGTAGAAGTAAATATATTAGCCATGTAGCAATGAACAGGGTTGACATATCACTTTTATACCTCAGCAAGATGCATAGTGGGGTGGAAATGTCCCGAAGACTGTTCAAACTCAACTTTGATGCTTGTTTAGAATTTCAAACTTTGTTGGTGTAGAATATTTTCCAGTACTGTTCAGTCCGAGGCTTTTATATCAAATTCCCATCAGCCACACCTGCCACACCCAAGACACATTGCGCCATCATGAATCTGCTTTGGATTGATCTCCCAACAATTTGATGTGGCGTCTTTGCTTCTCAGGCGCTAATACACCCGTTCACGGTAATTGACCATGCTCAATGGGGCTGTGAGGTGTACAGCACACCCGAAGCGTGCTAATCGATTACCCGATAGAGAGTCATACGCAAGATCGGCATAACTGTGGTACCCTATCGAACCAATATCAAAATCAAATGTTTCCTTATTATCGTATCACAGATCTCAATGTAGGTACGTTTCAAGAACTCATAGTTCGCCATGCTTACTATCTTTCCCGTTGGGATTCGTGCGCGCATGTTCTGGCAGCATGGTGTGACCACGAGTAACCCCATCAATGACCGTATTCAGCATATTGCACAATCTCCTGAGGATCTTCTGAATGGGTGACAAATAGTAGGATTGAGGATATGTTTCAGGGTACGCATTCGAAGATTCTAGGTCGCCACCTTAAGCCCTGAGACTAGAAGTAATATTTATAACCTGACTTATGTGTCCTGCTGGGCGACAGTTATCAGTCGATGAATCGAAGATTATGTATGATAAAAAACTACAGTCTTGGCATGCCTACTTTAACTTTGGTTGCTTTATTTGTATTATACACTTGTTCTTCACTCCTTTTGGCGATGCTACTAGCAAACTGCGAACTTTAGCTGATCCTGCCGGTGCCATTTGGAAATTTCTTGGCACCTGTTACATGTTGTTATATCTCTTCGAGTATTGGACTCTTTTTTAAATAATAGCTAGCAGAGACTTTCTATTCAACACCGGCAGGAATGGTTTTGTTCCCTGAGAATGAAGGTCATCCGGAAGTATCTTCTTCCTCAACCTTCTTGATCTTTTAGAGAATTGTAACAGATGATTGAAGTCTCACCCTAGACTTTAGTCACTCGTAAGATACGATCGATGAGCTTAACAGATCTCCTGTATATCATCTCGGTTGGCTTGTTCCGAGCCTTTCATTGCAGTAGTGACATCTCCTACTATTAGCCTCCACTATAAGCATAGACGAGGTTGAGCATCTGAGAGATCCAGAGTTGAAACACAACTCCTGATAGCTCTAGGCAGCTGTGGAAAACTCTAGTTTTGATCTTCAAGGTCGATCCCGGTGATACTGCCCGATCTTCGCTCTTGATGATCATTTTGGAATCAACCTAGGCCCGGGCCGCGGAGATAGCCTCCGACGCAGGAAACAATAGATGTCAGTTCTCGGCAAGATTGTCTCCTACGGACGTATCATCCTTTACACTAGGTTCCGAATCACCAACATATCCATCGGTCTCATGTCGCATGAGGAAAATCAAACCACTTGTCTAGTACAGAGGATGACCAGTGATGATGGTGCGGTCACCGTATCAGGGAACAAGTGGGGGATCATATTGGTAGATAATTTCTGCTTGTTCACAGGATACCTGGCATGCGGGTGGTGTGTTGCAAAGGATGGGAATTGTTTTATTGCCCGCTGTCGCTAAGTGCGGCGTTAGGAAAAGACCTCGGGATTGTCATGTCTGTGTTTGTGTAACCGCTTATGGTCAGGGAGTTATCAGACACATACATACACTAACAATTCGGAACAGCTCAAGGATAAACTCCCTAGAGTGAATCTGATATAGTAGACTTTAAAGATCCCGCATCTCCCCACTTTCTTATTTCCATCATTTCCATATATAGACTGTTAGATCAGCTCTTTGGGTCTCTTTAATTCTCTTTGATGATCACGGGATATCAATTGAAAGACCCAGGTCACGTATGTACAACATGATGCTTGGCCTTGGATCGTCTCGGGCAACACTGCACCGACAGTGGGTCAACGGGGACACCACATTGGATACTTTATAATGAGGGGTTCTCCCATCATTCTTCCAAACCTCAACCACTACAAAACGCATAAAAGATGTCTATGAGCATTGAAGACTGCGCTCAGAGCCGGGAGGGCTTCCTCGTCCATTCCCGGATACGCCTTCAAATGTGTTAGAGCAGTTCAAAATGAACGGAAAGGTGGTTGTTGTTACTGGGGCTGCAGATGGACTTGGTCATGCGATAGCACAGTCTATGGCTGAAGCTGGCGCTCATGTTGCCCTGTGGTATAATTCGTAAGTTTCCCTTCTATTCATTGTATGTCTCCGGTGTAATTCTGTTAACCATATTAACAGAAATGACGCCGCTATCGAGAAAGCTCAGGTCCTAGCAAAGGAGCATGGTGTAAAGGCTTTTGCTTACAAGGTCGATGGTAAGCGGGCACTTGGAGGTTCATTCTCATAAGTGCGACAAAATGCTAAGCTGTCACCTGCAGTTTCGGAGTCCACTCAAGTATCCGAGACAATTACAAAGGTCGTGGCCGACTTTGGCAAGATTGATGTGTTCGTTGCCAATGCAGGTTAGTTTCCCACAGCAACTTTGGTGTATGGCAGCTGATTTAGAGAAGGCATGGCGATCTCGAAGCCTATCTTGGAACAGTCTCTGGAAGAGTACCGGAAGCAGATGTCTGTGAATGGTATGGATCCGTTCCTTCCACAAGATAATATATCGTGGTATTGACCTGAACTAGTTGACGGCATTGTGTATTGTGCTAAATATGCTGGTGAGGTATTCGCACGGCAAGGCTATGGCAATCTCATCATTACCTCGAGTATGAGCGCACACATCGTCAATGTTCCTACTGACCAGCCTGTCTACAATGCGACCAAAGCGTACGTCACCCACTTTGGAAAATCACTTGCCCGTGAGTGGCGGGATTTCGCCCGGGTCAACATCGTTTCGCCAGGTTTCTTCGATACAAAGATGGGAGCCGGCCCGTCCGCCCTCCAGGAGGCATACCGTATGTCGTCACTAGGAAGGCAAGGCCATGTGAAGGAAATCAAGGGATTGTACCTATACCTTGCCAGTGATGCATCTACCTTTATGACCGGAAGTGATGTACTTATTGACGGGGGATATGTCTTGCCGTGAAAGTTGGAACATGTTGAATGATAAGATTTAGAAGCTTAAATCAAACAACCTTGGAAGTTTGTAATGAGAATTACCAAATGACCAGTTGGAATATGCAAATAAGATAACGGTTTTCGATAATAAAAGAGTGGGCAATGAATATTTCGCTGAAGGCGATTTCAAATGTCGGGGTAAGACCTCGAATAAGACAGTTCGTGCCCGAAGGCGTTCTGCCCCGCTCTATGCCAAACCCCGGAGGTCTGTTTTCAGGTACAGTTTCGATACCTTCATTCGTTCGCCACTGTAGCGATATACTAAGCACATGCACAGCCAAAAGCAAAGTATATTGACCAATGGAACCTTATCTCATCCCGGGTTAGAGGAACGTGCTCTATCTAGGTTAAGCTGATTCCCCAACTTGGAAACAAGGCCCCAAACTTTGTCGGGGCCCGATGTGACCATTTTTCCGAGCCAACAATCGGCCATGCTCGGGAGAACAGTGGAGTAGAATGAGTCAACGACTCGCAATGGGGTGCAGGGTCATGACCGAGCGTACCGGATTAATACGATGATTTCAAAAGGGCTTGTTTTCCGAGTCTCACAACTGGGGTTGTCAGACCCGGGCAACATCTTGGCATGGCCATTTCGAATGGGAGACAAATGACATGCAAAAACCGGCTAATCAATGACTGGGATGCAGGCTGTCGTCAGCTACACAGATCATATTAAATGATATACTCCGTAAGCCACTTTCTTTAATCGAAACACGGCAGACAAGCGGACAACACGGAGAAAACCTGCTTTGACCTGATTGGCGTCATGTGATTGGCTGGTGTAGCGGGCCGGTTGGAGATTCAATTCCCTACACACAACAGTAGAGAGAGTGTGTGAATAGATTGGATATGATATAGAAAGGAATTATCTGTAAACATCAAGATAGAGGAGAGAAAAGGAAAAAGACCGAATGGCCCAGAGTACGGAAATATACAATACGGTATTGAAATCGGTTTTCCCCACGTTCTATCACGGCCCGAAAGTGACTTCACATTGCGATTCCATCTGCCATTTCTGCCCCTCCTTTCTCCCTCTACCAGATCACCTTTTTTCGCTTTCGCTTGTCGCCTTTGCTTTCGCTTGTTTTTCCTACAGTGCTGCCATCCGGTGCAGCCAGACCCAAAACGGCATAATTACGGCAATTACACCGGCCATTGGTGTCGGCTCGACTTCCCCGATAGCCCACCCTCATCGCGCCATGGCGGATGGACGAGATTTTGCCCCTGAGGAGGTCGCACCTGAAGCCGATGCTCCCTCTCCCAGTGACCCTACGGTTCCTCCGCGTCCCCGACAGACCCCGAGCACCGTTGTCCTCCCCTCCCGCGAATCTTCGGGGACCGGCTTATCTGCCTCGTCCACACACCTGGGTCAGGTCAATGCTGCGCGGCGGGGCGTTGGGACCTCACCACACCCCAAGCCCTCAATGAGCGCGCAGGGAGCCGGTGTATTAAATCAAGATATTATGGCAAAAATGAAGGCATTCTCGTTATCTCGCCAGGGCGCTCCACAGCCACATACTGCTGCTTCGACGGGGCAGATCCCCATGGCTCAAGGAGGCACTGCAGGCGGCGCGCTTGCTGGCGGCATGCCCCCTGGTGCCGCACGGCCTAATCCGCAAAATTGGTCATCTTCCCCTACGCCCGCCGCTGGCCCAGGTCCTTCGCCTCGACCGGGAGGGCTAGCGGCGAAGCGCATGAAGCCGAATCTCAAGCTATCAGATGTCACTGGTCCGTCACCTCCTGCCGCAGGTAATGATGAGAAGCAGGGCGAGCAAAATGGGGAGTCTGCCTTCAGCAAATACTCTGAGTTCATTGACACGAAGGAGGGCACTCTCAGCTTCAAAAACAAAGCTATTCTACACGGAGGTGGAGTCGAATTTTCGTCAGGCCACAGCTTCAAAATATCACTGGATGAAGTAGATCGCTTGGATGAGTTGGGAAAAGGTAATTATGGGACGGTTTACAAGGTTCGGCACTCTCGCCCGCATCTACGAAAGCCAGGTTTGGGGTTGGGTGGGATTGTCAGTCGTCCTCCAGGCCAGGACGAAAGTCCAGAACCTGGGCCGAATCAACTCTCAGGCGTGGTCATGGCCATGAAGGAGATTCGCTTGGAGTTGGACGAAGCCAAGTTTGCACAAATCATTATGGAGTTGGACATTCTACACCGCTGTATATCCCCATTCATAATCGATTTCTACGGAGCCTTTTTCCAGGAAGGTGCCGTCTATATGTGTGTCGAGTACATGGATGGCGGCTCGATCGATAAGCTCTACGAAGGCGGTGTTCCCGAGGACATTCTGCGGAAGGTGGCTCTGTCCACCATCATGGGATTGAAATCATTGAAGGAGGACCACAATATCATTCACCGCGATGTGAAGCCAACCAACGTCCTTGTCAACAGCAAGGGCCAAGTCAAGATCTGCGACTTTGGCGTCAGCGGAAATCTGGTCTCTAGTATTGCGAAGACCAATATCGGTTGTCAGAGTTATATGGCACCTGAACGAATTGCCGGAGGTGGAATGCAACAGTCGGGAGCGCCGAGTGCGGGTACATATAGCGTGCAAAGCGATGTCTGGAGTTTAGGCTTGTCCATCATCGAATGCGCTATGGGTCGATACCCATACCCACCGGAAACATTCAACAACATTTTCAGCCAGTTACACGTGAGTCCTCTGACAACAGTTTTTCCAGGTTCAACATTCTCATCTTCCCCATCTTAGGCTATCGTCCACGGAGATCCCCCAACTTTACCAGAGGGATTCTCGGAAGAAGCGCACGCATTCGTCCGGGCCTGCCTCGACAAGAACCCGAAAAATCGTCCGACTTACAACATGTTACTCCGACACCCTTGGCTTGCCCCTCTCATGCAGCCACCAAACGAGTCAGGTGGCGATGGCGCCCCACTACCCGAGGAGTCTGACTCCGGCGATGCCGCTACATCCGCCATGACAGCGGATGAAGAAGTGGCTGAGTGGGTGAGAAAGCAAATGAAACTTAAAGAAGAGGGCCTTCTTCATGTCTCCGAGAAACCAGCGCTTCACGCCGTCGCGCTGGATCAGGTCGGCACGGGCAGTTCCACAGGTGGTCTTCACGCCCCGTCGCAAAATATCTGAGCTTGCCACCGGCTATTTCGAATATTGCATCCTCCTTTCTCCGGGGGCACTTCCACGGCGCAGGCGCCGTTTACCACGACTTGCATCTCTATTGATTCCACCAGGCCAATACGCCAATGTTCTGGCGCTGGGATCCATTGGAGCGTGGTCAGACTGTCGGCATGGTCATTACCCGCGTGTGATTTGAGACTATCTTGACAAATCCTACCATCTGGATCTACGAGCAATTGGTTTTCTGAACTGAACTAAGGATAATTTGCTGTCCGCCCTTCATATCGCCAAGCGTAAGGAACACATTTTCATACACGTTACCTGATGTTTCCGAATTTACCTGCATTTACGCTGTGATTTCCTTGTCTCCGATGTGCTCTACTTGTCCGTGTGGACATTCTGGATTGGGTATCATTTTTCGTAGATGCAGTCACTGTAGTCTATCAATTTTTTTAATTGAAACGATTTCATCTTAATGATTTGCTAGTAAACTGCTCGCAACCACATACCACCAAAAGCCATGTTGAATACAGAACGTACGTTTACACCAAGGTTCTCTGCTGTTGAACTGGAAAGGAACCCATGTCAATCAGAATCCCCATCTTAAGCCTCTCCCCAAACCTCATCCGCAATCTCCCTCACCAGACTCAACTTCTTCTTCTGATGCTCAACAAGAAGAGGATACCCACTCTCATGAGTACTGAACCCACACTGAGGACTGATGCAAACCCTCTTGAGGCCCTCCTCCCTGGTTTCCCCAGACCCTTCAGCAACAAAATCAGCAGCCGAGTAAACACGCTCCTTCATAGCCTCCTTATCTTCCAAATCACGCAACTTGGTACTAATAACCCCAACCACAACATTCTTGTTCTTCGGCAAGAACCTCAGCGGCTCAAAGCCCCCAGCCCGCTCAGTATCATACTCCAGATAGAAAGTATCGACATCCAAGTCCTCAAACAACTTCTTCGCAATAATATCATACGACCCCTCAGAGAAGTGCCGCCCACCAATAAAATTTCCCCGACAAAGATGAATACCCGTATGCATATCAGCAGGCAACCCAGCAAGCGAATCATTGTATAGCTTAATATAAGCATCCAACAAATCCTCCACAGACCCCTCATTATCGGGATCACTCTCCCATCCCTCCCGGAACGCCGTAGAGCAGAAATACGCCATACCAGGATCATCGAACTGCACGTTCCGCAGACCGGCCGCATACAGCGACGCCAGCTCGGCACGATACACCTTCGCAACGTCGGCGAAGTACTCCGCATCGTTGGAATAGGCGTCCGCCGTGTACGCGCGTCCTTGCTTGTAGCGCATGTGGAACCACGCAGGCGTGATCATCGTCAGCTTGATATTGTGCCATTCGCTTTCCGGCAGCGATGCCTGCACGAGCTGTAGTTCGTGCAGGTTGGACTGGGAGGCTGAGACGCTGTGGGATAATTTGCTGCCTGCGATCACGGACTCGCCGGGCATTACTTTGCGCTCTTTTTCGAGTAGGCTTACCACGTCTGGGTGGTAGAGTCTGAACATTGAGGCTTCGGCGTTTTGGAGTCGGATTGTTCCTGGGGGTCTTTTAGTTTATGTTTTCTTTGCATGGTTGTTGTTTGTATATAGATAGATAGGTCCATAGACGTTGGCATTATTATATCACTTACCCTCGAACTCATCCCACATCAATCCCCAGAATCGAGTGCGGTTGTACTCGCCAGACGTCACGGCCTTGAACCCGAGGTCTTGCTGCATCTTGACAACCTCGCGGACGGCTTCTTGTTCGATGGCTGGAAGTCCGGCGGCTTCGGCGGAGATCCCGGTTTTGGTGATCTTCTCGCGTGCCTCGAGCAGGTTGGCTGGACGTAGTAAGGAGCCCATGTGCTCGGCCCGGAAGGGTGGGGAGCTGTTAAGCTTGTTCGCCATGTTGTATGTAGTTGGGTAAAAAGCTATCTTGTTGGTTCCAGGGGAATTGCTCGGTACAGGAATGATTCAATGGGGGAAATTCTCCTGAGTAGTTTTCAAGGGGATACCCCGATATTCCCCATCTCTTCTCTATGTGGGGACTCTCATTATGCGGGGCTGAAATGTGGTGCTGATAATGGGGCTCTTTAGAAGACTTGTGGCTGTCTATCTTCTCTCTTTTCGTTCTAAGGCTCTAAATAAAGAGAGACTGGGCTGTCATCTGTCTGCTTAATGTGTATATATGCAGATACTAACCTTCCTATGGTTATCTTGGTTGGATAGCGACAAGTATTAAGCTCGCCATCAGTTGACGCCTCCGAGGCCAACGGCAAAGAAAGCCCCACATAAGCTATAAAGTTCGCAGGGGCTATTCTTGCATACAACATTATGCACCGACAACTGCCAAAAAAAAAGATGCCAAAAATATGGCTGTGATAAATATTCCATTTATTTTCTGCATTCGCGCATAGTGCAAATTGAACACCGACCGTCCATAGTGGCACGTGATGTCCTAATGAAGTAGCAAAGGTATTGTATAGAGCTAAAAAGCTGACACCCTACAATACTAATGAAGGGTCTGTAAAAGGAAAAAAAAATAGGTAGCTTCTCTTTGATTGAGCGTGTCATCCTTAGTGCAGGGGCCATGCTAATCTTCTCTGTATATTTTCATTTGACCATATGCCCCGAAGGGCGAAAGAAGTATCCTTAAAGTTGATTATAACACCCTTTTTGCGGCAGAAACAGACCGCCTACTGTTTCAGATTGCGCACGTGCCTGAGCATGTACATATGAATCTGCTGGGATCAGCAAATTGCCGGATTGTTTGTGCTGCTAATCGACTGCTTGTTCTGCAGTATTTGGCACGATAATTAGCCAGTGATGTAGTTCAGACGGAAAGGATTGGGATATGATCAGATGAAAAGATATAATAATCTTGTCTGCGGGGCAGTCTACGGGCTTTTGTGTGGGATTACTCATCGCCATCCCACCTGGGCAGGGCTGCGGGGTTATGCTGATCATGGACAAGTAAATGTGAGAGTTACCTATGTATGCTGTAGGGATTACTTTAGATTGTTGATAACCAAGAATTCATCGGTAGTGTCTGACCAAAATATTGACCTACTAAATCCGTCACTAGCATAGGTACACGTAGGTAACGTGTTGAATTTGACTTCTATATTTTCCAAGCCCTAAGTGAGTCCTTCAGCGCAGCTACCAGTAATAATGCGGAGTTCCAGGGCTTCCAAGGTTGATTTCTTACAGTCGTCTGCCCTATCTCTTTGTTTCTTTATTCGAGGTTAGTTCTAGGTATACATCGCTGGTTCTCTCCTTCGCTGCACTTGTCAAACAGGGGAATGGAGGGATATTGACCTGGAGATGTTTTACTCTTTCAGGCAGTAGCCTGTGTTATTTGGCTCACTTGAGAGATATACTAGCCCAAGAACAAGAGATTAAAATAGTATAATATCGAAATATTCTAGACTATTATTCACACATACCTCTACTTTTCTATTACCGCATAGTCACAAGCTCCTCAGCGCTAGTAGGGGTGGATAGCAATACAGCTATCAAAGTCCTGCTTAGTAGCACCCATCTTAATAGCAACGCCGAAGCCCTGAAGCATCTCCCCGACACCAAGACCAAGGATGTGCAGACCAACAACCTTCTCCTGGGGACCGGCGCAAATGATCTTCATCTCGGTGGGGTTCTTGGCCTTCTCCTGGGGGACAAGCCGACATCGTAGAACATGGCAGTGAACTTGGTGTGGTAGACCTTGATTTTATCGTCGCCGTAGCGCTGGCGGGCCTCAGGCTCGGTGAGACCGACGCAGCCGACCTCCGGGTGCGAGAAGACGACTGTAGGGATGTTTTCGTAGGAGATCTTGGAGTGTTTCAATTCGGGAGGGCCGAAGAGGCGGCTGCCAAGTTGGCGACCGGCAGCAATGGCAACTGCGGGATTGAGTCAGTGTATTTCTTTAAACGGAGAAATGGAGATCGCGACTTACCAGGGGTCAGCTCAGCTTGACCGGTCACGTCACCGAGAGCGTAAACACCCGCAGCCGAGGTGTTCTGGTACTCATCAACCACAACGTGGCCGCCGGCATTCAGCTTGACACCAGGGATATCCAAGTGCAAGTCCTCGATCTCGGGGGCACGGCCCACAGCCCAGAGGAGCTCGTTGACCTCGAGCTCAGTGCCATCATGGCCAATGAGCTTGAGCAGGCGATCCTTGCCCTTGCCATCGCGGATGAGTTGCACCTCCTTGAAACCGCCGTGACCGCGGTGGAGCTTGACACCAGCAGCCGCGTAGCGGTCAGTCATAGTCTTCTGGATCATAGGGTCGAACTTGCGCAGGAAGTTCTCGCCGCGGATGAACATGTGAGTCTCGACATCAACTGCGTTCATGACACCAGCAAGCTCAACGGCGATGTAGCCAGCACCGACAACGGCGATCTTCGGGGGAAGCTCTTCCAACTCGAAGAATCCGTCGCTGGTGATACCATGCTCAGCGCCGGGTACGGAGGGGATGTTGGGCCGGCCACCGGTCGCCAACAGGATGTGGGGTGCTGTGTAGCGAGCGGTACCGGAGCCGTCAGACAGCTTGACCTCAATAGTGTGGGGTTCGACGAAGCCAGCACGACCATGGACTAGGTCGATTCCTTCGCGGCCCCAGTTACGCTCGTAGGCGCCGTTCAACCGCTTGATGACGGCGTCACGGGTGTTCTTGAAGTGGGTGTAGTTCATAGCAACGTTATCGGGGATGTCGTAGCCATAGCTCTTTCCGATGTGGAGCGTCTCGTTGATGGTCGCAAAGTTCCATGTCATCTTCTTAGGGACACATCTAAATGTTGTCAGAAAGAAAGGTCAATCCAGCAATCCAGTATAATAGCATTACGCCTTGTACTCACCCCACGTTGACACAAGTACCGCCAGATCGCCCGCTTTCCACAATCAGGGTCTTCTTGCCATACCAACCCGCTGCGCGGCGGGCGCTTCCACTGCCACCACTACCACCGCCGAGGACGATGTAGTCATACTGCTGTGTTTCGACGGGAGCCATATTGGATGATTGTTGGTTCTTAGAGGCGGCAGACGAAACGTGTCGAGAGATTGTAGAGAGACGAGAATTGGTAGCAATTGGGTCCGCAGGGGTGAAGCGGGGAGAGTTGATGGTCGCCAGAGTTCGATTGGTCAAACGACCAGGACGGATTTGCCCGACGGAAGACGGGGTTAGAGATGAAGAGGCTCGAAAGCTAATCCGGGATGATTGGATGGAGCGGGAGAGCATGGAGAGAGGGAAGAGGGGAAGATGGAGCAATTATGTACAGGCTGAGGTGAGAGGGGTCGGAAAAGACACAACCGCTGTGGTGACGATATCGGGGTTTGTTCATGCGCGTTGGTTCTTCCGTCACCGAGGGCGATTTCTCAGCAGTGATTACGTGATCCGATCTAGATCCTACTGGGCACCTGGGCACCTGGGAGGGAATACTTGATACTTTTGGTTTATTATTGCACGTGAAATCAACATTGTGTTTACTCCGTTAAGATGTAAGATTATGAAATTCATAGGTTATATATGTATGGGTATAAGAGGTTCACAAAAGAGCGACAGGGAGTGACCGGCACTCCAGAATCAATCTCGAGGTAGCAGACAAGGAAATAATGTCGATCAGACAACTCATAACTTAAGAGCCAGGGTTGAAGCACCGGAATAAGCCAATACTTGATCGAAGCCAACGAAGGCCAATGATTGTTGAAAGATGTTTCAGATAGAAAAGGGCCGCGGCCCTATCTGAATATGTCGGAGTATAATAGTAACAGGGAAGAGGGTATCAAAATGTGATGAACGCAAAGGAAGAGGTCATCGAGTCCAGGCGTATATCTTGGCTCCATGTCACAACATGTAACCGGAGTGAGATAGCCAGTCTCTTGGTCGAAGGACTAGACAGCAGTTGGGAGCGTGGAAGGAAGAAGGATGGCGGTGCCTGAATGTTTGCGTAGAGAGGTTGAGAAGGTATCTCCCGATGACTTGCAGCCATTCCATCCACATCAGGCCATGCTACCCTGCCGGTCACATTCTGCTTGCGACGGAGGGGCAGTCTTCAGTGTTGAAAATGACGGTATGGTGACCGGTGGAGATTGACTCGTATGTTGTGTTACAAGATGAGACAGCGATGAGAGTTTCGGGAGGAGGCGAGGCACCGTAGACTTCAGAATCCAGGACCACAGCAGGAGATCCTTTCATCTTCGCCTGGGCACTGTTGGGGCAGAACGCTATCGCGGGCAGACAACTAGTGGGTATAGGCGATAACGGCAAAAGAGATGAGGCAGAAGCAGAGAGGAATGTAGACAGAGCGTTCCATATCGGCGGGTGCTGAGGAGTTGCGTTTCATGGTTTTCAAAGACGTACAATACCACAGTAATGTGGTGATGTGTCTAGAGATCTGAAAGTGAGGGGGGTCTGTATGAGAGAGACCGGGCGGTGTGTTTATCCATGAATCTTATCCGCTTAGGTAACCGCGTTGGGGCGCCTCAACAAAACATCACCTGACTCAACATTGGAAGGCATTTGGGCAGTCAACAAATAGAAAGGGAGCCCACAGTCCACTACGGAGAGTACTGGCACGCTGGACAGGCAACCATATTCGAACATTAAGCCTCGTGGGCTCTGGTTTTTGAACATCAAACCCCCGTGGGCTTTGGTTGGCAAGTGAGAACATCCAAGTATTACACGTGGCACCTGCATAAGCCTCGGCAGTTTCCGATTATAAAGTGGACTGGACAAGTGTTTGGGCTTTTCCAAGGTTGATGCGATACTGTTATCGGATCCATCTAAATATAGCCCTAATCTGTTGCAATATACGGAGTATGTAATGAGCATCATACACCTGGGCAGGACAACCTCTCATCCAGGTCCCAAAGTCTCATCCCTTGACAGTACCCATTTACCAAGGGTCGCATAATGCGCTCATATAGAGACACAGCGATCTCTACAGCAATGATCTACATTACTGCTTCCCCCCTAGCCATACTTCAACGCTTACTAGTACAACATAAAGAGCAGCCCCTGTCCAGCATAAACCGCAACACTCCCGAAACCTCCATATTCACAGGGGATGAAGAATGCAAGGAGATACCAGCCATGCCTCCCATCCACCAATGAAAGCAACTATGAGCAGCCTTCATACCTGCGCAGCTAGTCAAGCAAAACACAACCTAGGAACCCGCCTTGCTGGCCAATGGAGCAAGGCATCTGGCCGCTCGAGTTCTCCTTCGTAGTCCTAATTCATTAGACAAAAATTTTGCCCTAGAAAAATATTCTTCCCTGGGGTATACATGAGCCGATCTTCCTAAACACGTTCCCATCACCTCGATATCACGCCAACCGATCTTCCACCAGCTACCATACCATCGCCGCCATAATGCGTGTTTCAGCTCTCGCCTTCGCTGCCGTTCTGTCCCTGGTCTCGGCCAAAAAGATCAATATGCACTGTAAATTCGCCGAGGATAACACCGGCATGATTCAGCAGCCCTACTGCTGCCGTGATATGGCGCCTGCACAGGGAAACTCGAAGGCAAACGAAGCATTGGACTGTATGTATAGCAATCTTGTGATATTTGACCACTAGGATTTGTCTAACAGGCTACTACTCTAGGTGATCAACTGAAGGTGCCTCAGCTGTGTGAGGATCAGTCTCGGCCAGCTTGCTGCTATACTATTGTGAGTTTTGTTTCAGTCAAAGTTGAATTGGCTAGCGGAGTTTGCTAATCTGATTTCTTCTACTTTTCCCAGGGCCCGAAGAAGATCTGTACCGGCCATGTGATCTTCCAGGATGCAGCAGATGTTTAGACTGGAGAAGGGTACGAAGACAGTTGGACACAAACAACCCGCGTTATGACTTGCCGGGATGAGAAACTAGCTCATCCTTGACGTTTTGATGTCAATAATTTCAACCGAATAGGCATCGAACATATATCACACCTCGCTTCTGGTGTTTATATAAATGACGGACGTACTGCCCAGGATGATGTGTTAAGACTAATCTTTAGAAGGCTGGGCCTAGGAGATGACAGCATAGGTAAACCGCTCAAAGCCGTATGAACAGTTGCACGAATCAAGCAGTACTAGAAGAAAGACCATCAAACTCCATATCCTCAGCGCCGAAAGATGCTATATAGCTATGATAAATGCAGCCACTTCAATCGGAGTCTACCCCAAGCATCTCCTCGGTGTTCCTGCGGAACAGACGCTCCGCTAGCCCCGGCTTGGTCGCGCATAATTCCAAGCAACATTCGGTGAATGGACTAATATCAACGCTAGAGAATCGAGTGTGCGGCCAATCAGTGGCATAGATGACCTTATTAGGTGCAACAGACAAGAACTCGCGTGCCATAGCCTGAAGATCACGCATTTGGTCGTCTTTGCTGAGTCGATACGGCGCAGACATCTTAACATATGTCCTCCCTGCGCGAAGCAGGGAGATCAAGGACGAGAACCCTTGAAGATTGTAGGGATTGAAAGTCGCACCATGATCTTCCCACGACGTCAGATCGGGGCTGCCAAAATGGTCGATACAAATCCGCACGCCTAGTCGCGGCAGGATCGACTCTACCATCGGGACCATATCGAGGGAAGATATATCTCGATGACCCAGTTGCGAGGCCGGGCAAGCTCAGCATGCTGGAGTAAGGTCTCTTCCAACTCGAACTTATCCATCACTTTCCCTACAGATTGAAGGTTGATCCTCAGTCCACGGACTCCAAGGGTATGCCATTCGCTTAGAGTCTCCGGCTTGACGGTGGCAGGGTCAACCACCACAACTCCTCGGCCGCGTGAGGGACCAAGTCTTCGCAAGGCATCTAATAAACATGAATTGTCCGTTCCGTAAACTGACGGTTGCACAAAGACGAGGTTCTCAACGCCCAGGTCCGACTCAAAGGCGAGAGCTTCGGGTAACGTATGCGGGGTGGGTTTATATACCGCTGTTGGAGAGACAGGAAACCGATCAGGTTCCACAACGTGCATGTGACTATCCCAGGACTTTGGAGGGAGTCTCTGCTTCAGCGATACACTTGTGGACGAGCCATGTGTTGAACGCCGTTGCTCCACGCGGGTGGAAATGATATCAAGCGATATCAAGGGAGGCCCGCGGAGTATATTGGGTTTGGCCTGAGCAGCGGTCAGCATCCCGAACGGGTCGTAAACAAAGGGAGATAGCGGCGGGTTTCCAATAGTAAACAGGTAGGCACAGGTACAGAAGAAAAAAAGCGAAAGTAAAGTCCTGGGGAGATACTCACAGGAGAGCAGCTCCAGCAAGGCGATCTCACCCTAAGGCAGGACGTAAGAAGTACCATGCCGGTTTCACCGTTCAACATCCGTGGATGTTGATCCAAGTGCCTTCAATACAGGAGCTTTCAATAAAAAGCACCCATTGTGTCCCAAGAGCACAATTTGTATCGAATACGATGTGCAGGCCTTGTACGACCCACTCCACAACGCGCACATGCTTGTGGCCAGGTGCTGGAAAATTTTGAGCTCGGAAGTTGTCCGTTCAGGAGGACTTTCCAGTCCCTCAGCCGCCGCCTGGGCCTGTTAAATGAGCTGAAGAGCCGTCAAGCGGAGCCAAAAAGTGGATAGCTGCGGCGCGATCCG
This sequence comes from Penicillium mononematosum, assembly GCF_028829835.1. Lineage (NCBI taxonomy): Eukaryota > Fungi > Ascomycota > Eurotiomycetes > Eurotiales > Aspergillaceae > Penicillium > Penicillium mononematosum. The sequence goes on from NW_026643271.1 coordinate 3,438,300, forward strand.
ACATTAAAGTATGGAGTCACTTGGAGGTCATTGTAATACGAGAAAGCAGTAAAGCAATATGCAGAATCGTTCAGGGATTGCAGCAATTGGTTGTTCAAATCCTAAGACATGGGAAACACAGGACAAGACAGACGGACAAAGCTCGGACGTTGACCGAACTCCTATTTAGCTCGGAAGCCGAACCCCCGGTCTTCCCTCTTTCGTCGAGTCCTTAGAGATCACATTCCATCGGCTTTTATTGCTTATATGCCCCCACAGCCCGCATAACTTTATTAGGGGCCATGCAATGGACCACGTCACGATGGTCGACCAATCCCTATTTCGCCCTAGTGATTGCTGTCATTGCCTGTGGCGGGATTCCCAAAGGTATGAACACCCCCACTATTGGACTAGCTTATCAGACAACGATCGGCGGTAATATATGTTGTACAATATACAAGCAGCCATTTGCTAATTGCGCTTTGTCCTCCACAGGCTATGACGAGGGTGGTTATAGCGCCAGCGTCTCCCTCCCCTCGTTCAAGTCCGACTACAACCTCACTAAACACCGAGGGATCGACGAAACAGAGCTAGCTAATCGACGAGCGAACATCTCCTCCTTCAACGTGCTAGGTGCAGCATTCGGTGCTCTGATAGTCCTCGATCTCAATGATCGACTCGGGCGCCTGGTGGCGTGGCGGCTAGCATGCATCGTGTGGGCAACGGGAACATTGATCCAAGTATTCGCGTCCGGTATATACGGACTGCTCTTGTTTAGTCGCATATGGGCCGGGTTAGGAGCCGGCGGTCTAACAGTGACTGCGCCATTGTATTTGGCCGAAATAGCCCCTGCTAAGACGAGAGGTCTAGTGGTGGGGATATACATGGTGTTCTTACTGGCCTTTCTAGCCATGGGTGAGCTTTGACCCTCTGTACAGCGTACATCGTATACATATTCGGCCCCAAATCTGACTCGCTACGCTTTGTTACAGGGTTCTTTGTCAACTATGGTGCTAGCGTCCACATGGCGACCACGCGAACCCAATACCGCCTAGTTCAGGCTGTGCCACTAATCCCTATGGGTATCGCATATGGTCTGTCCTACCTTTGCCCTGAGACGCCTCGATATCTCGTTTCCAAACAGCATCATCAGGAAGGGCTAAAGGCTCTGGCACGGCTACGTGGCAGGGCTATCGACGACGCCGAAATCACAAAGGAGTTCGCGACTATCGATGCCCGGGAGCGGGAGCGAGCGACAGACCTGGCATCTGTCTCTCATTGGGCTATATTCAAAGAGACACAGACGAACCCGAATTACCGGCAGCGCTTCTGGCTGCTAATTACTATGCAAACTATTGCTCAGTGGACCGGCGGGAACGGCATCACATACTACGTAACGAACATATTCCAGGTACGTCAATTCTAGCAAGTAATCATCAGCTACACCAAGTAACAAAGCACTAACGTATGCGGGACAGTACGCCGGCCTAGCAGGCGACTCCACATCCCTCGTCTCCTCCGGCGCCTACGGGATAGTCAAACTAGTCTTCACGATGGCCTTCACATGGGGTCTGATCGACCTCCTCGGTCGGCGCCGCTGCACGCTCGCTGGACTGAGCCTGCAGCTGTGCGCGCACATCTACATGGGTATATACATGGGCCTACGCCCACGCTCAGCAGACAACAGAGACGCCTCCAATGCAGCTGTTGCCTCGGTCTTCGTCTACGCCATTGGCTGGTCCATCGGCCTTTGCACAGTGCCTTACCTGTACGGCACGGAGATCTTCCCAACGCGCATCCGCAATGTCAGTTACGCGATTAGTATGGCGCTGCACTGGTTCTTCCAGTTTGCTGTTGTGCGAGTTACCCCGAACATGTTTGTATCGCTTGATGTCTGGGGTGCCTATCTTTTCTGGGCGCTTATTTGCTTTTCTGGGCTGGCTATCCTTGGTATTTGGATGCCTGAAACGAAGGGTGTGCCTATTGAGCGGATGGGAGATCTGTTTGACGGGCCGTGGTATCTGCGGTGGCGGGATAAGCCGAGAGAGTGGGATGTTGCTTCGCCGACTGGTATACCGCAGAATATTGCGTCGAAGGATGGTCGTGTCTTGAAGTCTGTTGATTCGGCCTTGTGATGGTCTCTTTTCGCTGTTTCCCTTGCATTCCATTGATATACATATGCTTGTCATTTACTGATACCCCATTTTGTTATTATTTGGCCCATGTGTGACTTGTATAGCGATTCCATCCTTTCATTTACTCGATTCCAAATACCTAGTCTGTTTTGCATATCAACTAAATCTTCTTTCCGCTTCACAGTGTTGTTGAACGAGGGCGAAACAGGTGCGTCGTGGCCAAAATTCCATAGCGAGAAGCCGTAGAGCTGCCTTCTCTTCCTAGTGATTACGAAGCTTGTGATCATTTCGCGTGTCAAGGCTAAATAGCTTTCACAGTTTACTCTAGTGGTTGATAGGGCGCCCCGGATACGGATTTGCCGTTCGAGGACTTCGGACACAAGCCGGTTGATTCAGTTCATGGAAAATCAAAATTTGTTTTGGTTTAAGGTTTGGTGGATTTGAAGAAGTTGCAGAACTTATAAAGAAGGCTCCCTACACGGATGTGCACTTGGGAATACTTGTTGTTATATCATTGGCCACCGAAGTGATATATCTGCCTCAGATCGACCCTAGTTCTGAGGCTGTCTGAGGCTGCTATATTGTATATGTATTTGGGAATCATGGAAAGAAAATCAAGTCGGCGGGCGTGAAGAGAGGGCGAAAATGAGCCCAGCTTCAAGACCAAGTCCGAGTGACACTATACAAGATCATTGAGAAGGCACACCCCAGCCCTGCTCAAAGACAGGCGTCATATTCGTCGTGATCGGCTGCGCATACGAGAATGCCTCATATACCTCAGGCGCGATTTCATAGGATCCGGGGTCGTCCATCGTCATGACGGCATTCGGCATCCCGCCTAGCAAGTGCGTAGGCGGCAGCTGGGGCATTTCGCCCGAGTGCGGAATGTTGAAACCTGGTCCTGGGTGCTGGAACGCATTGTAGGTTCCCATCAGGGGTGGGTTTTCCGGGCTGGTGGTGTGGACTTGCGTGGCTATCGATGTTTGCGGTTGGTGGTGATGCTGGCCTGGAGAGACGTGGCGGGATGGGTTGCTGCCTGCTGACGGGGACTGGCTGTGCTGAGGGTGGTGGGGATGAGGGTGATGCTGAGGTGAGGATTGATGATGCTGGGGTTGTTCCTGTTCAGTTTCAGGAATTGGAGCGGGGGCTGCTCCGTGTATGTTGATTTGGAGTCTTTGGAGCTCCAGGGATATGAGACCAAGCGCTGTTGTGATAACTGGGTTGGCGGCTTTGACTCTCTCAAGAGCGAAAATGCAGAACTTCAGTTTGTCTAGTGTTCCCGGTGCGGCGTACTTCAGGGCTCGGATCTCGAGTAAGAAAATCGATGCTGCTGTGTAGATGCTGTATGCGAGAGAGAGAACGACGTGGCTGTCACCGAATGTACGGCGGTATAGATCGAAGAGAGACAGGATTGATGTTGCTGATGCCATGCACTGTACAAGATGGTTGGAATCATGTGCCTCGGGGCGGGCTTTGAACAGCCCCCGAGAGCAGAGAATTGGTCGATGGAGAAGGATGTTGATAGTGTGATATAAACAGCTAGAAAAAAAAGTTGAGTTAGCACTGCGTTCCAATCTACGCAGGATTGAGCACATACTTCAAAATCACGATATGGCTCGGTGGTGAGTACGGAGGAAGGTCTACCGCTGCCATTTTCAAGTAGTCCGGTAGCTCATCCCACCAGTCACCCAGATTCTTGGCCTGCTCTTGAACACAATCAAAGAACTCCGAGTCCGTGCTTCGGCGGATTGGGTCATATATGTGGATCAGAATCTGGTTTAAGATTTCCGCCAGACCGCACATCTTCATGAAACATGAAGTTGAATGCGCCTGCGTCGGCGGATAGTGAGCACCGTCAGTGAAGCTCACCCCATGAGGTGTCCATATTTCGATCTCAGCAGTATCATCGAGAATCATGCGTGGCGGGCTAACGTGAGAGTGCTGCATTGTCGGCGCCCGGCCGAAGTACAATGAAACCACCTTATCCCAGAAATAGCAACTCCAAAATAGACGGTTCCGTATTTCAATATCCTCATCACTCAGATGAGCGGATCCTGAATATTTCCGGCTGTCGATGGAGATACCCAAATCGTCCAGCAGCCGGAAGGCCATGCCACTATATAGCCAAGCTTGCGTCCGATTTCCACGGCCGCATTCCTGGGCACTGAGAAGAAGTAATGTCTGAATTGTGGGAATGCCTGCATAACCAACTTTCAGGGAGTCGAACACCCCAGTCAATGCGCGATGGGAGAATTGTGCACCGCCGTCATAGGAGTCCAGAAGCGGACCAACCTGAGGCTCCGCTTTGCACCACCGTACTGAGTGGGAGAGAATGGCATTTAATAAGACATCCGAATAATAAGCCCCGTTGATTTTCATGTCACCTATCGGGGAAAGTTAGCGTCATATGTCGTCTGAAATGGCAAGGTCGAACAGACGTGTAAATGCAGGACGGTAGACGAAATTCCACAGCGGCTGAATCCAGCACCAATGCGAGTCGAGGAGATACTGGAAAGGCTCCTGCAGGAGTGGTATCAGCATACGCATTCCTCAAACAATCCAAATCCACCTTGACCCATACCGGCATAGCAGCCATTTGCTCGAATGCCCTTTCCCTCCATGCGTTATTAACAAGCCGCTCTTTGCGACCCTCCAATTCCTGCGCGTATTCCGAAGTGGTCGCCGTTTCACTCAACACCCTACTGGGCAGCTGGAACAAACTAGTCGGCCCGTGAAACGACACGCGACCGTCATTTTCCACATTGAGACCATCAAATGCCCGGGTGAGATCTTCAGCATCGGGATCGATCTTTATCTTCGGTCCGCTCGAGCTGGACTCAGCCGATGACGGCGATCTTGTCGTCTTCCGCGCCTCTTCCCCCTCACCGCGCTTGGATAACGCATCCTCCAACTGCGCAACCCTGAGCCTCCAGCTGCTTCGTGTACGATAACGTCGGGGCTCTTTGTGGGGAAAAAAGTAGGTATCAGCGACCGCGAACGAGGAAATAGAATAAAAAGGATCGACTCACAAGCTATACACACACTGCTCGTTGCGCGCGGAGCATCGCGAACACGACGGGCTAGCGCCGTTACATTTAACCTGGCGAGCAGTTAGCTCGGCAATCTCGGGTTTCGTCCGAGGGGATCGGGATCCGCACCTTGCGTTTGCGACAGGCCTCGCATGAGAAGGCGCTCTTCCGGGGGAGACTAGTTTTGGGAGGCTCAGCCATTCCAGAATAAGCTCCCAATTGGAGATATACCCCCAAAAAAGGTCAAAATGAGAAAAGGAGGAAGATTAAAAATAGGAGAGAAGATTTTGGGCCCCAACGTGGGGCGCGGGGGATCAAGTCTCTTTAGAAAATGAGATCGTATTGACGTCGAATCGACTTGAATACTTTCATTGGTGGGAGATTTGGAGATTTGGAGATATCGCCCTGAAGGCCCCACTAGAAGTTATATAGGTTATATAGGATAGGGGGGTGTTCTACTTTGTACACAAGTAGCCAGTATAGCCAGTATAGCCAGTATAGCCAATTAGATATGCTTCAAATGCTATTTGCATGGTATTCAATTGTATACATTCATAGATCCCTTATTTCTTCCCTTTCTTGCTGCCCTTGCCCTTGCCCTTCTTGGGATCCTTAGCAGATTCCGCATCTCCCTTGCCCTTCTTCCACCCGATATTACCATCGTGTCTCATCTGCCTATCATCGAGACGCTTCTTGTCCTTGTTGCTCAGCTTGACATTGCTCTTCTTGGTATTGGGACCGTTCAATTCAACAGCACCCAGCTTGCGAGAAACCTTCTTCTCCTTCTCAGTCTCGAACCACGTTCGCTTCGGCCGCGACATGATCTCGGCACCGTGTTTCATGAGGTTCTCACCCTTGGTGAATTGCATCTCGGCTTGAGATAACTGCTTCTCAGTCTTCTCCTCTTGCAAGATCTCGGCCACCTCGTCAGCCATCTCCTCCGCCTTTTGCGCCCAGCTGTCTGCAACAGCTTGCTCGATCACACGACTGGCGATCTTGGCTCCTTGGGCCTTGCCTGCGCGGACGGCAAGCTTGACGATCTTGCGGTCGGGCTCGGCGGCAATCGTGCACGCACGACCGGAGCGGCCGGCACGGGCTGTACGTCCAACACGATGCAGGTAGATCTCGTGGCTCTGGGGAGCCTCGTAGTTAATGACGGTCTCGACACCCTTGATATCCAGACCACGAGATGCAACGTCGGTGGCGAGAAGGAAGGCAACTTTGCCATCTCGGAAGTTTTCGACGGATTTGATACGCTGTATGGCAAGTTAGCCTTATTCATATATAGAACGCAATTTGTTTAACATACCTGTTCTTGGCTCAGACTACCGTGTAGCTCTGCTGCCTTCAAGCCCAATAGGCTGAAAATGATACGAACGCGGTGAGCTTCCTTCTTCTGTCGGAAGAAGATAATAACGCGCTTTGAGTAGATTTCTTTGCACAGATGCAGAAGGTAACCGAGACGCTTGTCTTCCCGTCCGGGGCGGAGACGCACGAACTCTTGGACGAAGGTAGATACGGTGTTTTTCTTGGAATCGACCATCAAGCGCATTGGGCGGTTCATACCGACACGAATAAGCTTGTCGATCGAGTCTGTCATGGTCGCAGAGAACAGCATAGTCTGGCGAGATTTGGGAATTGTGGTGAGAATCTCGTTCAACTCATCGGCGAAACCGTCCTCAAGCATACGATCGGCCTCATCAAGAACCAGAATCTCCAGGGTGTCGACTGTGAAACTAGGCGAGTTGCGCATGTGGTCGATGAAACGACCGGGGGTGGCAATGATCACATCGGGACGCTTCTTGAGCACATTCTCCTGCTCGCGAAGACTGAAACCACCAACCAATTGACAGAATGTGACGTCTGTGAAGGTGGCCAGTTTGACGGAAACGTTGTAACACTGAACAGCCAACTCACGAGTGGGCATCAGAACCACAACACGACTTGTAGGGACCTTCCGAGGGCGGAAGAGGAGACGCTCGAGGATAGGAACAATGAAGGCAGCGGTCTTTCCTGAACCAGTCACGGCACTACCGACGATATCCTTGCCCAGTAGAGCAACGGGAATCGCCTTGCGCTGGATGGGGGTCGGGTCTGTGAATCCAACGGCGGCGAGACCTCGAAGGATGGGGCGGGAAAGATTGAATTCTTGGAAAGTCATCTTGGCCATGTTGGCCTTGGTGTCGACCTTTTCTTCGGGGGGCAAAGAACGCCTTGCGCTTCTCTGCTTCCTCCTCGTCCACCTCGCTCTCTACATCGGACTCCCGGTCTGAGCCTATGTCATCGGGGTGACCAACGGGTGTGGCGACAGAGTCGTTGTCGGATGCAGCGTCGTCGTCGGAATCCTCGTTCTCGTCCTTATCCTCATCGTCCTCCTCGTCTTCATCCCCAGAGCCAGGCTCAGGGCCCTCGGCATCACTCTCTTCCTCGCCGTACGCGCCCATTCCGAAGGCGTCATCCGCCATGAGCTCATCGTCATCGAAGTCAACGGGCATTTCGTCGCCCGATGCAGCGTCGTCTTCAGATGCGCTGGCGCTCTCTTCCTTCTCGGCAGCCTTCTTCTTCTGCTTCTTAGCAGCAGCCTCATCCTTCTTGGCCTGCCTCCGCTCAATGATATCGTCAATATCGACAGCCTTCTTGTCGCCGGAGCGCTTCTCCTCGTTGTCATCAATGCCCCAGCCATCAAAGCCTTCAGTGACACCATGGTTCGCGACACCGCCGACATCGAACTCGAACTCGGGGTTTAAGACGCCGTCGTCTTCCGTTGCATCAGCTGCAGCATTGTCGTCCTCCTCTTCTTCCGACTCGGGTTCGGGAGCGGGCTCGGCATTCTTCTTGTTCTTCTTGGCGTTCTTCAATTGCTGCTTTTCCTGTTGCTTCTGCTTCTTGTTTTTGGGCTTGACGGATTCGACCTCGCGCTTGCGCTTCTTGTTGTCTGCCGGCGCATTATCATCCTGCATCTCGTTGCCATCGTCTTCTTCCTCGAACCGGGGTTCGTTCTCGTCGTCAGAGAGCGTGAATACGAAATCATCGTCTTTGGCGGAACTCCGCTTCGCCGATTGAGGAGCCATTTTTGAGGCTGGCGCAAATTCCAGTGAATGTATGGTAGCTGGATGTCTTCCACACTCTCTCAAACAGTCTTAGTAAAAAATACCAGGACCCCAAACACTGTGCAAGCAACTCAATCTCGCCGAGAGGAAATGGATCAACATGTAAAAAAAAGTTCCCCGGGCGGTGACAAGAAAATTTCTGATGACATAATCAATCCGCTTCGATCGAGATGCCAACTTTGAAACCTTCCTGGGCTGCTTCGCTGAATATCGCATTATATTTTCAATGCTATCATTAAGAAAGAATTAATATAATCATACATTTTCAATTAACTACCTGCTTAAGTAGGTATTTCTTCCCAGCTCAATATCTCCCGCACGCCCCTTCAATCCTTTTTTTTTTTTTGGTGAGACATCCTGGATATAACATCCTAGACACAGACCATTTGTCTGTCATTAGTCTCATTTTGTTTTCAACTTTTTTTCCTTTTTCCTTTTTCTCCAGACCGTCGTTCCCTCCCTGTTGCCAGATTCTTTGAAGATGATCTCCGTCCGTGTTCTCCATAACGTTCATTGGCAGGCTCATCAGAGGTAGTTGAGTATCGCAGACTTGGTACCACTCCCCTGGGGCTGGGCTTGAGCCTGACGTCGGTTCTTGGGCCCATTGCTCACATGTGCGCCCCCGATTCGACGGGACATGTAACGAAGGTCATAACTAAGAATGTGCGTCAGTAAATATACAGTCCAAGATGAAAGTGAAAAGACAAGACAAGGCATACCTCTTGTCATTCTTCACTCTTGCATTCTCGAATACGCACTGTTCTTTAAAGCCAAAGTCCCTCTCCAACCACTGTTTGATCCAGACATGCTCCTCCCTCGCCTCTGGGGATGTTGCAACGGCGCAGACCATTGCTCTAAGGGGGCGGCCATAGCCCGCGCCATACTGCACTGTACCAGTTTGGTCGAACTCATAACCGTCGCTTCGTCCAGGGGTCGCATCAAAGCAATAGAGGACCATATCAACAAGTGCCCGTCCGATGTGCTGCTTCTTGCTGCCCTCTTGGACGAAGACATGCAGCTCACCAATGTGGTTGTCAGCACTCTTGCCGTGCCGATGGAATTCGACATAGGCATAGCCAACCACGGGGTCGATCTGGTTGCGACACAGGCGCTCTGGCGGACGTCGGGCAGCGACGATGAAGGGGAAGTGGTTCTCTCGGCAATATTGAAGAAGCTCCGCGAAGTCATTCACCTCCATAGCTCGGGTTTCACTGCTCGAAGCTGAGTATTCTGCATACCAGTTCATGATTTCGAGGATAGAAGAAGCATCGCATTCTTCTGCAGGACGCAGATAGATGCCGGGTGGAACAACTTTTGAATCTGGTGGTAATTCTAGCCAAGCACGGTAAGCCGCGGTGCGACGCAGGTGCTCTTGTTCTTCCTGTTCTTTCTTCTTTCGTCTTTTGTTGGTCTTCCCCAGGTTGTAGACGTAGCCTTCCGATGTCTCGTGCCAATGAAGGCGTGTCAGCTCGTCTTTCATGTCCCTAGGAGTGGGAACATGCTTGATGTCAGGGAGGAACATCGCACTCTCTCCATCGGGCATCGCGGTTCCGTCAAAGAAGGCAGCGTGATAAATGTCAACGTGGCGGCCTGCCGGAAGCTGATCCCACCAGCTGCGAAACTGCTCTCTGACAATCTCGTTGGGAAGATCAAACGAAGAAATTCTGTGTTTGAGTTGGTCCCACTGATCATCCTGTTCTTGGATATCCAAAGTCCAGCCATCAAGGAGAGATCGATCAGGCTCATAAGAAATGTCGTTATATTTCGATGTGAATGTGAGGATGCCATTCTGGAAGACTGGGAAGATACGGCGAGATTTTGCGTATGCCTTGGTTTGGATCCTGTGTCGGGCGTCCCGCTTGTTCCGAAATTCCGCACTGTTGGACCATTTGAACTTCTTTTCGATTTCTTCATACTCATCGTCAGGAATGAAGTCGGGTGGATCAGCTGTTGCCCATGGCTCAGGTTCCTCAATGCCTTCGGCAGTCCTGGGCTTTGCGAGCAACTTATAGACACTGCTGCTCCGATCGACGCCAGGTCCATCCCTCGCTGCGGGAAGCATCTCAGGGCAAGAGTGACTCTCGTTTTCCATGCCGAACAGAGGCTGTTGCACGGGCTTGTTCTTTCTTCTCTGTTTGTCAAACTGTTTGGTCAAGTCCCAAGTTTGTGCCCAGCTCAGATTCTCTATGCTCTGTATGAGCTTGTTTCTTCCCATCTCGTCCATGGATTCGAAGGCCTGAAGCATGGCTGCACTAGAGTCGTTCGGGAACACTGTCGATTTTGGCTTGTTGAAATTCTTGGGCGGCTTTCGATTGACAGTATTTCTACCGCGGAATAGCGCAGGCTTTTCGACTTCTTCTGCCATCTTAATATGACTTGGGTCACGCAGGATTGAATTGGAGTTTCTGGTATGTATTTTCAGGTCAGTCAGAATCCTCGAACATCACTGTCGCGGTGTTTCTTTGGTCTAGTCTAGGTCATTCTCTCGCTTTTATTCACCGCCATGTGACATCGGTGAACGGGGAAGCAGTCGCAAAGCTCCATGAACCCGCTTGGGGTAGGGCTTGCAACTGTGCCTGTCCTGCAAGTGTATCACTTGGCGGGTGGCTCTGTGTTTGTTGCTCAAAGGGTGTGACGAAAAATATTTGGTAACAAGCGTACCTGAATGATTGGATGCGTAACAGTCAGTTCGCTGATGAGACTTGACTGTAGACGCGTCCCGTGTTGCGAATAGCGGACTGAGAAAATAAATGATCGAAGTGATCAAAAGTGCGAGAGACAAAGTTAGGAGAGGATGAGAGCGGAAAAGGCGACGAGGGAGAGATGGGGGAAGAAGGAGACAGGATTATAAAGGTTAGGGGACTGGGAAACCTCGAACGGTTCTCGAAGTCGAACATCAACCCCCTCACCACTTCCTACTATCCGATTGTAGTCTTGTGTTTCCCTCCTATCTAAACAATCGGGTTAAAAAAAATCCATTCAAGTACTGTTTTGCAATTGCGCAACCTGGATACTGGATATCTGGATATGTAGGCATATACCTATGTAGGAAAGTCAAGATGAAGTCGATACCAATGATATACAGTCTCGACGTGACAGCATGATATCTGGTCTTTTGTTTGCCGTACTGATATATATACGCATACACATTCTGAAGGGTTGTATGGATTTGGATAAAATGATCTAAAACATTGAATTCCGGGATGGCCTTGTTACTAGCTGATGCTGTGGCCTGGCGTCCGATATAGTACCTATTGAAAAACTAAACCATCAATATATAGGCGAAAATACACCAGCCTGACATTCAGATAGCCACATTGGAATATAGAGTAACGTGGAAGTAACGGGAAGGAATATAATATCGGCCGATCCATAGACACATCAGACCCCGTCTTGAGCCTGGCAGCACTTTTCCCTTTCCAACTCTCTCCCGAAAAAAGCACCAAGCAGGATATTTTTGCAACCATGCTGTCCATACTTCGAAAAGCCCGCTTAAAGGACAAAGAAATGCGTATATTGATGCTGTATGGGCTCTGGCCAGTCGTTCAGATCGGGAGGCTGATGATTGCAGGGGTCTTGATAATGCCGGCAAGACGACCATCGTCAAGCGAATTATGAAGGAGGATGTCACGACAGTCAGCCCGACTCTAGGATTTATCATCAAGACAATTGACTTTATGGGGTAATTTCCCACCTTGTTAATATCTCGAGCTCTGCTAACTCGGCGCAGATACAAACTCAACATCTGTGAGCCAATCCGGGTCTCTCTGGGGAACCGTACTGACAGTACTAGGGGATGTTGGCGGACAAAAAACACTCCGATCCTGACTGGAAAAACTACTTTGAAAAGACCGACACGCTAGTCTGGGTTGTCGATGCCACAGATCGACTCCGGGTTGACGATTGTCGACAGGAGCTCTCGGGTCTGCTTCTTGAAGAGGTACGGATGACGTCCCCACCCGCAATGCGCAAATCTTGAACATGTCAACTGAACCCATTCCAGCGCCTTACAGGAGCCAGTCTGCTGGTATTTTTGAATAAGACAGATGTGGAACATTGCATGAGCGAGCAGGAGGTTCGAGAAGTAGGTCCAGGTTCTCCCTTTAGAGTTCGGGTGAGGCCGTTTGCCGGACTTGGCTGATATTTCTGCAGCGTCTTGACCTGGATTCAATCAAAACACACAAGTGGACTATCTTGCCATGCAGTGCAATGACGGGCAAAAATCTGAATGAAGGTCTGGAATGGGTGGTACAAGACGCCAAGGACCGACTGTTCCTTTACTAGAGAGATCGGGGGAAGTCGGCCTATATTTTCTCTTCCAAGGTTGATATCCACGCTTACAAGCTATTTAATATGTTACATAGGTTATTAAATCTCAGATCTATTCATATATCTGTACTATCTGTACTCCGTATTTGTCTCACCCGTTATATAACTAACGTGTGGCCATATTCTAAAAGTCAAGAGTAGTGATGCATTTCATGCCTACCCTTTATAATACTGCTTGCATGTTCTAAAGGCCTAGTAAATGTAGTAAATGTTCCCAAAAAAAAGGGAACCAGGTCATATCCGATAGGCATATATAGTCAAGAATAGAAACCAGAAGCTTACAGAGAATTAAAGTGTTTCATTCTCCGTACTGAGTACAACCTAGCATATGCAAGGCACAACCTGATATATCTAACTAAAATAGTTCACATATGATCCAACTATGAGTTCACCGGCTTTTAACCCCTGAAAATAAGAAAAACCAAGAAAAACCCCCAGGAGAACCGAACAAAAAAAAACCCAGCAGAACCAGAAAGAAACAACACAAAAGCCATGGAACGAGGAAAAACTGCGGGGCCTCCTCCACATAAATAAATGGGAGTAAACAACTGACTGATTCCAGTTTGGTCTGTATAAATGCATCTATCCATGATATTGTAGAGAAAACCAAAAAACGTATTATATGAAAAAGCAGCATAAATTGAATTCAAAAGATCTTTAATCTAAGGGAAAAAAAAGATGTGTGAGCCAATGAATGTGTTGATCATCAGTCCCGATTTAATTTAAACAGGGCGGAGAACACAGCCCTTCTTCCACTCTCCAACTCTTTCCTCATTTGTTTCATTCTAGGAGGCGTGCATGAACGTCAATCCTAGATCATGACTGTACCTAACGAGAGTTCCGAGGATGTCAATGATTTCCTTCAGCGCATCCGGGAACTAGGTGAGCGCCGCGACAAGGAGGACGACGAGCGCACCAAAAAACTAGAGGAGGAGATCCTGCAGGGCCGGAAGGAAAGGCAAGCCCGGAGAGCTGGTAATACTCCCTCTTCCCCTTGATGCGGCCAATGTCCGCATAATCACAGCATTTGCTGCAGGTCGACAATGTGCTGATATCCCGATGACTCAAAAATAGAACGTGCACGATCACTGGCCCTTACCGACGATTCATCCACCCTCAATGTTGCGCGACTGAGTGCTTCCTCTATTAGTCCCCGGCCCATCGATCCCCCGGAACACCTTGAGCCGACACCGCAAACACCGCAAACGCCAGCACCTGAGCCGACCCTGAGCGCCGTGGAGTCGAGCCAAGACATGGAGGTCTCCAACACCGACAAGCGGCGTGGATCGGTCCCAGATTTCGGAATGGATTCTCCCACGCGGACACGTTCACCCTTGTCCCGCAGCCGCGCGGGGACCTTGTCATGGCAGCAACGCCCCTCGCGTGATTTCGCCGTGTCGCCCGGTTCAACATCCCCAACCCGCTCCCCAACTCGCGCAAGCCACCTGAGAAATTTGTCTACGGCATCGGACGAGAACTCACTATCTCGACTCCAATTTGGGTTCCCACGACCATCGAAGGATGCTCCTGTGCTCCCTCCATCACCGGACCGTGGGGCTGGGTCGTTAGCGCACAGTGCGAAGGAAGAACAGACGGATAGCCAAACAAACGTGGGCGTGGGGCATCAAGAGCCAGAAGTGGGTGAAGAATCAAGTACCGAACTAGATAAACTTGAGGCAGTAGAAGAGAGATCATCGTCGCCTCCGAGAACCGGTTCTCGCGATAGCAACATGAGCCATCGCTTTTCTGTATCGTCGGTTTCGGCTGGGTTGGGGTCGCCAGTGCACCTGTCAGAGACTCCGAAACTCGAGCCTCGACAGAATGATTCCTCCTTCGAGGAAGCTGTGTCGCCGTCTCCAACCCAGCGGCGGATGTCACCAGAGCGAACGCGGTCGACCTCACCCACCAAGGGCCTGGGAGGCTTTGTTCAGAGTGCTATGATGAGAAGATCAGATAGTGTGTCAAAAAGGTGGAGTGCACAAGTTCCGCAGGGGCTCGGGCGGTCAAATTCCATTGTGTCAAATCGCAGCAGTGTGGCAGGTCCGAGTTTGAGTGAAATGACCCCTCCAACTCTTGGGCGAATTGGACGTGAACCTTCAACTCTCCTGCAACGACCAGGCTCCAGCCACAGTGAGGCAGCCACCGCAACAACTGAACGACCAACCACACCTGCGGATAGAGACAGTGTGAATTTTGAAACCAGTCCAGGAAAATCATTCCGAACTGGTCACTCTCGTTCTGCTAGCTCTGCTACCGCAGAAGGCAGCGACGCCCAAGGTCCCTTTGTCTCAAAAACCATGGATCCTAGGCGCTGGAGCCCCAACAAGGCTTCTTGGTTGGAGAGTGCCCTCAACAGACCAGAGCTACCACGACAGACCACCAGACCCCCCTCTCAGCCCAACTGGGCCAAAGACCGGCAGTCGCGAGGTAGCGTGGATTTGGGACGAGTAAACAATTTCAAGGAAGTCACTCCTATCGGTTTGATGCGAACACCCCCACCAGGGACTCAAACGAAACCACCTGGTGTCTCTGGTCCATCGCTTCCTACAAGCCCTATTAAGGATGGTGTTCCTGAGTCTCCATCAGGATTCCCTCTGAAGAAAATTGGTCCCTCTGGTCCATCCCTTCCTACAAGCCCTATTAAGGATGGTGTTCCCGAGTCTCCGTTGGGATTCCCTCTGAAGAAAAGTGGTGTCTCCGGTCCGTCGCTTCCTGCGAGCCCTGCGAAGGAGGCAGTTCCCGAGTCTCCATCTGGATCTGGATTCCCATTCAAAAAGCCAAGCATCTCTAGTTCATCACTTCACAGGAACTCAGTCTCAGATCCTCCTTCGGAGTTCCCTTTGAAGAGGCCTGGTACTGCTGGAGGGTCAGTCAGCGGGAGTCCTGAAGGCAAGCTCAAAGAAACAGTTGCCGAGTCTCCCTCCTCTTTCAAGAAGTCCATCAGCTCGGCTTCATCACTCCACAGGAACTCCGTCTCCGAGCCTCCGGCAGAATCCCCACTCGAGAGGCCCAGTGTCTCTGGTACCTCGGTTTCTGGAAGCCTTGGCAAGGAGACTGTCCCTGAATCTCCATCGGAGTTGTCATTCAAGAAACCGAGTATTTCTAGTCCGTCAGTCCCTGGAAGCCCCGAAGCCAAGTCGAAGGAGATAGTCCCACAATCTCCGTCGGCTCTCGGTAGCCCTGACGTCGGACAAACAAAAGAGGAAACCTCAGCTTCCCCAACGCCTGTCGAGGAAGCTCTCAATGCTCTATCAGGCGGCGCACCGGCGGAGGAACCTAAGTCTGCCTCCCCCGCTGAAATGGAGAATGAATCGCAAAAGCTACCGGCGTCTGGAGAGTCTGAGCCTCAATCTACTCCCACTCGCAGGGCCCCTCCCGACTCGTTGAGCCCCAAACCAAACTTTTCCATCTCTACTTCCTCGCGCGGACCCATTTCACCCAAGGCGAAGCCACAATCTCCTGTGCTGGACTTCCGAGCAAACCTACGGAAACGAGAAGTTGTCAAAGATAACGGAGATACCAAAGAGCCAGAATTCAAGAATGTATTTGGGCGCCTCAAAAAGACCGAAACTCGCAACTATGTTGCCCCTGATGAGCTCAAGGGCAATATACTACGAGGTAAAGCTGCCTTGAACGCCACCGGCGGACCAAAGAAGACAGAGCGGGTCGATGAATTCAGGAAGAGCCTTGTGTCACGCAAAGATGAAATGAAAGCCGGCGGAGGCTCCATCAGACGGAATACCGCCGGGGAGCAGGATGCGCCGCCAAAACCAGCCGAGGTCGTACCAGAAGCAATTGCTATGCGACAAAATATGACCCGGGCAAATAGCATCAAGCAGCCACCTGTGGATGCGCTGGTATCGCCTACTAAAAGCTTTGGTTCTCGAGCCTCGCAGGACAGACCACCATCGTCGTCGTCCCCGAATACATCTTTCAAAGGCATCGTTCCGTCGCGAGCTTCTCAGGAACAACAACCATTGTCGCCATCTCCTGCCATTGATGAGCCGGGCTGGCCCTTGAAAGATTCCAATGCCTCGCGTGCGTCTCAAGAATCACAACCATTGTCACCGTTCCCTGCCGATGATCCGATTGATGAGCCAGAGGGAGCAATTCCGGCGGCGACCGACTACAAGCAAACACCGGAGGCGATATCTTCAACAAACCAGGAAGAAACGCGCGAAGTTGTGGCACCAGTCGGGCCCAGCATAGTGAAGATGCAGGAGCCTTCAGTCAAGACACTCCGGCCAGTTCGTCAATGGCCACCGGCGCCTGTCGAGGAGGCTACTGTGACTCCAAGTCCGGCAGCTAAAAGCAAATTGGCGGGCCGAATCAACCCTGCGCTAGCTGGCCTTCTTTCTCGTGGCGCGCCCGCCGCTGACGGACCGAAGAAGCAGCTGCCAACCCCTGTCTCAGCACAGAGTGACCCTGCTTCGCCATCTGCGCCTCTCACCCACATGACAAAGGGTCGTGCTAGAGGCCCGAAGAGACGACTTCCCCAGACAACTGATGCCTCGACGCCGTCCGCTCGGGATGATACTAAGGAGGTTGGTGCTATTTCATGCTCTGAAGCCACCCCGTCACAGACTCCTACAATCCCTGTTGAATCCCTGGACATTGATTCAGAGCACATGTCGCAGCCTGATGAAAACCCTGTTCCTGACATCACGAACTCCCGTTCAGACAGCACAGTCACCGAGCAACTTCCGGAAGTAAACACTCCTCTCCAGGATACCCTTGAACGCGATACGCCCGAAAGCGCATTCCCGCAGGCACTTCAGACACGTTCTCTAACATCGGATTTCGACATTTTTCCCTCCGCCGATCTTGAGGCGACGCCCAGGGAGCCCGAAAGCCCTGGAGAGGTGAGTAGTCCATCAGGCGGACCGCCTGTCCCGCCGAAGTCCGATTCTCCCTCATCCCCCTTGCCTGCAACGCCAAAACCACAATGGGGCCAGCAAAACCGGTTTGCCTCCTCATCGCCGTCCCCTCTCCGAACCAGTCACAATGAGAATCAAATGGATTCACCTATGAGTCAGGAGAAGAGCATCCCCGGTGTTATCGTCGAGTCAGCACGCAGTTCCGTCTCACGACCCATGAGCCATCCGTCCCCGCCAGTACCCCCCAAAGACGGCGATGTTATGCTCCACAAGCCAACCGATCCGCGCAGACTTTCAAGAAAGATGTCCGCTCCCTCACTGGTTGCGCAAGCCAGTGAGGCACGTGAGGTAATTGCGGGCTTCTTCAAGACATTCCCCCACGCTCGAAACCGGATGGACATTGATCCGCAGCTAATGCTGATGCGTAAACCGGACGATATAAAGATCAGGACCATGAAGCTACAGATCTGGGAGCTCACAGGTGATGGGAGGCGTCAAGAACTTCCTTCCCACCAGGAGTACATCCTATACCAAGGTAGCATGTATCTCTGCGTGCACACATTCGAGACCGGACGAAGTAGCACTTCGGAAGTATACCTTTGGCGTGGAGACGACGTCCCGGAATCCTCGGTGGAGAATGAACAACCCTTCGCACGCAAGATCGCTCGTGATAATAGCTCCAAGTTGCAAGTCATTCGGCAGGGCAATGAACCTACCCGGTTCATCCAAGCGCTTGGCGGCATCATGATCACGCGTCGGGGATCCAGCTCTCGCCACAATTCGTCGGCTCTCTACATGCTTTGTGGCCGGAAACACTTGGGCGAAATGACCTTCGATGAAGTGGATTACTCACTGCGCAATCTCTGCTCCGGGTTCCCTTACGTTGTCTCTGCTCCCTTTGGCAAGCTCTACCTATGGAAGGGCAAAGGTAGTGGCCCTGAAGAAACCGGCGCAGCCCGACTTATCGGCATGGACCTAGGCCTGACTGGAGAGTTTGAAGAAGTCAACGAGGGTGAAGAACCCGAGGATTTCTTCGATGTGTTCGCAGGCCCCAGGGAGGCTGCGCCGCACATGTGCCAAGATCACTGGCAGCTCAAGCCGAAGTACAACCACTACCGCACGCGACTCCTCCGGGTCGACCACGAAATGAACCCGCCAACTCGTTTCTGGAATATCCGCCGGCCGGGCTCAAGTTCACCAGTGGTCAAGGCCAACGATTGCGTTCAAGAAATCGAGCCATTCTGCTACCGAGACATCACCGAGAAAGACGTTTACGTTCTGGACACCTTCTTTGAGATCTACGTGTAAGTACTACCGTATCAAGATGCCCTCCAATCAACTGGTACTGATCCCTCCTACAGTATTATCGGCGAGCAAGCCTCACAGAAGTCTGCCGATTTCGCCTCGGCAGTGGTCTTCGCGCACGAGTATGGTATCCTTGCCACATCCCTCCAGGACCGACCATTCATCCCCAAAAGTTTCGTGGCCCTCGGTGGTGTCCCCGACCGCTGCCAAAGCGCATTCCGTAAATGGAACCCACGCACCCAGCATGCGCCTTTCGTGTTCTCTCTTGATGTTGTCATCGAGGCGATTCGATCACCAGAGAATTGAGTGAGATCTTGTGTTTGTTTTTATTTTTTCTGATTCCTTTTTGCGGGCTTCTGCTTTAACTTCGTGCATATTTTTGTCGGGCTCCACAGAGCATTTCGGGAGTCCTGTGTACTTGTGCCATATTTGCGCCATAGAGTGAACTGGAGCATCTGGGGAATTGGGGGATGTAGATAGGTGGTTTTCGCATTTGAGGGTGTATTTAGGCAATGATTTTCTAAGAATTCAAGTTTCATACCAATACCTATTTGATATATTTCTTATTCAAATTAAGCATTAGCATTCGGATATTTAAGGCATTTAGGGTAGTATAAGGACGGGAACGGAGAACGGAGCGACGGAGATTTAAAAAAAAATGGAAAATCATCCGATCTGGGATGTCGCCATCCTCAATCTCTTTGGGCATTTGTAAATTTCTCCTTTCCATTCATTCTACTCTCCCCCAATGGCAATGTGAATATTTGAGTCATGGACCCCTCCATCCTTCGTGAGCTCTCGAAGCTCGACCCCGCGGTACCGTTCCGCTCATCGACCGATCATTTACATCACACATGGGCCAAGACATTCTTCTCGCGCCCGGAATTGTACATTCGCCCACAGACCATTCCAGAGATCCAACAGCTGGTGACTCTCGCCCGTCGCTGTCGTCGCAGAATCGTAACGGTCGGCAGTGGCCACTCGCCCTCCGATTTAACCTGCACCTCGTCCTGGCTTGTTAACCTCGACGACTTCAATCGCATCCTCCACGTTGACCCTTCCACCGGCTCGGTAACCGTCGAAGCGGGTATTCGATTGAGCGACCTGGGAACACAATTGGAAAAACATGGCCTGACACTCGAGAACCTGGGCAGCATCGACAGTCAGTCGATAGCGGGCGTCATCGCCACCGGCACCCACGGCAGCTCTCTACGCCACGGCCTGGTGTCAGAATGCATCGACTCACTCGGCTTGGTTCTTGCCAATGGGCAGTTAGTCCGCTGCAGCCCGACAAACAACCCGGACCTGTTCCGCGCGGGACTGGTGTCGCTCGGAGCGCTCGGAATCGTCGTGGAGGTCACCTTCAAGGCGACGCGCACGTTCAATATCGCCTGGCGCCAGGAGCGGTATTCGCTATCTCGCGTGCTGGACGAATGGTCGACGGGTTTATGGACAACACATGAGTTCGTGCGCGTTTGGTGGCTGCCTTATGAGAAAAGCGCTATTGTCTGGCGTGCTGATAAAACCGACCTCCCCCTGCGCGCTCCCCCGAAAGGCTTCTACGGCGAATCGCTAGGCTACCACATCTACCATAACCTGCTCGCTCTGTCCACGTACGTCCCGCGCATCCTGCCGTGGGTCGAATGGTTTGTCTTTGGTATGCAGTACGGCTTCCGGGCTGGATCGATCGTCACCGAGGCCGTTGAGCCCGCGCGCGAGGGATTGTTGATGAACTGCCTCTATTCGCAGTTCGTAAACGAATGGGCTCTCCCGCTGGAAAAGGGCCCCGAGGCCATCGGTCGGCTTTCCGCCTGGCTGAACGGCGACACGGAGACTGCCCGCATCCCCTTCTCATCCAAGGGACTGTACGTGCACTGTCCGGTCGAAGTGCGAGTCTCGGATACCTCGCTGAACACCAAGCCCCGTCCATTCCTGGACCCGACGTGTCGCGACGGCCCGACGCTCTACCTCAACGCAACGCTTTATCGCCCATACCTCCGCGACCCGCCCTGCAAAGAACGCTACTACGAAGCCTTCGAATGGCTGATGCGGGAGATGGGCGCGAAGCCGCACTGGGCCAAGAATTTCCGCACGCTAAACCCACAAGAGATGGGCGCCGCATATGGGTCAGACATGGACTCGTGGATGAAAGTGCGCTCAGAGGTCGACGCGGACGGGATGTTCGTGGGCGAATGGCATCGGCGCCACCTACCCTTGGAGCTCGGGCAGGGAAGCGAAGCCCCTGAGGGGCAGAGACTGCCCCTCCTGGAGCGCGAGCGCGAATGTCGCAGGGTGGACATGAGTGGCGTCGGCGATGGCGTCGAATGGGTAGGGGATCGCCGATGGCAGTTTCAGACTCAGCAACAACCCCTTGGTGCGCTGGACATGGAGAAGAGCATGTATCCATTACCGCCAGACCACTCGTCTAGTCCGTCTGGTACGGCGACCAGCGAGGAGAGCTTTGATTTGCTTGCCAGGGGTGAAGCGAGCATCTTGCTCCCCGATGGACCGGGGGTGTGAGAGGAGAGAAATCAGGCTCCCGTCGAAGGCAAACGATCTCTTGTTTCTCGGGGGTTGCCAGAGTCCTGATTGTTCCGTTGCTTTTGCATCTGCTGATCTGCGACTTGTTCTGAATGGTCCGTTCCAGGGCTGTGTTGGTGCTCATTGGCTCTAAGAGCTATTTTGGGTGATTTCCCGCGTCGTTTTCGTCGCTTGCTTTCTTTCTTTCTTTTTTTTTCGGGTTTTCCCTTTTTTTGTTCCAACCTTGGAAGCAATTTAGGGTTGATTGAGATTGTTGATTACAATTCCAAGGTTGGGTTGGCAAATCTGACATCCGAGGATGTTCAGGCTTCAATTCTTGACGCCAACTGTTCTCCAAAAGAAAACGAGGGCTTTTAGATCTCCTTCCTATATGGAGTATATCCCTCTGATATTACATATTGCATTTTCCCCTGCTTTTACCCTTGTTTTGCTTTTTCCATCCCCCATTTTCCATTTGCCAAGGCCGAGGGAGAGAAATCTTATGGCCTCGTGGTCTCTACGCACTGGAAATTGGAATCTGTCGGTGAACGAGTGCACTCGGACTCTGCATGTTTGATGCAGGTGCTCATACCAAGCCCGCTCCATAGGGCGAGCTTTGTCTGTCTGCTTTTTTGCTTTTGAAAATATGCATACAACAATCAATAGTCGATAGTCCATTCCATTCTTGTACACATGGTGGCCAATTTTTACATGGAATTGTCCATATCATGTCTATGGGATCGGGGAGAAAGAATCGCAGTGTGTCCGTCTCTCTGTCCTTGACCCTTGACCCTTGTTCCCTGTTCCCTGTCTTGGTGCAGCTGAGAGACCTTGAGATGGTCCATGTACAGAGTACTCGACAAACCAATATCCAGGCATTGCACAGATCCCATATAGATCCATGGACTTGATTGCATTCCACGGTCTAGACAACTCAGTGGCAAACCCGGGATTCAGGATTGATGCTCTGTTCAGACGATATCGTAAGGGATGGGAAAGGAAGGGAGAATTACAGACAGAGGTGTACTCCGTAGATCAGTGACACACTGTATCGTTATTGCAGCTTGAGCTGGGCACTGCGTAGGTATACTTAGTAGACCCATCTCACACATACACCACACAGCAAAGATCAATGCAAAGATCTAGCCTAGACAACCGTTCGGATTAGGGCTGCTTGGATCTGAACATTCTGTGTGAGAATGCAGGCAGTACCAGGGTAAGAGTGTACGAAACCAGAAGAGTCTAAGAGTCATCTAAAAAGAAAGAGAAGAGAATGGGAGAAGAGGATGGGGATCAGGGTAATAGTATCAACCCCGCTTTTGTATCAAAGTAGTTAGGTATCTCCTATTGTTCTCTCCTTTCTAAAGTATTCCAATTCTTCCAATTCTTCTTTCAGTGAGAGAGAGAGAGACAGCCACCTGACGAACATAATTCTGACATATCACATTGTACCACGTTTCGGTGCAGCTGGCAAGGATTTCCTTTTTTCCTTTTTTCTCCTTCTTTTTGGTTTAATTTTCCCATTTCCATCTCGCATTGACCTCTTCACTGCTCTTCGCTGCACCTCTCACCAAAGGCCTTTCCCAATCTCCAAGCACGTGTGTCTCTGACGTGCAGTGTCAGCGAGGGGAAAATCGTGTGACAAACGTTCTGATCCGCTTTTCCTGCCCAATTACTATCTTCTACCGAATTCACAGACTCACGGCTCGGACCGTGTCATTGTACTGATCTCTAGGTACCTAAACTGTCGCCTAAGTGCCTACATGCCTACATACCCTGGGATCTACCACCTGTCACCCTCGTCACCCTCGAACGCTTTGAACAGTCCTCTCTGCTGGTGCGGGGGATATCTCCTTTGATAATCATGATATCAACGTTTGGCCCTGGCGGCTGAAAGCCCGTTTCATTATCATCCACCCCACCTGCTCGATTCCTTTCTTTTTCTTCTGTTTTTCTTTTTTACTTTGGCCAAAGCTTCCTCCCTCTTCCTCATCTTGAAATTTTGCTCTCTATCTTCCCTCTTTCTCCACCCTTCCTCTTGCATTGCAATATCTACCTCCCTTGCTTGGTTTCTAGTGGAGTTTGCAATATGATACAATCCACCATGTCGTGGCAGCCAAAGCTTCGCCCCAAGGGCTTCCCGCATAGCATTGACGACTTCGCGGCTGTGGCTTCGTTGTCGGAACTGGAGCATCGGGCCCGGACTGGCGAGGACAAGCGCGACCAGCGCGTCTTCCGGTGAAGCGTAAGCATGTTTTGAAGGCCTGTGATCGCTGTCGCGTGAAGAAGACCAAGGTATGTGGACTGGTATACCATGGGGATTGCGATCCGACTAACCCATCTTAGTGTGATGGGAAACAACCTTGCAATCGCTGCTCGGTATACAACCACCCTTGTCTCTTCCGTGAAAGAAAGGCCACTCAGACCAAAGTATATTCTCGAGGGTGAGTACATGCACAGAATCTCAAGCCAGGCATATCCTCAAAAGCTCATAGACAAACCACACACAGATTTGTCGAAATGCTCGAATCCCACCATTCACTGGTCGT
Source organism: Penicillium mononematosum (assembly GCF_028829835.1). Classification (NCBI taxonomy): domain Eukaryota; kingdom Fungi; phylum Ascomycota; class Eurotiomycetes; order Eurotiales; family Aspergillaceae; genus Penicillium; species Penicillium mononematosum. The sequence goes on from NW_026643271.1 coordinate 3,462,133, forward strand.
AAAAGCCCTCCAGAAACTCTACAAACTCTGCATAAACAAAGAAGGCTTCCCAGGCGATCCCCTCGTCGAAGCCCCAGATGGACACCCCTTAACACACGCAATCCTCGACCGTCTAGGGCTGATCAAACAAGCCGAAGAAAACGCGGACGAGCCAGAGGAAGACTCGGAGGATTTGCGCTACCTACGACTGCTATCAACATCCACCGAATGCAGCGTAACAGCAGAGCCCTCACCAGAGCCAGCAACACCCCCAGAGCCCTCGCCAACTCTATCCCGCCCACCATGCTCCATCCCAACACCCATCTCCGTGCCCAGCCGTACCGCCACCACGAGTTGGCAGTGGGATCTCCAGCCCGTCCACCAGACGAGCTACAGTTATGCAGACTCGGGGTACCACGACTTAATGGCGCTGCACCAGCGGTCGTCCATGATTGCGCCAGACATGGGCACTGATATCGCGCCCCATGTTGATTTGCCCTCTGCGCCTTCCGCGCTATCGCATCATCAACATGCGCACCACGAGCCCTCGTTCCCGTACGTCCTGGATGGATGCTGTGATGCCCCCACTCCTCAGCAGGATGTTAAGCCCGCGCTGGCGAGGCTACCGCCTGGCCTTACGGCTGAATCTCATACGAATCCCCATCATCTTGCGGGGAGTCTCCCTACAGACATGATGGGGGATTTCCAATTCCAGGCACATGACTCGGCATTTTATCCTGGGTTCACGCCAGGCTGGAATTTTCCTCAGTGATAAATCTGGCTTGGTATGGTACAATGGACTGTTTCTCTCATCTTTTGGAGATACATGGCCTTTTTTTCCGGGTTGGGTTTTGGCGTAAGCTGTTGAGCAGCTTTCTTTCATTTCATTTCTTATCTATATTTCTTCTTACCATTTTATTTCTTCTTTTCTCGTCCGATTCGTTCTGACTTACATTCTTCTCCGGCTCGCTTTATTTCTCTCTTATTCACTATATACCCCCCACATCTTGAATTGAACCCTTCACCGGAGCACGGAGCATGGCATCTACGCATGATTATAAGATTGGAAGGTGTCTGGCACATTGAACCCTAATCCTTCTTGGGCAGTCGCTTTTTTTTTACCTTTTCTCTTTTACTTCTCGGGTTCAGCCAGGTCTTTCTTCTTTCTTTGGATCGTCACTATTGGTCTTGGATTTGGGCTTTCTTTCCGTTCTGGTATCTAGTTTGAAAGAGTATCGCACTATCAATTTAGGTACGAGTTCTTATACCTTATACCTTTGGTCTTTTTCTTTTCTTCTTAGCGAAGCACTAGTTTTTTGGGTAGACTCTGCTTTATAGAAAGGGTCGGACGATTACTGACAATGAGATATACATGATTTAGCCTTGTACTGTCTTACCTTCAACGAATAGATCCCACAATAGATATACCCTGGCTTGAAAGGTCAGTCATACTTCCCAGTAATGGTCATATTCCAACAATATCAACGACGACAGCCAGTGGCCAGCAAGTCCTAGTGGAATGAAAATGTACTTGTATTCCGTACACGATACATCCCCTCCAGCTGACCTACAACCCCAACCCAACCCCAGTAGAAGATAACACAAGAAGACCCGAAAATCGCCTCACACCAGATCTAGATCTCGCACCAGGTCATACAGTAGTACAATACATGCACGACCTGACACAGATGCACCCAGCATCAACCCAGAAAAGAAAGGCAGCCGCGACAGATGTCTAAAAGGGTTAGGGATGCGCAGATCAAACCAGATCAGATCGTAGATCGTAGCAAGTGCGTGTGTCGTCTTGCCTGTTCTGACAGGGACTGTGGACTGTGCGTGGGGGTGGGTTGTCTGTGGGACTTGAGGACATGCGCTTGGTTGGGGGTTGCTGGGGTTGTTTGTGTACCCTGGTATATACATGTACTTTTGTGGATGTACTGGGATCTATGTAGATGTAGATGTAGATACATATATCAATCTAGCGTTGTATAAGTGTAGATAGAGATGTGGTGTGATATAGGACAGGGAATGACATAGGACATTGCATATAAAATACTACCAAGTTGAATGCTGTATCATGATATCTCCCCGTTGTTCTGGAAATATATTGTATCTATGAACGGCGAACCTGTCAATTGCCTTTTCAAACTAGTTTTGCCTTTGCGTTTGGCTGCCAGCTTTTATATTTCCCTATCTTGAATTGGATCGTCGACGCCCACTTCTGAAACGAGTTAGAATCATGCGCCCTTTCCAGCATATCAGAAAAATACTCCAGATCCTCCACGATGCTTACGTCCACGAGTGCGGCCCCCGTCTCAGCTCCCAATCTCGCGTATAAACAAAGAAAGTCCTGTCCAGGATCTTTATGTAGGCATCAGCCGGAAGAACTAATATCCCAACAAATGGGAATCCGGGTCTCTATCGTCCAATGTTATCCCTGTAGGTACTTTTGTCCACCCATTACCTTGTACTCAATCAACTTCTCAAATCTCCTATCTCTCCCCTTATGTTCTTGCGCCATAGTCAATCTGCTCAGGAAGCACTATGCTCCATTCCGAGGCCACCTCCAGCCCACTTACCAATATCTCTGGTATTCCAGACGGACCGGGATTGGAACAAAACTCGGAAGTCGAGGGCGCGGAGAAAGTGACTGAGACCAGGGATACACACTCCCCAACAGAGCAAAATGAGCAGGATGATGCTGAATCAACGACCAAAAAGCCAAAGTCTCTTTCCTTCAAGCTCGCGTTCATAGGGCTCGCAGCGAGTCTTTTCGTGTTCCAGCTGGATGCGACATGCCTAAGCATTGCCCTTCCAGTGAGCCATCGCGTCTATTCCCATCCGCGTACTATCCCAATACTCATCCCTATAACTAGACCATTGCTGGTGAGCTAAATGCCTCGAGTCTAGAGTCATTCTGGGCAAATCTGGCCTATACTCTTTGTGGTCTAGTAATGCAACCCGTTTGGGCCAGCATCTCCAACGAGTTCGGTCGCAAACCCCCTCTTTATATATCCATTGGATTATTCTTCATCGGCTCCATCGTTTTTGCTACGGCGCAAAATATGGGCACCATAATTGTTGGACGAGTCCTCCAGGGTCTCGGTGGTGGAGGAATCGACGTGTTGGTGCAGGTGATCCTCGCAGATATGACAACACTAGAGGAACGCTCGACATATCTAGGCTTAATGGCCATTCCGTCGGCCGTGGGTAATATCATGGGTCCTACCGTTGGGGCGCTATTTTCCACGTACGCCTCCTGGAGGTGGATCGGATGGATTAACCTCCCATGGCTCGGAATTGGGACACCTTTGGTTGTCATCTTCCTCAAACTTCGGCCTATTCCGCTCGATTCCACGCTTGTTGGAAATTTAAAGCGCCTCGACTGGATTGGAATGGCGCTCCTTATCATCGGAATCTCGATTTTGGTTATTCCGATGAGTTGGGCGGGCTCCTTATATCCATGGCCCTCCTGGCAGACTCTCCTTCCAATGTTCTTGGGAGTGGCGGCGCTCGTCGCTTTTGGCTTCTACGAGGGAAAGCCTGCCGATCCTATCGTTCCTCATCGTATTTTCCACTCGAAGACCGGAAACGTGACTTTACTAGGAGGCTTCCTCCACGGCGCGGTGCTAGTCTCCCTCTTACAATACTTGCCCTTACTCTACCAAGCTGTAGAGCTCCAAAACGCAATATTATCCGCCGTATACCTATTGCCTACCTCGATTATCAGCGTCTTAGTGGCAGCCGTTTCAATGATGCTAGTACCATTGTTCGGAGGTTATGTGTGGCTTTTACGACTTTCGTGGGTCATCCTTACGCTAGGATCCGGCTTGCTAGCCCTCTTCGAAGTAGGGTCTTCAGCATCTATGTGTTACGGGCTTCCTATTCTCTGGGGTCAGGGAGTTGCGCTATTACGCCTTAACATTCTTCCGATGCAAGCGAGCGTTAAGAATGTTGATGACACAGGCTTAGCTATTGGGCAGTTTCTAACTATTCGCATGTTTGGTGGTCTTGTCGGCCTCACTATCTCTTCGTCAATTTTCAACAATGTTTTCTCGAGGGCTATCACTGATACTACACTTCAGCTGACGGGAGCCTTGGCGCCTCTGAAAGATGCCTCCAATGCTGTGAGCTTCATTGACTCTTTGGGATCCCTACATGTTCCTATATCAACGCTGGGCCAGGTATTAGGCATCTATCTGAAGTGCTTCCGCACGATATTCTATGTGATGACCGGCCTGAGTGCACTGGGTTTGGTGAGTTCAATCTTCCTGGATGAGATAAACCTCAAGGGCCGGTGACTTGGGAACCAACGCTTCGAGGACTAGTCCGAGTTGGATTGTTCAATTCTATAAATTCTTATGTATCCATACCGTGTCTCTTTAATGTATAAACCGTTGACTTCCATCAAGCCGATAAATTTCCAAAACATTCCGATATATCTCCTCATCGAATGCAGTCCCTTACACTAGGGAGTACACATCCATGGATCTTGCCCTGATACACTACATCCCACCGGTGAGGATGATTATAATCTGAGGCCACATCCTATATAAACCGACGTGATATCCTACGTATGTGCTACACAATATTGGTGACTCTCGGGGATGTATAAGGGAAAGCCTCAGGGAACAGAAATCAGAGAAACACCACTACAAGAAAATCGTAATCTTGAAAAGGAGACTAGTCTGTCATTCTTAACGCACCTTAATCATGGTTCTGGTGCCTATTTTGACACCATACCTTTCTTTTCACCTTACCCCGGCGAAATACACTCCCTTTAGTCGACTAGAAAGCTCATCGAACAGGGAGGGGCAGAGATACAGGTGCATTATCGTGCATTCATGTTCAACCCTCGCGTGTTGACTGTTGACGCAGCGATCACTGTCCACTGTCATGACCGCAGTATACAGGCAATATCCCTGGGGTATCTGCCTCACGAGTTCTCACGAGGTCTCCTCTTCCAGGATTGGTACGGTCAATTTCAAAAGAGGGTACATTTTTCTCGCCTTCTGCGCTTGCTGGGGAATTTCTCGGAAGAGAAAACTGAGAGAGGAGGGTGTTATACGCCCGGGAGGTCGCGCCTTCCCAATCCATGCATCCATATGCATACCCCGGCAGCAGCGATAGGCCACAACCTCCGAAAGATTGACTTTGAACCAGATCGTACATATTGAATCGGAAATAACCAAGGTAATGCTCGTTAAAGTTGTGTCCTACTAGTCGCCACCCATTCTGAATTGCTGCATATGACTTCGTATTGGAATTGCTTGGAATTGCCACGACTCGCAAGAGTGTCGATCTCTCAGGGAAGAATGAGAATCCGAACGAATATTATTGAGACATTGAATTGGTATGTTTTAGAAAAAGGAAAAAGAATATTGATTATATTGTACGGAGTACTCCGTACATGGAGAGAGATCGCATCATGATTGCACAATTGGCATAGTGATCTAACCCCTTTCAAGGGAAGTCTCTCTTGGCACTCATTTTCGGAATACGAGAGCGATTGTTTATGATATCACATTGCATGCGAACAGACCCTGGGCACACACGACTTTTATGATCAGCCCTATATCGATCTGCTTCCTGTATGGATGCCCATAACCGGAGAACTCTATATTCACATTCGTCTTGGGAAATTTAGATTTCCATAATGGAAGCTCCAATTTTTGACTGCCTTTTTCTTCTTGTAAAAATTGATCTATTCTTTTAGTTGTAGGATTGTGGGGGAGCCTCGGTTGACCCTAGTAAATTAGGCCAAATAGGACGGATATCAAAGTCCATACGGAGTAGAGGAGATAAAGGCCGACAACGGATTATTGTCCCCCGGCTTCTTCCTCCTGCCAAGGGATTTGGCGCTAACTCTTGGCGCCAAGGGTTGATCCTGGTTCGCAGAGATTTTGCCACTTCAATGAAAAGTCCTTTAGTGTCTAATCGACAATTAGATTAATGAAATATCAATATTTTAATTGAGGAAAAAGACTCACTGCACTCTGATGGACAAAGCCTGTAAAGGTGGGCGGAAGGGTGGAAGATTCCGCAACCGCAACATCCTGGAACTTGGCAATTTTGCCTTGCCAGATCTTGGCGGTTCCGCGTTTGCAGATACGATCCTGTATGCAGTAATTGCTGGCATTCTAGGCCCCGTATAATACCGCTTAGAGGAACCCCACTACTATCCGATGCCTATCAAGCACGAGGTGGACGGCTAAAGTCTTGGCGCCAATACCAACCATTGCTTCTCTTCCAATGAATCGTGCAACGTGCGTCGCTACCCCGGGGAACAAACTTTAGAAGTCAAAGGCCAAGGCTCTTGGGATATCTCCACACACTGTTTTTCTCACGCGAGCAGACTCTGATCTGAGCATTCGCTCGGAAACTAAAGTACCACGTCCCTCCCCACTCCGAGAGTTACACTTCTGTCCAACTATCCGGTGATTGACCCCAAAACAAAGGAGTCAGACGGGCAAACAGCTCGGTAGTCATCACCGATATCTACTCACCCGAGAGTAATCTCCAATGCCAGACGAGAAGCACGACGTGCCCCCCGTCGCTGGGTCGGGCGCCAGCCCACTGAGCCAGCCAGCTCACACCCTCCCTTATGAAGTCGTCATCAAGGAACTCGGCACCGGGCTGGACGAAGGTCTATCCCCCGAGGAAGCGAGTCGTCGTCTACAGGAGTATGGACCCAACAAACTGGATGAAGGCGAAGGCGTTTCGGTGATCAAGATCCTCGTGCGCCAGGTTGCCAACGCAATGATGCTAGTAAGACCCCCTCTATCGGTTTTCCGCGTTGATATCGCGAAAGTCTCTCAGGCTCAATCTAATACAGTGGGTGATAGGTGTTGATTCTGGCCATGGCGGTCAGCTTCGGAATTCGGTCGTGGATTGAGGGCGGAGTCATCTGCGCTGTCATTGTCTTGAATATCGTCGTTGGATTCTTCCAGGAATACGCCGCCGAGAAAACTATGGAGTCATTGCATTCGCTCTCGTCCCCGACCGGAACTGTCTCGAGAGGTGGACAGACATTTTCCGTGCCGTCGTCGGACATCGTTCCCGGTGACATGGTCGAGCTTAGGACGGGAGATACCGTCCCAGCTGATATTCGGTGAGTTTCCTATCATATTGCAACTGCGATTTCGAAGCCACTTTTGAGGCAGTTCGACAATTTGCTGACGCATATCAGCCTGGTTGAAGCAGTCAACTTCGAAACCGACGAGGCTCTCCTGACTGGCGAGTCTCTTCCCGTCCAGAAGGAATGCGACTCGACGTTCAAAGAGGATACTGGCCCCGGAGACCGCCTTAACATCGCCTACAGTTCTAGCACCGTCACTCGTGGTCGTGCCCGAGGTGTCGTCGCTAGTACAGGCATGTTCACTGAAATCGGATCTATTGCCCTCGCCCTACGGGCCAGCGGCAACAAGCGTCGTCCGGTTAAGCGTGGTCCCAACGGCGAAACCAAGAAGCGTTGGTACGTTCAGGCCTGGAGTCTTACCTCGGTGGACGTCGTCGGTCGATTCCTCGGTGTCAATATCGGAACGCCCTTGCAGAGGAAGCTGTCAAAGCTGGCCTGTCTACTATTCGGAATTGCCGTCGTGTTTGCCATTGTCTGTATGGCTGCAAACGAATTCAGCAGTAACACCGAAGTCATCATGTACGCTGTTGCAACCGGTATCAGTATGATTCCGGCGTGCCTTGTCGTCGTTCTTACTATCACTATGGCAGTGGGTACTAAACGCATGGTCGAGCGGAACGTAATTGTTCGCAAATTGGACTCGCTAGAGGCGCTCGGTGCCGTCACAGATATTTGTTCCGACAAGACCGGTACATTGACTCAGGGTAAAATGGTTGTCCAAAAGGCATGGATCCCGTCACGCGGAACGTACTCCGTCGGCCCATCTAACGAGCCTTTCAATCCTACCGTTGGAGATGTCAGCTTCAGCGCTGTGCCTCCTTCGGAATTTGATCATGAGAAGCCAGGTATGGCGGAGAACGCAGAAGGCATGGTCTCAGGAAACCGCCAGCTCGAAGACTTCCTAGACGTTGCCTCGATGGCCAATCTCTCTCACGTGTATAAGTCCGAAGAAGGTGAATGGAATGCACGGGGTGAACCCACAGAAATTGCTATCCATGTCTTTGCATCGAGATTTAATTGGAACCGCGACCGCTGGATCAAGAAGGGTCAGGGTGAGGGTACAGTGTGGCACCAAATGGCTGAATTCCCATTCGACTCGACTGTTAAGAAGATGTCTGTTATTTTCAACAAAATCACCCCAGAGGAGAACCGGACAATGGTGTTCACCAAGGGTGCAGTCGAGCGCATCGCAGACTCGTGTACCTCTATTATCTGGGACCAAGATTCCTCTACCCCGTGCCAATGACCGACCACCACCGCGAAAAGATCATCGAGAATATGGAGGAGCTCGCCAAACTCGGACTTCGCGTTTTGGCTCTAGCTCATCGCCCGTACACTGCCCAGACACAACTGCTCGAAGATGCTGACCTGAACCGTGAAGACGTGGAGAAAGATCTGTGCTTCCTGGGACTTATCGGCTTGTATGATCCTCCGCGCCCCGAGACAGCTGGCTCAATCCAGGCCTGCTACCAGGCTGGTATCGTCGTCCACATGGTCACCGGTGACCACCCTGGCACTGCCAAAGCAATTGCTCAGCAAGTGGGAATCCTTCCTGCCGATTTCAATGCAGTGGCAGCTGATGTCGCGGACGCTATGGTTATGACTGCTAGTCAATTCGATAAACTCACCGATGAAGAGGTAGATGCGCTTCCAACTCTGCCTTTGGTCATTGCACGCTGCGCCCCGCAGACTAAGGTTCGTATGATTGACGCTCTTCACCGCCGTGGCCGCTTTGCAGCTATGACTGGAGACGGAGTGAATGATTCTCCTTCCCTTAAGCACGCCGATGTTGGTATCGCTATGGGACAGGCTGGTTCAGATGTGGCTAAAGACGCATCTGATATCATCCTCACGGATGACAACTTCGCCTCGATTCTGAATGCCGTCGAAGAAGGTCGTCGTATCTTTGATAATATTCAAAAATTCGTGCTTCACCTCTTGTCAGAGAACATCGCTCAGGCCTGCACCTTGCTTATCGGATTAGCTTTCAAAGACGCTGACAATCAATCCGTCTTCCCTCTGTCACCGGTCGAAATTCTCTGGATCATTATGATTACATCTGGTATGCCCGACATGGGTCTCGGAATGGAGGTGGCCGCCCCTGATATCATGAACCGTCCTCCCCAGAGTAAGCAAGGAATCTTCACCTGGGAAGTTATCGTCGACATTCTGGTGTATGGTATCTGGACCGCAGCGCTCTGTCTGACAGCATTTTCCGTCCGCATGTGGGGATTCGGCGACGGTAACCTAGCCCGCGGCTGCAACAAGGAGTGGTCCGAAGAGATCAAAGACTGCGAACTGGTCTTCCGCGCACGTGCCACGACATTCGTGTGCCTGACATGGTTCGCGCTGTTCCTGGCTTGGGAGATGGTCAACCTGCGCCGCTCGTTCTTCCGCATGCAACCCAAGTCCAAGAAATACTTCACCCAGTGGATGTACGATGTCTGGCGCAACAAGTTCCTGTTCTGGTCCGTCATGGCCGGATGGATCACCATGTTCCCTATCCTCTACATCCCCGTTTTGAACGACGTCGTCTTCAAACACAAGCCCATCACCTGGGAATGGGGTATCGTGGCTGTCGAGGCGGTTCTGTTCTTCATGGGTGTCGAAGCCTGGAAATGGGCTAAGCGAGTCTTCTTCCGTCGCAGGGCGAGAAAGAACCCGCAGTTGACCCCCCTTGGACCAGATCTCGGAGCAGCCCTAACAGATGCTTTCCTTGGCCCGACATCAACCGGGGCTGGGGAACAGACCGCCACTCTGTCTTAGCACGCACGTATCATGGGAAAACACTTACTGGAAAACGGAACATCATTTTATGGAAATTATGGATATGTGGGGGAGGAGCGATATCTGCAAAAGGAGGGAAATCTGGAGGAGGTATTTGCAATGGATTGTGTGCAGTTTGGGCTCGGGGAGTGCACTGCCCCCAGGGGTTGCTTTCTCACGCGCCAAACATGTACTTAGTTCGACCGAGCTCCATTGCTGGGTCTTTACTAAGAATAAAAACAAGTATGAGGGGAAACTTGCAGTGGATAAACCGTAGAAATGATTAACATAAGGGGGTGCGTAGCCTAAGAAGAGAGGGGATTTGAATTGGTGAGATGTAGGGCTGGCATGTCAGATAATCAGGGTTGACATTTGAGGTCTTTTTGGTGGCCAATCGACCGCATGCCAACCACACCACCATTTTCGGCTAGTTGGTCAGAATCAGCTAATTAGACAATTAGACCTACTTTTTGGCCAATGCTAGCCTACTCGGTGGTCAGGTGTGCGTTATTTAAATCCTCGTCAAAGATAGGGGTTGCATACTCCGTAAGGGGCAGACTATTCTTGCAGATGGGGCTACAGATAAGAAGATTGGCTAAAAAAGAGTAATACGTTTATTCAATCCAGACTCTATTTTAAGCCGAGGAATCAGTGTATCGCGATAATCGAGAGGACCTAGGCTTATACTAGCTCACTGCCCAGAAGAGCTATGAGTTCGTAGACAGCGAATTTTTAAGTTACATCGCCATACCTAAGTCACTCCATACCCGATGAATAAGAGAATTTGACAAAACCCCAGAACGCCTTGGTGGCAACAGTAGGCCTGAGCCCAGGGCAAGGGCAAAGCCAAAGTCCAGGGTTCAGCTCAAAGGCCATTGTCACACATACACACCACACAAGCTGTGAGTACAATCAATCAATCAATGCATGAGAAAGGGAATCAATCCTCGTCTTCCGTCTCGGTGTTGGTGTCACTGGTATCGCCTGCGTCGCCTTCGGTATCACTCTCGCTGGAGTCGTCGGAATCCCTAGACTTCTTCTTTGGTGCTTGACCTGTTTTGATCGCCTGCATTTGGCCGGCGATTGAATCTAAGAGAGAGAGAGAGAGTTAGTAAAAACACAAAATGAGTGGTTTAGTGGGTATTAGCTGAGATGGACTTACCCTCGTCTGGCTCGCTGATGTCGTCTTCCTCTTCAACAGCGGCTGCCTTGGCAGGGTCGTCAATGTGCAGAGTAATTTGAGCCGTGTTGTCTAGACCCAGGTAGCTGTCACAGATCATGTGGAGGATGAAGGTGAAGTCGCCGACCTGCGGGGGAGCCTGGAACTGCATCTTAAGGGTCTGGACGTTGAAGGTGGGCTTGCCGGACTCGTCGAAGATCGGCTTGTCGAATGTTGTAAAAGTAAACGGAGGCACGGCCATCTTGCCCTGTTTAGCGTCTGCTAGGAAGATGTTCCAGCGCGGGGAGTGATCGCGCGCCAGGTACGGTGCGTGGGCCAGAGGTGGCTGGATGGTTTCAATCTTCGCTTCAACCTTCTTGCCGTCGACCATCTTAGTAGCACGGTTCTTGGCTGGCTTGCGACCCATCAGGGCTTCCAGGTCGTCTTCGTCGGGGTCGACGTCCTCTAGGTCGAGCGGGTTCACTGGCGGCACAGATGTGCTGCCTGGCGGGATGAAGCGGGCTTTGACTACCAGCTGTACCAGACTGCTAGGTGTGATCACCTTTTCTCCCATAACCTTAAAGAAGATGCGCTCGGGTTGGAGCATGGGGAGTTGCTTGGCAACAGACACGGCGTCGGTGTATTGCTTCTCAGAGAGAAGGCCAGCACCGACAGTAAGTCTGCGTCGTTGAGGCTCTGGTAGTTCCATGTACCTTTGAACGGTGAAGTGCTCCTTTGAATCCTCGCCCTCTACGGACGTGACAATGGCATCGGTGAAGTTGGGAAGTTGCAGCAGTGGTGATGAGCCCGGGGACACAGCCTGAATGAGGTTCTGAGAGGTTTTGAAAGCACCGACAATCGGTCCAAGGTTACCAAATGCGAGTGAAATAGCAGTGAAAGCTTCAGTAAGAGCAAGGGCGACAGGAGCCGCTTCATATTTTTCTGCGGAGGTTCAGTTAGTGGTATGTTTCAGAAGATCATTAATTTTTCTTACCAGCATCCAGAGAGGCATCACTAAGGTCAATCCGGCCAAGATAAGCCCACAGCAGAGCCAAAGCCTTCCGACGAGAGGAGCTATCCAACTGCTTCAGCGCCTCACGGTCTTTGGCCGTAAGGAACGAGTTATCATCTGCCAGCACTCGCTTCTCGAGCTTGGCCAGGCCAGACTCTGCCCGAGCACCCTTGAGCATATCATTGAATTCCTCGCCAGACGACAAAGCGCTGATGATTCCACCTTCGGTAATATCGTCCTTGTACTCACGGAAAATGTTTCCGGCACTGGCAACAAGAACCCGCTCCTTTGTGTAGCGCTGAGATCCGTACCACCACTTGCCGACGATATAAGGCAACAGGACACCCAGAAGAGCACCATACACCATTAAGACGTATTTGCCATTGCCTTCCATAACAATGAACTTGGGAAGGGCAATACCGATGCTAAAGCTCTGCTTGCCGTCGGGGTGGCCAAATTGGAGGTAGTTGTTTCGCACCTCCTCGTCAGTGAGGGCTTTATAGGCCTTGGTAAGCTCCACAAAGCGCTCGTTGAGCATCTCAACAGTCTCATTCTTAGCAGGATCGGGGCGAATTTTATCGGGGTGGTAGATCAAAGACATGCGCTTGTAGTGTCTGGAGATGGCTTTCTCATCCGCGCTCTGTTTTCCAAGAAATTTAGTCAGTTGAGATCCTCTGAGCGTATTGGACAAGCACGCGCCGAGATGTATTACTCACCCTCGAGACGCCTAAAATATCATAAGGGTCGTATGCCTTCACCACTGTTCTGGCGGTGACGACAATTAAGTAGACCATCCATGCCATTACGGCATATCCGAGAATGACCGTGATAATACGCTTGATTCGGCGCTCTTTGCGCAGGCGCTTGCGCTTCTGCGCGTCGATAAGGTCCGCATGTTCAGGTTTGAAGTCAGATTTAATGCGGGGAGCCGTATTCTCAAGCTCTGTAACATAAAGCGGTTAGGGCTTAGGAATACATATGGTATAGTCTTGCCAAAACTCACCTTTGCTAGGTCGTAGGAGGTTATAGGTGAGAGGGAGAGTGACCAGGCCGGTCAAGGTGAGGATGAAGAAGGGGAAGAATTGTCCCTGAAAGCCCAAGTTAGCGTTACCGTGTCTTCATCGGTTCAAGTCCCATCCTTACCTGCTCATCATAGGTGTAGTCTGACGACATCCTGCGGCGGGTTCAGGTACAGACAGCGGTGGCCGCTGGCCGCGGAATTTAAAGATCGTGTTGCACAGGGCTGTTGACAATAGCCACTTTGGACGGTCAAGAGAATGCGTTTGGATTGTGCAAAGAAAATAAGAGCCTACTTAGAGCCCAAAATGCTGGCTCACAAGAAACAAAGGAGTGAGGTAGGGTGAATCAATATCGCACTTCCTGACCTGGTGATGACCGTGTCCTCAAGCAGGGTCCACCTACCGCCTTCCCGAAGTGGGACTCAATACGTGGCAGTTTTTTTTGAGCGTTTTAGGCGGTGAAAGGACAAGTTTGAGGTCCACAGCTGGGCAAGCATCTACGTCTGTACTCCGTAGTATACTGTACATTATTGTTCTATCTTATGATTCATGATAACTCTCTATGGCTTTTTTGAAGGTCACAGTATGTCTATGTTCATGGATTTTGGTGAATGAGCTCAAGGCTGCATATATACTGATTAAATACACTCCAAAAGAGCTACAGTCATGATCGAAATATCCAATCGAACCCACATGCTGCAGCCTTATCCATTTCCTTTCAGTTTAGGTTTATTGACAGAACAGATCCATCGCACACAATTCTCCCCTCATAACAAAGATAACCGAGACTTCCCCAGTCCGCCCAGAAAAGGAGTTCAAGCATCAACAACTCAAAGTCGGACGCAAACTCAACCAATCCAGACAGATCATGGACACGAAGTATCAGCCAGAAAATGCTTATGACTCATTTTCTCATGTGTGCGATAGAATCAATGGACCAGAAATCCACACGGCCGGGTGAAAAGGGACCAATCCAATACCTCGTGGGAGGTATCTTCATTGCTGCAAGTCGGGGACCCGGGATAATCCGTGTGATATGGCGTTCTTGCCACTTCGGTGTGGTGTGGGCGCATTTGCAGTGGGCGACAGAAGACGCATGGCGTCGCGTTGTCGGTTTAGGTTCGATGGTGTTTTGTGTTTTATCTGTCGAATGCGGATTTCATAAACATCGCAAATTCGTAAAATCGTTTTGGTGTTTTGTTCTTTTTGGTGACTGAAAAAAGATGGCGAAACAATCCGTCCGGGTAAGTTTCCAGACGGGAACTTCAGACATTCAATCTCCAAGGGCATGGCCACTCGTTCTGTAGAGATGTCAGGATTGGTGTTTCCAGGTGAATCAGAATCGACTGATACTCACGAGTCGATGTAGTCGAGTCCACCGAAGTACTCAAGCATCCGGAAACAGAGACTCACATCGTCGCCCGGCTCTCCACCGAACAGACGACACTGTGCTTCTTCCAGTCCACCTGATCCCAGCCGCGAGGGGCGCTCACGGGTCTGCCAGGCTGTATACCCATTGTGCCATGATGGGGCGAGGGTGACCGCCGGAGATCCACGTGAAATGCATGCGTCAGGAGAGTTGTCGGCAGACACAAGTGCGCAAAAGCTGTTCTGAGGTGTCCGAGGGGCTGGCTTCGTTACCACAGGCAAGGTCGGGTGTTGAGCGAGAACAGTGTGAGGTATGTTGCGATTGCTTGAACGACGAGTGCGGCGTCTATTATGCCTCTGGCCCATTCTTGGGAGTCGAAGGAGATTTAAAGAAATAAAGAACTTTTAATATAGAGGGGAGCGACCATCACCTCCTGGAAAGGATGAGATGAGGTACTGAGAGAAGAAAAAAACCGGAATGCAGTATGCAGCAGTCTTATATAGAACCTTGGAAGCTGCCAAGGTGAGTCACGTAAAGGAGAAAAATGGAAGACCCACTTTTTCTGGTGGGACCATCCCGAAGAAGATCTTGTGTGATCACCTCACGGCTTTAATGGCTGAAATGGCGCTACAAGGTCCCTTCCCAATTGGTTCGAATGATAATTTCTCATACATTTTTACCATCGCGTCATTCGATGCCCTAGAGGACCTCCAGAGTGAGTAATCATTAAACTTTAGGCTACTTTTTAAAATGAGGTGATTCGCTTTAGAAATGAGCCTCATAACTAGGTATGAGCCATAAGGTCAGGAGATTGCAAAATCGAAACCCAAAAAAAAATGAAACAAAAAAATGAAAAATGAAACAATGACTCCATATTGCCATGTCATGAGATGGAAAAATAAACAAAGGACCGATGCCGGATTTCCTCAATAGTGCCGTGCGGACCGAACGGCGATCACATCAGGCAACAAAGAGCTTCCCGACTTTCCCCTAAACTACCCTAAACTACCCTAAACTGCCCTAGTCCACCCTAAATCACCCTATGAATGCACCCCAACCCTTGAGTCATGCAGGTTCCCGGAGACCTCGTCAGTCTCCGGGCTGTTTAGGCAATTTCTTGGGTACCTGGGTAGCAAGGGATATTTGAATTTTTTACACCTTGCATCGAACACACGTGTGCAACGTGTCCAACGTGGAGAAATTTTCAGATGCCTCCAAGCCTTCCATTCTATTCCGTAGGCAATAAAGAACTGGGTCATTTAGGGAAACCCTTTTTTTCTCGGAATTCGGGATGAAAGAAATTCAAAATTCACTATTGACTCAGATTTAATAATTAACGGAGTGCCTGATCTGTGAGGACACTAAATATAGCCTTGAAAGACTGAAACTTCCAAGGTTCCTTGAGACTCCTTTGTCCCCTGAGACAAACAGAACAAATAGAACAAACACATACTAAACAAATGCAAACATCTTAATTTCCAGACTCTCCCTTGCAGCAAAGTCACTATATTCCGGGTCAACAAATGCACTGTGTGGTACTGTGAAGCCTCCCTCGTCCACTTTGGAGCTATCGAACTGTGTGAAAATGAGAGGTTCGTTGGGTTGTTGACCGCTGAGATAACACCATCTCTGACTCGGACTAAACGCATACCGCCCAACTTCATTCCACCCATTTGGCAATGTCACACAAGTGGGGATACTCTCGGCTTGGATATTAACAGAGCTCCAGTCACAAACCGTGAGGGGATCTCTCTGGATGGGTTTCAACGGCCGCCAGACGTTGATAATCAAAACTCGGCCAGTGAGGAGACGCTTGCGCTCCTGCGTGTCCGGAAAAACCGTCTCCAGATTGTGCAGTGCGCCCCGGACCGTGAAATCCGAGTGCACACTGTGCGCCGGGGCGCGGTTGCTAGCGAGCAAGGCTCCATCTTCCGCGAGGCATCGAACACGATGCGCGAATGTGACTATCCTGGTAGCGCCAGTTCTGGGGCATTATTTAGCTTCTCGAACCATGAGACAGACATGTTTATTCTGGGATTGGTACTGACATCTTGCGAACTAATGATTCCGTCTCAGGGATGATCGTCTCCTTGACATACTCTTCGTCCGAGACCCTGCCGAGTTCGGGCATCTCATGCAACAGGTAGACGAATCCGTTCTTGTCCAGTGTGTAGGACGATTCCTGCCCCCGGATATCCTGCACCTGCACCTTGTGCCTCTCGGCCAGTACCTCCGTTTCCTTGGGCTTATCTTCCTTATCTTCTGGTTTACCCTCGGTAAAGTCGACTTGGATACCATTATCGACATCCAGGCGTCTCCAGAAACAGAGGTCTGCGTCGACGTGTCTGGCTACATATTCGGCGTGTTCTCCCATATTCAACATCGAATATGAATATCGGAAGCGAGTATTGATATGCTTGTCCGAAAATAGCACTCAGGGTTTAGAGTTGGGAGATGCAGACTTATAAGTGCCTGCATGGTGGCGAGGTAACCATTCGAGACAGGCCGGGAAATCCGATTAACGTGCATAAACTGGGGATATATGGAGATCAACGGTGTGTACTATGTATAAGCCCCCTGTTGGGAGGGGCTTTATGCTCGCTTCCAAGGTTTATCGGCGCTCCATGGAGGTATGAATACGAGTACGAACCCGAGGTTGCAATGTCAGCTTATGATCTGTGAAATGCGCAAATCTGCTATTCATCAACTTGTTCGTGTAACACTCGTGGTAACATGGTTCAGATAAAATTAATCGCTAGTCTATCCAGAATGCGTAAACTTACTTCAATATATACTAGTCCATGCTGAGATATAAATAGCAAGAAACGATATATAAACAGCTAATCTGCTTTGCGGTATATTTCAGGAAATGGAAACCTCAGAATTACTTCCGTGGTCCCATAACATAGAATAGGGCAGAGCCAGGCCAAGCCGAATTTTGACGAATCCTAGAACGTGATATATATCTACCGGCCTTGTAAACGCTAGAAAGGAACGCACATGGCCGGATTTGGTAAACTGATCAAACAGAGCCCAAGCTCCGCAAAGATGATCTGGTCCAATCCAACCTCCCTCCATGGTCAGAACTTGAACTTACTTGATCCTACGTCCAAAAGGTCTCGCCATGTTTCACTGAATCTCGGACGAAGTCGCAGATCCTCAGACGAAAGCATGAGACCCACTCTTTACCGCAAGACCAGTTGGACGAATGTTGATATAAATACAAGGTGGGCAACTCTCTGACTATGGACGATTATCAAAGATTCACTATCCGATGGCGGACATCGCAGGTTTCAATTCCAACACAATCCAATCGGAGGTGCGTTATCCATGCATTCTAGCTCGAACGCAGTATTCATTCGAATGACCAAACCCTATAGATGCCTTTCTCTTTCAAGCCTGCAATCCCTCCGGGTTCCAGGGTTCTAGTAACTGCGGTCAATAGCTATATTGGCTCTCATGTTGCTCACATGCTCCTTGACCTAGGCTACAAAGTCCGAGGGGCAGGTCGTGACTTCGATAGATGCCGTTGGGTGATTCAGCGTTTTGAGGGACAATACGACAAAGAAGCCTTTGAATTCGTTGCTGTTGAAAACATGAGTTCGGAGGGTGCTTATGATAAATCGCTCTCAGGTATCACGACGCCCTGGATTCTCTGAATAAGTGACTTACGAAGCATGTTAGGAATTGCCGGAGTAATACACGTTGCTTCTCCTACACAGTTCTCCTCGGATCCTAACGAGATAATTCCTACTGCCACAAATGGAGTGCTTAGCGTATTGGAATCTACCCTTCAACAGAAAAGTGTACTCCGTTTTGTTTTGACCTCGTCGTCAGTCGCAGTTCTGGAGCCCAGTTCGCAAAGTTTGGAGGTGACCAGCGAAATGTGGAATGAGGAGGCTGTCCATAAAGCTTGGGCACCTCCGCCCTATTTACAGGAAAGGGCGATGGCTGTGTACGCGGCTAGTAAGGTCCGGAGTGAGCAGGCGATGTGGGACTGGCTTGCTCGCAAAGACCCGTCTTTTAAAGCAAATTCAGGTGGGAACTTCCTGCTGTTGGGATTGAGAATGAGATTTTCTAAGTTTGTTGCAGTTATTCCCTCCTTCGTATTTGGAAGACGGTGGGACTGGCTTGCTCGCAAAGACCCGTCTTTTAAAGCAAATTCAAGTGGGAACTTCCTGCTGTTGGGATTGAGAATGAGATTTTCTAAGTTTGTTGCAGTTATTCCCTCCTTCGTATTTGGAAGACCCCTTGATGTCCAATATCAGGGCTACCCATCCTCATCCGGGATCCCAATCGTTGTTTATGACAATGATCCGAAAAAGATGGCGGAATTTATCGATAACTTCCCACCATGTTAGTACATCTAGAGGGAAAACAAAAACGTTCTAACAAGAAATATAGTCTTTTTCGTCGATGTCGAGGATGTTGCGCGGCTGCACATTGCTGCTCTGCTGCACCCTGAGGTTGCTAATGAACGCTTATTCGCGTTTGCCGGTCCGTTCAATCGCAATGACCTTATAAGGACTTTGCAGCATCTCTTCCCGGATCGGCAGTTTCCCGAAGAATTCCCCAGTTCGACGCAGAATGAAAGCAAAATTTTGCCCGCAAAACGAGCAGAAGACCTGCTAAAGCAGATGTGGGGAAAGGGGTTCTCATCTCTAGACGACAGCCTGAGAGCAAATCTTGAGGAATACTTTTGAGTATGGATCGGATTTGGGAGACGGTACGGGGACTGGACTCTATATTCTCATACACATGTTACGTATTTAGCAGTTTTGCTCATTCCATGCAGGTCTCCCTTTTGTCTCTGTCATCAGAATCACACATCAATTGGTCTTGGCCACCCCAGGTGATTCCGAATTGCGGTTTTTGGGCCGCCTAGGATATTGGCAAGCAATTGGCAATCACTTGCCTACCACACGCTCTAAGCTCTTCGCTAGAGGGTGGCCGTGAATTGATCACTGAAGATATATGTATCCTAAGTTAAAGATAAACTCATGGTGCTAGGATGAAATAAAGGAAGTTATTGTATCGAGGCATAGCATTTCTAGCGATATTAAGCCAATCTAGGTAGCAATTTGTAGGGATGACACGCATTCGGACCTGAATATCCATTACTGCCTGCAGGTTATGGCAAACAACCCTTTGCCTATATATGTATGCGATGTTCTTAGACCTAAAATAAAGGCTTCAAAAGTGCAATAGCTGAAATCAAAGGGACAAGTCTCTGTTGGGTAAAGGTCGACAAGAAATCCACAATATCAAGTATCTGAAGTAAGGTTCCACAGCTATCATTGACCAGGCCTTCCAGTCATAACTAGGGTCAAATACACAAGCAATGCATTAAATGATGTATAACGGCGTTAACAATGATGAAACTCTGACAGGCAATGAGTAAAAGAAGACAAGATTGAAGAACCAGGCCGTAAAAAAGGAGGCCGAGAAGCAAAGAAGAAAAAATAAACGGAAAGGAAGAAAAGGCAAGGAGAAGAGTAAGAGAAATCAAACGGCAAAAAAAAAAAAGAAACAAGCAACACAACCCGCGTGTGTACTGTACAGGGTCCTAGAATCCGGACCATGTCTGGCCACCAAAAGGCATCGTTCCTGTCCAAGACGCCTATGAACAGGATCCAACTACCAGACCAAGCATTCCCCGACGAAGCGACCCATCTAGCGCTGTCTTCTTGCGCATCCCTGAAAACACAGACCGTAGCTCCAAAGACATGCATGACAAGTAGGAAACGGAAATTTCGACTAGCTATCGTCTAGCTTTGTGTAGTTCCAGCCCTTTACTTCTTGCGGTTGGCTCTGCGGGCAGCGAGATCGCCCTCAGCGAGCCATTTGCTGGCGTTCACCATCTGGACGATGTTGACGAACTGCTTGAAGGCCATGATGGGGAACGAGACCCCGGTGATGATCCATGGCCAGGTGCTCTCGAGCTTGTTCGCACGCGCCATCTCGAGGGCACCGGCGCTCCAGGGACTGGCGAACAGGCTGGCTGGCTCGGGGTGGGCAGGGTTTCCGGGCTGGGCGGAAGACAGCTGGGAATCGGAGACGGGCTGCAGGAGCGAAGGGGATAGGGTCGGCGAGGAGAAGGACAGGAGGTACAGGCCGATGAAGAAGGCTTCGTTGGCAGTACAGCAGATGAACAGGACGAGCTAACAAAATATTGCGGATAAGCTTCGACGATGCAAAATCAGATCGCTGCGGCGGGGTCTTACCTTGCTGGTGTAGTACTGGTACATAATCCAGCTACGGCTAGGATCAACCTTCTTGTGGCTCTGGCCGGATCCGCCCATGCTTAGAGTAGCGTACATGTGCATGTAGTGGCTGGCCATGTCCAGGCTGATGAGACCCTGGAAGAGGATAGCCCATCGGGGCCAGGCGGAGCTCAGGAACACCAGGAGACACGCAGTGGTGCAGCGGTCGGTCACCATGTCCAACACTGCACCGAAGGTGGTGGATTGGTTGAAGTATCGTGCTGCATAACCGTCCAGACCGTCCAGCAGACAGGACACCGTGTAGAGGAAGGAACAGGTCCGCGGGTGGAGGGGCATGTAGTATAGGGAGGCGAAGGTCAAAACGACTCGGGAGTATCCTGGAACCGTGTTAAACCATATGTCAAATCGAAGCTTAAAGCCACATCAGCGGGGCATTCTACCGATAAGATTCGGGGTGAAAAGGAAGATGTTCTCCTTGATTTCCTTGCTCTCTTCCCGTGCGGCGGATCTGGCCCTCTTCTTCGAAGAGGCGCGCTTTGAAGGTGTCGACACGGAGCCATTGCTAAGTGAATCTTCGCTCTCCTCAGCGGCGAGGGCAGCCTTTTGTCGTCGTGTTCTTGCGCTCATTGTGTGTGAAAGGGATGTGACTGGCGAGCTGTTTCTCGTATAGGTCGGTGAGACGTATGGATATTGGACAGTCTAGCTGCTGTCAGCCTCGGGTTGTAATGCAGATACAGCAAGAGAAAACACACCGTGTCGGCGAGATAAGAATAAAGCGAACTCAGGATAAGGATAGGAGGTGTTCAGGAACAAGGAGAAATTTCAACGATAAGGGGAGATAAGCGTTTGTCGACACGCTGAAACCAAGGTTATTAGGTGTAAAATGAAAAGAAGGAAGAATAAAAAGAAAAGGGATGAAAGATGAAAGATGAAAGATGAAAGACAAAAAGATGAAAGGAAATTGTGGAATGTCCTGCGGGTTACGCGGAACCTTGGACTTGAGCTTTCCCCACGCGGTCCACTTGGAGATGATCGTGATATTTTTGAAATATGAAACATAACATATGTAAATAACTGGACTGGACTTGAAACATACCAGTCAAATTTTGATCTGTGTCACGTCTACGGGATATAGCCCTGAAGGCAGATCATAGTGTGAATATAATCCAGTAGAACGTGCTTTTATAGACATTGATTATATACCAGCCTAGAGGCCTAAAAAATATGTACAGAAGATAACCACCCTAAATATATGGAGTACAAGAAACTCATTCACGTCCGTGACCTGCGCGGATCAGTGGCATCCTGTCGACGCCATTCGCGAGACTCCTTGGTACCCATACTACCAACGCCGCCCTCGAGACGACGCTCCCAACCACCGAGCCGAACAACAAGACAGGTAGCATTATCACCTTCCCTGGTGACCTCGGTCGAAAAATTGACCACATCACGCGCCCCCTCCTCCGGCGTCTTGGATTCCTTGACGATATCAACGATCTCCTGGTCAAGCAGTGTCCCGCTGATGCCATCAGATACCAAAACCAAAAACGAGAACTCGGCCGGGCCAAGCTCTATGCGCTTGAGTTCAGGCTCCGCAGAGACTCCGATGCGCTTGGACTGCACATCGCCGAAAGCGCGTGTGTTGGCTAGCCCACTCATGCGTTCTTCGCCGAACGAGTCTGTTACAAAGGTTGTGGCGTACCGTCGGAGTCGGGATGCCTCGATGGGGAGGAGGGGTGGTGGTTTGATGTGATGGGGATGGCGTCGCCAGTTTCTGTTGAACAGAGGAGCATGCGCGTGTCGCCGACATGGGCAACTAGGAGACTTGATGGGGCGACGGGATGCCAGAACGGGGTTGGCGTCGGGGTCGAGATCATCGCGACACTTCCGGTGCTGCCACCCTTGAACCGGGCGCTTCCGCCGATCTGGGGAGATCGGGTCATGCTGGGCCTGTGAAAGATTTCGTCGTCGTTCAGAGGTCTCTCAGCTCGGACTGGATCGTCATCTCGCTTAGCTGCTTGAGCATTGACAAAATCTAGATCCGCACGCAGGAAGGCGTACTCCACAACTTCCTCGATGGAGATGTGGTTCTCAACACCCGGGTCGGTGGACTCGGTGCCAGTGTAGGCGAAATGCGGCGGTTTGAATCTCTTGAAGTAGCCACCAACTACCCGTCTCCAGGTCTGCACAAGGTATTTCTCTAAGTCTCCGATTCTGCGTCGGTCACCCTCTTGCAACACAGGTAGTTCGCTCGTAGTGGGTGGCACCTCGGCACCAGGTCGTAGGCTGGATCGAAGTTCGATATCAAATGCCGCGTTCTGGATATACTCGTGCAGATAGTCCCTCAAGAACGAACTACACTCGGATCCGCCATGGCCATCAAAGACACCGAAATAGAAAACCTGTGGGTCTCCACTGGCTGTTTCCGCACCGCGCGACTCCCGGGGGTGGGCCAAAGGATCATGCTTATTAGATCGCCGAATCGTCAGTGAAGTTGGAGCTCGTTTCGCAAAGGCGGGGATGTCAATGACGCCAGCTTGGTACGTGTCTTCGTTGGAGGGACGGGTTCCACGGGAGGTGACGGCGCCGAAATGGTGCTTCGCATTGCGGAGTGGAATCCGGACGACTGTTGTCTCGCGGTCTATTAAAGCTTGGAAGGCAGCTGGTGATTGTGGAGTATCTCCGGTGTGAGGTATAGAGGCGGAGCGAGGGAGCTTATGGAATGGCGAGGACGGACCACGGGGGTCCGGATGAAGCGAAGACGACGGCAGATGGGTGACAAAGTAATCGCGGAACTGTGGTTGTTTCCTAAACGCCGACTGACTGGGCGGCACAGACTCTGTACTGTAGCATCGCGCTCGACGAAGGAGAGCGAAGCCTGCGTTGTGTTAGATCAAGGATCTTCATAACCTGCAGCTGCAGATAAGCAGGTAGCTCTGGTCACACATACTGTAACAGTCGGCCGAGGTCCAGACCCGGCCTGTTACTCGCCTCGCTGAAAGGAGAGTCATTGGCCCATTGAATTACCAGGGAATAGGGAGGAAAAAGAGGGTTGGAAGGACTGTGGGGAGAACACATCTGGCCCGAGCGTCGGCAGATAAGAAGACTTGGACCGGCACATTCTTTCCGTGGGATTTGGCTCTTTAGGGGTTCCACTCCAAGATATGCATGATGCACTTCTATAATTGAACCGATACACCTGGGCAACATATACACCGGTCATGATACTTTAGACAAGTCTTTGCACGATCCCTGTAAAGACCTTTTAGAATGAAGTGGATATCTTCCTGGAATCTACTTCGTACTTGAAACTAAGTACTTGCTACAAGCAGGGCGAAGTGTTCCATATTTGATGTAACTCATTCACAAGTAAAAGGACTCATTCACAAGTAAAAAAATCAGGGCAACAAGATGCTAAATCACTGCTAGAACGATCATATCGGTAGCAAGGTCCACTTCAAATCCAGGTCCACGGGAGTGGATGAAAGAAGAGACAACGGCACACGGGAGTGGCCGAGCAAGAAAAAACAAGAAAAAACAAGAAAAAACGCAACGCAGAAAGAGTGGCACCTACCGGGTAGCAGAGCCGTCCATTAAGTCCAAGACATCAGGGGGGATCTGCCTCAGATTGTGTGCCAGGTTAGATTTCGTAAAAAAGGTGGATGTACTCAGGGAAGAGCATCTAGATAGCCTTAGTCCGGGAGAACAGGCTGCTGTAGACGGCATCCACGACGGGTTGGGCGGTAATCTGCTTTCCGCCAAAGTATCGGCCATTGAGGCCCTTGATGGCATTCTCGCCACCTTGAACACGGTCGAACTTCAAGTAGATATCTCCCTGGGAACTGGCATCTAGCGAAATGTGAACAACGTGACCGTATTTCTCCTCACACTCCGAGCGGACGTCCTCCTCGAGCTCCTTGATCCAGTTTTCACCGGTCTCTCTGTAAAGGAATTAGCGTTCATTCTCTGATGACGAAGTGAAGGAAAACTTACTCAGCGGGGTCAAACATATTGCGCAGCAAGACACATCGACTAGCCATGTTGACATTGATGGGAAGTGGCTTAGTCTCGGTCTTGGGTCGCAGGAACTTCTGACGGTCGTCGACAGAAGGCTGGGGGTCATCTGTTCGTGCAAGCTTCCTCATCAACGCATCCCTAGAGTAGTTGTTGAAGTTCACACCAGCAACATCTGTATCGTCAAGTGCACTAGCACCGGCACCCTTTTCGGTTTCCCTGCCGCCAGCACGGTCAAAGTTGTTGAAACCTCCGGCTTGAACACCACGACCTCCCTGGCCGGAGAACGAAGAACCCTGGAAGTTTGGTTGGTTTGTAGACGAAGCACCAGAGGGGCGATTGGCGTGCGTGTCGGGGGTGAACTTATCATTGCCGAGACCAACCCGAATAGCTCGTCCAGCAAGTTCAAATCCGTTCATCTTTTCCAAAGCATCACGAGCTTGTTCGGGGTTGGCGAATCTGGTTTAAGTCAGTTAGTGGAAGTGCCAGGAACATGGAGGGACAACATACTGAACGAAGGCATAACCCTTGCTTCTACCGGTTTCATCCTTTTGCAACTGAACAAACTCGAGCTCGCCGAATGGTTCGAAGACATTGGTGAGATCGTCTTCAGTAATGCTGAAATGGACGTTACCGACATAGAGTCTGTGGAATGGCGCAGTGTGGTGGTGACCTGAGGTAGTCTCGGTGTTACGAGCTTGGCGGTTCTTTTCCGCTTCAGTCAGTTGCGCAATGATGGGAATTCCTAAGAGCATCTGCCCAGTGAGTCGGATGGCGGCGGCAACAGACTCCTCATTTTTAAACTCGACATAACCGACACTACACGGACATTAGCAAGTGCTTGTATAAAGTAATCATGTGTAAAACATACCCTTTGGAGCGTCCACTAACACGATCCTTCACGATCTGAGCATCCTTAACGGGGCCGGCCTTTTCAAAGAAGGTAAACAGGTCCTTGATTCTCAGACGAGCAGCAAGTTGCTGCACAAAGATAGTACGTCTGTCACGTTCATCCTCATTCAGTTCTGGAGACTTGCGGCTAGGAGATCCACGGCGGGTATCAATGTCACGGCGGGGGCGTCTTTCTTCCTCACGCTGGCGGCGATTGGGCCGGTAGTGGCGATCGTCATAAGGAGAACGAGAGCGGGAACGAGCGCGGGAACGAGCGCGACCTCCACCACGATAAAAGTCACCGCTGGAGCGGTAGTCGTCACGGTCACGGCGAGGACGGCGTCGCTCAGATTCGCGACTCTTGCTCCTCTTTCGGCTTCTAAGGCTTCCGTTAGCACTAGCAGTGTCGCTCTTCATGACTTCATCGCCCTCAAGGTCTCGGTCGGGGCGGCGGCCACGGCTGTTGTCGCGGCGACGGCGTCTGTCACGGGAACGATCGCGGCGCTCGCTGGTGTCCGCGCGGGAGTGGTCATCACGGCCTTCAGAAGTGGTTGGGGGCTCGGCGGGGGCGGCCGCAGTAGACTCCAGAAGAGCCTCTACATCAAGTCCAGACATTTTGGGAGGTAGCCTGTCGTTGATCGGGGTAAAAATATTGATCAGGGTATGGAGATTGTCACTTTGTGGGGGTCAGATGGCGGAAGGGGACGCAGAGTTGGTTTTTCGAACCCTTATGATGCGATGGATCCACGGAATCTTCCGTTGGTTTCCGGGACGATTATGCGTTTTCCGGGTCTTTCTTGCAAGTCACGAGAAACGCGACAAGGTTCGAGGAGGAACGTATTTAGAGCACTGAGTGTTGATATAGTTTTATAATTACTTTGGGTGGTCGCGACGCCAAAAGCGCTCGGGCGGTGAGCTGTAAGATCACGTGCGAGGTTTTTTTTTTTCGCCGCCTTGTGGGTAAGATGATTCTGCCAGAGGGACCCGACCTGGACAACCTTAAAATAATATTGGATACATACATACGTACTCCGGACATCAGATAGCTTGCTATGTACAACCTCATTCCCCGGTCTACCCGAGGGCTTTGAAAGGGTTGATATTTCTTTCAGATCATCTCTATATTTATAATAGTGACAAATTCCTATGCGTGAGTAGACAAAAGTTCATATAAGTGATTGTAGCGACGTCTAGCAGGAGTAGGCAGTATGTAGATATAGATAATGTTTTCTTGCATTATGATTAAGGGTCATATACACTGATAAGTGGTGCTTGTTAAAAAAATAATCAACTCCCCCTTGCATCTAGCACCACAAGAGATGACATGACGAAGTCTACTGTACAAAAAGTAGACCCGTGAGACCAACCAGAAACTCCACAGTAGCCAATGTACTTGAAGAGTACCGAAGACTAGTGTCTTGATCGTACTCGGCGTTAAATCGTGACTTGAGGACCAGTGACAGCCCTGTGTTAATGCTTGGATTCGTTGTGCTCACTGGGCCTTTGCGCCCTTTGGGGCCGGGGACACTAGCTCGGTGCCGAAGACCCGATCCCAGAATCGACTAGTCACGCCAAAACCGTTCTCGAAATCGGCAAAATGGTGCTGGAGGTGGTACTTCTTGAGCTCCTTGTAGTACGACGGGAGGCTAAATCGATGTTAGCGTAGATTCATTGTATCAGAGATATATTCAACTTACTTGCGGTGGTGCAGGAAGTAATGGGTGAGATCATAGCAAATATACCCGAAGATGCCGCCACAGAATACCGACAAAGCCGCGTACCAGTTGTAGTAGAAGACCGCATGTGCCAGCTTCCAGAAAGGAGCAGCTAGGAACACGAATAGTGTCGGTGGCATAACAAGACGATATTTGTCCATCGGGAGATAATGGTGGATACCGTGAAGCAGGAAGTGCAGGGTAAGACCGACACGGTTGTCCGGAAGCCAGTGGTCAATGTGGAAGAGGAACCGGTGCATCACATACTCAATCAGAGTCCAGAGACACAGGCCGCCGGCGAAGTAGGAGGCAGCTGCGGCGGGGCTACCCAGGCCGGTAGCGCCCACCGTCATTCCATAGGCAACACATGGTAACCAGATACTTGGCACGACGTACCATGCAGTTTTGCTGAGAGGTTCCAGGAAGTTGCCGAAGAGAGGAGCGGACTCCCCTCCCCGGTAGTGGCGAGGCCGATGAATCTGCTCCAAGTAGAACTCCTTGGAGAAGTTGCTGTTCCACAGCTGCATCAGAAGCGGCTTGTTCAAGTCCAGGAACTTATGGGTCTTGAAGTCCTGGGTGTAGTCGGTGTCAATCGACAGATCCTCCGCCCGCGACATTCCAGTGTTTGCGAAAACAGGACCAGACTTGGTTTCAGTCACCGTCTCGATGGCAGTTGTCGGTGTCGTGGTGGTAGTTTTGCCAGGCGCAGAGACATCGGATACAAACCCAATGTGGTACTCGTCCAAAATCTCATAGGCTGAATCGCTGTGTTCGTGGGAAATCTCGTCCTTGAGGATGTCTGTCACATCCTGGCCGGCATACTCTAGGATCAGATCGCCACCACCGGGATGCGCGTTGAGGAAATCGGTGACATCGTAAACATTAGGCCCCAAGGTGATGTAGCATGACTTGGCGGTCTTGTGAGATTGGACTTCGGCGGAGGTAAACGTGGGCAGAACTCTCCCAGGCATGGCGGAAAGGTGGTAGAGAGACAATATAGGGAAAATAGGGGGGGGGGTAGGATAGGAGATGGAAATCCGAAAGGCGAGGCGGCAATAATAAGAATTAATCAGGGGAGGCGTGGCGTGACACCAAAAGACGAGAGCCAGGGATCCGCCCGCTCCCGGAGCCTTGGAAAATTTCGAATCGTCGACTTACAATTGGATCAGGCCACGAGTTTAAACACGGGTCCACATCGGATTTGGATTGATGTATGTACAGGGTAATAACTTCATATTTAATTAGAGATCAAATGTGCAGAATACCAGGCTATGGATGTAGTTACCTAGGTATGTACATAACTCCGTATTTAACTGATTCCATCTCGGTGGGGCTTTCATATCTTAGCCGCATTGACGAAGCGCTGAGGAACCTCCCGAGGCCGGGAGGAAATCGCGGTCCAGGCTTAGCTCAGCTGCTAAGCAGGTACCTACCTCCTAGGTAAGTACCTAGGTAGGTAAGCTCCATCATTAGTTACCCTCTAACGATTGCCCAGTGTTCTATTTGCCTTCCTTGTCGGCGCTGTTTTCATACCCAGGGCGACTGAGTGCACTGGCCAGCAGATGGACAATATGGTGGTTATAAAAAGCAGGAGTTGCGTTGATACGACTTGCAAATGAAAACAAGACATGAAGCCACAATTATCAAACAATGGACAGTGTTCATTGTTCAATCCAATCCTGCCATGTAAGAGAGGATATGGAGTAGCAAGATGCAATCAAGAAAAAAAAATAGACCAAAAACTGAAGCAAATAGACCAAAAACTGAAGCATTCTGATCTATCATATGTGAAGAAGAAAAAGCAGCGAAATCAGTTGAATAGTCACATCCGACCCTATTCAAGATTAAATGGCCTTTCTTCCCTATAGTCAAAAGGCAGAGAGTCGAGTGAAGGTGCCTTGGGATGTTGATATTTGATTAAAAAAAGACAAAGGATTGTAGGGTACATATTCCGTACCTAGGTAAGAATAAATGGTTGCGCTGAAGTAGAAGTTTGGTAATTGGATGAGATGTATCAAAAGTTTAGCACTGCCTCTGCTTTCTCCTAGCAGCCTGATATTGCTTAGTCCAAGTATTCTCAATTGAATGTGAGTGCAACTGTCGGAGGGGCCGCCTACAAGCGTGGCATCTTATTTTAACTTGATTCGGAATGTGGTTGAAATCCAGTGATCCCAAGGACTTTGATACTCATAGGCATTTTTTGTATACACGAAGAATAACTAGGGAGATACGATTTTTTAAAATTTGGCTAAAAATAGTGACCATCTACCGCCAAGAAGTTACCAATGTAATGTAGCTGTGGGCTAAGAAACAGACCACGAAGAGAGCGCGTATCAAAAGGACGACTGGCAAAGCCATCAGAATGAGGAAAACGATAGCCGAGAAACACTGCATGAGAACCCATTTTATTGTAAGAGATCTTGCTTGACAAAGGGAAGAAAAATCAATGCTATTGGAGTAGTCTCCCTTAGATAATGAAGGTCATGCTGGCCCGGGGTGGAGCCAGCGACTGAGCATGAAAAGGAAGTGTGACTAGAAATGAGCATTAGAGGTAAGGTAGTATTCACCATCGATAAATGTAGCATGTCCATACATTTTGTACTTGATAGCCAAAGGTAGCCAAGTACAACCTTCAATGTTAGAAACATACTCCGTAGTTGTAGGTACTTCGACTGTTCCAGATTAGTTCTGGCTAGCCAAATATAGTTAGTGAAAGCCATCCATCACATAGGCTATACCGAAATGGGAATAGATAGGCCAACTATACCCAAACAGGTTAGATTTATCAGGTTAGACTGCTAAACCGCTCAATAGCCTAAGCTGCTAGCTCCTTCGACGGGTTTCTCAGCAATCCTTCCTGATTCCTAAGTTTGGGGGCCCATTTATCAGACTGGTTTCTTGTTTGCCACCCGGTCGATCGGTTTAATATAAACACGAAAATCGGCAGACCCCATATTAACTCCGTTAAATGAGACGAGCCCCATAACCTCAGCCTGACAGGAACAGAAAGTCTGACTCCTTAGGGTCAAAACAAACCCCGAGATCTTCCAGAGGGAAAGATCTGTTAAGTTGGCCAAAGGCCACCCTAGCATCTATACAAAGTACAATATACTAGTACATATCGAGTACCTGCTCCGTACTTAAGATTCTGTGTGAGACAATCTCTGTATGCGCCCGGCTCTCGGCCTAGGGCTCCACTGAGAGTTTAGTGTTATCCTACGCGGCACGCGGGGCTATGGCCGGAACGATAACTTAGAACGCTATTATGGGTTATTTATCAGTCTCTGCATGGTGAATTCCAATTTGAAGCAGGGATTAGACATCGCACTAGTTAGTAGTGGAGATTCCAGCCCCTCTTCCTTCCCACATTCTCTAACTTCTCTTTTCTCATCTCTTTTGTACTTGTAATTTTCTCTTTCTTTTCCCCATACGATTATACCCTTCTACGCTCACTCTCCCTTCTCCACAGCTAGCCCACAATGTCGACCGCCGGGGACTGGTGCCCCGAGAACCCGATTCTGGCCTACCTACAGACATTAGCCGCTACCAAAAAGACCCTTCCTTATGGGCAGCCAGTCGTCGCCCACGCCTCTGTCAATCACATCGATTCAGCTTCACTCCTGCGGCTGGCCGCAGATATCGGCCCGTACATCGCCATACTACAAATTCCAGCCGATGTCATCGATGACTGGTCCAGCGACACCATCGAACAACTTCAGTATTTGTCCAGGAAACATAGATTTCTATTGTGGGAAGGAAGCAAGATTCTGAACCCTCTAGTAAATTTCATGGGCAGAGCAGATGCCCCGTTGGAAACAAGGCAGGCTCTGGCAGACTTGATCAAGAAGTCTTACACCAGTGGCCCATTGAGAACGGCAACATGGTCCAATCTGGCCACCTCTTGGGCCCCCGCAGCTCCAGTGGACCAACAAGAAAATGATATACTGATCCCAACCTTGAGATTGGCGGCCCGCGAGGCAGTTGCAACCACCGCAAAGACAATCCAAACCGAGATCTCTGCCGAGATAAATAACTACTCGTCGGGCGAGGAATTGGAAATCATCACACCCTCCACGGAAACAAGCAACGGCTGGAAAGAATTTAGTCCGAATAATACGGGATCGGTATTACGGAAATCGTCAACCATCTCGGTCACGACCGAGTCTGTGACTCCGCACGTACACCTTCACGCAGATGACGGTGTCCCAGTTCCCCCGCAACTGGCCCGCAGCGTTGCACTCTGTCTGCCCAGCACCATTGAAACTGCATTTACCCCGAATTCCGCCAGAGTACGATAATCGCCGCGTGTGCCAACTCCGACTTTGTCATCGGATTCGCAACGAGCGAGCCCTTTTTCGTGAATCACCGAGGGAACGATATTTTTGAATTGGCTTTATTCGATGGCAACGGGAGTGCCCAAGTAGGCATCGACGCTGCCAAACTCGCTACCTCGCCTTACCTCAACGAACATCGAAGATCGCTTGGTGTATTCTCTCTTGTATCACCCACTCTTAGCCTCGGCTTTGAGTTTGATCCGACCTTCAAGCCTGATGGAATTACACCATCCGGTGCTGACACTGAAACTTCATACACTGCGCAATACCTATACTATATAGTCAGGCAAGCGGTGGATCTTCGGGAACAGAACCGACAAGAGCGTGAAGCCACCGGTTCTGGGAAGGGAACACCGGCGGGCCCCAAAATCATGCACATTCCAGTGGTCATTATTGTATGATGTCACACAGAGAGCGCTTGTTCTGCATACTAGCTGGCCAGTAGCGAGTTTTGATCCTCATCTTCCAAGGTTGGCAAATTTGGACTGAGTATGTATGCTATACACCCATCTTGTTTTACTTTGTGACCTGCCAATATTCTCAAGCCTCGCTCGTGTCGGTATTTCACCAAAAGTGTCTGATACATATATACCAATGAATTTGATGAACAGATAAATCGCTGGCCTAACTTGCGCATGAATCCTATCTGGAAATCCGAGGCATAATAAATAGTTAGTTAACTAGTTAGCTAAAGATGGGCTACTGCACGTGCCTATTATTAGTCATTTTGTGGGAATCCCGCCCGGGCTCCACCCTGGACGGCCGAGGTGGGCATGGATATCAACAGTGAAGTGCTTTTATCTCTGTAATCCTGCTCTGTCTTCTCTCGTGTCCTCTATACATTAATACTTATCTTTTTATCTCTACAAAGTCTGTCCATGAAATCCGATTAGTGTGTGCCAAACAGTTGACTTCATTGACATTGAACACCAATTGTCATCTTCACGAGCACATTCTGAGACTGAAAAATACTTTACTATGACAGTACATAACACAGCTCTTCGGACAGAATCCCCTTGATTATTTTACGTCCAATGTTTTCCTTCGCGGCCACAGCTTCACTATCATAACCACGGAGACCTTGGGGGGGACTCGACAGTCATGAACCCAGCCAAAACTGCAGGCCATCAAAGTGGGCTTTCTAGTCAAAATGATCTCCAAGAGAATAACGAGAAATTACCCATCACAGTTATCTCTGCCAATGGGGACCTGATTCTCGAGTACATCGCTCCCGGTGACTCTCCATCGTCATCCAACACGCGCAAATGGCAGGTGGCAAGCGAGCATCTTACCTCGCACAGTCCATATTTCCAAGCGCTACTGGATCCCACCAAATTCTCCGAGGGAAGGCAATTCAGTGCTCAAAAGCTAGCCTGGAATGAAACCAAAATACCAGGTTCAGCCTTGCAGCACGCGCTACCAACAGTCAGACTTCCCAGCGTCCACTCTACCAGCATGTGCGGAGAAGATGCTATCGAGTTATTTTTGAAGATTCTATGCCTTGATTCTTTCGATGAAACCGAAAGAACTATGTTTGAAAATGAGTTGAAGACACAATCTACATCGCTTGTTGCAAGAATGATCGATCTTGCCGATTCAATGAATTCTCCTCGTGCCGTCCAGTATGTTCTACAGAGAATTGGATATTTATATGGCAAGTCGAAGCCTGCGCTCCTTGCCAGGTTTAATGCAGCTCTGTTGTCCATGAAGGAAGATCGGATTCGACAGATCATCTTCATATCTGCCTTCCTAAATGATTCAAGACTCACTAGAATCATGACCCATGCCTTGCTGGTTGTGGGCTCCAGATTCTGGGTAAACGGGCTAGATGTTCCCGAAGAAGAGTCTCTGCGCTGGAAATATCTACCAAATGGTTTAGAAGGTGGGTTTCCGGAGGCACCCCTGTCAGTTCCCGTTAGCTAAATCACTTTTCTGCAGAGGAGATCTATTGTCGACGTCAGTATGTTTTGAACACCATCACCGACCTACAGGCTCATTTTCTTCGAGTTTATGGGGGTATGGAGGAAACCGACAGTGCAAGGTCCACAGCAAAGAACAGAACGTTGGGCGCGGCCTTCACCGCGTCTGCACATGCGCTTTTTCAATCTCGTCAATTCCAATGCCGAGGCGGATTCAACAATGCTAGCCAATGCGACCTCTTCCAACTCGGCCAAATGGTCCGATTTTTTTCCATGCGCGCCAGAACGGTCTTTTTAGGATCAACATTGATAGACCCGGATTTCGACTCAGCTCCCAACGATGGTGATCACATGGCTGGCGAATCTATGAACGACCAACCCCCAGGCCCGCCATCGGATATTACAGCCGTCATCGCCTCTATCAAACAATATCCTGATTATGCAATCGACGAAGCTCACACCGGCTGCGGCGTGCGGCGTCGAATTATGCCTGCTTTGGAGTGCATCGAGAAATTCGTCTGGGATGACCGCGGACTCCTTGGTATCACCCCCGTGATCTCGGATATCGCCGTTTCAGATCCATCTCGACCATCGAAATGGACGCGATGGGCAGACTTCACGCGCAAGAAACACACTGTCGATATCTCTTTTGCGAGAGTTACGGCTGTGTACTACCCTTCGGCACCGTCGAAAAACCAAGTCACCCGTTCCACACCCCAAGAAGAACTCGGACGGCTGTTGTTTACAGCTGCTCGGAGGGATTGGAGTGCGGCGGGCTCAGGCTGATGTTCCAATCACCATATATATAAACAATTAGGATATTTCTACCCCAATCGATGCATCTTAGAACCCTCGCAGTGGCCCCTGCATACGAGCCTGGCCCGATTTACAACTTCATGCTATAGCCTACTATATTATGACTACTTCATTTCTGAGAAATGATAGACCTTGTCATTCCCAAACTCTAGAAGCTTACTGATACTGAATGGTTGGCTTTAGACTGTGTCCTGATCATAAGCGAGTCAACACTGAACTATCATCTCGTACACTGGAACCGGTCATCGAGTGGAGATAGTACCGGGCCTTCTCTTTCGCCAATTGAGGACAGAAAAGGTGCCAAAAGATGTTCCTATATATTATCAATGTGTGGCCCCAGGCGAAAGACATTTTTCAGTGGCAACTACTCCCTATGTTGACACGGAGGAGACACAAACAGAAGAGCACATGTCCAGTTGCCCAGTTCAGTCGATTTCCGACTTGCAGGTACTCACGTCACAGTGACTGAAGAACCATCATGACAGAATCCGTCGCCTCCCTAGCGGCGAATCCGAAAATACGACAGAATGATCCAAGAGAATAAGAAGGAAAAGAATTACTTTCGACCGGTCTAGACTTCTATCCAGGGGTGGACTCCGGCTGGCTCCAGCATAGATATCCAGACTTGGGGAGTACATGGGTCTCGATGATCTGGTTCTGGGACAAGCTTAACATTGAAGGAGTATATGTGGACGATGGACTTGGATTGTAGTGACCGAAGTAGGTTATCAGTGAATAGTGTAGTATCCCAGATGATGTTTTTTCAGATGCCAATAGACATGAAATGAAGCATTAAAGTATCAACCAGGCAATTTATAGCCAGCTACCATAAAGTAATGAGCTCCTGTATCGAATGGCAACTTGTAAATGATGCAGTGGAAGAAGTTCAGAGAAACAAGAATCACTTTTCTCTATAGTGCCTATATGAAGACAGGTGTGGGATTTTCTCTTTCTTTTGATGGCATGCAAATGAAGCAACAGAAGAAAAGAACCCGAATCCAGATAACTGCAGAGATTTTTTTTTTTTCCAATTTGATTCTGCGTCCATTCTGATTTGCTTTTTTCCCCATGTTGTCCCATCCATCCGCATAGATGCCAATAGTTCAACACACCGGATCACCCCAGAAATATCCCATATCAAGTTCCATATTCGGACCAGATGGGAAGAAGGAACCCGTGATCTGGCCGGTGGCTGGATCATAGGGAAAACATTCATCATACGAGCTCCGACCCGAGAGATCCTTCTCCTGTTTGATGAATTGATCGAGTAGATCCGGCGCTTCGAGGCCGTAGGGTTCTGGTATGCCGAGAGGAGGGTTTGGTTCTGGCATACCGAGAGGAGTGTTGGACTGGTCCATCGGGGAGCAGGTGATTGAGTCCAGTTCGGCGGAGATAGCGTCAATCGCCACTGCGGCAGGCATAGTCGCGGACGGGTCAAATGTCACATCATCCGCTGCTGGCTCTTCTACCACTGGAGCGGAGTCTGTGGTATCAGGGACTTCGAAGAGAGGGGTCTGACTCTTCGGTGGTAGGGAAATCATTCACGTTGATTCCAATATGTGGTGCTAAGCGGCGGAGGAATCCGTCACAGAGCTTCCAGGCTCTTTCTGACGCCATGTTGGTTTTTGATAGCGTCGACAGCCAGTCCAGGGCTTTCTTTGCAGCTTTGGAGACCATCGTCGCTTTCTCGGGGACGTGCTGGGCCCTGAATGCCAGCTCGAGCAGCAGAACAGTGACTGCCTGCATCAGGTAATGTAATGTGCACCACCATGGTGACATGCGGTATAGCAGTACTGCGTCTGGGGTATCCGGGAATAGTGTAAGCATGTGGCATGCAGCCTCAACACATTCTGCCGCGGTTTTGTTGCAGAACTCGTAAGTCTTGTCTTCCTCGGAAGGGGATTGATCCAAACGACAGAGACACGGCCGGGTAATTCCGATTTTGGTGCTGTAGAACAGAAAGGCGAGGCCCATTCGCTGGCTAATGGGGCATTGGGATGTCTGTGTCGAGGTAAAGTCGTATGCAGCAGGGAGATTCATGAACCATGAATCAATCTCAAGCATCAGGCTCTTGATGGTAAACTCGGTGCTTGCCCATGGGGACTGCAACGCTTCGGGACTGTAGAGTTTCACAGTCATCCGCTTCGAAATGCTAGTCAAAGAGGCCAACTGCAGGAAGTAAAGCGAAGTGCAAGGCGGAAGACTCTTGAGATACTCTGCTCGGCTCATTTTTGTCTCGCCCTCGTTTGAATCAGAATCAGCCGTTGATTCTAGGTCCTCTGTGCTGTTGTTGGTGGGTACCCGCTCGGAACCGTTAAATGTACGGAGTGTAGCTGTGCCTATCAGGCGAGTCACCTCGTCCTTTTGGAAATCACTCTCATCAAAAGGAACAGGCATTGGTGTAGTGCAGGAGCTGTCAATGATACACGAGGGACGCCCAGTCATAATAGTAAGTAGATGGTCCAATGTATATAATGACCACCACACCCGATAGCGTATCTCCTTGGAGGTGTCCGATATGCTCGCACCAACGTTGCGCAAATGCAAACCAAGAGCCAGCGCTCCTCGAACTGCACTTCCGGAAAGTTTCCAGGCCCTGCATAGACCATCTCCGTGAGTATATAATACCAGGATATACAGGCCGTCAACTTACCGATTGATATGTCCGGATGCAATCAGATAGAATGAAGTAAGCCCCTCAACTTGCAACTGCTGTAGATCAGGATGATGGAGAATTTGATCTTCCAAGCTCAAGGCGCGCGCCCTTGAGAAGTACATTTGGTGGTCGTCATCTTCTTCCTTCCAGTCCGAGTTCGTCAGTTGGCCATATTTAGCCGCAATGGCAAAGATCAAGTTGAGTATAGCGAGCCACTTGTTTCCTGGCTTGAGGGATGGTTGACTAAAAAAGACCTGGAACTGGGGGACGAAGGTTGAAACCCCAATTATTGGGAAGGAAGGATGCACGGAAGTCAGATAGGCATTGAGCATTTTGCCTGCCATCTCCCGCGATGGGACTCCATACATATCACTTTGATCTGCAGTTGGAATGTCCAGGTCATCAAGGTAATAGTTGGAAGCCACTACCCAAGGTTCGCTTGGATTCTCCGGTCGAGGCGTCAGAGTTGGAGAGGGCAGACCGCTATCGTCATCTGTTTTGGGAAGAGTTGCAGGCCAGGCCTCACATTCACTGTTGACCTCTTTGCTAAGCCTTTGGAGCCAAGTAATCTCAGAGCTTTTCCCAATGAAGCCCGTTGCTCGGGCAGTTTCGTCTCTATTGAAGTCCTCCTCTGTTTGGTCGCCGGCCTCCAGGGGACTAATGGATGATGCTCGGGAGGGGGGGTGGCTCAGAACCCGTATGCCATGAAATTCTTCGTTCTCCAGCTGCTGAAAGGCACGCCTCTGGGTTGAATTCCAAGTCAGGTGCTGATTCCTGGTTGGTATTAGATAACATAGAT
The DNA here is from genome assembly GCF_028829835.1 of Penicillium mononematosum. Classification (NCBI taxonomy): domain Eukaryota; kingdom Fungi; phylum Ascomycota; class Eurotiomycetes; order Eurotiales; family Aspergillaceae; genus Penicillium; species Penicillium mononematosum. Next base: position 3,499,943 of record NW_026643271.1, read on the forward strand.
AACATAGTTATCGGATGGTCAAGCTTCATACCGCTGCCAGGGCAATGTTCACGAGTTGCTCATCAGACACGCCAAAACGATTGCTCAGCTTGCTAATGACATCTTCATATGCCTGCACCTTTGCGGACAAGCTTGCCAACTGTCTTTATTTCAGTTAGTTGTAGACGTCAGCTTTTGCAACAACGCCAGTGCACAATCTACATTGGCTCGTACCGTTTGGACTTCTCCCTTTTGCCATCGGTATAACAGCAGATGATTCCGGCCTCTCGGCAATTGCGGCATCCGGATTTGTCTCCGGTGCATTTCGTCTTCCGTTGTCTGCACGACTCGCATGCTCGACGAACGTGTCGACGATGGAACCTACCAGGGGAGGTGAAGGCAGTAGATTCGGCTCCCTCCGCCAGTCGCGGGATGGCCATCTTCTTGGTGCCCACTCCAGATTCACCTCGTTGGAGGTGAGGAACCGGGTTATCCTAGAGATGCTTTATCAGATAATACTTCTTGGAATGATCATGATTTCACACTTACCACACTGGATAACTGATTACACGTGTCTGCATCAGCGCACGATAATTTGAAGAGGCTCTGATCATTCCACGAGGGAAATGGAATATTACTCATTGTGAACCACGAAACAATATAATGAAGCTGTTGACTAAATGTCAGTGGAAATTCCTAACTACGAGAGCTTCATGCTTTACTTACTTGAGTAAATTGAGTTTGGACAATGTGTATAGGTCCCAAGGAGCTTCTGATATATATTGAAATGACAATATCAGCAATGGCTGCCGTGACATGTGTCAAGTCAAATAGTTTAATATAACGTGAGACAAGAAGGAAGGTTCATTGGATTTTATAAAACACCCCAGGATTTGACCCGTGAGAAGCATAGACCGGGGAAAGAAGGGGGTCAAAAAAGGGTTCGGGTTTAGGGCACCGTTGGGAATCGTGAGCTGGTCAAGTCGATACTGTGATGACATCCAATGCTCGTTTAGGGTAATGAGTAAACGCACACCATTGGCCACCCGCCAGATAAGGAATAGCTGGCGAGTTTTGCCTCAGTCTCCTCGTAGGGCATGGGGCAAAAGTCCAACGTTTTCATGAGCAAAATACCTTCTTCTGGTTATTGATCACACTATTTGCCATCAACCAAACATGCCTATTGTGGGCTTACATCTGATTACTCCAGAGAGAGGAGTTATTGGTTTAACCATGAATCTGTCTCAGGGTCAGCTTTCGGTTGTTAGTACCGACTAGCTCTGGACTCCGATGAAGTGACCAAGGATCGTGAGATAGGATCCAAACAGAGCTTCGACCAGAGCAATGCTCATATTCCCAGGGCTGTTCTTGAAACTCTGGATTTGTTGTGTGTTCAAGCCCATGAACCGCGTTGAACTGCGGCAGTCTTGAGCCATCTTCGGGATATGGAAGTGAATCAGCAGTAAATAGTAGAATAGTAAAATAGTAAAACAGTAAATAATATCTAGATGGCCCAGACCCAGGGCTTCGAAGTCAATCTGACGTTAGACTGTGGCGGCACCGGCATTTGAGGTTGGTTCGTCCCTGGTTGACATTCAGGCCAGGACACCTCATTCGGAAAGTGGATGGATAAGCCCGAAGGGGGAAAAGCTTGACGGCAATTCTCACCACCGTCCTCCCGACTTGGACATATTGAGCTAATTTGCGAGTCTATAATCCTGACGTTCCATTACGTTCGGATGATTGTATTTAATACGGGCCTAATGGCCTTGTTTGTCAGGCCTCGATGTCTCCCAGGCTTAACTGGAAATATACTACAGAGTATGGAGGTTATATTATTGTAAGAAAAATGGAAAGGAATTGGCTTAACACGATCTTGGAAATTAAAGAACACAATCCGAACATCATTAGGAACTCTATACAGTAGTCCAAGCCCATTTTTACTCAATGAGGTAGTTCTCCGCAACACTTCGAACATCCTTTGAGAACGCAACACCCTCACCCTCCATGTCCAGTAGGGAAACACCGTTGATGTCGACATCCACGAAAGGCTTGGTCTTGGCGAAGCGGACACTCATCGGGAAGAATTCATTCTCATCAGCATCAATCGCCTCGAACTCAAAGCTGCCAGAGGCGTTTGACTCGTCAACAGTGCCCAAGTTCCAGTCCAGACTGTCCCCGGAGACCTCGTAGACTGCATCAAAGCTAGATACGGCAGGTTCTGCCGTGCCATATGGGATAGTGACGACCACATCGCGGAGACTATCTTCGCCGGTGAGCTCATACTCCACGGTCACGGTGGTGGAGTCAGAGCCCTTGTTTACCCAAACGGTGAATGTGATGGGGAGAATGTCGGTATTGTCCGCCGAGCTGGCAACACGCCACCGGAGGACCCCGATGGAGTTGTTGGCGGGGAAGCGCTTGGTAGTATCCTTCAGTTGGATCACGGAAGAGTTGGTGAAGAGAGCTTTGTCGACATTAGGGTGGGTGCGGAACTGTGCGCCATGTGTGGGAATAGCCTGGCAGTCGAGTCGGAGTTTGGTGAGTGAGGGATCACTGATACGGAGCTGCATGTCACCCTTGACCTCGAAAGACTTCAAGGCTCCTTCCCGAGTAAGGGTGGCTGAGATGGTCTCGGCGATTGTGAGTTGAATGGGCTCCCGGTCCACATTGAGAGACTCGCGGGCTGAGGGAATGTCGTGTACAGGAGCCGAAGCTTGTGGAGCCACCAATGGGCTCTCCTCTTCGACTTCGGGGCCCATATCACCCCGGACCTTCTCGTAGATATCCGTTGCCTTTGATTTCTTGCCCAGTTGCATGCCCTTGCCGCGAGTGGGAATGGGCCTAGTTATCACGCAGTCAGCAGCAGTTTCGCAACAGTTAGATAAATCGGGAATCAACCAAACGTACTTGGCAAATGTCTGTTTCTTCTCGGCCTCGTATGAATCATAGGTGTCAGGCACGGAGGGGCGCGTTGGGGGTGTGTAGACGGGGTAGGATGGAGTTCTTGGGGCGGCGGCGCGACCTGTGCGAGCAGCCTCTTTGCGTTGCATTTCCAGCTGCTTCGCCTTCCTCTTGCGCTCCTCGCTGGCCTCCAGCTCTTTGTTCTATCAATGTATGTCAGCCGTGAACTAACCTCGCCGGTGATTCTACAACATACCCGCTCAATGATTTCCTGAATTCTCTCCTCATGACTCTCCATTTCCAGGAAGGTCTTGATCTGAGAGAGAGAAAGATTCTCCCGGTATCCCATAGTTACCAATTCATCGAACGCACTCAGGAGCTCAAAGGCATTGCGAAGAATCTCCCGCTCGTCTAGGCTCTTGCAGATGCTGGTGGTGACTTGCGCAAAGAGATGGAGACTGTCGATGTCTTGGAGGATGTTCGATTGACGGTTGGTGATCAGCACGATATACAACTCGTCCAATGGCTGGTACACGAAGCGCACGTTGTCTTGCTCGACGGTGGTATGCTGGGTTCCGGAGTCCGCCAGCTTGGGGAAGGAGGCGAGAAGGGCTTCAATTCGGGACCGAGAGATCTCTCGAAACTGGCGCGAGAGGACCGCTTTACCTCCGCGGGTGCATATCGACGCTGCGAGAACGACCTGTTGTGTGTTGATTAGTCCAATTCCCCCCGCGAATAGGACTGAACAAGGGCTTACCATGGCGAAAAACAGCACAAAAAGGGCACAGAAACGACAATAAAAGAGCGATTAAAGAAAAGAGTATAGAAACGGATAGAGAAGCGTAGGGTTGACTAGAAGCGTACACCCTGGTGTTGATGGTTGGCAGCGGTAGGGAGCTACTCTGTTCACTTCGGCGGCGGTTGGCCCGTGCATTCCTTTCGCTTAGTCGTCACCAGACACTTTCTCTTCACTTCATCTTTTTCCTACGCGTTGAATACACTCCACCATCACTCACTTCATCCTTTCTCGTGTTATTACTCGTAGCATTTTGCTCTGCGTATTGCTGAGAATTCTTTTTTCTTTCACTTTCAACCATCATTTCCACCCTTTTCATGGAACATCATTGCTGAACTTTCCAATACTACCTACGACCCCCAGACCACGTCTTTACGTGTCTTGTTATGACAACCGCGCCTTTGAGCGCATACACCGTAATGGAAATCCCAGCTACGGGGGATTCTATGGAGATGGCCTCGCCCTACCAAGGGCAGGCTGACGATTTTGATATCGACATCGACCTCATGGAGGACCATGTCTCGAACATGGACAGTGACATGATGGGCGCAGATGAATTTACACATACCTCTCAGCCTAACGAAGTTAACAATGACGCGATCTACGATGCCGACATGGCCGAACCCTCCGAAGGCTCGATGATCGACGCTGACAACTACGTTGATGAAGACAATGATATTGACGTGCAATTCGATGAAGAGCCATACGAAGAGGAAATGATTGAACCTGATCAGGCCGAAGAAGTCGATATTGACGCCCCCGTCATTCATCTTCAACCTGCTGGCAGCAATGAAGACGCTGCCAGCCCCATTAAGGAGAATTCCACAGTCACACCCGTGGAACCTCTCGAAGCAGCACCTCAAGGCTCAGGGGGCTCTGTGGAACATGCTCCAGTTCAAGACGAAGCTCATACTTCCGGTGATGGAGACGCCGCCACTCAGGCCCAGCCGGGCAGGGCTGCGGATGACCTTGCTGAGGAACCATCCGAAAATGTCACCAGTCCCGAAGCTGGCGGCCATAATGAAAAGGCAGAGATTAGTGAAGAGACTAACGAGATATCACAATCTTCTGTGTCGGAGGCTCAGGTAACGCAACTTTCCAACGAGGACCCGAAGACCAGTCAACCCAAACATTCCGCCAAAGATTCACATGTTGATGACACTGCGCGCCCGGAAATGCAGCCTGTGTCTGAGGGAAATCAGGAGGTTGAGGATGCGGATGAATCTCTCCAACAGGTCACATACATAGATGAACCTCTTCACCCAGTCAAAATCCTTTACCAAGACTGCGAGATCGCTCTGTTCCCTCCCCTTGAGGGAGACTTGGCGGATACATTCTTTGTTGAAGACGAAGCTTTAGCTTATGAAGACATTGGCGAAATATTCAAGGCTCTGCGCCAGGTGCTTCAAAAGACCATGGCAGGCAATGAAGTCTTGGTCATCGATATTGACACCCTTGGTATCCAAATAACAGAGGTCAGCACTCCCTCAATTATCCCCCACCGGACAGTTTACTGACTCATCGTATTAGGACTCATTCCATACATCCCAAGTAACCTTACATCAGATCCTAGATCTTTATCTTAGACTTTGTCGCAACGATGGCACTACCGAGCCGGACGCACTTTACCTTACACTTAGCACCAAGCGTGCTTTCCCGGCTGAGCTCGCAGATCTCAATGACGCCGCAATTGAGGGCAAGACACTTTCCGAACTTCATTCCGAACTTCAGTCATGGGATGAATATGATGAAGCCGAGGCAGGTTCCGAGGATCTTGGTGCTCATGGGGCTGAGGAACATGAAGACGAGGTCTACTACACCAATGAGGCCCAAAAAGAGCTTTCAATCACGGAATCGCAAACGGCTCCAGAAGTCGGAAAAGAGCAGGCACTAGATAGTGAACAGTCTCAGGTCCAGCCCGAAGTTGTCCCTGACGCCCAGCCAGGGATTGTCCATGCGCAGGATGAGGATCGGCCTGCCTCTAGTGGGCGAAGTGCCGAGGCTGCACCTGAGTCTGAATCTCATCTAGCCCAGCCCGAGAACAAAGAGTCAGACCACTTTGATGAGTCTCGCCATCTCGAAAGCGACCAAGATCAAGAATACGATCATGGCCATGGTGATACGAACGAAGAGCACTATGATTCTGAGGACCGGCAGAGTGATTCCACTGCCACGGTAGCTGCATTGCCAGGCGCAAGCGAGATCAAAGAGCATACCCAGCATGTCCCTCTGGACGTTGCTGCAGATGCCGATACAGATCAAAACGACGACGAGAACTATTACGCAGAGGACCCTGAGAACGATGGCCTGGGAGCTGAGGAATACTACGAGCATGAAGACATCCGCTCAGTCGATGATTCAGAAGCTTTCCAAAAAGATATCACTGGCAGTGAAAATGCTGATGTTAATGCACAAGGACCAGCTGATCAGGCGTCTGTTCTTGATGAAGAGGACACAGATGAGTTAGATGCCCCACCGACAGATGAAGTTGTCTCGGAAATTCTCCTACGGGATCCCACCCACCCTTCTCATGACCAGCCGGCGGTGCCGCTTGACAGTGGCTTGCATGACACCTCTGACAAGAAGGAGCAAACGCCAGAGCCTGCACATGATTTACTTGGAATTGCTGTAGACCTGATGCAGACTCCCCAGAGAGATACAGAGAACGATGCTCTTGATCACTTCGAGGGCATAGACTACGACGAGCCAGAGGATGAACTCGACGCTCATGTTGAAGCTGATGACGAGGGTGCCGATGACCATGAGTTTGATGAGAATCATTTTGGCGACTATGACACCCATTTTGAAGAATCGGAGGCTGGAGAGCTGGTTGGCACAGACCCTTCCTTGACAGACCCCCAAACCAACCAAAATTCCTCCGCCAAACGGTCTCGCGAGGATGAAGAAGACTGGGACCTGGTGGAAACCACCGTTGACACCAAGCGTCGTCGCTCTTCGTAAACCACGTTCACACTTTTTCCTTCTTCTCCTGGAGCCCTTTCTGCAATCTCTCTCATTTGTCATGTCTGGTGTCCAGCGAGTCTAACCCTCGATGGCTCGTTCCACGTGACTCATGACCCTTCGCCATACTAATAATCATACTTGCCAGCAACGACCTAGACCACGACGCGGTGTCTCATTCAACTACTAACCAAAAAAACAGGTATGTTCGACCCCTTCCCCTAGCGTGTGCACGCCTTCGACCTCCCTGGGGCATGCGCCTTCTCTTTTCTCCATCCTACATCTGGATCAAACTCCAGTTGCTCTCGACACATCGTCCAATTGCTCGTCATCTATTCTTGCGTTTTCTTCTTATTTTGTCCTTCTACTCTTTCCCTGCCATTGCGATTCAAGATACCACTGCCGGTCTTCGGCCAAAATCTTTGTTCGGTGTTGATGGGTGCCCAGTTGGGCGAGTTTTTCGAATGCATTTCCCTTAGGATCTGGCGTATCGGCGCGATGGGTTAGTCCACGTGTGTGTAGTATTCTACCAATGAATTTTTACCCCAAATGTTTCTTCATGTCTATGTTTAGGTACTTGTAAATATATCTCAGTAAATGAATGAGACCAGGTATGTCCGACCTTATAACCCCAGATTTGAAGTGCCTATCCTTGGATTATGGGGCACGAAGGAGGAACATTCCGGGGATGTCGGGGATCGGTATTGTATGCTTTGCAGGTATATGTATAAGTATAAAGTATTTTATGTAGTCATATACTTTTTACATTGATTCAGCCACACAATGTAATGTCATATTGTGGACCCAAATTGGTGTCTCTGGGGATTCCGGGCTAAGTATAGAAATCCATGCCGCATTCGGAGGGAGCTGAAACGCCGGTCTTGGCCTCATTTCAGGGTCCATTTGGTTTTAATTTTGACAAAGATACCATTACTACTATGTACTAATAGGTACACAGACAAGTATCCAGAACTATGACCACATAGACGTCAGTGACACATGGTAGTATTGTGTACAATATACTTCAATGTTGCAAATAGTAGTACTCCGTACTCCGTACATAGACACTAAATAGCACATATGTAGTAGACATCTGAAGTTATGGCCACCTATTCTATTTCAAGTTCTACATTTATGCATATTCATATACAAATCTTCAGAATATAAAGGGATATTAAGATTAAAAATTACCTAAAGCAAAAAAAAAAAAGACCACCTCGGTACTTGAAAGCCCAAGCCTCCAAGACCTCTAGCCCCGTTGTTCTCTTACGCGTCCCCCGATCGGGCTTGAAACGGAACCCCACCGCACGCAGGCACATCTCTGGCTTCTGGCTTCTGGCATCTGGCTTCTGGCCATCATCTTCTACACATCCTCCTTACTCATCAGAAATCTCGGGCTGGCTCGTTTTTCTGTTTTGTCCTCATTCGCTCCCTTTATTTCCCCCTAGTCCCTGGCCAATTACCATCCCTTCCTTCGCTCACCCGAGTCTCTCGCTCATTCCCCGACGCATTGCCGGCACTGGAGGTCTTTCGACAGTAGGGGCTCCCGGCTCCTAAGATAGGAATCACGTCAAAATGCTTCCAGATAAGTATGTCGCTCTCAACTGCCTCCGAGCCCCCCGAGGGCAAGCTGGTCAGTGCTAACATAGTTGCGCGTTGCGCCCTTATAGATATGTCGGGCTTCTTCTAGCCATTGTATCGACCATGGCCATCGGTACGAGTTTCGTTATCACCAAAAAGGTTGGTGTGCCAATCTTCCCCGGGAAGCGGGCACTTGGATCCCGGATGCGCTGGACAAACACCGCGGCGATTTCGGTCTAAAGCAATCATCATCGAAGCGGAGTCGCTAATGCGTCGGAATACAGGGTTTGATGCAGGCCTCCGAACGACATGGGTTTGAGGGCGAAGGATTCTCATATTTGAAGAGTCCCGTGTGGTGGGGTGGTATAGTGACACGTACGGACACCAATTGCCAGATTTGACATCCGGAGAAGCTAACCGGCTCCTAGTGGCTCTTGGTGAAGTCGCCAACTTTGCTGCGTACGCCTTTGCGCCTGCCATCCTGGTTACGCCCCTGGGTGCGCTGAGTGTTCTGATCGGGTAGGGGTCTCTCCTCAACGGCGTGCATAATCTCATGCTGACATGGCATAGTGCGGTTCTGAGTTCGTACTTCCTCAACGAGATACTTGGCGTATTAGGAAAATTAGGCTGTGCGCTGTGCTTGCTGGGATCGGTCGTCATCGTTCTCCATGCACCTCCGGACAAGCAGGTGGAGACAGTCGATGAGATTCTTGGATATGCGGTTCAGCCAGGTACGAAGACTTGATCGGTGCCCGACGCCCGAAAACCACTGCTGACATTGTGACTAGGGTTCCTTTTATACTGTGTCGCAGTTGCGGTCTTCTCAACTGTGATGATCTACCGGGTTGCGCCAGTCTATGGCAAAAAGAACCCGCTCATCTACATCTCGATTTGCTCCACTGTTGGATCTGTTTCTGTCATGTCCGTCAAGGCCTTTGGTATTGCAGTGAAATTAACCTTTGGGGGCAACAATCAATTCGTCCACGCATCCACCTACGTCTTTGCCATTGTGACTGGGTTCTGCATCCTTACGCAGATGAACTACTTCAACAAGGCATTGAACTCTTTCTCGACTTCGATGTGAGTGTAGACCTCAATGAAGATGAATGGGCGAGGCTAACATGATTCTTTCAACAGCGTGAACCCACTCTACTATGTCACCTTCACAACCGCGACCCTCTGTGCCTCCTTCATCCTCTTCAAGGGATTCAACACCACCGACGCTGTTAACACCATATCTCTACTCTGTGGATTCCTTGTCATCTTCACCGGCGTATACCTCCTGAACCTCTCGCGACACGACCCTGATGGACACACCATGGTGAATTCAAAACTTGACGAGGATGGAGTGCCAACAGACGGCATGGCGAGCTTCCAGACCCGCCGCTCAATGCAGTCCCGCCGAAGCTCTTCGAGTGCATATTTCAACGGAGCCAGCGACCGCGAAGGCCTCATCCACGCATACGATGCGGAGAACGCGATCGGCATGCACACCTTGACCGAAGTAAGTGATGGGGAGCCAGGTCCGACTTTCCCGCAGACCGAAGTGCAGACTGCAATGCACACCAAGCAGAACAGTCAGATCTGATCGCGGGTGTCTCAAGGTCTGATTCCAGCCCTCGCCTTATAACAAGGTCTTTGAAATGATTCTCCTTCCTCTCTACACACTCGACTGCTGGCAAGCTTCCCTCCCACGGGCTTGATCTCCTCTTGTAATTTTACTGTTCCCCGAAAATGCCAGAGTTGCATTGAAACTCGGGCGAACTCATCAGGCACTGGACATGCCTGTATGAACGACTGGATATGACTCTGGGTTTCTCTGGATGGTTGGGATTTGATGTCTTTTTCTTTACTGTTTTTTTCTTTTTTTCTCTATGGGTGATCTGGCGTGGCGAGAGTCTTGAACATATGCTTATACTTGGAATACCTATATTAGACCTTCACGTCGGCAACCTTCTTTCATGTCTCCTAGCCGATTTCGAAAACCAGGCAATTGAACTAAGTATGCAAAATGCCAAAACCAGGCATTAAACGCTAAGCTATATAAGACACTCGACCCTCCTCGGCCCCTACTATAGAGTACGTGACGTCCACTTTATATAGATCTAAACTAAGCTCTTAATAGTCTAGGGGTCCTTTTAATAGATCCTAGAATATACTAGTAGAAGGGTATATTCTTAGATTATAGCTTAATTTCTGCAGAATTGACGACCTATCTAGGTATCTGGGTGGGGCTGTGCCGATGATGTATTTGCAGGTCAGCTGTTTATGGAACATGCCCATCCGAGATTCTTGCTTTTTCAATTTCAATTCCAATATCTCCAAATTCTCCATTGAATGCCTGTCCTTGGCTGACTTTGTGAGGGGTCTATAGACGTCAACATTGGGGCAGGTGTGTGATCTTGTTCCCTTCGAACGCGGGGAACTTGCGCGATGCCCGCTTTATTGCGCAAATTGGCCATCGTCGCTGCAGTCGACGGCCTGGTTCTACATGCTCAGGCCAGCGGACCACGGCATATCGCCGGTAACAACAATGAGGCTTCATCCATCCGCATCGACTACAAGACGAACAAAATCACTGCGTTGCCCGCTGGCGCCTCGGAGCCCCTCAACGGAAAGGATGTCCTGGAGACCTGCGGTCTCGTAGGTATGTTGACGAACTGGGCGTAAATTGAAATAAGAAACTAATCCCAGGGAATTACTGCCACAGGTCTTTTATCTGTCGCTTCATACTCATTTCTCGTTTCCATCACACAGCGCCAGCAAGTAGCGCAGATCCAAGGCCGCCCCATCTACGCCGTAACCAACGTCGCGATCATTCCCATCTCATCCCAAGCAGATGCTTCCCGCGCAATCACACAAGCCAGGAAAGAATCCTCGCAGGCAGAAGTCACCATCGAATCGTCCTCCGACGAAGATGACCTTCCCGATAACGAAACAGACAGAGCCGAGGCGGAGGCGGAGATCGGCAGTGTGCCCGCATCACCTACTCGCGATATATCTCATGCCCGCGGCACCAGCGTCGGGAGTATCGCGGAAGACGTGATCGCGAAGAAGGTCCGCTTCGGTAGATTTGCAGCCAATTGGCTATCGCGCAAAAACCTGGGCTTGCCCGGGCCCGGAGGTCTAGAGCATGATGTGTCAGAGCCTCCCTTTGACGAAGCTTCCAGCCTTTCGGGTGACGTCAATGAGACAAAGCTTGAAGCTTTGGATGAAGCTCTGCCTGAAGAGGCTGCGGCTCAGAGCGAGTTTAATCGGTCTAAATCTGGCCAGGCTGCGGAGTTGCTACCAAAACTGCTTCGCTACACGAAACTCTTGTTTGCATCGCATAATTTCTTCTTTGCATATGATTATGACCTCACGCGCTCTTTACATATGCAGGAAGCTCGGAAAGATCAGCTTCCCCTCCACAAAGTTGTGGATCCGTTGGTATGTGTGATCCGAGGGCTCGTGGTATGTCCTCTGTGAAGCTTTGGTGGCTGACTCGTTAGTAGTATTTTTGGAATAGACATTTGATGGACAAATTCATTGATTATGGGGCCCATGGTCTTGTTCTGCCCTTGATCCAAGGCTTCGTCGGCCAACGAGAATTCACAATTGCTGGTGCTGAAAAGAAACAATCTTCGAAGGACTCAGCGGAACTCGCGGAAGGCCGAATCCTCGGTGAAAAACACGAGGCCGAAGCTGTTGAGACTAATGCTAGCAAGCGTGAATATCTGTTGACTCTAATTTCTCGACGTTCTGTCAAGCGACCAGGTCTTCGTTACTTGCGTCGTGGCGTCGATGATGAGGGCAACACAGCAAACACAGTGGAAACCGAACAGATTCTCTCGGTTCCGGAATGGACTCCGTCTCACCCTGCCTACTCATATTTGCAAGTCCGGGGTTCCATTCCTCTTTATTTCTCTCAGTCGCCATATGCCTTGAAGCCAATCCCAGCACTCCATCACTCTGCGGAGACGAATCTCCTTGCCTTCGGTAGACACTTCCGAGAGTTCAATCGACGGTATGGAAATGTTCAAGCCGTCTCTCTTATTGACAAGCTGGCCGGTGAATTGAAGCTAGGAGAGCAATATGAGCGATATACCGAATCCTTCAATGCCGCCGGTGGAATTGATGGTAAGCCATTACAACTTGAATGGTTCGACTTCCATCGCGAGTGCCGGGGCATGAAATTTGAAAACGTATCTCGCCTGGTTGAGCGACTGAAAGATACACTCAATGAGTTCTGTTACACCATCATCGTAGACAACGATATCCTGCAGACCCAAAAGGGCATCATCAGAACCAATTGCATGGATTGTCTCGACCGCACTGGTGTTGCCCAGTGTGCATTCGGTCAATGGGCTCTCGAGCGTCAACTGGAACATGAAGGTATTGACATTGATATTGGTGGTCACTCTTCTACTCAATGGTTCAATACGCTCTGGGCAGATAATGGCGATGCCATCTCCAAGCAGTATTCATCGACCGCAGCTCTGAAGGGGGATTACACCCGTACACGCAAGCGAGACTATAGAGGCGCCCTCAACGACCTTGGACTGACACTCTCCCGCTACTACAACAACATCGTAAACGACTTCTTCTCTCAAGCTTGTATCGACTACCTCCTAGGCAACGTCTCAACCCACGTCTTCGACGAGTTCGCCATCCAGCTTCAGACCACCGATCCAGGAATCTCAGTACAAAAGCTCCGCCAGAACGCTATTGACACAAGCTGCAAGATTGTTATCAGTAGCCCTTCTGAAGAATTCCTAGGCGGCTGGACCATGCTGACACCCCGCCAACCCAACACCCTTCGCACCCTGCCCTTTGAGGAATCAGTCCTTCTCCTAACCGACGCCGCAGTTTACAGCTGTCGCTTCGACTGGGAGACTGACAAAGTCCTGTCTTTCGAGCGTATCGACCTCCGTTCCATCTCGCGCATCCATTACGGTACATACATCACATCCATATTGACAGCTAGCCAAGCCGACGAGGCGACCAACGTCGGTCTTGTCATAGTCTACCGTGACGGCGACGCAAACACTCTCCGTGTGAATACCCGATCCCTGCAGAGCGATGTCGATCTCAACACTCTCGAGACTACCACCAACGCCGACAGTGAATGGGACCTTGTTTCCTGGCTACGGGGTAGCAAGCGTGCGACGACGCGATTCGTTGCATTCAAAGGTCTGCCGCTATCGAACCCAGCGGCTAGTCCGCGGCTAGGGCCCAGTGCTGGGACCGTTCGAGAGATGGACCGCATTCGCTCGGTCTGTCTGGATATCGAGCGCGCGATGCTTGCAGGTCAAGGTCGGGATGTTGAGGCGGTCTCTGTGGTTGAACAGTCTGATATCATCTCTTTGGCGGATGCTAAGAAGAGGACTGGATGGTTGGAATATCTGGTTTATGATCTTAAGAAGATGGTCTGGGCGTGATTGGGCCTGTGATATTGAGTGAGTTGAAAGATTGCTTGCCTTTCAGCCTCTTGCGTTTTTACATGGCTTTCACTCTCAGGTTATAGATTGGCTCTTGGGTCACTGATATTTCTTTAGGTGTCTTTCTGCATTTACATGGTTTGTAACTGTCACCAATCTCGAAATAGGTCTACAATACAAGAGTAAGATCATGCATGATGCTATTGTATTTTAGACTGATTATTGTTTAGTATTGTAATATAACATAGGCTGGCAAAGGCAAATATAAAGCTGGTCCAAGTGATAAGAGATAAACCAAGTCGAAAGTACTTTCATGTATATCTGGCGTTCTTTTGCGGTGGTGCCCCGCGGTTTCTTTCCATCGTGACTTCTCTACATTCGCCTCCAACTTCAACTTCAACGTCATCCAACACTCAGAACCATCCCCATTCTCGGGCCTATATTTTACCGATAAATATACTGTCAAATGCAGATTATCCTCTCTTTGCATCTCCGCCTTCTTGGATTTCCAGTCTACTCCTGAGATATTGACCGCCTACCATCTTCAGCAGGCACCTTTTTTCTGCCCGCAGCACATACACCCCCTCAGTCTGAGGTCTCCAACAACTTTATTTGATTCCTTATTCATGCAAAATTGCTTTGGTCAATTACTTCCCGTCTCATTTCTGGATCTGCTTTAGCGGATCGGAGATTTCGGCCTTGTTTCCTTGATCTGGGGAAACGAAGGGGGCCCGTTCCCACATTTTCGGCGGGGCTCCTGTGCTGCTACTCGCACTTTCGACTTCCTGTCGCATCGAGTCTCTTCACCAGGACAAGATGAATTGGCAACCTCAGCAAGAGCCATTGAGGCAGCTGGCTGGCTACCTTCGCGATTCGCTCAATGGAACTAACCTTCCAGCCCGAGCAAACGCTGAACAGGTAATGTCTTTCTCTTTTTTTTTTGCTTTTTCTTTTTTGGTCCTACTGAGCTTCCTCTCGACTACGGTCGCCGCACATACACTACTCCTAGATGGAAACTAACCCTGGATTCTTTTGGGTGAATAGATGCTCGCACAAGCGACCTCTTCTCCCGATTACGTCAACTACATCACTTACATCTTTTCCAATCCGCAATCTGCTCCCCTGGCAGGAATCAACGAGACTGAATACTCCACTGTTCGATTTGCCGCCGCCGTAAACGTCAAGACAAAGATTGCCCTTGCTTACAGCACGATCTCCCCTCAAAGTCTGGCTTTCATCAAGTCCGCGGCTCTGGTTACACTACGCGACACCGACCGCAATGTCTCGAGAGCTGCCGGTAACGTTATCACTGCAATGGTGCTTCACGGTGGCCTCTTGGCATGGCCTGAGATTGTCAATGAGCTGTTGACTACTGTCGCTAATGCCAACGGGGATGTCCCCATGTCGGCTAGGGAAGCGGCAATGGATGCATTGTGCAAGGTCTGTGAGGACAACCGCAAAGTTCTGGACCGTGACTACCAGGGCCAACGTCCCTTGGATATCATCATTCCCAGCTTGCTGCAATTCACTTCGTTGGAGAGTTCGCGCATTCGGATTGCTGCTCTCAACGCCATCCACGTTTTCTTGCCATCCAGACCCCAGGCATTGGTGAATTCGCTCGACCAATTTCTTTCGCAATTGTTCAGAATTGCGGGTGATGAAAACACCACAGTCCGGCAAATGGTGTGTCAGTCGTTCTCCCAACTTGTTGAGACTGCGCCGGAAAAGTTGGCCCCGCACATGGAAGGATTGGTCAACTACATCATCATGCAGCAGCAATCTCAGGACGACCCAGAGCTTGCGCTTGACGCCGCCGAGTTTTGGATTGGTGCTGGAGAGCAAGAGCGATTGCAGGCCGAACTGGCCCCATACATGCCCAAGATCATCCCCGTGCTTCTGCAAAACATGATCTATGATGAGGATGAAGTGGCTCGACTGATGGACGAGCAAGATGATGCCGACGCCGAGGATCGCGCTGAGGATCTAAAGCCACAATTTGCCAAATCGAAGGGTGACCGTCTAAATGTGTCCAAGCCAGGTGAACAACCGGAATCCTCCCGCGCGCTCGAGCAACAGACAGAGGATGACGACGACTTAAGTGAAGGTGAAATTGAGGACTCGGAATTCGGAGATGATCCCTCCGGTAACTGGACTTTGCGCAAGTGCTCTGCTGCTGCGCTCGATGTTTTCTCCACCGTTTACCACCGTCCTGTCTTTGAAATCCTTCTGCCATATCTGACGGAAACTCTGCGCCACGAGCAGTGGCCGAACCGGGAGGCCGCTGTCCTTACACTAGGTGCGGTGGCGGACGGCTGTATGGATGCTATCACTCCCCATCTCCCAGAGTTGGTCCCTTACCTCATCTCACTCCTCAATGATAACCAGCCTGTTGTGCGACAAATCACTTGCTGGTGCTTGGCCCGTTATTCCGGTTGGGCAGCCCATCTCCGCGACCCCGCTCAAAAAGTCCAATTCTTTGAGCCCATGATGGAAGGTATACTTCATCGCATGTTGGACAACAACAAGAAGGTCCAAGAAGCTGCTGCGTCAGCGTTCGCTAGTCTGGAGGAGAAGTCGGAGGATAACCTGGCGCCCTACTGTGAGCCTATCTTGCGCCAGTTTGTGGCGTGCTTCAATAAGTACAAGGACCGCAACATGTACATCCTTTATGATTGCGTGCAGACGCTCGCTGAATGTGTTATGAGCGAGCTTGCCAGGCCGCATCTAATTGAGATCTTGATGCCTGCCCTCATCGGCCGCTATAACTACATTTCTGATGATTCCCGAGAGCTGTTCCCGTTGCTTGAATGCCTCGGATACATCTCTGCCGCCTACGGCGATGCTTTTGCCCAGTTTGCGCCGCCTCTTTTCATGCGCTGCATAAAGATCATTTACGGAAACTTGCAAGCTTCCATTCAACCGACACACCCTGCGGCTGACGAGCCGGACAAGGACTTCCTTGTTACTAGCATTGACCTTCTTAGTGCGATCATTCAGGCCATCGACCCACAAAAGAGCGGCGAGCTCGTGAGTACCTCACAGCCATCTTTCTTCGAGCTCATGCGCTACTGCATGCAGGATGAAAACTATGAAGTCCGTCAATCAACATATGCTTTGCTGGGAGACTGCGCCATCAGCATCTTCCCTCAGTTGAAACCCTTCCTTCCCACCCTTATCCCGGTTTTGATTAAGCAACTTGACTTGGACCTGATTCGCGATGACGACCGTCATACGGGCTTCAGTGTTTTGAACAACGCCTGTTGGTCGTGCGGCGAGATCGCCGTCCACGAGAACGCCGGGCTTTCGCCCTTTGCGGAGCAGCTGTACCAGGGGCTCTTTACGATTATCACCAATGAGGAAATCATCGATTCGGTGAACGAAAACGCCGCGATGGCGTTGGGACGATTGGGATTCTGCTGTGCGGATCAGATTGCGCCCCATTTGAGCGAGTGTTCCGGACCTTTCCTGAGGTCAATGGACAAGATTGACTTCACGCGCGAAAAGGCTTCCGCCTTCCTCGGATTTAACCAGGTGGTGATGAAGAACCCGCAGGCTATGGAGTCGAGCCTGCTCGACTACTTCCAGGCAATTGCTTCGTTCCCCGCCCGCTCGCTGGCACAGGAAGAGTACCGGGATATCCAGTTATCCTTCCAACAGGTAAGATCATTTTTTCCCTTGGCTGCTAACATCCCACTAATCAAGACGGATAAATATAGGTCCTCCAGGGATACAAGGCCTTGATCCCTGACTTCAGCAACTTCCTTGGCCAGCTACCCCCAGCCGTGGCCCAGACACTACGCACCGTGTACCAGGTCTAAGCAGAGAACTTGGTGAGATCTGCTCCGACTTCGGTTACCGGGATGTTGGTTTACATGCACTCCTGTCTCAAATCGGGCGGGGGTTATGTTGGAGGAAAGAGGCGAGGGGGTCCCGGAGGGATCAGTAGGGGGTCAGCGGCCGGAATTTCACGTTAATAGAAAGAGGAGGGAGAAAGGAGGGCAAAATCATGGGAAGGAGCATCTGCGATTTAGCTGTTTTTTTACGTTACATCTCATGATTGCAAGATGGGCACGCATGACCCTTTATGATTTCTATTTCGTTTTGCTTTCTTGATTATTATTTTGCATTCACTGTGCATAGTCATCAAGTTAGGGTTCATAGGTTGCTTTTTTTTTTCTTTTTTTGTCTTCTCAGCGCTGGTTTTGGGGGTTTTTTGCGTGGCATATCCATATCCCCTTTAGATAGATACCTAGATAGATCTTTGTGAAGATCTCGAACATTTCTGAAAGCCCGGAGTGTAGAGTTTTAGTATGCTATGTTCCAACACGGGCAAGTACTCTGTAGCATGTCTGGTAGCATCTTGGACCCTTCTTTTTTAGATGTCTTTTCCTGCTATATTCGGGATATATATATATATATATATTATGAGAGAGATCACACATGCTGTCCCACTGACTACAATACATATGTAGACATTGGGTAGTAAGATTGTAACAATTTCTACCAAGTATAACTGAGGATTGCCAGGGTTGTCCATGGAGTATAAAATCATTTTTAGTATTTTTGTTATACTCGTTGGCCAAGTATGGACAAAACATTGCGACCAGCTAAATAGTATTCAACCAGTTAGCTTTTATGATTTTCTAATTTAGCAATCCGATCTGCCTCTGAAAAAAAAAAGAAAAAAAAGAAAAATAGACGAAGCTGGACAAGTCGATCACGCGCTAGTGCCAACGCATTTTCATACCTATTTCGTCCACATCTCACGATCTGTGCCTGGCCCCCAGAAAGTCAAGAGCACATACCAAGATCGACTTGCTTAACCTGAGACCAATATGGAGTGGATGGAGAAAAAGCAAGGCAAGATTAAGATCAGCAAGGCCCGAGCAATCTCCGAACTGCAGATTTATTTTTGGATGCAGAGAATATGCATGGGAAGTACTCCGTACGGTGTACTGTGTACGGAGTACGGAGGACTCCCGAGGCCTGTACCTAGTCACCTTCCGTTAATAACCTAGCAGCAGAGAGATGCATATCGCATACATCACACAGGGAAGAATCAGAAATCACATCCCCATTCTACTAACCGCGATCGACCACCGAAGCCCTAACCTCCCCGTAAATACAACACTAACGTCGATAGTAAGATAAGATGAAAACAGAAAGAGCAAGAGAACCAATAATATAGAAACCTAAAGGCCCGGCTCTCGCCTAATTGGCGCGTTATAATTAACTCGGCAAGTGCCCCTTTCCTCCATTGGCCGCTCAGACAAACCCCCGAAATACCAAGACGCGAGCCTTTCCCTTAACTACTCTTTTTCACGAACCTTGGAAGCATCCCGTATGTCCTCCCCCACATCTCACCCTGTGATTAAAAACCATGTGTCCATGACAGACGTTGATGCAAGGTGCAATGTACCTACAGCGTCCCGGGCGCCTGGTTCGCGTAATGCGCCCATTCGAGGCCCTGGACGTGCGTCGGTTTATTCCTTTTTTCCATTTTTGCTGTAGAGAACCCGGGCTATACCTTGTGCGGCTTGCAGATATGTGATGACTGAGGGCTATTGTGGACTTGTGCCCGGGTGGATTGGACTCAAGTCTGTTTGTTCTTGTTGGCTCGGGATTTCCGACTTCCCGTGATTGATGCTCTCTGCCCTAAACGGGTATATTACGAAATACATATTACGAACTAGGCTTTCTTTCGGGTCATACTTCATGCATACAATGCTCTCAGGGGTCTGGAAATGAGTTTGGTAGGTTTACGGAGTCGAGGTATTGGCTTTGATGGAATTTGCCCGGGATATTATTTTCAGCCTCAGCTGTAATATTCCGTTGACTTGTCCACGTGTGCTACTGTACCCAAGAGTTACCTGAATTGTAGATACTAGGAAGGCTGACACTTTCAAATGATAGGAAACTAATGGTTAAATCAATGATCTATTTCCTCTATACCACAATTTGAAATGATATGAGACAACACTGATCCTGCCACTAGAAACATTCCATGAAGCTCAGATGGCCATCTTCGTTTTTGATGCAATCTGCCAGGTTCATTTGGCTCTCTCGGACGTTTCCTTCGCTATCTTCGAGTTGGGCATACAGCATGGGATTGTTTTCGGGACCTTCTAGCTGGAAGTTGACGTTGCGTGAACTTCTCGAGAAGTCGTGGGAGCCCCAGGCCAGTTGTCCTAGATTGGCATGTCAATGTCAGTTTCGGGTCAGCACAGAAGCACTAAAGCACTGAATATGGGTCTGATCTCAGTCATGGTGCTAGGAAATTGCCCTTACCCTTGTTTGCTCCAATAAATTCATTCAGATCCAACTCTGAATATCTAGATTCCCCGGAGGGCCGCTGGCAGTAAGCAGTGAGGATATGCTTATCCCTAATATTGATGCCCTTGGATGATCTGTGGAAGCCCATCTTGACGTGTTGGAATGGAGTTGTAACCAGGTGCAGTACACGGGTATTTCTTGTTCAGCCTCGTGAAATATTGATGGATCAACTAATGCGACATGTGAAAGTATGGACGTGATATATACAAGTAGAAGAAGAGAAGACACCTGTAACGGAGGCTCATGATATGAAAGAATGTCCAATATAGATTTCGTTGCCTCTTGCCTCCAATGACATTGATCTTGTGTAGATGTCTACTGCGGCCATTCGGGATCGTGGAGGCGGGTGGCTCTGCCATCATGTTTTTCTCATTATTACACCCGACTTATTACACCCGACATTGGGGCGTTGATTGTATATAGCACATCTATGTATGATATGCCCAGGAATGCCATGTTGCTTGCTCGACAGGCGGTCTGTCTAGAAGGGAGTGTGACCTTTACCTAAGGGGAAGGTCATAATGATCTCATGCACGAACAACCCTGGAAGGGCTGTCAGCCTCACAGTTCCACGTATCAAGTTGTCGGGCATTCGTCTCAGGAGTTGGGCAATTGAACAAAGATGGAAGGATGGCGGTGGCTTGGAAACAGAGTTGACGCTAAGGACTCTATTTGGTTGGGATGTTATACCTCCAAGGCCAGGACCATGGTAGGTACTTACTAGTACGGAGAATCAAGATTGCCGTCGATCTCTGTTTCACATGGCTATATCTCCTTTCCTAAAGGAGAGACTTTCCATTTGGAAGTCTTAGATTTTGAGGTGTCCTGGCTCTTTGAGAGACGTGCCTTACATACAACATGTTCAAGGTATTGGGTATTTCATATTGCAAGAAGACATTTAATGTAAATGCGGAAATATGTACAAGGTGTATTCGTGCAGATGACCTAATGGGCTCTTAGACCCGTAGACCAGCCCAGCAGTCTGGTAGTTCATTGATCTATGATCTACAAGAGAAAATCACAAAGTCCCCACACAAGTCCAGGATAGCCCAAGTCTTGGCGAAATAGAGTTGGTTAGCGTACCGCAATTCCACGGGCTGTGTCTCTGATTTAGCGGTAGAGAACTGGGGGGCTCCATGATTCTTATTTCTTTTTCTGGTAGGAGCGCTTGGATTCCAAGGTTGGGTCGATCTGCTTACCACAGTTTTACCACAGTTTTAAGATCACGGGGATGTGTTTGCAGTTGGCCTAGGAAAAGGGTACCCCGCGGAGGTAGACGAGTAAAACTATATATTGAATACCAAGAACTTCCCGTCAATTCCGGCGATATCCTGCCGCAAAAAGGTTAGATCGGAAAGAAGGAAAAAAGATAAATAATAAAGTTGATCAGAGTCAAAAAGCAATCCACCCAGGACTTTTGGCCCCCAAACTAGACCACGTTTGGCCTGATGTTGCGAACAAGCGAGGCTCGTCGTTTCTGATTGGACATTTCTCATTTTGTGTTCCTTCACATCTGCGGAGAAAAATAGCGTCGCCCGAACATTTCCGGTGACCCGCATACCATTCCTAGCATTCCTGGGTCATTGGATCTCGAGAAGCCAAGAAGCCAAGCCTTGGAAGCCTTGAAAGGAAGGCAGCGTATTCGTCTCTGAAACGTCAAACCTGTCAAACATAGATTAGGGAGAATGATGATATAATCATAATCACTGTGCGACTATGGTGCCACGTGTGGCGAGCTAAATCATCCCTTGGGAGTAATCATCGTCATGACTGCAGTACCTAAATATGGTCGGACAGAAGACCCCGTCCAGATCAGAAGGTGGCACACACCGACTTTAGAACGCATGCCTTGTTCCACGTCTGATCCCCAGAAAAACGTGGTCCCCCAGGCCCAATCTGGCGGTGTCACATAAATATGCATAGCATGTTACACTTCTATAGTTCCAAGGGAGTCACCTCTTAGAATTCGGAGGTAGATATACATACAACATCCTCAAGATGCTGACTTGGCCTTAAATTACCCAGTTTGGGCTAGAGTGCATGCGATTCCAAGCGAACAGCCCTTTTACCTTTCAACATTCCCACCGTTCTATCCTGGAGTCAGCCCCTGGGCCCTGCAGGAATGAGGCCCATTCCGCGAATTACCCTGGGTTCTCCCTTTTTTTTTTGATGATCATTTTGAGCTTACAGGTCTCTCTGATCCCTGTACACCTGGAGACTAGACCATCAGGGGTTCATTTCCCACTTTGGGCCGATTGACGTCGTACACTTTCAGGCTTACCAGACAGGGTTTCCATACGTTCCAGCCCAGTGGTAACTTCACCGGAGAAGGAGATAGGGTAGTTCCGACCTGGGGCAACGATCGCAATAGGTCAGTCAAGGGTGTTAAGGATAAGGGCGTAAAAAGGAAAACGAAAAGGGAGAAATGGAGATGTGGATGCGGTGATCCCGATAGACTGGTCTTACACCCCCTTGGTTGCGGACTCAACGCTCACACGTTGCCTCCAGTCTCCAGGGTCCAAGTGTAAGACTAAGGGTTTTATTTAATTTTGGATTTCTCGATACCTCTCCTCCGGACAGTCGTCTATTTTTCCTGTTCTATATTCGGCTGTGATTACCAAGTCCGTTTAATCTCCCATCTGACTCACAGGCGGGTAGAAACGGGCAACTTCCGCCTGTCAGGCTAAGCTTGAATCTTAGCGAGTGGAAGAGCCAGAGAGCCACACTCCCAATGCGTCTAGGGCGTCTAGGATAGCGCAAGTATTGACTCCTCTTTTTTTCTTTTCCCAACGGGGTTAACGGTGTCCCTTGACAGCGACCCACAATCCAGGGTCCTCCCAGATCGAGAGCCTTGCGAGGCAACAAGGTCGATCGATTACTATATTTTCTTCCATTATTGCTCTATATTCTATCATTTTTGAAGTCCGGGGTCTGATCAGAGGCTCCCTTTCGTAGAGACACATATTCTTGGCTGGAACTATGTCCTTGGAACGCGGGATGAGATTTAGGGGAAAAAAGCAAAAAAAAGAAAAAAGAAATTGACACATGAATCAGCTTGAAAATTCACCCGTGAGCCGCGAACTATTTTCTTTTCGTTTGACTGATAATCATCTCCTATAAAAGTAATAGGATCTCTGTGCTCCGTAGAACTGGAACCAGAGGATCTTTAGGGTTAGATGGGTTCTTCTAAGGTTACCCAACCAGTTTAGTCCAGAGTTAAAGAAAAAAAAAAATTTCCACATGGAACAATGCAATATCGACTATCCCTGTCAGACGGGCTCACATGCGAGTGGAATGGACTAGCCTATGAAGGCAGCTAATATAAGCTACCCATGTGGTCCACCTGAAATGAGCGAGTGCTATATTAGACTGGCCTTTTTGGGTATTTTCTTTTTCTTTTCTTTTTCTTTTTCTACTTATATGTTTTTACGGAGTACTTAATATTATATTTCACATATTTTCTTAGGTATTTTTGACCTATTTCTTTACATATTTTATTTTATTTCTATTTTATTTCTGTTTTTCTTTACTTTTTCCTTGGCTTACTGCCCCCCTGTACCCAGAGGCTCAAAATCTCGATCGTCACTGGAAAATAATAAAATATAATAAGAAAATAATAAGAGGAAAGAGAAAGTGAAATTTAAGTCAGATATCTGGCTGACTTTCAACCGTTATAGTATTTCCTTTCTACATACTCCCGAGGTCAACTTCCCTTTCCTTGTTAATCTTCACTTAAAGATCTCCAGAGCGCTCGTATTCTCCACGTGCTTAATTCAACTTATTCTTCAAACCTCAACGGCCCCCAAAGTTATTTTTGGAGATTGGACTAGAGCTTCTCTCAGTTCTTTATAACTACAGGGCATACCTGCCCATCACCAACTCTTTCACAACCTTGGAACATTCACCTGTGGAGTCCTCGACTCCAGTCCCTATATCTCAGTCTTCAAAATGGTCGGTCCAGGCGGCGGTCCACCACGCAAGAGCCACACCAAATCCCGTAACGGCTGCAAGACTTGCAAGAGAAGACATATTCGATGCGACGAGACCTTCCCACAATGGTATGTTCCTTCAATCTATACCAGTATACACATACTAACTGCAACTAGCCGCAATTGCACAAAGCACAACTGCCGTTGTGACTACCAAGATACGGCTGCCACTCAAGGTGGTAGTCCCTCGCCGCCACGCCGGGGCCCTGACCTCCTCATTTCGCCAGAGATCGAAATGGAAATAGATAATTGGCATCGCACTGGAGTGCCTCCATATCCGGAGCTCTTGCAGTGCCCGCGATCTGGGTGGTCTGGCTTGTCACGGACCGATTTGCGCTTGATTCACCATATCATTGGGCTTTCTATTGACTTGCATCGTCGAGGGTTAAGTGGCTGCACTGTGTGGGCGCAGAAGATGCCCAAGTGAGTACAACTCCGGATTTTGCTAGGGTTGATGGTCCTTGCTGACGAGTGACATTCTATAGTTTCCTGGCTATTTCGCTGGGCAGCGACTTCGTTATGAGCTCTATCTTGAGCTTTTCGGCGTTTCATCTTGCTTTCCTTACGCGAGATCAGGAGACTAAGCAGCTGGCTTTCCGTCATAAAGTCACGGCTCTCCAGGGACTTCAGACGGCTCTGGGATCCTTCTCGAAGGAGAACTGCGATGCGATTCTCGCGGCTTCCGTTCTTTTATCATGGCAGGCGACAGACCAGTGAGTGTTATAGATTCTGCCCCCTTGGAAGTCCCCCCCACTGACAACAGGACAGTCAAAGTTGGGCATCTTTGCAACATGGCATCTCTAGCGTCCTAGAGTCCATGCATCCATATTGGAAGCAAGAGTCAGATATTGCACAGTTGATAGAAAACCAACGAGCACTGAGTACGACAGATCTTTCAATGGCCGGAGTCTATCAACCACTCGATGAAGACATGGTGCACCTGGACCAAACGATCCAGGCCCTGCGAATGACACAGAAACGCATTTCCCACAACCTTGAGCACTTCCAACGCCTAGGGAGAACTCATTGAATTCACACAGCAATTCCGTGATGACTTCCCCAACCAAACAACCGAACAATCCTTCGAAAGCATCCAAACCCTCCGCCGCTGGCTCTTCTGGCTCCCACCCTCCATGCTCCGAAGCAGCGAGTCAGATATTAGCGCTCTCCCAATTCTAGCCCAATTCTTCGCCGTCGGCATCGCTCTCGACCGCTTCTTCCCTGAGCTAGGCGGCGCATACCTGGGTGCCCTATTCATTAGTCCCATCGAAGAGATATACCGCATAATAGCAACCCACAACTCTGCAAACCCCTTCAACACCGACCTGCGTCTACCCCTGGAACTCATGGACTTGCCCCGCAGCGTCGTCGCCCGCTATCGCAGCCACCTCCACCTCCCCTGGTCCCCCCGCTCATCAGTCGACCATTACTCCCCTGGCCCACCCAGCCCCTTCCACCACAATATGCACGAGTACCCGCTCGTCACCTCTTCCTCGCCTGCTTCCGCCTCAACTTCTTACGCCGCTTATACCCCGCCCTTGCATTCCCCTCCTGCCGTCGCTATTGCCAACTCTGGCTTCCCCATCCAAGACGGCTATGTCTCCGCCACAACCTCCCATTCCCTGTACCCGCCCTCCCCACAGCTTCTCGATAACCACGACGTGCACATCGGTCTGTCGGATTTGGGTCATGGCCACCCCAATTCTCATGCTTCTATTCCTCATTCAGCGGCTTACACCCCGCCGTATGGTGGCGATGTGATGTGCGCCGGTTTGCCGCGCGCGGATGGCACACTCGGTCTCAATATGGAGGTCTATCCACAGACACATCCGTTTGAAATGCCGGGCTTGGCTGCTCCTACTTCACTTTGGACTTGATTGTCAGGCTGTGCTGTGTTTTATACCAGAAAACGAAACAAAAATCATCAAATACGGGGAAATCTTTGGCTACCTCCCTGAGCAGGCCTGGACAGTCGCATTCTGGCTATTGGGTACCAGGAGGGAATTTGATCTCTCTCACGTCTTTGAAAATACGAAGGCTACGGAGTTATGTTCGACTGGGAGTTGGACTCAAAGAACATGTTCTTTTTGGATCATTATACGCGAGTGTTTCGTTTTCGCCACTCGACTCTTTTCTTCTTCTATATTTGGACCTTACTTATGCTGAGCATGAGCGTTGATGTGTGGATTTGTGTCTGTTTATGACCGGTTTGGATTTTATACCCGGTTGCAGTTGCAAGCCGGAGGGAATTGACTCAAACTGATATTTTGATATTGATTTTATATACCCTGGTTTTATCAAATATTTTGTTCATCTGACTTGGAGTGTCCGTATGTGCATTGAGTAATGTGTCTATTCGTTATTCGGGACTATAGCCTTAGAACTATACCCATCCCAACGATCTCGGAAGCAGACCTCAAAACCCCCCAACAAAAAGATCATTACCTCACCCTGTAATACCTCCATATCTAAAGATAGCAACCCTTTACTCTCCATAACCGAAGAATGCACCTGCACCTCACCGCACATTGATCGACAGGTACCAGCCCCCACGGGAACGATCGTCACAGACCCCCATCCTAAGAATAGACAAGATGAAGCAACCAAAAAGCACGGGACACATATTAAGGGAATTTAGACTACAGATCCATTCCTCTGATTGGTACCCCACCGGCCACATTTCTCCAGACCTCGTATTCGGCCGCCCGCATGGCTTCCCTAGATCCATCCCAAAGGGGTAGCAAGCCCCCGAGCTAGCACCGATTTGGTTCCGCTGAGGATTTGGGAATTCGTATATCAGATGTGAAGGATAGCGTTCTCAGGTTGTCGAGGGGTTAGCGTGTTTTGGGATCCGAGGTCAATTCTTACTCCGGTAGGACTCCGTATTTTCTTCATGCATCTACAATGTGGTATGACATCGTTGCTTTGCAGTGGCTGCAGCCCTATGTGCCGAGTGTCGTCTATTTTTGGGAGATGGGTTGCTTTCTTTTTACCTTTCCTTCATTCAGCTTAGGATTTTGTTGGAATGTACATGGTTGAAATGTTATTATTATCTCCCCATCGTATTATCACCGTTGTGGTTATAGATCGCCACACGGAAAATTAAAGTTAACGATCGTCCCCCCTCGTGTTTTTCTATATTTATCTTTTCTTCAGCTAATTCCATTGCATACCGAACATTAGTCTTCGACACTACTCTGTGGGGAATACTAATACTGTTGTCGGAGAATGAGAAATTGAATATCTTGAATATTCGCATTCGCGTCTTCGATAGCACTCTCTTGGTCCTTGCACTAACAGATGGTCAATGCAACTTAGTATGTAGTTGGAATCGGAAGATTTTGATTGCATCTACAATATAGTAATGGATCTACTTAGAACTATTTTTGGTTTGAATGTCGGGGATGTTCGGCTGTTCACTTCGTTTTCTTTCTGTTCATCAACTCTCCGGGGCAGCAGGGTGACTACTGGTTCTACTTTTATTACTCCTTTTCGAGATATTCTGTCTATTTACCAGGCCTCGAGATATATTCCTCCGTCCAAATCGAGGAAAGTATAACTCGTCACTTCTATTGACCTCATATCCATCAACGTTGTACTCCGTATACTTCCTGGTGTTCCCTATCTAGGGTGCATCTTTGCTCTAAGTGAGATCTTGGGACGGGACTCACAGAAAAATCGTCATTCCCTCCCCTTAAGCTTCAATATACTCGCAGTTTTATAGTTATTCCTTGCGTGCTGCCCCCAATATGTTAGAGAACTCAAGCAACCTCTACTTTATAGTGGAGGCGCACGTGACTTGAGTCTACCGACCAAGCTTCACGTGACAATGACATAACCGCATTCCCTTTTGGGGAAGAAAGCATCCTCGATATCGACAACACAACATCTTCCATTCAATCCCCATCAGCATCCATCACAGAGCAGTTAAAATGGCTGATGTCGGTGGCTGGAGTACTATCGAGTCAGATGAGGTACCACCATCCCCACGATCTATCCAAGCGGCATACTAACACAACCCAGGGTCTCTTCACCTCTCTGATCGAGACACTCGGAGTAAAAGACACCCAATTCGAAGAGCTCATCTCCCTAGACGCAGAGACAATCCGGTCACTAGGGTAAGCAAGAAGACGTCCCGAAACCCTCAATTCAACCACATCCAGACCCCCAAAGAAAATACCCAAAAACAAAAGCTAACCCCAACCCTCCAAAACAGCCCAGTCTACGGCGTAATCTTCCTCTTCAAATGGACACGCGAAGCAGCCGGCGCACGCGCCGAAGCCCCGCTCGACGGAACCTACGACCAAACCGCCACAGACAACCTCTTCTTCGCCGCACAAACAATTCAAAACGCCTGCGGCACACAAGCCATCCTCTCCGTAATCCTCAACCACGACAACCCGCCCGCACCACAGCCAGCAATCGAGCTCGGCGAAGAGCTACGCTCCTTCAAAGACTTCACAACGGGATTCCCGCCTGAACTGCGCGGCGAAGCGCTCTCGAACTCGGAAACTATCCGGACCGCGCATAATAGCTTTGCGCGTGCGAGCCCGTTCGCCGATGAGACGACGCGGCCGCAGGATGATGAGAAGGGTGCGGATGTTTACCATTTCATTGCGTATACGCCTGTCAATGGGACGCTGTACGAGCTTGATGGTCTGCAGCCGTATCCTATTAGCCATGGGCCGTGTGGGACTGGGGAGTTTCCTGAGAAGGTTATTGAGGTTCTGCAGAGGCGTATTGCGCGGTATCCTCCTGAGGAGACGCATTTCAATCTTATGGCTGTTGTGAAGGATCCGAGGGGGAGGGCGAGGGAGATTGGGGATGTGGAGACACTTGAGAGGGAGGAGAGGAAGAGGGCTGCATGGCAGTGGGAGAATACGCTCAGACGGTGTAATTTTGTTGGGTTCATTGGGGAGATCATGAAGGGGGTTGTTGGGGTTAAGGAGAAGGATCCTGAGGGGAAGGCTTATGGGGAGTGGGTTGAGGGTGCGAAGAGGGAGACGAGGAAGAAGCTTGAGATG
Source organism: Penicillium mononematosum (assembly GCF_028829835.1). Classification (NCBI taxonomy): domain Eukaryota; kingdom Fungi; phylum Ascomycota; class Eurotiomycetes; order Eurotiales; family Aspergillaceae; genus Penicillium; species Penicillium mononematosum. The sequence continues at coordinate 3,528,930 of NW_026643271.1, forward strand.
GGCCGCTAGAAGGTTGGGCGTCGGTTGATTTTTCTACAATGACATTTCTCAGATACCCTTTGTGAGATGATTAGGATGATCGAAATGAAATAAAAACAAGATATGGTATTCGATGATGATGTTGAAACCCCAACGCTATAGTGTAGATACATGTAGGTGTGATAAATCACCGACTTGACGCAGTGCTATGTACTGGCGTCCACATTGTAAATCATGACGATGTGTATGAACAAGCCTCCGTCCTGAAGATTATCGTTGATTCTCCTCCAATTTTAGTATGCGACAAGCCGCGACTTGACGTGCTCCAATAGAGGCGCAGGCAGTTCCTCTGGTTTGATCAGATTCAGTGACAGCAGATCACCCCAGAAGAACATGACTCGGTCCTGCGCGTAAGCCAGGTAGTCAAAGTCCCCATCATCTTCTTCGATCTCTGTGTCCACAGGCGGCGTCTTAGTGTCGTCGCCATTGCCGTTTTCGCTTGGCCCGTTGCGAGCAGCAAGCATCTCAGCAATACCTTCTTCCATTCCAGGCACCTTGGCCTGGACGATCCCCCAAGCTACCCATTGCGCGGAGTTCATCGCCCGCCACATCCGGGTCTGCTGCATGAGGAATCGTACCTCGGCGTCAAGTTCACTCTCTTTAGACTGCTCGTTTTGCGAAAGCCGAGAACTGGGTCTATCAGACCCTTCGTCCAAGTCCAATGGTGCAACCGCAACAGGAGCGCGAGCGTGGATGGTCGGCGAGGACAGGGGTGAAATAGGTCCGCCGGTGCTGTGAGGTCTGTGGGTAAGGTAGGTTGCCACGAATTGGTACTGCTGCTCTGAGGTCGGGTAGTTGCGGTTGTTGCAAGCCCATGAGCGTTCTTCGTCGTGATAGTTGTAACACCACTCGGTCTGTTCCAGTTAGCATCCATTTGGATTGGCGATTGGTGATTGGATTAGTTGACTTACAAAGTGGTTGGCGAACTCGAGTCCACGTGTATTGGCAGAAGAGTACTCAAAGTCGATGACGATCAGCTGCTTGTGTTCATTTGCAGGCAGAAGCAGCGGTGACTCTGTGGCCGGCTCCATGCGAAGTAGATTGCCATATTGAGTCTAGACAACGAGTCAATAACATATTAAGGAAAGGTGCAAGAGAATGAAAGCTTACATCGTTGTGCGCAAACACTAGCTGTCGCTTGATTTCGGCAGTTCCACCAGAGCTGGCAACCAGCCAACGCCGGTAGTTTTCCACGGCTTTGCGGAACACGTCCCACGTTACGCCGCAGACATAGCCACGGCGACGCCATGGCTCCAATGCAGCTTTAGCCTCATTTTGAGGGGATTGGATTTCTTTATCCAACCAGGTCATCACTTGCTCGCAACGGTCCACCCATTTATCCCAATTCTTGAAGATCATAGGTCCTCCTTCACGTTCTTCTTCGAGAAGTTCAACGCCATCGTGCAATTCTCTCATGCGCTTCGCAACTTGCCTAGCCGTTTCAGGCATCCGCAGCTCCCTGGGAGTGAGTGGGCGAGCCTCAAAGTACTCTTCGAACCGGCCATTCATGAAAGTTCCGAGAATGCGTGGGCCAATATTCTTCTTTCCGAGGCGACGAAGAATTTGCAACTCATTCTCTCGATCAATTAAATGATCGACTTGAGGACCGTAGATACGCAAGAGAAGCTTCCTGTAAATCCAGTTAGATACGTCTCCAAAGTGGGGAGGGCAATTCGTTGCTTACGGCGGGGGCTTTCTTGAAACCAGACTGTTGCTATCGCTCTTTGGAGAAGGCATGTTTTTCGGCGGTCCAACTACATACACGGCATTTGTGAGAGCACCGCTGAGTCGGACCACTTCAATATCTCCTGCCAACTCCGCGGTCACCCTGCGCCAGCCCTTCAGCTGCAGAGTGTGTGCAAGGCGCACAATCTCGGACTTGAAAACCACCCAAGCCTCTGCATCCTTTGCTTGTTTCACACTCGCACTGGAGTCGGGGTTCTCTTCTACTGCAGCGCCCCCGGTGTAGGCAAGCGTCTTTGTATTGTCAAGGAAAGCTTCCACGCTTGGCGGGGCCCCATCGACATCTGTGAGTTCAGACTCGGATGCCGAGCCTCTTCGTAGGCCTTTAAGACGATGTCGAGATTGCCGTTTGACAGGTTGCTTCTGGGGCAAGCCCATTGCACTTCTAGGCCGGGTAGTCGCATATTGGAGGAGGATTTTTTCCAGTTTATCGAGGGAGAAGGTGCTCTCCGAGGTGTTCGAAGTGTTTGAGCTGGGTCTTTCTAAAACGCCATCTTCTTCATTTGACTCGTTTCCGTTTGTTGCATGGGAGGTTGCTTCCGCTTTGCGTGCTTTACGATTCTGTCGTCTGGTTTTCTCATGGTGAAGCCATTCGTATACTTGGTGAAATAGAAGGCCCTGTTGGGAATCTTCCTCGGGTCTGATGGATTGCTCTTGATCCTCGCGAGGCTTGGAACTCGAGTGATCTTCCAGAGAAGGCATTGTGAATGATGGTTGCGTAATGGGCTTTGGGGGACATGTGAGCCCTGTACTGTTTCAGATGAGTTCCGTCTGGCGGGGAGCCGGCAACGGTTCCACTTGCGTGCAAGGCCTTGGTCAAAGAGTTGATATCCAAGTCTGTTGCCGTATTAGATGAATCTGTTGGGAATTAGTATGGTTGGGATTAAGAAAGGATTCGAGTGGGGTGTTGCTGGGGCGAGTCGAGTTGCCCCACGGAATTACAAGGGGACAACGTGTACTTATATGGAGGAAGAACACACAGCGATACATGGATTCCTTATCTACACGAGAGTCCGCACAAGGAACGTGCTGGGAAAAGGAGATGGGAGCCTACCTGTGGATTTTGAATGGTTTGTGCTCCACGGGTAAGCCAAGACACGGAGGCTCAAGGGCTTATCTCTTTGAGCACGCGACCAGTTGCGAAAGCTGTTTCTAGCCAAAAAAAGGTGCCCAGTCGACGATTCTTTTAAAACAAAAAAAGGGGAGACCGAGGTGGGGGGAAATAATTGGACCCCTTAAAACCACACGGGTGGACAAGCGAACGGAAACGTCCCAGCGGTCAAGTTAGTCGGAGGTGGTCCCTGGAATGCTACCCACAGATTCAAAACGACGAAATCCGGGGAAGTTCCGTGTGAAAAGAACCTCCAGAGTAAGCGTAGAGCACCAAGGACACTGGAAAGAAAGTCCTGGGCGATCTAGTCTCTGATGGTGGGGGAATATGTTCGAAGTGAAAAAGTGGCGAAAAAATTGGATGCTTATCGCTCAGGTGACTGTTTTTGGTGCCTGGCTAATCGGGCAGACAACGTTCCTGGTTCCTGCCAGTGGGTTTTACTTATCGCCATACTTCAATGTTCCAGTGGGATCGCATAAAGAATCATCATCCTAAGGATTCGGAATATCTGGGAATATCTGGGAAGTCCCTCGCACTCAAGGTCGTACTTGATGCCGTTGCATGGGGATTTGTGGCCATGGCTTGTTCGGTATCGGAACCAGTTGCAGAAAGAGGAAACATCGCAATGTTAGAAAACCGCCTGGGCGATATCGGTCGATAATATAGGTACATGGCGCTCATGGCTTTGAATTTGTCGCATATGGGAGATGAGCCTGGCGCCAAAGGAAGCTTTTCTTTGGTCTCGGCTCCGGTCTAGTGGGAACATTGGAGCATGTTATCCAGTACGAAGTACATAATATAACATGTGGATGCTGGAAAATTCGGCGTTTTCAGAGTCTCAGACTCCTGTGATGAGCATCAGTACATATGTTGTTCAATGTTCAATGTTGACACAAAGAAGAGGTCAGGTTGGAGGTTGGAACTTGAAGGGAGATGAGGGGAAGCTTGGTAAATTACCGTATCAAGCGGTCTACCGTATTCAAATGTTCCTAATTTGATCTATGCATACCTACCTAGCTACTATATAGGTATCGGAGCAGATATATGTAGGCATTGAATAAATCATAGCAATATTTCCATCTTGGAGGCTTTTCTGGACATAATCGAACGTTGCCGTCAGTCCAACAATAATCCAATAGAATAGTGAGAGGACTTCGTAGCCCTTCATACATGGATTGACATACACTACACGCCTGTTGTGGTCTTGTAGAAAGGCGTTTCGACGTCCCGTCTATATCTAGTAATCTTCGTAGTGCTTTTGTTATCCTAAATGCTCTATCGCAATTTAAGCGAGGTGCCAGCTCGCTCAAACTAAAACCCGATCCTAGTGTCGGGTGTTGACCTGCAGGTATCGCAAGACTGACAATTACCACGATTTTAACTGGTCATATCATGGCCTGGACTCTAGTTGCTACGATCATTCCACTTCTTCTTTTCTATATTTGGAAAAAGGTCGTATATTACCGAACAGAACAATATGCCTGGTTGCCCCAGCTTCCACCATCGCTACTATGGGGTCATTTGTCCACAATCGACAAACTCGTGAAGACAAATCGGCCAAATATACACATCGGTTGGATGAGACAACTTTTAGCTTGGAATATAAAACTGACAGTGGTTGCTAGATGAAATCTTCAAAGCTATGCACAATTATCTCGGCAAGCCGGCACTATTTATTGTCGATTTGCGACCAGTGAGCCATCCCATGTGCGTGATCGGCGATCATAATGTTGCAGAGCAAATATCCAAAATTTCGAAGCTGTTTCCATTTAGTCCCCCCAAGTCATTCACAGCACACTGGTATAGAGATCTGATGGGTCCACTCTCAATTGTTCTTGCAGAGGTAGGTTGAAGGGTCGATTGAGGTGCATATAGGTTATACTAAGCGAAGTCTAGGGAGAAGAGTGGAAAGGCCTTCGCAAACAGTTGAACCCGGGATTTGCGCACCAGCATCTCATCAGTCTGATGCCATGCATTCTAGATAAGACACAACTTTTCTTGACGAAGCTTGATCATTACGCCAGCACTGGCGAGGAGTTTCCACTGGATGAGCTGTGTACGAATTTGACATTTGACATTATCGGCGCGGTCACCATGGATATTGATCTGGATGCTCAACTGGGAGAAGAGAAGCAAAGTGCAATCGTTCGACTCTTCCGCAAACTCGCCTCAACTTGGCGTTCCGGCTATAGCGGATGGAAAGTTATACTTCCGCTCCAGAGAAAGTTAATTTCTCGTCGACTTAGTGCGCATATCAAAGAGTGTATCAAGGAAAAGTTCAAGGAAAAGTTCCAGGAGCGGTCGACTTCACAAAATTCGTCTCGCAGTGTGCTTGCTCTAAGTCTAGCCGAAACGCAGGAGTTAACGCCCGAAGTTCTAGACCGGACTTGCGATCAACTCAAGACTTTCCTATTTGCTGGCCACGATACGACAAGCATCTTGCTACAATGGACATTCTACGAACTAGCTCGCACCCCGCAGGTCTTGCGCCGTGTTTGCATGGAACTGGATGACATCTTTGGTCCTAACTCGCACCCAGCCCACATTCGAGATCAAATCTTAGGACATGGGGAGAGTGTTCTCCAAAGAATGGTCTACACTTCTGCCGTTGTTAAGGAGATTCTTCGTCTGTATCCACCAGCTGCGACAGCCCGATTCTCCCAAAACACTGGATTAAGCGTTCGACTACCAGATGGTCAAGATGTGTGCCTGGACGGAATGATGCTCTACAACTGCCAGAGTATAATACAGCGTGACCAAGCCGTGTATGGTGACAAGAGCGATCAGTTTATTCCCCAGCGCTGGTTGGAGACTGGCTCCAGCATACCGGCGAGTGCTTGGCGGCCCTTCGAGCGTGGACCACGCAACTGCATTGGACAAGAGCTGGCGAATATCGAAGCACTTGTGATTCTGGCATGTGCGACACGGCGATATAACTGGGAGAAAGTAGGACTTGGGGCGACCAAGCGGGATGAATCAGGTGCGCCGATTGAAAAGGAAAACGGACAATACGAAGTCCAGTCAGGGCTGTACAATGTGAGTACCCGACAGGACTACCTGCACAGTCAGAAGTGGTATTTGTTTACTAACAAAGTTCAGACACTGGAGATTACTTCTAAGCCAGTGGATGGAATGAGGATGCGAGTGAAAATAGCAAGAACATAAAATTCAGCTGGGGGGCATTTATATTGGTTGCAATGCAATACAGCAATAAAACCTCATGCGCACAGTACATGGGTTTACAAGGACGAGCTCTTTGGCAACTAAAGTTCGTGAAGGTTAATGGCTGGACGTATTATGAGACATTTCATGCAGCCAAGTGCTTCTGCACAGATGTCAGGTGAACTGGGCTAGAGGATTCGGACAGCGAAGAGACAGAAAGAACAAACCCAAAAAATAGATGAATTGGCTGAAAAGGGCAAATCAACTAGTCAGAGCTGTCAGATGACAGTGTATCCACATGGCCATTATTGTCGAGGTCTTCTCCCCTGAGACATCCAAATAGCACTATACCTAGAGGGTGGATAGGCAAGCTCAATAATAAATTATGCGGAGCAACTAAAAATATGGAGATCTATAGATAGATGTCTCCTGACCACAAAGCAAGGCATATTTGTAGAAGAATGAAACGGGACTCCATTAGGCAACTAAAGCAAGAGGCAATAATATATAAAGAGGGGCTTAGCTGAGCATAGAAATATACACCACTATGTATACGGAGTACTAGGTACATATACCAGACTGCACAAATTCCGTAGCTCGCGTCCCCGGACGGAGATCGGCTATGCCGATCACTCCTCACGCCAATGACGCCAAGCAGTCGGGTTTTTAATCCAAGTCCATGTGGAGAGACCGAGTGAAACATAATCACTCGGATGCCATACAATATAAACCAGGTTTCAGAGCCCAAAGTTATAATTAGGGGGTCATTATGTCGTCGGTGGCACAATATTGCAGGCAAAAACATAGTATGCTCCTATTTTGCATATAAGGCACTGGTTCTCCTACTATCGTTGAACATATTCTATCCGCAGTTCTCCCTCCTACCTATCATTGAATCACCAAAATTCCAAGATGAAGTTCACTGCAGCAATTGTCGCTTCCCTGGTGGGAACCAGCACTGCCTTGTTCGACAAGAACCTGCGTATGCGATTCTATACCCATCTGCAACATTCCAAACTGACAATTCCTTCTCTTGAATGATTTAGCTTGGGGTAAGCGCGACTATGCCTGCGTAAACGTCTACCAAGGCATCCCCGACAACTCGACCGTCTCCGCTGGCCAAACCGTGCGTGTCAACTTCGACCGGAAGCCCACGGGACGCTGCCCAGACCCATTGACCCAGTACCCTGGCGACGACTACAGCGTGTGGCTGTACAATAACCCTGTGCGCAATATGGATGCCATCTCCTTCGACAAGACTATCAAGATCACGGATGGTATCAAGGAGAAGGCGGGTGGTGTGGACATTACTATTCCGAAGGACTTGCCTCAAGTCAAGGATGGCTCACTTTGGTATTTGAGGGTTGGAACTACTCTCTCAACGGCGCCGCAGGTATGTTTCTTTCCTTTTCGATTTTGCCTTTTTCTGGGTTGGGACTATGTGCTTTCGGGCTGTATTTCTCTTGGCTTCTATTTGATTCCAGGGGCTAATCAATATTATGCAGATGCCTAGCTTGTTCAACGCTGCTGGTCCATTTACGGTTATTCGCGCATAGACTTCGGGCTCGATTTAGAACTTGGCTGAAGAGGGGGTATGATCTTATTATGCATAGTCGAGCCACTACCATATCTTTACAAAGTACGACAGCACAAATAAATTTGAGCATATTATATTGTGGTTGGATTCATGCTCCAGGCAGCCCGAGTCTTGTTGCTAGGATATTCAGAATAACTCGGTTCTCAGGCAGCAGCCTCGGGATATAATGCAGATTCCGTAACGTCATCAAGTCAACATCTAATCGTCTAATCCCGGAAGGAGACGCTGAAGACCTTGTAGCCTCTGGTAGGTTTAGCACCTTCAGCATTCAGGTTCCCGAGCTTGTCAATATCAATGTACCCCCCTTTCTCCACAAACTGCAGGGTATAGCCAAGGCCACCACCTAAGAAGGTGAAATGCACTTGAGCTGCATTTGCACTCTGGCTTTTGGGAAGCAAAGCACCACCAGGGCCGACCCATCTTCCATCCAGTGCGCTGGAGATGGTAAAGGTATGACTTTCCTCGTCGTCGTTGTAGTGGATTATCCAACGCTGGGATTTATTGTTGTGCTGAGGGCTTGTGTCGCTGGTTACAAGGCTGCTTCCCCTGGTCGGATTTGTGATGGCTGCTCCATTTTTCTCAAAGACTAGGTATCGACCCTCGGTGAGGTAGCCGACCACCTCTTTGAAACCCTCTTCAAACCACAGTGTATTGACATCCGTTGCATTGCTCTGTTCTCCGTATGGTACATCTGGACGTGTCTGCTTGTGACGAGCCTGGCAGTTAGATGTACCAGTATACTCGCCCTTTTCGTTGGTATCCAGGGTCCCGGCATCCGGAAGATCCGGGAGAGAGTAGTCAGGATGGTCCAAATCAAGCGCGTTGACTAGATTAGACATGTGCGCCCGTCTCCATGAAACCATCTGATCGGTTGTGATATTCTTGTATCCCCGTGCTGTCAGCCATTCCTCAACGAAGAGAATCTGGGAGTTGTGATCTGCCCGCTCAGTGAATACGCGGTTTCCTCGGGTCCAGGGAGAGATTATATAGAACGGTACTCGGAAACCGGGCCCCACAAAGATATCCGAGAACATACCCAGGGGATCCTGCATCCACTCTCCCGGGGTGTTCTTAGGGGAGTGGAAGGGGGTGACATGGTCGCCAAAGCCACCAGTCTCATCAAAGCTGATCATCAGAAGCGTCGAGTTATACCTAGGGCTACTGGTGACGGCATCGACGATCTTTTTCTGGAGCCAGGCTCCATCCTTTGGCATGTATGGCGGATGCTCAGAAAGCTCGGACGGACCAACAATGAAGCTGACCTCGGCAATGTGCCGTTGGCGGCAGCCTGATAGAAGGAATCGAGACCAACAAACGACATACCCTTTTTGGCCAGAGGACTATTTTTAGAGGCACTTTGAAACTGCTGGAACCAAGCCAGAGGGTTATCGTCGAAGTTGTTTGTGTCTTGGAAAAGCTGCCAAGAGACTCCCGCCTCTTCGTAAAAGTCATAGACAGTCTTCCACTTGAGTGGGTAGCAGTTAATACCGTGGTTATCACAGCCTGTACGATGTTGGTCAGGTCATGGAGCAGCTAAACCATGGTTGTCTAGAGGGATACGAAGATGGACAGAAGATGTAGTTGACGATACATACCTGGTACCTCATTGTTGTCAATATACACGCCTCCCTGGTCCTTGTCCTGGGGACTCCCAGGAACATTGATAGAGCCGCTGACCAAAGTAACCCGATTGGGATTGGTGGCAGTGATTTGACTTTCCTGATTGCAGATCAGTATCCAGTTCTTCTTTTTTGGAATCGACTCTGGCCGCGCACCTGATACATGTCTCCCGATGTCCAACCTTCAGCAATAGCAAATTGAACTGGAATATCTTGCCGTTTCAAGTAGCCCCAGCTCCAGGGTGTGTTTTTAGTCACCCAATGGTTGTTCAACCCGTTGTTTAGGGATTGCTGGTTCTCCTCGTAGCCGTTGCTCCCTGCGACCATGCACTGAATCGCATCATGCCAGTCGCCACCTTGATATCCAAGATACCAGGGTAACAAGGTCTTGGTCTTGTTTGACTGGGCCGGCTCGACTAGTCTGACACGGAATATTAGAACCAATTTCTTCCCTAAGAGCTCCGGTGCCCAACACTTACTGGTGCCAGACCGAGTTTCCGTCAGAGTTGACCTGTACATTGGGATCATTGAAACCCCGGACTCCAGGCATAGTCCCAAAATACTGCGATTTGGTGAGCACGGTTTAAACGGTTCATAGTGCAGGCAAAACGTACCGTGTCCCACGAGCGATTCTCCTGCATGAAGATGACGACATGCTCGATGTCACTTAAAGACCCACCAGAAACGGGCCTTGTTCCTAGAGATATCGCAATAGCGATACACATTAGCAAGTTGAGAGCCATATTTCGGTGATTGCAGAAGGAATGAATGAGGGGAAAGAATTCGACTCAGAGAAGAGTCCACTACTTATGTGTCCCCAACGAGGCATGCAGACAGCGGAGAAAACTAAGGGAGGAGTAGTGCTACCTGCCTAATGTAGGCAGGTGTATGTACTACTTATGGACCCCTCACAAGCTTTGAGGCTTCGTTACATCCCGAGGTCTGCAGACGTTTTTCCTTCATGGGAGCACCAGACCAAGGAAAGAACGAATCGAAATATGGGGGTGTAAACACCTGGGCACAGGGATAGGGTGACATTCTTGGTGATGCATGGCTGCCGATCATGCACAATGAAAAATAATGCAAGCCTATATACAACATAAGTCGAGTTATAGTAGAGGTTATAGTAGGAGAGAAGGTGGTGCATTGTTGATCCAATCTGATATGCAGGTGTCTCCACGTGAACTGCGGTTCCATGGTTGGATCAACGCTAAACAGGAACAGACTTTCGGCAAGAACGATCTTGTATACTTTGGGCTTAGCCCAGGGTGCCACAGGTACTTTCCAAGGTTAGCCCATGTCTTCTCTCCACTCAGTAATGTGTGGGAGAGATGCGCTTGGACATTCTAATTCAACCATTAATTATTCTATCTCCACTCTGATTGACCAGGAGGAGCACGTGTGTTGCATGTCTTTCTGTAAGGTCGCACCACGTTGATCCCTTTGGCAGCAAGGCATGAGGTCATAGCGCGGAGTGTCCTCTCCTCCAGCACTCACTTGGTACTTGACCTTCTTTACTCCGTACATATCTGATATTCCCAAAGTTAAATGGGCTATAATCCTGTTCGTTGCCAAACCATGCAGAGGCAATACAGTCGAGATCGGAAAACCGCCCCTATTTCGGAGCAATTGGCCCCTCGACAAATGCCGGGGCTGTCAGGGCGGCCATGGCCGATCGCGGGCTGTTCATTGGCTGCATGCCTCTTGATCGGATTGATGTATTTGCTCCAGTCATCCGTCTTTTTCGGGCCCTTGGTTTTACCCGGGCGGCATCATCAAAATATTCAAGAGGATGAGGCCATCATTGCTCGACCGCGGATAGAACTTCACCCAGAGGACCATGTGTACCGGGCGCCCGCGACTCAGTATTTGGACTGGCGTGTGACCTCGGAATTTCGCAGACCAGACGGTGTATTGAAGCGGGTCTATCTCATCAATGGTCAGTAGAAGGCACTAACTGGTATCACGTTTGTCGATCTGACCGGAGGATATCGAACTAGGCCTTTTCCCTGGACCGACGGTGGAGGCCCGCCCTGGTGACACCTTGATCATCAATGTTACCAATGCCTTGCCGGATGAACCAATTGCTCTCCATTGGCACGGCCTTCATGTGGCTAGTAAGCATCTGCCGTCGTCCGATCTTCGATTAAAAGTATCGGGGCTAACTCACATAGATGCCATGGATGGTGCAGTGGGGATCTCACAATGTCCCATCACTTCCGGAAGACATTTTGTTTACAATTTGACGATCCCGTCCGATCAGAGTGGAACTTTCTGGTACCATGCCCATTCGGGGGTCTCGCGGGCTGATGGCCTTTATGGTGGGCTAGTCGTCCATGCACCAGCTTCCAAATCGACCGCTCCCAGCTTAATGCCCCGGAGGCGCGATAATCTCCCCCGATACACCTATGACAGAGAACTTTTGCTTCTCGTGGGGGACTGGTACCATCGCACCGCGGGTGATGTTCTTGAATGGTATATGGACCCAGGGAACTTTGGAAATGAGGTGAGTTTCGAAGTGTGTCTCCAATCGCTGTAACTATCTGACACTGGTACCAGCCTGTTCCCGATTCCATGCTCATCAATGGGGCAGGGCATTTTGACTGCATGATGGCGGTGCCTGCTAGGCCGGTGGATTGCATTGATCAGCAAGTGAATAATTCATTTATCGACCTCGATCCTTATGCGTCATATCGAATCCGCGTGGTCAACACTGGGTATGTATAGGGCTTATCAAAGCCAAAGCAGTTATTAGCTAACCAATTGACAGAGCTCTAGCCGGGCTAAGTCTCGTTTTCGACAACCATCTCTTGGACCTGCTTCAGGTGGATAGTGTCGATGTGGCACGCTCCAAAGAAAGGAATATAAATTCCATCGGCGTACTTTTACCAGGGCAACGCATGGATTTTATTCTTCGGCCATTATTGCAGACGTCTGAGAAGCAGTCACACATGAGGATTCAGTTCGATCAAGAGTATGAACAAATTTGCCGAGCACCACTTGAGTGATCGGGTGGTTGCTAACGTCTCACCAGTTCCTTCAAGTACACCAACCCAGCATTGACGCCTGATCAAACCTTCGCCATCAACTACCGTTCCGATGCCGTTGACGGACCTCCGCTCAAGGCGAACCATCTCAACATCGGAGAAGCACCTTCTGCGCCGTCTATTCTCCGTTCCATCCCTCCCATTGCGCAGCAAACACATGTGGTCTACACAAAGATCCAAAAGATGGCACGACACTCCAACAAACCATTCGGTTACTTCAATCAGACTACCTGGAAGCCCCAGCAAGATCCACCCGCTCCATTGGCCTCTATACCACGGGCCAAATGGGACGCAAACCAATTCGCAATAACCACGGGGCCGGAGCCCGTATGGATAGATCTGGTAATCAACAATCTAGATGAAGGATCCCACCCCTTCCACATGGTACAAAGACCCCTCTCTCCCTACCTATTGGCGACAGCCCGCTAATCAATATCCACTCCAGCATGGCCACCACTTCTACGTACTCGCAGTCCACCAAGCCGAATTTGGCTGGGGCTCCTACAATCCTTTCGTTGACAAAATCCCACCACACCTAGAACCTGAGTCAGATGCGTTGAGAAATCACACAGATGACGCCAATAACCCCAGCACTGGTTATAATTCCGGTCTGTACGACACATCCCGGGCTGCTTTGCGTGACACAGTCCAGATCCCAAGTCGCGGCTATGCTGTTCTCCGTTTCCGGGCGGATAACCCCGGCGTTTGGCTTTTCCATTGCCATATGCTTTGGCATTCGGCGACGGGTATGGCCATGTTGATTGATGTGCAGGGCGATCAGGCGGGATTGGATGCGCACGCTGACAGCGGAGAATCATGTCCTGTTTTTTGAGATGTATCGACCATCTCTGGCCTTGCGACTAGCCAACCTATTGTCACTCACACTCAGACCCTAGCTTCTCATCTGTTCTGGATGATTTTTTGGGTTATACATATTGACTCTTATGGAGCGACCAGTCTTACGATGTATCCTGATTTCTCAGGATTAGGCACATTTGTGACCGACTTCCGAAACTCTCGAATATGTGAACGTGAATGTTGGCAATATTTCGAAATTTGGTGTTTTGCCAACCCAACGTCTAGCCCGAAGCGGAGATTCTCCGAGATGAGCGACGATCCTCAGGGGCAACAGGAGATGGCTCACAGCCTATGGGAAAACAGCTGACCAGCTCCGGAGTATTCCGTACTCCATAAAAAAAATTCCAAAGAGAAGGAGGTCTCGTGTTGAAGTCAGTCAAATTTGGGACGATATTGACAATCCCCAGAGCCTCAAATGGCGGCTTCTCGCTTGATAGTCCGGGGCAGCCCTGAGGTGACTGAGGTGACTGAGGTGACCTCGGGTCACATTGTCATTTGGTGTCCCCAGGGCTCTAATCCTTGGAAGAATCCAGCAACCATCGACAGATGACACGAAAATTTCTATTGAGGTGCAACTTCCCAGCGGTTTCAGTACTTTTACTCCGTAGGATGCCCCATCCCTGGGCCCACAGGCCGGCCCCCAATGGCCCGCGTTCGCGTTTTCGCGTTCTGCGGCGGTAATTTGCCCTTAATCTTTTTCATGCATTTCTAATTGGGATGATATTGCGAATACAACTGGTTATAGCACTCACTCAACATGCAGCCGGTTCGTTGCGTTCGGTCTTGGGTGCAGTCACTGCAACTCGGCGTCGTGACTATGGCTGAGGCCATTCGTTCAGGGACATGGAGGGAACAGCAATACCAGCTCCTTCAAGGAGCTCGACATAAGTCTCAGTATTATTACTCGCAAAATTCGAAGAGAACTTTTACTATCCCTGGGCTGGCGATAGCGGCTATGTTGGCCTTGTGGTATATTTTCTCGCATCCATTCATCGACGAGCGTGCTTGTCAACATCCAGTCGCTCGGCTTGTTTATGATGCTGAATGGGCTTTTAATGAGACATTGGGGCACCAGTCGAAGTCATTGGACGAGGCAGTGGCGGAATATCGACGACGATATAAGATGCCACCACCTCCGCACTTCGATGAATGGTATGCGTTTGCGATGTCGCGAAACACAGTCCTGATTGATGAATTTGATACGATATATCATACTTTGCTGCCTTTCTGGGGACTTGCACCTAGCACGATTCGTTCGCGTGTGAGAGAGGATCTTGGGTATGATAATCACGTTATGGGCATTGCGATTCGCGACGGCAGAGCTATCCATTTGGGCAATGGCCAAGGCGGATTCCAGAGAGATGCAACAATGAAGATTCTTGACAAGTTCTCCCAATGGTTACCGGACATGAATATGGAATTCAACGTACACGACGAACCACGAGTGGTAGTTCCGCACGAGGAGCTGCATAAGCTAATCACTGAAGGCTATGCAGCTCACGCTCGGCTCAATGGTAACTCTTCATTGTTGAACACATTCTCGCCAGGTGATACGGATGACCCTATCCCACCAGTGCCGGTCTTCACGACCAGATTCAACAACATCGAGCGCCAAGAGACCTGGCTCTACTCACGGCTTTCATGCCCACTAGACACACCTGCCAGGGCGCTGGATAGTAACGCGCCAGACAACTCAAGCGCTTATGCAGTGGGTCCTCTGGGCTTTGTGTTCAACCAGACTGCCGCTAGTGATATGTGCAACAACCCATCGCTGCGGCATCGGCTGGGAGTTTTTGATCACCCAAACTCTTTCAAGGTGACAAACGAGCTGGTCCCGATGTTTTCTATGTCCCGTCCGTCTTCATTCCAGGACATTGCAGTTCCCTCGCCGTACTATTACGAAGGTATATCAAATTTCGATCCAGAAACCTCAGTTGAATGGGAGAACAAGATACACCAGCTGTACTGGCGCGGAAAGACTACCGGAGGACATAGTCGGAACGGCACCTGGCGCAACCTGCAACGCCAGCGCATCATCGGAAATCTGACCCATCCACAATCGCCCCAGTATCTAATGCAGCCAAAAAGCGATTCAAGCTGTATTGCGGGCCGTAGTGAAGGCTGGGACGTCCAAATTGCAAATCGATCCCAGATCGAGGGATATTTCAATACCCACTTCATGGAGATCGTGGACTGCGACGAGGACTGCGATGAAGAGCAAGTGTTCTTCAACGATATCGCGGAACCAGATCCTGCGAGCGAGGCCTGGAAATACCGGTATCTGTTAGATATGGATGGTCATGCCTACAGCGGGAGGTTTTACGCCTTCATGCGCAGCAAGAGTGTTCCGTTCAAGTTGACCTTCTTCCGGGAGTGGCATCAGGACGTTTTGGTCCCATGGGTCCACTACGTACCGATTAACAAAGACGGGAATGAGATTCCTGAGTTGATACGGTTTTTCGAGGAAGATCCTGCGGGTCAGCAGATTGCTCGGTCGATCGGCGAAGAGGGCCAGTCTTGGGCGGCCAGGACGATCAGAAATGATGATATAGACGTTTACATGTTTCGACTTTTCTTGGAGTAAGTTTGATAGAGCATCTGTTCGATGTTGACTCTGCTAACGTGAAATTGCAGGTACGCCCGTGTACAAGATGACCAGAGAGAGGAACCTAGGATTTATGCTGTAGAAGCCCTGTGGCATGATCATGTCTATCTACCACAGTCAGTTTTCTAATCAAGCCCCATGAAAACCGGTCGACGGATACTCGGACCAATCCCAGCCCTAGACACAACAGTGCCACTACATCTCTGAATTGTAAGACGTGATGGAATGGCCATTAACATGGACCACTGGTATGCGACATGCGCACATTCCCATTGCCTGCAGTCTCAGTGCCACTTCGCATGGAGCCAATGTCCATGGGTCTCTGCTTCTGCGCTAAGAGCTACGGCATGGTCTACGGTCGTACATCGAAGGGGCCAGTTGGACACTTCGTGGGATACGGGGTGCTCGAGGACTTTAGCAGGGGGAAGTCGGGAACTGGCCTATCTGACAGGTGTCCAGACAAGCTTTAGCTGTTGCAAAAGGAACAGTCTGCAGCAGTTGTTAGGCGTAACAGTCTTCTAGTTGTGGAAATGCCAAAAGAATAAAAGTAGACTCTTAACCCGCCAAATCCAGTCAGTCTATCACACTGATCTTCCTCCCTAAACTGCAAACCATCCGTCTTTGAAAACAACAAATCCTGCCCATCCAGCAGAAACCCCCCCTAAGCAATCCAAAGAAACCCAACAATACTTCTGTGGCGCGCCCTTCAAGAATCCCTCAACAAGGGCCTTCTCCAAGCTAACGGGCATCTTCAACCTCCACAGTGCGAGAATCTCATATCCGTACTTGGATACTTTCAACCCGGCATTGAACTCCGCATTGCCAAAACCTCCGTCGCCGGGAACTTCTCCTGGGATTTTACCTGGAGAAATACGAGCCACGTATTCGATTCGTTGAATAGGGCTTGTGGTGTAGAACCAGATGTGCTTGATGCTTGACGGAAGGAGATAGCCGCGGTATTCGTGGTTTTTGGACCCTGAGGCTATGTTTTGCATGTGCCCTGGTTTTATGCTCATGAAGATGTCTGATGTTGATTTTGCCATTTTGATGGGGTGTTGATGGGCTTGGTTGGGTTCCTTTGAGGAGGGGGAGGTGGATGTGTTGACGCAGGGTGGTTTCTCATGCAGCTGTGTAGAAGCTAGGTAAGGTGTAGATGCAGTCAGATGTGTGGATTGATCATTTTTTGTTATACAGGCCCCCATCAAGTAGGTTGTCCACCCCAAAAAACCCCCCTATAGCAAATAATGATATACAATTTCATAGAGATAGGCATCACGATAGGTCCATAGGCTGAGAAAAGTACAGTCTGTGTACAAGGAATAATGTCTTAGGTACGCCAATCCCCCCAAAAGAGAAAAAGGAATGGGTAGTTACAGGAATGTCCAAAGAGAGCGAATATAGAAACCCCAAAAAAAAAAAGACTAGAAGAGGAAGACAAGCTTTGGCATCTACGTGCAAAGCGAAGAGTCTACGAAGAGGCGGCCCACTCGACGACCTCCATAGCGCACATGACAAGCACAAGGGTCGAGGGGAGGATCCTGGAAAGAAGGAAATGCCATGTTAGCAATGGTCAATGCATGAGATTGACGACTAGGTGTCTTTTCTCTGTAAATGGGACGAATAATGACTTACCAGACAACATAACTCTGGAACAAGAGTTTCGACATAGCACCAACATAAACATTATTGATCTGACAGATCTGCGCCAACTGCAATGCCGACGGCGCACCCGTAAGTAGGAAGCAGACAATAATGAAAATCGGATCATCGAGGATACTAATCGGCACGAACTTGGCCATAAGCGCCAAAATCGGCGCCATGATAAGAGTCGGGAGAAGCATGCGCGCAACAAGTGAAGCGATGATAAGCTTGCGTTCGTCGCGCGGATGTTCCACA
The DNA here is from genome assembly GCF_028829835.1 of Penicillium mononematosum. Classification (NCBI taxonomy): domain Eukaryota; kingdom Fungi; phylum Ascomycota; class Eurotiomycetes; order Eurotiales; family Aspergillaceae; genus Penicillium; species Penicillium mononematosum. The sequence continues at coordinate 3,546,607 of NW_026643271.1, forward strand.
TCCGCTAGCGCCTCTTCGGGGATGGTATTGCGCGCGAGGTTCGCGCCGAGTACGACCAGGATCAGCGGCACGGCGACCTGTCCGTTCTGCTCGATTGCGCGGGTAACTGAGTTGCGAACGAAGGTGCCCTCGTGGAAGAAAAGGCGCTGGAGCATTGGGACGGAAGCAACGACGATTGATACTAGCATTGCCCACAGCGGCGGGTTCATGAAGTCCCATAAGCCATGGAAGAAGCGCCGCAGTCCGTGCGAGGCTGATGCTAGACCCTTTTTGGACCTTTGGTGGGAGACGCGCGTGAAGGGCGTTGGTTTTCTTTTCTCGCCACTGGCTCAGACGGTCTCGCGATCTGCGCAGAGATGCTTTGCAGCGCTGGAAACACGTTTTCTCGGCTTCCTCGGCTTCGCGCGCGGTGGTTTCGACATCCGGGAACTGGAGAATGTCGCCTTGGGAGCTTTGACGGGGAGGAATGGCCCGGCGGGTGGTGGTCCAATCGCTGACGGTGCATCGTCTGAGTCGTCGTCTGAGTGAGCGGAGGACAGCTTCGAGTATGAATAAGTTCGCGTTGACACGGGTGTTTGGTCGCCGGATGGGAACCGGTGCTCGGCATGCGTTGCGTGGGCATGGAGTAGATCGTCAGAGCTGCGTGTCCGGACTAGCGGTTCGTCCGGATCTGTCTGGTCCGGATTGTCGCTGTACCGCGCCTGGCCCTGCTCGATGACTGATTGGCCACTCTCTTCGCGCTCCGCCTCCTCGATGTATCGGTCCTTAGGCGCTAAGAGAATGTGGTATCCCCAACTCCAGCGCACGAGCTGACCTAGCTGCTGGAAGATAAGCAGGTATAGAATGCCACGTGCGGCGACTTCGTCATCGTTGTCGTTTGGGAGCCGATCCCAGTGGAGGCCTTTGAGGGTCTGTGAGAGCGACATGACGAGAGAGATCGGGAGAGAGTTTGAATTGCCGAAGACCTACAGAGAGTGTCGTTAGAATTAGATATTCAACTCTCTCAAATGGCATGGCGTATCACATACCGCCATGGCGGCCACGAAATTCGATTGCCGCTTCTTGAAGCGGCAACATTTTGCGACAACGAAGGAACAGATGTATGAGACGAATGTCTGGACAATAAAAATAACCGGGATGATAGCCAGGTCCGTCAGCTTCTCGGCGGTTAATTGCGAGCCCAATTTGGTAAAAACTGTCGAACAAAATCAGCTATGTCATAAAATATCTCATGGCGAGAGCAATCCATACTGAGGCAAGGGGTGAACAGAGTCACATTGAGGTTTGCCACCAGCTTTTGGGCATCAGCATCAAACATGCCCTGACGGGCAGCAATGTAACCAGGGAGGCTGACGCAGACGACTTCCAGTACAGCTGAGAAGACGAGCAGCACTAATTGTAAGAATGGGGGATGACTTTCATGGGCGCTTATGAAGAAGCTGTTGACGCCCATTGGGGCCTGCGCAATAGCATTGACATTTTGAAATGATCGGGGTGAATTAAAGATGGCCATCAAGAGAAGGATAGATGGAAGAAACACAAGGAGGAAGTTTAAAAGGAGAAGAATCCTTGATTTAGAGTATGGAAGCTTGGCATCTGGGCAGTCTCGCCCACGTTGATAGCTGTTTGGTGGACATTGGCTGAAAGTCTTTCACTGCAGTTGACCTGCATTCACTTGTGATATATATGAGATGGTAATTTTAAATGCCAATCTCTACTACTTCTAACTTATCTGTACCTACATAACCCTAGTAACATCTTGTACATCTCGTCCAACTTGGAGGAGCTGAAGGGCAATCAGCGATGACGGCATTTGGGAGGCGATAGCATCACGCCAAGACCTGATCTATGCTAATCCCAATTAGGAAATCCCGATGTTGATAGTATACTTCCTTTGCCAGTTGATAGATCAAGAGGAAGAAGAAGAAGAAAAAAAAATATAATGTGATTAAACTAAATGCTCAAGACCCTGACATCGAGAAAAGGACTGGTATAGTACAAGAAAACAGACCTACAAAACAAATGTAGGCCAAGACCACAATAAGCTATCGCTGTCGGCTGTGCACCGGGGCTGTGCAACATGCATTTTACGTCTCACCAACGAAGCCCAATTTCTCGCCTACCTTGATGCGCTGGCCCTTCTCAATACTCCAAGTCCACCCATCACTTGGGGCATCTTCAGGCCAGCCGGCATCAATAGACTTGCGAGTTCCAAGTGGGGCCTCGAACACAAGTACAATTGAACTGCCAAGTTGGAACCCGCCCATCTCTTCTCCACGTTGCAGGGGATGTCCATTAAGCGTTCGGCTGGCGTGGCGATAAGTCGCCTCCACAAAGCCAGGATATTGCTCACCTCGCTTAGAAGCCAAGGCCGCTGCCAAGTCCGCAGCGGTATCAGTCAACAGGCTGTTCGTGCGCAATTCCGAGTCAAAGTTGATTTTAATGGAGCCTACATTGGTGGCTCCGACCGGCGTGTAACTGAAGAAACCCCACCGCCATCGGCCAAGGAGTGCAACTCGCTCGTTGAGGGTGAATAGTCCGGGTAGATGCTTCTGCAAATATGGTGAAACAGAGTATAACTCGCCAGCAAAGTGGCGGCGGCTCTCGACCACCCAGGGAGCGGGAGAGTGGAAACGGTGGTAGTCACCGGGTGCTAGGTAGATCACAACGTAGAACAAAGCATGGTTGGCTGCTGTTTTGGGCGCGTACCAGGGTGTCCCATCGCCACGGGCCAGGTCCTCTTGCACCTGGATTTCCGAGGTTGACTTGGATGCCGTTGAAGCATCCAATGAAGCACGTCGTTTGGGGGCATCATTTTCTCCCGAAAGAAGGCTCGGGAGAGTGTAGGAGATCCCATTCATGCGCGCAAACTCTTCATGCGCAGCCATGTTCTCGACATCCTTTTGTGTTTCTTTCCGGCCCTGGTCCGTGAGCCGATTGGTGTGGTCAGCGTGCGCAGGCGTAGCTGATCCTAGGAGAGCGTCCAGACTGTATGTCATTCCCTTGACTTGCTCAACCTCGCCCCGCTCAATCATTCCAAATTGTAAGATTCGGCCGTCGGAGGGAGCCAGAAGAGCACGAGGGTCGGGGTCCAATGGCCGAACGCCAGGCTTCAACTTACGGTAGAAGAATGCCGCCAGATTCGGGTAGGTGTGCAGGTCGGGCTCGGCAACCTCCTCGAGGTTGACGCCAAAGGCCCAGGAATAGAGCTTGAATCCAGGAACGCGGAGGTAGTAAGGAAGTTCGATTTCGTTGAACCGACCCCATAGACGCGACATGGCCTTCAGGGGCAGAGTGGACATGATCTGTACGTGCCACGGGCCTGACAGGCTGATCCTCGGACGAGGAGGTGGCCGTTTTCCCTCTTCCCATTCATCGCCGGCTGCATCGCGAGCCAGCCGATCCCGTTCCGCACGTTGTGATTTGTAGAAAGATAGCAACCCTAGCAAACCGATTCCGAGTCCGACGGGGATGGGATACCATTCGACTTTGGTATTGCGCAGAGCGAAACCGAGCCTTGAGCCAAATCCTCCTCTGTTATTTTCGGAGTTATTGTCCTTGTGATATGGTCTCCATGATTTAGACGAAAAATGCCGGAGGCTGGCTTTGTGACGGGCCGTGGCCCGGAACGAAAGAACCTCCATCGACACAGCGCCGATCCGAGGGGCAGCCGGAGGGCAATGAAGGAGAGGCAAGGAAGTGAAAAGGCGCTTGGCCATAATGTTTAATCCATCGGCCTGGAGCGCTAAAAATCGACCCCTAAGCCTAGAGCGTTTTTTTCCGAAATGGGGAAACATGTTGTTGCCGATTGACCGCCCGGCAGAATTGCACGTGGAGATGCAATCGCCTGTCTTTCTCTTGATATCTAAATCCATTTCATTATAAATGAGAGTCTCTGCGAATCTGACTCTTTGCATCTTCTGTCATTTTGCATCGTTCTTTCCACTTCCTTCCTGGGTCCTATAGAGTCCTACAGAGGACATTACGACATCGACATCGCTTATCGATCTATTGATGCCAGATATCAGCAACTAGATCAGCTCTATATCGGCTTTTTAGCCTGCGAACAATTACAACTCTGAAGGAATGGCAACAGGAACACCATCCCAGCGCGTGGCAGAGGGAGATGCACCGAGCACAATCACTCTCCACATACTCTGCCAGTCTCTACCCCCTCCAAGCCGGTTTACGCTCGAGAATGTTCCACTCTCCTCCACAATCGCACAGCTCAAGGGCCGGATCGAACAGTCCTTTCCGAATAATCCTCAAGCGTCGCATCAGAGACTCATCTACAGAGGGAAACCCCTAACTGTCGATGACGCAACACTCAGAGCAGTAGTCTCATCTATGGAGGTAAGTAACTTGCTCCTAAACTCGCGCCACATGACCTTTCGTCCTAACTGAACGGTATCTCTTTTCCAGAATGGCACTGATAGTATGCACCTCGTGTTGCCACCTGAGCCAATACACAGAGAAGCAGCTCCTGGCTCTGAGATACCGCAAGATTCGCCCTTCGGGAACTCTGCTCAAGCTTCCACTTCCTCTTCCACATGGTTGGATCACTCAAATTCCGATGCTTCGGTGACCGCATCCAGTGTGCCATCGTACTCTAGCATTCCCAGGACAAGTGGTGCCACTCCAACTTCTCCACACGTTACAATCAACCAATATATCAACAGCTCTTTAACTAACCGACATTCAGCAACTACAACTGCACCTGAAGCCGGTGGCACAGATGTCTCTCAGCATGTTCTCACTTTACGACGACACGTCGAGGAGATTGAGGGACAACTGGACCGACGTATCATGCCATCCACAGGGAATATCATTCGTATACGGAACCAGCTTCTTGAGATTCAAGATGCACGACCTGCAAGACAACTTCCTCTACCTGGTGTTGCGGAACTGGTCGGCCGTATTCTTGATGCTCAACAACGCGCCCGTCTAATGGAATATATGCAGCAACAGCAGTCGCAGGCAAGCGTTCCACCTCAAGCCCCCATTACTCAAAGTTTTTCGAACACGTTCGCACCAGGCTCCATGCAATTCTTCATGCTGGCCTCGCCAACGGGAGAAAGACATCTCGTGAGACAACCCTGGGTAACCCAACCCACAACGCAGCGGGCGGGCTCGCCCAACATAGCCCCCGCTAACGAACAGGGTGCGCCTCAAGCACCTCAAGTACCTCAAGCACTCAACCAAAACGTAGCGGTGGTCCAGAACGCCCTCCGCCAAGCAATGCTCAACCAGCAGCGCCGAGGCAACAACGTCGAACACGCCGGTCTGGCACGACACATCCGCCGCATCTGGCTGTTCACTCGTTTGTGGCTCTTCTGCTACCTCACCAGCGCCCCTGGCACCTGGAGGCGTTACATCTTCGTCGGCATTGCCTTGCTTGTGTCATTCTTTTCAGAGACAAATATCCCGCGACAGTTTGCGACTTCGATTGTTAGTCCCATCCAACGCCATCTCGAGGGCCTCACCCATGCCGGTGGCCCGGCAGATCGAGCCACTCAAACTGGAGCCAATGACGCTGCTGTCGAGTTCAATATTTGGGACCAGATACGCCGCACGGAGCGAGCTCTTGTTTTCCTTTTTGCGAGTCTAGTTCCTGGTATTGGTGAGCGGCATGTGCAGGCTCGCACTGCGGCAGACCAAGCTTTCTTGGCTGAGCAGGAGCGTCAGGCGCGGGAACGTCAGGAGCAGGAGCAGGTACGGGAACGGGAGCGCCAAGAGCAGGAACGGGCTCAAGCTGGTGTGGCGGAGGGCGCGGGGAATGCAGGTACTGAACAGGAGGAGGCCCCTGCCGCGCATGCACAGTTTGAACAGGGTCCAGCAGATAACTGACCTATACACGGAGGTATATTTGCTTTTCATATTCATCTCTATATTAGCGGTAGCGTCTTTCATCTAGTCTCTATAGTTGAACTTAAATGCACCAAAGTGATACCCATAACAATGTCGTCCACGAATTCAAGTCAGCAAGGCGATCAACTCTTTGCTTCAAGTCAATTGTCCATATCGCTTTGGACTAGATGCTCCTATTATGTACATCATATATACATGACATATATAGTTCTACGCGGCTAGCAAGAAATCTTGTTCTTATGTCTATGCTGCCTTTCTTCTGTATCTCTAGCAAAGGCTCGTTGAAAACGAGAGCAATTCTATGAGGCATCATCAGTTGAGCATTGCAGTGATAGATCATGATAGCTCGACTTGCCGGTTTGTGGTCATTGTTTGAAATCACCAGTACTTGATGATCTCAGAAAGATGCAACAATGTCCTCGCTCTATTCACCACATGCCACTGCCCCAGTACGATTCCGTAAATCATGAGCTTACAACTTCGTGACAGCTACATTCGCAGGTGGTTCGGAAGGCGGAGCCATAGGACCCGTATTGAAGGCTTCTTCGCCATCAAAGTGCCTGCCGGAGTCCATATTAATATAATGGCACGATACCAAAGGGAAAGGGAAAAGAAAGGAATCCACTCACCATCCGCGCTCAGCACCACCACTCAAAAAGCTACAATCCCCATTCGCAACACAATCCCACCCACCCCCAACACCACGTCCATTCCTCCACTGCGGCACGGATCCCGACGCACGAATAAACGTCGTACCTTCAGCAAGCGGCTTCTCACTCGAACTTTCATGCAGATCGCCGCTCTGTACAGCACTAGGAGTAGAGGGAACCTCCCTCCTCTTAAAAGTACTCAAACCAGCCGTGAAGACATTAAAGTCTTCTTCGGAACTATCATCCGGCATGCGGCCTGTAAGAGCCCGTCCCATGGCAATGAGCGGCGCAGCATGCGCGCAGATCAGGACGGACTTGCTCGTTCTTTGGTCTGGTGGAAGCTCTGCTTCGAGGACGGAGACTTCTGCGTCGATGTCGGTGATTATGCCTTCCAGGGCTGTTGCTACGCGGTTGTGGAGCTGCGCAATTGTCTCACCGCGTCTTGAGGGGATGAGTAGGGGTTTATAGGTTTGGCTGGCTTCTGTGAGGAGGGTTGGGAAATGGGTGGACATAATTTCGAGGTTTGGGTGGGCCGGGTGGTCGAAGAAGTCTGTTGCACCGAACCATTCTCTAGATTCTAATTAGCTTTCCTGGTAATGAGGTGCTTGTAAAGTGCTTTTGTTCGGGACGGGAGAGAAACGGTTAGGCTGTAGGATGGAAGGAAGTATAAGTATACAGAGAGTGTATACTACTTACCCTAACCCATTCTCAATTCGTACATCCAGCTCCGAATGCCGATCAATTGACCCAATCTGGCCATTTGGCTGGCTCTTTCCAGACTCGGCTGATTTCCTCTTCAGCTCTTCAACAGATGGTTGGATGGTTTGAAGGCAGCGGTAAAAGGGACTCGAGTATATACGGAATGGCTTTGGGTGAAATTCGGGGCCAGCAATATGTTCTGCCAGCTCGTGTGACTGGCGCACGCCGTGCGAGGTCAGCGCGGGGTCTGCTGGGTTTCCTGTCGGCGTGGGGAATTGGGCCCTGTATGTACCCGTGCGGAAGTCAATGGTCCAGCTGAGGCGGTGCTGCTATGGTTAGGTCTACAATCCCACAGAGATGAATGCATAGAGCACATACCCCGTGACGAGTCAGATATATCGTGTCCAAAGGCATGGCGTATGAATGCTGGAGTTGTTCACTATTTACAATATGCGTCCTACTGGGACTCGTTGTCGCGGGGAAAAGGCAGAATGCACATGCACCGAGGGCGGTGAAAGCATACCTCGGTCCCAGTCTACAATGGAAGCAGAAAAAGGAGGATGTTACAGACATTGCAGACCGGAATCTTCTAGCATTGATATACGAGCGAACCATGTACTCTGCAAACCATCAATAGTGCGGAACAGGGGGTATTTTGTTCACAGCTACAAAGTCCAGATTACATTCCAGGGTCCAGCCCAATACAACCAACGCCATGCATAACCAGTCAAAGCAAGAACTTTTTCTCAATTCTTTTTTAGAACGACTCCATCTAGTAGAAGAAGCCGAGGAGCTTGCCAGCAACGTGCTTGCGGCGAGCCTCCTCGTGGTCCATGATACCAGCGGAGGTGGTCAGGACAACGTAACCGAACTGACGGGAGGGAAGGAGCTGGGTAGCCCACTTCTCGAGGTCACGGAGCTGGACGGGGTAGCGGGGGTTGATGACACCACACTTGTTGAGACTGGAGAATGAAAGTTAGCTTCATGGTCAATTTATGTAGATGGATGTATGTAAATACGTACCGGCCGTTGAGCTGGATGACAATCTTGCCGGAGCGGTGGTCATCGACCTCCTCGAACTCGCCAATGTAGCCTGAGAAAGAAAAGAGTCAGCATGTTGTGAAAATTTAAAAGTCGTCAAATACTGAAAAAGCCATAACAGCGCTTTGGAAACGTGTAAGATCTTCACAAATTGATATATCGGACACTTAAAAGGCAGACGTCGTAGGTTGTTTGAGACCGGCCGCCTAGTTATCAGCCCGAACGGGTGGGAACAAATATGCTCAAGACAAGGAATAGGAAAAAAAGGCAGAAAAAGAGAACGCATCAAAAATAAACGGAAAGACGAAAAGAAAATTTCAAAATCGACGTACCGTGCTTCTGCATGACAGCAAGGAACTTGACGATGACCTTGGAGGAAGGACGGATGAGGACCTGGCGCTTGCCAGCCTTCTCGGCGTTGTTCATGGCGTTAAGCGCATCGTTGAGGACGGAGGTCTTGACCATTTTGGCGGTTTAGTAGAATCGAGATTCTCAAATCGTAACGTTTAAAAGTAAAGATTATGAGGTATCTGTTCGACGAAGGCGGTTCAAGTCAGCCACCACTAGTCTTCGAGCGCAAAGAGTGCCCCTTTTTGCGTTGCAAGGAGTTCTTCAGCCCGTGCCGAGTTGGGAGATGCGTATCATCTTGGCTTCCTGGATCGCGATTCCTGAGAATTATCTATAATTCACTTGGAAGCAATCTAGACAAGATGATTGCATCCCCAGACTAGCTGAGAGGCTGTTTTGGGGAGGGCATAACACATACCTCGAGAGATGGTCGTCGATGGATGAAGCGGAAGAATTCGACGATCGGTGAAAGTTTGGTTTTCGGGTGGTGCGCGGGTAGGGTTGTGACGCGAGGTAGCCCTTATCGGCCACGTGACGATAAGAATTTATGCTTCCAAGGTTATCCATGGGTCTATGTGGGTATGTAACCTTGGAAGGCATCATTTATTTTCTACCTACATATGTATGTAGGTATAGAACTAGGTACATACATGTAGTTAGCTACAATTTACAATGTAGATGGGCCTCTAGGGCTCTATCTACACCATAGATGTACTAATGAAAGGTAAAAACGAAAAGTCCCTATTAAAACTTCAAAAGGTAATCATACAAACATCTTTACTTCAACTACTACTACTAACTCATCGGCACATCATTCACTTATTCCATCCGTGGGCAAGGCTGGGATGGGTGGTTCTATACATGGTCTCCAGCGTGATAGCATGGTTGTGGGCAAATATCGGCGTATACGAGGAAGGGAGATGAAATCAGGGACAGCTTTTTCATGACAATGACTCTTTTCTGGAGGGGGTGACATGAGGTGGAGGGATACATGAATGGGGAGCACAGTAGAAGGGGAGGGGATACATGAATTCTTGGGCTACATGAGTCGCAATGCTATAAGATGCGAGGGAGGGGGTCTTGTCTAATTAAAAACAACATAGAAGGGGGATTGGGAAAGGTGAAAAGGGGTTGTATCAAGAAGAAAAAGGAAACTCAGACAGGGCCATACAGAATTGGGAAGGGTAACTCATTCGAACATGTGTCATCAGGAAATTGAGTACCAGCAAAGGGTTTGGAGGAACGGAGTTCGTGACCAAACGGAGTAATGGGAGGGGAATCCTGTGCTGGGAAATAAAGGGGAGAGGGATTTGAGGCCATCGCCAAGCGCTCGGGTTCGACAACGTCGAGAACGGGACAGCTACCCTGCACACATCAGGAGCGCCAATTTGGTGTGGGCTCAAGCGGCCCTAGGACCTGTGGCATGAAGGCCAACAGGGCCGATGTGAGTGGCAGACGCTTTGGGCGACGGAATCGGACCAGAAGCACTTGTAATCAACCGCGTGAGACATAGCGGCGGCTTTACGACATGCCAGCACCCATGTTTATCTGGCGCTTGACCTGCTCACGGGTCCAGCGGGCAGTCTCAATTGTGCGCTCGCTGTACTGTCTGGTTGTGCGAGTCTCTCTCACGAGAGCGGTGACCCAGTCGTTGCGGAAGTAGGCAGCGAGCTCGCCGTTGGGGAAGGCATCAGCAAGATCACTGGTGAATAGTTAGTATATGAAATCGAAACTAGAAGCGGTGAAGACATACCCAATAACACCCATGGAAGACCGCATCAGACCTTCGCTGCGGTTGCTCTCCTGGGAGATAATGTGAAGAAGCTGGAAGATAGACCCGATGAAAGGCTGGAGTTGGGTGACTGCGATCTAATTAGCATGCTGACGTCGGATCTATGTGGAGAGTAAAGAGCAACGTACTCGAAGGAGTGCCCTTGTAGGACAGAAGAATACCACCCCAGGCATCCATGATGCCTTCACGGAGAGAAACAATGTAATCCACCATGTCGTATGGGAGGTCGGCGCTGGTGGTGACGCTGGAGGCTTGCTGGAGAACCTGGCCAACGACCGCCAAGTACGTATCAAAGTTAGTTCCGATGGCCTGGGCAATATCGCCGAAGGTCTCAAGAATAGCAGGCTTGAGCTGGTTGGTGGAAGTCTGTTTGAGAGATCAGCATTGGACGTCAACCACGGTATATCTGAGAGAAACAATCTCACCTGGAGAGTCTTGAGTAGGAGGTTCATGAAGGTGTCGCAGTAAGGCTGGACCTTCTCGTTCAAAGCACGAGCAATGTCACTGACCAAGCCGATGGCCATAGAGCAGAGACCGGGCTCTTCCTGGTTGCCCAGGGCGTTATACAGGAATGGGCTGAATGACTCCATGTACTTGATGAAATCGTCCTCAAGAGCACTGGCAATAGCACCAACAGTGGCAAAGACGACATCCGGCACGCTCGACTTGGCGCCAACGGTAGTTAGAACCTGAAGCAACACGCTCATAATACGGTCAGCCTGAGGCTTGATCTCGCCCTCGAAGCGCTGGACGATGGCCAGAATGACACTGATCAAGCTAGTCTGCATCTCCTCCAGGAGAATACGGTCCTCGGCGCTAACGACCTGCTGCTGCATAGGAATAGTGTGCTCAAGACGCTGGATAATAACATCCGAAAGAGTTGCAACCATGGGCAGGCTGTCATTGGCAGAGTTCATAACAAAGGAGTTGAGAACTTCGTATCCAGCGGTACGGAGCTGATTATCGGCGTCTTGTCTGTACGGTCGTTAGATAAAAGTAATCAAAATGATATCACTTAGGAAAACATACCGCTCGGTCACAGTCAGTAGGGACTTCACACTGTCCTCAAAGTGCTTCGACAGAGGGTTGGTCTGCGAGCCATCGTCACCAGCGAATCGGTCTGCGACGTTCATAAGAGCCCAGCAGCAGGAGCTGGCAATCTTGGGGGAGTTGGCGAGGCCGTTGAACAGACACGAGATAAGCGGCTGAAGGTGGACCTCGGGGTCTAGAACCTCGGGGCAGCAGTCGCACACGCGACCCAGGGCGTAGGCAGTGGAGTCCCGGACGGGGATGGAGCTATCCTCCATCATGCCAAGCAAAACAGACAAGGCTTGTTTGATCAGAGGCTCCAGAACGCTAGGTTCGGGGCCTTCCATAATAGCGCCGAAAGCAGCGACAGCGGCATCACGACGGTGCCAGTCCTCGTTGCGGATGTTCTCCTCGACGAAAGTCACGACGGGCTGGATGACATCACCCTGCACACACTGGGCGTAAAGCTGCATAGCCTGGTAAGCAGCGCGGGAGACATTGTACTCATCGTCGCCAGCATCCTCGTCCTGTCGGCACATAGATTGCAGCAAGACAGGAACAACCTCGCGGGTAGCGACGCGAGCAAATCCGAAGAAAGGACGAGCCTCAACACCCTCTTGCTGAGCCTATAAGAAACATAACGTCAGTAAACGGCCAAAGCTACTCGGGCTCGTGCGCTTAGCACATACCTCAACGTTGTCATCCTCGATGGCAATCTCCTCTTCGCAAACAGTACACCAGAACTCAATAGCGAGCTTGGCGACTTCCTCCTCCTCGCTCTTCATGCCCATGATGCTCAGGCCAAACAGGGCCTTCTCCATGTAGAAGCGCATCTTGTCGTAGTAGGATCCCATGATGCGGTTCAAGCAACCGAATGCAGCAGCCTGTACACGGACCTCATCGGCCTGGGTGGCCTCGCAGACGACCTGCATAATGTAGTTGCGCTCTCCCTCGTTGTCCATGTTGGTTCGCACGAAATCCACGGCATCACTGAGAGCGGCGATAGCAGCGTAACGGACATCCATGTTCGGCTCCTCGCGCCGAGCACCCTGGACGACCGCAGTAAGGATAGCATTGGAGTGTTGTGTCAGGCTGGCGCGAAGATCGGGATCTTGCGACTCGCAGATGTAACCGATGGTAGTGAGAGAAGACTGCTTCAACGCGTCGTTTCCACTGGCGACATTTTGGACAAGAATGCCCATCAAGTCGGCCCACTCACCACGCGGCAACTCGATAGCGGCGATGGAAACAATCAGTGTGGCGGCGGCATTTCCAGCGCGAGCATCGGGTGAATGCAGGGTCTTGAGTGCAAGCTGTTTGACCTGTGTCTTGGTCTCGGCGTTGATGCTCTGGGCCCATCGGAGCTGCACTTCGCGCAACTTGGCCTGATCCCGGAAAGTGAAAGCGTTCTTCAAAGCGATACCGGCAGCGACACGGATGTGAGCGGGGCTGCTCTCATTAGCGAGCTCCTGGCCGAGGGTAACGAGGTAGGCGGCCTATCGGGCGACAGAAGTATCAGCATTTGGGATCCTAGGGGAAATCTTTCATGACTTGTGGTAGGACGAGAGGGGGTAAAGGGGAGACACATACGAAGTCAACCTCTGCGGCATGGGCGAGTTGCTGTTCGGCATTGCTACGCTCAGCCGCATCTGGCGCAAGGGTACTCTGCAACACCTGACGGGCGTCCATGATGTGCAAAGAAATGAAGGATGTGGGGTGGGAAGAGAAAAAAGAAGGAAAAAAGAGCTGAAGAAAGGATTAGAAAAAAAAAGTATTTGAAACCCCTCTGGACCCGGTTCAATCAAAGGGTTCGACACTCGGTGATCACCACGGTAGAAGCAGTGGTGGAAAGAGGATTTCCTGTGGAAGAGGTGGGAAGAAGGGACGGGTGTTTTTGTGGATATGACGAGGCGGCATGCACTAGGTCTTTCCGCGACAAGAGGCAGAGAGAGGAAAAGGTGCCTTGAGTGCACGCCCAGATTTCAACACACAAATAATTTTAGGTGGGAAAGTCTGAAAAAGATGGGAATAGGTGTAGAAGTGCAAGATATGTGAAGAGACTAAAACAAAGATTCGAAGCAAGAAAGACCACAATGGGTGAGGTTCTACGGGGGTCGCCCTCTGATTGGCGGGGTTAGTCAGGTACACGTGATTTCCAAAGTTTCTGCCTCAGGCGGTATAACTTGCTCGAGGACTTTGCCTACACCAAAAAAAGAAAAGTGATAGATCTGAGAACATGCTCCTCCTATTTTAATGACCTCGACTTCCAAAAATTTGCCGCTTCTGTACCTCTTTCTCACTGCACTTTGTAGCTCGAGGACCCTTAGTGCTGAGTGTTCTCCACTGGATTCCTGATGAGTCTCACAACTCTATCGAGACTTACACAAAGAAGTATCATGGTTACTAGTGAAGTCCTACTAGTAGAATGCCCTGTATGATCTGTGGTTTTTGCCACACTCTTATATGATTAGTCTACTGCCGTGTGGTACTTGTCCTTTTTAAAGGTTATAACAAGAAGAAAGAATATACCTACATAAACAAAGACATTTGAAATAAAATTCGAGTGTTCTCACAAGGTTTCTTTCCCACCATACGATAGCCTCTTTTCATCGTTCCCGTGATATAGATTAACTCAGTCAGCCTATGAGGGATACAAGCCGTTATCTAAAGGATTTTGTAGCCGTATAGGTCATGAAGAAATTGGCCAAGGCTATAGGAATGGAGACCTATTGTTATTGTGGTGCAAAAGTAGCGGGATTGAGTATGCAAAATGTACGTCCTTTTTATTTATGAAATATATCTCAAGAATAGTCGCGTATGCGGCCGTAATTTTGAATCTTCTTGGTTGTCTTCTTACTTCAATGTTCTCTGATAGTCTTCTTATGTCTTCTTAGTGGTCTTTTTAGATGTCTGGTTATATATTTATTTTCTCCTCTTCTCATATTGTTGGGTAGACAGAGAAAAGGGCCAAAAAGGCTTAGTTTCTGAAATGGACTGTTCTATGTATATTTAGGATATATATACTCGTAGTAAGGGTAAGTTAAGCAGATTTTCACGTTTAGATGTGTCGGCTTATTGTTAAGAGATCGCCGAAGTCACAATTTACTGATCCTTTCTAAGCCTTTTTATATGCATGTCCAAGACTTTTTCACCAATAGCCTACTACATTAATGAGGCTGCGATAGTGCGAGGAATCCGGAGTAACGTTGTCCGTTGCCCGTTGCTCCGCTTCCCCCGGTCCCCTTTCTAACGGATGAATGGCGATGATCACTTTTGTGCAGGTGCGCGAACTTACTTTCCCCATGGGGTTTCTTCTCCAGCCGAGAACACGTGTCTTCGTGCGTTTGCCGTACCCCACCCTTTAACGGTGAAGTCGCTCGAGTTAAACAATAGGTCTCTTGATGCTGTAGAAGTTTCCATCTGCACTGTTCGTTAATATTGCAATAGGTGTTGGACTTGAGAGACTTTCGATGCCACCCCCATCGACCCATACCGAGAGCGAGGCCAATGGCCAAGAGCCACAGGATGCATCAAAGTTACATGAGGATCTACCCGCTTGCCAGCTTTGCCGAAGGAAAAAATCCCGCTGCAGCCGGACCCAACCTTGTGTAGAATGCGCCCGCTCCGGCGCCGACTGCGTCTATGATGAGCGTCGCACGAAGCCGGGCCTCCGCACTGGCGCAATGGACCAACTTTATCGCCGCGTTGAAACTCTCGAGAACATGTTCCTCGGTCAGGAGTTACTCTGGCAACAGATGTGGAAGACTATGTATCCGAATGGGGCTCTATCAGCGTCAAACGAGCGATCTACCAATATTGAAGATCTGGCTAGGCGACGAGATGAGCTCAAGTCCGCTTTGCTTCGCACATTATCGTCAGTAGACCAGAAGGGACGAAGAACAAGTCCACGCGAGTGCGGAGTCAGCTCCGCGTCCAGCAAAGAGACGACGCTGCACGGTGACTACTACGCCCTTCGTCCCAGGCAGCATGGATGGCGACGCCGACGGTCTTCTTTCGACCGAGATTATGACGGAGCTCGTGGGCTTCTACTTTGTTAATATACACCCCTGGATACCAATTCTTCACGTGAGAAGGTTTTGGGAGCGCATGCAATCTCCAGACGAGCGTCCTCGTATTTCCTGCATCCTTCACGCAATCATCGCTGTATGTGTACGTTTCTCCAAGAGCAAAGAATTACGTGACGCAGAAACGAAGGCATCTGTCGCAGAGAAGAGCAGAAAAAGGGTGATACTGGCCAGCACCGATTGTTACTCGGTCGAGAACTTGCAGGCACTAATAATCATTGCATTTGAAACAGTGAGTCGCATAAAAAGACCGTTCGGTCCCTCTAGTCAACTAATTCCTCTCATTCCGCAGATTGAACGAGGATGCGGACCTTCGTCATGGTCTATCGTCGGCAGTGCTATCGGCGCGGTAAATCAACTTCAACTCGGGGTCGAGGAAGACGTTTTATACCGTCCAACCAATTCGGGTGAGTCGTTGATTCGGCGTATGGTTTTCCTGCCTCCGTCAAGGTCTTGGAGCGAAGCGGAGGAGCGTCGGCGAATCCTTTGGGCTGTGTTCTTGATGGATCGCTTCTGTAGTGTATCTACAGGCCGGGAGGTAAGCCTGGACAGCGCCGGTTTGAAACGTCGCCTTCCCTGTGAGGGAGCGGTCTGGGAGAAGGAAACCGAGATTTGCGCGCCTTTCTTCGGCATCTCGGATTCAAAGGATACCGCAGCATCCTCATCGCTTCTAAGTGGCAGTGGAGTGTCGACAAGCTCGGATGACGACCTCTCAATAGGTGGATTTGCGTACAATATTGAGGCTACTGAATCACTTACGCTGGTCACTAATTTCTTCCTCGACCATGCGTTCATTGTTGCAGATGCCGAGAAAGCTCGGATTTGGATGATGAAATTCAAAGAGTTGGATTTGCGACTCATCCAGTTCGTTCTGTAGCTTCAATTTGCGCGTGTGGCGTACTAACGTCATGATACCCTCTAGGTGGAAACTGTACCTGCCCCGGAGGTGGAGAGAGGCATCCGTGCTGAATTCCGACGGGGTCATGGACCCGAACCTGACACTGGCGCATATCACACATAATACCGCGGTCATTCTATTGCACCAAGCAATTGCCTATCCACCCCCGCACTGGCAAAATTGCTCAATCAAGCTGCCATCTACATCATCTGCAGAAACATGCCTAGAGGCTGCATCCGAGATTGCTACTATTGGGCAACAATTCCTCTCATTATCGCCCATCTTTACCAACCCTCAATTTTCTTTCTGTCTTTTTATTGCCGGGAGAATGCTCCTGGCCCATGCAAGATACAACCAAGTCACTGTTGCATCTGCTCTCGATATCTTGGTTGCGAGCCTTCTCGAGATCTCCCAGCGATGGACCGGGAAAAAAGATACTACAGGCTCAATAGGCGACAACCTGGCCTCGACGTTTGCGAAGCGACTCATAAATGCCCAAAACGACTCTAGTGCTGCCCGTCGCCCGAGTCTAGATATCAGGGAAACCGCATATTGGGACGAAAGCCAGGGCCAGCCTGCAGCACTACTTCCTCCCAGCACCTCGCCATTTCAGCCTGGTATACACACGTCCGGAGCTTCCAATAAAGAGCATCATGCTGGAGACATGAGAAGACAGTCGCCCCAAGAGTCGTATGGTCTGGATCCATTTAGCCTGGCTTTCCCACCACTCCCACCGTCTTTCCAGCAAGGCTTTCCTATTTTTTCTGCATCAGACCAGATCTCCGTATATGGGCAATCTGGTGTTTATGAGGCGAACCCCCAATTGAATATGCAGTCACAAGATCCGGGTCTTGATGTATGGCAAGATGCCAATGCGGCATTTGGAAATGACCTCAATCTTCAAGCGGACCTCGCGCAAGTTTTCAATCCGACCCCTAACCCCGGCCAGAGGATAAGTCGCTATGGTGCAGTACATGTTACGAGCCAGGACCCAGACAATGGCTCAAGGAATTTCCCGACGACCGACAACATCAATGGGCGAAAGCATTAATACTAATGTACGTATGTTCTTCAATCAAATGTATCATTGTGTATCTTCTAGTAGATTGACGTTTTGAAAAGACGACGAGTGTCAAGCACAACTCCGACTCCCTCCATCTATTGAATTATCATCACGCTAGGATCGTCAAGCCCCATCTCAAGAATCAAGTTGCCAAAAAGCAAAAAGTAATAATCCGCATAAACCAGCCCGTGGTTTGACCACCTTCTTGGCGCGAACTCGTAGTTATTGATGGTGGCACCGCCCAGAATAGTCTCACACGCTTTTGACACCGTGCTAATATCATGCACAGTGTGCAGAATATCGAAGCCGTCCCCGTCTTCCTCATGGATACAGCCATCTGGATAGACTGAAACTCGCGATGCAGGGGGTTTAGCCTCAAACCGAAGAGGTTCATGGTCCATGAACTTGTCAACAACCCGATTGACTAGCTTTATTGCTTGACGGAGGTAGTGGTTCGCCCCGTGGCTACCCATAAGCTCTTTGTAAATGAGAAGCATGCCACAAGCGGCGATCATAGCTGCAGACGTATCGCGGGGACACGCTTCTGTCACTGGCGCATTGAAATCCCAGTAAGGTACTCCATCAGCCGGCAAATGCGCAATAAAGTAGTCTGCCAGGTCTTTGGCTGTGTCCAGGAACGACATATCCCGAGTCCAATGGAAGGTCTGCATGAACCCCAAAATCCCCCATGCCTGTCCACGAGTCCAGCAACTGTTGTCACTATAGCCCTGGTTTGTGAATCGAGATTTGACATTGCCGGTCTCCACATCAAGGTTCACGACATGGAATGTACTGTTGTCTTTCCTGATATGGTGTTTTTGTGTCGTGCGCGCATGCGCCAGTGCAATTTCATATAAAGCGGAATTCGAAGTCTCCTTTGCGGCCCAGAAAAGGAGATCGAGGTTGAGCATATTATCAATGATCACCAAGAAATCCAACGATGGATCAGTGAACTTATACCGATTGGTAACGCAGATGTCCCAGCTGCGCAAACACTGCGTGACAGCGTTGAACCGACTCGCGAGCGAGTGCGCAGCCATGACCAAACTGTTAAACGCAGCTGGGTCCCGCTTCAGCTCCCAGGCTTTCATAGCCCACGGTGCGATCATAAACCCGACATCATGTGTATCGCGCTTTAGTGCGTTCTGATGAAGATTGGCCGTCCACCACCGACATAGGTGCTCGAGTAGGAGTGGGTGAGGTCTTTATCTCGGGGTTGTTGTCGACAGGTTCAGGTAGACGTGCATTTCGATTATAACGAGTCGACCGCTCGAGCAGAAGATAAAGGGATCCCGGAAAGAAGCCCGATGTCCAGAAATCAAGGGTTCGGTAGACATATTGGCCCCTATCGTCGGTATATTCCGGATAGAGCACGGGCGGGTTGGACTAAACATACATGTGCAGGTTAGCTTTGGTTTATTGGAAGATTTGCTGGGTAAGGTTCTTACGCTACTCAGTGCATGAGCAGCCACAGTCCATAGCTTCGCCTCGACAGATTCTGAGAAAAGTGCCTTTGTCACCTGCTCTGGCGATGGCTGGGCCGTGCTCTTGAAACCATTCACGCGATTGGAGTCCCATAATTCTGGACTTGTCCGCTTCGTAATGTGCTCCTTGTAAAAAGGTCAGCAAGAATATACGGGAGGAACGTATTGGGCTCAAACATACAGTGATGGCGTTGTTATCAAGATGCATTTTTGGAAAGACCTGAGCGGAAATAGGTCGATTCAACGTAGTAACCTTTATATCGAATATTCAAGAAAGAAGATCAAATTAAGATACTTGAACCTGGCCATTTAAACTGGCTTGTTGATTCTTGTGTTCTTGTGGACAATCTTGGCCTCCGGGGGGGGGGTTCGTAGTACCGGGGATTGTTCCGGGACTTCACCCGCCATGTAGAGACCAGGCAATCGGCTCTGGGGGGTGATAGTGTCCAGCATATCAAGTAGAGCGGCTCGCTGTATGCAGATCGGAACACGTTTAGATCTCTGACACATGCCCAGGCATTGATTAACCTAGGAAATTGGTGCCAACGAATCTACTACGGATCCCTACACAGTTTCAATTAGCATGGAATGTTGAGGCCAAACTCATTTTTATAGTACCTATTTGATAACTGATGGAGGCTAGCTTTGTGTGGCATCTAGATACTAATTAAGCCAGTATAGGGTAGTTAAAGGGACACACTCAATGTTTACCAGAGTCTGTCATTGGCCCTATTCGGATAATCAGCACGTCCCATAACTTTTCTAACCGACACCATACTCAAAAATGGACCGAATTTAATATTGTTCATCCGCCGGAGCAGGCAATAGAGAGAGGTTGTATTATTCTAGGAAGCCATGGAGTCTTGGATGAGTTGATTTCACACTAAACTACACGATCTACGTTTCAATACTTCTATGAGGCTAAAGAATCCTTGATAACAAGCTATAATTCATGACGCGATGAACTTGACGTTTTTGACATGCTCATTGGCAAACAAAGGAACAAAGTCCGAGACCATGTACCATCTGGGCTTCTCCATCTGGTCGTGAATCACCTGGTCATCGATCTTGAGGTTCTCGAAAGTAATATCCTCGACCTGCCGGGCCTCATTATAACCCAAAATGAGGGACGGATTAATTGTTCTGGAGACTCGCGTGCACAAAGAAATGTCTTTGAAAGTCACATTTCGAATCGCTCGCCCAGGGCCAGTAGTCCACATCTCATTTTGCATCACTCGGATATTAAAAAGTTGGCCGCAGGTGATCCTTTCCACTCGGACATCCTCTATATTGACATCTTGGATTAGGTTCGAATCGGCAGCGTTGATAGCGATACATCCTTGGTACCACAACTGGTTCTCCTCTTGATCCAAGATATCAATATTCCGAATCGTGACATTGCTGGTCGTCTCCGGATTTTCGCAATTGCCATGCGTACCGATCATGATAGCGTGAGCTATGTCGGGAAGCAAAACGCAATTTTGAATTGTGATGTTGCTAGAATTACCATACCAGTCCCAGCGGTGAGAATAGAGCGCAATGGTATCGTCGGAGTTGCGCAAAAAGCAATTTTCGATCATGATATCGGACGAACAGAAGAAATCCACTCCATCTCCGTTGCCAGAAGATGAGAACGAGCGATATCTATTGACATGCACGTTCGTACATTCTCCTGCGGAGAGACTGAATCCGTTTGCTCCCAAGGACGTGACACCTTCCACACGAATATTACTCGCTTGGCTCATATGTATTGCACCACCGTGTTCTCGATGGATGTATCCACCCTTTGGACCGAGTATAAAGCCGTGCCCTCGCACGGAACTGTTGGAGACACCAACAAAGTTCAGCCGGAAGGTGACGAAAGCTCCACCGGCGATGTACACGGTTGTACCTGACGGTATCATGAGATTGACCCCGTCGGTGATCTTCAAGTACGCCGATCCCTGATTTAACCCTGGTCCAAAGTACCAGACGTCTTCGGTATCCTCGCTGGGGGCGTGTGGATCAACCGTGTTTGTGAGTAAATGGAGGGCTTTCCACTTATTGCCATTCAGTTCGAGCATCACGTCTTGAGCGCGATCCAAAGTGAAAGTGATTATGTTATCTCGCAACTCAGTGGTGATGCCTCGTGAGGCTGGTCGGATCGCTGCTAAGTCGACTGAGCCTAGCGTATACGTGACCTTGACCCTAACAGGTCCGTCGAAGTCGAAGGACGCCACTGCGACGGAGTGATAATTGAAGTCATTGCGAATGGTGCTCGCATTCGCCACGTCAACGGCATATGCGACGACTGGAGACCATGGATTTTCGGTGTGTTCTGTTTTTGGCTGCACATGAACGATGAAATCTGGATTGATCAAAAGATCCGGAGGACTATCGTATGTGTGAATCAACGAGGTAGATGCCATGGTTGAAGTTTAATGGGTCTTGTGCTGAGAGTTAGTAGGAATTACAATTTATTATGCATTAGCTTGAATGGGACTTTTCCTTTTGGCATGTGTTGAACAATCCCCGGAGAACGGGGAAAGTGCTGGAGCAACTCCGGTTCCTATCAATTACTACTGACTGTATAGGATGTAAGAAGTAAGGATCTTCTTAGAGATGAGATCTCGGGTGATTTAGCCCAAAATGGGATTAGTGGATTATTTGTTCTATTAAGTCGGAGAATGTCCGGCGCTCCCTCCGTAGGCCGTTTTGGCAAATGGGGGCAAAGTGTCGGCTAATCAGATTCCCAACGGAAATCATATGGGGTATAGATATCTGGATTCATCCGAATACTAGAAATTTAATTTATTCATCTCGAGTCCTAAGCTACTTCATTGCGCATTATGGCCTACAAAGAAAGCGAAATGGCGACAACTGTCGAGCATGAGGAGACGAAATCGAACTTGGATGCTACAAACACCGACGATGGCAACGAGAAGAAGGACCCCTACATGACTGCTCCTGGGATTCAAATGGATGCTGCCACTGATCGACGACTTTTCTGGATGATCACACGTCGTGTCCTTGTCATCCAGGTCATCACCTACTTCTGTCAATCTTTAGACAAAGGCATCTTGAACTATGCATCCATCATGGGTATCAAAGACGATGCCCACCTCGTGGGCCAACAAGTGAGTCCTTCATACCCAGTACCATTTCTGTCTACCCGTAGCTAATGCATACTACTCAGTATTCATGGTTAGGGACCATCCTATACATTGGCATCCTCTGTGGGGAATATCCCCAAAACTTGCTTCTGCAGAAGTTCCCCGTGGCGAAGATACTCACTATCAATATTTTCATTTGGGGAGCTGTTGTGGCATGCTCAGCGGCATCAACGAACTTTGCGTCTCTCATGGCTGTCCGCTTTTTGCTAGGATTCTTTGAGAGCTGTGTTCAGCCAGCAATGATGCTAGTGTATGTGCTCTCAGTATTTCCTTTGATTAAGTGGTGAGCTAATTTCCACACAGGACGGGAATGTGGTATAAGAGAGAAGAACAATCTGTCTTGAACTCGATTTGGTATTGTATGAGTGGAGTGCAGCTAATTGTATGTGGTGTTTTCCTATTTCTCTATGACCTTGCTAACTCTTTCAGATCGGAGGCCTTCTAGGCTTTGGCGTCTCCCATTTCACGAACGGCCCAATCAAAAATTGGCAACTTCTGTTTCTGGTGCTCGGTCTCTTTACGTGCCTCTGGTCGGTCGTTGTCGGCATTTTCCTTCCAGATAGTCCTCTCTCTGCCAAATGCTTTTCCGAGGATGACAAACGTCTGATGGTTGAACGAGTTCGACACAACGAGACGGGCATTGAGAATAAAGAGTATAAGAAATACCAGGTGGTCGAAGCCCTCAAAGATCCCCTAGTTTGGTGCTGTGTCATGCTCATTCTGGTTGCTAACTTGGTTATTGGTGGCCTTGGAGTATTTTCTAATCTCATCATCCAAAAGTTTGGCTTTACGCTTCTTCAAACACAGCTTCTCAATATCGCCCAGGGAGCCTGGAGCATAATAGTCATGATTGGATCTGCGTGGGCATCCCAACGATTCCAGCAAACGTGCCTTGTGATGATAGTAAGCAACCGTGCCAACCCATAACTGAATGTTCCAGTGACTTATCCAAAAACAGTTATATACAATACCGTCAATTATCGGCACAATTGTCATCCTGGTCGTTACTCCGACTCCGTCGAACGCAGGGGGGTTGCTGATCGCGTTCTATTGCACGCAATTTTTCCCCGCACAAGGCAACATGATCATCTCCCTTATCACTCGAAATATTGCTGGACAATCAAAGAAGAGCTTTACTATGACTCTGCTCTTCATTGGCTGGTCAGTTGGTAATCTGATTGCACCTCAGATATTCCGGGATGAAGACGCTCCCCGCTATCTGCATGGCTTCTTGGCACATATAATAATTTATGCGGTCTATATTGCTATTGTTGTCTTAAGCCGTCTGATCATCATGGCTAGGAACCGTTCAAAGGAACAGGCGTCAAGTGAAATATCTCACGACCTGGCTTTCCAGGACCTTACGGACCGCGAGAACCCAAATTTCCGTTATGTCTACTAGTATGAGAGATTGCGAGTGTCATGTATGTATCTAATAAAAAGCAAAAGGGCAGCCTTCCCGTATTCTTCATAGTCGTTCTTTAGTAGAAAGAGCCTGGAGTACCCAAGTATTCATTTCTAGACAGTAGTAGTACTGCATTTGATAGACCCAAATAGGAAGGATGGTGTGGAAGGGCCGGATACACTCGTATGCAGCTTTCACTTGTAACCTTGGAAGCATGCCAAGGCACTAAATGTGCCCGATGGACCAAGTGTCCATCACAAACCCTGCACAATGCCAGCCCAAGCTCAAATTTCAGCCTTGGCATCAGCCTCTCGCAAATCTCGGCTACGCTCCAACTCCATGCTAACCTTGGAAGCCGATTTCGAAGCAGCCCTGTACCTGGGCGGATCTCCACCCGTACTTTAGTTGCGATGTCCAATTGGTGAACCGGACCGGCAAGTGTGATAGGAATCTGCAGGCGTTTATGCCTGATGCTGATTGGCCATGTTAAGTAAGATTACCAAGGTTTGCCCCGCTTTTCGCCCCCAAAAGCAGTTCCATACCTACCTACCTAGGTAGGCAGGGCTACAATATATACTCGGAAGGCTATCGGCAACTTCGGTAACGTAAAAACTACCACTCGTACGAGTAGATCTCAGCCTCACGCGCGTTATTTAAATCGCTGCCTGTGGGGCCAAGACATTACCACGATCGCTACTGGAGTAAGGTCGCAGAACTAAGCTTGTTTGAGTACGAAGCCGACACACGCCCCCACAAAACACTCCTAAGTCCTCCTCGCGTATGCAGCCCTACGGGGTCCAACTGGGCCCGTGGTACCAACCAATCGAATTCCAAGGTTACTACCCTACTGAAGCTTTACATGACTCTTGGCAAGCCACAAGTCTACTATGATCCAGGTCAGACTCTGGAGTGACCGGAGATCTCCGTCTATCTGCCTGTGATCCACGAAAGACTCCGGTATCGCAAGGCCTGCGGCTAGGAAGATTAGTGGCATATTGGCATATTATAGATTAAGAGCCGGCTGCGGCGTGGAGTTTCCGAAAAAGCTAACAACACTGATTTGGTGAAGGACTCCCTCAATTCAAGGCGAATGTGACCCTATGTTCGCCCCATTCTTGAGATTACAAAATATAGCAATATTGAAAATTCAATTTCATTGAAACAGTAATGCTTTTAAAATATACATGTAAGATACTCGAAGAGATCGGAAATATGAACAGAGTCTCATCTAAATGAAGAACGTCCCAACAGGCAATACACCAGCAGCCCACCATTTCAACTGAGAAGTCACCTCATTGATAGCAGCCCCGCCCTTCTTGGCTGGGCAGCTTATGGCAGGGGTAGGAGCAATGCACTGTCCTGCGGTGAGGGTAGACGAGATGCTTGAGGCGGCCGCAGGCGCGATACTAACCTTACAAGGAGCAGCAGTAGGCGCCGGACTCTCCAGAACGGCGCACTTTTTGCCTTCATAGTAGCCTGCTTGGGCTCTCAGAGTTTTCGTCACGTTGAACGCAAGGGCTGAGGTGTCACCGCACTTGTCACCGGCGGTGAGAGCGGTGAGATTGGGCTGGTTTGCCCCCTTTTTTCGTAGTGAAGCGGATGGAATGGCCAAGCCAATAGTTCCTCAAGGCGACATCGGGCATTTCGACCAGCCCACGCTCATCGTCGGAAGTGGTTCGATTCGCCGGTGTAGAGCAGTTTGTCCAGTCCATTTTCCAGACAAATTCCCACTCATTCTCGGTGTTCAGAGTGTTTGCTACGCTAGCCTGAAGGAATGACACAGGGCCCGTTGTATTGGGTAGGTGCTCTTTAACGAGATTGCTGGATAGTGTTTTATTTCCATTTGGGAGATCCGCCGGCCACAGGCCGTACCTGATATATGGGTAGAGTCGATCAATCGCGGCGGGGTTCTGAAATGCAAAGACGATGGGTGTGAGCGTTATCGGCCCAAAGGTGCCGTTTTGTGGGAATATCACTCCGACCTCTCCGAAGGCCCAAGCCAGCCGTATCGGCTACCCCTAGGGACGCCACCAGGCCGAGGGCGAGAAGTCGTGCCTTGATATTGAACATACTGAATTTCGACAATATTGGTTTTGAGAAGTCAGGTGTCGTGAAACAATTGATGACCGGGACAGTGTAAAAGGAAAAACCGATATCAACTGATATCAACCGGAAGGCTAAAGGTCAGGTGAAGAGATTGAAAGACAGAGAAAACTTGATGGGGCAGGACGAATTCAAAATAAAAGAAAAGTTGAATCCATTCTTGCAGTTACGTAAAAGAACTCCTACACGTCTAGTCCAATACGGTACAGCAAAGTACCGTGCCCGAACGCGTCGTAACCGCCAGAATTAGGGCCATAATCACCACCGCCACCTTCAACACCCGCACTGATATTCTGGTTAACATAATCCCGGTATTTCATTGACCATGACGCATTCATATGCTTGACACGAGCATAGTGTGATGCAACCGCCTCGTATCCTGGCCGGACACTAGAGCGGCTCTTATTAGCCACAGCACTCAGCAGTCCCTCCCAGCTAGTGTAAGGGACATAG
The DNA here is from genome assembly GCF_028829835.1 of Penicillium mononematosum. Taxonomy (NCBI): domain Eukaryota; kingdom Fungi; phylum Ascomycota; class Eurotiomycetes; order Eurotiales; family Aspergillaceae; genus Penicillium; species Penicillium mononematosum. The sequence continues at coordinate 3,572,677 of NW_026643271.1, forward strand.
GGAACAGTGTGGTTGGTGTTGTATTTAGCAACATATTCGGCGCTATGGCAGAAATTATCAGTCGGTTTTCCTTAAGGTTAGGAGGAAGGGAGGGCCTGACGCATTGAGAATCTCGTGTTGGTATGTCGAGAAGAGGTCAAGGCCTTGGTTCCACCCCTGCTGTCCAATGACTCCCAGTAAGGCAATGCACAGGGTTGCATGGCCTTGATCACGGCCAGATTCTTGAATTTCCATAAGCTGCTTGCCGGAATCCTCCTCCGTGAAGTTGGCAATGGAAAAGTACGGTAGCGCCCCGTTCACGACAACACTACTATCGGGCAGGCCATACTGCCAGTAGTGAGCAGCGTAGTCGTACATTGTTCGGTTATCACTGAAAATTCCAATTGCCATTAGAGAGGCGATATTGCACAAATCCCAATTGGCATAGTAAAAACTGGGTTTGTAGTTGTGATTCTCGAGAAAATCAAAGTTGTATTTCGCGAATACATCGTTCAGCATACCGGCAAATATGGTTTGATTGGCCTTTGTCCATCCAGGATAGACACGGAGGAGCTCAGCTGCATTGGCAAATTGATATCCGTATAGGCCTGCTGCGAGAAATTTGTCTTCGGTGCCGTTGATATCACGTAGTGTCGAGCCCCAGCCATTCAGAATCTCAACAGCGTGGTCGGCATAAGAAGTATTACCTCCTATGAGCCAACGAAGCGAGAGTTGATACGCTGAATGAGCGTCGCGGTATGCATCGCCATAGTTTTGTGCAGGGTAGGCTGCCATGTGGCATTGGTGCCGCGGACAAGGATCTCGTGAGGCTTTGCAACCCAGGTCGCTTGGGCCAATGTCGAAGACTCAAGGTGCTGCCATGCACGGAGCCATGGTTGAGCTTCAGCTTTCACGTACTTTTTTATTCTTTCGATATCCTTGTTTGTGTGCAGTGCTCCTGGATGGATGAACGACTGTGGGTGGGGCACAGCCAACCCGGTCGATATATGTAACAAAGTGAGACACGGGACGATCTTGTTGAAATGCATGCTGGAAATCTAAATTCAAGTGAGTTATGGAAAGCACGACAAACGGAAAAGACAAAATTTGCGTTCTTATACATTTTGTCTCAAGTTGGCAGAGACGTCAAATATCTAGATAGAGTCCACGAACATAAAATAACATTTCGTCACCGGGCCAGCTTCCAAGGTTTTCCCCGGGCCGCCACGTTTTTGGCCCCCACTGCCCCACTAACACCCGTGGACTTCCCCACATCTATCTATCACGGATACGGGGCCCAAAGGGGTACGGAGTTGTTGTACGGAGTACAATGCCGCTCATTCACCCGGATGCCGGTTGCTTTAATAAAAAAGATCATCAGACACATGACAAAGTGGGTCATCTTTATGTCACATCAAACCATTACCTAGGTAGATCCTCCATGAAGGGCCAGTAGCTCAGGGGAGACCCGAGACATCTGAGCTCAGGGGGATGGGGTCAAAATCGAACCTAGGGTCACTTAGATTAACGTCTCAGACACCTCTTGGCGAACCCTTCTATTAAGGTTCGTAAATGAACACCTACGTATATTAATGATACGATCTGTGGACGCGCGTCAGGCCGGACAGTTTTCGACATTTACCCGTCGCCCGTCTCTGCAGCCGCTGCATGATGGACGCATTTATGTGGCCTCACCGTAAATTAACCGTGCTAGGGTCAAGCTTCCTATACCAATCATTTTTGCGCTTGAGTAATAACCTCCAGGGGGTTGCCTAGCGTGGGGATAATCGGCTAGATCTCGGAGGAATCTCGACTATTTATTCAAAGCGTGAGCACTGCACATTTGGTCATACGCACTGTGATCAAGCTGTTTGCTTGAATTTGTACTTTCAGTCAAATCTTTCACATCCCGCAAGATGCCCGCCTTTCTGTCTCTTCTATCTTTTCTAGCCTTCTCGTTGTCTGCAACGGCCTTTATTCACCCTGGGGCGCTTCACACCGCAGAAGATTTCGAACGTATCAAGAACCATGTCGTCAAGAGCGATGAACCTTGGAATACCACGTGGACTTTACTGACTGCGAGCCCGTATGCCCAGTCATCCTACCAGCCTAACCCCAAAGAGATTGTGTATCGAGGCGACAACGGCGTCAATGGGGAAAACTACCCATCCCTGTACAAAGACACCGCAGCCGCATACCAACTTGCCGTACGCTGGAAAATTTCCGACGACAAGAGCTATGCAGACGCTGCGATCAATATTCTGAATTCATGGGCTGTCACACTGAAAGAAATCGGCGGCACCAGCGACAAATTCCTGGCCTCTGGTATCTATGGGTACCAGATGGCCAATGCGGCAGAGCTTATGTCTGACTATCCTGGTTGGGCCAGCAGTGACAAGACTGCTACTGCGACCATGTTGACGAATGTATTCGCTCCAATGAACACGCGGTTCATGGAAGAACATAACGGTCAGGATCATTATCACTACTACGCCAATTGGGATCAATGTAACCTCGCCTCTCTCCTCGCTATCGGTATCTTCACCGATAATCAGACTATGTACGACTACGCGTTGAACTATGTCCGCACAGGCCTTTCAAACGGGGCTCTCCCTGTTTTTGCAATTGCCAACTACACGGAACCTGGCTCAAACAAGGTCCTGACACAGGGACAAGAAGCTGGGCGAGACCAGGGCCATTCGACACTGGACATGGTGCTTCTTGGTGTCATAGCACAGCAGGCGTTCAACCAGGGAGATGATCTCTTCGCCGAATACAGCAACGAAATTCTCAATGCGTCAGTATCCTAAGAAAGCAAATCTGGATTGAGACGATTATTGACTTGAGGAATCTAGGGCCGAATATGTCGGAAAGTACAATGTCGGCTATGACGTGCCCTACACTGTGTACAAAAGCTACCAGGGATATCAGACTGTCATTTCAGAAAACGCGCGTGGAACTGTTCGCCCGGGATTTGAGCTCCTCTCTGCCCATTACGGCCAGATAAAGCGCCTCGACTCATATTGGACCGATGCCTACCGTGACTGGGTGAATGCAAATTCCACAGACGGTGTTGAGGGCGGCGGTGGAAATTATGGCTCGACCTCGGGTGGCTTTGATGTGCTTGGGTTTGGCTCCCTTCTATATCGTATTTAGTAGGATAAGTAGGATACGTTGAATTGGATACACTGGGGTTGCCCTTAGGATTCAAATCCTATTTTTGACGGAAATAAGTCTTCCTCTGCTTGTTTTGCATCGATCTGGAAGACTCAGTTGCTTACCTAGATTGGGGGCTTGCCATTTTGTATGATTCAGGGCAGTGTCACCATTCTGTACCCCGACCTATTTTTTGTATTTGATGGCATTATTCACCAATCTCCTGCTATAGGTGGCAGTATGGCGGAGTGGTTAACGTATGCCATACCGTAAATTTCTACGAAGCTTTGGCCTTGCACCACAAGTTTTAGCAGTTAATTCCTAATATCAACTTCTATAGGGGATTTACACTAAACTCCTATAACAAGACTCGTTGTTGGAGCAGTCACGTGATTAGCATGTGATATGTCACGTGACAGCCCGGGTTCCAGGACTTTCAGTTTCGTGCAGATAGCTTCCTCTCTCTCTTCTTTTCCTCTCCAGAGTCCAATGCAGTTTCCCCTGTATCATTTCATTCCTGCGTAGCCTTCTATCTCGCTGACACTAGTCGGCCCTATAAGGCCGTACTAACCTTAGGTAGTCTTTTAGGTGGTCTTTTCAGCAGTCTTTTCAGCAGTCTTTTCAGCAGTCTTTTCAGCAGTCTTTTCAGCAGTCTTTTCAGCAGTCTTTTTCAGCAGTCTTTTCAGCAGTCTTTTCAGCAGTCTTTTCAGCAGTCTTTTCAGCAGTCTTTTCAGCAGTCTTTTCAGCAGTCTTTTTAGTAGTCTTTTTAGTAGTCTTTTTAGTAGTCTTTTTAGTAGTCTTTTTAGCAGTCTTTTTGCCTTGTTTGCTAGGCCTTATATGTTTGCTAGCTAGTATATAAGCTAGCCTCTTATAGCTTCTTCTTCTTCTTCTTCTTCTTCTTCTTCTTCTTCTTCTAGCCCTTGCTACTATAAATTCTGGGACACGAAGTCCTGCACCCGCTCAATCCCGACAATTATAACCACCACCAGAAGCTCATCTTGGTCGACTCACAACCTGCCAATGCTTGGTTCATCAGACTCGTCCTACGTGCCCATTTGATTGGTGTCCGAGCCTTTCACTCCCACCTGTCCGCCATGGAGCGTGATGAGTTGGTCACTTTATTTAACGACCCAAAGTCTGACCTGCGCGTATTGGTCATGACATATGACGTCGGGACAGTGGGCTTAAATCTACCTAGGTACACATGGCCTGCCATCCCGTGATCCCCTGAGTCCGGGAAGGAGCTGGGGACAGGAATCTCAGGCAATCGGCCGATGTCTCCGGGTGAGTTTTCTCAGGGCTGTCCACGGGTGGTTTGGGAAGTAGTGCACTAACCCCTCTTTTCCTTTTTTCTCTATAGGTGGCTTCACTCTACCCTGCCACAGCAGTTCGATGTTTTGTTCCCAACTCCCATGATCAAAGTCGGATCGTGAAGCAGGCAGCCAAGGCTAGCCTGCAACTGGCTGTTAACTCAGGCGAACGGCCACTGCAAGAGATTATGGTCAAATTGTTGAACAACATCCAGCCATAAGTAAATGCTTGCTACGCAAGCGGGTACGGGCGAACCCTGATCAAGCAGAAGTCCGACGCTGATGACATCCGAAAGGCCGCCTTGGATGCATATCTCACCCAGGAGCCCGCCCAGTGGGCCAAGGCAGCGAAGGATAAGCTTGACTCAGACGGCGGAGGTTCCACTGAGCCGGACATCGAGCTCCCTAAGAGAGTTTGCCGAGCGATCCTGGAAAGGATCAAGTACCAGGAGAGCTCCCAGTCGAAAGATGACCATCTGGATTCGACGTATGTGCCGGATACAGAATCAGAAGCAGACACCGACTCTGGGCCCGAGGACGACGAGGAGGGCGGGGACGGACTCCGGGGAAAAACTTTTCGACACGATTGACCTGGGTCGGTCTCTGGGAAAGATACTGACGTTGAAATTTAACGCTCGCGAGTCGTGGAAAGAGTTCGCAGACCGGCACCAGCCAGACGACAACACACGGTACATGATGGCATTGCTCGAATTCCCCGATCAGAAGTCGTGGTCGGCTGAAGACTTGAAGGACTTCGGCTATCTTCGTCTGGGTCTGTTGCTTCTGTACAACCATATCCGTGGCATCCCAACAGTGCATTTGGGAAGTTCGATCCATATCCAGTACCCGGATATTCCGGAGGAAGTTGTGGGCTCCAACAACTCAGCTGGGATGCTTAAGGGGCCGAAGATGAAGGAAATGAGAGAGTTCCTCAAATTGACTGCCGGGGACAGAGACTAGAGGGGACGTGGGAATGTGGCAAGGGGGGGCGAGTTGAGGAGGGCTGGGGGGGAGCAGGGAGGATATGGGCCGGGGGAAGGGGGGAAAGATCGTTCCTTTGATTTTTTTGCTCTTCTTTTTGCATCTCAATCCAGTGAAATTAGGGGAAGCCCTCCTGGCTGACCCGCCATACAGCAAATCCCGCGTGGTGGCCTTGGGAGATTCGCCTTTGGCTATCGTACGATCGTACCGAGTATTAATTTTAAAGGAATAAGGAGATTACTAGTGGCTAAGGTAATGACATCTGATTGAGGATCTGATCCGTAAGGCATATTATCTGAAATGTTGAAATGTGTGCTTCCAGCCAGGTCTTGCATTTCGGAATCATCCCCAACAACACCTCGCTGTCATCATCATCTTGATCATAAAGCACAAAAATAGCTATTTGCCTAAGGGCTCCACTACCCCAGGTTGGTACGTGAAGAGCTGCATGGGGTGAGCGAACTGAGATCCAGGGGGGGGCTTTGCATAGTAACGCTCAAGTCTTTCGGCGACGGTGGGTTCTGAGGTTGATCGAATAGAAAGGGACGAGCGATACCCTGCGTCGTCCGCCGGTGCCTCCTTGTCACCGAACGCATGAATATACTGCTCACAGACCGGTGAAGCTTTGTGTTACTTTTTGGCTGCGTTCGCAAGGCTCAAGCACTGATTCAGCTGGGGTAGCAGTAGGAGATATGGGCTATGTGCAAAAATGGCGCATTAGTAAATGCAGTAAGACCAACTCAGCCGGTGTCAACTCACCTTTAGAAGGTTGGAGGGATCCTTGGTATCACCGATGACCTTTGAAGCCATAATTCCCAAGACAATGTCCATGTTAAGCGTCGCGCTTTCCGCAGTAGAGAAGCTGAGGAAGCCTGTCTTGCTGATAATCAATCCTGCGTGGCTGTAGTGCAAATGCAGAATTCTAGCCTGCATCCTTGCCATGATGCTGACAATCATAACCGGCACAGTGTTGTGATTAGGGAACTCTTTGCCTTGAAGACGTGTGAGCATGATTGCGAGAGCAGTTTGAACCTCCACTTTGAACAATCCTTCATCAGGTTCGACGGCCATATTTAATATGGCAACTGTGTGGGGTAGGTTAAGTTCATCACGTTGTCGATAAACTTCATATGGGGTCCACCAGAGAGATTGCCACATGACAGAATCAAATTGAGCACCGATGAAGTCTGGAGATATATTGCCGCTATAATGCGAATGTCAGTATCTTCCGGCAAGATGATTGGAAAGTTGGACCTACCATGGTACATAGTCAGCGATCCAGCTTAACCCGCGATTTTTCCGACTTCCCTCATCGCGTATCAGTGTTCTGAAGTAGTACATAATCTGATAAGCCAATTCCCCAGTCTGAACGTCCAATAGCTTGTAAGCGGAGTGCTCCCTTTGCAAGCGTCGTCCTTGTTCGATGTTTTTCAGTCCATCTTTGTTTGTCTGACAATCCATGGCTAAGGGCGGAATTTCAGCCAATGAGGAAGGTTCTATCGGGACGATCTGGAGGCAGGGGGGGCTGTGTCAGTAATAAGAGGGAGGTCATTGTATATGATACCTAGGTGTTTGTAGGAATCGGGTTCAATGAGGAGATTTTGATGCCGAAGAGCCGTGTTGTACGTCTTGGCCAGGCCTTCGAGAGCTCGGGAACGAGACAAGCTGGGAAGAGCTTGTTGTTCAGCTTCACGCTCTCGTTCACACTTTTCGCGCCGATTAGAAAACATATTTCTGCGCTTGACTCGAACAAAGAAGTGAAGAGCAAGATGGAGGATGATGGACTTGGCAACTGTGAAGGATGGAGAGGGAAGACTTTTTGTTGGAATGAAAGATGTGAGAATGACATCGACATGAGGAAGGCATCAGGTAGTTCAGCCTGCGGTAGGGCCGATGTACATCCGCCGTTCTAACAACTACCGCTTTGCCTCGTCCTGCTTTTCAGTCATATAGTGAGGCAAACTAGTTCATCCTACCAGGGTATACCAAAAGGGATTTTCCGGTCTCTCCCGACGGTGTCATCTTCAAAACCGGTGACTCACTACTAATTCTACCTGTACCATGATGATAAGGTTTCTATAGTGAGTTAAGCTTGCCACTTAACCGGTTTCGTGGGAGCCTTGGACATTTATAGGCGGACAAAACCTTGTAGATGTAATGTCATGGTAATTAGACCTTGATTGACAAAGTATCCCGTTCAGCTTCCCAAGCTTCGCACATATATGGGGCCTCCGAAATATTGGGCTAACCTTTGCACCTAGATATACCGCCCAGTATACCGCCTGCTCATTATATACTGTCATGGATACATAGTCGGTCGCTTATACGGCCGTAGTCTTCTGACTGGTCTTCTAAGGTAGTCTGCTCCAATAGTCTTTTCATATGTCTTTTTAGTGGTCTTTTTAGTGGTCTTTTTAGTGGTCTTTTTAGTGGTCTTTTTAGTGGTCTTTTTAGTGGTCTTTTTTGGCAGTCTTTTTTGGCAGTCTTTTTTGGCAGTCTCCTTAGGTACATACCTTTGACTGCTGACCTCTCCTGGATCTTGGAGGACGGTATATCTGGGTACAAACGCTTAGCCCAATATTTTGGAAGTCCCACTGTATTCCACTCAAGCTGGAATCCAATATCATTCATTATACGGACTGAGATTCAAAGATGCAGCCACATCAAAAGTTGCCTGGTATACTACCTCGCCTAGGCCAGAGTCATCCTGATAGCGATGAGGAATTAAGTTGTCTGTTAGGAGGTGGAAAAAAGACTGCATACCGGGGACACAGTTGGAGACTAGCTGTCGCTTCTCAGCACAACCAAAATGAGAAGCAACGGATGTGGAGAGAAATACAGCGAGCCTGGAGTTTCTGCAAAAGAATATTCCCCCTCTCATCTATAGGGAAATTCCCTAAGATACTTTGTCTGCAAGAGAGCGTGCTATACAATATCTATGAACACCTCCCTCTAGTCGATAAGGCATGTCTGTCTCTCAGCTGCAAACGCTTATTCGACCTCTTTGAAACGATATTAAAAGAAAAGGAATTCGAATACCCACGACTTGCACGCCACCGAATCATTCTACTATCTGTGACAAGTCATAAGGCGGCAAGAAACCAACTACTTGTTCGACTTCAGAGTCGCTCCTGGAAATATTGCGGAATGTGTTTGAAGCTCCATCCACGAAAGGGACTTAGTAAAAGGTCACTCGCGGATCCAGCTCTGCGAAGGTCTTGCGCAATGTATATGGGTGTTGGTTATTTATGTCCTTGTGTTTCCTTAACGATTCGAGAACTCGGACATATTGTGAAACTCCTTAAATCACCCACTCCACCATCTCAAACTAAAGTTGGCCCTTTCAAATTTGACCTTACTAGTGGAAGTCAACCAAGTGCTTATATTTCAGCTGGCTTTCATGTGACTAGGGATCATTTAAGCCACTATTGCTCGTTGCCTACTACATCTGACTACGAGGCCCGGATCAATATGATCCGTATATCTATCGACTCATCTAACAATCTGGAGATACTTGCTCGAGTATGTTGCTCTTCCTCTTGTCTTAGTCTTCAATCCACAGGGCATATTCCATTTCCCTTACTGGAACCCTACTTTTTTGTCGAGTTGAAATGATGCTGTCCAAGTGTGTCTCAGATGTCGGACCATAAGCACTTGTATACACGAAGAAAATCGCGCTCAAGGAATCACAGACTTGCTTCAATGGCACAAATGGAATATCATGTGACTCATCAGCTGTGATGAGCTTCAAAGAAGATCAGCCGTTTATTCGCAATCATGTCCAAGGGATTCTAAGGCAGTGTCCGAATTACACCTGGAATAAATCCGATGTAGCAGCGCAGGAGACTATAGTAAATTTTGTCATTTTATATCTCACTAGTTCACCTGTTCGAGTCTGGATTGGGAGTGACTTTGGTAAACATCTTAGCCGCTATCTTACTAGAAAGGAGAACATCGTCCGTGAGCTAGTCAGTAATAGCGATGGTCTTCAGATTCGGCTTGAACTGACTCACCAGGGAGTGCGCAGTCATGACCAAAGCTTGAACGCAGCTGGGTCCCTGTTCAGCTCCCAGGCGGTTATTCGAGACAATACGTCCATGGTATATACTAATACAGTCATAGCGGAGCTTTCATGCAGTTTATCCCTCTTGCCTTCGTGCAGTGTGTGACAGATCTTCCTTTGCTTGATTTCTACTAGATGTTTCTAGTCTCTGTCCTCGATTTCTTTGTTGCATGAAGCTATACAGGCGCAGTTTCATTGCAGCTAGTTAGATTTCTATCATCATCATCATCATCATCATCATCATCATCATCATCATCATCATCATCATCAATTATCTTTGATCCTGGTCACATTCTTCTTATTCACTGTAGTCTTGTTGACAGACTCCATCATATTCTAATATCCACGGCCGTGCGAACTCCGAAGACAGTGAGTGGATAGTTGCTCCAAAGGAGGTTCGGGACACCTATTAAGTCGAGAAGACTAGAAATAAACGAGACAAGATCATTGTCCAACTTCTGTTGCGTGAAATGGCAATCCGCCGTCATCACCATGGAGGCTATCGGGTAGGTACTTGGATTCTTCTTAGGATAGTGACATATGCGGATGGATTACATGTACACATCCAGGACCTGGTCAAACGTGACTGATTATATAAAAGAAACCTTGGAAGTGGAGGGGGCGTCCCAGGCCCATGCTGATAAGTTACGACAGTGCTAGATAGAACTATGATAGGCAGGATAACATGGTCTTCTCATACTTGAAAGGATGTTCTCATTGTGATCTGCGAAAAACTATGGACAAAAGAGCAACGAAAACTTCTTTTTAGTTCACGTATGTAGTACTTCGACACCCTCGAATCACACATGTACCATTGACTCATTCCCTTACTCCTCCAGAAGGCCCTTCAACATCTCAGCAGGTGTAATCTTAGGCGCAGCAAGCTCCAATACCTCCTTGCTCGTGGTCGAAGCTGAGCATTTTCCTTCCCGCGTTGTCTCCAAAGCTTGTCTGAAAGAAGACACCAGGTTCTTTAATTGGCCACTTGTAGCAAGCTTGTGCTCATAAAGCTGGTCAAGGAATGACAAGTCTTGATAGCTGACATGTTCGACCTTCGTACCAATGTACTGCTCGACCATTTCCACTATCTGTCTCCCAGTAACGTCTTCTGGTCCATTAAGAACATATTTGGCCTTGTTGTGCACAGAAACATCCTCTTGGGACAAGAGACGAGCCGCAAAGACTCCAACCTCGTAAGGGTCGATCACTCCGACGGGTGCATCCTCCGACGCCAACAATTTGAGGGTCTCCTGCTCTCCAGTTTTTCGGTACTGTTTGATCAATTCCGCGGCGCTTGAAAAGTAGAATGCCGAAAAGATGTTGGGCTGGAGTGAAGTCCACTGCAGGTTGGCGAATTCGGGCGAACTGAGTAGAGACTCGATCGCCCAGTGCGCACGTGGATAGTAAGCGGGACAATCCGGGCGGACGTTTGCAGCAGTGGTCGAGATTCGCACGACGTATTCGACACCGGCGTTCAAAGCAGCAAGGTGGAATGTAGACTCTTCGGCGAAGTGATGTGGTTCATTGTGTGATGCGATGAATGCTCTGGTTACTTGATGTTCGCGGAGCCAGTCAGAGGTGATTTCAACCCAGTTCTGCTCTATCACTTCGACTCCAGGGAGTTTGGCAAGCTTTTGTGCCACTGGGCTCTTCATGGAACGAGTAAGAGCAATGACACGGTGCCCAGACAAAGCATTGCTTGATTGGAGCAGCTTCGGCAGGGTTTCAACAACAGATTGGCCAGTGTTGCCTGTGGCACCGACGATGAGAATGGCAGGAGACATGTTAAGTCAAGAAAGATGTTATTCGGATGAATTGTAAGATAGGATATATTGTAATTGTGTCCAACATGGGAGTGAATTGCTGCAAACTTATACCTGTGCCCGGTCTAGCCAATTTGTAATTTTGGGGCTTATGGTGGACCTAAATGACAAAATATGAGTAAATTGGACATCATGACGTTAGTAAAGAGGCTATACTAACAGGGTGGGGAGCAGTGGGAGACCGGTGGAATGCCGGTGGGTTGCCGGCGGGATGCCGGTTGGGGGCCGATTTACAGCGGATATAGTGGCATGTTGGACAACGATTTTATTTCTCTACAATATAGTTTCTTCTTGTTATTCCAAGTTACATTGTGGCCTAGGATGAAATTGTAGACGTTCCATTCTGACGTCCCTAGAAGTCATTTTCCCCTTTTGTAGCTTATTGGAATGAAGACCAGCGTACATTCTAAAATTGTAGTGGACCTAATCAGCCAATAGCGTCCGCCGGTTCACGGGACTCATATCAGCACATCACCGGGGGCACATGTCGCTCATCACCTCCAGTTTTTGACTATCTTATGGCAGGCCTAGGCAATGAAATAGACCTCCCGCCGCAATCGCCAATTGAGGTCAATTCTCCCACCTTCAGGTGTCACTTTCCCGGCTGCAGCGCCAGCTACCGGCGCAAGGAGCACCTGCACCGCCACGAAGGAAAACACTCTCAGCAGCAGGCTTTTCCATGTACGAACTGTGGCCGAGAATTCGGACGAAGGTATCGTCTATCTTCTTTGTACATTCTCACAATCACCCACTCTAACTCATCTCAAAGTGACACACTTCGACGCCATCTCCGTCAGCGTCATGGAATAATTGAACCTCTCAAGCGTGCACAGCGAGCTTGTGAAAGCTGTCATGCAGGCAAATCTCGCTGCGAAGGAGGCGTACCTTGTAATGAATGTATACGTCGCAAGATACCGTGCTCTTTCAACGACCCGACTAGCACGGTAGAAGATCAATCTCCCGGGTCCGAAACACATCGTGCATCGACCTTGAGGCATGATCAGCCACGATTACAGAATACAGACAAGACGGAGCAGTGCATCCGTCTTTATTTCGAGGCGTTCCATCCCTCTTGGCCGTTTATCCACAAAGCAACATTCGACATACGCCGGGAAACGCCCCTCCTGGTTCAATCAATGGTTGCTATAGGCCTGTGGGCTACCCGGGAACAGTCTGCGCAGTCGGCAGCAGTGGAACTGCACGGTAAACTTGACTTGGCTCTTCGAGATCAAAAGGTTCGCGTTACAAATTATATTTCCCATAATATGCCGGCTTTGCTAAGACTACTGGTAGGAGAAATGGGATGCCTCGGAAGCAGCTAGAGCTCGCAGTACTTGTGTCTGGCCAATACCAACATACCAGGCTATCCTATTACATATCATGTTCTCTTTTGTTATCAGCAACCGGGATTCTATCGATTTCGACTTGAAAATCTCTCTCCCCCTGCTGATCTGGGTTTACTCGGAGCTCTTGTCCGAAGTTGTCGAAAGCTGGGCATGTTCTATTATCCGAACATTCTTGCTAAGTATGACGAAGGCGACTTGGATTCCTTCGTCTGGGTTGGCATTGAGGAAATCAAACGATTCAACTTAGCCTTGTACAAAGTTTGCGGGAAGGCAAGCAGCTCGAGTATAAGAGATGGAATCCATGGTGATGCTAATGCCTGGTCTCCACTGACTGCAAGCGAACTTCAGTTCCCCCTGCCAAGCAACTGCGCCTTGTGGAGTGCTGTTACCAGAGATGAATGGGACGCTGTTGCGAAGGACGAGAAGCGGGTTTCCTTAGACGATGACCGCCAGAAAGACTGGATATCGAATTTCGCAGAAATATTACAAGTCTTTGAGTTTTAGAATTTACACCATTTGTGCTTTGTGTATAGAGGTATGTAGCTACGGAAGAATGACTGACGGACATTTGTTCGCGCAAAACGCCTCACGATTTTCTACTGCTGTGGCTGCACCAACAGCATTAACACCTGCTTTTGCTTCTAGAAGTTGCTCGACCACCAATAATCAAGGAATCGGATCAATACTAGTACATATGTAGTGATGTCATGTATTAGTGTGATCCTAATTCTCGTTATTCTCTTCATCACTATCGAAAACTTCCTCGTCGTCGTCATCATCATCATCTTCCTCCTCATCCCCTTCTTGATAATCCTCATCTTCTTCCTCATCCTCTATCATCGCAGCATCCAAGTCCAAAACCTCGTACCGCATAGCATCTCCATACAAAACACAAATAGCGCGCCGTCCCTTGCGTCCATTAACATCGACATGTATAGGCCGCGCCTTAGGACCATGTGGAGCAAAGAGATGTATAAGGACACCTGCGTGGGAGGATTCAAACGAGACGTCTAGTGTCGTGGCTGAGATAGTAGGCTTAGGAGCGGATGGCGTGCTGTCGCATTCAATGTAGTCAAGCTCTAAAGGTGATGGGTCGGTTGTTTCGCTTTGGGATTGTGTCGAGGCGGGCTGGAAGGGGAAGTTGAGGAGATGGGAGGATCCTTCTGTTCGGATAGATTGTTAGATTGTGTGTACCGAGCCTAGAATAAGTCTATGTGTGCGTGTCTTACTGCTGTCGCGCCAGAGAACCATGAGTGTGTCGTCGCTGACGAATTGTAGTTGGCGGACTTCGCCGTTTTGGAGGTCAAGGGTTGCGAGAGAGGTACTTCTTGTTGAGCTGACTCCGCCGACGGAGTTGAGGACCACGCGGTAGAGATAGACTAGTTCCGAGGATGTGAGCAACTGGAATTTGAAGAGTAATTGTGTGACGAACCTTGATGTTTTGATGTGACTGATCGGGTAGCGACGTATATCGAGCAAGGCTGGCCTTCAATAGCATCCTGTGGCGCAGGTTAGCATTTGGAACAAGAGGGAATTCAACAGTCTCAGACGCACCTCGTAGCAGAAAGTTAGGTCGGTGACCCATTGGTCACAATCAGAGTGAAGGGTCAAAGGGGAGCGATGGAGAATACCCCTGCGCTGAGTCAAAGCAATTTCTCCAAAGACCTTCTCAAACTGGATGCCTAGACGCCTCGTTAAGTCATTAAGCTTAGGCGTCTCGACTGATGTACCATCACCACCCTTGTCCCGGGACTCGCGTTGCTGGTGAAGAAGTGACTTGTACGTGTCGAAGAACGAGCGATCGTGGCCACCGGGAAGCCACTTATCAGTGGGAGGGGCAGGGGGCTGAACAACCCCGATCATAGGAAGTTGGCGGATGAAGTTCCGCAGAGCACTTTTGGTCAATGCGCCTTTAATATACTTCACAGTAGGAGGGACATCGAACAAGTCTCTCTTCTCCTGCAGCTCTTCCAGTGTCTGGGATAAGGGCTCGCTGTTGAGAATGTTGATTTCGTAGCGAAGCCATCTAGAGAAAGCAGCAAATTGGCCCAGTTCCTCGTTGGCATGTGTGAGAACACGGTGCGCAAGAAGATGGAGACAATCAAGTGTCTCCACGATAGCATTGAGCTTGGTAGTGTCCAGTCCGAGGACATCACTTAGCTTGTGGAATTTAGACAACCCAACTAATCGGCTGAGAAGAACTTGACTGCGTTCCAAGGCCGGGAGGAGACATTCGTGTGTCAGTCGCCGAATATTCTCGTAGCCACCCGAGACAGCCTTATCCCATCTCTTGTGGCCCTATTTCCTTCATTAGCACACATCTCCCATATTGCCAGGCTCACATACTCTTTCTCCAACAATATCAGTAAGGAACTCTTTCATCGGCTCAAAGCAATGACCAGTAACCACCAGGTGGTAGATAGCAGTGATAAAATCACACTGGCATTTCTCCTGCAATTCCTCATTGACACTACGCAAGAACCGCGCGGGAAGCTCTTGGGCATTCTTCCACTCAAGCTCAATCTGCCGCTGCACCTGACCAATATAGCGGAGCAAATTCTGAAGCTGAGTTGTCTTCGACGCAAGAAGAGACAGGTATCTCCCAGACTTCGTAATAAAGCGAAGGTCCATCGTAACAAGCTCAAGCGGACCACGCGCACCTCCCTTAACCGGCGATGTCAGTAGAGCATGCGTGGAGCTCAAGGGGTGCGAAGCATGTCGCAATATACGGCACGAGTCAGAGATACCAGGGGTGCTCCCCACAGGGAAAGAGCCAATCTCGAAACAATCAAAGATGCGCAGGTGGACAGTACCATCATCAAATCCTACGGAGAGCACATCAACCGAGTCATTGGTATCCTTGGAAGAATGAAAGATGGCGTCGAGCGAGGCCCGCGAGCTGAAGACATCGTCCTCGCCTCCTGTTGCAGGCAGGGTGCTCAGCTTTGGCAGCGAGCTCTCAATGTCCAGCAAGGCAAGCTCCCTGGGTAAATCAGCTTTGAGCATGGCACCTGCCTTGGAGGGATACACTCCCGGGGATAAAAGATCATCGACGGAGATCTGGCCCGCTGATTCATGCAAATGCCGCTGTGCGGCTTTGCTATCGGTGAAATTGACACCCCACCCAACGCACGTCGCCTTGGGTGTTGGGTCCTCAGTGGGATTGGAGTGTTCCTCTTTTTCTTGATAGGTCTGGTAGTGGTGCACCGTCTTCCCGGTGTACGAACTGATGATGCGGAGCGAGCCATCTCCACACGCGACAGCGAGGAGGTGACCTGGTATAGCGTTAGTGAATAACGCGCGTGATATCAACAACAAAGGCCGGTAAGATCTGATTATAGGAAAATAACATATAACGAAGCCCAGCGACAAGGAAATTCAAACTCACCATTCCCCTTCCACGCCATCCCTCTAATCTCGCCATCCTCTTCATCCTCGCCTAGGTACGGATCTCCACCAAAAGAACCCCCGAATACTCGCTGCCCATTGAGTCGGAACACGCGCAGTTCCTCGTCCTCGGTCGCCAGTGCTATCAGGTCCATTGTGGGACAGTACGCCACGGACTGCGCCTTGCATTTTGCTGGTAGGGACTTTTCCCCGACGGGGGTCAGTTGGGGACCATCGGCTGCCATTGTGGGTGTTTCTTTCTCAGACAAATAGGAGATTCAGCCCATTCTTATTTTGGGAACATCAAGGGTTCAAGAATTGAGGTGTGGCGTTGTGCTTTTTGAAGCTGTCGCGGGTGGTGGATACAAGAGGGATTCTTGGCGCGTGTGTTTTGTTTCGATCTCGGTATGGGATTCACCAACGTCACTCTGTTTAGATCGACTTCTTTCAACTATCAACTAGGTTGCTTTAATCAATTTCATACATTGGGACCTGCTTTTATTGTTGGTTTATTTCCATTGATATGATTTCATCTCTATGTAGAGCTAAATGATACATTTGCGGAGTACAAAAACTCCAATACCGACGACCAGCGCCAGCAATATGATAATAAGAACATGAGAATAAGAATACGAGACAGAAGCCTCTGAGAGAGATTCTCTCATCAAAATGGAGCCCCATCCATGTCAGCCTGGATTAGATTCTTCAGATAACTGAGCTCATCCATCAGCTCCTGCATGGTAGCATTCCCCTGGAACGAGGCATTGCTGCAACGGGAGCGAATACGTTCAAGGGAAGCCTCGCTCACTTTTCGCTCTACGGTAGAGATACCTTGCTCCGTGTCAGATCCTCTAGGGACTTGGGGGGAGCAGGATCGGGGAGCCAATGGGGCTACGCGACATCGCGAGGGCTTCCATAGATTCAAGGGCGCTAAACAGGGCAGCGTGTCGCTTGGGATTGCTTTCCACCTCATCCACGTTGTCGATGCCCAGGCCGGAACAGTCGATGTCAGGTGTGGACAGAGAGACGGTGAGTTCGGGAAGATTGACGCTCCAGGGAGGGAGCTCTCCGGATGCTGAGTTCGGAGACGAGGGTTTGGAATAGACAGTGAGGTGGGGGGGTGTTTGGGTCGGTATTCGTTGCACCATCGCCAGACTGGGAGAGGTCTGGTGTTCTCCATCTTTCGGCCGAAGACTCGTCCTGGTGTTGGTCGGATGCGGAGGCCGATGTCATCGATTCGTGCGGGTTGTAGTCGGTTTCAGTGTCAGTACTCCATTCCGAGAACCGACTGTATTCAGGCACGAAGCGGGAGTGGGTAGTGTCGATTGTCGTTGCTGTCATGCTGGAGAAATAACTGCGCGGGATCTCGCCATCCATCGCCTTGTCTCTCTCATCGATGGCGCGAACTGCTTCATCCATGACTGAAGATGGCGTGTTTGGGAGTGTAGGGAGCCTCTTTTCTTTGGTAAACCCGGCAGTTGGAGTGGGCAATTCACTGGAGCTGGCGATATCTTTCAGCGCTTCCCTGATCGCACGATTTTCGTCAAATTCCGCAGTGTTTCCGTTTGCGCTTCGAGAAGGACTGAGTTTGCGTGGCTCCGGACGCGTCTGCACTGTAAGAAGACGACCCGGTGTTGATTCTCCAGGAGTTGCTTTCATCGCGCGGCGACTTTGAATGGTGGACGGGCCGGGTCTGTCGGCAGAGCTCGAGGATGGGATCGCAATTCCGGCGTTGACCTTGATTCCAGGGATATTGCGGCGATGCTCAACAACATCATTCTGCTGCGGTACTATCTTAGAAGTATTCACTGGTTGCACTGGCTCGAATTTCCTATCCGCCTCGGCGGGTTGCCTGAAAGCAGCCAGAAGGGCTCGGGCTCGTGGGGGGAGACATAGAACGTGAATCTTTCTTGTGGCCCTTGCGAGCGGCACTGTGCGGCTGAGATACACTTCGGTGTATTCCGGCCATCGGAGATCTACTCTCAGAGTGTGCGGGACTCGCTTCGCGGCGGACTGTTGCAGATGTCTGAAGACGTACAGGCTGGGGCTGGGGTGGCGGCTTCCGTGGGTTCATAAACTTGTCCTCGGGGTTCATGGTCCGAAGATTGTCGGATTTCTGAGAGCTGCCACTGGCCGAACGTCCATGTGCGCGGCTGTCGGGTAAAATGATAGGGACATTTAACACATTCATGGGCTGCCCGGGAAGAAGAGGGCACACTGTCGTCGTTGGCTCTGCCTCGTTGTAATACTCTATATCATCATCGAGCAAATACTGTTCCCCTTGTTAGCTCTTTTATCTCGTATGCGTGCATGGGAGCCTCACATAATACCAGTAAGTACCACCCATCTTCAGACCCCCTGTTCGCCATTGAGTCTTGTCTGGTCCATCGCCTATCATATCCGTAAAAGTGTGGCATCCTTTCCAGTGTCCGGGACCGGCTCGCGTGTCTCTTTCCATGACATATTGCTTAGAGAAGTTATCCCAAGATCCGAGCAGCTTGACCGACCGGACCTCCGGTTTCGTAATACTGAACTGCGGTCAGCGCATGGAGATATCAATTGCATTTGGGGACACTCACAGTAGAAAAGTCATGAGGGTAGTCGAGATCATCGCAAGGCAGCAAGAAGAATAAGAGTAAAAGAGAGATCGCTGAGCAGAGCAGGTAATAGCACAGATAAAAAGAATCAGAGAAAGAGAATTGCACAACAATGCAAAATAGCAACCAAAGAAAATGCTAAAAGACAGAAACCCAGTAGAATACACGCAAATGCAAGGCAACAAAAAGGACAGTGGTCTATACAGCTCCAAAGAAGAAAGGGACTCCGCCCGAGCTTAAATAACAAAACACACAAGCTCACACAAAGCCAACTCCACAAAGGCGGGTGCTATAATTACCGGTTCGAAGCACGTTGTACCTGTTTCAGAATCGAGTGACAGGTCTAAGAATAAACGGTTCGTTTCAGGTTTTGGACAATCACAAAGCCATGGCCTGGACACAAGGCCCAAACCAAATCAACAGGCTTCAGGAACCGCGGTGTAATTTCCCCAATTTCCCGCAGTGCAAGGCGACAAGGTCGACCAATGAGCGAGCGGAAGGAGGAAGCGCCCGACCACTCGGGTTGGGAATGTTCCTGCGTAGGGGGGTCCGGCGCTAAGAGGCCTCTTAGCGCTGCAGGCTGGGAGGTTGAAACGGGGGAGGAAATTGAGGTTGGAACAAAGATAGGAAGGGTAGAAAGAGAAGCCCTGTAGGCTGGAAGTGAGGAAAAATCAAGGGAGAAGTGAGTTGAGAGGCGAATTCGAGGTTTTTAGGAGATCGGCGCGGGGATGACTTTTTGACGATCACCAAATGATGAAATAGTGGAGTTGGGAGTTTTCAATAATCCGTGCTGATCGATTGGGGAGAATTTAGGTTGTTATATAAAGGGAAAGAGGGAAAGAGGGAAATAAAATAATATGATCTCAGATTCCTGGATCCTCACTCGGACACCTGGTGTGGCTTGATCCTCCGATGCCCCGTCAATTGTAGTTCGTCGATCTCCATGCAAGGCGCACACAATTAGATGTGATTAGATTATGTTAATTTGATTAATTTGATTAGTTAGATTAATTAGACTAATTAGATTAGTTTTTGGTTTACGTTAAAGTTATTCACGCATATATACGGAGTACGGAGTACGGAGTAGGGTATACCTGAATAGAGTACCTTATGGACTATGTACTCCATACTATATTTATTCTAGAAACAAATAAATATGCAGTGCGACATCACAAGTTTGCTGCAAGGGCTCAAAACCAAAGTAAATTAGGTATTCTCATTGGCCCTGGAGATTCAAAGCTAACATCCGAGTATTCTCCACCTGGGCGGTTCCTGAGATTAATCTGATTAATCTGACGATATGTCACTTTCAACATAATACGATTGGAGGATAATATAAACATATACAAAGTAACAAGTTGGGCAATCTAAAACCGAAAACTAAACCCCTCTATCTAACCTTCTTCCTATCCAACCTCTTATGAACAGCCCCAAGCACAGTCTTCAAAATCCCATCCCCTTCCAACCTCCTCCCAGCCCGATTCCTCCAAGAAACAGTATCAACAATATCCCTCATGTGCAAATTATTACACCGGCTCCCAAGATCCTCATCCAACTCCTCCAAGTACTGCCGAGCCATCTCATCATTCCCAATCTGAAAGAACTGAATCCCAACCTGCCACGGAATAGCACGACAAGAAGGCCCATCCAGCATCTGCGCCGTCTTGATAATAATACTCTCCGCATCATCCGTAAACACCCCGTCCGTAATCGTGATGATATTAATCGGTTTAACCGACTTAACCGCCTCCGGGTCTACCGGCTTAGCCAAAAAGCCCGAGCCAGATGCGTCCCTCTGCGCTCGTCTCTCTGTCTCCTTCGCTTCCACCAACTTCGTGTACGGGTCCAGGATATCATGTAGTCGGCCGCCGACTCCTGTTCCACCAGAGGGTCTGACAGAGGTGAAGATCTCGTTTACGCGCTGTGCGGTTTTGATGTTGTGGTATCCGCCGGCGTTGTGTTTTGAGCGTCGGCTGGAGTTGTAGTTGTAGTTGGAACTGCAGTTGGTGTTGATGTTGGTGTTGGACTTTGGTCGGTGGTTGATGAAGTAGATGTCGATTCCATCGCTGTCATATTTTGTGCAGACTGGCGCGATCGCTGCGATGGCTTCTTTGGCTTCTTGCCAAAGTTCGCCTCTCATACTTGAGCTGTCGTCTACCAGGAAGATGGTGTGGAATTCGCCAAGGAAGGCGTACTGGGAATCGGACCCTAGTTCTTCGGGGGCGCTAATTTTGATTGTTGGGACTTGGGCTTCTTCGTACGGTGGCGGAAGGTCTGATGGGACATTTGATGTCTTGGAGCTAGTGGTGCGGCCTCGGGACCATGGATAATTCGTTGGTGTGGTTTTTGTGGTTGTCCCTTCTTTGTACTCTTTGCGCTCTTTCCGATGGGATGAGAAGGCATGCCATATCGATGTCTTTTCGGAAGCACCCATGGCTGACGATTGTATATGTTGTAAGATGAAGTGTAGGTGAGATATATATATGCCAAACAGATATCCTTAAATGGTATGCTCCAGACAAAGGGTTTGACTGAGGAAACACCTTCTTTATATCTACATGTCCGACATCTATCAGGGGCTCAGCTGTGGAACCCAATAGACAAAGAATGGATGGTATAGGGCAGAGAGACATGGGCCAAGGCACACTTCTGACCAAAGATTTACCCCCAACAGTCCAAGACAAGGGTTTTAATGAAATTGTCAGCCCAAAGTCTGTCAAAGGCGCATAATTTCATCATCACAAGGCAGACTTAGTCCACTGCAGCCCTATTGCTGACAGGGGTATCAAGTGAGGGGCAATGTAGCTCATTCGCGTATGCCTTGGGAGCCGGGCACCTGCTAGGTAAAGTAGAATCATTGGGCTTCCAATGTTGCTTTTGGATTTAACCAATCATATCAATGTATTTCCCGTGAGTTTCAAAGTGCACAGACAGGGTCTTTTGTGACTAGTGGCGGAGCGAACACAGCCCCGCACGGCAATCCTGCAATGGTGCACAGGGCGCAGCGTAGTCTACGTTCCCACGAGGATGAACTGAAGACCCATTCTTAGGGGTTTTCTGGAATTTTATTGGAAGCTATGACTGATTATGGCACAGGCTTTATCTTTGATTGTTTGTTGGAGACACTTCGTGAGTCATAATGATAATCAAACACGAGGCGCCCTAATCCCAAACCCCAGGCTATAACACAAAAAGAAATACACAAATCGTTAGAGACGTATTGACGCTGTTGGTGCAGCGTAATAAATACAAGAGAAAAAAAAGAAACATTGGAAAGAAACAGCAATATCGGTCACTTATATTCCTTGGCAAGCATCGCCCTTATGGGCCGATTAAACAGGATGTCGCCTCATCAGATCAAACGCTTAGGACACTCGGGTGATGGTCTTCTTCCTCGGTCGCAGGATGTAAAATTCCAGGATCAGCAGCGACGATATCCGCCACTGCCAGCGCCTGGTCGATACCCATCGTGTTTCCAATCATTTCCAAACACTTGATCACCCAGCGGTGCAGCCCGTGTCCGGAATCCTCAACAACTCCAGCCACAAACAGATGCCAGAGGAGCACAAGACCCCCAAGGTAGCTCTCTGGCGGTGGGAGATTAGACTCCCGCTCTACATGGTGGGCGTTGAAGTGAAACGGAACACTGCGACAGATCTCCACGGCTAAGCGCCGGATCGTAGATCGCAGTGTCCTGCATTGGAGGCGGAACTCTTCGGACAATGAGGCCATAGAGGAACTGTTGGATATTTTCCGGATGCGGTTAAGGATTATTTCGCTGACGATGATTCGCGCGCTGCGGTAATGGTTCCAAGAACTGCAGGCCCAGGCGGAAGGGTACACGTGGTATTGGTTGTCGTACGGCGATATGCCTCGGAATCGCTTTTGGAAGGCAGAGTCAAAGGGAGTGGTTATATGCGTGGTGTAGCTGAATTCCGGGGGAAGAGCTGCCAGCCAGGCAATTAAATCGGCTTCGATGGCCGACGCTGCTGATACGATTTCCCGCTCGTCGCTGTACATATTGGCGCAGATGTCGGCGCGAAGGTTCGATAGTTTGCCAATTATCATGACTAGGCGATTGCCGTGAGCTTCTGCTGGCTGAAGAAACATGGCGAGTTTCGTGCATTCAAGTAATGACTCAGGCACTCGTGCGTCTCGTTGTAGGCAACTGATGGTCTATTGAGGTGTTAGGTTAAGATCGAAGGGGTAACCGACGACACTCACAATCTGAAACCGAAGGTACAAAAACAAGCGAAGACCGGCGTCAGTCTTAAGCTGATCAGTGCCTCGTATATCGAGCAGGGCTGTTGCCCCATTGATATGGTTGGTCCAACACTGAAGATCTTCCGGGGCTCTCGATGTAATCAACTATAGACAGGGCGTCAATAACCGTCTGAGGGGTCAAGGATGCAAGATCCCATACTTCATATATGGCAAGTAATATAACAGCGCCTAATGTTTGATTTGTCTTCGATTCCTCCACATCGGCTAGAGTGGTGTTAAGCAATCTCAAAGCGGATCCATACTCCCGACGGGATACATCTTTAAGCGATGGTAATCCTCTTACTCGCGAGAGCATAGCCGTGGCAGTAGCAACCACACTTGCCTTCATAGCTTGCTGACTCGCAGGCCCCCGGACTGCAGCAGAAAATTGGAGATCGTCTCATTAGTCCAGAGACTGCCGGGGATAGCATTGGATCGCAGGAAATAACAGATTGCTTCGTATTTGGTGGTTTCGAGCTCCTGTGAGGGCTGGATCTCCAATGGGCAATTCCAGAGCTGTCGCATAAGATAGACATGCTGTGGATCAGTGTTGAAGTCAAAGTCCAGCTCCACCTCCGCGGTGCCAAGCTCAGGCCGCACAGGATTCCCTTCTGGGATTGCAGTGCGAGGCGATCGCTGTGCTCGTTTATTCTTATGTGTCGAGGCCGCAGCCGCCTTTCGAACTACTGATTTGCTTTCGTCGCGGAACATTAGCGCCAGTTGATCCCGATATCCGGGGCAGTCCCGCTTGGCCCTGGTGCATTGCGAACAGGTGGGTTGGGCTTGGTCACATCGAATCTTCCTGGACCTGCACTCGCCACATCCTTTGCTTGGTTTACCACAGTATACCATGTTTAGCACTTGAAAATGTATTGTATATTCTCCTCTGGTAGAAAGCAGGAAGTCATAAAGATGTTGCTCAGCCCCCACGTTGTCTGAATCGCGCTTGACCGCTTCGGGTATGCTTTGCGACCCAAACCTTGTACTTGTCGATCTCACTTCCAATGTTATATGTTATAACGCAGGTGCCTTGGAGTTGCATTGTATAACATCTGATATGGCAAGCAAAAAGTACGAGGTGTACAAAAACTGAAAGCACCGCGGTCTTGTCTCTGAGGCGATAAGCGGGTGGCATGTAATATATATCTCAGCGCCTGCATGAAGTACCAACCAGAACGCCGAAGATACTAGCATAACCTTTTTCGACTACTGCACGAGTAAGCTTATGAGTTAATTAAAAGTCTCCACTAGGACATCCCATGAACTGGGTATACAGCCCTAAGAACCCGGCCAAAAGTGAGGTATGCGACTTATCCTTGACAGCCATGCCCAGAAACTGTGACTAAAGTATCCCTATGATATGTTGGATAATCAATGAAGAATGTTGAATTTAGAGGTCAACTAGCTCTGGCCACTACAACATACGTTACTTAGTGCAGAGAGTGATATGTACAGTATTGGATTGTCTTCCCGTCAAAAAAAGAAAAAAGCGCTAGCATTAATTTCTCCTTTATTACATTGAGCATCGAAAGCTCAAGGTGCATCCATAGAGACTTGCAGGTATTACCCTGCGCGCTTCGGTGCAGACTCAACCTCAGCATCAGCCTGGTTCACCCGCTTCCTATTTCTTCTAAAGTATCCGCCTGAGTCCGAATCCTGTTGAAGGAACACACCCTCGCCGGTTCCATCATCATGCCATTCACTGAATTCCCACTGAATTGAAGTCGATTGATCATCACTGACGCCCATACCACGCCGAGAACGCATCAAACGACCCAGCCGGCTCCCTTCTACCATCTCTTCGAACCAAGGAATCCCCCCCCGTTCTACCGCGCTGCAGACTCCTTGAGATATTAGGAGAATCAGTAGATGACGAAGCAATAATCGAAGAGGAAACGTTCTCCGAGGGTGATGCCAGATCAGATGTGGTCGAGACACCCGCACGGGGGGGCTTCCTCGTCAAAGTCCCGTGGAAGTAATCTTAGATCATCCAGTGCGCGCTGGTCATCCACTAGGAGACTGCCAATTGTGACAGACATAAAATTAGATTCTTCGATGGGCTCCTCTGTCCAGAACGTCAAGGGTGTACCACAGTAGCCACAGAAGACACGCTGGGTTTGGGGTGCATGGCGGGGCGAATGAACGCGGCGAATGGAAGAGTGTGATTCATCTGGGAAGAAGGACAGCGTGTGGGATTGATACCAGTCGAGAGGCACTCGTAGCCATGCCGAAAGAGGCGTTCCGTGAAATCGACCTAGGACTCGATATTAGCCGGGAGATCGACAAGCTTAGCTTAGATTTACCAACGATTGTCTCGGCTGCTGTCGAAGTACACTTCGGCATGGTCGGTCACATCGTCCGGGATATTGATTTGGTATTCGATCCGACCACAAGAGCATGAGCCGCGGAGCGGATCGAAGGCCATGGTGGTACAAGAACTACCGCGGCGTTGGTAACTTCGAAAGGTTGGAGTTAGATAGACGGTTGTAGATTGGCGATGAGCGACCAGATTATTGTTTTGCTTGGTCAAAATCCTAATGAAAGGGAAGATGATCTCAAATAGTAAATTGGACTACGAGTCCAGGGTGCAAGAACAAAATTGACGTTGAAAAAGAGAGAAGGCAAGATGTTCAGTGGACCCTCTCTATGACGTTTACAACATAGAGGCTGCCAAGGCCCCGTCCTCGGCCTCCAGTTTTACTCCGCATTGGCCTTTAGCCTTATCGCTTCCTATCGCTTTCCCGTGTTTCTCTATTCCGTCTTTCTTCCTTTCACATTCTCCCATTGCCTACCCATTACAATCACCTCTCTCATTTACGCCTTGACTAGACGGAGCCGCTCGACAATAACGACAGCGATCTATCCCATCCAATCGAAAACACGAGCCCCGAACTATACCCCCGGCGCATCTACCCCACGCCCTCAGTTCCTCTCGAAATCCTCCAGTCATCGAGTACCACGATGAATCCAGACGATGACCATGATCGGTCGTCCTCGACGCCGAATGGGACATCCAAGCAGGGATCTACCCAGGATAAGGACAAGCCTCGCCTTACCGATCAAGAAAAAAAGAGCAATCACATTGCCTCGGAGCAAAAGCGGCGCGCGGCCATTCGCGAAGGCTTCGATCGCCTGACTGAACTGGTGCCTGGTCTAGAGGGCCAGGGCCGGAGTGAGAGCATCGTTCTGCAGAAGACTGTGGACTTTATTCACGTGAAGCTGCAAGAACGCCACGATCTTATCGCAGAGATTGAGAGCAAAGGTGGCCGTGTGGACGACTCTTTCCGCCCGACGTGATTCTATTTACCTCGGGATTTCATTGCGCTTTGGTTCAGCATCCTGCAGACCCTGTTCCCCTCCGCTGGTCGATGCCGGGGATCGATCTGGGTTTGCTGGCATGTGCCGAGGTCCGAGCGGTTTTCTCGAATTTGGGCCACATGGCGTTATACCCACACTACGAATCTCTTTTTCTTGTCTTTCTATTCAACCCCTGTATTACGAAATACGGACGGAGATCTTGGAAATGATCAATTGCGGGGCTTTCTCGTTGCCTGAACAGATCTGGTCTTCCCATATGATTTGATGTCGATCACGATCCTCCACCGTATTTAGTGGAGTGAAACAACTATCAAATACGGTGCCACAAATTTTTGTACTTCTTGTCTTCCTACTGTTTTTTACTATTGTACATCCAAGCTTTTTTTTTCTGGTTTGTTTCTGCTCCTAGGTACCAGAATGTATATGGTCATGGCTGTTGCTGCGAAGCAACTGGGGCGTTTTCCTTTCCCAACAGCTAGCCTGAAATCAAGTTCTTTTCAGCTCTGGCTGAGCACCCACGGCTTCTTTTCAACCAAAGTCGGAAATATTTAACCGAGCCGTACTTCGGCCGTATCACGTGGACAGGGTTACGGAGAATAATTGCAGTCATTAAGTTGCCAACCATACAAGGAAGCGTATCCTACAGGCTCGGGAAGTTAGGCGAAGTAATCAATCAATGCAGCGATGACAGGTGTGATATCTTAGTATAGATTGCACATGTGTTTAGGGGTTGCAACAGGCATAGCATCGATGTATACCGAGAGCATCGGCTTACCGCCTGATATCTGCCAGAGAAACCGAGCCCCATCAAGGTAAAGCAAACGCGGACTCCACACTCTACACAAACCCGTAACCTACAGGACCTCGTGGACCGTCGGGATTCCGAATTGAATATTGTTACATATTCGTGCAAGCTCGATCGACTACACACAAAGGCCATTGCCTCAACAAGCGAACGGAGAGAGCACCTGATTCCCCGCATTGCATCGCTGCCCGCAACACCCAAAACCAACATCCGAAACACCAGGCAAACGCCAAATTGCCCAACATGACGGACACCAAAGAATCCCTCCTGTCTCACATGGAAGACTTTGAGACCACCGAATCCGACCCACCCCCAGCCTACGACAAGCCCGTCCCGAAAGCCAACCGCGGGGCACCACTCCCACGCCCACCACCCCTCAACCTCCCAGTCCTAAACAGCCTCCGCAGCCAGCGCGTAATCCTCGCCTCACAATCACCACGCCGCAAGCAAATAATGTCATTCCTGGGCCTCCCAAACATAGAAATCATCCCCTCAAACGCTGCAGAAGACCTACCAAAAAGCCTAGGCCCATTCGAGTACGTGCTAGCAACAGCGACGAAAAAGGCCCAAGCAGTCTACGAACAAGAAGTCAACAACGAAATCAAGGGCGAGCCAGCTCTAATCCTAGCCGCAGACACGGTCGTCGTCGACCCGTCCACCGGCTCGATCCTCGAAAAGCCCCGCTCCGAAGCACACCACATGGCCATGTTGCGCTCGCTGCGTGATATCCGAGACCACAAGGTTTACACCGCGCTTGTGGCTATGGCGCCTTTGGCTAGTGCCCGGGACCCCGGGTATGCGGTTGAAACTACAGTTGAGGAGACGTCGGTGCGGTTTGATGGTGATGTTACTGATGAGTTGATTATGGCTTATGTGCGCACCCGTGAGGGCGCGGATAAGGCTGGTGGTTATGGGTTGCAGGGGCTTGGGTCTATTCTTGTTGAGAAGATTGATGGCAGTTATGATAATGTTATTGGGTTGCCGCTCAAAGCAACGCTCAAGGTCATTGAGACTGTTATGCAGAGGGCGGATGACGATGAGGAGTTGCTTGGGGATGATGAGGATGAGTGAGGGTCTCTGGTATGAGGTATTAGGAAGCCTTTGTTGTTAGCCTTGTCTGTGTCATTGCATCATTATTCGATTTTTGAAGGATAGAATTAAAAAGGATTAGAATTGTTTAAGAATGCGGTCTGGTGGGCGAGTAGAAACACCATGCTCATATTAAATGGTACTGCTAACCATTTACCGCATGTTTTGATGTATCGTGCAGAGAGTACCCAAAATCCGGCTGCAGATCTACATAGTATACAGAAAGAAACAAAAAGCACCAAGGTTGTCTTCTCGTACAAGGTTATATTCCGTTTTTTCTATAGCTCAGAAACAACTCCGAGCAGCAGGAATCCGACACCGATCAATAATTTCGGACTGAGAGACAAAAGAAAAATAATCAACGACATATACAAAGGCGGAACAGAACGCCTGGGTAGACCAGAACCAAATCGGTAATCAGGGGGAAAAAAGGAAATAGAAAGACAATATGTCTAAAAGAAGAACCGCAACAGCACTCTATGCCGTCCAGATACGACGCAGAGCCTCGGTCACACCAACATCGTTCGTCTCGAACTCGTACAGACCAACAGCGGTGGTGAGGGTGAATGCGCGCAGGAGCCAGTTGCAGGTGGCGCGGAACTTAGGCACACGGGAAGGGGGGAAGTAGTCGACAATGGCGGCCCTAGTAGAGAGACGTTAGACTGCGATTTCCGGGTTGTGGATCCGGGGTAGATCTGAGGGGATGGCAGGATCGCGCGGGGAGGCTCTTACTGGAATCCGATGTGCGAGTGGGCGACAAGCAGAGAGCACAGGATGGCGTCCATGACGGGGTTGAGGGAGCCAGCGGCGAAGGGGGCGAAGGTGAGAGGAACCAGACCGACGCAGACCAGTCTGAGGTGGATGTTAGTCGGGGGTTTTTTCCGCATATGCCGGGGTTATCGGAAGGGGTGATATAGGTCGACATTGCAGCGCGCGAAAAAGGAGCACAAACCTCTCAAAAGACCAGTGGTAGCTGCCCTCGGAGGGGTGGGTTTCGGGAATGGGAGCAGGGTCGTTCACTATCGGGATAGGTCAATATCGAAGATCTCCAGGAAAGGCGATATTTGCGATTCGACTATAGGCATTGTTCGAGCGCTGATAACAACGGAGACTGTATATCTCCACAAATTGCAGGTACTTTTGGACTCAATGCCATCGAAAAGCGAGGGTCGGGATAGGAAAGGTGCGGAAATCACATACTGGTTCCCTGGACAGACTCTGTATCGCAAAAATCACGTTAGCAAGTGCCTCTAAACAACACCCAATAGATCCATCTATTGGCAATATCTCAGTAAGCCTTATGGCAGGAGCTCTACTTACGAGGCAACGGGGGCAGGATCTGCTTCTTAGCGGAGGCATGGAAAGCAACGACCTGCGAGACGCCGACATTCTTCTGGAGGGAAGGGCGCCCGGGGGGCGAGAGTCTGTCGCAGCAGAGATGAGCGCGCGAATGAAGCCATTGTGAGTGGAGAGTATGATCGTGAAGAAGCAGAAACGCCGTTCGAACACAAGCGGATGAAGTTGGAGACCTCGGGAGTCCGACTCGGTATGTCATCCTTTTACGGGCCAGTTGATTGGTCGATGGCTGTCCGCCCAGCCGAAATTGGCCGACACTCTGGTGAGAAACATTTAGCCCTGCGGTTATCTTCTTCCTACGTTTGTAGTATATGGACTTTGTTGGTTACAGATTAATGTTGATTTTATTGACCATTCATATTTTATTATGTGCAACATTTGTGTGATTTGGCTATTTTGAGAGGTATCCATTTTATCCCTACTAGTACATGTACATACTGAAGAGTCCTAACCGAGGTATTACATAGATACCTCCCAATGTGTCAACAAAAAAATCAATGCGCCAGGCATCTCGTTATTTCATCAGTCTCATAAGAACTTAGAACTTCAGGACAGCCTTGCCCAAGTTCTTGCCGTGGAAGATGCCAATCAGGCCCTCGGCAGCGTTGTCGATGCCCTCAGTCTCGTGGATGAGCACCTTGAACGAGCCATCCTTGATCCACTTCTGCACATTCTCCTGGTGCTCCTTGGTGTAAACATCACCCATGCCCTTATCACCGACGATGAAGCCGCGCATGGTGATGCGCTTGACGAGGACATTGTGGATGTTCTTAATGGGGTAGGGGGCGGAGTTGTACTGGGAGATCAGACCGCAAACGACGATACGGCCGAAGTTGTTCATAGCATCGAGGGCAGCCTCGAGGTGCTCTCCACCGACGTTCTCGTAGTAGATGTCGATACCCTCGGGAGCGAGACGGGCAAGGGCATCAGCGGGCTTCTCGTTCTTGTAGTTGAAGCCGCCATCGAAGCCGAGCGTCTTGGTGATGTACTCGAGCTTCTCATCTGTGCCGACGGATCCAATGACGCGCAGACCCTCGTGCTTGGCGAGTTGGCCGACCAGCTGACCGACGGCTCCACTGGCAGCGGAGACGAAGATGGTCTCGCCCTTCTTGGGCTTGCCGATCTCATACAGGGACGAGTATGCGGTCAGACCGGGCATGCCGAGGGGACCGAGGAAGACACGGATATCCTCGAGGCCAAGGGGGTTGTCCAACTTTTGGATGCGGACCAGCTCCTGCTCGCCAAGGGCGATGTACTGCTGGATTGGGACGTGGCCAATGACCAGGTCACCTTCCTTGTAATTGGCGTTGTTGGAGCGCACGATCTTGCCAATGGTGCGGCTGTCAATGGGCTTGTCGAGGGCGAAGGCGGGGGCGTATGACTTGATCTCAGGCGGGCGCATGCGGCCACGCATGTAGGGGTCGAAGCTGGTGTAGAGGGACTGCAGGACGACGCCATTGTCGGGAGCGGCAACGTTGGCATCATAAGCGGCGGTCTCGACGACCAGGTCCTGCCCAGCGACGGGGTATCCCTGGGGGATCTTCTTGAATGTAAGAACCTTGTTGGCAGACATTATGTAGATGTGTAGTAGGAAAGATAAAGATGGGAAGTAGGAATTTGCCGAAGTATGGCGGGAGCTCTTTATATATGACGATTGCCGTTCATCAAAGCGGGGCTGTACCGAGGATGGAAATACAATTCTCTGTTTGTCTATCTTTTTAATTATAAACCAGGCGGATCCCGGAGAAGCTTCTCGAGATGGTTGATGCTCCAGTCGATAGACTCCACTTTCTGCGGTTTCTGCTTTGATATGCACAATTTTATATGCCCATGCTCCTAGCGTACATTCAATAGGTGTACTATGAACACATAACTGTGGCAACGGAACCAGTTTTTGAGAAAAAAACAGTGGGGAACGGACGAATTGAAGCAACCTCAGGCCGACGGAGACAGCCGTTTTGGGTAGGAAAACCGTGACCCTCGGCACAGCAAAATGACCTCAAATAATTGTTGATTAATATACAACCCGATTAAAACGGTGATTGTTAAGCAACGGGGGAGCTGGCCGTTTTCGGATAAAGCGGGTATGGGAGGTGGTGGATGTGGTACGTTCCAAGGTTGTATCTGTTGCCAAGTATATACCATCTTGTTCTGCTGTAAAGACATTCGAAAGACATTCACACTCCTGGATAGGAAAATTATGCATTAAGTACATGAGTATGCAGCCACTGCCGGAATATGGACGAGCATTCTAAACCCTGAAAATGCGCGAAACTGAATACACTCAAACACATCTGGGGATATCACCTAAGCCTTGCCAGCGAGTGCGCCAGCGGCCTTATCAATAAAGAAATGCTTGCCCTTGAGCATCTTCACCATGAAGCTAAAAGGCACAAATCCAAACAGCTGACCCGTTCCACCAGATTCGCCAACAGGCACGATCATAATAATGTTCTCGCCCTGGTCGTAGGTCTTGATGGCAGTGCCGCCTACAATTGCGGCTTTGAGGTTGGCCGCCGCCACATGCGCTTGCTCCGTGGCTTTAAAACTGAGGCGCATTGAGTTGTTGGTGATATCGCCAGCAGCAAAGATAGGCAGAGTTGACCCGTCAGTTGACTGAACCCGCATCTCTTTGTTCACTGTCACCCAGCCGTCCTTGTCCAGGAATTGAGCTGGGATGAAACTGTTGTTGGGGGTCACACCGGTAGTGGGGATATAGAGGTCAGCCGAAAGTTTGTCTCCGCCTTCCAGTGAGACTGTCCAAGTCGAACTATCATCGGCCGGAGTCTCGACACCAATGACTCGCTTCGAGGTCACGACCTTGACCTTCTTCTGCTCTAGCAGCTTACGTGCAGCAGAGCTGGCAGATGGCTTGAGCATCGGGAGTACCTGATCTGTCGCTGAGACAATCGTGATGGAGACCTTGCCGGCGTTGCCACTTTGTTCCACTGCTTCAGCAAGCTCTCCAGCCAGCTCGACACCGATAGGACCTGCACCGCCAATCACGATCTCCTTCGCCCCAGCAATGTGTTCCTGCGCCGATTCGATCAACTGCTCCATGTCATTGTGTCCCGACTGCTTGAATGGAATGGATGTGCCGGTGAGCGAGCCGGTAGTGGCAGATGTAGTGCTACCCGACGCGATAACGAGATAATCATATGATAGTATTTTGGGCTCGCCCTCGTTGGGGGTCACGGAAACCGACTTGGCAGCGGCATCGATAGCAGTTGCAACTCCAGGAAGGAACTCGAACGCGTCGGGCCGGTAGCCTGCAAAAGCATCTTTGATTGGGAGCAAGTACTGCTCGGGGCGGAAGGCCTTGGGCTTGGTGACGATACGTGGGGCGGCAATATTCCAGTAGAAGCTGGTTGAGGGGTTGATCAGCACAACCTTCGCGTCAGGTACATCACGAAGGACAGAGTGAGCGATATGAAGGCCTGCAAATGAGCCTCCAATAACGACTACATCGATAGGGGCCATGTTATAGGTTATAGAGCCGGTGCACTTCGTCAGTGGTACAGACAAGGGTGAGGTTTTGTTTTGGGAGAATGGGATGTCTTATGTGACAGATGTGATCTGCTCTCCGCGCGTATATGCAGGGTTAGCAGCCTAGATGATATACGTGCGCCGTATATTGACCGTTGTCAGCAAATGAAAAGCGTTGGTCAGCAAATTTGTATTTCTAATTCTACCTTAATGCTGACCGGCCCATTATCGGCCCTGGGTCTCCAGGGTTTTCCAAGATCATTTGTTTTGATTGGTTGACCTTCTCCAAGGTCTCCAAGGTTTGGGCCAACCTTGAATTTCATGTGTTTGGCTAATTTGACATGTTTGCTTGGTTTGATATAACTGGCCAAAGCGCAAGTTGTCTCGCAGATTTAGCGTGTTTGCCGTGTTTGCCGTGTTTGCCACAATTGTTTACTTTCCCTATCTCGGGATGTTATCTCTCGATAAGGATCATGTGACCCCTAATTATTTTTGCGCTTCTCCTTGGGGCGCCCCAAGTGCAATTTGCAGTTTTATCATCTTCCCATCCATTTTTTTCCATTAGCATTATATCATGATGCTTGGAACAGTTCGCCGATTTGGCGCTTCACATGCGTTGCGCGCTACTGCGCCTCGCTCGATCTCAGCACGGTTGGCTACTCACCTGCCGAAATGGGAAGCTCCTTCGACCCATTCATCTGTTGCTGCGGCCAGATCGCTTCATTCCTCTTTCCCGAGGCTGTCTGCGGCTACTGCGCAGGCAATTGTTGAAGAAACCGAGCCCTCCAAACCTGCGATGATCACAGAGTTTTCCGACCTAGCGGCGGAGAATCTCATTCACAATAAGATTATCAAGAACATCATTCAACCTGACCGGATGAACCTCAAGACTATGACTGAGGTGCAGTCTCTTACTCTCAACGAGATTGTCAAGGGCGATGATATGTAAGTTTGTTGATGGATTTGCCTTGGCATTGAATGGTCCGCTAACTCGTTACCTTTTTTTCAGCCTCGCCCAGGCCAAAACAGGAACCGGAAAAACGCTTGCTTTCCTTGTACCCACTCTTCAGAACATTTTGAATGACCCCAGTGTCGATATGTCCAGAGTTGGCCGCCGGCCAGGTAGAACTGGTCCCTCAGAAATCCGTGCTCTTATCATCTCCCCTACCCGCGAACTCGCGGAACAGATCGCAGTTGAGGCCAAAAAAGTTGCGTTTGGCACAGGTCTTCTTGTCCAGACCGCTGTCGGTGGCACACAGAAGCGTGCCGGTCTTGCAAAGATCCAACAGGAGGGATGTCACCTGCTCATCGGTACCCCGGGACGTCTCAAGGACATCCTCTCGGACCCTTGGACTGGTGTCTCTGCCCCCAAGCTGAACACTCTGATTCTCGATGAGGCAGACCGCCTTCTTGACCAGGGTTTTGCTCCTGATGTTGCAGAGATCCAAAGACTGCTTCCCGACCCCACAAAGGTGGACCGCCAGACGCTCATGTTCTCGGCCACCGTTCCTAGGGAAGTTATGCAGATGGTTCGTCAGACCCTGAAGCCCGATTTCAAGCACGTCAACACCGTTCGTGAAGATGAAGTTCCCACCCACCAGCGGGTTCCCCAGAAGGTTGTCTACACACGCGGTCTTGAAAACAGCCTGCCCGCCCTTCTCGAGCTTGCTCAGAACTGGCAAGCGCGTCGGGATAACGGCGAGGAGCTGCGACCTTTCAAGGCCATCGCTTACTTCAACTCCACTGCTGAGACCAAGGTTTCCGCTGATGCATTTAACGCCATCGCCCGCTCCTCAGAGTTCCGCCAGTCTTCCATGCGCAACATGAGAATGCTCGAGATTAACTCGCGTCTCACGCAGGCGCTCCGAACTCGCAGCGCGGATAACTTCCGCAAGGCTCGCGAGGGCATCTTGTTCTCGTCGGACGTCACTGCTCGTGGTATGGATTTCCCGGATGTCACCCATGTCGTCCAAATTGGTGTTCCTCGGGACCGTGAGACCTACATCCACCGCCTCGGCCGCACAGCCCGTGCTGGCAAAGAAGGTGAAGGCTGGCTGTTCATGCACCCGGCCGAGTCAGATGTCTACAGGAAGCGCCTGGGTCGTCTCCCATTGAAGGTGGATACAGCTTTGGAATCCGCCGCTGCAGACCTTACACAGACCTTGTCTACCGACTCGACAGTTGGCAAGATCGTGAGCCAGATTACCGAGGGTCTGGCCCAGTGTGACAATACTACCAAGGTCAAGTCCTACATGGGCCAGCTTGGTACCGCCACTGGAAACTTCAACAGCAAGAGAGAGGCCATCCAGGCACTCAACCAGATGTTCATTGCAGGATACAATATGCAATCACCCCCAGAGCTCAACCCCAGATTGATGCAGCAAATGGGTCTCAGCCGAATTGACGGTGTCAGTGTGGGTGACGGCACCCGCCAGCGACGCGAGGGCGGTTTCTCCCGCGATGGTGACCGTGGTCGTGGTGGATTCTCTCGCGGCGGTGACCGTGGCGGATTCTCTCGTGGCGGTGACCGTGGCGGTTTCTCCCGTGGTGGTGATCGTGGTGAGCGTAGTGGCTTCTCCCGTGGTGACCGCGGTGGATTCTCCCGCGGTGGTGACCGTGGTGGATTCTCTCGTGGCGGTGACCGTGGTGACCGTGGTGACCGGCCGTCTCGTCCTCGCCGTTCTTACGAGGATTCCTTCGGCGATGACTTCCGGTTTTAAGTTTGAGTTGAATGGGAGATCAACTCTTGCCAGCCGTGCTGGCAATTATAATTTGTCTGGCATTTTCATGGACTGCAATGTTGCTGTCCGGTGAGACCAGATCAGCCAAAAGTGAAAAGATGAAGCAACCATTCTAGCATTGGGCGGCGTTCTCCAATCTCTTTTTTTCGGACTGTCTTCGTGTACTATACACCCTTGGGTGCTCTGTGTTTCTTATTTAGACTTCTCTGCTCTTTGTCTTATACTCTATTTTGGTTGTTCTGCGGGATTCTTTTCTGGATACGAAGAACTGACCTTCATATTTTCTTCATGTACACTATTATTCTATCCAGGACTCAATTTTAATCTTGACACAACATCTTTCTACCAAAACATAATAATAAACAGGAAAAGACTTGACCGCCTCTAACCAGATCCATTTTCGAGACATCTAAATCGTTGAATATGGGACAAAAAGGAAACCTTATATCACACATCCTAAGTATATCGTAATATGCAAGAAACAGTGAGTACAAAAAAAACACCAAACAAAAAGAAACAATGCACTTAATCACGGGCGATCATGTGGTCTCTGGCAGGACCAGTACCGATCCACTTGACAGGAACACCACCAATCTCACGCTCAATGAACTCAATGTAAGCACGAGCATTAGGAGGCAGATCCTCGTAACGCTTGACACCCATAGTGTTCGACTTCCATCCAGGCAGAGTAACGTACTCCACCTGGATCTTGTCGACGACATTAGGATCCGCAGGGAAAGTTCCAGTAGTGCGCTTTCCATCAGGCAGGATATAAGCAACACCAACCTTGATCTCATCAAAGTCATCGAGGATATCAAGCTTAGTCAAGTTCAGCGCGGTGTAGTGGTTGATAGCGTGAGAGTAGCGGCACAACACAAGATCCAACCAGCCACAGCGACGACGACGACCAGTAGTCACGCCGAACTCGCGTCCAACCTGCTGCAGCTTCTCGCCATCTTCGTTGATCTGCTCGCTGGGGAAAGGTCCGGAGCCAACGCGCGTCGTGTAAGCCTTCACCACACCGATCACGGACTTGATGCTGGCAGGGTTCAGGGCAAGCGCTTGCACGGCTCCACCCAGACCGGTTGATGACGAGGTCACGAATGGGTATGTGCCGTGGTCGAGGTCGAGCATGAGGGCGTTGGCGCCTTCGACGAGTGTGTTGGGCGAGTTCTTGTGTTCCTGCAGGAACTCGAGCTGGTCGACGATGTGGGGCTTCAGGAGGTTGCGGTACTCCTGAGAGATTGTCAGCGATGTTGTCGTGATGTGGTGAACAAGAATCCAGGATTTGTCCTCTGCTGTCGCGTGCCATGGGCTTTCACATCGCTTGAAGGAATGAAGAAATGGCCGGGTGTCATCCGTACCTTGAACCGCGCAATCTCCTCCTCAACATCGTATGCCAGATCTCCGAACCGTGTGCGGTATGAGGTGTCCAAGGTGCGAAGCTTGCGCTCGAAGGTTTCCTCGTCCAGGATCTCGCCGACGCGGACACCGCGGCGTGCGGCCTTGTCGCTGTAGCACGGACCGATGCCCTTGCCGGTTGTGCCAACCTTGCGGCCACCGAGACCCTTCTCCTCGAGACCGTCGACGACGGAGTGCAGGTCGAAGCAGACGTGTGCGCGGT